>NC_060142.1:139409583-140659583 GCF_021461385.2 Schistocerca piceifrons
TTTACGTCTTGCGTCAAGTGAACTGTTCCTTAGTCCAGACCGAAATACCTCTAGGATTTATCGTGTGTGCTACACAGCTTGTATCACAACGACATTTGATCAGCAGTTCTGCCTGCAGCTCGTGGTCACGCGATCGCGTTCACGCTTCCCTCGAATGACAGGGTGCTTGTGTTGTCCTCATCATTTCATCACTATTCATGAAAGTGGTGAGATTGGACTGAGCAAAGGTTGGGAATTTGTACGGGCGCTGATAACCGCGCAATTGAGCTCCCTACAAACCAAACATCATCATCAGTCGTTCTGTTGCCGCATGTTCATAAAACTAGGGTCGCTTCACTGTCCCCGCTTAACACTTGAGCGAGTGTGTAATCTAATGGCAACTAAACTAAAAGTATGCGTGGGACAAGAGAAGCTCATATGCTTGCGTGAAAAGAACTTCATCTTTGAAAAAGTCACATCCGTTCATATGTCAACAGAAAATCTCCAATGTCTTCAAATGCTACCTGCACACCTTGCACATGCGTCAAGTCTTATGAAGACCAACGCTGACCCATTATGATGTTTTTTAGCAGACAATTGTAAGACTATAATCTGTGCTTGCGTATTTAGTTGTGAACTTCGCCCAGAGAGCTAACTGTTAGAAACTAGAAGCAAAGTGTCCCGTTATGGGCGAACCGTGCGTCTGTTCATAATAGCGAGTATACGTATGCTAAATAATCCCGGAGCAGAGTGAAATCAAACGGCAGTTCACTGTAATTACTTACCATTTGATTTTCTGTTTCCTTCTTCCCATTATGCTCAACTTTTTCTAGTGAGTGATGCTATTCCACAGCACTGATAATTTTGTTATTCGATATCTTACCGCAAGTGCCTTAGAACGCACCATTTCAGAATTTGTAGGTGTGCATTTACGCAGCAGTAATTTACTTCATCAGATTATTAAACCAGGCATTGACATTAGATGTAGTAGGCAAACTCATGGTGCTTCATCAGTTTGGAACGTATCATTTGTTGTAAAGGAGACGGGGGCAGATGTAGTTACATTTTCGGCCGAAATGCAGCCGCCAGTACGTCGGCAATAAACGGTGATTTTCTGACACTTCCTGACAGATTAAAACTGTGTGCCGGACCGAGACTCGAAATCGGTACCTTTGCCTTTGGGGGCAAGTGCTCTACCATCTGAGCAACCCGAGCACGACTAAGGACCCGTCTTCACAGCTTCAGTTCTGCCAGTACCTCGTCTCCTACCTTCCAAACTTCGCAGGAGCTCTTTTGCGAACCTTGCAGAACTGCTTTTCTACACAGAGGAAATCAAGAATGGAGAAAACGGAATGGGAATACTGGCAGATCAGAAACTCAAGAACGAGGTAATGAAGTCGTAGCGTATTGTTTATGATGATACTACCACAGAGTAGTTCGAAAGATGTGGTATTAACTCAGGTATACACGACAATAAGCCAGCATAGAAATGAGGAGGTCGAAGAATATTATGAGAATATTCAATAACTTGCCAGCAAGTAAATTAGGGGCACTGGAATGCAGCTGAAGGACGGGACGAAGATACAGTAGCAAAATTTGGTTTAGGCTTAAGTTATGAGAAAGGTGAACGGTTAATTAGCTTTTGCAAAGAAAATTCACTCGTGGCTACATGAAAATTGCAGAAGCAGACGTTCTTCATGCATCTGAAACCTGAATAGAGAAAGGTATCAGTTGGATCACATCCTAGCACAGAAAAGGCTTAGGAACTATCAGAAGATGCCAAAATTTACCACATCTACATCAACATCTGCGTCATTAGTCTGCTATTCGCAATAAGGTGCCTGGCAGAGGATTCAATGAACCTCCTTGATGCTGTCTTTCTTTTGTCGCACTCCCGAACGGCGCGCGGGAAAACCGAGCACTTAAATTTTTCTGTGCGAGCACTGGTTTCTCATATTTTATCATGATGATTATTTCTCCCCATGTAAGTGGGTGCCAACAGAATGTTTTCGCTATCGGAGGAGGAAACTGGTGATTGAAATTTCATGAGAAGATCCCGTCGCAAGGAAAAGCGCCATTGCTTCAATGTTTGCCACTCCAATTCACGTATCATGTCTGTGGCACTATGTCTTCTATTTCGCGATAATCCAAAATGAGCTGCCCATCTTTGAACTTCTTCGATGTTATCCGTCTGTCCCACCTGATGCGGATCCTACACCACCTAGCAGTACTCCAGAATAGGGCGGACAAGCGTGGTTTAAGTAGTCTCTTTAGTAGACCTGTAGCACGTTCTAAGTGTTCTGCCAATGAATCGCAGTCTTTGGTTTGCTCTACCCATAACATTATGTATGTGATCGTTCCAATTGTAATCCCTAAGTATTTAGTGGAATTTACAGCGTAATTCCTACTTATCGCGCAAACGAAATTTAGCCGATATCTACTAGTACTCAAGTGAGTAACTTCACAAATTTCTTTATTCGGGGTCAATTGCCACTTTTTTCCAGCATAAAGATATCTTACCTATATCATTCTGCAATTCGTTCTGGTCAGCTGATGACTTTGCACGGCGGTAAATGACAGCATCATCCGCAAACAATCTAAGAGCTCTACTCAGATTGTCAACTATGTCGTTAATATAGATCAGGAACAATATATGGCCTATAACACTTCCTTCGCGAACGCCGTATATTACTTTTCCTGCACTCGATGACTTTCCGTCCATTACTACAAACTGTGACCTCTCTGACAAGAAATCACGAATCCAGTCACACAACTGAGACAACATTCCATAGGCACGCGGTACGGTTAGAAGATGCTTGTGAGGAACGGTGTCGAAAGCCTTCTGGAAACCCAAAAATAAGGAATCAATATGACATCCCCTGTCGACAGCACTCATTACTTCATGAGTATATAGAGGTAGTTGTGCTTCACAACCTCGTAATTAGTGAAGTACAACTAAAGCTGAAGAAAGTGTGGAGAAATGAAACAAAAGATAGACTAAACTCAGAGACACGTAAAGGTGAGTAACACTTCAGGGTTTAAGGAAAAACGGGAAAGAGGTAGAGTTAAAAATGTGTAAATGACAAATAGATAAGAATGAGGTCTGTCAAAGAAGTACAAGGAATTACAGAGTCCAAAAGTATCTAAAAGGATGGTTGACGGAAAACGTATGGAAAAAGATGAAGCAAAGGAGAAAATGAAAAAAAAGTAAAATGAAGGAGACAAAAAGATGTACAAGAAACTGTATAATGAATTAAAAAGTGAAATTGAAGACGCAGTAAAAAGATAGACGAAAGAGAAATACGAAGAAACAGAGAAAATGGACGGAGAAGGGTAATGTGAAATTATGTGAAGTTAGTGAAATAGCGTTTGAAAGTAAAAGAAGGAATTTTGACACGGAAATAGAGAGAGCGGACAGTACGTTAGCCGAGGAACCACACGAGATTTTGAGCAGACGGCAAGAATACATACACTGAAGAGTCAAAGAGATTGGTGCATCTGTCCCCACGAGCACTTAGGAGTGCCTGAACACGACATAGCATGGGCTCAATTGATATCTGAAGTCAACTGACACCGTGAAACCTGCACGGCTGTCCATAAATCAGTAAGAGCTCTAGGGGATGGATATCTCTTCTTAACGGCACTATGCAAGGTATCCCAGATATGCTCAATAATGTTCATGTCTCGGGAATTTGGTGGCGAGCGGAAGTGTGTAAATGCAGAAGAGTGTTCCTGGCGCCACTCTGTAGCAATTCTGGACGTGTAGGACGTCGCATTGTCTGCTGAAATTTCCTAAGTTCATCGGAATGCACAATGGACATGAATGGATGCAGGTGATCACACAGGATGCTTACAGACGTTTTACCTGACAGAGTTGTACCTAGACATATCAGGGGTCCCATATCACTCCAACTGCACACGACCCACACCATTACAGAGCCTCCACCAGATTGAACAGTCCCCTGCTAACATGCAGGGTCCATGGATTCATGAGGTTGTCTCCATGCCCGTACACGTCCATCAGCTCGATACAATTTAAAACGAGACTCGTCCGACCAGGCAACATGTTTCCAGTCAACAGTCCAATGCGGCTGTTGACGGTCCAAGGCTAGGCGTAAGGCTTTGTCTCGATCAGTCACCAAGAGTACACGGATGGGCCTTGGGCTCCGAAAGCCAATATCGATGATGTTTCATTGAATGGTTCACAAGCTGACACTTGTTGATGGCTCAGCATTGAAATCTGCAGCAATTCGCGCAAGGGTTGCTCTTCAAGTTAGACGATTCTCTTTAGTCGTCTTTGGTCCCGTTCTTCCTCGATCTTTTTCCGGACGCAGCGATGTCGGATATTTCATGGTTTACCAGATACCTAATATTCACGTACACTCGTGAAATGATCCCCACTTTATTGCTACCTCGGAGATGCTGTGTCCCATCGCTCGTGCGCCGTCTGTAACACCACGAGGAAACTCACTAAGGTCTTGATAACCTGCCACTGTAACAGCAGTAACCGATCTAACAAATACGCCAGACACTTGTCTTACGTAATTTGACGTTGCCGACACCAGCGCCGTGTTCTGCTGGTTTACATATCTCTGTATTTGAATACGCATTCCTATATTATTTTCTTTGGGTTCCGGGTATAAAATTTCTTTCATTATCAAGGACGGTGTTAGAACTGACTCTTCGATTCATTACCTTTGCGAATGACACACTGATCTCGTTTAACAGCTCCTCGGATATTTCTCCTATTCTTCTGTATTGGATGCGTAAAACGTTGAGTGTACGATAATTCTTGCAATTTTCCTCGTGTCTCTTAGTTTCTACAGATCAATTTGGATGCTTATTCATTTGATTGCCACTACCCTCAATGATTTAAGAAATTACAAACTAAGTTATCCACCTTTTCGCCTTGTCTGATCGTGAAGAGTTGCTTTCTAGATAATGCATTGCTATGATGCATATTCTCTTTCGACTGTAATAGTCCATTCCCTTGATACGTTTATCAGATCAGGGAACGATCATTGATACACGTCTTCCCTCTATACTAACTTTGTACAAAATGGAAAATTCTTTGTGAAGGAATAATTACTTAACTATTTTATTTACATTTGGTAACAAAGACTTGCCGTTGAAATAATTGTAAATGATTGGTGAGTGAAAATAGTTCGTTTATTAACATTTAAGTTAAAGAAAAAATACTATTACTCAAATTTTGTTTTAAGATAGAGCTACTGTGTTATTTAACTTGCTGACTATAATTTGAATGTGCATACTTTTATGGATTGGGATGGATGTAACTGAAATCTTGTTTTCTATACTACTGGCCATTAAAATTGCTACACCAAGAAGAACTGCAGATGATAAACTGGTATTCATTGGACGAATATATTATACTAGAACTGACATGTGATTACATTTTCACGCAATTTGGGTGCATAGATCCTGAGAAATCAGTACCCAGAACAACCACCTCTGGCCGTAATAACGGCCTTGATACGCCTGGGCATTGAGTCAAACAGAGCTTGGATGGGGTGTATAAGTACAGCTGCCCATGAAGCGTCGACACGATACCACAGTTCCTCAAGAGTAGTGACTGGAGTATTTTGACGAGCCAGTTGCTCGGCCATCATTGACCAGACGTTTTCAGTTGGTAAGAGATCTGGAGAACGTGCTGGCCAGGGCAGCAGTCGAACATTTTCTGTATCCAGATAGGCCCGTACAGGACCTGCAACATTCATTCGTGCATTATCTTGCTGAAATGTAGGGTTTCTCAGGGATGGAATGAAGGGTAGACCCACTGGTTGTGGCACATCTGAAATGTAGCGTCCACTCTTCTAAGTGCCGTCAATGCGAACAAAAGGTGACCGAGACGTGTAACCAATGGTACCCCATACCACCACGCCGGTTGATACGCCAATACGCCGATGACGAATACACGCTTCCAATGTACGTTCACCGCGACGTCGCCAAACACGGATGCGACCATCAGGATGCTGTAAACAGAACCTGGATTCATCCGAAAAATGACGTTTTGCCATTCGTGCACCCAGATTCGTCGTTGAGTACACCATCGCAGGCACTCCTGCCTATGATGCAGGGTCAAGGGTAACCGCAGCCATGGTCTCCGAGCTGATAGTCCATGCTGCTGCAAACGTCGTCGAACTGTTCGTGCAAATGGTTGTTGTCTTGCAAACGTCCCCATCTGTTGACTCAGGGCTCGAGAGATGGCTGGACGATCCGTTACAGCCAGGCGGATAAGATGCCTGTCATCTCGACTGCTAGTGATACGAGTCCGTTGCGATCCAGCACGGCGTTCCGTGTTACCCTCCTGAACCCACCGATTCCATATTCTGCTAACAGTCATTGGATCTCGACCAACGCGAGCAGCATTGTCGTGATACGGTAACCCGCAATCGCGATAGGTTACAATCCGACCTTTATCAAAGTCGGAAACGTGATGGTACGCAATTCTCCTCCTTATGCGAGGCATCACAACAACGTTTCACGAGGCAACGCCAGTCAACTGCTGTTTGTTTATGAAAAATCGGTTGGAAACTTTCCTCATGTCAGCACGTTGTAGGTGTCGCGATCGGCGCCAAACTTGTGTGAATGCTCTGAAAAGCTACTCGTTTGCATATCACAGCATCTTATTCCTGTCGGTTAAATTTCGTGTCTGTAGCATGCCGTCTTCGTGGTGTAGTAATTTTAATGGCCAGTAGTGTATTAACAGCTTACTAGAAATTTTAGCACTTGCTTCTAAGTTTTTTGTTATAAAGTGTATCAGGGCCATTAAGGCACAAACAGGAAATCATGGAGTATAATTATGAGTAGTCAGAAGACATTACCATAGATTACCATGTTCGTTCACATTTTCAAGATTAATTCCTTACTTCCTTATTATTTAACAGATTTTAAACCTTTGCGGTTTGTTAGGATGTGGTGATACAGTCTGGAATATCATGAAGAGGTACAAGCTTTATCACAATCTCTTTGGCAAGTCACAGTGTCGAACATAATCTTTACTGAGTCGGTTTTGCTCTCGACCAAGAGCGAGAATTCACTGGTTGAAACCATGTCGTTTTCTTGGGTGAAGTGAGCTAGTATTCGAGTACTTCCTAGTCCGGTTCCGGTCTTAAGTTGAAGAGCTACTTTGGAGATCATGCACTGCTCGAATGCAGGCTCTCTTCTTTTTCGATTTTCCTACTCTGCGTGATTACTGCTGTATAAAGTTGTAGTCCACTTGTACACGCTCAGAAATGTTTCCTTCGAATGTTTGATAGTAGCTGTCTTTTTGGACTTGAATTTCATTTTTGATTGAGCTAATCTGGTCGTTATATCCTCCTTGCTGCCGACCGAGGTGGTACAGTAGTTAGCAAACGGGACTCGCATTCGGGAGGACGACGGTTCAAACCCCCGTCCGGCCGTCCTGATTTAAGTTTTCTGTTATTTCCCTAAATCGCTTCAGGTAAATGACCGGATGATTCCTTTGGAAGAGCGCGGCCGAGTTTCTTCCCCATCCTTCCCTAATCCGATGGTACGGATGGCCTCGATTTTAGCCCCCCCCCCCCTCACCCCTCAACTCACTCAATCCTCCTTATTTCGTCTATGAAGTGCAATTTTGGTTCCAGAATTGCAGAATTGCTTAATTTCTTCTGCTTCGTGGTCCCAAATTTTTGTTTATGGCTATTCTTATTTCTGCAACCCCTCATTACCTTCGTCTATTTTCCTCAGTCCTTGTTCTGTACTCATTCCATTCAACAGATATAATAATTCTTTTGCACTGTTACTGATAGTAAACTCTTAATCGATTTTCTCCTTAAAATCATTTCCCCCTGACTTTTGATTCCACTTCTGAACTTTTCTTTTGTTTCCGTCATTGCTTCTTGGATGTGCAGATTGAGGAGGAAAGACGAAAGACTACTTTCTCGACTTCCACCCCTTTTTGATTCAAACACTGCCCGGAAGGCCTTCCATTCGTACTGTTTCGTCATGTTTGTATGTTATCTGCCTTTCCCTATAGCCCACACCTGTTTTCCTGATAATCTCGGACATTTGCACAGTTTTAAGTCCATAAAGCCTATTAACGAGTGCTTGTGTTACTGATCACAATAACAGAACTGCGTTTCTGAAGCTTCATCCATTTTGAAAGCCAAACAATTTGTCATACAACAGATCCTCAATATTATTGTATAAATGGCAATGTCCTGACTGACTGACCCAGCCCAAACCGGTAAGGATAGAAACCAGAGATTTGGAGGTGTGGGTCTTATACATACTATAGGCGTCGTTTAAGAAGGGATTTTTCGAAATTCCTACTCTATGGGAAGAAGTATGGGATGAACAGAATTTTGAAAGTATGTCGTAATTAAAGGAATTTTGAAGCTAGAACTATGACTATTGGTATTTGGTTCATTAGTCAGAAAATAAGAAATACGTGTTTTAGCATATTTGGCAATACAACCACCAAGGGGGTTAAAACGGTGGGTGAAAGTTTTTTTCTAAAATAAATAATTGCTAAAGAACTACTAAAGAAACTTCGTGACAGATTAAAACTGTGCGTCGGACCGAGACTCGAACTCAGGACTTTTGCTTTTCACGTGAAAGTGCTCTATCGACTGAGCTACCTAGCTTCAATTCTGCGAGTACCTCGTCTCCTACCCTACAAACTTCACAGAAGATCTCCTGCGAAACTACTAAATGATTCTTATAGGTACATTTATGACATCTCGTATTTGACTTCTCGTTTAAAAATGAAATAATACTTGTTTCGATGTTTCTGCAAATTTAACGCTTAAGGTAGTGCAATATGGGATGAAAATTTTTAACAAAATATTATGTTACATTAAAAAAAATTTGAAAGCTACATTTATGGCAGTTGGTATTCCACTTCGCGGTTAGACGTAAATAAATATTAGTTAGTGGATGAAAGTTGCTACGGAAAAATCTCCACAAGCACGCAAGAGGCATGATTAACAAAAACTTTGGAGTCCAGCTGCCAGAATCGTTTTTTTGGACACAAGTACATTCAGAAAAGACCATATTTATATCGTCTTAATTAGCATGAAAAGCTGAGAAGATGTTGCAATTTGTTAAGGACATAAAAAAATCGATTAAAAAAAAAACAAAAAAACAAAGAAAAATCTCTGCTGCCGAGCTAAGCATCGGGCGCTAACTTTGTGCGAGGGTGGTTTGAAAAGTTCTAGGAATCACCACGAGAGGTCAGCGCTAGCGCAACCAGTTGTTCACGTGATATTAATTGGACTGTAGCCTGTAAATACGTGCCACGTCAGTGCTCTTGAAAGAGATCTGTGGCAGTGACGTGGCTCTGTTGCTGTTACCGCGTAGTGATTTGCCATGATGGAAAAAATCGAGATCGAGCAGTGATTAAGTATTTTGTAAGGAAAGGTATGATAGCAACGGACATTAATTCCGATTTCCAGAGTACACTGGGGGACTCTACTCCTTCATATTCAACTGTTGCCAAGTCGACAAATGAATTTAAATTTGGTTGGGAGAGCTTAGATGACGATCCGCGCAGTGGTCGGCCAAGATGTGTCACTACTCCAGAAATCATTGTTCAAAATGGTTCAAATGGCTCTGAGCACTATGGGACTCAACTGCTGTGGTCATAAGTCCCCTAGAACTTAGAACTACTTAAACCTAACTAACCTGAGGACATCACACACATCCATGCCCGAGGCAGGATTCGAACCTGCGACCGTAGCGGTCGTGCGGTTCCAGACTGTAGCGCCTTTAACTGCTCGACCACTCCGGCCGGCAGAAATCATTGTTCAAGTGCACATAATGGTCATGGGGTATCACCGATTGGAAGTGCGTGAAACTGCTCACGTTCGCCAGATGTCGTTTGAAAGGATATACCACATTTTAACTCAGAAATGCAAAAATTATCTGCAAGATGGGTGCCGCGATTCTGACGCTGGACCAATGCGCGCCTGTTCACATGTGTCGTCGCCATGGCTAAATTACACAAACTAGGTATGAATTGTTGCCACAACCACCTTATTCACCTGATACGGCTCCGTCATACTTCCATCTTTAATAAACATTTTTGGAACACTATCAAAATTTTTTTTTAAATTTTTCTTTTTAAAAGAGTGCTCCACCTGCTATCTTCGAAGGATGCCATGGGTCTGATGATGGTCATGTGAAATGACTGAAACCGGTCACCTATGTTCTTGTAGCATACGTGGTGCGATCAAAGCTGAATTTTAAAAAGAAAATTTTTTTAGACTTCCATCTGTTCCCAAAACTGAAAATTCTTCTTGGTGGACGAAGAGTCACTTCAAACGAAGAATTGATAGTCAGAGTTGACAATTATTTTCCACGCCTGGAGGAAAGCCATTTTCAAGATGGGATCAAGGCACGGAACATCGTTGGACCAATGCATTAATCTGCAAGGAGACTACATTGAAAAATAAAATAAAAAATCAGTGATGTCAGTACTTGTTTTTTATTACATTCCGAGAACTTACCAAACCGCCCTTTTACTTAATAAAAGTTATAACGTATCGACTTAGAAAAAACGTTCGACGATGTACAATGATACAAGATGTTGAACATTCTAAGAAAAATAGGAGTAAGCTGTAAGGAAAGACGGTTAATACACTATACGTACAAGAAAAAGAAGGTACAACAAGAATGGAAGGCCGAAAAAAAAGTGCTCGTATTAAAACTGGAGTAAGACAGGAGTGCAGTCTTTGACCATACTCCTCAATTCATTCATCGAAGAAGCAATGGTGGAAGTAAAAGATAAATTCAACAGCGGGGCCGGCCGAAGTGGCCGTGCGGTTAAAGGCGCTGCAGTCTGGAACCGCAAGACCGCTACGGTCGCAGGTTCGAATCCTGCCTCGGGCATGGATGTTTGTGATGTCCTTAGGTTAGTTAGGTTTAACTAGTTCTAAGTTCTAGGGGACTAATGACCTCAGCAGTTGAGTCCCATAGCGCTCAGAGCCATTTGAACCATTTTTCAACAGCGGGATTAAAAGTGAGGGTGAAGTGATTTCAATGATAAGATTCTATAATGTCGTTACTACTATCAGTGAAAATGAAGGCAGATTATAGGACCTTTTGAATGGGATGAACACTGTAATGATAATAAAATCTAGACTGTGAGTAAACTGAAGAGAGACGAAATCATTGAGGAATACCAGATTAAGATTAGTGAATAAAGTAAGATCTGAATTGGGGACTTCGAAGTAGCGTAAGTGAAAGCATTTGGTAACAAATTATCGTGTGATGGAGGATGCACCAGGACAAAAGGCAGAATACCACGGGAAAAGAGGGCACCCGTGGCCAAAAGAAGTCTGCTGGTATCAAACAGCCCTTAATTTGAGGAAGACGTTTCTGAGAACGTATGTCTGGAATACAGCGTTGTATGGAAGCGAATCATGGACTGTGGGGAAACCGGAAAGAAAGAGAATCGAAGACGTTCGTTTGTGGTACTACAGAAGAATGCAGAAAATTAAGTAGACTTACAATGTAAGGCAGGGAGAATTCTCCACAGATTCAGCGAAGAAAGGAGTATAAGGAAAGTACTGATATGGGGAGAGGACAGGATGATAGAATATGTTTTAAGACATCAGGATATAACTTCCATCGCACTATATGGAGTTTTAGAAATTAAACCTACAAGGAAATATACATTCTAATACAGGGTGCTCCATCTGAAATTTCGAATGAGATTATCTCGATAACTATACATCGGGTAAAAGCAGTGGGTAAGACAATTTCGTAAGCTCAGAGGGCGACATCAAATGATGCTACACGTGACCCCCAGCCCCCGCTCCCTTGGGTGGGGTGTGGGGCAACTTTTAAATCTTAAATGGAAACACCCGTTTTTTTATTGCAGATTCAGTTTCTCCATAAAAAAGTAATCAAGTTTTGTCTGAAACATTTTTTTAAACCATTGACAGATGGCGCTGAAATCGAGAAAAATTAGAATTGGGGAAGAGATCCGATTTATTTTGAATGATCCGGGAAGGACGTATCAAATCGATACAAAATGTGCATTAATTCTTTCATTACGCCAAACTAAGCTATTTTTTTTGAAAATGTATCCTACCCGCCACAGTTTTTGATGGAGGGAGGCGGAATGGTATTAAAATCTCGTAAGGGATCTCTTCACAATTGCATTACTCACGCGACTGTGGCGCTACCGTGGTCAAATTGCGAACTACGGCTCAGTATAAAGTCCGGTGCAGTGCGATCAGACGTCACTCCACTTCGCGATTGTGAACCGTAAACATCAACTTGTAGGGTTATTTAAATTTTTTTTTATGAAAGACAGCCCACAACCCTAAACGATATGGTTTAACGCATTCGAAGAACGAATGCAGCCATACAGCGGGATGTGCTGCTCAAAACTGTAGACAACTTTCGCAGACGATTGGTTTCATGCATTAAAGCAAATGGGGATAATTTTGAACAATTTATTCGTGGCTAATTTCATTAATTAAGCACCCCAAATTGTGTTGAGACAAGGGAACTCACACTAATGAAGCACCCCATGATGTGAGAGGGACATCATTCTACTACGTCCATGTCGTTGTTCCTGGGTAACGCTAAAAGTAGGCTACAGTACATTTTGTACAAAAATAGCTTAACTTGGCGTAACGAAAGATGCGTTCTTCTCGGATAATTCTGAATAAATCAGGGTTCTTCCCCAATTTTACTTTTTTCTCTATTTCAGCGCCATCTGTCAATGGTGTAAAAATGTTTCAGACAAAACTTGATTACTTTTTTATGGAGAATCCGAATCTACAATAAAAAATGGGTCTTTCCATTTAAGATTTAAAAGTTGCCCCCTGCCCCACCCAAGGGGGCGGGGGCTGGAGCTCACGTGTACTATCATTTGATGTCACCCTTTGAGGTTACGAACTTGTCTTACCCACTATTTTTACCGGATGAATAGTTTTCGAGATAATCTCATCTGAAACTTCAGATGGACCACCCTGTACATCCAACAAATAACTGAGAACCCCGGGTGAAAGAGCTACTCTGAAATGAAGGGGTTGACACGAGAGAGGAATTCATAGCTGGCGGTATCAAGCGAATAGGAACGATGATAAATCAAAACAAAAACACTAATATGAGAGTCATACAGTATCTGGACAACATAGTCCAACCAACTGTCTCGTGATGGAATCGAAACTCCGTAAATTAATTCATTTTTCTACTTGAGAGGAATGTACGAATACCTTGCGATAACTTAAGTTTATTTCGGTTGTCGTCCTAATTTTATTTCACATAGTAGTTACTTTTTAATTTCGTAATGATTATTCTTTCTTTCCCTTCTCCCTCTAAATATATGACATATGTTCACAGGTATGTAGTTGTTGCTAATCATTTTTTCAGCAGTTGATACTGAAGGCACCAGTATTACCGTCTATTGGCGGGAACAAACACATACATTACTATAGCAAAGGCCTTGGTTCTCGGATACAGTGTATGACGAAAAGCTACAGTCCTAATTCTTCGAGAACAAATTAAGATGACAAGAGCCTCTTCCTCTGATGAGGTCATGGCAGGACTCATGCAAAAGGAGAGATATTATACACCAGAACACAAGGAAACATAAATTTACTCCCCAATATTGGCAGCCAGGGCCACAAGTTTCGCCGTGGACAGCGAGCACTGAATTTTGGAGGCAATCAGTATCAGATATATTGGCCGAGGTATTTGCTGCTGTCGCTTTTCTCCGTCTCTCTCTCTCTCGCTCAGGCTCTCTACCGTCCCAAAAACAGCGGCCGTAACAAGTCCCCGCTAAGGAAACTCCCGCTCCTAAAATATTACGCACCATTAATTACCGGTTTCTTGCGCGCCGCCCCTTTCGGGAGACTAATTGTGTTTACAGATTAAACTGTCAGGAAATTATTCCTCAGCGGGCAAATACCGCTGCGCCCGTCCACCGCCGCCGCCGAAGAAACAGCGACTCGGATACCGGCAGCTGTGGCCGACGGCAGCGCCGGCGACGTCCGATACACCCGCCTCCTCTCTCGGGTCACAGCAGGAAAGAAAAACAGAAACTGATGCTGCGCTCGTTTCTGACACGTCTGATCTAACATATGCGCTGATTACATCGTTGCTTAGTGTTAATGCAAACCATTAGCTGATGATTAGACTCGCTCCGGCAACCCTTCAAAGACAAACCGCAAGTTTTTTGCAGGATACTCTTCAGTATTGTATTCGCAGCATGCGTTATGGTTTTGGGTTGTGGCAATCTACTCTCGACTTACTTGCTCAGTCACTAAAACTGAAAGTGATACGTTTCAGTAAATGTTACTCTACTGAATAAGTAGTGTTGGTACTCAAATGGTTCAAATGGCTCTGAGCACTATGGGACTTAATTTCTGAGGTCATCAGTCCCCCGGAACTTAGAACTACTTAAACCTAACCAACCTAAGGACATCACACACATCCATGCCCGAGACCGGATTCGAACCTGTGACCGTAGGTACTCAAATTACTAAGACTGCAACAATGTACAAGATCTCAGACCTTGGTAATTGATTATGGTGTTTAAACGTCGGAACTTTAAATAAAACACGGTCTGGATGTGTTTAGGGGTGTTTTCCACTGAGTGGTTTGTACGTGAATACTAGAAAAATCTCCACTGGCTGCAGAAAACGCCAGAAGATTCGTTCTTTGGTTAAATTAATAAATGGATCTACGACTTTGGTTCACTTTCTCTAGGATCGCTATGAAAGAACGAAAACGACGAATTGAAATATGAAGAAATTTTAAAACATAAATTACATACTACATGGCGTTTTTAAGTTAAGTTTACGAAAGTAATGTTTAAGGGGAGGTTTACTATCTTTTTGTTCAAAAAAATCATTTTTTAAAAATTGCATTTTTGAATCCATAAAAGTGTTTAGAGTCCACCACTGAAACGGTTTTTTCCGAATATGGAACGGAAATGATTGTTATTCGCGGTTGACCAAAAAAATGCACCTGCCTGAAATCGGCCTTTTTCAAGCATCAGTTTTTTTTCTTTCGGAGGACGAGTCATTGTACCGGTGCTTGGGAGGAAACACACAAAATTCAAATGAACATTTGAACGCGTGTGTTTGGAAGTTAGCCCTCAAAGCATTTGGATTCTGGCGCGAAGACTGTGGAGACTGCGACTTTCCTGGCAGTGAACAGCTTCAACGAATGGTATTCAGCAATTCTGAAGACGATGACAGCGATGGACGTCACCCTGGAACTCTATTCGACGCAGTTCGCCAATCATTCAGACGACCATCGGATCGAAGCGGCTGAAAACCGCTGGTCATCGGCCGTACGAGCGGCTCTGAAGCAGCGCAGGATGGCGCAGGTCGAGCAGAACGCCCTCTATGAGGAAGAGGAAGGACTAGTTTATGGACCCGGAATACGGGATTGAACGTAAGTTGCATAACATTGCATTTATATGTAGTCAAAACTTCAAACGCGTTTTTCTCGAAATGACTTTTTTTTTATCGCGCGGTATCGTAACTTCAAATCTGCTAAGCCGACTGGCATGATTCTTTGTTTCCGACGAAGCTAACTAAATTGTAGAGGAGTTGTACCACTTTTATTCCGACGAAGTCGAAAAATCGATAAAAAAACCTATTTTTTTAAACGGCCGCCATTTTGTTTCCAATGGTCCAAATAACTTAAGCGAGGTACAACTTATAAAGAATCTTATATACTTCGCTAACGTCAGCTCAATTTTGATTTCAGACGAGCCGGCTGACCTGTGACATACCGCACGTGGAGGTCTACATCGAAATTTGGTTACGTTCCGACGCCACTTCCACCTTTGCTCTTCGACATTTCCGGTCGGAAACAGTCTAGTTTGTAGAGGAAATATCAATAAACATTTTGACAAAATTTGACATTGATATCTATAACACATCCCGAGAAAACAATTCTCGAAGAACATGTTTTTTTCTTGCCAAAGATAGTAAACCTCCCCTTAATTGTGAAAAGGGTAAATAGGTTACTGAAATTTTTGATAAAGCACCGAATGTAGTATATCTTCAAGCCTTTGTAACATCAACGAGATAAATTTTTGGCTACAGTGCGATGAGAGGAAATTATGCCTCTAACAATTATAAACATTATGTATTCGACGTATGAAAAAACAATGAAAACTTATAGTGAATTAATTATTTATATAATATTCTATGATATAATTGGACATATTGATGTGTATCATACAAAGACAATGATAATTGTAAAGTGCTTTTATGATCTGCGTTTGTCTTCCTTTGTTTTTACCTTTTGTTGGATGGCTTTTGTAGGTTCAGCACGCAAGACGCATATCAAACTGAGGTCTGTTAAGAAATGGTAATTATTTGTTAATTATTACTTGAAAATAGAGTTCTTTATTATTATAAACATGAGTGAATAATTATTTGTAACTGTAATTCCTCTCTCAGTAAGCATTATCTGTGTTAATTGTTTCTTTCCGCTGCAAGGAGCGCAGCCATTGATGATAGCGATTTGTATCGCGTTTTTGTCTGTGTTTTCCTTAGAAACAAATCAAATGTTTGCTTGATGAAGTCTAAATAGTGCACAATACGAAAGTAAAGTTTCTGTAAAGTTTAATAAGCAGTTAAAACACTTATTTGGTTTAACAATAGAAAGTGTCTATCAATTGTCTGCCGCCATCTTAACAATTATCACAGCGGCAAATTCTAATTACGCAACTCTACAGACATAAATGCTGAACGTAATACAAATGTTTAAAAATAAATGTGCACCGGTGGTCCCGAACTCATTTTAATGAAAATGATTCGAATCAGATTGGTTCTTTAAAAACAGTGCTCATAGCACGATCCTTATAAGAAACTTTTCTAGCTGATGTATGGAGCCGAAATTAATTACGCACGAGTTGCGAAGAATATTGTTTCAGGTAACATATGTCAGTGTTGTGCGCGGCTGATATTCGGTGATTTTAATGACCATTTTGCTGAAGATAACTGCTTCCATCTTAATCAATAGTTGTACAGAATCTGTTGTATGAACTGTGATTTAGTGACACACAACTTACAGACAACACTTTAACACGACGTTAACTTGGAGTTCTTTAGCAACTTGATAAATCTTTAGCCGGGAGAAAAATTATTTAGTAATTGCTCAATGTAATAAAATTAGATTATCATTTCCATTTACAAATCAGTTAAATACCAAACCACTGAATAACACAGCGAACGCCACACCTTATTCCCGCCTAACACTGTTAGTTCCCAAAGATCCCATTATATGGCATGCAAGAACGTGTTATTCCGACGGTCATCGTCGAGTCGTATAACGGTGCCGAGCGCGCGCATGATTGTTTATAGTTTACTGAATGTAAAATCAGTACTACAGTTCAGAGACAATTCGGGACTAAATATCGTACCTCAAAGACAAACTGTTGTTAATTGCTACAATCGCTTCACGGAAACAAGCGGTGTGTAACATAGCAGGTCAGCTCTGCGTCGGCCAGCAGTCTCTGATGCAACAGCTGAACGAGCTGGGCTGTCTCACATTCGTACTCCAGGTAAGTCAACGAGACGCGCCAGCTTAGAATTGAATGTACCTAGTGTTGTAGGGTGGAGGGTGTTGTGGATACGCTGTCAAAAAAAAAAAAAAAAAAAAAAAAAAAAAAAAAAAAAAAAAAGTTCAAATGTGTGCGGAATCTTCGGAATCTTATGGGACTTAACTGCTATCGTCATCAGTCCCTAAGCTTGCACACTACTTAACCTAAATTATCCTAAGGACAAATACACACTCAAATGCCCGAGGGAGGACTCGAACCTTCGCTCGGCTAATCCCGCGCGGCGATACGCCCTCATTCAAACCTTAAAAACTGGTATTGTTGCAAGCTTTAAGAGGATATGACATAGTAAAAGACCTTAGTTTTTTGTAGAAATGTTTAACAAAATGTTGACTGAAGGAGAGTTTCTTAATAAAATTGTGTTTAGCGACGAAACTACTTTTCTTACCTGCGATAAAATGAGTCGGCATAATATTCGAATACGGGGCGAGTGGGAACAGTGTCGCATAATTGGAATTATACTGGACTCGCCTGAAGTAAATGCTTTGTGCGCTGTGACCTGTAACAAGATTTACGGTCCTTTCTTTTTGCTGGGTCAACTGTAACTGGCATATGGTATCTGGATATGCTTGAACATTATCTAATGCCTCAGCTGAAACGGAATATCGGCACAAAATTTATTTCACTGTAAGATGACGCACCACCACATTTTCATCCTAAAGTTGATCTCCGTAGGAGTGTGCCGACTTGTACTGGATGTAATGGAACAATATCTTGGCCACAACGATCATCTGGTTTAATGCTTAAGGGCTTCTGTGTATGGGGTTACATGAAAGATAGAATGCTCATTCCTCCGCTTCCGGGAAACGAAGACGAGCTGCAAGAACGGATAATACAAGCAGATCCATCATACATCAAAACTTGATTCATAGGATTTTGAAGGAAACTGATTAGAGATGGGACATACTTCGTGTTACAAAAGGGTAGCCACATTGAACATTAGTAAATGAAACTTGAAGATACACTACGTTCAGAACTGTATCAAACGTTGTATTATGACAAGCCAACTAACTTTTATCGAATGCTGCACTTCACTTCTAAGTGATACTGTTTTTCATCACAGTTATCAAGTCTGAGTGAGTAAAGGGAGAATCGTTTTACCGACCGTTGAGTTCGTCGACGATAGAAACCTCCTACTTGCTCACGGAGCAATTTCATAAAATCCGTACGAATTTACTCACTGTTGGGAAATCTCTTTCCCCCAAGATGTTCATTCAGTTCTCCAAAATATAGAAATAACAATGTGGAGGGTCTGGACTTCTCAGTCAACAGCATCCACGTCTGTTGCAGTTTTGGTAAAATTGTTGGAGCTAGTTCACACGTGCTGGGCGCTACAACAAATTTGGGTCCCAGACTGCCAGAATTAACGGTGAATCTATGAGCAATTTGTATGTTTTATTTTGTGGCCACAAGAAACGTGCTGTTCCGTGTACTTCAACATAGGTTACAGTAGCCGCACTATTCCACTCGCACCCTACGATGCATGTGTTAGGCCAGCAGGATACTAAGGTAAACAAAGGTACTCTCTTATGACAATGTGCCACTCTTGCTGCACAATGATAAGAGCGTCGGGCGACAGGAACAAATTACTTTCTGAAGTTCCAACACACAAAATTCCGAAAAGAACAGTGATTCAAAGTATGAAAAACCCGCTGATGTTCCAGTGCTTGATGCTACCTATGCTCACGTGTCAGTGATAATGAAATACGCATTCCCGACACGATACTGAATAACCAGTAACCCTTAAACCCCACCTGCAGCACTAGAGCACCCCATGGTATGTACATTTCCCAGTTATTTAAATGAGTTGGCAACACTGACTTGTACTTCTGCATAGCTTATTGTTTCGCCTTGACTTTGCTAAGTTTACTAGCTGCGTGACAAGCTTCTGTAAAAAGGATATATTCCTGTTTTCTGCATTGTTGGAGAGCCCCATGGCAGTGTTAGTGAGAGTGTATTTATTTACATTGAAGCGGCAAGGAAACTGGTATAGGCAAGGATATTGACATACAGAGATACTGTACATAAACAGGCAAACACGGCTATGGGGTCGGCAACGCCTATATAAGACAACAAGTGTCTCTCGTAGCTGTTAGATCGGTTATTGCTGCTACAATAGGAGGTTATCAAGATTTAATAGGTTTGAATGTGGTGTTATAGTCAGCGCAGGAGCTACTGGACACAACATCTCCGAGGTAGCGACGATGTAGGGAGTTTCCCGTACGACCACTTCACTAGTGTACGGCGAATATCAGGAATCCAGTAAAACATCACTGCACCGGAAAAAATTCCTTTAAAAAACGGGACCTACGGCGACTGAAGAGAATCGTCCAACGCAACAGAAGTTCCAATGCTTCAAATCGCTCCGAGCAATATGAGACTAATCATCGGACGTCATCAGTCCCCTAGAACTTAGAACTACTTAAACCTAACGAACCTAAGGACATCACACACATCCGTGCCCGAGGCAGGATTCGAACCTGCGACCGTTGCAGTCGCGCGATTCCGGACTGAAGCGCCTAGAACCGCTCGGCCACCGCGACCGGCGTGATAGAATTGCAATTGCTACAGGTTTCAATGCTGGGCCATCAACAAATGTTAGCAGGTGAACCATTCAACGAAACATCATCGATATGGGCCTTCGGAGCCGAATACCAACTTTTCTACCCTTGATGACTGCACTACACAAGCCTTTACGCCTCACCTGGGACCGTGGAAACCGATAATGGACTGTTGATGACTGTAAACATGTTGCCTAGCCGAACGAGTCTCCTTTCATATTGTATCGAGCAGATGGACATGTACGGGTATGGAGACAATCTCACGAATTCATGGACCCTGCATGTCACCAGGAGACTGTTCAAGCTGATGAAGGCTTTGTTATGGTGTGAGGCGTGTGCAGTTGGAGTGATATGGGACCTCTGATACGTCTAGATATGACGTTGACAGGTGACACGTATGTAAGAGTCCTGTCTCATCACCTACATCCATTCATGTCGATTGCGCATTCCGACGACCTGGGGTAATTCCAGCACGCACAGCGACACCCCACACGTCCAGAATTGCTACAGAGTGCCTCCAGAAACACTCGTCTGCTTTCCAATCACTTCCGCTGGCCACCGGACTCCCCAGACATGAACATTGTTGAGCATATCTGGAATGCCTTGCAACGTGCCGTGCTCCACCCCATCGCACCCTTACGGATTTATGGACAGCTCAGCAGGATTCATGGTTTAAGTTCCTTCTAGTACTACTTCAGACATTAGTTGAGTCCATGCTATGTCGTTTTGTGGCACTTCTGCGTGCCAGCGGGGGTCCTACACGATATTAGGCGGGTGTACAAGTTTCTTTGGCTCTTCAGTGTAATTACTTTTTACTCACGTTGGAATGTAAGTAATTTTTGTCTGTTTTAAATATTCCGTGTGTTAAGTATATAGTTGATTATACCACATGAACTGCAAAACATCTGTTTCAGATATCGTGCGCAACTTGAACTATTGTTTTTCTGAAGATGATTGTTGCTTTTTTGCGTGATGCATAGCGCTAACTAAACAAAGAACTGAACACGGATGCTGACTGAGACTGAAATCATGGAACTGTTATCGAAATCAGGTGAGAAAACTCCAACATCAGTGACTTCTTTTCAGACACTGAACCAGCTGTAGTAATTTAAAACGACAGGCGCGAATGAAATAGCGATGACGAGTGAAGTAAGGAAAGCGGTCAACCAGGGAGTATAGAGTATATTTTATTAACAAGTGAAGACAACAGGCCTGAAAAAAGTACTGATGACGAGTTTTCGAAGCAAAGTGGTCGTCGATGGAATGAAAAGTGTGTTACAGCAACTCTTCCTTCACATAGTTTACCCCACTCATCTTGTGAAACTGAACCTTTCGTGATGTGAATGATAAACTTTTTCGCAAGAAAAAATACAAATGGAGGGGTAAAAAGCCAAAGAATGTAAGATTTCTTGCAAAAACCATTGTGCTACATCCCCTTGGGAACAAAGGTACGGCTGGTAAAAGTGAAATCCAATCGACCACAACATAATAGCCCGGAACATTTTATTAATTGTAGCATTAACTGTAAAGCAAAATAATGGGAGTTGTTTTGCACAGAGAGATGGAGATGATACGGAACACTGTAAGTCATACAAATATTCCAGTAATTGATATCAAACAAAGGAAGATGAAGAATATGCTAATGGAAGGGCAGTAGGACCGTCATCTACACGTGAGACATATGAACGTACCTTTTGGTTTTATTATCTAGCTAGAGTTTTGGAAATACATTCCCTAACCACTCGTACACTATTTGATAAACACGCAGGTGTAATCTGTTTTCGTGGTGCAGTGTTACAGGCAAGATTTGAATTCCTTAGTATCTGCTTCGCTTCGTAGCGAAATTAGTAGCGATCGTCAAAAGAACGACTGACTGGCTCAATAAGACAGGTTTTTGATCACGTAATGAAAACCAGCCAGGAACTGTGTGCGCCATGAGAGTACTGTACGGTCGATGAGCAGTTATTTGATTTTTAGGGACGCAGTATTTTCAAGACGTTCACTCCATCGCAAACTGATGAATATGGTATTGTGTAACAATGATGTGTGATGTTAAGACAGTTCTTAGTTTACATACAGAGGTTTGTACCGGTAAAGACTCAACTCCCAATGGAATTCCTACTCCTCAGTGTTACTGTACCGAGATTACCAATCCTACTCGCGCCGCTAATGGAAACCACGCTTTTGGCATTGGTTCACTTCTACGCCATTCGCAAATAAATTGCTTAATGATTACTCTGTGACAATGGTGGGAACAATGAAATCAGACAAGCTAGAATCCATCCATTATTTACAAAGCTTCGTGGCCGTAAATGGAACTGTGCAATGCTCATTTTCGGTGACTCTTCTATCGTACTCTCCTCCCAAGAAGAGGAAAAAGATTGTAAGTTGTCTCGCATAAGCGAAAGGATGAGAGTCGAATGGTCCACATTCCCGAAATTATACCATTCTACGGTACCACAAAGGATGGTTGGTTGGTTCGTTTGTTTGAATGAAGGACCACAAAGGATGGCCTTAACGCCCTAATAATTGATGCCGTACTTACTCGTTGTCCAGTAAAGATCGTAGATGATCTCAGTGTATGTTCTATGGGCCGCAGAATGCCGTTGGAATCAACTCTATGGTACTTCTATTGGGTTCTGATTCAAAATCTAAAGAGTCTGCACGAAATCGACGAAAATTTTTGAAGATGTTAGCTATTGATTTGATACAGGGAATGGACAAAAATATGGAAACACCATAAAAACAACACATAACCACGCCTAATACGGTGTACGGAAACCGATAGAAGTCAAAATAGCTTCCACTCGTTTCGGAATGGGTAAATACGAGTCCTGTATACTTTTCAAGGGAAACTTATACAATTCATAAGGTAACGATGATGGAGAGCTGTCACAAAAGAGGACCACAAAGGCTCGGTAATATTGAGCTCTGAAAACTTTGGCGGTCAAGATGTATGGGATATGTGATGGTTCACCTTTGTACTTGCACACCAGACTTGGACAATACAAGCTTTCAGAGCATGGGATTTGTCGACTTTGAACACAGCATGAGCAATGGGGAACAAACATTATGCCATAGGATGCATTTGATCAACCAAATTGGTTACATAATCTATGGCAGTATCATGACACTGCAGACTAATCATGGGACCCATGGAATACCACGATTTTGTTTTGAGTCATCAGTTCTATGATTGCTTTGATGTGGTTCACCACTAATTTCTCTCCTCTGCCAACCTCTTCATCTCAGGGTAGCACTTACAACCTACAATCTCAATTATGAGGGTTGGATGAAAAGTAATGCCTCCACCTTCGTTAGTGGGGTTTGGATGGGAATATTTTAATAAATCAAACGTAGAAATAATCCTTAGAATGTGATATTTAATTAACAATATTCACTGTTCCACATAATCACCAGCCAATTGGATACATTTCTGCCAACGATGAACAAGTTTTAAGAAGCCGCCGCGGAAGAAGTCGACACTCTGTTTCCGCAATCACAGTCTCACAGTTCTCTCGACGCCTTCATCAGAACCATAATGATGTCGTTGTGGTAGGGTACATTTCACGTTGATACAATCATCACGTGCAGAATGTTCCTCTATTGTACGCAGTATTAAAATGCTATACAGTATCTTCGCAGCCTCTCTCTTTTAGCACTTTCTTCCGTGCAATAATGGGACCATACAGTAATCACGAAGAACACTCCAATACCGAATCACCACCTCCCTCGTACTTTACTGATGGCACCTCACGTGATGACAGGTGGCCCTCTCCCAACATTTGCCGAATCAAAATCCTTTCATCAGATTTGCACAGTGCATGGCGTCTTTCATCATTGAAAATCACTCGTTTTCAGTCGTTCACTATCCAGTGGCATCGCTCTTTAAACGTCCTCAAGCGTCGCTTAGCATCGACTACAGATATGAGTGGCAAGAGCGGATCGGCCTTTCTACATGCGTATTTTTCACTCACTGCCCACAGTCATTGTTCTAGCTGGACTGCTGGTTGCACCCACGAGCGATTCCTTCTGCTGATTTCATACAATTTATTACAACTACCCTCTGCAGCTTACGACTGCCACTGTTCGTCAGTTCATGAGGTCCACCTGGTCGTGATTCAGATGTGGTTGTTTTTACTCGTTTCCACTTCACAATCTTATCACGAACAATTAGATGTGGTAGCTTTAGCAAAGTTAAAATTTTACTGGTGCCTTTGTTACTGAAGTGACGTCCAATGACATCCTCCATTCCGATCACTTAGCTCCCCTGACGGACACATTCCGTTGTTACTGCTCATTACTGACAATGCAGTACTTCTAGCCTCATTTTATACTGGTGGGTTCACATCTCGCTTACGTCTAATGACAAATTCTGCATTATATTCAGGTGTCCAAAAGTTGCTAGAACGTTTATTACGCCACAGACTTTCAAGGTGCCAGGTGATGACGCAAGTTGCCGAAACCAGTGGCAGTGTAGTAAAGGTACTACCAGGTTCTGGTGGTATACATAAAGGTGACCGGACTTTTACTTTACCAAGAAACAAATGCGATTTATTGACATTAATCAGACCTGTCTAATTTGGTCTGTTTTGTTAATCACTGCCCCCAATTAGCTAAAGGATCAATGATCTGCTATGACTCCTCTTTCCATCGAAGACACATGTCTAAGCGGAGTTCCATGCCTACCTGTGGAACCACACTGTCATATTCCTGCAGGCTTTTTTGATCGTGAGAGAACGCTGATTTCTGAATGCAGAACTTTAAAGACCACCTGGTGAGAAATTTCACCTGAGCTATGCAGCCAACATTATGTAACTATCGAGCGTTTTCTTCTTCAAGACGATTCTCAGACGCATTCTGCAGGGGCAATGCAGATGCTCCTGCATCGTTTTCAATTGCAAATGATTGATTACCCACACTACAGCCCGTAATTGTCTCCCTCTTTCATCTCTGCTCACATGAGCCGCTGACTATGAGCACAACATTTTGGCACAGACAAGGAGCTGTAGGCCAGCGTAGAGAACCGGCGGAAATCACTGGCTGCTGGCTTCTATGACGAGGGTACTGGAAAGTTGGTACAGCGCTACGACAAATGTGTAAGTAGGAACGGCGACTATGTAGAGAAGTATCTGGAAAGTGTAGCTGACTCTTGCAAATAAAATATCTCTCATTTTCACTGAGGTTTCCATTTAGCGACCGATCGGAACTTTTCTGGGCAACCCTCGTACATGTGGCGATATAAAACGGCAGTGCATTGGCGGAGCTATTGTTTCTGTGGTGTCACCGCCAGACACCACACTTGCTAGGTGGTAGCCTTTTTAATCGGCCGCGGTCCGTTAGTACACGTCGGACCCGCGTGTCGCCACTGTCAGTCATTGCAGACCGAGCGCAGCCACACGGCAGGTCTAGAGAGACTTCCTAGCACTCGCCCCAGTAGTACAGCCGACTTTGCTAGCGATGGTTCACTGACAAATTACGCTCTCATTTGCCGAGACGATAGTTAGCATAGCTTTCAGCTACGTCATTCGCTACGACCTAGCAAGGCGCCATTATCATTTGCTATTTATCTTGTGATGCATGTACCGTCAGACCGATGTTCACCAATTATGGATTAAAGTTAAGTATTCCCGCAGCTACGTACGTTATTTGCTACTATAACTTCCTTTACCTGTTCCAGACCTCACGCCAGCCTGCGTGAGCTTAAACGCGTGCCTTTCGGCTTCACCTCCTAGTGGCTTGGCTGTCTTGCCAAGTCACAACAGTTTCCGCTCAGGTGATTCATGTGAAATGGTTTCTGACGTGGTTATGGCCGCACGATGGTATTTAACCGACTTTGAACGCGAAGTGATAGCTGGGGCTAGACGCATGGGACATCCATTTCAATATTCCAAGATCCACGGTGTCAAGAGTGTGCCGAGAATACATGACTTCAGGCATTACCTCTCACCATGGACAACGTTGAGTCACAGCTAACAGAAAAGTAATACTGCTTGAAATAATCGTAGCAATCATTGTGGAACGTACGGTCAACGTATACGTTAGGACAGTGCTGCCAAATTTGGCGTCAGTCGGCTGTGGCGGCAGAGGACTGGCACGAGAGCTTTTGCTAACAGCACGACATCACCTGCAGCGCCTCACCTGGACTCCAGGCCTCGAGTCCCGATTTCTGTTAGTAACAATTGATAGTAGGGTCGGAGTGTGGCTCAGACCCCACGTAACCACTGACACAAGTTATCAAGACGGCATTGAAAAAGATGGTGCTGGCTCCATAATAGAGCAGGTTTTACATGGAATAGACTGGGTCATCTCGTCCAACTGAATCGATCGTTGACTGGAAATGGTTATGTTCAGCGATTTGGAGACGTTATGCAGCCACTCATGGACTTCATATTCTCGAACAACGTTGTCATGTCACTGCGCCACAACGGTTCGCGGCTGGTTTGAAGGACATTCTGGACAGTTCGAGCAAATGATTTGGCCATCCATATCGCGCGACATGAATCCCATCGATCATTTATGGCACACAGTCGAGAGGTCAACTGCTGCACAACATCGTGCATCGGCATCACTTGCTCAATTATGGACAGCTATACAGGGTGTTACAAAAAGGTACGGCCAAACTTTCAGGAAACATTCCTCACACACAAAGAAAGAAAATATGTTATGTGGACATGAGTCCGGAAACGCTTACTTTCCATGTTAAAGCTCATTTTATTACTCCTCTTCAAATCACATTAATCATGGAATGGAAACACACAACAACAGAACGTACCAGCGTGACTTCACTTTGTTACAGGAAATGTTCAAAATGTCCTCCGTCAGCGAGGATACACGCATCCCCATCACATGGAATCCCTGATGCGCTGATGCTGCCCTGGAGAATGGCTTATTGTATCACAGCCGTCAACAATATGAGCACGAAGAGTCTCTACATTTGGTACTGGGGTTGCGTAGACAAGAGCTTTCAAATGCCCCCATAAATGAAAGTCAAGAGGGTTGAGGTCAGGAGAGCGTGGAGGCCATGTAATTGGTCCGCCTCTACCTATCCATAGGTCACCGAATCTGTTGTTGAGAAGCGTACGAACACTTCGACTGAAATGTGCAGGAGCTCCATCGTGCATGAACCACATGTTGTGTCGTACTTGTAAAGGCACATGTTCTAGCAGCACAGGTAGAGTATCCCGTATGAAATCATGATAACGTGCTCCATTGAGCGCAGGTGGAAGAACATGGGGCCCAATCAAGACATCACCAACAATGCCTGCCCAAACGTTCACAGAAAATTTGTGTTGATGACGTAATTGCACAATTGCGTGCACATTCTCGTCAGCCCACACATGTTGATTGTGAAAATTTACAATTTGATCACGTTGGAATGAAGCCTCATCCGTAAAGAGAACACTTGCACTGAAATGAGGATTGACACATTGTTGGATGAACCATTCGCAGAAGTGTACCCGTGGAGGCCAATCAGCTGCTGATAGTGCCTGCACACGCTGTACATGGTACGGAAACAACTGGTTCTCCCGTAGCACTCTCCATACAGTGACGTGGCCAACTTTACCTTGTACAGCAGCAACTTCTCAGAAGCTGATATTAGGGTTATCGTCAACTGCACGAAGAATTGCCTCGTCCATTGCAGGTGTCCTCGTCGTTCTAGGTCTTCCCCAGTCGAGAGTCATAGGCTGGAATGTTCTGTGCTCCCTAAGACGCCGATCAATGGCTTCGAACGTCTTCCTGTCGGGACACCTTCGTTCTGGAAATTTGTCTCGATTCAAACGTACCGCGCCACGGCTATTGCCCCGTGCTAATCCATACATCAAATGGGCATCTGCCAACTCCGCATTTGTAAACATTGCACTGACTGCAAAACCACGTTCGTGATGAACACTAACCTGTTGATGCTACGTACTGATGTGCTTGATGCTAGCTAGTACTGTAGAGCAATTAGTCGCATGTCAACACAAGCACCGAAGTCAACAATACCTTCCTTCAATTGGGCCAACTTGCGGTGAATCGAGGACGTACAGTACATACTGACGAAACTAAAATGAGCTCTAACATGTAAATTAAGCGTTTCCGGACACATGTCCACATAACATCTTTTCTTTCTTTGTGTGTGAGGAATGTTTCCTGAAAGTTTGGCCGTTCCGTTTTTTGACACACCCTGTAGAGGCAGCGTGGCTCAGCATCTGTGAAGGGGACATCCAAGGACTTGTCGAGTCCATGCGACGTCGAGTTGCTGCACTGCGCCGGGCAAAAAGAGGCTCGACACGGTATTAGGAGGCATCTCATGACTTTTGACACCTCTGTGTAGTTACAATAATGACATTAGTGTGAACCATAAAGGAAACAGTGCTACAAGGGATCAGAAATGGAAAACTTAAGATGGCTGGAAGAAACAGGTGAAGCAACAGTGATCGCCTATTATAATCCTAACAATAAACAGTTAAAATATGTACTCTGATGGTGTTACATAGTAGCTCAGAGGGAATCCTACACATTTTGTTCAGAAAGTGGCTCTATCTGGAAACGAAGTACGGTAAAGTTTTTTCAAGAGAAAGTGAAACTCATGGATTGCTCTATAATGTCTTGCATTTTTTAAAGCCTTTCTACCGTATTTTAAAATTCCTAGATAAGTCTAAGATGGGGAGAAGAGCAATTGCGATAAGAATATTTCTAAGGTCGAAGAACCCCCGAGGTGGTATGCAGTGTCGGGCTGCACCTAAAGATCGAGGCAGAAAATGATGGAGTCGGAGGATGCAAAGCAGCAATGGAGGAGGAATATCTAGGAGGCCCGCGGGTCGTTAAACTGGGCGGGACACGGTTCTCTCTGCAAATCTGCCCATTCCACTGAGAGGTATCGAGCAAAGTTGTGCGTTGTGCGCGGAAACTTAATAAGGGCCCGGAGAGCTGGTAGCGGATTGCTAATTTCGCCGCCGGGCCGCGCGGACGACGCCTACGAACTGTCCGGCGCGGCGGGCCCGAGACACACTCCGCTTAATTACCGGCTAACGCGGGCCGGGCCGGGCCGGGCGCGGCCGGCTATCCCGCAGTTTACGGCATCGCCGCGTCGCGACGACGCCAGGGTCGGCGCCTCCTCTTGTTCCGGTCGCGCCAGCCACGTCCGCCGCGGCCAGGGCGTCCAGACGACGAGGCGGGCAGCGTTCGCAGGCGACGCTCCGACCCTGCGAGTGAACGACCTACGCTATCCTACACACTCTGTAGCGCAGTAGAGTAGACGAAGTACAAGTCTGCCACAGTCGATAGTTTTTCTAGTTTTGAGGTCCCAGCCACTGCTACACGGTTACTCGTTCGCATTTCACTGTTCTTATATTTTCTTTCAAACACTATTGCAGTTTCGGATTTACACCCATTTTGTAATTACTCATTACTATCCTCATAGGGAGGACACAGAGTTGGAACACTGCTTTACGCCTAAATGCCTTGGCGTCGCTTTGTACGGGTCTTTAAAACACTCCAGTAAGTTAGTTACAAATTCAATGGATCATTTGAACGATTCTTTTATATATATGACGTGTAACGATTCCGCTTACAGTATATGTATACACAAGTAGTGTTAACACTAATGAACACATTACGTTTTAGTCTTGTCACGCAACTACACGTTCAATTACTGACCGCTTTAACCCTAGGACGCCCAAACCTTTTTTTCTAACTTGGATGCCTAAAGGGTTGGGTGCGGGGAGGGGAGGGGGGGGGGGGGTGCGGCAAGCCCACAGGTATTAAATAAGTTTACTGACGAAATATTACAACTTTCAGAATGGTTTATGTATTTTAACTGAGGCATCGGTTTACAAATGTTGTTAATTGTTATAAATATTGGATTGAATGAATAAAAAATTGACGTATTACGATACAAAATACAGATGTGTTCATATACAATAGACTACTCTGAGTCCTCAACTTCAAGGCAAGAGACACACTTCACAATTTTTTCTTAATGTGTGTTACACACATGTTTATGACACAGTCTACAATACTGTTTTGGTTTACTTAGATTGTTGTACTTCTGCTTCTTTGTTATAGCTTTTCTTACACAAATATGGCACCGACCTTTTCCTGCAGGAGGCTGACGTGCTTCTGTTGTCACTTCTTTGATTTTCTGTTGCAGAATAGTCTCCATTGATTGAACAATTTGGGTAGATAACCCTCTTGCATTGGCACTTCTTTCTTCTACCTGCATTTTCACTAGTTCCATCCCAGCTTGCAGAAGACAAAGTTTCCGTTTGTTGTGTTTCTTTTTATTCCATCTTGGATGTTGCTGGATGAATATGGTGGTTGCATTGATAGCACAAATGTCGATGAGAGCGTAAAATACAGATAGAGGCCATCATTTTGTTCCCCTCTTGCAGGTGAACATACGCGCCATTTTCTCAATGGTATCAATTCCACCTTTAGTGGAATTATAATATGCATTTATCTCGGTTTTATTCTTCTCTCCTCCAACAGCGCCTTTATCTTGGTGCATTGTTGACAACAACAGTAAGTTTTTACTTGGTTTCGTTTTTGCTGTGTAGGACAACAAAGTTACTGGAGGCCTACGTGTTGGGAACTGCACTAATTCACTGCAAGTTTACAAGATGAATAACAGCTGACTGACATCAACAATCATTTGATAAATAACAGCTGACTGACATCAACAATCACTTCCTCTGAAAGTAAACCGATTGTTGTGAATATCAAGAATACATGAATAGCCAACAAGCAATAACTCAAAGGGAATATGTAGTATGAAAGTTAATTGGGCAAAAGCAGGGGACATAAAAAATTGTGGGTTCAACGAACCCCCCCTCCCCCCCGTAGGCATCCTAGAGTTAATAATGGGTAAAAAGGGTCACTCTCCCCTCTAGTGTTGTAGAGCTCGTTGACCCAAGAGATAACAATAACAGTTCAAAACCAAGTATGAAATGCTAGGATTAAAAAGCGTCCAAGATACTGGAATGTAGTCTATTGGCCCTATTGTTCAATCTATGAGTCGAACAAGCAATGATGGAAATAAAGGTCAATAGTGGAACTAAAGTTCAAGGTGAAAGCATATCAACCATAGGATTTGCTGACGATATTGCTACTCTCCTTGAAAGTGAAGAAGAATTAAAGGATCTGTTGAATGTAATGAACAGTCTAACGAGCACAGAGAATCGATTGAGAGGAAATCTAACAAAAACGAAAGCAACGAGAAGCAGCAGAAATGAAAGCAGAGAGAAACTTAACATCCGAAGTGGTAATCAGGACCAAACACTCCCGTGACTTTCATCATTTACGGGGTGTAGTGGGACGCGAAATTGAAGCGTCGCCCATCCACCAGTGTCAGCCTAGTTTGTAGGTGAATATAAATTTAATTTAGTGTTTTGTTTATGTATTTTTGTAATCTTTGTAAGTGTTGTGAATTATCTAAAGTTTTGTATTTATTTTTTATGTTTCATGTACGGAGAGGGCTGCGCAACGAACGGAGACAGCATCTCCACTGCTGGGGCCAGAGAGAAAATTGCTGGCCACTATACGTCGCGGGTCGACAGCCAGAGAGCAACAGAAGATCCGAAACCGAGTTGTTGCGTCATGCTTCTAAAGACTGAAAAAATGAGAATTTGTAATGTTTCTACAACAATGACGTCATAGAAAGTTTAATCATGTTGTAAATGTTCAGTCCTATCTTGTCAAGGCTCAGGTACACGTCTATATGTAGTATATAAGAAGATAATGAACTAGTGTATACTATAAAAGTTTAAATACGTGTTCCGAGAATTTATTTATGAAGAATTATATTAAGGAAGAAGTATCACTAATTTATTTGACAAGATTATTAATTTTTGACAACGTTCATCTCGAGTTTGAGTCTTAAAAGTTTATTCAATGTGGTTTTAATATTTATTAAAGCAGATAACTTGCATTAATATAATTTCTGAGAAGAAACAAACGACATCAAAATTGAAAAAAGTTTGCGCAAACCAATTGGACTGAGTGACGTAATTCTGCGCATACGACTCAAATGATGATGTTTTAGTTACAGTTTCGTTCAAGAACCATTCAGAGACGATTTAAAAAGAATTTAAATAATTTTGAAGTGTGTTGTAACTGACGTAGGTGACGAAGTCTGCACATGGTCATATGTCAAAAGAAAATCATTTATACAAAACTTACGTCGTTACACTACACCGTCGTGACCGTGACAGGACTTGTGTGCAACTAAGGCACACAGGTACGAAACAATTAAAACATCAAGAGACCTTCGGAAGTCAACGAGAGTCTTCGTGGAGCCTTCACCAGCCAGCGGCGACTTCGCGGGTGTGGGCAACTGACGGAGCGCAGCCAAGCAGTACGGTCACGCAGTTATTCTACAAGAAGGCGCATCTGTTGGGCAGCAGCTGAACGCTGCAAACCCAGGCAACCTTTTCCTCCCTAAACTAAGAGGCCCAGTACGTCAGCTGGGGGGCGTTCCTCCGGCTGGTATTAGAGGGGTTGCTGAGGGCTTCGCCTGTATACGGTGGGGCCTGGCGTGGTTGCAGCCAGTGACGTCTCCGGTGTTCGACTCAGCGTCCTGCCGGTTGCGGCAGCGGGGTCGCAGCATCTCAGCGGCTGCATCGACGGCTGTTACTTCTGCAGCCCATAGCAGCACACTGATCACCGAGAACTACAAACTACAATATTAGTGTCCGGTGAGCCTGTTTTAAGTAGGAAGTGGATTGTTGTACATACGGAGTGTGCTTTTAATAGGATTGTTGATTGCAAGTCTGCGGGGGTAACTAGTTAATATCTTACAATAATGTCGGGATGTGAAATGTCAGACGAAGAGCAATATGTGTCCGATAGGAGCATGAGATCCCTTTTTAGGGCGATCGCTAAATTAAAACAATCTATCGAAGAATCTACTGCTAGATTAAAACTGGAATTAAAACAGTCTAACGAAGAATCTACGGCTAGATTAAAAGAGGAACTTAAAGGGAAGCTAACAAAATCGACAGACAGGTTACAGGAACATCTTAATGAAACCAGTCGAGAATTAAGTGATAGAGGCTTCTAAAGTTGAAATGCGGGAAAAACTAGTAGGACTTAGTAATAAGATTGCTGATAATTGTAAAAGGTTAGAAGAACATATCCAGGAATCGCATGAGGAAAAAGCTTGCATGCGAAATGATATTACTGACTTAACTAAGAGACTAGATAATGTCAATTTCTTAGTTGTAAATGAAATAGAGAAAAATAACTATAGGTTACGAGATGAATTTTCTATGCAAACAGAAACTGTTCGTAGAGAATTATTAGAATCTATTAAAGAGGTTTCTACCAAACCTGTAGCGATTTCTTCAATAGATAATGTAGAATTAGAGATATTAACTCATCGAGTAGAAAAAGATCATACTGAAATAGAAAACATGAAATTTTTAATTACCGAAATATGCAGTAACATTGAGACTTCCAAAGATAATAACATTGACGAAGGTACAGAGCGTTCACATCGTGAACACAGTGAAGAATCGATATTAGCTAACTGCGTATCCAATACAGAAATGCGATTACAGAAAATTACTAAACGGTTATCGGAATTAGATAATAATGAAAACATTTCAAGTAGTAGAAGTAATAACGTAATCAGAGACAACAGTCGCATCGTGTTTGCTAGCTCGGACGACAACAATACAAATAAAGAAATCACGGCAAGCCAATCCGATGTAACTCCGTCTCTGCAATCTAAACAAAATCCAACTATGTCTCTCGCAGAATGTTGGGAGGATATAACGACAAATTCAAATGTAGCAAGTCGATTTCCTGTATTCAAACCAGGAGGTGAACTTCACCCTATAATCTTTATAAAAGCTTTTGAAACTTCATTATCTCCTAAATGGAGTAATGAAAAACGGATTCAATCTGTAATAGGACATTTAGAAGCAGAAGCTGCGGAATGGGCAGTACTGCATAGAACTGAATTTAGGGACTGGGATGACTTTGTTAAGCAGTATAAACAATATTATTGGTCAAGAGGAAAACAACAACACTTAACTTTAGAGTTGTTAGACCCTCCTCCTTATACTAAACGGTGGGGAGGTTATAGAAATTATTTCGAATGGCATTTAAACCGTGCTAAATTAATTGAAGAAATAATTATTGAAAGTCATCTAATACGAGTCCTAATTAGTAGGTTACCATATTATGTAAAGGAAAGAATGATAGAAAGGAAATGGTCACAACCTTGCGAATTGTTAGGCTATTTAGAACAGTTAGATATACTTAATAGAGAACGGGAAGACGAGAAATTTAGATTTGGTAGAAATGACAATCCTCGAAATAATAATGATTCAGAACCACGAAAATTTAACAACAACAATCATAGCCGGTTTTGTTATATAAAACGTCAATCTGAAGATAAAGAGAGCCAACAAAATCGTGGTAATAACTCTAAAATGCGGAAATTACACAATAACGATAATGAGATAAATCATCCTCAAGTAATTAATGAAGGTCAAGTTGTAGGTGACGTTATCATAGAAAGTTCGGAAAACTAGTAAAGTCCTTTAGTACAGGTCGACTAAAGGGAACTGTTAGTCAAAATTATACAAGACCCAATTGCAATTTATCATTAAGCTGCCAAAAGGAAGGTGATTGGCAACAAGATTTACTTCAGGAAGACAATCAGATGAGGGAGAATATAACTTATAAACCTGTTATTAACGGTTATGTTAAAGATACCGAAGTAAATATTATAATCGATTCTGGTAGCGAGGTAAGTATTTTATCTAAAGAATTATTTCAACTTAAAAGAAAATATTGGACTTTCCCAACCTTACCTGTAACTGGGGTGAAAATTATAGGAGTTACTGGTAAAAGAAGTCAAAATATTACTGAGGAAGTTTATTTAACTTTTGAAATTTCTAAACAATTAGTTGCTCACTCTGTACTTGTCGTAGCCAACTTAAATGTGGCCATAATTTTAGGTATAGATTGGCTGTGTAAATATAAAGCTATATTAGATTTTAAAGACTCTTCCTTAACCATCCATAAGGAGGCATGTGATTTTAAAGTGAGGTTTTCTAATAATCAAGTACCTGAAAATTGCTACGAATCCTTACAGATTAAGTACACACAGACCATGAACCTATTAATGGATTCTAGTGATCTTGAATATGAAGTATACCGATGTGAGGCTAGTAATAGTATCGAAACCGAAGTGAAAGAAAAATGTTATTCTACGAATTGTTTATCCGAACAAGAAAAGGAAGAGTTGGAATCTTCATTGTTAGAATTTAGAGCCGTCTTCTCAGATGACCCAGGGAGAATCAAAGATTACGTTTATAAACTTAAGATTAAAGATCAAAAACTATTCTTTAAAAAACCTTATCCTATTCCAGTACAGTTCAAAGAACCGGCTAGTAGAGAAATCAGTAAGATGCTAGAACAAAATATTATCGAACGATCATGTAGTGCTTTTAACAGTCCTTTGTGGGTGGTTAAGAAAGCTACTGGTGGGGTACGACTGGTTCTGGATGCTCGTGAATTAAACAAAATTATAGAGATGGAAAGAGACAGACCTATTCCTATGGAGGACGTACTTCTTAAGATTGCTGGTTCTCGTTATATGAGTACAATGGATTTAACTGCTGGCTACCATCAAGTAATATTATACCTGGATTCACGGCAATATACGGCTTTTCTTTTTGAAGGCAGATCATATCAGTTCCAAGTTTTACCTTTTGGACTTAATATATCAGTGTCAACTTTCATTAGGGCATTAGATTCTCCTTTGGGTCAGCAATTATTACAAAAGATTATTTTATATGTAGATGATATTTTGGTAGCCACTAAAACGTGGGAAGAACACGTAACGATATTACGGGAATTGTTTGACTGTTTAATTGACAGAGGAATTACTTTAAAATTATCTAAGTCTTACTTCGGAAAGGAGGAAGTGAGATTATTGGGGCATATAGTGGACAGTAAAGGTATTAGGCCAGACCCAGCACGTAGTGAAGCTATTGCTCGATGACCGAGTCCTAGAAATCGGAAACAACTGAAATCATTCTTAGGAATGGTAGGATTTCTGAGAAGATTTCTTCCAGGGCAGGATATTGTTGATCCTAAATTACTGGATTTATTAAAAGAGAAATCAGTATGGCTCTGGGGAAAAGAGGAAGAGGAAGTTTTTAATAAGATAAAAGGAGCGTTAACAGAAGCCAAAATGTTATACCATCCAGATTTCAATCAGGACTTTTGTATGTGTACGAATGCCTCTGATTATGGGGTGTCTTGCGTAATATTCCAAGGTGATCTGACCAATGAAAAGGGATTATATCAGCCTATTGGATTCGCTAGTAGAACTTTAAATAAACATGAAAGAAATTATCTTGTAACCGAGAAGGAAGCTCTCGCAGTGGTATGGGGTTTTCAAAGATTAATAGGATTATTAATTGGAAGAAAAACTATTGTATATACTGATCATCAGGCTTTAACCTTTTTGAACAATTGTCGGTTACTTCACCGTAGATTACTACGTTGGGTATTACGCTTGCAAGAATTTCAGTACGAAATTAGGTATATAAAAGTATCTGAAAATGTAGTTTCAGATGCTTTGTAGGGACTTCCAGTACGAATGGAGAATTTTACCATTTTAGAAGAACCAGGAACAAATTACCATGTTTATTTCCTTTTAACTCAGGAGAACGAACGTAAGGTTAAACGGATAGTAACTGCTAATAAATGCAATCAAAGAAATGACGATCAATATAGGGACCTTATACAAAAAATCCTTAATAATGGGGACGAAACAGTTAACACCCGGGGTGTGTGGTTATATTTCAACGACTTGTTGTATTGGAAAGCACAGAGGGAACACCAGAAATGGAAAATCTGCATTCCGAAAACTGTTGTGTACGAATTAATTACTTATATTCATGAAGGTTACGGGCATTTTGGAATTCATAAATGTATTAGACATCTAATGAAGTATTATTATTTCAAAAATATGTCCTGTATTGTGAGAAGTATTATTAGGACTTGTGAAACCTGTCAAAAGGTTAAAGTTAATAATAAATCCAAGCGTTATAAATTATATGCTGTAATTCCTCGAGGTCTGTGGGACCTACTGCCATTAGATTTTTTCGGTCCTCTGCCTCGGAGTTCAGGATTATTTACTTATGTGTTTGTTGTAATGGAATGTTGGTCCAAACATGTGAAGCTATATACTTTGAAACGATCGAATACAGCAAGCGTTATACGCTGTCTTACTCGAAATTACTTTGTTAACTGGGGCATTCCTAAACGACTTATGTCTGGCAACGGTAGTGCCTTTATTAGTCAAAAGTTTCAAGATATGATAAAACAATATGGAGTCAGACATATCTTAATTTCGAAATATCACCCTCAAAGTAATTTAGTAGAAAGAGTCATGAAAGAATTAGAACGATTAAGTAGAACTTATTGTGCGTATAAACATACTCGGTGGGCCAAACTAATGCCTGAATTCGAAAAGATATTAAATGAATTGCCTCATCTAACGACGGGATTATCACCTATAGAATTTCTAGGCAAACTAATTATGGGTGAGCCTTTACTAGCTGCTCTACCCTGGCCACCAGTAAATGAGATCCAACAATGCATTCCAAACGAAAAAAATTGCGAACAGATTGTTAAAAATGCTGAACGGAGAATTAAAAGTTGTAATCAACATGCTATAGAACCCTCCTTTCAGGTAGGAGATCTTGTATTAGTACGATCTCATCCTAAAAGTTCGAAGAGCAATAAGGAATGTAGAAAATTCTTCTCTATCTTTGAAGGTCCATATGTTGTACATAAGATTGTACATCCCAAAACGTTACTTCTTATGGAACCTCCATCAGGTGTAATTAAAGGATGATATAGTGTCTCTCAAATTAAACCCTTCATTCCTAAATAAGTTACTATTTAGTATATGTTACATATGGACGAGCGTTCATAGTTCAGTCATGTGAAATTTTTCGTGATAGTTACGTGTTATTTTAAAGAAATGACAGGAAGTTTAAACACAATAATCTACCGGTACTTCAAAAAGGGAAAGATAACTAAAAGGGGATTTATATGGAAGAAATTTTGTTATTAGGTCAGAAAGAATTTTGTATATTTTATATTTACTCGGATAGTAGGAACCAAAGGGGATGGTTAATACTTTTAGGGACCATGGGCGTCCAGAGCTATATGGCACACGAGAACATAGCAGAGTGCCTTTAATAGAGATTTGTAATAGTGTTAATGTAGAACACACCAAACGGGGCTCTCTCGCTTGTTTCTCCTAAATAAATTGCCGTTACCCAACAAAGTGTCTGAAGGTAAAGAAAGCCGGGCCGAGATTCCAAAGAAAGTTTTGCTTGATTTACTCCTGACCTCAGGCATAAATAAAACATTAGGGAAACGAATGATGTAAAGTAAATAGTACTATTAGTTATTGTGAGAAACTTATTAGTAATATACATTTTGGAAAGAGTAACTCTAGTAAATAAATAAAACTGAAACTAAACTATCACAATATGAACGCTCTGTCCTAATGTAACAGCGTCAAAGAACGTACTAAATTATTATTTACCAGCAACTATTAAATGAAAAGGAGTAATCTCCATATATTCGGTTGTGAATTACCATAATAGCACAATTAAAAGTAAATGACAAATAGTCACAACAATATTGTTACAAAAAGATTGAATTTATCTAAGAGCAAGGACTTAAGATTACGGAAAATGTGAGAAAAATGTATAATATTGACGGTTAAATATTGTATATAGAAGAAGTTTTATTTTCGGTTAAAACTTGACAAACTGAGCTTGTGGGTGGGGTATGTAGTGAGACGCGAAATTGAAGCGTCACCCATCCACCAGTGTCAGCCCAGTTTGCAGGTGAATATAAATTTAATTTAGTGTTTTGTTATGTATTTTTGTAATCTTTGTAATTGTTGTGAATTATCTAAAGTTTTGTATTTATTTTTTATGTTTCACGTACGGAGAGGGCGGTGCAACGAACGGACACAGCATCTTCACTGCCGAGGCCAGAGAGAAAATTGCTGGCCACTATACGTCGCGGGTCGACAGCCAGAGAGCAACAGAAGATCCTGAAACCGAGTTGTTGCGTCGTGCTTCTAAAGACTGAAAAAATGAGAATTTGTAATGTTTCTACAACAATGACGTCATAGAAAGTTTAATCATGTTGTAAATGTTCAGTCCTATCTTTTCAAGGCTCAGGTTCACGTCTATATGTAGTATATAGGAAGATAATAAACCAGTGTATATTGCAAAAGTTTAAATACGTGTTCCGAGAATTTATTTATGGAGAATTATATTAAGGAAGAAGTATCACTGATTTATTTGACAAGATTATTAATTTTTGACAACGTTCATCTCGAGTTTGAGTCTTAAAAGTTTATTCAATGTGGTTTTAATATTTATTAAAGCAGATAACTTGCATTAATATAATTTCTGAGAAGAAACAAACGACATCAAAATTGAAAAAAGTTTGCGCAAACCAATTGGACTGAGTGATGTAATTCTGCGCATACGACTCAAATGATGATTTTTTAATTACAGTTTCGTTCAAGAACCATTCAGAGACAATTTAAAAAGAATTTAAATAATTTTGAAGTGTGTTGTAACTGACGTATGTGACGAAGTCTGCACATGGTCATATGTCAAAAGAAAATCATTTATGCACAACTTACGTCGTTACACTACAAGGGTTGTACAACTCACTAAAATTTCATCTTCCTAGCTAACCTAAAAGTATGAAAAATTTACCTGTTATACCAGTAATACCTTGTCGGTCATTTTTGACCCATACCCATTTTAACGCAGTTTGATATCAGTAACACCGATTTTCAGACACTAAATACAAGTAGTTTCTGGGCATGCTTCGACGCTGTTCACGAGACGTCTGAGTATATTACGATTGTCTGGGCCAAAAAGAACGTGAAATACGAAGTATTCTGTGTTCGGATGATACTTTATATCAGCGCGGCTTTCCGTTTTCTGTCGACTGGCTACATGCAGATCTACAAAGTGACACTTGGGAGCTACAGAATAACATACAGTGGGGAATTCCTCCGTCCCCTTCTACACTGCTGTCCGGCCACTGCTAACAGTTCTCTCACAGGACAGCAGAAGACAGGCGCATCGGCCTTCAGAACGTCACGACTGAAAACTTCTTCACCTCTGTAAAACTGGCAGATGAGCTGAAACAAAAATGAACAAGTTTAGCTGGCGATCTTCTGAGATCACTCAAGGAGGTTCTGCCTGCTTCGGGAAGTGGAGACGACACATTGTATGTAACACACTTACAAGCTAGGAGACAGTCTTACCAAGGGAAAAAGAAAAAAAAATCCGTATCCTGAGTAACATGCATGCTGTATGTCAGATGAATGAGAATACTGCCAAGAAACTTCCAGAAACTGTAGAGTTTTATAGTAAAACTAAGGACGGATGTGACCAAATCGCTAGACACTACAGTGTCCGAGCTGGCACCCACCGATGGCCTGTGTGTGTCTTCCACAATATTCTTGATGTTGCCATAACCAACGCTCACAAAATTTTTAAGTTACTTACCTCTAAGATTTCACGTCGGCACTTTATCGTTAGATTATCGGATAAGCTTGCTGCACTCTAAAAACTGCAGACAGGAGCCAGTCTCCCCTTGCATGCACTCGATACCGGCGCTGGTTAATATGGAAGAGGCGTTGTCAAATTCAGGACATGATCCTCAGAGTCGCAGATGAGCTTACTGCCTCTTGCAAACTACAGAGAGAAGTCAATCTCCCTTTCACGCACTAGATACGGGCACTGGCAATATGGAAGTAGAAGGTCTTGTCAAATTAAGGTTTCCTGCAAACAACAAGGGCAAATAAAACATCATGCTTATGCTTCAAGTACAACAAGTATGTCTGCAAAAGTTCCCAAGCAAAAATTCAAATGTCTGAATCCCAGCTTAGGCTGGAATCCCGAGAAAATTTTGTTAATTCTGTCACGTCTTTGTTCTTAAATATTTCCAAGTTAGGCTGAAGTTATTTGTTCTCATTTTTAGTTCCTTGATTGCAATAAGCAAGAAAACACGTAAAGCATTTTATTCACCTGCTGCATTTTAGCATCTTTCACAAATATCTAGTACTTGTCTTATTCTCCTATAAAATTAAAAATACTATTAATACTCAAACAACATGTATTGATTCTGTTTCAATCATTTTGTAAGGAAAAGCATGACAACATTGTTTCATTTACTTCGTTTAACGACGGTTGATGAAAGGTTGTGGGATTTCTTCTGTAAAATTTAAAATAAAAAGGAGCTCTCAAAATTTATGTTTTACAGTTACTATTCATTTTAGAGACGTATTGTCAACATGAAAACATTCAGAACACCACCCAAACATGAACAAAACGGCGCTTTTGTGCTGTGGCTCAAATATGACTCACATGGCACTACTAGGAGTACGGCGAAATCCTGTACTTCTAGTGTTGAGGAGGAAATTTCTGAGGATACGCGTTTGGATCACAGTAATGCATGGTACTGCAACATGTGCTGTGGGTGAACCGAAATTAAAGAGTCGACGCATCTGAGGTGTGATGCTGCAGAAGAATGTCGAAAATGAGGTGGACTCATAAGGTAAAGAATGAGCAGGTTCTGCGCAGAATCAGTGATGAAAGGAATGTATGGAAAACACTGACAAGAAAAAGGTACAGAATGATGGGACATGTGTTAAGACATCAGTGAGTAACTTCCATGGTACTAGAGGAAGATGTAGAGGGTAAAAACTCTAAAGAAAGACACAGACTGGAATACAGCCAGCAAATGATTGAGAACGTAGATTGCAAGTGATGCTTTGAGATGAAAAGTTTGGCAGAGGAGAGGGATTCGTGGCGGGCCGTATCACCCAGACAGAAGACTGATGACCCAAAAGGAAAAAAAAAAAACACAAATAATTAAATAAAAATATAAAAACGTCTTGTAGGTACGGACATCACTGTTCTCCTCAAGTTATGGAATAGATGAAGAATTTCGGTAGCGAAGATGCGAGTTGTTATGGCGCAGAATAAATGACTAACGCCTGCAACAGGTACCTACACAATGTCTGTGGGTGAACACAACGGAGTATTATTCTTACTGCTCGCTTTTGTGCCATTAAAAACGTATGTGTACGTGGTGAATTACCGCAAAAACTATTCCGTAAGACATTATTGAGTTGCAATATGTCTGTAAGTTAATTCGTTTGTTTCCTAGATTAGAAAATACACGAAGAGCAAAAGTAGCTGAATATTGTTTGAGAAGCTCAGTAATATACTCCTTCCAGTTGAGTAGCTCAGTAATCTACTTCTTCCGGTTCAAGGTTTCACAAATATGTACACCCAAAAATTTTGGTAATTTTAGCCTATTTCCCGACACCAGCTTATGTGTTACCTCAATTGTTGGTATTCTTCTGTTTGATGTCAGAACTGGACATAGGGTGCATCTTAAAAATTTAGGGAATCCTGTTTTCTGAAGACCACTTAATAATTTTGCAAACATCATTTACAAACTCTTTCTGTTCCTTTCTCTTTAATAGGATTTATGATACCACTAGTATCGTCTGGAAAAACTACCAATTCTTCTTGAAGATTGTCAACTGGAAAGTCATTCACAGATATGAGGAATAGGAGTGGATCAGAAATGGACCCTGTGGGACTCCTTTTGCATGTTCTCAACAGTCACTAAAATTTTCTACTCTCCCAACACAGTTTAAATTCTACAAAATATGAGCTATTCTAAGAGAGTAATATGATATCCATAATCAAAAGCCTTGGAAAGATCACAAAAACACCCACTATTGGTCTTTTATTAATTAAGGGTTGTACTATCTGATGAGTGAATGTATACAGAGCGAACCGCAACTAAAATTGTCAGCCCAAAGAAATATCATTTCCAGAGTTTCTGACAGTAACGTGGGCCCAACCAGAAATATTCAGAACCTTCGTCGTGACACTCAGTTTCCTTTGCATGTGATGTAGCTCTGCCCATGTAAAGCAAGCGGACGTTGAAACTGAGTAAAAGCCTACGACTGATGAAGAGTGTCTGAAACAGATACCTGCAAACAAACTTTAGTGCTTGGGGTGTATTGCCACACCGGATAGAAACAGTCAACCAGCTTCAGGCGTTGGAAGAAAAAACGTTGAGCTAAATCAATTACATCTACTCTTTCGTCATAAGCCACAAAGATATAGGTTGAAATCCAGATACAGTTTCCTCATCTTCAACGTGACTGCTAACTAAGTACACACACGCTACCAGCAAATAACTGTGGGCAGATATATGTGACCAGCTTTGAACCTGCTGAATGCCTACCGTCTGCTGATAATTTGGACTGGTCCACCTAGAGATCACTGAACAGCCTATGATCAGCTGGTGCTGAATCTAAGGACCAGATTGTCTCTAAAAGTCACTCCTCCGACCAGTGATCGCGGGGATTGGCCATAGGTGCATACAAGCCGTTTATTTAACACAACGGATTTTATAATTCAATGTGATGGGTGCGCTGACATTTATATGTACCCCCACAAGAGCTCACAAATATTATTTAAATCAATCTAGCAAATTGCCTATGTTTTGCCTGTCCGTTTCCTAGAAGTATCCTGCGGATAATTAATTATTCAGGGTGTGCAGACATGCAGCCTGTCCCCTTAAAACTGCATCAAATATCTCAAACAGAAGTAAATTAAATGATCGCGATAAATTACTACCTACGAAAGAACGAATGCAGTTATCTTCATCACAACTATTCAAGATGAAAGCCATAGATATTGAAATCGCTGATAGAATTTATATTCTCAGAAGTAATGTACTGATTTTCCCTGTTTTGGTACTGATCCTTCATTGCTTAGCTCTGCCCTGTTTAACGCATGCAATCTTGGGACCCGCTAATACACAAGGAACGACTGACATCACCGTTGTACTAAATATCAGAAGAAAGTGCTACTCTAGTAAGCAATGTGAACACCCAGTGCAGAAACAATAGTAGTTGTGATCTCAGAAATCAATCATTACCCCCCTACAATGTGGGAGCGTATGCTATATCACCTTAATCGCAGAAAAGCGGAGCCGGCCGGTGTGGTAGAGCGGTTCTAGGCGCTTCGGTCTTAAGCCAAGCGGCCGCTACGGTCGGAGGTTCCTGCCTCGGCCATGGATGTGTGTGATGTCCTTAGGTTAGTTAGGTTTAAGTAGTTCTAAGTTCTAGGTGACTGATGACCTCAGATGTTAAGTCCCATCGTGCTCAGAGCCATTTGAACCATTTGTAGAAAAGCGACAATATAGAGCGCTGCTTCTCGAAGAGGTCGGCGCCAACAGCGATGCTTTGTCTCTTAGAACTTTGGAACATGACTCGAAAGTCTTGGATGGCTGGTTGCGGTCCCGTCCGAATACTGCTAAACGAATGTTGTATTATGACTTCACTGTACCACAGATGAAGTGCTCTCCATCCCTGTTTGCTGAACCAGACGTGAATTTCCAGGCGTGGGGCGAAGTTCAGATAGCATCTAAGTACATCAACAAGTGCAGTGTCCTAATAGCTATATACTACAGAGGAGCACAAGACGGTAAGTCCGTCCATCGTTTGCACAGAGCGCGTACGATCTAAAAGAGCTCTAAGACGGAAGACGGCGGACTGACCAGGCTCATCTACTGCGTTTCCTACAGTGAGTCTCGGTTCCCCTCCCATTTAAACTTGGGTAGCAAATCATATTTCCGAAAGTCGCTTTCTTCCGCGCCCCGACCAATCTCCGACTTTGGTTTTGCCGTCGAAGTTTCTGTAATATCTCCCTACTTCATGGACGAAATGTGTACCTACCAACCCGGATCAATGTTGTTAAATTTTTCGCAGGAACACGCTGTGTCTGCGTGCTCAACAAGTTAAAGGCTGAGGGCACCGTGTTGGTGTGTCTCAAGTCGTGTAAAATCCGCTGTATTGTCTACGGTCACGATAGCCACGCGCCGGACGCCACTGCATCTAAGGGTTCGCGACTCTTAAGCTGCTGCCCTTATTCACAACCGACCTCTACAAAGATGGCCGCCAAGGACTACTAGTCATTCCCACGGCTACGAGTCTCAAGAGCTTCTCCACATCTTCCCGGAAGGGAATCGTCTTAGTAGAAAAATACGTTTCCATTCTTTCTCATACTGAGCTAGTACAGCATTGCTTCTATCCAATCACCCAACATGCACAAACAGTATGAATTAAACTAAGTGTATTTGACGTACAGAGATTATCGAATAACGAATTAAAACCTATTTGATAGCTCCTTGTAGTCGCTTAAACAAGTAATATGAAAGGGGAAGGCCCTTTGTAATGTGGAAAATACTGCCACCTTACATTTCAAATGTGGATATTCCATATTTCCAACACAAGTCGTGACTGTGGAGGAGAAGCGGCAATGGATCACCTGTGACTCTGTCCATGCTACACTGTGTCATGCGGTGATGAAGAGCCGATGAGGACTGAACGCGTTGCAACTGCTGTTGCCCAATTCTGGGCGTAGAACATTCTCCTCTTTTGTTCAGTTACCTTAATACCTGAATTGTAAATTATGTCAATTGTTGCTGAAGCATTGTCTCATATTATTACAGATTTTCTGTAGTGCAGATTTTTGTATCGCTTCTGACTGGAGTGAGAAAAGAAAATCCTGTTTGGAATTAGCCAGACTCAACGCCACACCATATGTCAAGAGCATCATATGTAGCAACGGACCATATACCGAACGCCAATTTCGACTGGTAGTCATAAAGTTTTAAGTGTTACCCGAAAAAATAAAGCAATATAATTAATTTTTTGTTCGTTTGAGGGTGCATGTCTGCCGCTCTGGACGCATTGAAGCCACTCCGACAGAGTACTTTAGCATGCCGATAAAGCAGGCAAAGCAAAATGTGTAAAACCATTGATGAAATAGAATATCACATGACAATTCGTTTTCTTCATTTTAAGGGGAACAATTCTCCAAGAGTCCATGACGAGTTCAGATGGTTCAAATGGCTCTGAGCACTATGGGACTTGACATCTGTGGTCATCCATCACCTAGAACTTAGAACCACTTAAACCTAACTAACCTAAGGACATCACAAACATCCATGCCCGAGGCAGGATTCGAACCTGCGACCGTAGCGGTCACGCGGTTCCAGACTGAAGCGCCTAGAACCGCACGGCCACACGGGCCGGCCCATGACGAGTTGGAAGCGGCGGTACAGTGCACTATGACATCGCACTCGTTAATAGTGCAGAAGTTTCTGCGCAAATTTGAGCGATGAAGAGCAAAGTGGCAGACAGTATATCTGTGAGGAACCTGGTATATCAAAAGTATTGGAGACTACCGTGCTTGAAGACCACTGCGTCGTAACGGACATGACAGTGAAAATGAGTCTTGGGTCAGTTTTCGAACCCTTACATGACATCTGCAGGTACGGGCAGGCTGGGTTCAGAGAGTGCTTACATTGAAGGAGAAGCCTGCCTAGTCAAGGTTATAGCTGTGCCTAGTTAACCGAGATTACGCCGTTAGCAGCCTAATCGCCGTGGACGAGTGTTATGACTCCGAAAGAAAAGAGTAGAGGAAGTCGTGAAAACATGTTGCTTCACAACCGCTGAAGAAGTAGGATACGTAATCACCATCGAGGAAGATGATGCTGAGTGTTTTTTTGCGAAGGGGGGGGGGGGGGGGGGCGGGTCCGCACCCATGGATCCTCGCCCACGTCTATGCGTCAACAGGAAACCAACATACGAACACATTACCAAAGTTTATTTTCGAGATTACATGAGAATGGTAATAGGAAGCGTCACAGGAAGCTGTACACTGAGGTGTTTTTGTTCCATGATAACGAAGAAGCTCAATTTGCACGGGAGATCCCCCCACCCAACGCCGCATTCTCCTGTTACCGCAGCCAGAGATTTCCTCCTGCACTCGTCGAATGAAGAAGCCATTGCGCGACATGCATTTGCCGGATGGCGAGTGGGTGATGTTCGAAGCGGAAAGTTTTGTGAACAGGCTAAATGCAGGTGTTTACATCGAGGGCCTTCGTCAAGTCAGCCACAGCTGGGGAAAAGTGGATCGTTTTGAAGGATGAATGTGAACTGGAGGGGCTAGAAGCACCACCAAGTTTCATAGTCGCAGCTTGAATTTCTCACAGTGATAAACAACATGACTGCCCCTTATATACTGTACGTAGACCACAATTAGCTTCCAGTTCGCAACCTAACACTTGCTACTGCGTCTACGATGAATATGCCTGTAGCTGTGCCAGATGTTATATGGCTGTGGGAAAACCGTTAATAACGGAACCAAGACCAGTGAAAACTCAAGACATGTTTATAGGATTTGTCGACCTGGAAAAAGCGTTCGACAATGTAAAATGGTGGAAGATGTTCGAAATTCCGAAAAAAGTGGGGTTAAGCTATAGGGAGCGAGAGGTCTGATAGAATATGTACAAAAGCCAAGAGGGAATAATAAGAGTGGACGACCAGCAACTAAGTGCTCGTATTACAAAAGACGTAAGCCAAGGACGTAGCCTTCCGCCCCTACTGTTCAATCTGTACATCGAGGAAGCAATGACGGTAATAAAAGGAAGGTTCAGCAGTGGAATTAAAATTCATGGTGAAAGGATATCAATGATACGATTCGCTGATGACATTGCTATCCTGAGTGAAAGTGAAGAAGAATTAAATGATATGCTGAACGGAATGAACAGTCTAGTGAGTACACAGTATGGTTTGAGAGTAAATCGGAGAAAGACGAAGATAATGAGAAGTAGTAGAAATGAGAAAAGCGAGAGACTTAACATCGGGATTGATGGTCACGAAGCCAATGAAGTTAAGGAATTCTGCTACATAGGCAGTAAAATAACCAATAACGGACGAGGAAAGGAGGACATCAAAAGCAGACTAGCAATGGCAAAAAGGGCATTCCTGGCCAAGAGAAGTCTACTAATATCAAATATCGCCCTTAATTTGAGGACGAAGTTTCTGAGAATATATGTCTACTGTACAGCATTGTATGGTAGTGAAACATGGACTTTGGGAAAACCGGAACAGAAGACAATCGAACCATTTGAGTGTGGTGCTACAGACGAATGTTGAAAATTAAGTGGACTGATAGGTAAGGAATGAGGAGGTTCTGCGCAGAGTCGGAAAGGAAAGGAATATGTGGAAAACACTGACAAGGAGAAGGGACAGGCTGATAGGACATGTGTTAAGATGTCAGGGACTGACTTCCATGATACTACAGGGAGCTGTAGAGGGAAAAAAAACTGTAGAGGAAGACAGAGCAGAGATTGAAATACTCCAGCAGCTAACTGAGGACGTAGGTTGCAAGTGCTGCTTTGGAGTGAAGAGATGAGAATGCGTGGCAGGCTGCATCAAACCAGTCGGAAGACTGATGGCCCAAGAAAAATACAAAAGGACTGCTACTGAATTGGAAGCTAATGCTGAAAGGACTTTTTGAGGTGTGCTACGACTTGAAACGTGGCTGATTTCCACATAATAACACTGAAATAATTAAAAAATAGCTATGGAGGCAGATTTGCAACAGTCGCCAGAAGGAAATAAGTGAACAAGCAGATGGCGAAAGGGTTACTATTCAGACATATTGTTATAGTTTGTGCTGGGCCCGCTCTCCCAGCAGGACGAGTGGCTACTCATACAGGAGCGCAAAACTACGTTATCCTACATCTTTGAATTGTCGTTTTTATGTTGGAATATTTCGCTGAGCCTCCCCATGAACCATGGACTTTGCCGTTGGTGGGGAGGCTTGCGTGCCTCAGCGATACAGATAGCCGTACCGTAGGTGCAACCATAACGGAGGGGTATCTGTTGAGAGGCCAGACAAACGTGTGGTTCTTGAAGAGAGGCAGCAGCCTTTTCAGTAGTTGCAGGGGCAACAGTCTGGATGATTGACTATCTGGCCTTGTAACAATAACCAAAACGGCCTTGCTGTGCTGATATTGCGAACGGCTGAAAGCAAGGGGAAACTACAGCCGTAATTTTTCCCGAGGGCATGCAGCTTTACTGTATGGTTAAATGATGATGGCGTCATCTTGGGTAAAATATTCTGGAGGTAAAATAGTCCCCCATTCGGATCTCCGGGCGGGGACTACTCAAGAGGACGTTGTTATCAGGAGAAAGAAAACTGGCGTTCTACGGATCGGAGCGTGGAATGTCAGATCCCTTAATCGAGCAGGTAGGTTAGAAAATTTAAAAAGGGAAATGGATAGGTAAAAGTTAGATATAGTGAGAATTAGTGAAGTTCGGTGGCGGGAGGAATAAGACTTTTGGTCAGGTGAATGCAGGGTTATAAATACAAAATCAAATAGAGGTAATGCAGGAGTAGGTTTAATAACGAATAAAAAAATAGTCATGCGGGTAAGCTACTACAAACAGCATAGTGAACGCATTATAGTGGCCAAGATAGACACGAAGCCCATGCCTACTACAGTAGTACAAGTTTATATGCCAACTAGCTTTGCAGATGATGAAGAAATTGATGAAACGTATGATGAGATAAAAGAAATTATTCAGATAGTGAAGGGAGACGAAAATTTAATAGTCATGGGTGACTGGAATTCGAGTGTAGGAAAAGGGAGAGAAGGAAACATAGTAGGTGAATATGGATTGAGGCTAAGAAATGAAAGAGGAAACCGTCTGGTAGAATTTTGCACAGAGCATAAGTTAATCATAGCTAACACTTGGTTCATGAATCATAAAAGAAGGTTGTATACAAGGAAGAATCCCGGAGATACTAAAGGGTATCAGATAGATTATATAATGGTAAGACAGAGATTTAGGAACCAGGTTTTAAATTGTAAGACATTTCCAGGGGTAGATATGGAGACTGACCACAATCTATTGGTTATGAACTGCTGACTAAAATTGAAGAAACTGCAAAAAGGTGGGAACTTAAGGAGATGGGACCTGGATAAACTGAAAGAACCAGAGGTTGTGCAGAGTTTCAGGGAGAGCATAAGGGAACAATTGACACGAATGGGGGAAAGAAATACAGTAGAAGAAGAATGGGTAGCTTTGAGGAATGAAGCAGTGAAGGCAGCAGTGGATCAAGTAGGTTAAGAGACGAGGGCTAGTAGAAATCCTTTGGTAACAGAAGAAATATGGAATTTAATTGATGAAAGGAGAAAATACAAAAATGCAGTAAATGAAACAGGCAAAAAGGAATACAAACGTCTCAAAAAAGAGATCGACAGGAAGTGCAAAGGATGTGGAGGCTTATCTCACTAGGGGTAAGATAGATACTGCCTACAGGAAAATTAAAGAGACCTTTGGAGAAAAGAGAACCACTTGCAGGAATATCGAGAGCTCAGATGGAAATCCAGTTCTAAGCAAAGAAGGGAAAGCAGAAAGGTCGAAGGAGTATATAGAGGTCTATACAGGTGCGATGTTCTTGAGGACAATATTATGGAAATGGAAGAGGATGTAGATGAAGATGAAATTGGAGATATAATACTGCGTGAAGAGTTTGACAGAGCACTGAAAGACCTGAGCCGAAACAAGGCCCCGGGAGTAGACAACATTCCATTAGAACTACTGACGGCCTTGGGAAAGCCATTCCTGACAAAACTCTACCATCTGGTGAGGAAGATGTATGAGACAGGTGAAGTACCCTCAGACTTCAAGAAGAATATAATAATTCCAGTCCCAAAGAAAGAAGGAGTTGACAGATGTGAAAATTACCGAACTATCAGTTTAATAATTCACAGCTGCAAAATACTAATGCGAATTATTTACAGACGAATGGAAAAACTGGTAGAAGCCAACCTCGGGGAAGATCAGTTTGGATTCCGTAGAAATATTGGAACACGCGAGGCAGTACTGATCTTACGACTTATCTTAGAAGAAATATTAGGGAAAGGCAAACCTACGTTTCTAGCATTTGTAGACTTAGAGAAAGCTTTTGACAATGTTGACTGGAATACTCTCTTACAAATTCTAAAGGTGGCAGGGGTAAAACACAGGGAGCGAAATGCTATTTAAAATTTGTTCAGAAACGAGAAGGCAGTTATAGGAGTCGAGGGGCATGAAAGGGAAGCAGTGGTTGGGAAGGGAGTGAGACAGGGTTGTAGCTTCTCCCCGATGTTTTTCAATATGTATATTGAGCAAGCAGAGAGGAAACAAAAGAAAAATTCGGAGTAGGAATTAAAATCCATGGAGAAGAAATAAAAACTTTGAGGTTCGCCGATGACATTGTAATTCTGTCAGAGACAGCAAAGGACTTGGAAGAGCAGTTGAACGGAATGGACAGTGTCTTGAAAGGAGGATATGAACATCAACAAAAGCAAAACGAGGATAATGGAATGTAGTCTGGTTAACTCGGCTGATGCTGAGGGAATTAGATTACGAAATGAGACACTTAAAGTAGTTAAGGAGTTTTGCTATTTGGGGAGCAAAATAACTGATGATGGTCGAAGTAGAGAAGATATAAAATGTAGACTGGCAATGGCAAAGACAGCGTTTCTGAAGAAGAGAAATTTGTTAACATCGAGTATAAATTTAAGTGTTAGGAAGTAGTTTCTGAAAGTATTTGTATGGAGTGTAGCCATGTATGGAAGTGAAACATGGACGATAAATAGTTCGGACAGGAGGAGAATAGAAGCTTTCGAAATGTGGTGCTACAGAAGAATGCTGAAGATTAGATGGGTAGATCACATAACTAATGAGGAGGTATTGAATAGAATTGGGGAGAAGAGGAGTTTGTGGCACAACTTGACGAGAAGAAGGGACCGGTTGGTAGGACATGTTCTGAGGCATCAGGGGATCACAAATTTACCATTGGAGGGCAGCGTGGAGGGTAAAAATCGTAGAGGGAGACCAAGAGATGAATACACTAAGCAGATTCAGAAGAATGTAGGTTGCAGTAGGTACTGGGAGATGAAGAAACTTGCACAGGATAGGGTAGCATGGAGAGCTGCATCAATCCAGTCTCAGGACTGAAGACCACAACAACAACAACATTTCGCTGAGGTGCAACAAAAAGTGACCTAAGCTTGTCAGAAGCATATTTTTCTGTGATACCCTAGTTCTCTCGTGGATAGTTAGCTAACATGGAACGAATACAGAGTTAAACTAATCAGAAAACATGCTATCGACAAGGTATTTAAAACTGATTTCGTATTTATATACGTCCAGAAGGCTTTCGACTCCGCACCTCATAAGCGGCTTGTAATCAAATTGCTTGCTTATGGAATATTGTCTCAGTTATGCGACTGGATTCGTGATTTCCTATCTGAGAGGTCACAGTTTGTAGCAATTAAGTCATTGAGTAAAACAGAAGCCATTTCTGGCGTTCCCCATGGTAGTGTTATAGGCTCCTGCCGTTCCGTATCTTTACAAACGATTTAGCAGACAATATGAGCAGCCGTCAGAGGTTTTTTGCAGATGGTGATGTCGCTTATCGTCTAGTAAAGACATGAGAAAATGAAAACGAATTGCAAATCGCTTTAATTATCTATATGATGCGAAAATCGGCAGTGATACGAGGCCATTCAGTATTACCCTCCTGAACCTACCGATTCCATATCCTGCCAACAGTCATTGGATCTCGACCAACGCGATCAGCAATGTCACGTTACGATAAACCGCAATCGCGACAGGCTACAATCCGACCTTTATCAAAGTTGGAAACGTGATGGTACGCATTTCTCCTCCTTACACGAGGCACCACAACAACGTTTCACCTGGGAACGCCGGTCAACTGATGTTTGTGTATGAGAAATCGGTTGGAAACTTTCCTCATGTCAGCACGTGGTAGGTGTCGCCACCGGCGCCAACCTTGTGTGAATGCTCTGAAAAGCTAATCACTTGTATATCATAGCATCTTCTTCCTGTCGGTTAAATTTCGCGTCTGTAGCACGTCATCTTCGTGGTGTAGCAATTTTAATGATCAGTAGTGTATAATGCTTTCGCCAACTGTTGGCCACCAATCTAGTGTGTTGACGTAGTTCGAGGAAATAAAGAAATACTTCCCAATAGTGAGCTGTAAGCATGTTGTGGGAAGTAGTAAAACATTTGAGAAACCACGAATCTCGAACAGAACGTATTCTTATAAGGTTACAGTGATCCAAAAAGAAGAGTATTAGTTTCCATAAGTCCAGTCGATGATAACAAAATCTGTCGATAGACTCTCTGTTACGGTCGATCGAATGTTACAATCTTCAGATCAGTTTAAAACATTTGAAGCTTTCTATGTACTTATTACAAACAATCAGGAATTGAATCGTTAAAAGTAAGTAGATGCTATTCAGCTTGTTTATATTAGGATGACGTATTCTCAGAAAACTCGTCCTCACACTATTTCGGAATTTCATAAAGAAATCTAACGATGTGTTGCTGAAATTTCTGAGTAAACGGCATAACACAGAACTTCATTACCCCTTATGTGATCTACAAGTAGACGAACGCGGAACCATCATTTCTTTAAGAAGTGAGGAGAACGGATGGTGGAAATGGCTCTGAGCACTATGGGACTTAACATCTATAGTTATCAGTCCCCTAGAACTTAGAACTACTTAAACCTAACTAACCTAAGGACAGCACACAACACCTAGTCATCACGAGGCAGAGAAAATCCTTGACCCCGCCGGGAATCGAACCCGGGAACCCGGGCGCGGGAAGAGGAGAATGGAGTATGAGCACCAAACGGTTGCCATTTACTTATGAATGAGCAGCAAATCTCTGTATTAAAAGTTTGATTTCTTGTTTAGTTAAGAATACCTATAAACTGACTCGCCATCGTAACAATCGACTAAGAGTAGCGGTATGATCATGATAGTGAGAAACGGAAAAACCCTTGTTTCTAGACAGGTATCGTCCTAGATTCAGTTATTTACGAAATTATTCAATATGGTGGACAATCTATTTCAAGTCTTTATCCCCATTGGTCACGCCACGGCACACCGATTAATGCGATTTGCGTTAAAAAAAACAAACAAAAAAAAACAATAAAACCATGTCAGGCACCATAAAAATTATTCCTGTGCTACCGTCCTGCCTACTGTTGTTATTAGCTGCCAGACTGAGAAAGGATACACAACCGTATACGGCCACTGCAATATCGAAATGGGTGCCATATGCTACAACGCGGCAGATCTGTTGTCATCGGGACACCGTGGAGGGGACGGTTTCTTACGTGACTCCTCCAGGCCAAAGTAACATAGGTAGGATTTAATATACAAACATCTAAAAAGTTTTGCGTCACACCGGTTCCCAGAACTCCTGAATATACGCGTTGACTGTGGATACTGTACCACAGACAAAGTCCCCTTTACTGTTCGGAGAAGTCACTAAACCCACCCAAAGACGTAAACAGCCATGCATGAGCAGGGGCTATTAGACGGATGGGGTCCGACAGCCCTTCAGTTCCAGTCATTCCACCAGTAATAGGGTACATGGCTCGTGTTGTCTGCAGTTCAACCATGCCTAGACGGCCAATACCACGGTTCGATCGCGTCCGAATTGTGACTACTTTGTGCCAGGAAGGGCAAGAGAGGTGTCCAGGCGTCTCGGAGTGAACCAAAGCGATGTTGTTCGGACATGGAGGAGAAACAGAGAGAGACAGGAACTGTCGATGACATGCCTTGCTCGGGCCGCCCAAGGGCTACTACTGCAACGGATTACCGCTACCTTCGGATTATGGCTTGGAGGAACACTGACAGCAATGCCATCATGTTGAATAATGCTTTTCGTGCAGCCACAGGTCGTGTTACGACTCAAACTGTGCGCAGTAGGCTGCATAATGCGCAACTTCACTCCAAACGTCCATGGCGAGGTCCACTGATGAGTGTCGCACATGCCTTCAACCAGACAATCGCCGGAGACGTGTTTGGAGGCCACCCGGTCAAGCTGAACGCGTTAGACTCACTGTCCAGCAAGTGCAACAAGGTGGAGGTCCCCTGCTGTTTTTGGGTGGATTTACGTGGGGCCGACGTACGTCTCTGGCGGTCATGGAAGGCGCCGTAGCGGATGTACGATACGTGAATGCCATCCTTCGACCGGTAGTGCAACAACACCGGTAGTACATTGGCGAGGCATTCGTCTTCATGGACGACAATTCGCGCCCCCATCGTGCACATCTTGTGAAAGACCTCCTTTAGGATAACGACATCGCTCGACTAGAGTGGCCAGCATGTTTACCAGACATGAACCCTAACGAACTTGCTTGGGATAGATTGAAAAGGGCTGCTTATGGACGACGCGACCCACCGCCCCTCTGAGGGATCTACGCCAAATTGCCGTTGAGGAGTGGGACAATGTGGACCAAAAGTTTCTTGATAAACTTATGGATAGTATGCTCCGACGAATACAGGCATATATCAATGCAAGAGGACGTGCTACTGGGTATGATAGGTACTGGTGTTTACAGCAGTCTGGACCACCACCTCTGAAGGACTCGCTGTATGGTGGTACAACATGCAGTGTGTGGTTTTCATGAGCAGTAAAATGGGGGGAAATGATGTTTATGTTGATCTCTACTCCAGTTTTCTGTACACGTTCCGAAACTCTCGGAACCGAGGTGATGCAAAACTTTTTTTGATGTGTGTAAACTGTCTTTTTGACTCAGATCATCTTGCGCTCATCAGGTATTTTCCGCGAACGTGACATCATCGCTGAAGATTCTACAAGGCAAAGAACCTTTCGTCAAATGAAAAGTTGGAACACTTCATATTAAAAAAAATGGCTCTGAGCACTATGGGACTTAACATCAGAGGTCATCAGTCCCCTAGAACTAGGAACTACTTAAACCTAACTAACCTAAGAACATCACACACATCCATTCCCGAGGCAGGATTCGAAACTGCGACCGTAGCGGTCGCGTGGTTCCAGACTGAAGCGCCTAGAACCGCTCGGCCACTCTGGCTGGCTCTTCATCTTCGATACTGAGAAACAAAGTTCTTTGACTTCCATATTTTGAGAGGTGGTAGTTTGTGCTAAAACAAGAAAGGGATGTCCATTGGACATCGACTCTAAAGTGCACAGCTTAAGAGCTACATTGGCATCCGTTTATCTTTGGTGCTGTGAAAAACATATCTTATACTGAAAAAAGTACTCATTAGTTTTAAGGTATTCATTATGTTGTGTATTCGCAGTGTAAGTAAAATTGAAAATAGCGTAAACTTTCCACCCAAGGATTCGAACCCACAACCTTCGTATTACGGTTCTGTACTGTTCCCGCTGCGCCATCTGCTGCCAGCGAACATAACCGCCTTAAATGTCTTAGGCGTTGGCTGACTCGTACTAGAAATGTTACGAGTGTTGTCTTCTTTGTTTACGAGCCTCTTTTTTCCGTAGTTGCACCTATAGACGTTGTATAGGTTAACTGCCTTCCTTCCCAATATAATAAAAGTCTAATTAAGAGCAGACACTTTTAGCTTGATTCTAAAACATCTTCAGTGGTCACTGATACTACATGTTCTCTTTATATTTATAATTTTGTTTGTTATGATCATGAAAAATTCGCATGTTCTACTTACTAGTAAAAACAGTTTTATTCTTTGCGTTACTCACAAAATTTTGTAGTTTACTGACTCTTCTTCGTCTTCCATTTGTATGTACTGAGTTTTTGGGCACAGCATTTTCAATTCCCAACACTGAAGTGTGAAAATATTAAGTACAGAAGATTGCAGTATACAAAAAGAAAAAAAAATCGTGAGTAAGGAAAAGAATAAAAACTGTTTCTAGTAGTAGGTAAAATATGAGACTGTTATTGATAACAAACTTTAGAATGAAGCTGAAAGTGTGTGTGTGTGTGTGTGTGTGTGTGTGTGTGTGTGTGTGTGTGAATTCCTAAGGCACCAAACCGCTGAGGTCATCGGTGCTTAGCCGGCTGGTGTGGCCGAGCGGCTGTAGGCGCTTCAGTCTGGAAGCGCACCACCGCTACGGTCGCAGGTTCGAATCCTGCATCGGGCATGGATGTGTGTGATGTCCTTAGGTTAGTTAGGTTTAAGTACTTCTAAGTCCTAGGGGACTGATGGCCTCAGATGTTAAGTCTCATAGTGCTCACAGCCATTGGTGCTTATACTTACGAATACTTAATCTTATGCTAAGAACAACACACACACAGCCATGCTCGAGGGAGGACTCGAACCTCTACATCTACATCTACATTTATACTCCGCAAGCCACCGAACGTTGTGTGGCGGAGGCCACTTTACGTGCCAGTGTCATTACCTCCCTTTTCTGTTCCAGTCGCGTATGGTGCGCGGGAAGAACTACTGTCTGAAAGCCTCCGTGCGCGCTCGAATCTCTCTAATTTTACTTTCGTGATCTCCTCGGGAGGTATAAGTAGGGGGAAGCAATATATTCGATACCTCATCCAGAAACGCACCCTCTCGAAACTTGGCGAGCAAGCTACACCGCGATACAGAGCGCCTCTCTTGCAGAGTCTGCCACTTGAGTTTGCTAAACATCTCCGTAACGCTATCACGGTTACCAAATAACCCTGTGACGAAACGCGCCGCTCTTCTTTGGATCTTTTCTATCTCCTCCGTCAACCCGAACTGGTACGGATCCCACACTGATGAGCAATACTCAAGTATAGGTCGAACGTGTGTTTTGTAAGCCACCTCCTTTGCTGGTGGACTACATTTTCTAAGGACTCTCCCAATGAATCTCAACCTGGTACCCGCCTTACCAACAATTAATTTTATTTGATCATTCTACTTCAAATCGTTCCGCACGCATACTCCCAGATATTTTACAGAAGTAACTACTACCAGTGTTTGTTCCGCTATCATATCTCGGCCCTCCGGTGGGAGAGGCCGCGCAATCTGTGACGTGGCGCCTTAAACCGCAGCGGCCACTCCGCGCCGCAAAGTTGAAAGCGTCTGGTCTTAGTAAGCCTGTTATTACAGCTGCAGAACGCACACACCTTGAAAAATTCTATTTTTTTTTTTAATTGCTTTGCGATCTGGATCACACATTTCTGTAGCTTTCATTCCTGGCAGCCCTGCATACACGACAAATTTGGACGAATTCGGCGATGACGAGTAGACACGGCGCCCTTGTAAGGGGAAGCGATCTTCCGAAACGCACCCGCTTACACTTTGCCCATAATGTAGCGTCAGTTCTCGGGCACTGTGTTCCTTTTGCCCTCTGACTAAGTAACAGCAGCACAACATTGATTATCCGCTGAGTTTTCAGAGACGCCCCGCTCCTCGTACGTGCTAGCGAGACAGCCGGTTCCATTTGCAGAGGGGTGATAAGTCAACTATAAAAGCGGCGGCCAGGGCGGACTGCGGACAGACCGCTGGCGCGGCTCGCCAAGTATCGGAGAGCGATAAATCGCAGCCGGCTGGGGACACGGCAGCGGCAGCCCGGCACCGCACCAGAGACCGGCGAGGCGCGGGGCGCGGGGTCGCGCGCCCCGGCCGGCGGGTCGTGTCGGGGTCGGCCACTTACGTCGCGGCGGGCGGCCGGGGCAGCGGGGGGCGCTTACCGCGGCCAAGCTCTGCGGTACCTGGCGACAGCCAGCGACGGAGGGTTCAGCCACCAACTGAGGCGACGACAGTCATGGGATAGCGATATGCACTTAGTACAGAGGGCGGTAGAGTTGCGTGCGTAAGGTATAAGAAGGCAGTGCAGTGGCGGAGCTGTCATTTGTACTCAGGTGATTCACGTGAAAAGGTATCTGACGTCATTAAGACCGCACGGAGGCGAATTAAGGGGAGTACGTACGTCCTATACCCACAGTGTTATTTTTGCAATATTGATGACCCATTATCTCAGAACCTGTGACAGATAGAGATCTGAAATTTTTGGGATGTGCAATATCACCCCTTTTCTGATTACTGAACCGGAATCAAAATGTACAGATGAATAATTAGCTAGTTATGATTTTTTTTTGAAAATGTTGTTCAATATATTCTTTTGAAAGTCCACTTTTTCTTCCGTAAGTAAAAAACTGTTGGAGGTTGAAATGTTTTGGGAGGTTCAGTACCGGCAGTATACTAACTGGTAACATAGTGTAAAATTAGAGATATGTATCTGTAATAGTTCCGGAGATAATGGGTAAAATAATTTTAAAAATGCCATTTCCGTCAAATCAAGTTCAAACATTTTATTTGATATTAACTTACACATGGAGGCATGCCAGCTTCTAGAAACAGCCACGCCCATAATCAGCATTATCTCGATCCTGTTCTTGACTATCCTGCAAACCTGGAAGCTTCCTGCTTTTCCTGCCTCTTGCTGCTTTAGTCATTTCCTCCGCTGCACGCTGGGCTTTCATGATCCTAAGTCGATCCATTCGCTGAAAGGCTTGCAGTGTGTTGGCACCTGGAGTGATACCAAGTTCCTCTAGTACCCCAATTCCTCCCTTTATATCATCACTAAGCCGGCCGGTGTGGCCGTGCGGTTATAGGCGCTTCAGTCTGGAACCGCGTGACCGCTACGGTCGCAGGTTCGAATCCTGCCTCGGGCATGGATGTGTGTCATGTCCTTAGGTTAGTTAGGTTTAAGTAGTTCTTAGTTCTAGGGGACTGATGACCACAGATGTTAAATCCCATAGTGCTCTGAGCCATTTGAACCATTTTATCATCACTAAACGTTATCACAGCACAGAGTTTTCCTTCTTACAAAGACATTTTTTGGTATGCGGGTCCAAATTACACACTCAAATCTAAAACAACATAACCTAAACTATTTTGATCTTTGCCAATAAATAAATTCTCATGGTGTCCAAGTTTCCTCTTTGAAGCACTAGTAGGCGTGTCCTTATCACAAGTCTGTGAAAAATCTATTTCACCATCAACACTGGATTCAGATTTTGTGATATGCTGATTTCTATGGAAACGTCGCTTCTTGAAACAACCCTTTCATGTTGAAAAGAGGTATAAGAGCATATAATAACACACCAAACCACTATGTTTTCAGTTCAAAACTTATGAAACACGACAACCACAAAGAAAATAATCAAAATGCATGTGCTATACCGCCATTTCAGTTTACGCAGTCCATCCAACCTCTTAACATGAACATTAACATGATTTCAAGGAATAAATAGCAGAAAACCACAGCCTTCTAGATTGAATAGTTCAAGAGATAAGGCACTTAGGTAAGTCAGTGCAGAACGACCGCACAATTTTACACACGCACTATTAACTTTGAAATGATAGAAACTACACTTCCAATTAGAATTTTTCGACAAATAATGCATCAAATTAGTCAGGAGAGATCAAATATTAATAAGTGATAATAATCCAAAAATGTCAATTTTTGACCAGTTCCGCCATACGTACTCCCCTTAACAGACTTTGAATGCGGAATGGTAGCTGAAACAAGACGCACTGGGTAGTCTATATCAGAAATCGTTAGGGAATTCAATATTCCGAAATCTACAGTGTCAAGATTGTCCTGGGAATATAGAATTTCAGGCATTACTTCTCAGCACGGACAACGCAATGGCCGACGTGTCGTGTCCAGCAAGTAATCTACACGCACAGTGACACTGGAGTCTGAAGAAAGGTTTATCCAGTCAGCTTAGATGGATGTGGCTAGCTGGAAGTTTGATAGAGTTACGGAACACGAATAGGAAAATAGTCGAACAGAGAAAAGACTTGAATAACTACAATCCTAATCTGGTCATCAGAGCCAGAATTGGTTAGTGACGTGAATGAAAGTACACTACTCCTGACTGCAATATCCCATGGAGGGAGAAACGCAGCCAAGTATCAGCGAGAGTAGAGCCAGAGAAAATGCTACAAGTCCAGTCCCCGGGCCTGACCTATGCAGACGTCCTTCCTGGACCATTGTCTGTAATGAACTCTCTTGTGTGCTACGCTGCCTCCACCTTTATACTGTGTGGCATGCCACGCCGCCTCTTCCACGTTGCCGCTTCCAGACACCGCTATGCGGGCTCTCGTGTATGACCATAAATGGTTACCATCAACGCACTGTCACGCCTCTTGGCTCTCCATGTGAGCTCACGTGATGCGTGATCCTACGTAACATTTCTCGCCAACGCCCAAACCAAAATCCTTCCTGTGGCGTCTCCTTTGTAATCTGAGTACCTTCCAGAACACTTACTCGTTCTGGCTACTGCTCAGCTGCCCTTCAGGCATTTCATTTTTTAAATATGAAACAACCGATCCTGAGTTAATGACCGAAAGCAGCGGCGTTTTCGTAGGGATGTCAGTGCTAACAGACAAGCAACACTGCGTAAAATAACCGCTATAACGAAAGTAGCCCTTAGGTCAGTACGCCCAAATTTGGCGTTAATGGGCTTTAGCAGCAGACGACCGACGCGAGTGCCTTTGCTAACAGCACGACATCGCCTGCAACATCTCTTCTGGGCATGTGACCATATCGGTTGGACTCTAGATCACTGGAAAAGTGTCGCGTGGTCAGATGAGACTCGATTTCAGTTGATAATAGCCAATGGTATGGGTCGAGTGTGCGCACACCCCACATAACAATGGACGCAAGTAGTGAGTAAGGCACTGTGCAAGCTAGTGGTGGCACCACAATGGTGTGGGCTGTGTTTACATGGAATCGACTGGGTACTCTGATCCAACTGAACCTATCGTTAACTGGAAACGGTTATGTTCGGCTAATTGGAGACCGTTTGCAGCCATTCATGGGCTTCATGTTCTCATACAACAACGGATTTTTTTTATGGACAACCATGCGACATCTCACCGGTGCACAGTGGTTCGTGATTGGTTTGAAGAACTTTCTGGACAATCGGAGTGAATAATTCGATCACATTTACGGGACTAATTGAGGGGTCAGTTTATGCACAAAATCTTGAACCGGCAGTATTTCGGGAATTACGGAATGTTATGGAGGCAGCAAGGCTCAATATATCTGCAGCAGTCCCAACGACTTATTGAGTACGTGCTACTTTGAGCTGCTGCATAACGATATTAGAGGTATCCCACGTATTTCGTCACCTCAGTGTACATTGATGGCCACTGGAAATGCAACATAATCATAACAGCACGTGACAAATGTGAAACTTACAGGAAGTGCGCTACTTGCTTCTTTATGCAAGTATTTCATATTTCAGTATCGCAGCACAAGTAAGGACATCGCCTTCTACATCGATAGTAAAATATAAGGGGGATACGTTGTCAATAAATGTTTCGAATAGTTCTTGACCTGTTAACGTGGAAGTTTTACGCCATCAACTAATAAACATTCGCACAGGCCAACGGAGAGAAAGAAATTACTGTACTGTGCTGTTAAAAAGATGGGTTTCGTTGTCTTTGTCTCAGTGGGTTCTGCGATAGCTTTACCCTCAAGCAGGGGCTCAGTTTTTCATAACACACGAGCGGGCGCGTGGCCCGCTTTCTACACATGTAAAGAGCAGCGGTCTTCCTCTTATTAACGTAACATGTGTGAACAAAATTAAAATTTACTCTTAGTTTCATTAAACAAGGATAAAATAAACTAACGTTATACAAGCTAAATCACTGTTTGATTTAGCAATCCTAAAATAAACGTTTCCTTATGTCACTCTATTGCCACACACAAGACGTATTTTAGCTAAATCACAGTAAGTTTTTACAGTTTCTAACCCACAATTCAACAACAACCGATATTTTGATCAGACAGAATGGGCATATTATAAGCGAGACGGAACAGTTCAAGTTCCTAGGCGTTCGGATGGATAGTAAGCTGTTGTGGAAAGCCCAGGATCTTGATCAAAAATAAATGCTGCTTTATTTACCATTAGAACAATATCTGAAATTAGTGACAGTTCAAAACGAAAAGTAGTCTACTTCGCATATTATCATACGCTTATGTCGTATGGTATTATTTTTTGGGGCAATTCTTCTGATTCAAAAGGGGTATTTTTGGCTCAAAAACGGCCTGTTCGAGCTATGTGTGGTGTACGTTTGAGAACCTCTTGTCGACCCCTATTCAATAGTCTGGGAATTCTGACATTGCCCTCGCAGTATATATTTTCTTTAATGTCGTTTGTTGTTAGCAATATTAGCCTATTCCCAAGAGTTAGCAGCTTTCACTCAGTTAATACTAGGCAGAAATCAAATCTGCATGTGGAATGCACTTCCTTGACTCTTGTGCAGAAAGGAGTGCAGTATTCTGCTGCATCCATTTTCAATAAGCTATCCCAAGAACTCAAAAATCTTAGCAGTAGCCCAAACTCTTTTAAGTCTAAACTGAAGAGTTTCCTCATGGCTCACTCCTTGTATTCTGTCGAGGAGCTCCTGGAAGAGCTAAAAAATTAAGCAAATTCCAGTGTTACATTGTTGATTTTCTTTACTTAAACTTACGACTTGTCGCCTGAACATTTTTTTTTTTATATTGCATTTTATCTGTTTCTACTGTCATGCTATAATTTCATGTATTGACTCGTTCCATGACCATGGAGACTTCTCCTTAATTTGGTCCCACGGAACAATAAATAAATAAAATACAGTAATGACCTACTGAAAACATTAAACATCGCAGTTGTATCAGGGCCCTGCCAGCCACTTATTTGATTACTAATTAACTCGTAGATAGCTACCTCATTGTGAGACTGAACTGGTAGCCTGGAATCTGGGTCATGTCCATGCACTGATCGTAATTTGTTTCTGCCCTAGCGTGCTGCTTATTTTATATTACTGCTGCCGGCCGATATGTCCGAGCGGTTCTAGGCGCTTCAGTCTGGAACCGCGCAACCGCTACGGTCGCTGGTTCGAATCCTGCCTCGGGCATGGATGTGTGTGATGTTCTTAGGTTAGTTAGGTTTAAGTAGTTTTAAGTTCTAGGGGACTGATGACCTCAGCAGCTACGTCCCATAGTGCTCAGAGCCATTTGAACCATTTTTACATTACTGCTGCTGACTTGGAGGTACGACGACACAACTTATATATACAGGGTGCCCAATTTATCATGACCTACTTAAATAGCTGTTTGTCCAGATGCAAATTACAAACTGTTTCAAGCAAATGTTCTTTAGCCGTCAGGGGGACATCAATCAGTATGATTGCCTTCGTTGTAGCTTTGTTTTTTACAAAGATATGAACGGCGGTATGACTATTTTAAATGGCACCCTGTATTTTTTGTTCGGTAATTCATTTCCTCTCCTAAAGATCTATTCAAAAACGTATAGGAATGTACCATTCACTGGAACACAATGTTATTAATTACATAACACAACACTGACTTTTAGCCCGGGACCACCAACTAGTCTACTTTCTGGAGTTGTTAGAAAACAAATGAAACCCAAGTAAAAACATATATTTGACTTTGGCTCTCCTGTAGCATTTCCCAGGAGCACAACATTCAAAGGTGCTCAAAGTGGTGACCCTGGACGCCGATACACTGGTGCACTCGTTGAATGAAAGAATTATTTACTGCTTCTAGTGTTACCTGCTGAAGAGAATTACAAACAAGCACGATATGTTCCTCCAGGTCCTGTGGAGTTGTTGGAACATCACTATAGACAACGTCTTTAATGCATCCACAAAGAAAAAAACGTCCAGAGGATTTAAATCAGGGGACCTAGCAGACCAAGTAGCTGTTCCTCCTCGACCAATCCATCTAGAAGGTTATCTTCGGTTCATAACACGACGTGCACGCAAGGCATTACGTGCTGGACATCCATCGTGTTGATGCGACATAAGCTCTGGTTCTTAGCGACACTTCATCCAGAAGAGGAGGAAGAATTCATCTGAGGAAGATGGCATACGCTGTGCCGTTTACACGAATTACAATAATTGTAGTACCAAGCATCCCACACCAGACGTTAACTCACCATTGACGCTGATGTTCCACCTGTCTAAGCCATCGTGGGTTGACGCTGGCCCAATAATGCATGTTCCTTGTATTTACGTGTCCTTTGTGTGAGAAAGAACATTCATCGGTGAATTGAACATTGTAGAAGAAGTTCGGATTGGCGAGGATTTGCTGCTGCGCCCAATGACAGAACTTTACACGATTCTGGAAATCATTTCCATGCAAATCTTGATGTAGGTGTACATGGTAAGGATGGAACCGGTGACGTTTAAGAATACGATGTACACTGGTTTTAGAAATGGCAATCCCGTGTTCAAGCTGTCGTGTGCTCACATACGGATTCATAGCAACGGAAACGACAAAAGTAACTTCGGTAACTTCGTCTGTGCGAGTTCTACGACAATTGCGTTGTCGTGGGTTGAAAATTACCGTTTCCTGAGGCGCCGCAACAAGACGAGAAAACATGCATCGGAAAGGTGTGTTCTTGTTAGGATATCGCTCTCTGTACAGTTCCGCTGTCTGCGTAGCATTTCACCTAACTTCAACAACAACAACAATAAAAGAAACGTTATGTCGATGCAGTTTGTAGAAAGGACACCCTTTACTGCATGCCTAATCTACACAACAGTATTTAAAGGACTAAACTACTGTACCAAATGTACCCGTACAAAAGAAAATAGTATTGCAATTGTGTTCTCCTAACTTACGTTCCCCATAGATGAGTAGCACTTCTACCTTCTCTTCGTTGATGTACATTCTACTCACACAACTCTTCAACTGACGATGGTTGACGGAATGACGGGTGCGCATTCTGCTTATGTTTACGTTTTTCCTCCGTCAACGTCAGCACTTGGATGTGTTCCATTACCCCGGGTTCCTGCACTAAGCGCTGGGAGCGTCAACGTCAGTGTTGTGTTACGTAATTAATAACGTTGTGTTTCAATGAATGGTACGCAGTGATACATTTTTGAATAGGCCTTTAGGAGAGGAAATGTATTACAGAATAAAAAATGCGGGGTGTCATTAAAAAAGTCATACCGCTGTTCATATCTTTGTAAAAAAAAGCTAAAACGAAGGCAATCATGCTGATTGATGTCCCCCTGATGGCTAAAGAACGTTTGCTTGAAACATTTTGTAATCTTCATGTGGACAATGTTCCTTATACATAACATGAAGAACAATTTATATAATCATTTAAAAGGCCGACTGTAGTAGCTAAAGCCGACTTAAAGAAAAAAATCATTCGTTATTCGTTTGATTTACCATAATTTCGAGATCCACACCTTCCAACTGGGAAAAGTCGCAATGCGGAGGCGAAATTCAGGGGACACCTCATATCAGGAAGTGAAGCCAATTTCGATACATGTTTAGCAGCTGCGAAGCGTTGCCGGTTTCGCATGTGCTGCATAAACAGGAAGATGACAGTGAGGGTTTCCAACTCTAAAATCACATTTGAATGTTGTTTGTTTTTGCATTAAGTAAACGAAACACTTTTCTGCCTTCTTTCACAACTTTATTACTATTCTACAACGTAGATTTCGGGTTATAAGCCCACTTTCTTGAGCACGTTTTATCCGAAAGATAGTAACCAAGCAAAGATATCCATGTCAAATTCTTAATCTATCGATTCTTGACTTAAACTGTAAATGTTGTCTCTGTTGAGTATTTTGACTGTTACACTTCTATTATAAAACATTCACTAGGACAGAATTTGCGAAGGCAATGAATAAAATGCACGCGAGTAGGTCTATGTGTACGTGAATGGGAAATTGTGTCATTCTCAATTTGTGAATAAAGGCACCCACGTTCCTCAATGTTCTTCTCCTACGTACAACATTCTTTAAAATGTGTTAATAACTGAACTGAGTTTCCTCATTCAGCAAGAAATGTGGGGATTCATACCACCATTATATTTACACAATATTAATGCAGCAGAACAGCTGAGCGTAGTTTGTACAGTAGAATGTTGTTTAAATTAAAATTGTTTTTGCTCTCAAGGAAGGTATTGTAAGCAAGCAGATGATCTGGCAGTGGACTCATCCTTCTCCCCCTTCCTAGCGGAAATGTTTACGGACAAGTGGGATACTGATTTTCTTAACCGTAAAACATTGGCAAAAATGTCGTGTATTGGTACAGATTTGTTAATGATGTTCTCTGTATGTTGAAAGGTTCCACTAGACAACTGCAGTTCTTAGAAAATACGAACCAGTGGCATACTAACACACAAGTCAGTACAGAGTTAGAGGTTCCACTATCAATAAACTAACCTACAGACCGAAAATAGCAACCACACGTAAATTTAAAATTTATCGCAAAGACTTCCTTAGTCACACATTTATCCTAGCTTCGTCTCAACATCAAACTACGTACAAACATGCAGCATCCCATCATATGATCTAGCTTCACCTTTCTGTCCTCTTGTCCCAAAAGGTCTATGACCAAGAACTTAATACAGCAAAAAACAAAAGCTACAAATAATGAATTTGAGTGTAACATTACTGTCAACACTGTGAATAAAAAAGCTGAAGATACAAGCCAGATATCTAATATAGCCAGTAAACAATTTTGATGGATCGAAAGGGAAATTATGTAGTTTATTTTCTAAAGGTAAACTCTCTAATTCATTCTACGATTCTCTGTATTTTTCTATGCCCCACAGACATTACGTAGATGTTTATTTAGTTCAATAGAGTAACAACTGATCATCATGAAAGTGGGGTTTATAAGATAATCCATTGGGTGTCGGACCTGCTATATTGGACGGTCTGTGAGAACATCTGCGCTACGCTCAGTGAACACCATACAAGCTGACGATTAAAGAAGCCGGGTGCATCTTTCGCCGAAGATAGGTTAGACTAAAACCACAGATACGTATTAGGTGCAGAAGTCCTAGGTACAGAAGGAAAGGGTGAAACGCTCTCTCGATCAGAAACATTAGAGAATTTAAAATAGATGTAAGTATCCTCACATTCACTTTCGAATGAGCACACTCAGTTCAGTTATTCTCCCCTTTAGACAATGTTAGATCACAGAGTAGGAAGAGAATCTTGGTGCCTTCATTTATAAATAGGTAATGACGGTAATTCCCATTCCTGTGCGCATAGCTCCACTCCCGTGTATGTTTATTCTAATTACTGCAAATACTGTCCTAATGAATGCTGCAGAACAGAAATGTACATGGAATATTGTCGACAGGGATAATATTTATAGTTAAGAACAAATGGAATAAAAAGTTTACGGCGCTTCATGCGTTTGATTGCCTTCTTTGGGATCAGCTGTGCATTTGAAATTAGACTGACCACCAGAAACTTCGTTCATACTATGATAAGGATTGTGAAACAGAGGAAAAGAATATTCCGCTTAGTGAATACAATACACAGTGATTCGCCAATAACCCACAACTGAATCAATTAAAATGAGCGTTTGCTTCTGACAAAATCATTTTATGCTTCATGTAAGAAGAAGAAACGCTTAAATAGACGATTACAAATTTGGCATTTGCGGGACCGTGCCTGCAACGGCATGGAATGTTGGTGGTACCTGGTCATGTAGGAAAACGTGAAACGGGCAGGCTGAGGTAGCAGCCAAGGAGGCCTGTTGGTGTGACACAGCTGAACAGTATGCCATTCCTCTACAGGCTGCAAACTCGCTGTTGAGACCTGAGGTCATGCATTAATTAGATGAAGAATGAGTAATGGTGGGGGGCAAGAATCTTCGGGCTGTAAGGTTTACTGCACATCCGTGGTTCTCCTCCTTCCAGTCACACAGGCGTGACGGGGCTCTCCTCACTCAGTACACCCTTGCGCAAGCCTTTTTGCTCCTGTGGGATGGCGCATCCGATTATGATGCCTGTGGCATACACATTTCGATGAGCAGTACTGTGGCGAGTGAGTTTTACATTCGGCGAGAGTACAGCAGTGATTGGATTGTGCCCTCTATTTTAGAGGGTGGAGAAACTAGTTGTTTTCGAGTTTTAAAATTCTATCAGACTCCAGCCTAAACCCTTGGGTTCGAGGTTTTAGTGTGTTGCAAAGTAGCCAACTCACCTTCTATTAGTCGAGTCATCAGTCAACCACGATTTCTGCAGTACTTCCTTTGTCTTCCATTGTATCATTTCTCTTTCAATTGATTGTTTTCGAATTACCAACTTCAGCATGCTGGGGTAGCTTGGGTCAGCGACTTCTATCAATCAGTAGAACGAAAAATCAGTCCAAGTAGCAAATTTTTACTTTTCATTCATTTCATAACTGCGAGTGCCAAAGATGGAATCGTGTATTTAGATGTTTCTTCTTCTTGCACGAAGCATAAAGTGATTATATCACAAGTGAATACTCATTTTAATTGATTCAATTGACTGGCGGAGATCCATTTTCGTATCATCATAACATAGTCGAAAATGGCATTTCCGAAGATGTCAAAAATCTGCCACGAACATTAATAGTGCATGCAGACATTTTAGGAGATACCATTTTCGACTATGTTATGATGATTTGAAAAAGAGTCAACGAATGAATAATGAATAAAAACGGAAAAATTTGGAACTTGGACTGGTTTTTCGTTTCCCTGTTTTCTAATCGACGATTGAATTTGTGTGTGTGTGTGTGTGTGTGTGTGTGTGTGTGTGTGTGTGTTTGCGTTTGTAAGAGCTGGGTTTTGATTTTTAAGAAGATAGTCCGGTTCATCTTCAAACTTTTATGGGTTTCCCATAACCACAGTTACATATCTTAGTAACTGCTCTGAAGTCTCTGTTGTCGTGAGCCCAACATATTATTACTGGGATTGTGGTATATCGACACCACGGTTCTGCGATATTGCTGTTCGCACTGGTTGGTATATCAAGAGTCCACGTCTCTTGCGTTGATCATACAGTCATCCAATCATCTACACCTGTGGTCTAGGTGTACCGTCGGTCCCCGGTTCGAAACCAGCCTCTGTTAAAATTTTGATTAATAATCAGTATCAGCGGCCGAAGACTTACGGCATAAGAAGTCAACCTCAATTTGTCAATGGCTTTGCCGGCCGAAGTGGCCGTGCGGTTAAAGGCGCTGCAGTCTGGAACCGCAAGACCGCTACGGTCGCAGGTTCGAATCCTGCCTCGGGCATGGATGTTTGTGATGTCCTTAGATTAGTTAGGTTTAACTAGTTCTAAGTTCGAGGGGACTAATGACCTCAGAAGTTGAGTCCCATAGTGCTCAGAGCCATTTGAAATCAATGGCTTTGTCAAAGAGGGCGGGAGAGCGGACAGAGGTTCAGGACACTCTCTTGTCCTCGGGTTGGGAAACAGCCAATAAAGGCGGAAGATTCAGCAATGATCAACGGCATGAGGATTCAAAAGGCAAGCGTAGCCACTGCATTACAGACAGGCGTATGCACGTGAAATGTGGGCCGTAATTGAAAAAGTATTATGGTGATCTCTCCATTGGTAAAAGACGCCGGATCAGTTCAAAAATGGCTCTGAGCACTATGGGACTTAACTGCTGAGGTCATCAGTCCCCTAGAACTTAAAACAACTTAAACCTAACTAACCTAAGGACATCACACACATCCATGCCCGAGGCAGGATTCGAACCTGCGACGTAGCGGTCGCGCGGTTCCAGACTGTAGTCCCTAGAACCAATCGGCCACCTCGGCCGGCGCCGGGTCAGTCCTCCACTCTTTTTTCCCGCAGGGAACTTCCAAGGGGAAAGTGACCATGAGAAAAAAACTGAATAATCAATGGTAGGATAACGTCCTACGATTCTGGGCGTGGAATGTCGGAAGCTCGAATGTGGTAGGGAAGCTAGAAAATCTGAAAAGGGAAGTGCAAAGGCTCAATCAAAATATAATAATGGTCAGTAAAGTTAAATGGAAAGAAGACAAATGTTTTTGGTCAGATGAGTATAGGGTAACATCGAAAACAACAGAAAATTATATAACGGGAGTAGAATTCTTCATAATTAGGAAGGTAGCGCAAAGAGTGTGTTATTTTGAACAGATCAGTGATCAGGTACTTCTTAACAGAATTGACAGCAAACCAACACCGACAATGATAGTTTAGGTATACATGCCAACGTCGCCAGCTGAAGATGAAGAGACGGAGAAGGTATATAAGGATATTTAAAGGTGTACTACAGTACATAAGAGGAGTGAAAAGTCTATTAGTCATGGAGGACTGGAATGCATTGCAGGAGAAACGTAGAAGAAAAGGTTATGGGCGAATATGGGCTTGGGACAAGAAATGAGAGAGGAGAAAGACTAACTGAGTTCTGTAGGAAATTTCAGCTAGTAACAGCGAATACTCTATTCAATAATCATAAGAAAAGATGGTATACTTGAAAAAGGCCGAGGTATACTGGAAGATTTTAGTTAGATTGCATCTTGATCAGACAGATGTTCCGAATCAGATACTGTTTTGTAAGGTGTGCCCAGGAAAAGGTATAGATTCTTATCCTAATGTAGTAGTGATCAAGAGTAGACTGAAGTTTAAGAGATTAATAAGGAAGAATCAATACGTAAAGAAGTGGAATACGGAAGAACTAGAGGATGACCAGATACGCTTCAAGTTCTCTATAACTATAGATATACAGCAATGATGAAAAGCTCAGTAGGCAGTACATATGAAGAGGAATGGACATCTGGAAAAAGGACAATCACAGAAGTTGGAAAGTAAAACATAGGTACAAAGAACGTAACTATAAAGAAACCGTGGGTAAAAAAAAATACTTCAGTTGACTGATGAGAGAAGGAAGCACAAAAATGTGTGTGTGCGTGTGTGTGTGTGTTTGTGTGTGTAAATGTGTGTATGTTGTCTACTTTCGACAAAAGCATTGTTGGCCAAAACCTCACTTCCTGAAAATCTTTTTTTGTGCCTGTGTGCAACTCAGTTGACATAAAAAATAGTATATTGTTCAATTCAGTTTTCATAATCATTATTTAAACAGTTTGCAGGAGACACAGCTCCTCCCCTTCCTAAATTCCACGATGTTAGAACTGTAAACACCAGAGAATTGAATGATGTGAAATGTATTAGCTGCTGTTTTGGGCCGCCTGTACATGTTTCAGCCTGCTTGGCACCAGGTGTGCCATAGTCGCCGTCTGCAGCTGGGCGCCACCAGCATCGTGTGCAGTGACATGTGTTGACAGCTCCATTTACGCACCACTAACATCACCATGTGATGGGTGGCGGAACTACCATGACGCCGTGCATGCACAGAGTCCCTGTCCTCCGCACTGTGCAGAGAGGCTGCTGTAGGGGGCCACAAGTCTACCACAATGCCAACTGCGAGATAGCAATACATGCACAGAAAATGCTGTCAGAACCTCACAGTCCATCAATGGGAGTCATACGCATCGATTCAGTCAATGCAGTTACCAGTGTGTGCGCCATCGATTAAAGAAAATCACTTACCACTCAAAATTAAAGTGGCAGTTACCCTACAGCCATGGTGCTTCAAACAAACACAGATAATGGTTCAATACACACTAACACAGGTGATAGAAAGTGCTTCACTGCTCTCACTACACGTCAAAATTGTTGTGAAATAAACCACCACATGTAAACAGTGGATCATAATGCAACACATATAAGAGAATCACATTTACATTTGGTCAATCAAGTAATCAAATATCCCCCACAATCATATCATAGCACTAAATATTTACACCATCTTGTATACACTGACTTTTAAGAACACAAGCAACATCCTTCTTGCACTGTCCATAACCCATACACTGCCAGACGTAAGTGTTCAGTATCCGCTTCTGTCGCTGCTCAACCAGCATACTGTTTAGTTCCCTATTCAGCCGCCCAGAGGATACCATGAGAGCCACCATCTATTCAGCAGGTCCCTTTGATCTCAGACTGCAGTGACCATGACGTCCTTTGGTATTCAGTACCTGGCAAACCACCTCTGCTTTCCCTCAAGTGGTTACTCCCTGTTGTAAAACTGCAACTCAACCCTGTAGAACAAGGTGTTCTCCCTAGCCATCTACCCTACCTGTTTATGAATTTCTGATACCTACTCTGTGCTGCGGTCCTAGTGGGGAAGGATGTACTTACATCATTTATTTTTGATGGTGTTAACCTGCTGGATTCTGCTACGGATGCCTCAACACACTGCAACCCCTACCCCAACTTTCCACTGCTCCCACCCCCCACTTTTTCTGATCACCTTGCTTTTTGCCTTGCTTCACAATATCACTCACAAACACATAAGCACATAAAATGATTACTGTTGTGAGCTTGGGTGTTGAAGTTATTTTGTTGTAAACACACACATATCAAAGCACAGTTAAGCTATTTTGTGTATTCCCAAGATTGGACCTCCCAAACCCCTCTCCCTCACCCCACTGACACCAGAGGCATCATCATCATCGTCAGCAGAGGAAGTGGTTCTTGCAGCATTGAAACTAAAGTAAAAGGATTTACTTTTTGCACAATACTTCAGATCATACTTGGTGTGGACTGATGCTAAATATTATCTGTGAATTATTAGAGCAATGGATCCGCCCCAACTATCACAAGAATAAACACAGGTGAATCTCCCTCAGTAGATATTTCCGACTGTGGAATGCTGGTTAATCCACATTTTGGGTGATGTCCCAGATCATACATGGGGTGGATCAATACTAAACACTATCTGTGAATTATTATGGAGATGGATCTACCCTAACCATTGCGCCAGAGTAGGGGTGAGTGGATCTACCTGATAAAATATTTCTGTAAGCATAACACTGACAGATCCACCTTTTGGATGCTTCTCAGTACTCACCCATTACTGCAAGCACCTCAGCCAATGACGATGGCAATGATGCCTCAGGTGTCAGTGGAGTGAGGGAAAAGAGTGTGGAAGGTCCCAGCCAGGGGATCCAACACACCAAATAGCGTAACTGTGCTGTGCTGTTTGTGTATTTATAACAAAATAACATCAACAACCCACCTCACCACACTCATATGCGAGTGTGTTTTTTTCAATAGTTTGTATGTACTGAGAGTTGGTTGGTGGCCTATGTTTTGGAGTTGGGTGGTAAAAAAAGAAGTAGAGAGCCCAATCTGGTAAGCAATATGCGTGAAAGTATATTGATAAATATCGAATGTATTGAAAAGCATCATAAAATCAGTAAAATTCTGTTTCAGTTCTTGCTGGTTATCTGTATTTTTACTGACATTGTAGTGTAAATTCCGTAAGTTCACAGGGTAACTGCTTCAGATTTGACCTCTCATGCTGTATGTAAGGGTCTGTTATTGAAGTCAGTTGCATAGATGTATCTAAGACATGTGTAAACTTTTGTCACCCGTATTTGAGAGAAGCCAAGTCCATGAAAGGTGTTCTTGTAGTGGTGGAGGAGCAGAGAGTTGTGATGATGTTCTGATGGATGTTGTAGTTTTGGAAACAGGTGATTGCAGTTTGAATGTTTTTTTACAGACGCTTTGATGTGGTTTGGGAGTATTTTGATACAATGTCAACTTCCCAGACACTCAGGACTAAGAAGATCTTATAAACTATGCTCTGTCTCCAGTTTTAATTATCCTTCTGTAAACTACATGGGGGTTCATAACAGTGACTCCAATAAGGATTATGTAAGTATTACACAGAAGCTGTATATCAAAGCAGGAAAAACATATTTCTCCCAATCCAGGACAGTGTTCTCCACCATACCCTATTGATTATAGATATCACATATTAGAGCTGGTTCTCACAAACAGTGTTTTTTCCACAAGCATTAAGGAGAGGAACCAAGGTATTGAACAGACTTAAACAGTTCTGATTAGGGAAATTGCTCCCTAAGTACAGTTAATAAGATATGAGTACAAGAAAGAAAACTGTAGCTACACAACATTGTAGTCATGATACGAAAACTGATGTATACGGCAAAGACAGCTGTAACTGGAGAAAGAAAATTCAATTGCAGATGTGTGAGTAGGGTTTACATGTCACTTTAAAAGTCTTATATGGGGAAATCTGGCTACAATGAGGGGCTATTAGCATTTACAGTAAACAATAATAGAAACTGGCCATGTGTTTTAGTACTGGGCAAAACCAACGCGACTACATGTTCTGGGAGGACGCCTCTAATATCGGAAATGTTATAATTTTTTAAGCATGTTGATATATTGGTTTTTTATGTAACACATCTTTAGGATTACACACATACAGAACATTTTGACATTTAGCAGTTTGCATGAGGGATAGTGCTCATTGTATTATTTCAATCAATGTCCATAATGCAGAGGTGGTTTACCACTAACACAGAAATTGAGAAGCATCATGCAATATCATTCGCTGAGAGTATCATGGAATTATTGTGACGAACCATTGTGTTTGCGTGACGAGTCGCCAGAAACAGTGGGTTGGAACTTCAGTAATTGTGTAACATGTGTTGAAATTATGGAAAATCTGGTAAAATTGCTAAAATTGGTGGAAAGTACATAAAATGAGGAAAATACAGCAAAAATACAGGTGGTTCAATGATTGCGTGGGTGTATGAAAATCATTCCATTCCTCCATTGGTGTGATTGACAACTAATGGTAGATACTCTCCTTGCTCTATGGGTTTCAGACCTGCATAATAACCCACCCACCCTTTGTTCTCTTGGATTATACATTGTAAGCCATATAAATTTGGCTAAAATGTGTTGGAACTATGGAAAACTTGGTAAAATTGCAAAAATTGATGGGAAATAGCTAAAATTTAGGAAACTGTGACAAAAAGGAGGGTACTTACATGGCGGAATAGGTATATGAGAATCATTCCATTCCTCCAGTAGTGCGTTTGACAACTGATGGCATACTATCCTTACTCTATGGGTTTTAGTCCTACAGAGTACACCCTGTTCCACATGTGGTTGTGCATGGAAGTCACAGTGTCCAAAGATTAGGGGGGCTGGATGACCAAAACTTAGGACAACAAAACAATGATCATGTATCTGGGTGCAATATGAGGAATCAGTACTCTTGACCTCTTTGGAAAAGGTGCACGGGTGCCAACGGGTAGAACTCATTTTAGGAGCCTTTCGTTTGTCCCTTAAAGCCATGTCCATGAAGTCGATCTTCTGGAAGCGAAGGCATTACTGTCCCAAACTGTGGACATCAGCACTGTATTTTCTTCATCTGCATGTATATTACCAGTGTGACTGAGGGCTAGTTTCAGTTTGTATATTAAACGAATGCTTCCTCTTACTTTGGCTCTGACTAAGCACAATGAGACATGGTTAAGCTTGTAACTGAGCGATTGCTGTTAGAGACTTTCCCAACGTAATAACTGCTTCACTGGTTCACGGGAGTCGCGTCGAATAATGTTGTGGAAGCTGCACAATACTTAAACTAGATAGCTGCCCGTCATCTTCATGTGCTTACTAACGTGTTGCTACAATGGCTCGTCAATAGATACGCTGACTCGCTAGAAAAGCGCAGGCCTCGGGGGATGGGGGTGTAACGTCGTCTTAGGCTAATCATACAATACGGCGACATCCATTGCCCCCTGCCGGAGACACGGGCCACGGTTTTGGCATAGGCGATGCGAGAAAAGCACAGCTACAAATTGCGGTCCAGTGCGTGCGCAGGCAGAGTGTTGGCGCCCAATCTAACTCTACGGATTCCTATTTCCCGTCTGTGCTGACATGTATTCGTTCGTCTGAGACCGATGACGCCTTAGTAATGCTGGCTCCTGTATCTTGCTGAGTTGAAATCCGGTGATGAATCAGGTAGTTGTTTACACGTACTTCGACTGCTTCTTTAATGATGGAGACCCAGTTCGTGGAAGCGGACGAAAGGATCCCATGCTGTGTTCTCTGTCAAGACAGCCACAGCAGACTTTTCTGGCGGACCCAGTCTGGTGTGACGTCTAAGTTCAACGCATCCGTCCTCAACAGCGCGACACGTCTGGCCAATGTATGATTTCCCACACTCGCCAGGGGTTTTATATATCGCTGGTTTCCTTAGACCCAGGTTGTCCTTAAGGGAGCCTAGCATAGCTTGCAAACACGCTGGAGGGAGGAAGACAGATTTCATCTGATGTTTCTTGAACGGCCCGTCAGTCTTAAAGAGCGCGCCACCAGCATAGGGTAGAAATAACATCCTGGTGGAGTTCTCCGTTTCTTCTGGCTCTTTTTGAGTTTTAGTCTGTGCAGATTTAAATGCATTATGGATCTGTTTATCAGAGTACCCGTTTCTTACAAACACAGACCAAAGATGGCTAATCTCTGCTAATAAGCTCCCTGCATCTGAGATAACTTTAGCGCTATGAACTACAGTTTGTAATACGCCACTGGAAGCTCGCAACCCGTAGATATAAGTCAGTGTAAGATGGTGTATGAAACACGCTGTGACTAAAGGAACCTTATTCTTTTCTGCGCTACCAGGACATGTAAAGGAACGGGGGTCTGCATTTTTCTCCACTTCCATGATGAGGTAAATGCTCGGATGGAGGGTGTTAACGTGTTCCAGAAATGCAGAAAGCGTTGCTGCCACGTGTGGCCAAACTACCAAGATGTCTTCCACATATCTCCAGAAATATTTAGTCTTCAACACGGCTCACTGAAATGCTTTTGCCGCGAAGTCTTCCATAAAAAGGTTAGCTGCTTTGGGAGACAAAGGGCTATCCATAGCAGCACCATCAAAATATTGCCCATTAAATAAAAAATAATTTGAGGTAAGCACATATTTGAAAAGATGTAAGATGTCCTCTTCCACTTTAGTTCCTATAAATTGTTATGAATCCACCAGTGGCACTCGTGTGAACAAAGAGACCAATCGAAACTCAATAATACGGCAACTGGTTCGAAATGCAAGCAAAGTCTTCAGTTGTTGTATAAAATCTTCTGAGTTTTGAATGTGATGTTCACATTTTCCTACAAAAGGGCTCAGAAGAAAAGTCAGATGTTTTGCTAGGTAATCTGTTGGGGACCTCATATTACTCACGATGTAGTGAAGCAGAACCCATTCCTTATGGATATTAGGCAGCCCATAAAGTCGTGGTGGAAATGGCGCTTGCAATCTTAAGCTTTTTTTAAGATGTTCAGGAAACTGGCTGCATGTGAGGAGCGCGGATGTCTTCCGTTGGCCTACATCTGTTGGATCATTTTGGATACGAAGATACTCTGAATCCTGCAGTAAATCTGTCATCTCGGCGGAGTAAAATGTTGCAGACAAAAGAACAGTTGCGTTTCCCTTGTCAGTAGGTAAAATCACTGTTTCTGTGTCTTCTCTTGAAAAACAGAGACCTTCCCTTTTGTCATTGTTGATGTTCTTCTTGGGCGTGGGCATCCTGGTTATTGCCCTGCAAGCCTCTCCTTACTTCTTCAACAGTCTCACTCGGAAGTTTCAAAAAGAATTGCTCAACGGCACTAATAACTCCTGGATGGGCAGAGTCTTTGGAGCGGATGCAAAACTGAGTCTGTCTTCCAAAAAAATCACTTTTCTAACGAGGCAGCGAATATATTGGGGAGCCACTGCAGCAGCACGACAGTAGACACCTGAATATGACGAGCAGCTGTCTCACTGAAATATTGTGCAACTTCCACAACATTATCCGACGCGACGCCCGTGAACCAAGAAAGCTGATTTGTAACTAATGGAAATCTTGATATTTGCTAGTATTGTCTACAGCGAGTGCTAAGTTTAAACTACGTTTACGTCACTGGACGTTTGTTCTGCTAGGTATATCCGGTCTATTATTTATTCCTGGGCTTACTGTATGGTAAGCTGTAAGATATTGAAGCTTAATTTGCCTCGTTTTAAGTTGTCGAAGTTTACGTCTAGCATGCAGTGCAGCAATGCAGGTCCTGGTAATGTAAATGTGTAACCTAGTTACAATTTCTATAAATTTCTTGTGGTGTCACCGCCAGATACCACACTTGCTAGGTGGTAGCCTTTAAATCGGCCGCGGTCCGGTAGTATACGTCGGACTCGCGTGTCGCCACCATCAGTGATTGCAGACCGAGCGCCGCCACACGGCAGGTCTAGAGAGACGTCCTAGCACTCGCCCCAGTTATACAGCCGACTTTGCTAGCGATAGTTCACTGACAAATTACGCTCTCATTTGCCGAGACGATAGTTAGCATAACCTTCAGCTACGTCATTTGCTATGACCTAGCAAGGCGCCATTATCATTTGCTATTTATCTTGTGATGCATGTACCGTCAGACAGATGTTCACCAGTTATGGATTAAAGTTAAGTATTCCAGAAGCTACGTACTATTTTTGCTACTATAAAGACCTTGTCATTTTCCAGACCTCACGCTAGCCTGCGTGAGCTTTAACGCGTGCCTTTCGGCTTCACCTCATAGTGGCTTGGCTGTCTTGCCAAGTCACAACATTTCTTATGCAGTCGAGTCAGCGGATTAATTGCATTTTATTGCTGTTGCGAGGTCATTTACGTTATTGAGATTTCAAGGCAGTTTAGTGAACCATGCTGTTCATGAAAGGGCACGTATCACGCACGTCACATATAGAGGTCAGAATATAGAAGTGCGTGATCGCAATTAGTTTGTAAACATCGGGCCACATACTGTGGTAAAGTATTACTCGACATCTGTGGAGTCTACCTGCTTAAAGCATTTGTAATCTCCGTGGAGCAAAGAGAAACCAAGGAGCTCTGGCACCATGGCAGGCATATGGCGCCAAGGAAGACAAATATGGCGTATAAAAGCGACTGTTGTTTTGTACCCTTCATAGGCATGTTAATGAGCTGCCTTTGAGACAGCAATATTTGTTAGTTCTAGTAGTAGTAACTTTCGATGTAATGTGTAGTTGTTTATGAAAGTTTTGTAACAATATAGAAAGTTAGCTGGAACCAATCTACACTATATTTAAGTGTAGAAGCAGTGTTTTGTTTTATAGCTACTTCACTCGCACAAATCAGGATTCTATAGGAAATATGTTTGAGGTCAATCTATTAATAATCCTAAGTCATTAAACAGAAGAAGAAAAATATTTACTATAGTGTGTAGTATGAAAAATTTCAAACACTAATATGGTGGTCTAAAATAATAGTGTATGCTGACCACCAAGTACTAGCATGCCTTATGGAAAGTCGACTACTACATAGCAGATTAATAGATTCGGTACAATTTTTGCAAAAATATCAAACTGAAAATAAGTATGGAAAGAGTGTGCAAAAGTCCGCAGCTCGTGGTCGTGCGGTAGCGTTCTCGCTTCCTGCACCCGGGTTCCCGGGTTCGATTCCTGGCGGGGTCAGGGATTTTCTCTGCCTCCTGATGACTGGGTGTTGTGTGATGTCCTTAGGTTAGTTAGGTTTAAGTAGTTCTAAGTTCTAGGGGACTGATGACCATAGATGTTAAGTCCCATAGTGCTCAGAGCCATTTGAACCAAACCAGTTCGCAAAATGTACTTCCTGACGCGTTATCGCGCTTATCATTGGGCATGAAGGATTCGGTAATAACGCAAGGTCCTGGACATACCTTACACTAATAATGAAGTAAGAATGAAAGACACCACTGATTATCCATATTTTGGGGTAAGAGGAAAACCTTAGACCAAGAAGGGACAACTGATAATCGTATGGTAGAATGGATTATGGCAAATCGTTCTTTGTTTTGGAGAGTAAAGGAAATTTCGCGGCAGATTAAAACTGTGTGCCCGACCGAGACTCGAACTCGGTCCCGAGTTCGAGTCTCGTTCGGGCACACAGTTTTAATCTGCCAGGAAGTTTCATATCAGCGCACACTCCGCTGCCGAGTGAAAATCTCATTCTGAGTAAAGGAAATTACACTTTGCTGGAGACTGTGATACCGAAATCTGTAGAATTTGATTTAATTACGATCTTCATCAAGGGTAAGTACATTTTGGGGTATGAAAATGTGATCAAAATGTGGTAAAATTGTACTACTTTAAGCACTTAGTTTAAAAGGTACTGTCTGTACTACCTACATATGAAACTTGCCAAAATATGAAAGACAACAATCAGGCGATGATGTACAAGTTATACCTGATAGTACCTAAAGGCTTAAATGACCTCACGGCTGGTGATTTCTTTTGCCAATTACCAACCAATCGAGGGGGAGGGGATAATTTATGTACTAATTGAGTGTTGGTCTAAGTATGTTAAACTCTAACCTATTAAGTATGCCAACACTGAGACGTCTACTGGAATATTTCTAGGCCATAGGAAAGCCACCTAGACTGTTGACAGATGATGGTCCACAGTTTGTGAGTAAAACCGTTAAAGAGGTTTTACGATGAGTAAATGTTAGAAAAATTGTTATCTCGAAAAACCACCAGCAAAGTAACCCCTGTGACTGAATCATAAAAGAAATCGGTAGGTTACGTAGGACATACTGTTCAATCAGACATACGACGTGAACACAGAAAATACCAGAGTTTCAAGTAATACTTAATGAATTTCCACGTTTATCTATTGTTTATCTCCCATAGAAATACTGCAAGGCAAATTCATAGGCGAACCACTACCGAAATTTCTTAAATGACCAGACGATGATAATAAGATACACGGAGATGACTAAGACGATGTTGTAAAAAAATAATTTACAACGAGCAGCAGATAAACGGCTATGTAAATATAATGAAAAAGCTGCGACACCTAATTTTGGTGTAGACCACCTGATACTAATGGAGAAAGTACATCATAGCTGAAATTTGAAGTAAGAAACACACAAGTTCTTCCTCGATATAGCGCCCCTTACAAAGTTTTAAACGTACCACATCCCAAGGCAGTTTTCCTGGTCGATCAGAAGGCGGTCAAGGTATTATAGAGTATTAAAATGTCAAAGCGGTGGAAGACAGCTCTAAATTTAACTTGAGAAAGAAACACCGAAACAACGAAGATCGTTGTTAAGGGTGACAGTGTATATGTAAATACTATCAACTGTTAAGTATTCATTTGGTGTAAGATATCTGACGAGAGAGGCACGTTACTTACCATCATATGGTGCAATCAATGATCGGATTTGTATATCAATTTAAGGGTGATTAATCATGGGTAGTGATATCAACTTTGTCGAATGGTGACTGAAGAATGGACCGACAACAGAAATTATACTGACTGTTGACTATGACTTACGTGAATATACTCGCCTGTTCCCTTGCATTTAATAGGGGTCTGTGAGGATCAATTTCCAGTGTGTCTGCGATGGTGAAGTTGTGGTAAGTACATTCGGTAGGGAATGCCAAACAACTTCTCCCTCCGGCACCACGGTGTAGTACCTTAGCAGATGGGGTTGCTGGGACAGGGGGTGGTAAGGGAATCTATCTATGGGATACTGTCTTCTTTTTTCTTCGATTCTGACATACCTGTCTGTCTATTACTTCTCCATTCGGAGTACCAAAGCTATCTTCCTTCTGACCCTACGCAAACTGCCTATCGCAGTATCTCTTGTTTTTAGTGAATCTACAACAGTGGGATTGCGCTGTCGGATATTTCACGTATGTCGACAACAATGGACTTCTCTCGTGACACAAAGGACATGGACAAATGGCACAATGTAGTCGCGTCACAGAAGAACACGGTACAAGATGTATTGTGTCATATGTGTATTTTTACTTAGATTGTAGTGTAAATTCCGTAAGTTCACACAGTAACTGCTTCAGATTTTACGTCTCATGCTGTATGTAAGGGTTTGTTATTGAAGTTATTTCCATAGATGTATCGAAGACATGTGTAAACTTTTGTGAGCTGTATTTGAGAGAAGCCAAATCCATGAAGGGTGTTCTTGTAGTGGCGGAGGCGCAGAGAGCTGTAATGATGTGACGATGGATGTTGTAGTTTTGGAAACAGTTGATTGCAGTTTCAATGTATTTTTACAGACGCTTTGATGTGTTTTGGGAGCATGTTGAAACAATTCCAACTTCCCAGGCACTCAGGACTGATAAGATCTTATAAATTATGCTCTGTTTCCAGTTTTAATTATCCTTCTGTAAAGTGCATGGGGATTCATAACACTGACTCCAATAATGATTATGTAGGTATTACACAGAAGCTGTATATTAAAGCAGGAAAAACATATTTCTCCTAATCCAGGACAGTGTTCTCCACCATACCCCATCGAATATAGATATTACCTAATTAGAACTGGTTCTCACCAAAAGTGTTTTCCCACAAGTATTAAGGAACCAATGTATTGAAAAGACTTAAACAGTTTTGATTAAGGAAATTGCTCCCTAAGTACAGTTAATAAGCTATGAGTACAAGAAAGAAAACTGTAGATACACAACACTGTAGTCATGATACAAAACTGATGTTTATGGCGAAGACAGCTGTAACTGGAGAAAGAAAATTAAATTGCAGATGCGCGAGCAGGATAGTTTCCCTTAATTTTTCTAGTAATTTGACGTGTTGTAGGTGGATTTGAGCTTAAATTTTATTGGGGAGGTGTGGGAATTGCCCGTACTACACGTCACACACAGGCCACACACAGACACACAGACACACACAGACACACACACACACACACACACACACACACACACACACACACACACACATACACACACAAACATACTCTCGCGCGTGCATACTCCAAAACACACACTCTCACGAATATGCAAATCTACGGACTATGCACAAACAAAGATGATTTAAGGGTATTTTTTTGAAGAGGAGGCAAGTATGGGACTGTATGTCCTACTAAGAAGCTTGATATAGAAATGACAAGCCTACGCTAACACCCAAACCTCTAGATATAAGACACTCGCACAGGCGCCAAACGTAGTATATCGATAGAGTGTCCAACCCAAACTACAATGTAGTTTGCGCTAGGCGTGTCGCCCAGCAGAACGCGCATAAACGTTAATTAAAAGATTAAAAGTAACATCAGAAGTACTACATTACAGGAAAAGCGAATCTATGGTTCTTATTTTCACGTAGCTAGTGTGAGTGAGTTTGTGACGCGTTGGACTGTCGTGCGAAGTGTCTCGGGTTCGAATGCCAATGACAACTTTTTTTTATGATGTGTTATGCATGAAAGTGTTTTGGAATTCTAATTTGGCTTTTGTTTCTTTGAAAGTAGTACACCTATAGAGCACATTTACTGTTTCGCAGAATATGCAGTCAGAACAGAAAAATATGGAAACAACTGCAGCAATATTAATAATGATACACAAAATAAAACTAATAGTAGCAATAACACACAAAATAATAAGATTAATAATGGGTACATAACGTTCAAAAATCAAAAATCAGTGCAAGCACAACGACGCCCCCATCCACCACACACACACACACACACACACACAAACACACACACACACAAACACACACACACACACACACGTCCGTTCACTCATGGTAGCCTACACAGATGCAAGTATCTACAATGCCGACTAAAGTGGGTTCAACAAGGAGACGTCTGTGGGCGGCACTCTTTCAGCTAGGAGTTCTAGGGGTTGTGCAGTCCGTTCACGCGACAATCCATACGTACATAATTATTCCATTGCTTTCACAGGCGGGCAGACTTGCTCCAAAGCTGTTTGTTGTCCTTCAAGAGCCTCCTTCTTTCTGTACACATGCACGTCAGTCCATATTCCCAGCACCAAATTTAATCGTCTACTCTCACTCCTTCGGCAAAATGACCCAAGAACTGTTCGGGACGTTTCTACAAGAAGCGTTAGTGGAACAAATCAGTGCAGAGAACCTTTTAATAACACTGAATTCTTACAGGCCCCACAAAGCTAGTGCTCGTCATGGCTTGCTCGTAGAAAATAGCCTACCAGAATACGAAATCACAATTCACATAATTCCAACAAATACAGCCTCCATTTGTCAACCGCTTGGTGTTCATTTCTTCATAAGCTTAAAGCATATTATTCGTAAAACATTCGATGCTGCTCGAGATCCTGCAACAACGGGAAGATTAGTCTGCAACAACGGAAAGATCTGCTTAAGCTGCAGTCCCTCACATGCAATCATTTGTGTTCTCCACGTTTCTGTAATTCTCACCGTCGCGGGTAGGTAACGGCTAAACTTGTTGATGATCCCAGATCCTTTGAAACTTCGACAAAGTTCTGTTTCAGACACAAGATTTCATTCTGCAATGTGCAGGGTGGATGCGCACATGTGGGATTCATCAAATGTGATTGGTGTACCAAAGTAATTTGCTTCACATACTTTTTCGTATGCACTGAGGGTTGTGAAGTCTTTGCTCCTGAATGAATGTGTGTGTGTGTGTGTGTGTGTGTTGGGATGAGGGGGAAAGTCGTGTTTGCATTGATTTTTCAAAGTTATGTACTTATTATTAATATTATTATTTTCTTTATTATTACTGCTAATAGTTTTACTATGTGTATCATTATTATTATTGCAATTATTTATTTTTCTGTTGTAATTGTATATTCTGTGAAACTACAAATGTACCCTTTAGGTTACTTTTAAACCAACAAAGCGAAAGTAGACTACCAAAACACATTCAAAAAAATTTTTAGTAGGGTGGATGTGGGGGGGGGGGGGGGGGGGAATCGAATTCGGGACTTTAAGGACAACAGGACAACGCTCTATGAACTTATGCACACTAGCCACACTTCGCTGAGCTTCACATATACACTTTTCCTGTGCTCTGATAGTTCTGGTGTTCCTTTTAATTATCTTTTACGTCCATTCTGCTGTACGACAGCACGTAGAGTGAACTAAATCGGAATTTTAGTTGATATTCTATCGACTTACAACGTTTGGTACCGATCTGAGTGTCTGACATCTGGAGGTTCGGGTGTACAAAAGAAAAGGAGTTTTGGAGGGAGGCAAACAGACAGGAGAACTCACAGTAGAAAAGTGGGAGATAGCTGAAGTTTCATGGAGGGTGCAGCCTTAAGATGAGGTAAGGTGAAAGGGCAAAATACTGAATTACTCAGTAAAGTAGTAGAAAAGGAGGGTGAGCGACTTCAAATTGGGAGTTATGGGTAAGTAATCTCCAAAGAACGGAGTTTATGCCAGGTTCGGTTGGACACGTAGAAGGGAGGACCCCAACCACTTTTGAGGAAACGAGAGATACATCACACCGACCGGGCCTATGAAATAAGAGGAAAAGAGTATTGAATCCCAATGAGAGATAGCGTTCAAGAAGGGAGTAACGCTTAAGGGGAATATTCGCGAAGAAAAAGAACAAGGATCCTGCTCAAGGGAGCATCTCTTCCAAACTGAACAATAAATTGAGAAAGTAAACATTAGCTAACTCTGTTGTTTACCATGAGTGTTTGAGTGTCTGGGTAATCTGATGTTTGATCTTAAAGTTGTGTAGAACAGTTGCTTCCTACAAAGGCTAGTTTACAAATTAATGGAAATAATGGTTAAAGAACTGAAAGGGTTCTGAAAGAAAGCAATGTAATTATGGTTCACTCTGTCTCTTTGCTAGCCAAAGAAGGGAGCTATTAAATACAAAATAACTAATGTAATGAAAATTCTAATTAGAGGATATGTATGTTTATATAGACTGACTGGGCAATGGACAATCAAGACATCTTTTCTCTTGGTGTAGGGATATCTAGCGATCCATGCTATTCACGTGCGTCAGATAAGGAACTCAGAGTGACGAAGTGCGTCATCGCATTTAGTTTGTAAACATCGAACCACATACTATGGGAAAGTGTTACTCGATAGTTGCGGAGTGTACCTGCTGGAGCCGACCGCGGTGACCGAGCGGTTCTCGGCACTTCAGTCCGGAACCGCGCGACTGCTACGGTCGCAGGTTCGAATCCTGCCTCGGGCATGGATATGTGTGATGTCCTTAGGTTCGTTAGGTTTAAGTAGTTCTAAGTTCTAGGGGACTGATGACCTCCGATGTTAAGTCCCATAATGCTCACAAGGGAACCTCCCCATCGCACCCCCCTCAGATTTAGTTATAAGTTGGCACAGTGGATAGCCCTTGATAAACTGAACACAGATCAATTGAGAAAACAGGAAGAAGTTGTGTGGAACTGTGAAAAAACAAGCAAAATATACAAACTGAGTAGTCAATGGGCCACATAAGCAACATAATGGACTGTGTGAGATTAGGAGCACCGTGGTCCCGTGGTAGCTTGAGCACGGGGAGAGCGAGAGGTCCTTGGTTCAAGTCTTCCCTCGAGTGAAAATTTTACTTTCTTCATTTTTGCATAGTTATTATCTGTCCGTTCGTTCATTGACGCCTCTATTCACTGTAATAAGTTAAGTGTCTGTGTTTTGCGACCGCATCGCAAAACCGTGCGATTAGTAGACGAAAGGACGTGCCTCTCCAATGGGAACAGAAAACATTTGTCGCAAGGTCATAGGTCAACCGATTCCTCCACAGGAAAACACATCTGATATATTCTATACGACTCTGGTGACGGCATGTGCGTCACGTGACAGGAATATGTTGTCGACCCACCTAACTTGTACACTTAGCGAATGGGTAAAAAGATTCTTCTACCTTGCCCGATTTAGGTTTTCTTGTGGATGTGATAATCACTCTCAAAAAAGTGATGAAAACATAAGGGTTTGTCACATCAACTGAAAATAAAAAATTAAACTTTTCAGTCGATAGAAGATTTGAACCTAGAACCTTTCGTTCCGCAGCTGCTCACGTTACCACGAGACCACGGCGCTCCTGCGTTTCTATCCTCCTTTATTTTGCCTATCTTCCGTTGAACTACTCAGTTTGTATATTTTGCTTATTTTTTCACAGTTCCACACAACTTCTTCCTGTTTTCTCAATTGATCTGTGTTCAGTTTTTCAAGGCCTATCCACTGTGCCAACTTATAACTAAATCTGAGGGGGGTGCGATGGGGAGGTTCCCTTGTCAGAGCCATTTGTACCTGCTGGAAAGCATTTGTAATCTCCGTGGAGCAAGGAGAAACGAATGAGCTCTGGTACCATGGAGGACATAAGACACCAAGGAAGACAAATCTGATGTAAGCGATGGTTGTTTTATACTATTCACAGACATGTTAATGAGATGTCCTTGAGACAGCAGTATTAGTTGGTTCTGGAAGTAGTAACTTCCTATGCAACGTGGAACCATTTGTGGGAGTTTGTAACAATATACAGAGTTAACTGTAAAAGGCACCTGTAATTATGGTTCACTCAATGTCACATCTGTATATGATGCCTGTTGCAACTAGTCCACGCATCTAAAGATCAAAGTTAAGTTTTTCTTCACTGTGGTTTGAAATTGGCCTGGGGCCTTTATTATTTCATGCAATATCTTAAGGTTTAGTTTTTATGTTCCATAAAGTTGCTTAGCATACTATTTCACGTTCTTGTAAATAGTCTCTTACCGTGGTCTTTAACTGTCTTATGCACCTAGTCTTTCCTTGATAAGGTGTTGTTCTGGCCTGTATGACTCTAAGGCAGAATTGTTGGTCAAATGTTAATTAGTCTTGTAAATTTGATCCAGTAAAATTTCTTAGAGAGTGCAATCTTTTTTATTTGTCTAGCTGTACCTCAGAGGCTGGTTCCCCGTGATAAATGAAACTGATTTTTTTTCCAGCCTGTGAATCTTGATTTCGATTGTATAAATTAAGCACATTACATCGTTTGGTGACTGGTACACAAATTCTGCGTTAATTGCTGGATTCATGGCTTAAAATAAGCTTTTTTAATTGTTTATCTAAATTGGTTGTTTGATGAATGGTAATAATAAATATACACTTTTTGTGAAATTAAACTGAGAATTCTTTTGAACAACCTTGCGGTTAAACCCTTCCATGCATGTGTTTTTTCCTAGAAATTTCATTGTGTAAAATTTTCCCATTCCACATTAATTACTAGGTGAACCTGTATTAAAACCAAAAATAAGAAGAGCATTTAACATTTATTACTAACAAGAAACATGGCCTTTATTAAATGTTCACTGATAAGATAAATATGCATAAAATACAATTTTCACAACATATTACCTTTTAGCTTCCGGTTCATATTCCACGTTTCTTCTGCCCTTTCTTAGACGTTTTATGTTTCTTAAAGTCCACTTCTGTTCTAGAAGAACAGAGAATAAATAATACATGCATTATAAAAATTAGTAGTTGAGTCCAGCGTTATCCAAAAAAATAATATAAAATTCCTCTCCACAGATGTGTTGTGCGTTGTTCTCCTGCTATTCTCTGCTGACAAATATTATTATCTCCACGTTTGTTCATGAACATCCAGCACTGCGGAAAACCGTAGATGCCTTACAGAAAGAGGAACCAACCAAACTAGAATTATAATTAGTAAAAGGAGCATTGTCTAAGAGGAGCTACGACGGAATTGGGTTGAAGTGGTTGCTTGTCACTCCAGCTCTTCCATTGGGAGCTATTCTGGTTCCACGACGCACCAATATCTGGTCATCTGGGATTCAATTACGTCACTACAAAAAAATCAGGTAAAGGTATCACTGACAGAGTCTCTACCGATCAATTAGATACAATGTCAGCCACTGTAAGGAATGCCAATGAAGGAAGCACGCGTAACGGTTACCTCTGGAGCATTTGGTACCAATCCCACCTGCACGAGCTACACTTCACACAACTGCAATCGACCTCACGTGGAGATTACCAAAGTTGACAAATGGGAATCGATACACTGACTACCTCACCTGCTAGGCTGTCACCAATGCTGTGCCGACTGCTGAGGCTCCCGAAATTGCAAGGTTCCTTGCAGAAGACTTTAGTTTGAACCAAGGGGCACTCCACGTGATCAACGCTCTTGGGAAATATCTTCAGTCGAGTCTAGTAACAGAGGTGATTTCAAGTTGCGACATCATACCCACAAGAAGACCTACGATCCAGATCTGGTTGGCTTCACAGAAATCTTTAATAAGACGAGGGCAGGCGTACTTTCAGAGTATGGTGATCACGAACAGGGAGACTGGGGTACAATACTGCCCATTATGACATTCGCATGCAACACAGTGAAGTAAGACACTACCAAATTTGCATTCGCGAGGCCAAAACGATGATGGATATACTGTGTCCGTTCCAACCAGATGGTACTCAGGATCACTACTTGAAACACCTTGTCATCATGACGGAAGAAACAAGGCAACAAATTTATGCCGAGATCTGAACGCCCAGGAAAGTGATCGAGAGCGCTGTGATGCCCAACACCAGCCAGTGAGTAACAGCCCAGGAGCCCTGGTAAGGATTTTTACATCTATGAGGAAAAGTGGGACTATCAGAAAATTTGCTAATGTGCTGCGTTTGGCCATAACATATCATTTTTTTTCCCTGTCGATATCACATACGAAGTCAAGGAACGTGACCCTTCGACAACAATACAAAAGCGCAGAGTCGTCGTCCATGTCCTTTGTATTAAATAACACTACACTCCAGAGAAGCAAATCGATGATTGGAGGTCCAAACAACATCCACTCGCCAACGGCGAAGCGTCGACGGAGGGGCTGCCTTCGATGCGCATCACACAGAAGAGGATGTAACGATACGACCAGAACACGACAAACCGTCAGCGCCGTCATACACGAGATAACTTACAATATTAGGATCCGGGATGTTGTAGTCGGCTCCAATGACAACATCTGAGACAGTGATGTGGCGGTTAGCGTCATTCGTTGCCGTGATGCCGGTCGCCAGGTCAAGTCTGAGCATCAGCAATGATTTGTTATTTCGTATTTATCATTCTGGAAAGTTCTTGAAATAACTTACGTTAGAATTGTTTGTATATCTGGAATGTTCGGTGTTTGTAGAAATACTACTATTCTGGAGTGTTCGGGGTTTATACACTCCTGGAAATGGAAAAAAGAACACATTGACACCGGTGTGTCAGACCCACCATACTTGCTCCGGACACTGCGAGAGGGCTGTACAAGCAATGATCACACGCACGGCACAGTGGACACACCAGGAACCGCGGTGTTGGCCGTCGAATGGCGCTAGCTGCGCAGCATTTGTGCACCGCCGCCGTCAGTGTCAGCCAGTTTGCTGTGGCATACGGAGCTCCATCGCAGTCTTTAACACTGGTAGCATGCCGCGACAGCGTGGACGTGAACCGTATGTGCAGTTGACGGACTTTGAGCGAGGGCGTATAGTGGGCATGCGGGAGGCCAGGTGGACGTACCGCCGAATTGCTCAACACGTGGGGCGTGAGGTCTCCACAGTACATCGATGTTGTCGCCAGTGGTCGGCGGAAGGTGCACGAGCCCGTCGACCTGGGACCGGACCGCAGCGACGCACGGATGCACGCCAAGACCGTAGGATCCTACGCAGTGCCGTAGGGGACCGCACCGCCACTTCCCAGCAAATTAGGGACACTGTTGCTCCTGGGGTATCGGCGAGGACCATTCGCAACCGTCTCCATGAAGCTGGGCTACGGTCCCGCACACCGTTAGGCCGTCTTCCGCTCACGCCCCAACATCGTGCAGCCCGCCTCCAGTGGTGTCGCGACAGGCGTGAATGGAGGGACGAATGGAGACGTGTCGTCTTCAGCGATGAGAGTCGCTTCTGCCTTGGTGCCAATGATGGTCGTATGCGTGTTTGGCGCCGTGCAGGTGAGCGCCACAATCAGGACTGCATACGACCGAGGCACACAGGGCCAACACCCGGCATCATGGTGTGGGGAGCGATCTCCTACACTGGCCGTACACCACTGGTGATCGTCGAGGGGACACTGAATAGTGCACGGTACATCCAAACCGTCATCGAACCCATCGTTCTACCATTCCTAGACCGGCAAGGGAACTTGCTGTTCCAACAGGTCAATGCACGTCCGCATGTATCCCGCGCCACCCAACGTGCTCTAGAAGGTGTAAGTCAACTACCCTGGCCAGCAAGATCTCCGGATCTGTCCCCCATTGAGCATGTTTGGGACTGGATGAAGCGTCGTCTCACGCGGTCTGCACGTCCAGCACGAACGCTGGTCCAACTGAGGCGCCAGGTGGAAATGGCATGGCAAGCCGTTCCACAGGACTACATCCAGCATCTCTACGATCGTCTCCATGGGAGAATAGCAGCCTGCATTGCTGCGGAAGGTGGATATACACTGTACTAGTGCCGACATTGTGCATGCTCTGTTGCCTGTGTCTATGTGCCTGTGGTTCTGTCAGTGTGATCATGTGATGTATCTGACCCCAGGAATGTGTCAATAAAGTTTCCTTTTCCTGGGACAATGAATTCACGGTGGTCTTATTTCAATTTCCTGGAGTGTATATATAGGAGCCCCATTGACTTACGGTGAAAGCACATTTATTACTGACACCAACGTACAAGCAGAAGAGAACTGAATTCCTGAACAGAGTATGGTTTTAACGTGACAGTGTTAATGTCTGCCTGTACAGACCAAATCTGACTAATTACAAACAAAGATTCAAATACATATTCTGAATAACGCACAAAGTCTTAACGTTGATTCAACGCCAGAATACTGCCAGTCAAGCTCCTACAAGATCGAATTATTTAGCTACCCACGAGCAACTTTTATTACTTAAATGCCGCTGATTACTTTTAATTTTAACACTAAATACCTATTATAATGAATATTTAATGAGTAATAAAGACAATATTTTAGTATAGAAAACTTTAATTATACAAAATTTTGAATATGTCATTTCATTTATTATGATTTTTCTGTTGAGATTTTTAAACCTGATCTACAGCCTGTGCATTCCAAAAGATTGATCGCCATTACTGCATCTGCTAGATCTTATGAGCTAGTACTGAAAAAACGATAAGACCGAATGGGAAGGAACTGAATCTGTCAGGGGGTCCACCGCGCGGGATTGGCCGAGCGCTATAAGGCGCTGCAGTCTTGGACTGTGCGGCTGGTCCCGAAGCAGGTTCGAGTCCTCCCTCGGGCATGGGTGTGTGTTTTTGTCCATAGGATAATTTAGGTTAAGAGGTGTGTAAGCTTAGGGACTGATGACCTTAGCAGTTGAGTCCCATAAGATTTCACACACATTTGAACATTTGTCAGGTGGTCCACGGCTGGCTAAAAAGAAATAGTGCTTTCAACCGCTTTGTTTCGTCAAAACTGTTTGGAAGCGAGGGATACATTCAGTTTCCGTTCATTGTCCTTCTGTCCGAAATTGTATGTTATACGAATAGATATCGTTTATCTGCATGACATCAAGATTTAGGGGTTGGGTTGTTTGGGGAAGGAGACCAGACAGCGAGGCCATCGGTCTCATCGGATTAGGGAAGGATCGTGAAGGAAGTCGGCCGTGCCCTTTCAAAGAAACCATCCCGGCATTTGCCTGAAACGATTTAGAGAAATCACGGAAAACCTAAATCAGGATGGCCGGACGCGGGATTGAACCGTCGTCCTCCCGAATGCGAGTCCAGTGTCTAACCACTGCGCCACCTCGCTCGTTCAAGATTTAGGAATACGGATGAATTAGCCGAGCAGTAATTACTGCTGAGACAGTCCAGATTTTCGCGTTCTTCTCCACACACTTATCATTAAACTGTACGATTTATTTAAATAATTACGTTCACTATTATTGCTATATTTCTGAATTTTGCAAATGGCGAGCCGTGGAATATGGTGAGATATTACTTGCATAAGGTCCACCTTTTCAAATTTACCACTTTTTTCGACGTTTCGGTGCTGATACCAGTCATCTTCACCTTGCCGTGACAGGCACATTTTCTCCAAAAGAAGAACTGAGAGCGTTATCAGAAACAACGTAACGTGGAAACCATTTTCCTAGAATGACCTAATACGACAATCCCCTGCCAAAGAAAGCGACTTTTAGAGTCAACAACATTTAAGGAACTTCCTTCTGACCTTATTCAGCATCAAACAACACACACCAAAATATGATAACAAGATATAAAATATGGACACTGCAAATGAAAAAAAAAAAAAAAGAAAACAGATAAAATCTCAGTGTCCAAACCACGATCCCAAAGGACAAAATGCAGCCTCAGTATGAAACATAATGCAGATGGGAAGTCCCATATTGGTGGTGGTGAAGGTGTGAAACCGCGGGTGGTTGGACCCACGCAGAAACGCCTATATTAGTACATGATGTTGCCTCCACGCAGTGACTTCGACATCCAGTCCATCTTAAATATGGCGAATACTATTTGGGAATACGTTACGCCACGCCTGATCGACCTGATCTGTATGACGAGTTGCACGCGTCACTCTTTGCCCCATAATATCCCAGACGTGCTGAACTGGAGACAAGTCCGGAGATCTTGCTGGCTAGGAAAGTTGATACACGTCTTGCAGAGCACGCTGAGTTCCACGGATTGTGTGAGCAAGTATTATCCTGTTGGAACAACACATCATGAGTTGCGCGTGGCTCGTGTTCCCGCCATCATGTATTTTACACCCTGGTTTTAACATACTTCCACGTCACTACGTTAATTTATATTGTTACTGTCACTGAGTTGCTGCTTTGCCTGACCGTGAGCGGTGTTAGCAGCGCGTATCGATATATCCCCTCTCGTAGTATCTTTGCTTGACTGCTATTACTTCGCCGTCGTTGTCTGTCGTAGTCCAGTTGGTCGCAGTTCGGATGGGCAGTTAGCGTCGGCAGTTCGTGACGAGTTCGGGTCTGCCAGTCAGATTGAATGCGTCTGGAGTGCAGTCCGAACCTGCCAGTCTGATTGGCAGTGTGGCACTAGAGCAGTCGGGTTGGAGCAGCAGTGATGTCTGCATCGACATGGTACGCCCGACCACCATGCGCTACTTGAGCCGAGCCACGGTCTTGGTGGATCGTCGGTTGGTCGTCCTACCAGGCGACGCGTTTGGGCTCGCCGATCGTTCATGAGTCGGCTGTGTTTGTGTGTGCGCAGCGTCTCCCGATTTGTTTTCGCGTATGTTTAGTTACTGTTGGATATCGTTCAGGTCTTCGTGCAAGTGTTCGTCAGATTGTGTGTGTAGTTGTCCGTATTTCTACTGACGACTATTTTTGACATTGTCGGCACTCTGAGGCAGTCGGTCGGTGTGTAGTTTTGGGCAGCTTAGTCCACACATTTGATTGTGGACAGTGAAGCTCGTAACTTTTGGTATGAATTCTCATGTACTCGGTTTGTCGGTCGGTCCCTGGCTGTCCCCTGGTTGGGTTCCGACGGATCACCCAAGTGAACGAGGGCAGACCGACCTCCCTGAAGCCCTTCTGAGTGCCACCGGTGTTTAATTATCTGTTGTCAGCTATTTTAAATTTTAGGATTATGGTTATTGTTGTTTCTTAAAATTTTGAAAAATTAAATTTTAAATTTACCTTTCAAGGTTAAACACTGCGGCCTTCTGCCTTTAAAGATCATGCTAATATATTTTGAAATTTTGATGTTTGATTGTGGCCCTCAGGCATTTGTGTTGCACCTTGCATTTGCTGCCTTTTGGGTTTCAAATTATTTTATTGCTATCTTAATTGAATTTTGATTTTTTTACGATTTTTCTGTTGGCCTTCTCCCTTTAAAGATCTATGGTAATATATTCTGAAGTTTTGCAAATTAATTGTGGCCCTGAGCCATTTGTGTTTCACCTTCTACATGTGACTTCTGGGTTTTAAATTATTTTATTGCTATCTTAATTGAATTTTTGATTTTTTTTTAAGATTTCATGTTGGCTTCTGCCTTTAAAGGTCTATGGTAAAATATACTAAATTTTGGAAATTGGAAATTAATTGTGGCCCTCAGCCATTTGTATTTCACTTTGCGTATGTTGTTTTTTGAATTATTTTATTGCTATTTCAGTTGGATTTTTATCTTGTTAAGATTTCTTGTTGGAGGTCTTCAGCCGTGAAAGAGTTGCTAAATTACAATAAATGATAATTAGAAGCAGAAACTGACTTCAACCGTTGGCCCTTTCCACAATCCTATTACCGGTTCCGCCCAGCGCGTTTGGCGAGCGTCTCACATCACTTTCCTGTTTCAGGAACGACAAAATTTCGGGTATAATAACATTCTGCACGTACTGATTGCTGGTTAGCAATTCCTTCAGAAACATCAAAGGTACACGTGAGTTTTAGTTTATCGAACTGGAGACCATAAAGCCTGGTGTTGGACTATTGTGCCTTGGACGAACGCGCTCTACGACACAGTGCTCAGCAGGTTTAAGTAGTACTCACAAACGACCATGACTTGCGTACAGGCAGAATCTGCTTTCATCGCTGAAGACCACGGCACACGATTCCGTCTTCCTAGTGATCTTCTGACGTCACCAGTCCAGCCTTGCACGTTGATGCTGTGGTGTGTGTGGACGAATGGCATGCCCGTAGTCCCTCTGCTGCTAATCGTTTAGTGACAGTTGTATTGCCACGTGTGGGCTCACAAACCTATTAACTTGTGCTGCGGTAGCTGTACAATATGCCACTGATGACCTTACAATATAACGATGCTGGCGGGCGTCTGTGTTGCAAGGAAGTCCAGAACGTCGTGTGTGAGAATGTTCCCCTGACCACTGACACCTGCATCGTTGCACAACTGACGCAGCACATCACAATTGTGTGGTAGCTCTCCAAAAGGACAATGCCGCTACTTGGAATACAACAATCCTGTAGGAAACACGAGTGCGTCTCCAAGGCATGGTTGCCTGTTCGATTCTCACTTTTGTACCACACTGAGCCTCCTGACTGTGAAATGGCACTCTAGTGGCGGGCGGTGTTGACATCACTATCAGAACATCTCTTATCATCTAGGTGGCATACGCCGTCATTGGATCAAAATCGACATCGTTCAGATGGTTCAAATGGCTCTGAGCACTATGGGACTTAAATTCTGAGGTCATCAGTCCACCATTACTTAGAACTAATTAAACCTAACTAACCTAAGAACATCACACACATCGATGCCCGAGGCAGGATTCGAACCTGCGACCGTAGCGGTCGAGCGGTTCCAGACTGTAGCGCCTAGAACCGTTCGGCCACTCCGGCCGGCATCGACATCGTCTTTCCAGGTGTACTAATTGGTCTTCCGGCGTTGTATTACAGTGTTGGCTTGGTGAGCTGTACGAAGCAGTGGATGCAAATCAATGTGGACGGCGAAGCAGACGCAAAGTGCGCGCTTCCACGCTGGCGCGGTCCTCGCTGCGTGCAGAGGTGCGCTGCGCAGAGCGGGTTGCGGCGTCGCAGGAGCACCTGCGTGCAGCGTCGGGGGCGCGACCGTAAAGCGGCCGTAAATCAGAGGTGGAAAGGGATGGGGGGGTGAGCGAGGGGGGTGAGGGGGGGAGGACGGCGAGAGAGGCACTGTAAACCCGCGCCATAAACAGGTCCGGCCGGTGCAGCATAAAACACGACCCAAACCTGCGCCAGAAGAATGCACTTCCGCCTGATTGTGCCCTCGCGCCCAGCACCGATGAAATATGTCGCTTTACTGCCAATACACTCACTGCGAGCCCGCCGTGCGCCACTCCACTCCACTCGGCGAGCCCCTTTCCCGGTGACTCTCGCAGAAGGCTCTGTTCCGTACATAAAAAAAGCTTCGGTCGCCTGATTTATCACGCAGTTTTATGCGACAATTCTCAGTATTTTATAGTCCTCCACTTCATATCACCGACGGTTCGCAGGGCGATATATGGTGTTCCTCTTCGCTAACTTATTATACCAATTACGGCACTGAGTAATCGCAAGGCTCCGTCGGCGAGGACATCGCTGCCGCACTGAAGGGGAACCGTTGAAAAGTAGATCTCTTCATTGCTGGACAGGTGATTGATATTACTGTTACACGACCCGTTCTCTTAGAAATTCGTGTCGTACAGCGGTCGAAAAGTACAGCACCTACTTACTTCACAGCATTAAACAATAGTATGTAATTCTTCATAAAAGAGTAAACTGTTACTTCTTTGAGGAAGGTGGTAGACCGTTTGACTGGTGCAATTCTTTCCAGTTGACACCACTTCGGCGACTTAGGCGTCAATGGGGATAAAATGATGGTGATAAGGATAACGCAACACCCAGTCCCTGAACGTAGAAAATCTCCGACTCACCTGGGAATCGAACGCGGGCCGCTAGGTATGACATTCCGTCGCACTGACTACTCAGCCACCAGGGGCGTACATCTTTTCAATCATCTGTGGTAAATTATGCAAGCCCTCAAATACGTGGTGGGTCATAAATCGTTTGTCATTAGCAAGCTTAGACTTTGTTTTGCGTAGCACAGTGTAGTCAGCTCTGAACTCGACTAGTGCACGGCACCAGAAATGCAGTTTTCACTAACAGTTTCAGGTTATGTTACTCGTTGTTATCTGTGAAACAGTGAATGGAAAGGTAACTACAGAACAGTATATTTATATGATTTTGTTAGTAGAGGATGGGGAATGATACCTAATATTACGCAGTGTTGGGCAATATTTTGTTACTGGACTGTGATAGAGAGAGGTGGTAAATAAACTGGATGACAGAGAGTGTATTGCGAAGCGAACTTGTTGACATGACATAACGTTACATCAGCCACATAAGAAGACGGCCATTGGTCGACCCCAGAGGGCAACATGTTTATACACTCCCACTGGCCGAAACCACAATGTAGCACTTTCATACCCCGTCTCAAGGTAACAAAGCGGCAGTCGGCAAGGAATGGTCGAGGTGAGTAGTTGCGTGTTGGGCGTGGATCCCACTGATCACAGTACAATGGGCATCATCAGTTAAATTTTGGCACTGTTTACAGTTCGTTAAATGTAACTGTCATTGTTTTGGCACGAATGTAAAGCCTTTGTAATCTGCATACGGCACAGATGGATATTACGTGATTATGTAAGCAACAAAAGAATTTACGCCGTGTGGAATGGCCTCCACTCCACGGATTGGGCGTCCCCTCTCGCCAGAGGTTCGAGTTCTCCCTCTGGCATGGGTGTGTGTGTTGTTCCGAGCATAAGTTGGTTTAAGCTAGTTTAGGTAATGTGTAAGTTTAAATGGTTCAAATGGCTCTGAGCACTATGCGACTTAATTTCTGAGGTCATAAGTCGCCTAGAACTTAGAACTAATGAAACCTAACTAACCTAAGGACATCACACACGTTCATGCCCGAGGCAGGATTCGAACCTGCGACCGTATCGGTCGCTCGGTTCCAGACTGTAGCGCCTAGAACCGCACGGCCACTCCGGCCGGCAATGTGTAAGTCTAGGGACCGACGACCTCAGCAGTTTGGTCCCATAAGGATTCACATACATTTGAAAGGACATTACTAGAATTAAAAATGTCATCCCTTCAATGAACGTGCGCGTTATTATTCGACCACTAACTCCGGTCAGACTTCACATCATACTACACTGTTCCAGCAATTCATCCAGATCCTGAGTCAGGCGAATCCACGGCAGCGATTCTATTGTGTGGACATCATCACCTGAAAGATACAGGTCGGCGTATTTGGTACCTAACAGCGAAATGCTATGGACGTGCATGTCTCCACCAGCCACCCCGCCGATTTCAGACTATCATCAAGTTCTGGGGCCAATCTTGCTAACGCAAGAGGAGTGTCGAATGTTGTTTGGTAAAGGTGGTGGAAACGTGACCTTAGTTACAGAGGTGTTTGTGATTTGTGTGTGGAATGTTTTCCGCTCATCCAAGCACCATCTCGACAATGTAGTCGCAAATGAAATTTAAGATTTGGAGAGACTGTGTCGGTAGTGGAGCTTTCTCGCTCATATAGACCAAAGTCCGTTACTGCAGAAGAGAATCTTGAAGTAGCTGCCCAATTTTTTCTGCAGTCACAGATTAAATATCAAAGTAAAGCGTCCAAGGGATATTGAGCTTTATTTTTTTAAAATGGTATTGTCAGTTCTGTAAATTACCTAGACATGCTTCAAGAAATGTTGTTAGAACAGGAAAGCAGACCAGTTTCAGAAAATTTCAAGCCGATTAATGAAAAGCTGATATACCTAAAGATGGAACACCTGACCATTGTGTAGTTACTGCGAGAGACTTTCAACTCGTAAGCTTTTGATGAATCGACTGGGATTTAATGGCCTCCATAATCTCCGGATAATGCACCCATGGATGTTTCACTGTGAGGAATACTACAAAATGAAGGTCATTCCATCAAGATTTGTGATACTGAGCCTTTGAAGGAACGAACCCAAAAACAATTCGAAAACTTACAGTCTCAGATGATTTGCAACATAATTTGTGAATCAGTGTTGAAAAGATGCAATGTTTGCTTAAAATACTATGGAAACCCCTTTGAGCAACACTGATTGGATCATTGATTCGTATAAGTATTTTGGTTGTGATATTTAACAAATGTTTCTTTCAATTTGTTTATTGTTATTGTACCAAACACATTTTCGACATCTGAGTTATGCTCCATCCTGTATTATCAGCAATTTCTCCTGCAGTACAAGGGCGACAATTCAATTTTACATTGTGGGTAAGCAGATGAGACAATAAACTCTCTATAAGGATTTCATTGTATCACCTGTCGATGAGGATTTCTAGTTGCAGCCAATAATGTCCATGTAAAAATTTATAAATTTTTTCTGTTCGTGAATAAAACTATCGACTGCAGACAATTATCTTGCGCAGGGCCTTCCAAAGTATTTTAAATTCCCACTTGGCACGCAACAACTAAGCCGCCATTGCTGAGATGAGGTGGCATGTGTTGTCGCTGAGACAACTCAGCCAACGGGGCATTATGAGGTGAGGTAGATGTCCGTATACGGCGACAGTTTAGCTAGCGGCCAGCAGCTGCGTGAAGAATGGCACCGGGCTGAAGACGATGGTTAAGCAATAGCGCAGCAAGCACCGTTTGAAATTGCTGAGCTTGTAGATTACCAGGCTGGCCAGTATGTATTTCTCCACTGGTCATGCAGCAGGCTACCTTAAGCAATGCGGCCATATGTTTTCGGACTGTTAGATTAGTTGTGGTTGTCTTTTTGGTGAGCAATGCTTTGATCTTGGGCTTCCCCTCACAGCTGTTTCTGAGTCTGCAACTTGTAGACTACTTCTTAAGGGATTGTACGGCATTCTCGCATTTCTAAGCAGTTGTCCAAATCAAGAATATAGTTTATGATATAGTCCTGAATGTAAACTGAAATAAACTAATTATAGTTTTTATTAATACAGTTCTTAACACTTTTAGATGTGTAGGATAATTTAGTGGCCATCTGCACCAGAATCTTGTTCTATTGTTATCATTATTATTTATTATTTTAATCTTGTCCTAAGTGCCTTTCTTCGTAATCTTTGTTGAAATCTGTAAACCTAGGGTTGTTTTCATCAATTATTAATTTAAAGCTTTCACATACTTTTTGGAAATACATTTGATATTAATACAATATCAGGATCATGTTCAACCTCTTTCTGTATAACAGGTCTAGAACCTGTTACTTGTACCGCAAAGAGTAAGTTTAATTTTTTTGCTGTTACTTTATCATTCAATACAAGACTTTTGTTCTCTCTTCTAGATATTGCTTGCAGTGTTTAGTAGATGAAGCTCCCCAAAGAGGAAGTCTTGGTGTGAGTTTGCCTAGATATGCTGAACGCCTTTTACGTCAGCAATTGGTCTCATGCAATGTTAGACTGTTTCTTTGATTAGAGAATAGTATAAATAGTAACTAAACATTGTCACTGAACTCCACGTAAACGCTCAGTGAGGCTAAAAGCACGTGCGTTGTCTAAATATTTACAAGGGCACACAGGTACATCACTTTCACAGAATGGTTGCTAGTGTTTCTCTTTACAAAAGCACATTCAGATTTAAATATCAGGTTTGTTAAATAATATTCAATAATGAAAATGTTGAAATACAGGCAGAGTGTTGGTGCGTGAAGTTACATGTATCTCGACAGAGGTTTTTAGAGACTAGCCGACATCTGTATATCAGTATATCAATACCCTTTCGGTTTATTTTTGAACTTGAACCCGTTAGTGTCTTCGGGCCTTTCCTGACGTCAGAACACTGTTTTGTGGACTGAAGACTTCTTTCCAAAGATTTTATTTAAATAAGGTACTTATTGTTGTTGTTGTTGTGGTCTTCAGTCTAAAGACTTGTTTGATATAGCTCTCCATACTACTCTATTCTGTGCAGGCCACTTCATCTTCAAATACTTGTAACTGCTTCAACTAAAATCTATTCGAACCTACTAACTACATTCATTCCTTGGTCTCCCTATACAATTTTTACCCCTACAATTCCCTACAGTACTAAATTAATGATTACTGCATGCCCCAGGACTTTTCCTAATTCTGAAACCCTTCTTTCAGTCAGTCTGTGCCACAATTAAATTTTTTAAGAACAATTCAGTACCTCCTCATCAAAGGACTGTTTCAATTAGGGCTCTGGCTGTGCCACAATTAAATTTTTTAAGAACAATTCAGTACCTCCTCATCAAAGGGCTGTTTCAATTAAGGCTCTGGCTATTGTAGAATCAATGTTATTGGGACCACGATCAGGTGATTTCGCCTGTCGGCCACTGTCAAGCGCCTACTTCTGTATTCTTAAAAACAGGGCTGAGAAGAACATCGTGTACTTGGTGACGTTTTAAATAAGAAATTAGGAGCGCGCAGCTCAAAATGGCTAACAGCTGAAGTCAACATACGTGGTGTAAATAACAATGATTGTCTAACAGAGAGTATGAAAAGTGAAATTGTTCTTCTACAAACTTGCGGCAGTCAAATGAAAAAAAAAGAAAAGTTACGTCCCTATTTAGTACCCGATCTATCCATTTAATCTTCAGCATTCGCCTGCAGTACCGGATTTCAAAAGCATTTTGTTTTAACTCATTATCGCCCATAATTCACACCCATACAAGGTTACACTCCAGACAAATGCCTTCAGAAAAGTCTTTTTCACATCCTTGAGAAACGTCTTTCTGGAACCTAAATTAATATTTGATATTAACAAATTTCTCTAATAAGAAGATGTTTGTGCTATAGTTGGTGCCCCTTTTATATTTTCTCTCCTTTTGCCGTTTTCGGTTATTTGGCTACTCACATAGCATAACTCATCTACTACTTTTAGTATCTGATTTCCTAATCTAGTCACTTCAGCGTCACCTGATATATTTAGATTATGTCCCACAACCCTTGTTTCTTGGTTTGTCTTGATATTCATCTTATAATATCTTTTCAAGACACTATTCTTTATATTGTACCGCATTCGAAATGCTTTTCTGTCTCTGACAGAATTACAGTGTTATTGGCAAACATCAAAGTTTTCGTTTCTCCTCCTTGAACATAAATTTCCGTCCCAAATTGCTCACTGCTGTCTTTCACACACTGCTCGGGGCAAAGATTGGATAACGTCATAGCCCTGCCTCGCTCCCTTCTAAACTACTGTTTCATTTTCACGTCATTGGACTCCTGTGTGGGCAATCTGGTATCTCTTCAAGTTGTAAACAAACATCCACATTCTGTATTTAATCCCTCCTACCTTTAGAACTTCGAAGAGTATCTAACAGTGAACAGTGTCAACAGATTGTCCTAGGTCTCCACTTTCTGTAATCGTAGTTTCACTACTGGTTAAGCTACTTTTTAAGTGTTGTGTTTACGGAGAATCAAGACACAAATGAAACTTAGGACAAAATGGTCCCCTTACCTTTCTGAAGGCATGTGGGTGAAGACATAGACAACCTGTAAAATGATCCACACATAATGTCAACGTATAGAGAGACTCTCGAAGCGCCTCACCAACCCAGTACTGCACGAAACTCTAGTGACCGCCATCGTCCTCAGACTGCACAAGAACGGTCTTTGTGACGTCATTCACACGCGCCGATCGAGCGAACAGACCGCTTCTAGTTGGTAGGATGCTACTGGACATCTCAAAACCCACTGAAAGTCTTCGCCATAGTCTTCCAGCCACTTGAATACTGAGATCTGCAATACGGGTTGCCGTACCGCTCAAGCTTCGCACTGTAATCTTAACCTTTTTTTTTTTTTTTGGTCATCAGTCTACTGACTGGTTTGATGCGGCCCGCCACGAATTCCTTTCCTTGCTAACCTCTTCATCTCAGAGTAGCACTTGGAACCTACGTTCTCAATTATTTGCTTGACGTATTCCAATCTCTGTCTTCCTCTGCAGTTTTTGCCCTCTACAGCTCCCTCTAGTAGCATGGAAGTCATTCCCTCATGCCTTAGCAAATGTCTTATCATCCTGTCCCTTCTCCTTATCAGTGTTTTCCACATATTCCTTTCCTCTCCGATTCTGCATAGAACCTCCTCATTCCTTACCTTATCAGTCCATCTAATTTTCAACATTCGTCTATAGCACCACATCTCAAATGCTTCGATTCTCTTCTGTTTCGGTTTTCCCACAGTCCATGTTTCACTACCATACAATGCTGTACTCCAGACGTACATCCTCAGAAATTTCTTCCTCAAATTAAGGCCGGTATTTGATATTAGTAGACTTCTCTTGGCCAGAAATGCCTTTTTTGCCATAGCGAGTCTGCTTTTGATGTCCTCCTTGCTCCGTCCGTCATTGGTTATTTTACTGCCTAGGTAGCAGAATTCCTTAACTTCATTGACTTCGTGACCATCAATTCTGATGTTAAGTTTCTCGCTGTTCTCATTTCTATTACTTCTCATTACCTTTGTCTTTCTCCGATTTACTCTCAAACCATACTGTGTACCCATTAGACTGTTCATTCCGTTCAGCAAATCATTTAATTCTTCTTCACTTACACTCAGGATAGCAGTGTCATCAGCGAATCGTATCATTGATATCCTTTCACCTTGTATTTTAATTCCACTCCTGAACCTTTCTCTTATTTCTATCATTGCTTCCTAGATGTACAGATTGAGGAGTAGGGGCGAAAGGCTACAGCCTTATCTTACACCCTTCTTAATACGAGCACTTCGTTCTTGATCGTCCACCCTTATTATTCCCTCTTGGTTGTTGTACATATTGTATATGACCCGTCTCTCCCTATAGCTTACCCCTACTTTTTTCAAAATCTCGAACAGCTTGCACCATTTTATATTGTCGAACGCTTTTTCCAGGTCGACAAATCCTATGAAAGTGTCTTGATTTTTCTTTAGCCTTGCTTCCATTATTAGCCGTAACGTCAGAATTGCCTCTCTCGTCCCTTTACTTTTCCTAAAGCCAAACTGATCGTCACCTAGCGCATTCTCAATTTTCTTTTCCATTCTTCTGTATATTACTCTTGTAAGCATCTTAACCTAGTAACTGAATAATATTGGTAATGAGAGGGAATGTTCCACATAACGTATTTAAATAGCACTGAGCGATGTGTAGGTCATGAGATGGTGAAACGTTATAGTGCAGTAATGGCATAAGAATATTACTTAATGCAAGAAATACACAGAGAGAGAACTCCCACGCAATTCAGGTGTTTAGGCTGACTATTTCCAATGCTTCAGCAGGATGCGTCCGCCAAGCTGGATCCTGGCACAAACACTACTCCCCAATACAATATGAATTTCTTTCTCCCAAGCCAAATTATCACTACTAGAGCCTGTTATTATTTTGTGCAGGCTGTTATGCTCCACACAGACCTCTTAGCCAGTACCTTGCGCAGGTCTCTAATCTCCTCTTTGGTATTATCTGTTATTTACTTAGGGCAATTGTACTTATCTTTTAAAGAAAAGTACATGAATTTGTAAATAGGAAATTTTAAAATTGTGGTCTATTTTAAGAAAAGAACAAAAAGAAGATAGAAAAGAGTAGATATCGATGTCCCTTCACCAACGTCATCCAGAGAAGGGGACATGATGTTGAACTTCAAGTCCAGCATCCCTATATGGTTCTACACAAGTAAGTATTATCCACGTCAACATCACTCCTCGGGAAACTGTGAACAGTGTTCTCGACACCTGCACAAGTGGACCTGCTCCACGACAGTCGGTGCTACAGTCATCGACGATTGTAATATCTGAAGATGATCTCTTAGAAAATCGAAACTGGTCATATAAAAATAAACAACTTATAAGGTATAATATTAGAAAGATAGCTATTTTTCCAGCAGCGATGTCAACGATGTTCTCAAAATTTTAAATAACCGATTTGTTCTGTCCATGTGAAGCTTATCTGATACATGTAGATGTTGTTTGTTAGCGTTCTTAATGAGTTAATATTCAATATGTTACAAAACAACAAATACAACTATGTTTGTAAGTAAACAAATTTTGTGTGGCATTGGAACAATATGCTGCCTTATGTAACCTAATTAAATTGTGTGCTGATCTTACGTGGGATGAGAAAGAAATAACAAACTATATGTATCTTAATCATTAATCTTCGAAAAACACATTTATATAATGAAAATAGTTTATTTGAGTAGTGAACGTGTTAATTTTGTATATTTTCTAGTTCCTCGAGACAAAGGAAGTGTCTCCTAATTAACGGGCACTGACGGTTTCAGGAAAGTGGACTCAGTCCTTCTTGGCGCTCAAAAGGTTTGTGCGACAAAATCTGCACGAATCATGATGCACCATTCTCAGAATTCAAACAACACCTTTAAACTAGATTCGTTACTGGTCAGAATCCCTTACCTTTTACGACAACTAGACGAGGCACGAACTGGCCACTTCATGATGAACCGACCGGGAAAGTAGAAGTGCTTCACCTGACCACTTGATAATGTGGTGTGTCAGGCACAAATTGAAATTTAATAAGTATCCTGCATGTAGTGCAGTATTAGTTGATAGACTGTGTAGTGTACATAGCTTGAATAATATTTTATATTGTTTAGTTACAACGTAATGGGCCACATGGGCTGGTGAAATAAAGTTAATCTCTGAAAATATTTAACCTCCCTGAATTATTTTACAACAACCTACATAATATTATTATTGTAGGTATTTGCAGATAAAGTCTGGTGACGACCCCACAACACTGCCTCATGTTAGTGCCCCTCATCATTCAATTTAGGAGCCGGCCGCTGTGGCCAAGCGGTTATAGGCGCTTCAGTCCGGAACCGCGCTGCTCAGTTACGATACTCACACAGCTGCTTCCCATTTCTCAAAAGGTCTATAACTTACATATTCCTGCTTTGCCATTTGGCAGTTCCTATCGATCTCATTATCTGACGTCTTTATTCCCCTTTAACTGCTTCATTTGCTGCATTTTTTGTATTTTCCCCTTTCGCCAATTACATTCATTTTCTCTTGCATTGAGCAAAGGATTTTTACGGGGTTTTGTTTTTCTGCTTATATGATTTTCTGTCGCTTCAGTTTCGCCTCTCTCAAAGCTACCCTCTCATCTTCAGTTGTGCCCCTTCCCCCGCTTCAGTCAATCATTGCCTAACACACCCTTTGAGACTCTCAACAATCTTTGGTGCTTTCAACTTATCTAAGTACCATCTCCTTAATGTACACCGTTCTATGATTACTTCAGTTTAAATTTACAGTTCATAATCAATAAATTGTAGTCAGGGTCCACATGTGTCGAAGAATATGTTTTGCAGTTTAAAATTTTTCTTCGGAATGTCTGCCTTATCATTAAGTAATATCTTTTAAGCCTGCCACTATCCTCCATGTATACAGCCGTCTTTGATGATTTTTCAACAAAACCTTATCGATGACTACACTATGCTCCATGCAAAATTCTGCGATGTGGCTTTCTCTTTCTCAAACAGGAAATACTGCTGTCAGCAAATGCAGCAAACAATGTGAATGAGTACTGCATTTAATGGACGTTCAGAGAATAGTACGACGTAAAATATTGTCAGTGCGGCCCATAAAGTCGCATGTGTTCAGCGGGGCAAACAGCAAAGAAGCTGGACTTCAGCAGCCTGGAGACGTTTAGTGTGGACTGACAAATCGCTATATTACATCTTCACTATTGATGTAAGACGTCAAGTGTACAAACAGACAAATGAGGCGTCCAGCCCGCAACATGCGGGAAGGGGGGGTAGGGGGCGTTGCTGTTCAGGTCAGAGAGGGTTCTGTGACGTTTTGGTTTCTTTTCGTATAGTGATATAGGCATACCACCCATTCAGATCCCCAAGAATATGAACCATGATGTTTATTCAACATTGTCGGGGTCAAAGTTTCTCACTGTCTTGTACATCTTCATGATGAGTATATTGTGGAAACATCCGTTTCCGAAGATAGCAAAACCAGTGTTCACAGGGCTGCATGCATATCCTCTAGGTTTCAGCAGCACTCACGGGTCCCAGTCGTGCATCGACTGGTCCGCTAAATCGAGCGATCTCAATCCCATAGAAAGTGTGTGAGACTCTTTGTAATGGCAAGGGAAAGATAGGCATCAACATCCTCGCAATTTTTCAGCTCTATGGGATATTATGGGTTGCTTCAGATGGATACATGGAGTCCTGAAGAAACTTGTGCTTTCCTTCCTCGCCGAATCGAGGCCACTATAAATGTTACATGCGATGTTTCATGGTATTAACGTATTAGGAGTGGCTATTTTCTTGTCTTCTTGTCCAATATGCTCAACTGGCTTCACAAGGTGCTGTGCAAGCAGACTGGCAACAGAGACGAAACATTTTTTAGTCGAAACCTTTTGTGAGCGCTATTTTGACCCCAGAAAATTGCTATAATGTAGAAACATGTCAACGTGGCACTGAAGGCCATTTCTAGCTGAGACCTTTTGCACATAGTCGCTTCATGGCATGATGGACGATAGATCAGGAAGTTTCCCGACGAATTAGTGTACGGAACAATAGCGTCATTCGAATGTTCAGCAGCTATCCTGAGACATGAAACATTTTGTGGCGGCGTTCGTAGCGACAAGCAATTCGCTGTAGAAACGGCTTACGAAGTCACCGCCACACTTTTAGTTGCGGGCCGACCGGTCCGCTGGAACAGTGAACAGAAAGAGGAAAACCCAAACACTCTTATTAAATAAAAGTCGGTACTTATCTTTATTAACGAAGATACAGCAACACAGTAGTGAACTCCGTGTCTACAGAAATCTGTCTAGTTCGAGTCGGAGCGGCTAGGTCAGCGTCGGCTGACGACAAACAACAACTCTGCTGCGATGAACACACAACTGACTAGCAAGTACACAATTCGGTGGCGAGTATACAACTGTGCGGCGAATACAGAACTGTCCTAGCGCTCGCGACTCCAGCGCTTAAGAAACGAGAAGCCAGCGGTGGCGCGCGCAGACTTGCGGCGATTTCCTGTCTCACTGGCGCTGCTTATGCGGACGGCGTCCGGACTTTGATGCTGCCAACCTTTTGGCAGCGGGCTCGGGTGGCATTACTGGCTAGGATATAACACTCCTCCCCCCCAAATCGCCGCACCGTCGTTGAATAATGACGTGGCGAGCGTCGACGGCGGGGGAGGGGTCTGGCCGCAGGCGTAGCAGAAGAGACCGGGGCAGAGACTGTTGTCGGTGGCAGTCCCCGGTCCGCACCCCAGCCTTGGCTGCGCGGGGCCTCGGGAAACACCGACTGAAGACCGAGGTCAGGGTGCACGCCTGTGACCACGGGCGCAGCTTCTGGTACTGGACGCGACGGGGCGTCGGGACCCACGAAGAGAGGCAGCGTCTCCTGACGCTGCGTCGACGGCTGCGGAGTGGGCGCCGGGCAAGGCGCTGCGGTGTCAGACTCCTTGGGGGTGCCCAAGGAAAGCGGCTGCAGGACAGGCTGCACAGCCACCGCTTGGGAAGGCGGCCCGGGTGAGGGGTCGACGTCCATCAGCTCCGAAGGCGGTGGCGACTGAAGAGGGACCGCAGGCGCCGGAGCGACCACCTGGGGCGCTCCCGGATGAAGCTGCGCGGGAGGCATCAACGGGACGGGCTGTCGGCGTTATAAAGGCACATTTGCATGCCGAGCGTGAGTTTCCGCGGAAACGCGAAATACTAATTAAATAAATGATCAGTGACAAATAAATAAAGCCTATGGCACACAACTGCAGCGCTGTGTCGCTGATAAAACAAAAGCACAATTACGTTACTCTTATGTTTGATTAAGAAAGAGAGAGCTCTGGTTGAAGTGGTGCGAGAAGCACGTATTTTATTTTATTGTCTGGCACACCGCCATATTTCATGTTATAGAAGAATACTGTGAGTTGCAACCACACTAGGCACTCGATTCTGTAAAGAATTTATATTTATAAAAGTAAGTAGGATTATGAACTGTAGGCTTATTCATTGAATATATCTGATTTAACTAACTGTGTAACTTTTTTATGTTTAGTAGACAATCACCTCTGTACGACGCATTGGCATGGCTGGCAAATTATTGAAATATTGAGATTTAGATTATGAGTCCGCACCTACCGCAGCAGTCTTTGGAAACGATTTAATTACGAAGTCCGATTATTCAGTTTTATTTCACGGTCAACTACGAGTAACATTGCCTTTACGAAAAAGCCATTGTCAAGCGTCTGATAACGAATAATTAAACGTCCACGTTCCAGATAAGCAAATACAATTGCAATCACAATCACCATCATACAGATAGAATAATTAACATATTTAAAATAACATTTTTTTATTTATTTTATTTATTTTATATTGGCGACCGTGACAGGACTTGTTATTTTGTCATTTGTTACAATGTTCTCTTTGTTTCATGTAAAAAATCAACTTTCTGGACCTGGACGTCAATGTATGAGAGATAACAAAATCTGAAGATATTTTCCAATTCTGAAATTTTGCGGGAAGACGCAATGAAACTTCCAGCAAAATAAGGTAAGACGCAGCATCTTTGCATTAGCAGGCTTGACCAGACGTATAATTCAGTGTATTAGCTTTTCAGTAAATTCTGTAGTGTTTCTTTTCCGCATAACAGTTTCAGTGATAAGTTTCATTCTCAGTACTTTTCCCTAAACAATAACGTATGCAACAATACCAATACACGAGTGTACAATATGGTCGACTTCTGTACGATATCATGTAACATGGCTAGCAGCCATTACCAATAATCTCAAATTCAGTTTATATTTTTAAATAAACAGACAGCCATTGTTGCTACGAGCGATTCATGCTCAACTACATTTTATTTTAAAATCAGTGTCAAAAATTTTCTTGAAACATATATCACGTGTGGCATGGTAATAACTAGAAAAGAATACGCAAAAATGGAACAGCAAGGACGTACTATTCAGACGCAATCCGACTCGGACGTGAGACAAGTGTTAGAAAATGACTTTACGACAGCAACCGGTAGTGACGATTCATCAAACATTGACGCAAGTGTTGACGAAAATTTTGACGATAGGCCGTCCACTACAAAAATTTCAAAATCTCAATCAGAGCCCATGTTAATGCATGACGTCACGTCTAATGACGCGGCGGGGGCAGAGACCTTGCAAACGGTAAACATTGCCGACATGTTACAAATGCTAATGAAACAAAACGCAGAAAACATGGCAACCTTAAAGGCACAATTAGAGACACAAAATGAACAGTTAAAAACACAAAATGACGAAATCAAATCTGATCTCATAGCAATCAAGATAGGTAATGACACTTTGTGTAAACGTGTGGAACTTATAGACGCCACACTGACCAAACAGATGACCGAACTCAGTACTAAATTTTCCCAGCTCAATACGAGACAAGAAAAGACTACAACTGACGTAGCACTTTTACAGACACAAGTAAAAAACCTTAATGTCACGTGTGAAGTTCTTACTGAACAAATTCAAACATATCCTTCAGTACATGACAACCTTGAAAAACGAATTACTGACGTACAGAATAAATTTGACAATGTTGAACAACACCTGACTGACATCTTACAATCAGATGCCACAGCTTATTTTCAAAATATTAGTAAAGAATTTATATTTATAAAAGTAAGTAGGTTTATGAACTGTAGGCTTATTCATTGAATATATCTGATTTAACTAACTGTGTAACTTTTTTATGTTTAGTAGACAATCACCTCTGTATGACGCATTGGCATGGCTGGCAAATTATTGAAATATTGAGATTTAGATTATGAGTCCGCACCTACCGCAGCAGTCTTTGGAAACGATTTAATTACGAAGTCCGATTATTCAGTTTTATTTCACGGTCAACTACGAGTAACATTGCCTTTACGAAAAAGCCATTGTCAAGCGTCTGATAACGAATAATTAAACGTCCACGTTCCAGATAAGCAAATACAATTGCAATCACAATCACCATCATACAGATAGAATAATTAACATATTTAACATAACATTTTTTTTATTTATTTTATTTATTTTATATTGGCGACCGTGACAGGACGTGTCAACATGTTCATTCCAAGATCGTGTAGCTATCAGTATATCATCTACATAGTGTGTGACTGTCTCAACTAAATCGTCGCCAAGCACGGTATCCAGGGCTGTAATGAATACCCCAGAGCTGACATTCAGTCCGAAGGGTAGAACACAAAACTGATAGGTTCGCCCCCCGAACATAAATGCAGTATATTTCCGAGAATCAGGAGTGATACCCACCTGCCAAAACGAATTAGCGAGATCTATTGTGGAAAAATATTTTGCATCTAGAAATTTCTGTAATTGCTCTTCTAAATTTTCAGGTTTTGTGTGAACCGGTAAAATTATTTCATTAATAGCTCGTGCGTCTAACACTAACCTAATGCTTCCATTTGATTTTTTGACAACAAGTAGAGGACTACAATAAGGTGAGGTGGATGGTTCAATGACCTTCCAGTCTAACATTTGTTTTAATTCTTGCCACACAGCAGGTCGTTGAGATAACGGTACGTTATATGTCTTATGGTAGAAGATCTTGTGAGGCTTAACTTCAATCTTGTACACATACGTGTTGATAACACCTAATCGTTTGGTAAAAACTTGTAAATATTTGGATAACACGTCCTGTAGTTTTATACGTTCATGTACACTGAGAGCTGTAGCTTCAATTATCTTATGATCAAGCAATGTTTTCAAGTCCATTAGCTCTGTGTCAGATGAGTGTGTTTGCATGTCTTGAATGTCATTTTCAAGTACTAACTGAACCTTGTACCCTGTACAGTGTTTGTCATGCTTTAGAGTTCTCCTGTCCAAATCAATAATAATTACACTGCCTTTATCATTTAAAATACATTTACCTTTGGAGAAGTCTATAATGCAGTCCTTCTCGCTCATAATATCTATTCCTCATATGCAATTTGTCACAAGGTTTTGTACAACCAGGAATGGCCATTGTACGGTTCCATTACCTATTTTAACGTTTACAAAAACTTGCTTCGTAACCCTACATGACTTATTACCTAGTGCAGTAGTTATTTTACAGTTTTGGGCAGGAAACTCAGGCACAGGTTCCAATTCACACATCTTTTTATAGAAATTAAAAGACAAAACGCTTACAGCTGCACCTGTATCTAGGATAATAGTAGTTGGAATCCCACCTACTACACCAGTAGTAGATGCTAAAACAATTTCATTTGTGTTTAAACGACATTGTGTACTGTCTTGTAAAAGTTCATCTGATATATTGTTATTGTGGTTGTATCTTATAAATAAAACAGGTAGTTTTTGTTTGGAATTACTCGGCATATCATTATTCTGTTGTTCAAGTGTGGTGTCAAATAACTGATTAACATTGAAGTCGCCCCCCAAGAATTCTTCAGCCACGACCTGGGGCAAAGTAGTGACTGTTTCTAGTTTGTTGGATTATCATTTGTACTAGGTACTGACACAGATTGAGGTTGTGCATCAGGTGTCATTTCTATTATATTCACATTCGGATATTGCCTATTATGATCTCCAAACGTTTGCGGTTGTTGTTGCTGTTGCGCATTACAAGTTGTAAAGAATAAAGAGGAGGAACAGATAAGAATTATTGGGTTTGCGAGTCGCACTCTAACTGAATGTGAGCGTACATACTCCACTACTGAGTTAGAAACACTTTCCATAGTATGGGCATTCAAGAAATTCAGTTATTATTTATTTGGAAAACATACGGTAATTTACACCGATCACCAGGCCCTGACATTTTTGTTAACTTGTAAACTTGTACATCCTAGACTATCACGATGGGCAGATACACTCCAGAACTACTCTTTTGAAATTAAGTACATAAGAGGTAAGGACAACACCATTGCAGACACTTTGTCTAGACTTCCACAAGGTATGAATGATACCAACAGTGACTTAGAAAATATAAATGACTACAGGATTCTCTTAATGCAAGACAAGCAGTATCACCAATATTATATTGATATGTGCAGAAACATGGCTGAATTACAAAAATCTGATCCTCACTGGTATAAGATAATAACATTAGTGGTAGAAAAACACAATCATCCTTTGACTAAGTATTACAAGTTACACAATGATGTGTTATTTTACCGACGACATCCAAATGCTACTAACTGGTGTGTGTGCATTCCCAAGGAGTCTGAACGCAATCTAATTTGGCACACACACTTAGTTTGGGGTCATTATGGGACGAAAAGGTGTTTGGCAAAGCTCAGCACATACTGTTATTTTAGCAATATGAGAAGAAAAATTTACAGGGAACTAAAAACATGTGTCATATGTCAAAAATCAAAACCTCAGAATTTATCCACAAAAACAGATTTACATTCTATTTTACCTAGTAAACCCCTGGAAATTCTGTGTACTGACATCAGTGGACCGCATCCAGCAAGCTCTGGAGGCGTCAAATATATCTTAGCTTTTTACAATATATTTTCTAAACATGTAAAACTTTATGCTTTAAAATCCGCCACTGCAAATGCTATAATACGAAGATTCTCAAGTGATTACCAGACGCACGTGGGAAAACCTAAAGCAATTCTATCAGATAATGCAGCATACTACTCTGGGTACAAATGGAGAAATTTCTTGAAGGACAATAACATTAAAAGTATATTTATTTCGAGGTTTAGTCCACAATGTAACGCGACTGAGAGACTTTTCCGAGAATTAAATCGATTCATCAAAACATACTAATTGGGTGTCCTACCTAAGTCTTTTCGAAGACGTACACAATAACTTAAATATTTACGATACGAATTACGCACCTAACGAGATCATGTTCAATTGCAAACAGAACGATCAGTGGATAGAACCATTACCTAAGTTGTCAGACAAGGAAATCACACCTGAACAGAAAATAAAAGAAGTATTGACTACATTGACACATCACGCACAAATACGAAACAAACATCACAGAAACATAATAAAAAGAAAACAAAAATTCGAGGTAGGAATGCTTGTACTACTTCGTACTCATCATAAATCTGTAGCACTCAAACGACGCAACGCTAAGTGGCGTCTGCTATATGAAGGACCGTATATAATTGTTAACATACCCCATCCTGGTGCGTATCTGTTACAACATCCTAGAACTAACAAAATTATTGGGCTATACGCACATCGAGATCTTAGAGCATTTCATGCTGAATAATGTCAAAGTCATACCCATCAAAATATTGCTAAGCAACTCGAAAAACTCTGTTGTTACAACACAGATAATAAGTAGTATAGAAATTTTCATTTCAGCGGTTCCAGTGACGCAGTTGAAGACAGAAGAACTCTTCTTTCAGCGCGCGCCTCCACCTGAAAGACGGAATATTAAAGTAAAATTTATGATTACGTAGCAGTGGATGACATATTAATTTTTCACGGAACATTTGTTACTGAAGGTACCACTGACTTGGTGTGACACCTGACGAACTGACAGACGTCATCTGTGAAGCGATCTTTTACTTTGAGAAATAGATTAGACGCACATCTCTCAACACGAAAAGCATCTATCAGTAGTCAAGGCCACACAGACACTCTACACACACGCACAAAACGCGAGGAATCGAACATTTTCTCTCTCTTACTATTTTGAATATTTATTGAGTAGTGAAAACGCCTGGTCTTGCCTACTGATGTAATGAATGTTGTGTCTAACCTATCTTAATTTCAGATGACATCACAAAAAAAAACATCGATAATATCCCAGCAAAACCGCTAAAGAGGATGTAAATATCTGCAATTCATGTAATCAAATGTGACACAATGTAATAACCTATAGCGATGTAATGATGATGTAAACATGTTTATGTGCAACTATATTATGTTTATGCTAAGAAAATATGTGACGTGTGTATGTATAATTACTTATTTTTTTAACTGATGTATAGTGCAACTGTTACTATGTAAAAATTTGAACAAAACGAGTGCCAAAAAGACATTGCATAGTGAACCACTGTTCACGGACATTAACGAACATTACTAACTCTGCAACTACGCGGAAACCCATGTGAAAGAAACTGTTAATGCCATTCATTATGCAGCGTATCTATGTAAACGCGATGAACGATTTCCTTGATAAATAACTACGAACATTTAGGTGAGCTATATTCAGCAAAAAACTGAAAATGTGAAGTGCATAATTCGTGCATCGACTAGTGATATTACTACAGTACCCAACTTCAAGATGTTAACTGGATTAAATGGACACAAAGTGCCTGTCCAGAAAACAACACGACGGGTGGAAGAATTTTGGTTGGAACTTCAGGGAATGAAATGTTCTCGAAATGTGACGGACACTCTTACCTGGACTGTCCAAGGATCGACGCCAGCTATGTGCCGTCCGAGGTTCTGCAACCAAGCTTCCACGGAATGTAAAAAACGAACTGCACGTGGACCAATTACTCGACGGGTCACGTCTGATTTGTAATAAGCAATGCTTTTAGTCACAACGAACTGCATCACTACGACTATAATGGAAATGAGAAATGGACACGCTTATGTATTAATCACGTTGTTATACAACGATGTTACTGTGATCAAAAAACTTTACCACGACGATACTAACCTGTAAAAAATTATTGTGCAGCGGATGAATATGAACTGTAATAACGACACGATGTGTATAGGTCAACGCAGCTGAAAAATACGGACATTTTTCTTTGAAGTATTTCAAAACAATACTATGTAACTAAGAACATTCAACAATCTAAGTTGTATTGTGTTATAACAAATATTGTAAATTTAAAACTAAGTTACCTGTCATAGGATGTAGTCTTCATATGTAATCCTGGTTGAATATTTTCTTTGTGCAACGACTGAAAAACGCGCGCACACGAACAATATGATCTGCAATACTGTGCCGCGTGATCTAACTGTACGATATAACAGCAGTGCTGCAGTTACACAGACGCTTCTGCGCATGCGAGCACTCTATCTGCCAACATAAGAACTTTTACGGCGCACCCACGTCATTCAAATTTTGTATATAATGTGTATAATGTGTAATGTAAGTCATGTAAATAGTTGTAGATAACTTAGATTTTCTTGTGCCTTTAGGTGAATTGCTCGCCTGCAGGTGTGTCCTTTCGCCTCGCAATTCAGGGGGCAATATAAAGGCACATTTGCATGCCGAGCATGAGTTTCCGCGGAAACGCGAAATACTAATTAAATAAATGATCAGTGAAAAATAAATAAAGCCTATGGCACACAACTGCAGCGCTGTGTCGCTGATAAAACAAAAGAACAATTACGTTACTCTTATGTTTGATTAAGAAAGAGAGAGCTCTGGTTGAAGTGGTGCGAGAAGCACGTATTTTATTTTATTGTCTGGCACACCGCCATATTTCATGTTATAGAAGAATACTGCGAGTTGCAACCACACTAGGCACTCGATTCTGTAAAGAATTTATATTTATAAAAGTAAGTAGGATTATGAACTGTAGGCTTATTCATTGAATATATCTGATTTAACTAACTGTGTAACTTTTTTATGTTTAGTAGACAATCACCTCTGTACGACGCATTGGCATGGCTGGCAAATTATTGAAATATTGAGATTTAGATTATGAGTCCGCACCTACCGCAGCAGTCTTTGGAAACGATTTAATTACGAAGTCCGATTATTCAGTTTTATTTCACGGTCAACTACGAGTAACATTGCCTTTACGAAAAAGCCATTGTCAAGCGTCTGATAACGAATAATTAAACGTCCACGTTCCAGATAAGCAAATACAATTGCAATCACAATCACCATCATACAGATAGAATAATTAACATATTTAAAATAACATTTTTTTATTTATTTTATTTATTTTATAGCGTGGTAGCGGCGACGGCTGCTGCTGCTGCCCTGGGGGCGGCAGCGAAGTCGGAAGGCGCTGCTGGAACCCGTCGCGGACCAAATCTGTGGACAAAGAACGAGCGGCAGAATCCGGGCGGCCAGCGCGGCGCAACTGGTTCTGATGCCTCCTGTGCACCGCAGTAGCACCTTGAACAGTATAAAAACCGCGACCCTGGACACTTATCACGGTACCACGTTCCCAACGGCGGCGACCGTGATAAACTCTGAAAAAAACGACGTCGTTGCGCTGAAAACGCGTGCGATGCTCAGAAGCGGCGGGTCGATCCGGGGGGTGCAACAACCGTAGTAGGGTGCGATGACGACGGCCGTGGAGAAGCTCCGCAGGCGAAGGGCCGTCGCGTGGCGTGGTCCGGTACGACGACAGGAACGTGATGAGGGCCTGCTGACGAGAGTGCGTAGCACGAAGGCGGTCCATATGATCCTTGAATGTGCGTACAAACCGTTCCGCTGCACCATTCGATTGAGGGTGGAACGGCGGAGTAAGAACATGGCGAATGCCATTGGCAGAACAAAAACTTTCAAATTCAGCAGAGATAAATTGTGGACCATTGTCAGACACTAAAACTTCTGGAAGACCCTCAATACAAAAAATTGACGTCAACGCCTGTATAGTTTGGGCAGACGTTGTAGACTGCATGGGCACAACAAACGGAAAATTACTAAATGCATCTATCACGATGAGCCAACGAGAATTCCAATATGGACCACCGAAATCAATATGTACTCGCTGCCAGGGACCGGCAGGGCGTGCCCACTCAAAATAGCGTTGAGGCGGAGCAGCTTGGTGTTCGGCACACGTCGAACAATCTGTAGACATCTGCGTAATCTGCTTATCAATGCCGATCCATGTACAATGACGGCGGGCAAGCTGCTTGGTGCGGACCACTCCCCAATGACCTTGATGCAACAAGTCGAGGACCTTGGATTGGAGCACTTGGGGAACCACTACACGAAGCTGGTCATTCTCGGTGCGTAACAGCAAAACTCCGTGCGAAACAGACAACAGATGACGTTGCGGATAATAGCGACGAACCACAGGATCCGATATGTCCTTTGCCTTGGACGGCCAACGACGTTGAACAAAACGTAATAGTAAACTCAGATGAGGATCCGTAGCTGTCTCACGTGCCACCTGACGATAATCAATCGGAAAATCCCGGAGGGATTGATGCTCATCGGCGTCAATCTGATGGCAAGAGGCGTCAGAGGAATCGAAGACATCATCCGCAGCAACCGGCAATCTAGAAAGCGCGTCAGCGTTTGCATGCTGAGCTGTATGGCGATACAGTATCTCATACTGGTATTGTGATAACAAAAGAGCCCAACGTTGTAGTCTCTGAGCTGTCCGCTGAGGAACTGGTTTAGACGGATGAAACAGTGACGTCAGGGGCTTGTGATCTGTTACTAAATAGAATGGTCTACCATAGAGGTAGTGATGGAATTTTGTGACACCGAACACAATAGCCAACGCTTCCTTGTCCAATTGGCTATAATTACACTGAGCTTTGTTTAGCAATTTAGATGCGAACGCAATAGGACGTTCGGTGTTACCGACTCGGTGAGACAACACAGCACCGAGGCCGAAAGAAGAGGCATCACAAGCTAACGCCAGAGGCTTGTTAGGGTCGTAATGGACCAGACAACGATCATTCAATAAAGCCTCTTTAAGCTGCTGAAAGGCTGATTGGCAATCAGCTGACCACACAAACGGAACATTCTTACGGCGGAGACGATGCAACGGTGCAGCAATCTGTGATGCATTAGGTATAAACCTAATATAATATGTCAATTTGCCAAGAACTGCTTGCAATTCATGCAGATTGCGAGGGGCGGGCAAATCACGAATAGCTGTTAAATGTGACTGGGAGGGATGAATGCCTTGAGCATTAATAACATGTCCCAGATACTCCATCTCCGTAAGGAAAAATGAACATTTATCGATGTTGCAACGTAGGCCTGCCTGAGACAACACTGTAAACAAACACTCCAAATTACGGAAATGTTCAGCAGGCGTCCGACCGGACACAACAATATCGTCTAAATACACTCCTGGAAATTGAAATAAGAACACCGTGAATTCATTGTCCCAGGAAGGGGAAACTTTATTGACACATTCCTGGGGTCAGATACATCACATGATCACACTGACAGAACCACAGGCACATAGACACAGGCAACAGAGCATGCAGAATGTCGGCACTACTACAGTGTATATCCACCTTTCGCAGCAATGCAGGCTGCTATTCTCCCATGGAGACGATCGTAGAGATGCTGGATGTAGTCCTGTGGAACGGCTTGCCATGCCATTTCCACCTGGCGCCTCAGTTGGACCAGCGTTCGTGCTGGACGTGCAGACCGCGTGAGACGACGCTTCATCCAGTCCCAAACATGCTCAATGGGAGACAGATCCGGAGATCTTGCTGGCCAGGGTAGTTGACTTACACCTTCTAGAGCACGTTGGGTGCCACGGGATACATGCGGACGTGCATTGTCCTGTTGGAACAGCAAGTTCCCTTGCCGGTCTAGGAATGGTAGAACGATGGGTTCGATGACGGTTTGGATGTACCGTGCACTATTCAGTGTCCCCTCGACGATCACCAGTGATGTACGGCCAGTGTAGGAGATCGCTCCCCACACCATGATGCCGGGTGTTGGCCCTGTGTGCCTCGGTCGTATGCAGTCCTGATTGTGGCGCTCACCTGCACGGCGCCAAACACGCGTACGACCATCATTGGCACCAAGGCAGAAGCGACTCTCATCGCTGAAGACGACACGTCTCCATTCGTCCCTCCATTCACGCCTGTCGCGACACCACTGGAGGCGGGCTGCACGATGTTGGGGCGTGAGCGGAAGACGACCTAACGGTGTGCGGGACCGTAGCCCAGCTTCATGGAGACGGTTGCGAATGGTCCTCGCCGATACCCCAGGAGCAACAGTGTCCCTAATTTGCTGGGAAGTGGCGGTGCGGTCCCCTACGGCACTGCGTAGGATCCTACGGTCTTGGCGTGCATCCGTGCGTCGCTGCGGTCCGGTCCCAGGTGCACCTTCCGCCGACCACTGGCGACAACATCGATGTACTGTGGAGACCTCACGCCCCACGTGTTGAGCAATTCGGCGGTACGTCCACCCGGCCTCCCGCATGCCCACTATACGCCCTCGCTCAAAGTCCGTCAACTGCACATACGGTTCACGTCCACGCTGTCGTGGCATGCTACCAGTGTTAAAGACTGCGATGGAGCTCCGTATGCCACGGCAAACTGGCTGACACTGACGGCGGCGGTGCACAAATGCTGCGCAGCTAGCACCATTCGACGGCCAACACCGCGGTTCCTGGTGTGTCCGCTGTGCCGTGCGTGTGATCATTGCTTGTACAGCCCTCTCGCAGTGTCCGGAGCAAGTATGGTGGGTCTGACACACAGGTGTCAATGTGTTCTTTTTTCCATTTCCAGGAGTGTAGTTGCAACACGATGGCACATTAGCCAGAAGTTGTGATAAAAAACGCTGAAAAACAGCTGGAGCTGACGCACAACCAAAAGGCAAACGCAGAAAACGGAACAACCCCAACGACGTGTTTATGACAAAATACTGTTGTGATTGCTCGTCGAGGGGCAATTGCAAATATGCTTCACGGAGATCAATTTTGGAAAAGAAACGAGCGTCCCCTAACTTATCCATCAGCTCGTCCGGTCTAGGCAAAGGAAAAGAATCAATGACAGTCTGAGGATTAACTGTCGACTTAAAATCAGCACACAAACGTAACTTGCCAGACGGTTTCTTTATAATAACTAAGGGAGAAGTCCACTGGCTCGCTGAAACGGGTTGAATAACACCGTTGTTTTGCCAACGACGAAGTTCATCTGCTACAGGTGCCCGGAGGGCGTGAGGCACTGGACGAGCACGAAAAAATCGAGGCTGAGCATTATCTTTTAACGTAATATGAGCGGCAAAGTTCGCAGCACAACCTAGTTCGTCTTTAAATATGTCACTGTATCGTTTACACAAATCGGTTATGCTGTCTTGAGGAACAACAACAGAATTAATTTGCAACACATTGTCTTGGTCAGACAGGCCAAACAAGTCAAAACAGTCTAATCCGAAAATGTTTACACTGTCTGTAGCGCGGAGCACTGTGAATGAAACTGTTTTTGTATTGCCACGGAATGTGGCTGGCACGCTACATACACCTAACACAGGAATTTGTTCTCCACTATAAGTAGCCAAAGAATGTTTTGTCGCTGAAAGTTTAGGGCGGCCGATAGCCGCATACGTAGCACTATTTATGAGAGTCACAGACGCACCAGTGTCTAATTGAAAATTGAAGGTCTTATCCTGGATGCGTAGCTTCACAAATAGTTTATTACACTGTCTCTGGATCGGTGCAGTGGAGGCGGAAGACACAAAATCAGCGCGTTTAGCGCGTGTTCGCTGCTTACGACAACTCGTGGGTTGGGCGGGTGGAACAACAACTCCCGCTTCACTTGCAGTCTGTACATTACTTTTTACAGCGTTTGAATTACGCTTGGGTCGCATAGCAGAGGGCTGGGTGGGTGGCTTATTGCGAACAAGTTTATTACCCACACGAACCGTGGAAGAGTCTTTAAACGCGACCTTCTGGGCGGGCTGGCTTTGAAGAACATGAATATCCATGGGCTGGGCAGCACTAGAATTGTTCTTGCGTTTACGCAAAAAAACAGTCTGGATGTGTCCCTCCCTTTGACAAAAGTGACAAACCGCGTTTCTTAACGGGCAACGTTCACGAGGATGAGCAAGAACACACTTAGGGCAAGACTTAACTCTATCATTTTGCACACGCGGCTGACGAATGTGTTTAACATGACGCGGCCGGCTAGTGCTTACAGTCTGACTGCCGGTGGGGCCGCGGGCGTGTCATAACTTGCTTAGCACAGGCAATTTGAGAAATACATGGCTGATCTAACTCACACTCAGCATAGTCAAAAGTATCTTGGGCTTCAATGATGTTCATCACAGTCTCTAATGACGGGTCAAGCAACTTTAAGATAGCAGCACGAATACGAGAATCTGCAATGTTTTGAGTAATAGCGTCTCGTAACATGACATCACTGTAGGAAGCTCCACACACACAATTAAATCGGCACTGACGGGTGAGGCCCCGTAAATCTGTTAACCACTGTTTATTAGATTGATGTGGCAGTTTCTTTAATCTGAAGAACTTGAATCTGGCTGCTGCCACATGAACTCGCGACTCGAAATACTCAGCAAGCTTGGTAACAATAACGTCATAGTCTAAAGCTTCTGGCTGGGATTCCAGGAACAACTTACAAAGTAGTCGATAGACCTCCACGCCTGCAGTGGAAATTAAATAAAGCTGCCGCTCAGTACCTGTGATTTTGTAGACTGTCATGTGCGCCTGCAACTGCGCGAAATATTCTCGCCATTCTTCTCGTGATGCATCAAAAGCACGGAAAGGTGGTGCTGCCTGTGCTTGTTCCTTTTGTGTTGGAGGATTAGCCGCTTGTTTGGCGATTGCTTCCACCAGACTTTGTATTTGCTGACTCTGTAACAAGATCAACTGTTGTAAGTCGGCAGACATAGTGAACACAAATTAAACCAGCCCCCAAAATTTTATCGCTATAATTAGTATAACCAGAAACAAGTTGGACCAGCCCTGCACACGAGTTCGGAAGTCCTCGTCGCCAGTTTTGTGGCGGCGTTCGTAGCGACAAGCAATTCGCTGTAGAAACGGCTTACGAAGTCACCGCCACACTTTTAGTAGCGGGCCGACCGGTCCGCTGGAACAGTGAACAGAAAGAGGAAAACCCAAACACTCTGATTAAATGAAAGTCGGTACTTATCTTTATTAACGAAGATACAGCAACACAGTAGTGAACTCCGTGTCTACAGAAATCTGTCTAGCTCGAGTCGGAGCGGCTAGGTCAGCGTCGGCTGACGACAAACAACAACTCTGCTGCGATGAACACACAACTGACTAGCAAGTACACAATTCGGTGGCGAGTATACAACTGAGCGGCGAATACAGAACTGTCCTAGCGCTCGCGACTCCAGCGCTTAAGAAACGAGAAGCCAGCGGTGGCGCGCGCAGACTTGCGGCGATTTCCTGTCTCACTGGCGCTGCTTATGCGGACGGCGTCCGGACTTTGATGATGCCAACCTTTTGGCAGCGGGCTCGGGTGGCATTACTGGCTAGGATATAACAAAACATTGAAAATGTTCCCCGCGGTCAACTACACCAGCTGATGATCTGCGTCTACGAATTATGGATAGTACGTGCCACTAGGAGAACGCAGCAGAATTAATCTCCGCCGTTTCGGAAACAACTGGGATGGCTTTGGCCATCTAACTGATTCTCTAGCCCTCGATAACATAATAAATACAGCGAAGGTGTACAAGAGCCAGCAGCAGTGAAACCTGGATCAATGGCAACGATTTTCGTCCACAGAAGCGTTCTGCATTTGTCACATACCTGATGGCAGAAATGTAGGAAAGGGGCTAGGTAACAACGCACCTGCCTTGCAGGCAGTCCTATGGATTCAGCAGGGAAGTGGGTGAGGCACGTTTTGGGATGGTATTTTGCACATTAGAGGGGTGACTATCATAGCCGTTGAGCGTATTTTGAAGGTTGTGCATTACCACTACACAGAATGATTAAAAAGATGTGTCACATGTTACTACGGGAGATAGTATTGGGGAAAACGGAAAAAAAATTTGATACAATAATGTGTCCAGAAACCAAGACGTATTTCAGTGTGGAGCACTGAAGATATACAGTTCGCAGACTGCATTTTATTTACAGATTCACATAAGATGGTATAGTAAAGTACTACAATACGTATGTGAGGGCAGATGCAAATCCTCGATTGGTCATGGAGGGCAAGTATCAGGATCACTTCGGTATGAATTTATGGGCAGCAGCTCGCACTTTACCCAACATATTAGCAGATGCCGCGTATAACCGATTTCTGCGCGAAGAATTACCGGCGCTTTTGGGAAACGTTACGGTAACAGAGAGAGAGCGACTGTTTTTTTATGTAAGGCAGAGCGACATCCCATTTTCTACGGATCGTACGACAGTTCCTCGCCTCAACATTTCATGGACGATGGACTGATCAAGGCAGTTCGAAGCTTTGGCCTCCCGTCCTCTTGAAATGAATCAGTTGGATTTCTGACTTTGGGGACATTTAACGGCCTTGGGGGTTACCCAGTCTATCGACACAATGCAGAGCGTGTTACCAGTTCCCGTGACACAATCCGAATGCAGCCAAATGTGTATGAAAGTGAGCGTGATTCACTTCGAAGGGAGGGTTGAAGGACGTGTCAGGATGCGTGGTAAGTACATGCAGCACTGCCTATAGTGCCTACTTCTGCGTATCAGACACAATCAATACCTTCACTGCGCGATAACAACGGTGAAGTCACTGATGACAGTGCCACTAAAGCAGAGTTATTAAACACTGTTTTCCGAAACTCCTTCACCAAAGAAGATGAAGTAAATATTCCTGAATTCCAATCAAGAACCACTGCCAAGATGAGAAACATAGATGTCCTCGGTGTAACAAAGCAGCTTAAATCACTTAATAAAGGCAAGGTCTCCGGAACAGATTGTATACCAGTCAGGTTCCTCTCAAAGTATGCTGATAAAATAGCTGCATATTTAGCAATTATATACAACCACTCGCTCACAGAAAGATACGTACCTAAAGACTGGAAAATTGCTCAAGTCACACCAAGACCCAAAAAGGGAAGTAGGAATAATCCGCTGAATTACAGGCCTATATCACTAACGTCGATTTGCAGTAGGGTTTTAGAACATATACTGTATTCGAACATTATGAAGTACCTCAAAGAAAACGATTTATCGACATATAGTCAGCAAGGATTCAGAAAATATTGTTCTTGTGAAACACAGCTAGCTCTTTATACTCACGAATTAATAAGTGCTATCGACAGGGGATGACAAATTGATTCCATATTTTTAGATTTCCAGAAGGCTTTCGACTCCATTCCTCACAAGCGTCTTCTAATCAAACTGCGTGCCTACGGAGTATCGCCTCAGTTGTGCGACTGGATTCGTGATTTCCTGTCAGAAAGGTCACAGTTCGTAGTCATCGAGTCATCGAGTTATCGAGTAAAACAGAAGTAATATCGGGTGTTCCCCAAGGAAGTGTTATAGGCCCTCTATTGTTCCTGATCTATATTAACGACATAAGAGATAATATGAGTAGCAGTCTTACACTGTTTGTAGATTATGCTGTCATTTACCGTCTTGTAAAGTCATCAGATGGTCAAAACAACTTGCAAAATGATTTAAATGAGATATCTGTAAACCGCGAAAAGTGGCAATTGACCTTGAATAAAGAAAAGTGCGAAGTTATTCACATGAGTACTAAGAGAAATCAGCTAAATTTCGATTACGCGATAAGTCACACAAATGTGAGGGCTGTAAAGTCGACTAAATACTTAGGGATTACAATTACAAATAACCTAAATTTGAACGATCACATAGATAATATTGTGGGTAGGGCAAACGACGGACTGCGATTCATTGGCAGAACACTTCGAGGGTGCAACAGGTCTACTAAAGAGACTGCTTACACCACGCTTGTGGGCCCTATTCTGGACTACTGCTGTTCGGTGTGGGATCTGCATCGGGTGGGACTGACGGATGACATCGAAAAAGTACAAAGAAGGGCAGCTCGTTTTGTATTATCGCGAAACAGGGGAGATAGTGTCACAGACATGATACGTGAATTGGAGTGCCAATCATTAAAACAAAGGCGTTTCTCGTTGCGACGGGATCGTCTCATGAAATTTCAATCACCAGTTTTCTCCTCCAATTGCGAAAACATTCTGTTGGCACCCACCTAAATAGGGAGAAATGATCGTCACGTTAAAATAAGATACATCAGAGCTCGCACGGAAAAATTTAAGTGCTCGTTTTTCCCGCGTGCCGTTCGAGAATGGAACGGTAGAGAGACAGCATGAAGGTGGTTCAATGAACACTCAGCCAGGCACTTTATTTTGAATAGCAGAGTAATCGCGTAGATGTAGATGTAGATATAGACACATGGGAAAAGGTGAACGGACTGCCCCACAATTCAACAGTTATTGTTTTCCGTACATACCATCACAGGAATTTTTCTTCTGGTTTTGGCCGATAGTAACTCCTGCAGAGATAACTGGCACATTTTCTTAAACACCGCGTAACAATCACCTACAGTCACCATTTCTGCTATTAGTCGATCTTTCAAAATGATAGCGGACAAGCACGATGCACTTAACTAGTGAACACTTAGATTTAAGGGGCAGAAATCAACTTAATGGAATGACCTGCGATATCTAGTGACAAGAATCTTGCATGCCTGGAATCAGTTGGAACTGGCAATGCTTCCTCGTTGGAACTCTCTTCACACATTAGTCGATCTCAGTAGGGCCATCGCCGAAGAGTGTTATGGGCTTGAGCAGCAATTGCTGGTCCACCTTATGGACGGGGTTCCGAGTAGCATCGAACCATTTAAAAAGGCGCCGGATGGATTAACGTAGTACTGAACTTCCCACCAGTAGGTTTGGTTTCCGCAGATGTGCAATAACGAGCACTTTCAAACAGACTGCCTTTATTCTGGTTAGTTTTCAAATTTCATGGCAAAGTTGTTTTGTTTCATAACGCTCACTCCTTCATACACTGCTCTCCACTTTGTTTGCCCCTAAGCCAGCACACATTCTTAGCAATGCTAGTGATGCCCAACTTTATCTTCTTCTTCTCGTCAGCATTAATCCTGCCTAATACAGACTCGGCCGTACTCAAGATGTGACAAGTTTAATTTAACCCTGTGCCCAGATGCACTTCCTCTCGGCAGAATCGTCAGTTTCCTAAGGGAGATATGTTATGAGCTGCACCTGCCTGTGAATCATGTAAACAATGTTATATTGCTATCATATTTTAACTGTTTATCTACCGTATTTTATGATGCAAAAGGAGGGGCCCAGCCCAGAATTTTCCTAAAAGGAGTGGGAAACCACCTATAAACAACACTCTGACTGGCCGGTGTAGCACTCACTGTCGTTAAGCTACTGTGATGATTTGATGCAGCTCCAGCTCATTTGCTCATCCGTACGAACAGTTGATTTCCAACCTGAATTAAGCACGTAATATGGCAGAAAGCATTGCTCTACAGTGATAAATATCTGTACAGTGTCTAACGGGTGTAAGTGTAGGTATTTCTACCTGCAGACTAATACTTATAGCTACTGCAAGTTGTATGCTTTTAGGTTCCGTAGCACGATAAAGTACATGTTTCAAGAGTAACACATTAGAGCTTATTTAGCTCTGTGCAGCAGGTCAGGTGTTGAAATGAGGACGTGAAATGGTTAGTCTATAATGACTGGCGTAGAATACTTACTCGTGCAGTTACAATCATGCAGAAAACATGAAGTAGTATATTGTGTGACATGTTTGTGGTAAGACTGTTCGACACAGAAGTAAACAATCAAAGCTCTGATGGGTGTACATATTAAGGTACCACACAGCATAAAAAAGAAAAGAAAAAAGCAAGAAAGCGGCCAGGAAATAAAGCGGAAAGAAAGGTAAAGTTTTAAGGCCATTTCGACGACGAGGTCATTAGCACAAGCTCCTAGAGACCAGGAATGGGGAAGTAAATAGGCAGCGCCCTTTTCAGAGCAAATATCATTCTGGTAATCAATGTGCCACCGTGACCATAAAGTCTCCTAAACAAACATGCAAAAGGCACAGTGTTTGCACGAGGTGGTCATTCAAACGCTATGTAAGTGAACCTTTTTTGCACAATCTTTATATTGCGCTTACGAACGGACTTCAAAATGCAATTTGCAAATCGTTGCTCCAGGCCAAGTAACGTTTATTGAATGCAACCCTAAGCTTCTAAGTGACGCAGATAAGTTCAAATAGCTCTGAGCACTATGGGACTTAACATCTGAGGTCATCAGTCCCCTAGAACTTAAAACTACTTAAACCTAATTAACCTCTTATCACACACATCCATGCCCGAGGCAGGATTCGAACCTGCGACCTTAGCGGTCTCGCAGTTCCAGACGGAAGCACCTAGAACCGCTAGGTCACACCGGCCGGCGACGCAGATAAGTGATACTTTTTATAGCCACATAGTCTCTGTAAACAACGGCCTGAACTTTCTACAAATCGTTCAAATCCTTGACGACGGAAGTATGCTTCTTGTTCGCGGAGTCATTTGAGGACCGCTGTGTGAACTTCATCGTTGAAAAATGACTTTCTCCCCAGATGTTTTTTCAGCTTGCCGAAAAGATGTAAACCGCAAGACACAAGACATGAACCTCCCGATCAGCATCACCCAGCTGTGCGGTCTTGGGCAAATTTTTCGCACCATTTTACTGCGGACGGACGCCAGTATTCCACCGTAAATCTGGGTGCAATTCTGAAGATTCGTTCACAAGAATCGCACAGTCCCGCGTACGTCAACTCTGGAGTACTTTTTCAGTCGCCATGCTACGCTCTTTCAGTGCCACACTGTGAGACCCCTGTCATACGTACCACAGAAGAGATGTGTGTACAGGAGACATAAAACATGTGCGCTCTTCTGACGATGTGCCACTTCAGTTCCGCAATGGCCTTGGTATGAGACAATATCTGTAACTTCTCTTTCGGAAGTCCCTATGCTCAATATTTGTTATTTAGGGATAAATTTGTAGGAATTAGTCAAACTAGTCCTTTGTCCATCTCACCTTCATTCAACAGCCATTTAGGTAGTTTTACCTAAGCTGGGATACCAGGATACCGAAATACTGAGGAATAGTGAGAAGCGTTTGAAGATCTACATTCCTGAAAAGAGCAATCACGCATTTTGTACAGTTAGATATACACTCCTGGAAATGGAAAAAAGAACACATTGACACCGGTGTGTCAGACCCACCATACTTGCTCCGGACACTGCGAGAGGGCTGTACAAGCAATGATCACACGCACGGCACAGCGGACACACCAGGAACCGCGGTGTTGGCCGTCGAATGGCGCTAGCTGCGCAGCATTTGTGCACCGCCGCCGTCAGTGTCAGCCAGTTTGCCGTGGCATACGGAGCTCCATCGCAGTCTTTAACACTGGTAGCATGCCGCGACAGCGTGGACGTGAACCGTATGTGCAGTTGACGGACTTTGAGCGAGGGCGTATAAAGGGCATGCGGGAGGCCGGGTGGACGTACCGCCGAATTGCTCAACACGTGGGGCGTGAGGTCTCCACAGTACATCGATGTTGTCGCCAGTGGTCGGCGGAAGGTGCACGTGCCCGTCGACCTGGGACCGGACCGCAGCGACGCACGGATGCACGCCAAGACCGTAGGATCCTACGCAGTGCCGTAGGGGACCGCACCGCCACTTCCCAGCAAATTAGGGACACTGTTGCTCCTGGGGTATCGGCGAGGACCATTCGCAACCGTCTCCATGAAGCTGGGCTACGGTCCCGCACACCGTTAGGCCGTCTTCCGCTCACGCCCCAACATCGTGCAGCCCGCCTCCAGTGGTGTCGCGACAGGCGTGAATGGAGGGACGAATGGAGACGTGTCGTCTTCAGCGATGAGAGTCGCTTCTGCCTTGGTGCCAATGATGGTCGTATGCTTGTTTGGCGCCGTGCAGGTGAGCGCCACAATCAGGACTGCATACGACCGAGGCACACAGGGCCAACACCCGGCATCATCGTGTGGGGAGCGATCTCCTACACTGGCCGTACACCACTGGTGATCGTCGAGGGGACACTGAATAGTGCACGGTACATCCAAACCGTCATCGAACCCATCGTTCTACCATTCCTAGACCGGCAAGGGAACTTGCTGTTCCAACAGGACAATGCACGTCCGCATGTATCCCGTGGCACCCAACGTGCTCTAGAAGGTGTAAGTCAACTACCCTGGCCAGCAAGATCTCCGGATCTGTCCCCCATTGAGCATGTTTGGGACTGGATGAAGCGTCATCTCACGCGGTCTGCACGTCCAGCACGAACGCTGGTCCAACTGAGGCGCCAGGTGGAAATGGCATGGCAAGCCGTTCCACAGGACTACATCCAGCATCTCTACGATCGTCTCCATGGGAGAATAGCAGCCTGCATTGCTGCGAAAGGTGGATATACACTGTAGTAGTGCCGACATTGTGCATGCTCTGTTGCCTGTGTCTATGTGCCTGTGGTTCTGTCAGTGTGATCATGTGATGTATCTGACCCCAGGAATGTGTCAATAAAGTTTCCCCTTCCTGGGACAATGAATTCACGGTGTTCTTATTTCAATTTCCAGGAGTGTAGGTACCATGAAGGTAACTCCGAAGAAACCTTGGGTAATAGAAAATATACTTCAATTGATCGACGAAAACAGGAAGTACAAAAATGTTTAGGGTACGAGGAAATCATTTAGGAATGAAATAAAAAGGAAGTCTAGGGCAGCCAAGGTGAAATGGCTGCAAGGAAACTGTGAATAAATCGAACGAGAAACGACTACCGGCAGGACTCACTCAGCATATGGAAAAATCAAAACAACGTAATGAAAATATACAAATAAGAGTGGTAACATTAAGAATGCAATGAGCATGTGAAACTCGGAGAAAAGAGAACGTAAGTAGAAAGAATACTTTGAAGGCCCCTATGAGAGGGAGGATTTGTCTGATGGCTTTACAGAAGAAAAAGTACAATCGATAATAATAACACAGGGGATCCCGTAGCAGAGTCAGAATTTTAAAGAGTTCAAGAAGGTCTGAGATCAATTAACAAAGAAAGTATAGATAACATTCTATCGGAATTGCTAAAATCATTGGGAGAAGTGGTAGCCAAACGACAATTCAGATTTGTATGTGGACTCTATCAGACTGGCGGTGTACGGTCAGACTTTTAGGAAAAACGTAATGCCCAAATTGTCGAAGATATCAAGGGAAGATAGATACCAAAGCTATAGCACAATCAGCTTAACATCTCATGTATCGAAGCTGTTGACAAAACTAATATACAGAACAATGGAAAAGAAAACTGAAGATCTGTTACATGACGATCCGTTTGGCACCATATTGGCGGTTCTGGCTTTGCGCTTGATAATGGAAGCAAGACTGAAGAAAAGTCATTGGACGTTGATGGAACTTGTCGATCTGCAGCAAGCGTTCGACAATATGAAACGGTGCAATATGTTCTAAATTCTGAGAAAGACACGAGGAAGCTACAAGTAATGACGGGTGATATAGATTATGTGCGAGAATGAGCAATAAAACTGAAAGACCAAGAACGAAATGCTCGGATTAAAAAAGTTTAAGACAGGGACACAATCTCTCACCCCTACTGTTCGATCTATACACCGAAAAATCAATAACAGATATAAAAGAAAAATTCAAGAATCGACCATAAATTTGGAGTGAAATGGCAAGCATTATATGATTATTCGATGATACTGCCATTCTCAGCTAAAGTGAAGAGTAATTACATGATCTGTTGAATGAAATGAACAGTCTAATGAGTACAGAATATGTCCTGGTAGTAAACCGGAAAAAGACAAAAGAAATGAGAAGTAGCAGAAACGAGAATAGCGAGAAACTTAATATCAAAATTGGTGGCTACGAAGTAGACGAAGTGAAGGAAATCTGCTACCTTGGATGCAAAATTATTCGTGCCATAATGGAGGAAGCAAGGAGGACATAAAAATCAGACTTTTACAGAATGAGATGGCATTCTTGGACAAGGGAAGTCTCCTGGAATAAATAGGCCTCAATTGGTAAATAAATTACTTAGAATGTACATTTGAAGTTGATATTCACAAGAGGAAACTGCAACACGGCTAAAAAAGAATGAAATACTTAAAAGGTAGCTGAAAAGATACATTAACTGGAGATTGAATTACAGTAGCTAAAAATATATAATGGAACTTTCTACAAGATATTACAGCCCAATATTTCGTAGATGGCTAAAGCTGTTTGAAGTATTCTCAGCTTAGCAGAACAGGCTAAACAGCAAGCAAACAAGCTACATATCTTTGACAAAATGTAAAACAGAACATCAATTAAATTCAATGTAAAACTGGAAAGCGCCATTGAAAGTCTGTGAAGATTTTGTCTGACCTCTGGTGAAACGAATGCTTTTATCGCAAAGAACTTGACGAAATGTTTTCATTAAAATGACGTTTAAAATTTTAACTGCGATATAGTGGTCGTCAGAGCTCAGTGAAGCATGATTGTCGTTCTAAATTCAGGAGCCTGTATATTCTTTATTTTCTCAAAGTTTAATATGAATCTAGGGACTCGTTTAGTTCTCATCTTACGGCAGATGTTGCGCACGACTCTCAGACACACACACATACACACACACAGAGAGAGAGAGAGAGAGAGAGAGAGAGACAGAGAGAGAGACGAGTCACTGAATGTAAATTAAATGGAAGCTATCGCACGCTTTGAGCAATACTGTGAAATGAAGTTGTCCGCTGCCTGTACCTTATTCAGAAAGGGACCAAATTCAATCTGCGGGAACGGGGACGTTGCAGGTATTTGTAGCTACAAGAGAACGCGTCTGTCCTGTTTTACACAACTGATTCGATTACCTGCAGTATAAGGACTGCACACTTGCGAAGCTCCGATCTGGAGGGCAGAAATATAAATATATAAGACCAGGTAGTAGTAACGTCATTCCGTGTAGTACGCTGATCAAAAGATTCGTTATGTTTCGTTAACTGAAGTTGATTACAACGTATGAATTACAAAACCCACATCATAGCGCGCATTTCCTGTTATCTTTGTGACGTTCATAAGTCGCCTACATGAATCTTGTACTCATATTTTCAGTTGCATTCGTTTAGTTGGCTATGCAGTACTGGTCAGTCACAACAAAAACAAGAAGTGCAAAATTTCAGTATTAGCTGTTTCATAGTTTTACTCGTCATATTAACTTTGTGTCTGTTAATCGTTGAAAAAATGAAATGACAATTTTTTTTGCAATCCAGTCACTTTGGTCCAAGTGTCTAACAAATGAAAACAAAATATTTACCTCGTACTGAATGATAACCAACATTCACTAGCAACTGGAGAGAGGTTGTATGAAAAATGCTCACGAAGACGGCTAATATACTCACAGTTGTTTTGACACCTACCTACTCGTTTGGGTTAATTTTCATTAGAAAACGAAGTTCTCAGCCTCATGTAGAACTTCTCTAGATAAGGTCGCGGTGGACATGGGTGCTCTTGCCTTTCTATGTTCAGTCGCGTTAAACACCAAACGTAGATAAAGTATACTTGATATAACGTGCTAGAAGTTAACAATCTTTAAAGAACATAAAGTATTTAAACGTATTAAAACTTAAAAATAGTAAAAACCATACCATGCTTACTAAAGAATCGGTACCTAACTGTGGTGTTGGCCACATAACCGTTACTAACTCTAGTAAAAAGCTGGCAAGAGCATGATTGTTAACTTGCAATATCGGTAGAAGACTAATCTCTGCACACGTGCAGTGTCAATGAATATGTGGCGCACAACACAGCTACAATGTTAACAGATATAAACATGTTACCGGCACTGTTTGGTATCCGGCATTGTGTGAAATTCGGCATTCTATAGAATGTCCAGGTAGTGTATAGAATGTCTAAAATCGAACGTCAAAGTATGAAAAAGTTGATATTTTATACATTGCCTAGGCGTTGTGTAATTCGCCGGATTGTCTGCTGAAAAAGCATGCAATAAGCCTAATACCGCCATTTTTTCCCACCACCAGTCTTTGCTCTTGCGTTCGGGCCTTCGTGTAGTGGTTGCGAAAACAACGTGTTGTTGTACTACGTTCAAATATCACGCCACTGATATCGCCGTGACAGTTCTCAAATGTATGGCATCCGGCAGAGGTTCCACAGACACTCCTTCTCCGCTGTTTTCGTAGCACCATGTAGGAAGGGAGTGTAGTGCCAAGACAGGAATCACGCCCATGTTGACATGCAGTGACTGTTCCGCGATGAATTATCTCAAGTAAGAACCAATGTTTCTACACTCCTGGAAATTGAAATAAGAACACCGTGAATTCATTGTCCCAGGAAGGGGAAACTTTATTGACACATTCCTGGGGTCAGATACATCACATGATCACACTGACAGAACCACAGGCACATAGACACAGGCAACAGAGCATGCACAATGTCGGCACTAGTACAGTGTATATCCACCTTTCGCAGCAATGCAGGCTGCTATTCTCCCATGGAGACGATCGTAGAGATGCTGGATGTAGCCCTGTGGAACGGCTTGCCATGCCATTTCCACCTGGCGCCTGAGTTGGACCAGCGTTCGTGCTGGACGTGCAGACCGCGTGAGACGACGCTTCATCCAGTCCCAAACATGCTCAATGGGGGACAGATCCGGAGATCTTGCTGGCCAGGGTAGTTGACTTACACCTTCTAGAGCACGTTGGGTGCCACGGAATACATGCGGACGTGCATTGTCCTGTTGGAACAGCAAGTTCCCTTGCCGGTCTAGGAATGGTAGAACGATGGGTTCGATGACGGTTTGGATGTACCGTACACTATTGAGTGTCCCCTCGACGATCACCAGTGGTGTACGGCCAGTGTAGGAGATCGCTCCTCACACCATGATGCCGGGTGTTGGCCCTGTGTGCCTCGGTCGTATGCAGTCCTGATTGTGGCGCTCACCTGCACGGCGCCAAACACGCATACGACCATCATTGGCACCAAGGCAGAAGCGACTCTCATCGCTGAAGACGACACGTCTCCATTCGTCCCTCCATTCACGCCTATCGCGACACCACTGGAGGCGGGCTGCACGATGTTGGGGCGTGAGCGGAAGACGGCCTAACGGTGTGCGGGACCGTAGCCCAGCTTCATGGAGACGGTTGCGAATGGTCCTCGCCGATACCCCAGGAGCAACAGTGTCCCTAATTTGCTGGGAAGTGGCGGTGCGGTCCCCTACGGCACTGCGTAGGATCCTACGGTCTTGGCGTGCATCCGTGCGTCGCTGCGGTCCGGTCCCAGGTCGACGGGCACGTGCACCTTCCGCCGACCACTGGCGACAACATCGATGTACTGTGGAGACCTCACGCCCCACGTGTTGAGCAATTCGGCGGTACGTCCACCCGGCCTCCCGCATGCCCTTTATACGCCCTCGCTCAAAGTCCGTCAACTGCACATACGGTTCACGTCCACGCTGTCGCGGCATGCTACCAGTGTTAAAGACTGCGATGGAGCTCCGTATGCCACGGCAAACTGGCTGACACTGACGGCGGCGGTGCACAAATGCTGCGCAGCTAGCGCCATTCGACGGCCAACACCGCGGTTCCTGGTGTGTCCGCTGTGCCGTGCGTGTGATCATTGCTTGTACAGCCCTCTCGCAGTGTCCGGAGCAAGTATGGTGGGTCTGACACACCGGTGTCAATGTGTTCTTTTTTCCATTTCCAGGAGTGTATATCTGCATCCGGTGACGCCTGTGGGCTCAGCATGACACGACGGTCGGTCGGTACCGTTGGCCCTTCATGGCCTATTCGGGCCTAGTTTAGTTTTTAGTTTTTAAAAACCAGTGCTCTTAAAAACTGTGTTTTCCTAACCGACTTACCAAACGTCAGTCAACGGTGTGAAAAAGGCCAAGACGACTACGAAGAAGGAACCACGGTATTATTGGACGCTGAAACACGATGAGGTAATGATGGTCGAAAATAAGACTGAAATGATCTTTCCTGTTAAAGAAGGTACGAGTGTTATTCAATTTTACGTCGCTGACTCTGAGTTATTTGACATATTCCCAAAGGCCCATTTGGCTATTGGTCATGGAGTGCGGGACCGGACGTTGAAAGAACTTTCATCCAAATATAATAATATTATCCGTTGTGATATTGAGCTGTACATTCACCTCTGTGGGCCTTACCAGAAGAAACAAAAAGGTGTTAAAAAAGGTGTTGTGGTCAAGTCAGTGGTTTTTCTGTGGAATTTAGTTCCTTTTGTCAGGTTGATATCGATTTTTTAGTCCCATCCTGATAGAGTGTACAAGTTTTTGGTGGTGTACCAGGATCATCTCACAAAATTTTTAGTCCTAAGGACTCTGAAATCAAAGAGAGCGGAAAACGTAGCCTGCAACCTTATCGACGTATTTACGTTTCTTGGTGCTCCAACTATTCTACAGTCCGAAAACGGCAGGGAATTTGCAAACAATGTGATAAGCAGCGTAGAGCCTTGAAGTCTTGAAGATCGTCCACGGTTAGACGAGTCAATCACGAAGTCAGGGGAGCGTCGAAAGAGCAAATCCCGACATTGAAAACATGCTGTGTTCTTGGACACAAGATGAGAAAGCTGGCTGCTGAAGTGACGGATTGCAGTTCGTCCAACTTACGAAAAACAGAGCTTTTCTTTCTGGGATTAACAGGTCACCATATGAAGCTGTGTTGGGCTGCGAAGTTAGTGTAGGTCTCTCGACGTCGTCCCTATCTGACGATGTTTTATAGAGAGTAGAGACTGAAGAAGAGCTGGAAGAAAATAATAGAGAACGTATAAACAACACAACAGCAGAAAGAAAGACGAGATAAATCAATGTAAGAGGCACAGCTCTCTGCAGAAAACGTAGATGAGAATGCAATCCATGATCGAGGAAACCAAAACAGTGATGAAGCCATGGTTATCGAAGAGATTTTCTTTTCTGTGGTTACCGGAAGTTGTTCTTTTTCTGATATCTGTTGCGTCCGCTTGAAAGAAACAAGCGGTACTCATACATGTCAAAAATGTGGCCGAAACGCTCATGCCATCTGGGACATCTCCCAAAGACAATGACGGCGACGAAGTAGAAGTCTATGGGGTTGGCATTTTGTCGAACGTTTGCTTCAATATTGGGAAAGGTGTCCAAAGTAAAATGGAATCGAAGCTGAAACTTGAGACTGAGGCCAAAAAAATGAAAAGAGATACTGCAAAAAATTTCCTCCCTTGCATTTGGGTGTTACCGTGCGAGTTCCGATTCCCGACGTGGACAAACGCCGGGGTGACTCACGGATTTGTTGGCAGTTCATATGGTTCAAATGGCTCTGAGCACTATGGGATTTAACATCGATGGTCATCAGTCCCCTAGAACTTAGAACTACTTAAACCTAACTAACCTAAGGACAGCACACAACACCCAGCCATCACTGTTGGCAGTTGTTATGAACGTTACGGAAGATGGCTTTTACCGACTCGGATCTACAGAAGTAATCTTGAAAGAGCTCTACGAAAATCAGAGTTCACCGTATACCCAAAGAACTTAATAAGAGTTAAAGACGATCCTCACCATGAAATACTTCTCCGACCTGCAGCTACTTCTCAGTCCACAGGAAGTGGCCTAGGATTCGCCAGGTGTATGAAATGTATGTACAAGATCAACTTGCCAAAATGTAAAGTGCTCTTTTGTGCAGAAGAAAAGACAGTACTTACTATAACGAGTACTTCAGTCACAATTCTGCTTTCATTATTTGCCGGTAAGAATATACTGTACTTCGTTTCTTAGGTTTGTTCTTTCAGTTTTAAATGCGTATTAATTAGTAAAGGCTTCTCATCTTGTGCTCTTTTAACACTTTGCGTAAATGGTACTGGCCTTTGTCTATAATGCCTAGGTATTGAACAGAATGCTTAGGAAAAGTAACAAGCATTCTCCCAAAAATCTTCTACTTCAAAGTGTGCCTAAAACCATCAGGCATTGTGTTCATTCCCCAGGCATTCTATAAAATGCACAGTGCTGGTAACACGTATATCAGAAGGTACGACGACCAAAGATCCTGAAAGGGTACAGTACCGCCCGACATTGAAAATAGGTACAACATACTTCATTATTTTTGTCAGAAGAACACATTTTTTTTTGTAAAATAACTCAATTTCAATTAATACAGCGAAGCCGGATACCAGTGTGGGAAAGAATGACAATTTATTTATTTAATTGATCACATGTGCACTCCCACAAAGTAAATCCCTACATCCAGTTTGGTGAGATCTGTGAAATGAATGAATGTATGGTCATCTGCTAACCACAGATAGTGAATGTGAATATATGATCATCTTTGAGTCGATCCTTTGGCCACCTTTGGTGGGACCAAAGAGATGAAATTTACCAGAGCTTTGAGCGCCTGAAATGTGGCTGACCAATACGATAGCAAGGTGCTTCCCCCACCTCGACACAGGTGCGAGAGGACCTAGAGAACGGCCACGTTTCAGGACTCTGCCGCTGGATCTTGTGCTGTTAAGACCTGTTTTAGTTGTGCTCCGTAATGATGAAAGAGTGGAGACATGGTATGCATGTGGAATGTTTAAGAGTAGTTTGAAATAATAATTTCTCTATTTCAGGAACTTTTGTGGGGAGAATTAAATGCCAGGCAGGTAATATTAAAGGGATTGTAGTAATCATCAGAAGTGACCAACGGTCACAATGAAACCACGTGTAGCAATAAGTTGAAATACTTCCGTGTGCTTAAGTTAAGCTGAATTACTAGCGTGTGTACAATAAGTTGAAATATTTAAGAAATAGCGTGTGTACCATAAGTTGAAATATTTAAGAAATGGCGGGTGCAGGACTTGAAATTAGAGACGAGTACTTCCACGTGGTGAGTACTGTGTGAGTCTCAATCTGTGTATGAGACAAAGGATAAAGAGAAGTACTCGTCCATGGTATCAGTTGAGGACTCGCGTGTGTGATGAATATGTTCTTAATGTAACCTTGCGTGATATAATTCCGTGTGACGCTAGATTCAAACTCTGAGAGAGAAGCAAGGTGAGTCGGCCGTCTATCCTGCAATGCCACTTGGTTTGCATTGCGCAGGAAGACGTGCATATATCTCCAGAGTTCATAGTAGGAAAGTAGAATTACGAAGTGGGGCAGTGTCGTGTGAAACTGGGATATATATTAATTGAAGTGGGAAAGCTGAAAGTGATAGTGTTGTGACTATTTAGTGTTTTATATTTCTTATTGCAGTGTGATGTATGTCATGTAATTTGGGTATGTGTGGTTTGCATGGGAGAGTAGCAAGGTAGTTTCAAAAGTTTAGTGGGTTATGCCTGTTCCTTCGGTACCGCTCGGTCTGGAGGAAAGTTTAGTGATGATGATTGTGAGAGTCGAAGTGTGAGGTATAATAAAAGATCCACCATCCTATCCAGAAAGTGCACTGTAGCGTTAAAAATAATTACGAGACCATAATATAGAGATTCACCATTGTAAAGCCATGCCCACTGGGCGGAATTTCTCATGTGTTATTGTTGTAGGTTGTAGAATTTGTGTGTTTAGGTTAGAGAATTTATCGGAATAAATAAGATAGTGAAAAGAAAAAGATTGATGGACTTTTCCTTCGAATTGTATGTTGTCAGAATGTCCCGAATTTATAATGTGTGCGCCATTCATATTCAGTGCGGTGGCCACGTGTTGAAAAAAGCCGTTAAATAAAAAAGGAAAGGAAAATGTGGTATTGCCAGTGCGTAGTGTACAGTCAGAGTTCTGTAAATTACTGATAGTCAGATGCGTGTTTCCGTTGCGTATTAATCATATAGGAGGATAACTTGTAACTTAAGTGTGAGTACTAGAGTTCATGTTACTCGATAAATTAAGAATGAATCCACTCGCTTGGCAGACCACTCATCTTGCAGGCCTGACTGCTTGATGCCACAGTATGAGCAAGGCATGTGGGTGCCTCTCAATCCATTCTTCTTTTATGGTTGCGGTCCAAGCCCTATGTCTTGCAGGAATCGAATTGGCGAGTGAGGGGTTCAGGAGTAGGTGATGATACACTAGTATTGTGACAGGCTGGGAATTTAAATCGGATGGGAAGGGTGCTCAGCTGAGGTGGTTTAGGTGACTGCTTGCGAGTGAGAGATCCGGGTTCGAGTCCCAGTACCGCTCAAATATTCGCTTGTTGTCACTGCCCAAATACGGCTGATGTAATTGAGAACCTTTGAATACAATTTCAAGAAGCAATATAAATAATTATTAATGATAACACTTACTTAAGAAATTAAGATAAGTAAGGTAGCAGTGTAAAGCTTGTTTGAAGCTGGAATTTTTTTACGGAATTCTTGTTCTTCAAATGATTTTCATTTGAACGTAAACCTAAATATTATAGGTTTTTGACACATATTGAAAATGCTAGGAGTGGAATTTCTTTCTTTTTTAGGTAAGAATTTGCCACCGTCGTTTTTCTTACGGAGATTTATTGACAAATGATGAGGGAGCTCTTTTGAAGATGTTATGCACTTTGTTACGACAAGTAGACACAATGTTTGGCTTTTCGTTGCACCGAGACGAAGAGACGAAAACAGAAGACGGTGTATCTCGCCAACTGCGAGTTCGAGTCCTCCCTCGGGCATGGGTGTAAGTTAGTTTAAGTAGTGCGGAAGTCTAGGGACGATGACCTCAGCAGTTTAGTCCTTAGGAATTCTCAGACATTTGAACATTTTGGTATGTCTCACTTGCACTGTTTCCCTATTTATCAATTAGATTAATAAATCGGCAAAGTAAGTGTCTGTAATAATACACTGCGTTATGTTCCGCGTATGAACCTAGCAGAGTGCAGAATTTTGATCGACAAACTAAAAAGCAATTTGTCTCTCGAAAACAAAAGACGAAAGAATTGCGATACGTCCCTGAGGATACCGAACAGTTAAAATTAAAATGTAAAACAGTATTGGTCGCAATCTTGTTAAAAAAAAATTTCATGGAGTGAGTGACCGGTTTCGACTTTATGGAAGAGTCATCTTCAGACTCCAGAGCCGTGGATGGGCACTGCTAGATGAGTCCCGTATATCCTCGAGCTGGAGCAGTTACACGAGCGTCGATGGTCACTCATTCCAATAAAAAAATATTTTAAGAAGATTGCGATCAAGACTGTTTTATATTTTAATTTTAACTTCTTTTAAGATTGCTGACTATGTTTTCAAAAATACCGAGCAGTGGCAGAGACTTTATGAACGAACACCAAACCGTTTCCAAAGCAAGAAAACCACTACTCAAAACCGTAAGAGTGTTAGTTGTCACTTAAGCGTAGGTCCGAGCGTGTGCAAAACGTATGTTCTTTTCAAAATAGCCCGCACCACATAACAGCGATGAGCAGACGTATGTCCAGAAGTGATTTTGAAATTAAATTTGGTGTGGCATGGCGGGATGCATGTTCATATTGCGACAAAGATGGTCAGAGCAGACTCGAGCGTAGGAATTACAAAAGCTGCAATGGAGAATGAAGCAGCACACAAAACACTTGCTGCTTATAGCGGAAAAATCGAGACAATGGTTAATGATATGGCTATGTGTATCGATCTTCGGCTGGTACTATCCTGTCCACAGTTGAATCATTCGTATCTATCTTATAAACAGCAGTACTCTTGTTTCAACCTGACAACACATAAAACCAGTAGTAACGCTACTTTCATGTATTTTTGACATAATACAGAGGCATAGCAGAGATATCTTCACATATCCTGAATTACGTTGTTGTTTTTTTTTTTTTTTTTTTTTTTCCTTTATTGAATTTCAATTCCCCCCAAAAGGGGGCGGGCTGGCAGCAGCTTAGGACGCCGCTCTGCAGCCTACAGGTTTTCTGACAAAGAGCAGGAGAATAAATAATAATAAAAAACAGGCGATAAAATCGGGGACTCATTGAGTAACAAGGTGAAAAGAAAATGGGGAAATGAAAACAAACAACAGAGGGATGATGAAGCGAATAAAAATACATACGGAGCAGACAGGGGAAACAATAGACAATTAAAAAAAAAAAACACGGCGACAGTCTGGATTCTGTTCGCAAAGTATATAAAACGCACACCCAGCGACAGCATGGTTTCTGTTCGCAACACAACACTGAATAGTCACTAGAACACAGCACGAAAAAGTCGGCAAAGGTGACACCACAGTCGAGAGCAGGTGGGGGGAAACTGAACAGGAGATGGGAAAACAAAAAGGGGGGGAAAGGAGAGTAAAAGCGAAGGGGGGGGGGGAACCGGGAAAGGAGCTGATGGAGGATGAGGACCCATAAGAGGGGTGGGGGGCAGACGCGACAGGGAGGGGGGTAGGCAGAGGAGGGGAATACAAAAGGACTGGGGGGGAGAAGGGAGGTAGGGAGAGGTGTAGTGGGGAGGAAACAGGACGGAAGGGGGGGGAAGAGGGAGCCCAGGGAAAGGACAGAGGAAAGGAGGGGGAGGGAGGATCAGAGTTGATAGGAAGGATAAATGGAGGGAGAGAGGGCATCATCCGGGAGGGGGAGTTGACGGAAGCCACCTTGGGAAAGGAGATGGAGGGTGTAGAGATGGAGGGTAGGGGGGACACAACGGTGAAGACGGGGCAGGGGGCGAGGATGGGAGAGGAGAGGAGCAACCAGGGGGTGAGGGGGTTCAAGATGGTGGGAGGTGTAGAGGATGCGGATATGTTCGAGGAAGAGGAGCAGATGGGGGAAAGGATTACGTTGTTGCACATTTCAGGTAGTTTCATGTACGCATGGCACATTTGAGTTTGAGCGTGTCGTGCGAGAGGACTCACTGTCCTCCCCTTATTTCCATTCACAACTACGGTTCCTGGCCTTGCCGAGAGACATACACACCCGTCTGCTACGGGGTCCCGAGGCTATCTGCTCGGCCGTTTCAATGGTGTTAATCTTACCTGTGAGCGCAAAGAATCTGGGAGACCCACTTCCGCACGTAGGTTGCAAGGCCTCCCGACAGGGAGCAGACTATACTGGACAGTTTGACCTGTCCAGTTTGGAAGCTGCCACTACATGGCGGTTGGAGCCAGTTGCAGAGTCCAAACATACTCCCACTCTAAAATGAGTCTTCTCATTTTACAAATAACCTCAGTTTTAACAAACAACTAATCCAAAACAAGGAAAACAAGGAAAATATAACTAGACACACTATCAATGCACAGAAAACACGAAGACACTAACATTTGGGATGCCTACACCACCAAAACACCACTGTCACATTGTATGTGAAACACGATGGGTGCAAACATGTAGGACACAAAACAATTAAGTATTAACATCATACTGCATAAAGACATGAAAATCAGTGCTAACAGCAGTTAGTCCACAAGAAAAAGCTACAGCTTCCCAAGCTCTTATGAATTACGAGGTTGTTCCAGTAAATGGCAATTTGGCAGTGGCCCTGTATCACATACTACTACACAGATCTGATGGAGCACTTAATTGATTCACAGCTTAGGCAGGAGACACAACTTTGCTGTAGGCCTCTTAATCTGCCCATTAGCAGTTTTTAACATCACCATACACACACATTTAAGAAGACTGGGAAACACTTGGTCAGTGATACCCAGACTCCACACAAAGGGAGGCAAGTTATCCTCTTTGACCAGCACATGATCGCCAATCTGGGGTTGCCGTGCTGCTTGCAATGTCCGTTTTCTGCATTGCTGCAGATCATATATCTATTCTGTGGCTCACATCCTTCAAAAGGGCCGGCCGGTGTGACCGAGCGGTTCTAGGCGCTACAGTCTGGAACCGCGCGACCACCACGGTTGCAGGTTCGAATCCTGCCTCGGGCATGGATGTGTGTGATGTCCTTAGGTTAGTTAGGTTTAAGTAGTTCTAAGTTCTAGGGGAGTGATGACCTTAGAAGTTAAGTCCCATAGTGCTCAGAGCCATTTGAACCATTTGAATCTTCAAAAGGACTGATGCAACTGCTATATAAATTGCCCTCTGTGCAATCTGTTTGTGGGAACCTCAAGGACATAGGATGAGCACAAAGGAGCTGTCGGATTAGGAAGTGACCAGGAGTAAGAGCGGCAGGAGAATCTAGGTCATCAGAGAGAAGACACAACGGCCTTGAATTTAAGCATGCTACTATCACGTAAGTGGATGGCCCTCATTGCCATGCAAATGAATAAAGCAATATAAGCCTTGGTGGTAACCTTACCCCATCCTCCACCACGCTTTACGGCAATATGGCCTGCGTAATCTACTCCACAGCGCTGGAATGGACGAGACTGGTTTAGTCGAGCTGCAAGTAGCTGACCCATGAGTTGAACTGCTGTCTTGGACTTAAGCCTAGGGCATTTTAAACATTTCCTGGTAACTCCTTTGTGTTACACCCATTGGAGATCCAAAATCTCCTACGCAGAATAGAGAAAAAAAATTGTGACCTAGTGTGCAACAGATTTTCATGTTCACATATTATGAGAATTTTTGTCAAATGATGCTTAGGCGGTACGATAATGGGATGGCGCTCGTCATATGGCACATCAGCATTCATTAATCTCCCTCCCACTCGTCAAATACCTTCGGCATCAACAAATGGGTGCAAATTCCTTAATTTGCTACTATGTGGAATAGGAGAACTGGCCTTCAACAAAGCTATCTCATTACCATATTCACTATGATGAGCTGTGCCAAAGGCCCTTTTGATAGCGTTTTGGCATTTCTGTGGATTGAGTGACCCAGTTCTGCTGTCTGATTTCTGAAGTCTAGTATTATTAGCAAACCTCAGAGCATAAGCCAAAACTCTCTAAGTTTTCTCGAATGATGAATATTTACACAGCAGTTCATCATTAAGCTTAACGACCAACACCAAGGATACTTGTGTACACCTTCTGTTGGGTGCATCTTCTACACTACGTGAAGTACAGGTGTTGCAGTTGAGGTCGCAAGTGGATAGCCATGACGGGCCAGACCACAACTGAGCAAGTGAACTAAAAGCAGCTGGATTAATATCATGTGATAAGTGATCAGCAGGATTATCCTCGATTTGACTGGCATCTGAATTCAGTTCCTGAATTTCAGAGACTCTGTTGGCAACAAAAGTTTTCCAATGACCAGGACTACGCTGCCCCAACAGAGAACTATTGCGAAGTCCGTCCACAAATGAATATCGCCACTATCTGTGATGTCTAAGGCATTGGCCACTTTGTGAATGAGTCGAGCAAGAAACAGAGCGCCACATAATTCCAGTCGTGGAAGAGACTGTTGTTTTACAGGGGCAACGCGAGATGTTGCTGTAGCCAATGAGACTAACCCATTGTTATTGGGAAGAATACATCTGACGTATACACACGCACCATATACCAACTGTGAAACATCAAAATAACCATGAATTTTTAATTTAACATACTGCGGACAAGGAATGATCTTCCTGTTAATCAAAACGCCATTTAGGGAAGGCAGTTGGACGCAAACGGCATTCCATTTATCCGTGAGGTTGGCTGGAAGAATTTCATCCCGACCAAGGCTTAGTTTCCACAAGCGCTGCAAGAAAAATTTGCATCTTATGACTGCTGGACCTAGAAGTCCCATTGGGTCATAAATTGATGCTATTGTAGACATGACATTTCGCTTGGTAACTTTTAATAACTGATGATTCTTCAGCTACATATGGCACTGGAATGTGTCAGAGCCAGGGTGCCATAATATTCCAAACGTTTTTATGGCTTGTTCACCATTAAGATGACAAGACTAACACGTTTCTCTGTCCTGCACAGGAATTTTTTGCATGACCTTGTGCCTATTGGATCACCATTTCCTCAGTGTAAACCCCCAGAAGCAAGTAGTTGAATCAGCTGGGTATAAAGTTCCTTAGCTTCAGCTTCTGTAGCTTATCCATCTAAGAAGCCACCCGCATAAAAGCTAGACATCAATGCTTGCGATGCCGTTGGAAACCTGTTTTGATTTTCCAAAGCCAACTGTTGAAGACATCTAGTAGCATGAAAGGCAGCAGGAGTGGTTGTGTAAGTGAGTGTGCACAGTCTATATTCTTGCATCGGTTCAGTCGGTGATTCTCGCCACAGAATTCTCTGGAAGCTCCTATCATCAGGATGGAGGGACACTTGGCGTTAGAGGAGCAGAGTTTTATAGTAATAAATCTGGCTGGACAGGGGGACCAACCATCAAGATATCATTGAGAGATACTCCATTAGAAATGGCAGCAGTGCCAGCAAATACTACCCTCAACTTAGTAGTGCAGCTGCATTCCTTGAAGACAGCATGATGTGGAAGGTAACACCATGGACCAGTAAAAACTTGAAATTAGAGGGATCCATGTGTTCCATTTCAACATATTCATACATGAATGCAGCGTATTCCTTCTGCAGATTCGGTTGCCATTTGACAGCTGACGACTTTTCAGCTGCACATGGCATTGGAGTTTGTCAGAGCCAGGGTACCATAATATTCCTTATGTTTTTTGTTGTGACTTGGCAAGACAGCCAAGTCACTATGAGAGGAAGCTGAAAGGCACGCGCTTAAGCTCACACAGGCTGGCGTGAGGTCTGGAACATTACAAGGAAATGAGAACTTAGAAAAACGGACGCAGTTGCTGTAATACTTAACTTTAATCCATAATTGTAGAACATCTCTCTGGACTGTACATGCTTCAAGGTAAGTATCAAATGCTATGGCGCCTTGCTAGGTCGTACCAAATGACGTAGCTGAAGGCTATGCTAACTATCGTCTCGGCAAATGAGAGCGTAGTTGTCAGTGTAGAATCACTAGCAAAGTCGTCTGTACAACTGGAGCGAGTGCTAGTAAGTCTCTCTAGACCTGCCGTGTGGTGGCGCTCGGTCTACAATCACTGACAGTGGCGACACGCGGGTCCGACGTATACTAATGGACCGCGGCCGATTTAAAGGCTACCACCTAGCAAGTGTGGTGTCTGGCGGTGACATCACATTTTTTATGCCTTGTTCACCAGTAAGATGACAAGGCGACGACGTTTCTCTGTCCTGCACAGGAACCTAAGGGTTTAAAGTCAGGTTTCACTGGCAGCCGAACCACAAATACCCCTTCTTCAACTCATGACGTGTGGTGCTGAAAGTGAGCCTTACGTAGTTCATCCTGCTTACTCATAGTTTTCGTAGACAGTTCCTTTAGCTCCCAAAACCGTTGCAGTTTGGCACCTAAATTGTCACCTCTAGCAAAGCACGAAGTCACTGTAGAATGAGGCATATTGCATGAAGCTGAAGGCATCCTACTAGACAAAATCCAGCCAAATTTTGTTTCGATCAATGAAGGATGACTTGGTTTCACCAGCCTTTACTTACAAACAATATCAAAGAAAACCTCAGCACCAAGAATTAAATCTGCCGTGGAAGGCTTGTTGAATTCTGGATCAGCAAGCAGAAGACCACATGGGACACTCCAGGACCTTGTGTCTATATAGATTGCTGGTAGGTCACTCGTTACATTGTCTACTACAGCACTGGTGGTTCTAACATGAAAGTCGTTGAGCTTAGACGACAGTTCAACATCACAAGTGTAAGACACTGAGGCTGCAAAGGCACTGTTTACGCCCTTCACATTAAATGAATGTTTAGTTCACTTCAGTTTTAATTTCTCTGCAATGCCCTTAAATATAAAGGATATAGCAGAACTCTGCAAACCTGCTGTCTACCCATGCTGTCCTTAATCTTGACAACAGCTGTTGTCAACAAAATATTACAATGGATGGCTACTTTCCCCATCGTCCCTTGATGGGCCAAGGAATAGTCTCTGGGTTCACTATTCTGCCCATTCCTTGGATCAACAGACTTGTAGAGCAGTATGTTGTGCCAACCCTTACAGGTCTTACAAAGAGAAATCTTGCATTTAGTTGAGAAATGACAAGAGCAGATCCACAGAAAAAAGCTTATTTTTTGTCACATATGCCCTCCACTCATTGATATTTAGTGATTGAAACCCCTTGCATTTGGTGATAGCATGAGGTTCACTGAAAAAATTACATGACTCCTCGGTATCAGCATTAGCCATATGAGACCTCCTCACATAACTCGTTTGATTTGAATTATTGGCATTTCCTTGCAGATCCCTTGAGGTGTTATCCCTGAACCTGATCAACTCAAAGGCCTGACATTTGAAAATGTCGACCCAGACATCTTTACCTCCTACTCATGATGATCCGTGGGTCGTATACTAGACAGAATCCCTTCCGAAAGAACAACTTCATGAAGTGGAACATTAGGGTTGAGAGCTACTAAGGCCTCTGAATGGCTACATACGTGATTACTTAGTTGCCTATAATCGCTCGCTGCGCCATGGCCTGTAGGTAAGGCCAACAAAGCATGTCTAGCTGCCACTGTTTTGGGCTATTATATCTCTGGGTAATAAGCCCCTAGGCTATCGACAGGTTTCCTGCTGTGGCAGGTATATGTTTCAGTAGGTCCTTAGCTTCACCTTGCAAAGACGAATTAAGGTAACGAAGTTTTTGAACGCCATCAATTGAATTGTTATTCATAATGAGACTCAAAAATGTTTCCCTGTATGTTGACCACTTAAGGTAGTCAAAATTTGGCAAGTTAATAGCGGGTAGTTTCAAAGAACTGACACTGCCTGATGGATTCGAGCCCAAAGGCTGCGAAAGCTGGGTGTACCTCTTAGTTGAACCCTTGATACTGAATTCAACGAAGTCCCACGAATCCTCAAATTCTGACCTGTACTTACTATGATCTGCTGATCTGTCTTCAGTTTCCAGCTGTGTTTAAGATGACTCAAAATCAGTCTCAATCTGAATCAATTGACTTAATTTTTATTCCAGCATTTGGATGCTGCCACTGTCCACAGACTGCACAAAGCTCATTAGACGCGCGAGAGTGGCCTTTGCAACACCTCTCCGATTGTTTTCGCTGAGGGATCCATTTTACGACTGAGAAGATGATAGTAGGAAGCTAACAGTTGCACTTACCAGGTTGCAGCGGCAATACGAGGCAGTACGGTCTGGAACAGCAGTGGCGTCAAGGGCACTGGCAGCTGGTATGGCAGGCGCTGCAGTCTCCGCGGCGCGAAGTTTCGGCCGGAGCAGAAGGTGACGTCATCGATAATGCTGGCACCGACCCGATTCTGTGCTTCCTGCGTTTGAGTTCGAGACACGTTAAACGTTCACAAATATGTCACCGATCACCGAAACTAGCCGCTAGCTGTTACTATCGAAGTGCCGAACAGCGCAGCTCACACGTGGTTTTTTAAAAGTTCACAAATATCGGAAAAGAAATCAGCCCGAACGTAAATTCCGATGGTCACTGTATCTGGCCCGGAGGACCAATAATTGTATGCATCGGCTCTTCCTCCCATGTTGTTACATTTGAGTTTGAGCGTGTAGTGCGAGAGGACTCACTGTCCTCCTCTTATTTCCACTCACAATAATTAGACGGAACACAATATCTGGTATAAATGTTTATTATAATGTTGTTGTTGTGGTCTTCAGTCCTGAGACTGGTTTTATGCAGCTCTCCATGCCAATCTATCCTGTGCAAGCTCCTTCATCTCCCAGTACCTACTGCAACCTACAACCCTCTGAATCTGCTTAGTGTATTCATCTCTTGGTCTCCCTCTACGATTTTTACCCTCCACGCTGCCCTCCAATGCTAAATTTGTGATCCCTTGATGCCTCAGGACATGTCCTACCAACCGATCCCTTCTTTTAGTCAAGTTGTGCCACAAACTTCTCTTCTCCCCAATCCTATTCAATATCTCCTCATTAGTTACGTGATCTACCCACCTAATCTTCAACATTCTTCTGTAGCACCACATTTCGAAAGCTTCTATTCTCTTCTTGTCCAGACTATTTATCGTCCATGTTTCACTTCCATACATGGCTACACTCCATACAAATACTTTCAGAAGCGACTTCCTGACACTTAAATCTATACTCGATGTTAACAAATTTTTCTTCAGAAACGCTTTCCTTGCCATTGCCAGTCTACATTTTATATCCTCTCTACTTCGACCATCATCAGTTATTTTGCTCCCCAAATAGCAAAAAACCTTTACTACTTTGTCTCATTTCCGAATCTAATTCCCTCAGCATCACCCGACTTAATTCGACTACATTCCATTATCCTCGTTTTGCTTTTGTTGATGTTCGTCTTATATCCTCCTTTCAAGACACTGTCCACTCCGTTCAACTGCTCTTCCAAGCCCTTTCGTGTCTGACAGAATTACAATGTCATCGGCGAACCCCAAAGTTTTTATTTCTTCTCCCTGGATTTTAATACCTACTCCATTTTTTCCTTTTTTTTCCTTTACTGCTTGCTCAATATACAGATTGAATAACATCGGGGAGAGGCTACAACCCTGTCTTACTCCCTTCCCAACCGCTGCTTCCCTTTCATGTCCGTCGACTCTTATAACTGCCATCTGGTTTCTGTACAAATTGTAAATAGCCTTTCGCTCCCTGTATTTTACCTCTCCCACCTTTAGAATTTGAAAGTGAGTATTCCAGTCAACATTGTCAAAAGCTTTCTCTAAGTCTACAAATGCTAGAAACGTAGGTTTGCCTTTCCTTAATCTTTCTTCTAAGGTAAGTCGTAAGGTCAGTATTGCCTCACGTGTTCCAACATTTCTACGGAATCCAAACTGTTCTTCCCCGAGGTTGGCTTCTACCAGTTTTTCGATTCGTCTGTAAAGAATTCGCGTTAGTATTTTGCAGCTGTGACTTATTAAACTGATAGTTCGGTAATTTTCACATCTGTCAACACCTGCTTTTTTTGGGATTGGAATTATTATATTCTTCTTGAAGTCTGAGAGTATTTCGCCTGTCTCATACATCTTGCTCACCAGATGGTAGAGTTTTGTCAGGACTGGCTCTCCCAAGGCCGTCAGTAGTTCTGATGGAATGTAGTCTACTCCCGGGGCCTTGTTTCGACTCAGGTCTTTCAGTGCTCTGTCAAACTATTCACGCAGTATCGTATCTCCCATTTCATCCTCATCTACATCCTGTTCCATTTCCATAATATTGTCCTCAATATTATTATTATTATTATTATAAACTTTACAATGTGCGTAGGCAGCGTTCCAACTGCGGTTCCTGGCCTAGCTAAGAGACTTACGTACTCGCCCGTCCGCTACGGGGTCTCAAGGCTACCTGTTCGGCCGTTACAACGGCGCTACTCTTACCTGCGCGCACAAAGAACCTTGGAGATCCACTTCTGCACGTATGTTGCAATGTATTGAGACAGGGAGCGGACTATTCTGGGCAGTCTGACCTGCCCAGTTTGAAAGCTGCCACTAGATGGCTGTTGGAGTGAGTTGCAGAGTCCAAACAATGATAGTGAGATTCGGACTCTGATAAATCTTTCATTGCTGTAGAGATATTCCTCTTTATAGTGCATAGTTTCTTACTATGTGATAGGGATTTTGATCCTACAGAGAGCAACAAACAATTCTTTCTTGTACATTTCATCTCCTTTGTTTTTCGACCTCTTTGTTCCGCAGTTGCAGATATACAAATTGTATAGATACATTACAGTCTTTTACTACTGTGAGGGAAGTCTTACTAAGACGAGACGCATTTCACTTCGTTCTAAAGTATCACCAGCCGTGTTCTTCAACTTGCATGTGTTGGGTGTTCAGCACACAGCAGTTTCACTCTACTAAATAATCACTTTATTTGTTGAGAAGAACTACTGGCGAGATGAGATTAGCTCTTCTCAACACAGAAACGATTTTACGTATGAAGATCGCTCTCCGTTGAGAATGGCATGCTGTGTTCAGTTTGCTACAAACCCATCAGTCTTGTCATACAGCTGTCCTGATGTTCCAGACTCTCGCATTTTGTTCATCATACAGGATTGCGGAAGTGTATCTAGCGCCTTCCGAAAAGTCAAGGAACACGGCATCAATCAGGATGCCAAGTACAGCTGCTCTCTGGGTCTCGCGTTTTCGAAATCCATGTTCATTCCTTGAGAGGAGTTTTTCAGTCTCCAGAAATGTTGTAGTTCACGGGCGTAAAACATGTTCCAAAACTGTACAACGGACCAACTTCAGAGATATGGGCGATGGTACGACAACCCTTCTTTAAAATGAGACCTGTGCTTTTTTGCAATCATTAAGAAGACATCCTTCGTCCAGTGACCGACGGACACCGCTGCTAGAAGAGGAGCAAGTTTTTCGGATACCTATCCAGAAACAGTGTGCAGTGAGGTCCCAGTGCCCTTTCCTGTGTTGAGCGATTTCCGTTGTTTTCTTATCCCATGGTCACTTATTTCGATCCGTGTAATTGTGACGTTCGTGCGACGATTTCAGTTAACAGAGGCATAAAACTACGGATCTGACATCGGTCTGTTGTAGAATTTTGGTACATGTTTTATGCTCGTCAATTATGACATTTCTGGAGACCGAAAATGTCCTCCGCACTAATCAACATGTATTCTATACACGACGGTCATGTGACACCCAGGTCGCTCTGTTCTTACACGGGAGCCAGAAAGCAGTACATACATCTGAAAACTTATTATATGTATGTAAACAACCTCCGAAAGTTTGTCGGTGGAGTGCTGCTCAAATGACTCTGAGCACTATGGGACTTAACATCTGAGGTCATCAGTCCCCTAGAACGTAGAACTACTTAAACCTAACTAACCTAAGGACATCACACACATCCATGCCCGAGGCAGGATTCCAACCTGCGACCGTAGCAGTCGCGCGGTTCTAGGCGCTTCAGACTGAAGCGCCTAGAACCGCTCGGCTACCGCGGCCGGCTGGAGTGCTGCTTCGGCCTTTATAATATTCAGTACAGAGGACGTGTAGCGTTACAGGAGAGCTAGAAAATGCATCAGTTAGTGTCACATGAACAGAATGTCGAGGCGTATGCATACGGAGTGATTTAAAGTGGGACAACCACATAAAAAAAGTCGCCAGTAAGGCAGATCAAGGAGTGAGATTCATTGAAGGAAGCTTACTCCACCCACAACAGACGTAACTTATGAAATCCTCTTTAGACCGTTATTTTAATGTTGTTCGGCAGTCTAGGATGTGTACCAAATAAAACTGACAGAACAAATAGAGAAAATCCAAAGAAGAACAGGACATTTCCTTGCAGGTTCATTTGTAAGCGCAGAACGTCACGGAGATGCATAGTCGACACCAGTGGCAGACGCTGCAATAGAGGCATTCTGCATCACGATGTAGTTAACTGTTCAAGTTCCGAGAGCGTACGTTCGTGAAAAGCAAACGATAACGTATAGAGTGTGTTCCAAAATGATCTTTAAAAATTCTATCACGTACATTTCAGAAAATGGGGATACGTCGAAAGGTTCGATTTTCGGCATAGTTTCTCACACACCTAACGTTCTTGTAGCCGCTTCACAGAATCTGGTGATGTGCGCATGCCATCTGTAGCACGCAGGATGTCTAAGCGTCATTCGCTATGGAAATCTGAGAACCACCACTTTGAAATGGAAACTGTGCACTGTAGTCCAAAGGTTAACGCGTGATTAGCTCTGCTTCACTACTGTGTGGTAGAGACGTTTTTCTTAGCAGAGGCGTCAGTAACCTTGACTATTGATCTGGACATGTTGGCACACTTTGTATCTCCACTGGAAAGTCGAAGAAATGCAACCTGACATCGTGCTGCAGCAGAATCATGACCCTTTCTCTGGGCCTTGACTGCCAGGAAGGCTTTTGACGGTACATCTACACGTCACTGGACTGGCAGAGTTGGGGCCATTTTCTGGCCCTTGCGGTCCCTTCATTTAGTCCTATTACATCTTTTGCTTTTGGGACTTGAAGGACACTGTTTACCAGACGGTGCGGGACGTGCAGGAACTACGAGATCGCATCAGAGCTGCAACTGCACACGGTAATGAGAACATGCTAGGAAATGGAATCTCGCTTAGATAGCTTGGGTGCCACAGAAGGGGTACACATTGAACTCTGTTAAATTCTAAAACATTAGCTGAATGTGAACACTGTGTCGCAAACCGTACCTTTCTACCTCGCCCCATTTCTGAAAAGTACTTGATTTGAGTTGCGAATATCATTTGGGAACTCCCTGGTATTGCTTCCTCCTAAGTATATGTAGTGTTCCTTTTGAAATCTTAAAAGGACAATACATATTAAATGACTAAAAAAAGAAACGGTGAGTAATACTAAATGGACAGGAACGTCAAATTTATTATGAAAATTTATCAAATTAATTTCAAGAAAGTGTTATATCGATCGTAATGTAAAAAAAAGGCACTATATGTAATGGATGAAATCGTAGTGTGTAACGTATAGACGCAATCATTATGATCTTTGTTCTTATATACAAACTGAAAAAATAATATGAAATTTTCTTCTGCTGTTGGTCTACTGTCTGTAAGGTACGATCGCTGTTGTATTGGATACATTATGTATAGCGATAGCATTTGTTCTGTTTGTTCTCTTGCTTAGCAGTTAATTAGAGTGTATCGTGTGCTTGGTGAATACATATATAAAGTGAGTGTATTGTGTCATTTAAAATCCCATACAAGCACCTCTTGATAAAGCGTGAATTGAAAAAAGTTATTTAGCATTTTTCAGTTGCTGCGAAGAGAGCAGCGGTGATCTTTGACTGGTAACAATTGGCCGCCATTACGCGACATATTCAAAATTGCTATTTTGTGCAGATTACTTCAATAGCCAGCGTAGTAAAAATCATTCCAAGTCATTAAGTTATTTAAAGTGGAAAAGTTCAATAATGTTATTTTGGCAAAAACTAAATATTTTCAGAGATGCAATTATTTCCAGGTCAGTGAACTTAGTCGGAATTCCATTACGGTAACGGCATTTGAAATAATTTGCACGGAGTCTGGCGTTCAAGTAAATCATAACTTAACATTTGTTTTGGCCACCTACAAATAAATTTTCTTGTTACGGCCTCTATTCTTTCTTACGTAACAGTCAATACTAATAAATCAATATATCATATAATAAATTACAGTAGAGGGACGTAATATATACCTCGTGGAAATACCATGAAGGTAAATTCACAGAGATTCGAGGCGACAAGGAGGCTTACCAGCAGTCGCTTTTCTTGCCAGCTGTTTGCAGGTGGAACAGGAAATGGGCGAAGTGTCAGAGGTACACAAAATACCCTCTTCCAAGCACCGTATCGTGGCTTTGGCGTATAGATGTAGATGGTGGTTTACTTCCATTACGTTTGTAGTCATTTGTAAAAGCTTGAAACGCGTCCTCGTATGCCTCATGGAAATACGAGCTCCTTACATCGGTGTACACCACACACACCAAAGTTTTGTTGGTAAACAGCACTAAAGAAGTTGTGAACCGACGCACTGGTAGAGCGAAATAGTGACATTATGATTTTTATCTAACTAAGAGAACTCGATCTTTCAGTTACACGAGGATATGAATATGAAACTCTTTGATACAAGACCGAGACACAGTGGCACTTCGGACGTCATATCAAGCTGGGCGATCGACGTACCAAAATTATGAAAACAATTTAAATGGTATCTTGGAACGTTATATGACGAGTGATCAGTGAGAACAGAACACGCAGCAGATAATACAGAACGATTCTTTCTCATGAAAGTGAGACTAGGTGTTTTGCAAAAACGAACGCAGTTACGAAAAAAGGAGGGCAGAAGTAGATTCATTACTTAGATGGTGCTTATTTGTGATTGAAGGCTGTGACTCTTCCACACGAGATTTGTTTTGTACAAACCCATCCACCGTCTCCTTCATTGTGATAAATACAGCATCATACAGTTGACACTATGTCTGAATTACCGTAGCTCAGCTTTCCATCCGGTATATTTAATTAAATACAAGTACATTTTATTTTGTCGCAGATAATACACCACAGCAAATTTAAGATTTGTGAGGATTTTCTTTTTAAACACAATGTTCACACTTTCAATGCTGACACACTTCCGCATCCGTAGAAACCTCTCATTCTCAGTGGAACTGCCGAAAATAAAAGAAAATTGAAGTAACATAGTTAAAAGGCTGGCCTTTGAGTGGAAACCCAATCGAAAGTCTAATTCAGTCCTTAACAGAAATGACACTTATTTCTCCTTGATATCGTGTGATTTAGTAGTTATAAAATTCGATTATTTGTCTGCTATTCTTTCGGTCGAATTTGTTGATCGCATATTGTCCCAATACCTCTACGTCATCAACTATTTTACTACACTGTCACGTACGCCAGGGTCACGAAACTTCTTACGGGGCAACAAATACACATTGCTTAGCCCAACGCAGGAAAAACTACGTATCTAGTACAATATAGCACCAAGCACCAAGCGCCAATATATCCAGATCTTTCGCAAGAATATTCCTCCGTGCCTGTGCCTAGTCCCCCAGGATTAGCGACAAAATCCGGGACACCGAATGTGCTGCGGTAATACCGCTGATGCGAGTCGTATTTCTGGATAAAGAAAAGATATTGTGATCTTGTCATAAAAGTATCGTGACTGTATATGTGTCATGCCTAATTCTATACATAACTTTTACAGATATTAAACGACAACGCACATACAGTCAAGGAACCATAACAAACGTATATATTTTGAACGCATTTTGGATATTTCTCCCAACAAAATAACGCATAGTGACCGGAGTTACATCTCTGGCTCCCAGTCACCATTTTACGATGGACATACACGATACCGAAAATTCCTTGTTGAAAAATGTTAATGTCATCTTCACTGCAACTCCAGGTGTGACTCATTCAATAGAACAATCTGTCACAAGCCGTACGAAAATGTAAATTGTCAGTTGTTCACAATCATATAATACCGGAAGTTCTTCGCCAAATGCTTTGAATTTTTGACACAAAGACGTATTGTAGTACGGGCGGGTTTTTACATACCTACTGGAGCTCTATAGGGTATATATGTGATAAAAGGCATCCCTAGTTCGTTTGTACAGAATCGTAAATCCCCTAAACTTCTTCACCAATTCCTTTGACATTTTGGTGCACGCTATACTCAACCACATGTATGTTCCTCTTTACCTACTGGAATGCCGTATGGTTTATTAATTTGTATGTCATATACATAATAAATCAAAATATAATAAACATTATATAATGCACTGAAGCGCCAAAGAAGTTGGTATAGGCACGCGTATTCAAATACAGAGATATGAAAACAGACATAATAAGATACTGCGGTCGGCAACACCTATATAAGACAATAAGGGTCTGCCGCAGTTATTAGATCGGTTACTGCTGATACGATGACAGGTTATCAATTTAAGTGAGTTTCAACGTCAGCACAACAGTGACGCGACACGGCACCTCCATGGTAACGATGAAGTGGGGATTTTCCCTTACGACCGTGCGACTAGAGTACCGTGAATAACAGGAATCCGATAAAACATCAAACCTCCGACATCGCTGCGGCTGGAAAAAGATCCTGCAAGAACAGGACCAACGACGACTGAAGAGAATCGTTCAACCTGACAGAAGTGCAACCCTCCCGCAAATTGTTGCAGATTTCAATGCTGGGCCATTAACAAGTGTCAGCGTGCCAACGATTCAACGAAACATCGATATGGGCTTTCTGAGCCGACGACCCACTCGTGTATCCTTGATGACTGCACGATACAAAGCTTTACGCCGCGCCTGGGTCCGTCAACACCAACATTGGACTGTTGGTGACTGGAAACACGTTGCTTCGTCAGACGACTCTCGCTTCAAATCGTATCGACCGGCTGGACCTGTACGTGTATGGAGACAAACTCATGAATCCATGGACCCAGCATGTCAGCAGAGGTGACTCTTTAATGGTGATGGGCGTGTGCGGCTAGAGTGATATGGGAAATTTGATACGTCTAGATACGACTCTGACAGGTGACACGTACGTAAGCATCCTGTCTGATTAGCTGCATCCATTCATGTCCATTGTGCATTCCGACGGGCTTGGGGAATTTACCACAAATACTGACCCTTAGACAATGTGTCTAATAGTGTATTTTAAATACGACAGTATGCCATCTTAGGCACTGTTTAACATTAAAACACTTGATAATGGCACTTTAAAGCCGAAATCATGATCGTGTAAATGTAACACTGCAAATAAAAAAAAAAACAGTCTAATGGCGGTACTGACTTTAAAGAAAAATCATTTAGAAATGTTGTTATCGTATTTCGAAGACGCCTTTGATGCAGCTCTCCACGCTAGTCTATGCTGTGCAAACTTCTACAACTGTGCGTTACTACCTCAATCTACATCCTTTTGGACCTGCTTTCTGTATTCAAACCTAGGTCTCCCTCTGCAGTTTTTACCCTCCTCAAAGCCTTCCATTACAGAAATGAAAATTCATTGATGCCTCAGGATGTGTTCTGCCAACTGATTCCTTCTTTTAGTCAAGCTGTGTCATACATACCTTTCTTCCTCAGATCGATCCAGTAACTCCGGATTTGTTACTCGATGTACAACTCTGATTTTCAACGTTCTTCTGTCGCATCACTTTTCAAAATCTTATATTCTCTTTTCGTCTGAACTGCTTGTCGTGCATGTTTCACTCCCATACAAGTTTACAGTCCAGACAAATATCTTCAGAATAGACTTCTTAAGAGTTAAGCTGATATTAAATTTAACAAATTACTTTTCTTCAAAATTACTTTTCTTGATACTGCCAGACTCATTTACATATCACCTCTTCTTGGGCCATCAACAATTATTTTGCTGCCCAAACAGCAACATGTATTACTTTTAATGTCTCAGTTCCTAATCTATACCCCTGGGGTGCAAAGAAGGAGCCTCCTCGAAGATTGCGACAGCAAGATACAAACGAGAACTGCAATCGGGCGCATCCCGGGCAACGTTGATCTATCAGCGGCTAATCCTTCAACAACCGGAACGGACTTCTGAGAAAATGAAGACCAATGAGACCCTACCCAAACGGTCTTTTCTAAGGCCACTTGTGATGATGCCGATAAACATTGAAGGAATATCGAGAGACAAAGAAGTTTTATTATCTGACTTGTGTAAAGAATATCAATGTGACTTTCTCCTTATTCAAGAAACTCATCGGGGCAGTACAAGACCCACACCCAAAACAGATGGAATGAAGATGATCTTCGAGAGACCACATGAACGGTGCGGTAGTGCCATCTTCGCCAGGCCAGGAATTAGAGTCACTTCTGCATCACTGACTGACAGGCAAGACATTGAGATATTAGCAGTTCGAACTCAGCAGCATAACGTTACCTCTGTGTACAAACCCCAACAATCAGATTTTGTCTTCACTGAGCCTGGCAATTTCAGTTACCAAGACTTTAATTTTGTACTGGGCGATTTCAACTGTCAGAGCACTACATGGGGCTATAAAGAAACTAACAGCAGCGGAGTGGAACTAGAGACCTGGGCTGAGGTACACGATCTACTGTCCATTCATGACCCTAAACTGCCAAACTCCTTTAATAGTGCAGATCGAAGAAAGGGTACAATCCCGATAACATCTTTGTTAGCAAGAAACTCGCTGGCGAATGTGGAAAACTGATTGGGGAGACAATTCCCCATATGCAGCATCGCCCCATAATTTGCACGGTCAATGCAGTTGTTAAACCTGAACAAGTTCCTTTCTAAAGAAGGTTCCATTTTAAAAAGGCACATTGGTAGAAATTTAGGGAGCTCATTGATGTAGAAATAACAAAAATCCCCCCACAACCTGAGATGTACGACTCTTTTGTCAAACTCATTCAGAAGATGTCTACTAAAACAATACCGCGAGAATGCAGAACACAGTACATTACGGGACTGTCTGAGGACGCAAAGCCACTACTGGAAAGATACCAGAAGCTCTTCGATAAAGACCCATTTTATGGTGAGACACTTCTAGCATGCGATGAACTCATGTCAGTCATAGCTGAGAACCGCAAAGCCAATTGGTGTGACCTCTTGGAGAACCTAGACATGATAGTGAACAGTATGTGGGCTTAGAAACCGTTAAAGAACCTTAACGGTGACGCCACAAAGTCAAATGATAAATTTACTAACGTCACGGCAGACCAAGTCGCCAGTACACTCCTTGTGAATGGCGAAACCCACGGCAGAATGTACCAGGAACCATTAGCACGTGATCCGGTAGAGGAAAATCATCACCTCAAGGCACCATTTACAGTGTCAGAACTTACTGCAGCCGTTTCCAGTTTGCAGATTAACAGAGCTCTTGGTATCGATGAACTTAGAGTCGAGCAAATTAAAAACTTTGGCAGTAATACCCTACAGTGGCTGCTGGATTTGATGTGTACAAAGGCTTCATATTCCAAATATGTGGAGGAAAGCCCGAGTGGTTGCACTTCTGAAACCAGGAAAGGACTCTGATGATCCAAAAAAATTCCAAACTGTGTCTCTTTTATGTCACTGTTTTAAGATCTTGGAACGCCTAACGCTAAGTCGCATAGAAAGCGTCCTGGAACAACAGATCATCCCACAGCAGGCAGGTTTCCGACCAGGCAAATCGTGCTGCGGTCAAGTCCTGAACCTGACCCATCATATCGAGGATGGGTTTGAGAGGAAAGAGATCACGGGAGTGGCATTTATAGACCTTTCAGCTGCGTATGATACTGTAAACCACCGGAGGCTCCTTAGGAAAGTATATAATGTGACAAGACATTACCATTTAACATCACTGATAGGTACTTTCCTGCATAACAGGAGATATTTCGTCTGTCTCCAGGGCAAGAAGAGCAGGTGGAGAAATCAGAGGAATGGCCTACCTCAGGGAAGCGTCCTCGCCCCAGCTCTGTATAATATATATACAAATGACCAACCAGTGCCAAACATCACGCACCAATTTATGTATGCCTATGACACTGCAGTTGAAGCCAAAGGTAACAATTTTATGGATGTAGAGGAGAAATTAAGCAATACCTTGGAAGCTCTCTCCCAGTATTAGGAGGCAAACCACCTAAGGCCGAACCCTTCCAAGACGCAGGTCTGTGCATTCCATTTAAAGAACAGGGAGGCCAATCGTGAATTAAATGTAATGTGGAGAGGTGAACGTCTCGAGCATTGTAAAACGCCCAAATATCTTGGTGTCATGTTGGATCGCACACTGACCTATAAAAATCATTGTAATGCCACAAGGGAAAATGTCTCAACTAGAAACAACATCATCAGGAAACTAACCAGAGGATCCTGGGGTGCAAACCCAAAAGTTCTGAGAACTTCAGCCCTTGCGCTCAGTGTGAAACCCGCGGAATACGCCGCTCCAGTAGGTCTGCATCAACAAACGCGAGAAAAGTTGATGCCGCGATGAATGAAATGGCACGGAATGTTACCGGATGCTTGAGGCCAACCCCAGTGCACAAGATGTACTTAATCACGGGGATCCCACCGCCCAACATACGACGTGACATCGCTGCCGAAGCAGAAAAAAACCAAGCAAGAAAAGGACATGCGTCATCCTTTACATGGACACCAGCCTGCTGACCGACGGCTTTGTTCGAGGAAGAGTTTGCTGGCACGTACCCGAGCTCTGGAAGGGTCGGCTGCAGAGAATCGTTTTAAAAGGCGGGAAATCGACCTGATAAACCCTCATAAAGATGTAAAAGAAGAACTGGCGCCTGGTGGAGACCTACCATACACAGCCTGGAGAACCCTAAACCGTATGAGGGTAGAAGTGCCAAAGTGCGTGACGAACCTGCGGCAATGGGGTTTCCTAAAAGAGAATGAGAACACTCTCTGTCTGTGTGGTTCTGTCCAGGATCCTCAACACTTACTTATCTGTCCATATTTAGACCAGCCCTGCACAATGAATGCTTTATGGGAGGCAAAAGACAAGGCCGTATTGGCTGCTGATTTTTTGAAGTCTGAAGTCTAGTTCCGGACACGGAAAGTAAGTAGGTATCTATACACCTCACCATCGGCTGATTTAATTCGACTAAAGTACATTACACATGTTTCACTTCTGGTGATCTATTAATATATTTTCAAGAACTGTCCATAGAATTCAATTGCTCTTTAAAATCTTTAGCTATTTCTGAGAGAATTACAGTGACTATCGTTTAACCCTCAAACTTTTTCACTCTTCTCCCTAATGTGTCACCTGAGTTTCTCCTGGTAAAATGGAAATGTCGTGTGGCTAGGGCCTCCCGTCGGGTAGACCGTTCGCCTGGTGCAGGTCTTTCGATTTGACGCCACTTCGGCGACCTGCGCGTCGATGGGGATGAAATGATGATGATTAGGACAACACAACACCCGGTCCCTGAGCGGAGAAAATCTCCGACCCAGCCGGGAATCGAACCCGGGCCCTTGGGATTGACAGTCTGTCACACTGACCACTCAGCTACCGGGGCGGACTTTCTCCTGGTGTACACAACATTCAAAAAACTTCCGGGAATTCAGTCAGGTAACACTTTCTGCCACCCCTCAGCGTGAAGGGGTAGTTTGTACCTTGGTACACAGGGCACATGTCGTTTCTGACGCTGAGACTTTGCCAGCTCAGCTGTCCCATCTTGAAGTTACATTTCGTCAAAACGGTTATAGCGATAGACAGATTGAACGTACGTTGCGCTATCGACCAACTGTACATCGGGTGATTGATGATAGTACTCAGTCAACACCTAAGTCTACTTCCTTTTTGCGTTACGTAGGAAACACGTCCAACAAGATCGGTCGTATTTTACGGAAATACGATGTGAAATGTGTTTTCCGACCTCCACCTCAAATTAGAGCGCATTTGAGTTTCGTTAAGGATGATCTTGGACTGCGTAAGGCGGGTGTATATCGTATTCCTTGTAGCTGCGGCATGGCATATATTGGTCAAACTATCAGGACCGTGGAGGACCGATGTACTGAGCATAAATGCCACACATAATTACAACAGCCAAGTAGATCTGCTATTGCCGAACATTGCTTGGATACTGGTCGCTTCATGTTATATAATAACACCGAGATATTGGCATGCACGTCCAGTGCTATTAAGGAGGAAGTTGAGATTAAATTAGCGAGCATCCTCATTAACAGGGATAGAGGTTTCTGTTTAAACTCTGTTTGGATTCCGGCTCTCTCCTTTGTCAAAAAACAAAGGGACAGAGGAAATGCTACCTCACCTGCGAATTCGTAGTCTCACTATCGATAGCTCTGACTTTGGTCATCTTTGGTGGCACTAGTGTCCAGTGTGTGTGTTACCTTTCCTGCTTCAGTCCGAGAACCGAGGTTTTAAATTTTCATGTACGTCGCCTGTCCGTTGTAGTTTGCCTTGAAAATGGCGGGGTGTTCTCCCGCCGAAATAGCGGTGGTCGCTGAAAATGTTACCTAGCTGAATTCCCGGAACTTATTTGAAAGTTGTACACCCCAGGAGAAACTCAGGTCTCACATTGTTTACCTCTACGGGGAGGAATTTTATCGGTGTTTACGTAAGTTGGATAAACTTCGTAACTGTCGAGTTACACTGTAATGTGCCTCGTCGTTTCTATTGAGGTGTCGTGATGAAAATCATGTCCCAACATTTGCCAAGGTTGTGCAGCATATTAATTCTCCTGCCACAAATCGCAGCCAGCAACGTGCTGGCTTGGCCCTTGTTCGCGTTACGTAGGAAACACGTCCAACAAGATCGGTCGTATTTTACGGAAATACGATGTGAAATGTGTTTTCCGATCTCCATCTAAAATTAGATCGCTTTTGATTTCCGTTAACGATGATCTTGGACTGCGTAAGGCGGGAGTATATGTTATTCCTTGTAGCTGCGGCATGGAATACAGGATGTTATAAAAAGGTACGGCCAAACTTTCAGGAAACATTCCTCACACACAAATAAAGAAAAGATGTTATGTGGACATGTGTCCGGAAACGCTTAATTTCCATGTTAGAGCTCATTTTAGTTTCGTCAGTATGTTCTTCCACCTACGCTCAATGGAGCACGTTATCATGATTTCATACGGGATACTCTACCTGTGCTGCTAAAACATGTGCCTTTACAAGTACGACACAACATGTGGTTCATGCACGATGGAGCTCCTGCACATTTCAGTCGAAGTGTTCGTACGCTTCTCAACAACAGACTCAGTGACCGATGGATTGGTAGAGGCGGACCAATTCCATGGCCTCCACGCTCTCCTGACCTCAACCCTCTTGACTTTCATTTATGGGGGCATTTGAAAGCTCTTGTCTACGCTACCCCGGTACCAAATGTAGAGACTCTTCGTGCTCGTGTTGTGGACGGCTGTGATACAATACGCCATTCTCCAGGACTGCATCAGCGCATCAGGGATTCCATGCGACGGAGGGTGGATGCATGTATCCTCGCTAACGGAGGACATTTTGAACATTTCCTGTAATAAAGTGTTTGAAGTCACGCTGGTACGTTCTGTTGCTGTGTGTTTCCATTCCATGATTAATGTGATTTGAAGAGAAGTAATAAAACGAGCTCTAACATAGAAAGTAAGCGTTTCCGGACACATGTCCACATAACATATTTTCTTTCTTTGTGTGTGAGGAATGTTTCCTGAAAGTTTGGCCGTACCTCTTTGTAACACCCTGTAAACTGGTCAAACTATCAGGACCGTGGAGGACCGATTTTTAGCGAGCAACCTCGTTAACAGGGATAGAGGTTTCTGTTTAAACTCTGTTTGGAATCCGGCTCTCTCCCTTGTCAAGAAACAGAGGGACGGAGGAAATGCCACCTTACCTGCGAATTCGTAGTCTCACTATCGATAGGTTCAAATGGCTCTGAGCACTATGGGACTTAACATCTGAGGTTACCAGTCACCTAGACTTAGAACTACTTAAACCTAACTAACCTAAGGACATCACACACATCCATGCCCGAGTCAGGATTCGAACCTGCGACCGCAGAAGTCACGCGGTTCCAGACTGAAGTGCCTAGAACCGCTCGGCCACATCGACCGGCCACTATCGATAGCTCTGACTTTGGTCATCTTTGGTGGCACTGGTGTTCATTGTGTGTGTTATCTTTCCTGCTTCAATACGAGAACCGAGGTTTTAAATTTGCATGTACGCCGCCTGTCCGTTGCAGTTTGCCTTGAAAATGGCGGGGTGTTCTCCCGCCGAAATATCGGTGGTCGCTGAAAGTGTTGCCTGGCTGAATTTCCGGAAGTTATTTGAATCTTCTCCCTAAGGTTTAATTCCCGTTTCAAGTCTCTGAATTTTTTCTTTTACTATATGCCCAGTGTACAGATTGAATAGTTCCAGGAATCGGTTACACTCCTGTCTCCCTCCTTTCTTAACCACTAATTTGCTTTCATGTCATTCGACTCTTACAACTGCTGTCTGGTTTCTAAAAATGTTCAAATGTGTGTGAAATCTTACTGGAATTATTTGCTAAGATCATCAGTCCCTAGGCTTACACAATACTTAACCTAAATTATCCTAAGGACAAACACACACACCCATGCCCGAGGGAGGACTCGAACCTCAAACGGGGGAGCCGCGCCGTGGCAAAGACGCATCAGACTGCGCGGCTGCCACGCTAGGCTGGTTTCTGTAAACAATCATTCACCCCTTATACTGTATCCCTGCTACCTTGAAAATTTCGCCGGCCGAAGTGGCCGAGCGGTTCTAGGCGCGACCACTAGGGTCGCAGGTTCGAATCCTACCTCGGGCATGGATGTGTGTGATGTCGTTAGGTTAGTTAGGTTTAAGTAGTTCTAAGTTCTAGGAGACTGATGACCTCAGATGTTAAGTCCCATAGTGCTCAGAGCCATTTGAACCATTTTTTGAAAATTTCAAAGAATGTATTCTACTCCACATTCGCAAGAGCTATAAACGTAGGACTGTATTAGTTTAGTCTGTCTTCTGGCGTAAGTCGTAGTGTCGGTACTGCATAAAGTGTTCCTACATTTCTCTGGAATCCTATTTGATCATTCCAGAAATCAGCTTCTGTCTGTTTTTTCATTCAAGTCCATGTATTTATTAATGGTTAGCTAGCATTCATACCTGTCAGCGTTTGACGTTTTTGAAGATGGAAATATTACATTGTTTCTTCAGTCTTCTATATCGTGCACAGCAGATGAAATGATTTTGTCATGGCTGGTATAAAGAGTTATATGATAAGAAATTGACGAAAATGTTCACCGTCGTGTCGATCAGTATCAGTAATCATTACACACTATTATGACCAGAGCACACTATCTGGTCTGACGAGAAAGGTCTTTTCAAGGCTGAAAAGTAGTAACTGGTGTACAAATGTTAATCTAGTGAGATCGAGAGGAATGAATGAACAGAAAGCGGGAGTTTACTCACTCAGGTGTCGTTATTACTACGCCTCTTCGCTCGGTTGTTTATTGTTTATTTGTTTATTTTCACTGTTATGCAAAGAAACGCTGTATATACTCCTACAGGAGTAAAAAGCTTTCCATTCCAGTTAGGATTAAAATTACAATGCTCCTCGAATCTCGTTATTTGGGGAGATTCTTGAGATAGCGTGTTTGCCTGTTGTTGGCCTGCGAGGTGTGGCTGGTGATATTTCTGGCGGCGTGTCTGTGCTACCGGCTGGTTGTCCCCCTTCCCTCTCTCTCCCTCCAGTGCTGGAGAGCAGCAGGTAGCAGGTAGCCGTCCTCCAGCCGGAGAGCGCGGAGTCTGATTCAATTCCGCGGCCGCGCCCGCGGCGCACATCCACTACCGTCCCCGGGGACTCCGCGTGACGTATCCCCGAGCGCTGGCCGACGCGGACCAATGAGAGCCGCGGAAGAGGTGCGCCGCATGTCGGCATGGGGGTCACGTCGGCAATAAGGCTCGCCTGGCGGTTATGTGACCGCCGCAGCCGCGGGGCTGTTGACAAATCCGGCAAGAGCTACACACGCCGGCCGCAACAGTGCGAGGCGCGAGGCGGGCTGCCGCGCGCACTCCTTACCGAGTCATCTCTGCCGCCTCCGCAGCCGCCCCCGCCGCCGCCGTCTGATATTGGATCCGTGAGTAGCGGCTGCACGCCACGCCGCGCAGCTAACATTTGCACGCACGAAGAATGACGAGCGGCATCCGTTGTATTCTTCAGATGTATTTCCTGCCATTCCCCTCCAGTAGCCAGTAGCATTCCCGAGACGCGATGAGCCAGACAAACCGTTAGCTTCAAATACACACAGTGAAATGGGAACTGTTACCTCATGTACAACATGACCAAACAATACAAAACTCACACACCAATTGACAAGCTGAAGAACATTTCACATGGAGCAGGGGAGCGGTGTGCACGGGACTCCAGTGAACTAGCGGTGTTCAATAAGTAACGCAACACATTTTTTTATGAAAGCAGCTTGGTTTTATTCAGAACTCTTTCATACAAAACCATATTTTTCAATTTAATTTCCTTTCAATGCGACGCTAACTTAATGGGGGAGAGGGGGAAGTATTATGTCTGCATTGTATCACTCTACTGGCTGACGTCAGAGTCAACTTCTTGCTGCATTATAATCAGCCGATCATCCACGTAATGCTTCCCGCGGAGAGAACCCTTCTTTGGGCAACAGATATGGAAATCGGAAGGCGCCAGATCTGGGCTCTAGGGTGGATAAACAAGAACTGCTCAATGAGACACTGTCAGCTCCTCTCGGGTGCACTTACGTATTTTCATGGAGGAAAAAAATTTCGTTTGAATTTTTGTGGCAACAAACGCGCTGAATTCGCCTCTTCAATTTCATGAGGATAGCATAATACCCTTCTGAGTAGATCTTTGCATTTTGATGGACGTCAAACTGAATATCCGCCTCAGAGTCCCGGAAGACTGTCGCCATCACATAACAGGTTGAGGGTGCGGCTTTGAAGATTTTCTTTGGAGGAGAGATGGTTTGGCGTCACTCCGTGGATTGCCATTTTGTTTCCAGTTCGAAGTGATGAACCCCTGTTTCGTTGCCTGTCACCATGTTCGGCAAAAATTTCTCACGATCAGCCTCGTAACGCACAAGCAGTTCCACGCAAATGGTCCTTCATTACTCTTTACGGTCTCCTGCTAGGTGGCTAGGAACCCAGCGGGCGCACCTTTCAGTACCCCAACTGGTGGGCAAGTGTGTCAGCTCTACCAACAGAGACGTCCAGTTGTCAACAAGGTGTTTGACTGTGAGTCGCACGTGCCATACACCGTAATACATAAGAAATGTAATCACTCAGTGGAGCTTATAACATGAAATGTATGCCAAAAATAATTACTAATAAAGCTGTGCTTGGCAATGGACTGGCCTTAAAAAACCAAAACACAGATGTCGTTAGTTTACGTGACATCAATGCCTGTTTGGCTAACACTATACGTTAATATACTTCTGGATACTAGCCGGAAGGCAAACTGGTTTCATCACGAGGAAGGCCACTTCTAATATCGTCAAACCGTGTAACCTCCCCACAAAAATTTAAAAGATATTATTTTTGAATGCTAATGGACATTGCGCTAAGTGTAACCTCCCCACAAAAATTTAAAAAGACAATATTTAATAGAAATGGAGCCAGGAAGCAATATCGTCCCTAGCAATTAAATTTAATGACAATAAAAGTGAGAATCGCAATCTGACCCAGGTATAAGTTCCTCACAAAAAAAATGAAAGTCAATTCAGTGATAAGAAAATCTCAGTGATAATGATAATTCAATTAAACCGAAATATCGGTCTTTGGCCCTGTGCAAAAATCAGAATTAAATTCTTACCTCATTGTAACTGCTAGTCAAATTTCTGCTCTTATTCTTGCGCACGGCTTGGAGGAACTGCATTGCAAATAATAATATTCTTTTTTTTGTAATTTAACTGAAACTTTTCTTTAAGGGAAGTGGAACGAAATCGTTAGTTCAATTAAATAAATTTTTTTTTGTAAAATTGCTTTTGAAATCAAAATTATTATTGGGGCACTTGTTGGAAGTTAATTACAATAAATAAACTTTACATTATCTGATGATTACCTTAATTAATAATATACCTCAGTCAGCCTCTTGACCAGAATGCCATGTCGACGCTCGCCGACTCCTCACACACACAACTCCACTCGACTGCTATTACCGACATACTGCACGCAACTGAACTGAGCTGCTGCTACCGACAGAGTGTACTGGCCTACTGCTACTCGCGTACTGCTCTACATGACGACAACTAGCGTACTGCTCTGCATAACGACACCTAGCGAACTGCTCGCAACACTCGCGCGGTCAAGCGCAGACTAACCACGATAATAGGCTCTCTGGTCAAAGATTTTAACGTGCCTCACCATCGCTGCTACGTTACAATTGTGTTTCATAACCCTCCACTGGGGGGGGGGGGGGGCAAAAATTTGGCAGCGATGATGAGTCATTTGGACTTGCCATCGCAAGAAATTTTTTACAATTTACAGAATATTCAAATTTAGTACATAAATTAAATGTTGTGCACACGCACCGAGTACAAAATATATCAGACAAAGACAGGATGTGAGTACAAAACATAGTAGTAAATCAGAAAACTGTATATACAAATTATTTGACAGAAAACAAAGTGCACATGCACTGAAAAAATTCTTTAGCATTTTCAGAACAAATAAACAGAATGGCAGAAAATTGTGTTGATAAGTGACGTGAGTGTACTCGCACTGGAGTTCAGCGAATTGAAAAAAAATGTATTGCCATGAACATAAATGATGTTAGCAAAAATGATTTTCACTATGTGATAAGAATTAGGATAGGAAAGGGAAGGATTGCATCATGGTTGTAGCACTTTAGATTGCACACAGCTGTTCTGAAAGTCCATATCTTTCCACAGAAGTACAACACCAAGTGACACAATTTGAAGTTCTTTTCCCATCAGAATTTATCAGCGTAGCCAAGACACTGAACTGTCGTAGTAATATTCCATGTTTTCATTTTGGCAGTACATTAGGTACACCAAACAGTGGGACCATAATAACGTCTTCATTGCTCACGGTGGTGGACAGCATGTCGTGTCAACACCACGCTCTTACAAGGCACACCAACGTAGAATTAGTGCAAAACCAAATATAGTGCTCCATGATCACTAGGATAAACAGGACAAATGGACATTGCAGTAATTCAGGGTAGTTAGCTCATGAGGTGAAGGACATTAAGTCACATAATGTTTACAATTACAGTCTTCATTAGTAGTTTGCGGCATTCATAGCCCAGTTATTGAACATTTCTGTACCAAGTATGTAGTATTACAGAAAAATGTTCATTAATTGTTTTACATAGAATCAGTAGCCTTCTTTTCCTAGTTACAAAGCATTATGAAATAATCGCATTCTTTTCCAGTTACGAAGTATAGCATAGTTAATTAATCATTTGTCATTTCAATATAGTAAGAATCATTAGCTTTTTCCTAATTACAAAGTATTATTAAACAGTCGCATTCTTTTCCAGTTATAAACCATAATTAAGAATCATTAGCCATCTTCTAATTACAAAGCATTATGAAACAATCATATTCTTTTACAGTTACAAAGCATTATTAAATAATCGCATTCTTTTCCAGTTACAAAGTATAGCATAGTTAATTAATCATTTGTCATTCCAATATAGTATTAATCATTAGCTTTTTCCTAATTACAAACCATTATTAAACAGTCACATTCCTTTCCAGTTACAAAGTATGGCATAGTTAATTAATCATTTGTCAGTTAATTAATCATTTGTCATTCCAATAGTAATAATCATTAGCTTTTTCCTAATTACAAAGCATAGCATCACTTGTCATTTCAATATAGTAAGAATCATTAGCCTTCTCCTAATTACAACGCATTATTAAACAATCACATTCTTTCCCAGTTACAAAGTATCAACATTGAAAACAAGAGCTAATTAATGGCATAACTAATAACATATTCATTGAGTGACATTAATTATTAGCATTCAGTGGCCATCAAGTATCGAATAGTATAAAACATTGTTCATCATTCAGTACTATTCAGATCATTATGAAGTCATTATTTAAAATCAGTTAATTACAGTCATAGCATTAATAATCTTGGCCATTATAAGTAGTCTCATTACAATAAACAATGGCAGTCCTTGGCCAGTTACAAAGCATTATTTTATATATTTTTTTTGTCTCATTAAGAAGTCATTACTCAAGTGACATACTATTCAGAGCTAATCAGTATTACTCAGAATTATCATAAACTAGTGACATTATGTGGGACTGGTAATACCTCTTTTAGCAATGCATTGCGTTGGGATCGACAATCAATTGCTGAGGCATAATACTATTTGCCTTTGACCTACTGCTGCAAATGAGGATAGTTAACGTCATTCGTCATGAGTCAGCTGTAGCAAGGTTATGCAACAAGGCAATGGGTAAAAAATAAAAATGCAAGTACTAGAACAGGTATAATAAGTAACAGGTTTAGTAAGTATCATGAAAAGCTTCTCTTGAAAAAAATACAAAATGGATTATTAACCTGAAAGAAGAAACGCACACTATGCTGAAAAGTAGTGAACTTCGAATTAACAAGTAGTGAAATGTGTATAAAAATGTGTTCCATAGCTGTCCTTACTTTCCATCATCCTACTATGCAATATAACACCTGCTGTCAAAACAAACTGCAACAAATACTTAAATAACTACATAGCCTAAATATATAACTTCAACATTATCCTCATCTGTAAAGAGAAAACTTCATTATTCATTATCCATATTATCATAACTTCATTATTATCATCACCTGTAAAGAAAAACTTCATTATTCATAATACCATATCCTTCATCATTATTCATCAGTATTCATTATCATCTGCAAAAAATCACTCCATTACTCATTATACAACTATTCCTTATCTCTAGCATATTTCATCACTAAAACTAAGATGTGTAGTTCTGTCTGACAGTCTGTATCAATCACCTTGTATTCTGAAAGAAAAAATTAGTTAAGACTGCTACTCTACGATGAGTATAGTATATTCTTGTTAATGCTTGTTAATCCTGATCCATTTACTCTTCCCCATAAAGTTACTGCATATTCTTTCGTTTATTCCGTAGGTGAAATTCCCATTTCTGTTGAATTTATTTCTTACACGCATCATTTCTTTCTGAAATTGATGAACAAAGATTAATGTCTTGCATTTAAATCATATACCCACTAGATAATGACTAGTTTATGGTGACATAGTTAACCCTACAGCATAACATGACAGAAAACGTAATGTGTCAAAGACATTGACAGTGTTCAGATGCAAAAATGTACACAGAATATCACAATGCAGCAGCAAAAAAAATGTAAAACAGTCACGATATTGAGATGTCATAAGGCAAAAAAAATTTCAAAGTCAACTGGTGTGTGTTATTTCCTAACTATTTCACAATACATACAAATAAAACTGGAGTACAATCATATACACAAAAAAAAAAAAAAATGGAAAATGTGCACGGTCTGATGTGTAACGACAAGAAAAGCGACCTGCTAACCTTACCTTGTCGGGCACTTGCCAAGGAAAAATACGATAATCATCAGTAATTAGTCAGGTGAAATAATTGCATTAGTAAATGACATCATAGTGTGTTGAATCATAAAGTGTCTTCATTCAATAAACGGTTTAATGTTTGAGATATGGTGGTTGCCTTCCGATTTTCTGGTTCTAAAGTTTCGACGTGTACAACATTGGGGTGTGGGATGCTGCGAATCCGTTATGGACCTGCGTATAGAAGTTCAAATTTACTGCACTTACCTTTTAATTTGCTGGATAAATAGTGTGTACGTACTAATATCTTCTGTCCAACGTGAAAGTCGCGGCGTCTACAAACCTGTTTTTGCTGTCTTCTCCGGCGCTCTGCGGCACGTTTGATGTTGTTCAGCGCAATGTCAATTATTTCATGGTGTCGTAGGCGACGACATTTAGGGAAGTTTACTAATTCTTTAATTTTGTTTGGTGATTCAACGTTTTTCAGTATAACAGACGGAGATAGCATAGTGGATTCATTTGGAATGGAATTAATTACATCTTGGAATGAGAGTATGTATGTATCCCAATCAATATGTCTTTTGTGGCAGTATATTCTACACAGTTTACCAATTTCTTTCATTAATCTTTCACAGGGGTTCGAAGAAGCATGGTACTTGGATATATAGATCGGAGAAATGTTTCTAGCTCGTAACATACGTGTCCATACGCCACATCGAAATTGTGATCCATTGTCAGAAATTACTCTCATCACATGCCCTACATGAAATAGAAAATGTTTTACAAATGCTTTCGAAACAGTTTTAGCAGTAGCTTTGCGTAATGGAGTGAAAGTAACAAATTTTGAAGTGAGCTCAACAGCGACAAATATGTAGCAAAAACCTCTGTTAGTTCTCGGAATCGGACCAAAAATATCTACAGCGGCCATATGTCTTAATTTAACAGGTACAATGGGATATAAAGGAGGAATATGTGAAGTGGTGTCTGATTTAGCTTTCTGGCAAATTTTACAAGACGCTGAAACTCGTCGTATACGTTTCTCCATGTTGGTAAAATAACAGTTCTGTCTTAGTATAAGAAAACATTTTCGTACTCCGTAATGTGCGTAACTTAAATGAGTGTACCAGATTAATTTGTTGACCAGTTCGTCAGGAATGCATAATAACCAATTGTTGCTGTCAGGATGAGAGCGGCGAAACAGAATGTCATTGCGTACAGTGTAATGGTTTCTAATCGTAACATTATTCTTATCTTGCCAAAGGTGTTTAATTTCTTTCCAAACATTGTCTTTATTTTGCTCTTGTGCTATGTCCTGTAATGACGATGAAATAAAATTTTCAAATGCTACTTGCTGAATGTACATGACACTGAAATTTGTTTTGCAGAAGTTGGTTGCTACGTCTTGCTGATTGTTGCTCAGAGAACGCGATAGTGCGTCTGCTATAACATTTTGTGTGCCGGGAATGTGAACTATTGTAAAATTAAATTCCTGTAAATAAAGTTTCCATCTACTTAATCTATCGTGAGTAAATTTAGCCGAAAGTAAAAATTGTATCGCTCTGTGGTCTGTGTAAACGGTGGTATGTCTGCCATAAAGAAAATGCCGAAATCTTGTAAAAGCCCATACAACACATAATGTTTCAAGTTCTGTAACAGAGTAATTTCGTTCAGCAGGTGACAAAATGCGGCTTGCAAATGCGATGTTTTTAATTACTGTAGAACCATCTTCTTCAATTTCCTGGAAAATGTGTACGCCTAAAGCGGTGTTGGAACTGTCAGTGGCAATGGAAAAATTTCTGGTAAGATCTGGGTGCGATAAAAGTGGAGCATTCAACAAAGCATGTTTCAAATAACATTCTCGTGAACAAAATTCTGCGTGTCAAAAGTAATGTTAGCGTTTCTGTAATATGCAATCTGTGCTGTATCTGGTTAAAATCTATCGTACGTGTTATTATTTACGGGAGAATGTTGTGGCATATCCACTATATGAACTGCTCTGTTAACTCTTACTGACGTATTACGCTATGGATGACACCTATTGTCTGTTTCATTCATGATTATTTGTTGTTGCTGATGTTGTTGCTGCTCATAAGATCGACTGTTATTAAATGTACGCTGAAAATTGTGCTCGTTATTTTTACGTCTGTCATGATAGTAATTTCTATACGGCGCATTGCGATAGGAATTGAAATACTGCCTTCTTTGTACGTAGTTATTTCTTTGCTGCTGTGCGTTACTATTTGTTGTAGCTGAGACTATACGTGCACGCGGCGAAACATCAGAGCTTGGTTGACCTTGTAGACTGCATTGTTGGTTAGGTATGCTAAGCGGCTGACTTTCATGCTATTGTGGTGAAAAACATCTATTGTTACAAAAATGTGGTTGCGACTGCCGAAAATTTTGTACATACTGATGATTACGATTTTATCTGTTATTAAAGTTCTCGTAGTTGTCATTTCTCGAGTGCCTAATGAAAATTGTCACATTCCGTAAAAATTTGTCTTATCGGGTTTTCATTACATATTCTTAATTCTAGATAGAGCAATAGTTAAAGAGCAGTTTTGATAGATATAAAGGATAGTAGAAGAGAAGGCAGCAGTGCAGAAAACTAAAGATGAAACAGCACTACTACAGCTCGGGGCCCTATGCTCGCTACGGCACATATTCATTAAAGCGTAATGAATCCCCTGAGGTCTATTACGCACTGCAAATCAATTTTAGCTTTTGCGTTGCAGGCAATGGCGGTAAAATTCCAAAGGCAAATTGTTGTATTCTTGTTAATTCCAATTTCTGCGTTATAGGCAATGCTGTTGTAAATACAAAAATAAATTGTCGCCTCTGGTTCAAAGCTAGCTTTTGCATTACAGGTAACAGCGGTGAATGTACAAAGATAAATTGTCGTATACAGTGCAAAGCGTGTACCTGTACGCTGTCATTATTAAGTTCTTTACATTTTTCTGGCGGATAAAAATTGCTCGTAATCTACGTTCTCGTCATTGAATTTGAAAACACGTTCGGGTTTGTGTGTGAATCTGTTTGTCTGTGTCGTTTCGTACTTCAAGTTGCGTAGCTTTTCATATTTTAAGTCGCGTAGCTTTTCGGATTTTAATTCGCGTAGTCTCTGTAAATTGTTCACATTATACACGCTGCGTGAGTCAGACAAATGTTCGCAAAGTGGCGGATTCTGTGACGTATTGGTGACTGAAATAGTTTTCATCTCTGTTACTTCTTGTTGTAAACTCGACAATTTTCTACGCAACGTGTTATTAGAAGAATCGATCTCATTAATTGTCTGCTGAAAATTTTGAAATTCAGGTGTTTGGTTAAATGAAATCGGTGTAGTATCGTCTGATTTATTGTCATTAGTATTTTCGATAACATCAATACGACTGGCCAATTCATCACATTTTTCAGTCAGTATTTTAACCTGATCATCGGTTTTAGAATCAGACGCATTAATCTGTTTTTGCAACTTACTCGTAGTTTCGCTCAGTTTTTTAACATCAGCTTTGATGACATCGCAATCCTGTGTTAGTTCTAATTGTTCGAATCTGTCTGTCACTGTTTGAATATTTACTGTGTGTGTATCTGTTTTTGATTTAAGATCAGAAATTTCATCCCTTAATTCCACGTTCAACTGTTCTATGGTATTAATTTTGTCGGACACTGTAGTAATATTATTGTCTACATACGTCTTCGCTTTCGCGAACATTTTACGTTTGTCTTCTTGTCTTTGTGCAGTGATTGTTTCCATGACTTGTCGTTTTACTTTGTTTTCATCCTGAATAAATTTGCGGAAACGCGTATCACTGTTTTGTATGTGAAGATTAAAACGTTCGTCAATCTGAGTATTCTGTTGTTCGAATTTCGCGTCTATCTTTGCGTCCATAGTGCGCGAAAGTTCTACCGTCATTGCTTTAAACTCGTCCCGTAATTGTGTAGCTTTTTCAGAGCATTGTTTAGCGACTCCGCTAATGTCGTCTCTGAGTGTTTCTGTTGCGGCTGTTTGCATTTCCCTTAATTCTTGCGCAACAGACTTAATCTCTTCGCTATTTTTTCGTGAACAAGCCTCAATTTCCGTGCGCAACTGTTCCTTAGTGTCATGACACTGCGCGGCAACGGCTCTAATTTGTTCACTAAGCTGTCTGGAATTGTCGTCTAATTTTTCATTTAAGTGTTTGTTCTGCTCACTAAGTTGTCTAAAATCTTCACTCTGTTGTCTCGCCTGTTCACTAAGTTGTTGTTTGAGTTTTTCGTTATCTTGTTTGTTCTGTTCTTTAAGTTGTCTGAAATTGTTGTCTGTTTTCTCACACTGTTGTTTGATATCTACACCAAGATCGTTCTTAAACTGTAGCATTATTGTCATAAATAGATCCAAACTTAAAGTAGCTGTTGCATTCTCAGTACTCTGTGATGGAGTACATGCAATTGTCACGCTTTGTGTGACCATTTGGTCATTCTGCAACTTACAAAAAGGATTATCAGTCGGATGTACACTGTCAGACATTATTTCGGAATTAAATGGATCCATCATACTCTCACTACACTGACCATTTTCATTCGAAAAATTTGTTTGTATGTTACTTGAATTTTCCAAACCGGTTGTATTAAGCTGGGTAGCGCTCATTACAATAGGGCGTCCCGCGTCATCAATTGTCGTCAAATTAACAGAAGAGACAATTGAGTTCGTTTGTTCATCATTAAGATAAAAGTCATCATTAATGGTCGGAATGCATTGATTGTCAGTGAACGCAGGATTGTCATCATTACTCTGCGTGTCACAATTATTATCAGTCACGTTGTTTAAGTCGGTAAATTCATTCACAATACCTCGCGATACACTATTCATAGTCTTTCGCGGCATTTTTACAACAGTCAATTATTCACAAAACAAATAATCACAAATGCAAAAGCAACACACAAATACAACAGAGCAAAGAATTGCCGTTGATCTGTGGAAAGAGAGTCACAAAATTAGTAAAAGCGTTGCGCCAAATCCTAATTATATCTAAGCAAATAAGAGCAGATATCTGACTGATTTTCAAAAAATTCTCAACGAAATACGATCCTGGACTGGGTGTCGCCAAGTGTAACCTCCCCACAAAAATTTAAAAGATATTATTTTTGAATGCTAATGGACATTGCGCTAGGTGTAACCTCCCCACAAAAATTTAAAAAGACAATATTTAATAGAAATGGAGCCAGGAAACAATATCGTCCCTAGCAATTAAATTTAATGACAATAAAAGTGAGAATCGCAATCTGACCCAAGTATAAGTTCCTCACAAAAAAAATGAAAGTCAATTCAGTGATAAGAAAATCTCAGTGATAATGATAATTCAATTAAACCGAAATATCGGTCTTTGGCCCTGTGCAAAAATCAGAATTAAATTCTTACCTCATTGTAACTGCTAGTCAAATTTCTGCTCTTATTCTTGCGCACGGCTTGGAGGAACTGCATTGCAAATAATAATATTCTTTTTTTTGTAATTTAACTGAAACTTTTCTTTAAGGGAAGTGGAACGAAATCGTTAGTTCAATTAAATAAATTTTTTTTTGTAAAATTGCTTTTGAAATCAAAATTATTATTGGGGCACTTGTTGGAAGTTAATTACAATAAATAAACTTTACATTATCTGATGATTACCTTAATTAATAATATACCTCAGTCAGCCTCTTGACCAGAATGCCATGTCGACGCTCGCCGACTCCTCACACACACAACTCCACTCGACTGCTATTACCGACATACTGCACGCAACTGAACTGAGCTGCTGCTACCGACAGAGTGTACTGGCCTACTGCTACTCGCGTACTGCTCTACATGACGACAACTAGCGTACTGCTCTGCATAACGACAACTAGCGAACTGCTCGCAACACTCGCGCGGTCAAGCGCAGACTAACCACGATAATAGGCTCTCTGGTCAAAGATTTTAACGTGCCTCACCATCGCTGCTACGTTACATACGTGTTTCAACCGTGGCCAGGGACAGTACCACCAAAATGGGCCTTTCAAGAAGCACTGTCCCAGATTAAGAAACGAAACTCGCCAGATACAACACAATCCCGCTGCGCAGATGAGAAATTTACCTGTGAATATGCCTCAGTAACTTGCAGACAAGTTTAAAACTTTTCTGGGAGAAATCTTCAATCCGTATGACTCAACATGCTGCCGGACGACATTGCTCGCTAACACCGTCCTCTCACCGTGCACCATACCAACACCGACTCAAAGGAATGCCTCGGCGCTTGTTCGTGACGTCACGTCAGCTAGGCACGGCGAACGCCAGATCTGTTGCAGGCATGCTCATAATGGTGGTATCTCCCTCTCTGACACAGGAAAATGTGAAACTATTGGCGGTAGTTGACCAACACACGTTGTTCTGAGAGATTTCTGCAATCAATTAATTGTGCAATTCATTACACTTATTAAGAAAGAGTGTACTCCTGAACTCAAATTTCCACCTGTTTTAAGGATTGACATGCAAAAACAACTTCATGGTCCAGCAACAACAGAATTCGTGCTTCTTTACCTTATTTGTAAATCTGAGGAAGTTACGTTTCTACTGGGTTCCTTTTACAAGAAACTGTGAACATATTGGTGCTCTTCTTTACGTATCTTGGTTGACTATGGGGTGAGGAGCACTGAATGTTAATGAAATATCTTGCGATTGTACACGTTGGGGGAGGGGTGGGGGACAGAAGAAGAGGAAAAAGAGAGATACTTGTTTTATCAAATATTTTTTTTTAAATATCTTATAAAGTTTCTCCTTTCAGTTGCAAGAGGGGAATATTTATCTTTTCTAATCTGCATGTTTAAAAAAGTTTAAGCTCAGCAGTATTTTCGATGTATGAAGCTATTATGTTTCCTGTTTAGAATTCCTTTCGTTGAAAACGACTGTAATCTAATGACTGGCAACAGTTGGACATTTATACAAGTAAATTAGTTCACATTTCCAGTGACGAAAATAAATAAATAAATAAAACGAGTTAATTGTAAGGGGGTTTGGGTAAGTTTCGATAGCAAAATGGATCAAGTAAATATAGTTACTTGAATGTAAAATTTCCGAAGCTTGCAATGGGGCAAAGCATCTTGTCATATTGATCTACGTTTGTTTCGACAGGATTCAGTAATACAGAACTATGATCTTCATTTGTAGCTTTACGATAGTAAGAAAATCTTTCATTTAAATAAAACTGCAGAATCCAAAACAATACCAAACATTTTGTCCAAAAGTAAGAGATTTATAGTGATAAGCACGCCCAGGCGTTTCTGCCTGCAACAGACCTGGCGTTCGCCGTGCCTAGCTGACGTGACGTCACGAACAAGCGCCGAGGCCTTCCTTTGAGTCGGTGTTGACCATACCCCAGTAAACAGCCGGTACAACCAGTCCACTGCAGTGCGCGGCCCCTCCGCCCTCTTCCACACCGGGCAACGTACCAAGCTTGAACTCCAGCGGGAGCCGCGACGAGCAAGACTTCTCTCCGTCTCTCTCTCTCTCTCTCTCTCTCTCTCTCTCTACCCATCTCTCTGTCTCTCCTCTTATTCTGTCTCTCTCTATCTCTCCGCCGTGTTGCGGTAACCCTTCACTTTTCCTCTTCGCGCGCCTCCTGTCGGGCAACGGCAAAGACAATAGCGCCACAGTGAAGCAGCCCAGCTTTTGACTTCTCTCATCGGGGATCGATAGGTGCCAGCGCACGGCTCACCATCTGTTCCATACGTGTAGTCTAAGTTGACTGATGTTTCATCCTTAGACGTGTATTTCTTTCCGTATAGTTAAAAGTTACCGGGAATGGTGTACGTGATAGTTTATCTAATATTACTGGACCTCTTGAGGTGGAGATTGCGGCGTGCTGTACCCAGATGGCGAGCACGTGCTTTTATAGCCATATCTGCCTTGCTTGGAGAAACGCTGATTCATGTGCGTGAGTAGCACCGGAGTTTCATAGGGACCTGTAAAACAGGCAGTTAAATTTTGCAGTGGTGACCCTAGGAACGGGGTACTGGCCATACACCAACATGAGCTTCCGTGCTCCTCATACAGTGTTAGTTTCCTGCAGTCTGAACCCATTTAGGAAAATCACCCTGCATAGATCACTAATTTACGCAGACTCTTTAGATGATTGAGACAGCAGTGTGAGATAGCATAAGGGATCTTTAACATGTTATCTTTCGAAATCGACCTTTCCATTGCTATTTCTCAGCAAATATTTTATTTTCATCCTTGAGTATTTTACAATGTTACTTAAAATCCGTCTCGATTGCAAAATCACTGATTGCTGTTATCCCATAAAACATTATGTCTGTTTTTGCAAAACTTGAGTATTTTGTTAGCAGTAGAGAGGTTTACTCTGATACGTTTCTGAGCAATTAGCCTAGTAAGGTGGATCCACATGAAGGCTATCTGGAGACTACTGTACAATGGTCTATGTGTCTGCTGCAGAGTCATACTCATAAATATAAAACGCTGTCAGCCATGTGGGAGTCAGGATGGCTCTTGGGCACAGGATCAGCCCCGTTACCAACTTCTGTGCTGAGGCTGAGAAGCTGTGGCTTCATATCAGGCACCAACTCCTTTTAGTTCCACACGAATATAGAATGTATAAATTTTTCCACTCAACACTTCGTTGCTCAATGCCCATTCGTGAGTAATGAGCTCTTTTGCATTAAGTATAAAAGGATTTGCTTTTAGAAATGAGTACGGCTGATGTTGATGTTCACACCAACGCTGAGTGAAAGCCCTTCTTGTCTTCTTAAGTGGCTCAAATTTATTTTTACTAGCTGCCACGTTCAAGAAAGAAAGAACAACAAATTAAAATTTTGGTAAGCACCGTTATGTTACCGAATAATATGGACACAGCCTGTAAAATTTTACGTTAGCGCTATGAGCCGTGTCGGGTCGTATTGATCGTCGTCTGTAGATCGAACCTGAGCCGAGGTAAAATTTGCCGTTCTGAAGAGCGCGCCGCAGCGTGTAGTGTGAAGCAGTCACCCTCCATTTCTAACAGCTTTGGTGTCTCCCTCTGGTGGGAAAAGGGGAACGGTTGCCTGTTCACGCGCATTTAAGGGGCACTATGAGCTCGCCAGGGGGCAGTTGGTCAGCCGGGTCAGTATGGGGCAATTAGTGTCTGTCTGTCGTCCGAGTGCTAGGCCGCCAGTCTGCTCGAGTTTGCTCAGGCAACGGTCATTGGCGGTTGGATCGATCGGTTGGTCGGTTGCGCACTTGGACACATGTGAGGTCGCCACGTGAGTCCAGTGGGCCGCGCCGTATAGCGAGGGGTAGTGGCTTCGCGGCCGACACGAGAGCAACAGGAGTCAACCCACGACATCAGTCTAGCCGGTGCGAGCTGCGACACCGTGACACGGGAGATCGGCGCGCCTTCCTGCGTCCGTTGAAGTGGCTGGCAGCGGACGGCTCGGGAGAGCGTTTTGGGGGTGCTGCGCCAGGTCTTCGCCAGACATCGTAGTTTATTAGAAGTTAAGTCATTCGTAATATGTTGTTTCATTTACTTGTTACATTCTACTTGTTTTCTTGGTCAGTCTCTCGTCCCCAGCTTGCTCGTCTGTCCCTCGTCCGCATTTGTTAGGCGGTTAGTGTCTGTCTGTCGATCTGCCGTACGTTAATAGCTGCCTCTGTCATGTTTGTCGGATTCGGTGTTAATGAATTTATTGCTTGAAGTGTAACGGCCCAATTCCTGAAATATGTTTTTATCTTGCCTATCACCTTGAGAGACGGCATATGTGTAATGTAGAGCATGTTTGGCCAACCTTGTATATTTTATGTAAGACTGCATTTCATGAGTTTTTAATTAAATGGTCATTTCAGTACATGAAGTTGCCACCCTTCCCTTTTTAATCAAGTTGCAAATTCGGTGGCAAGTTAATCTTTGATGTTAGTGTTTTGTACCATTTCCATCCCTCCTAAGGGGTGCATAGTTTATGTGCTTCTGTGAGTTGTTAAAATTTTAATCTGGTGTGTTGCAGATTTGCACCAATTCAGTCTTTCAGACGTTGCTGTGAGCGGTCGTGACTACGGCAATGTCAAAAGGGAGCGTCAAGGTTCTCAGCCCGAAAACTCATACAGTCAAAAATTTGTTCTTTCTGCCTCTGAATAGATTGTAACTTGATATTTAGAGGGTGCTTTCTGATTATAATATTAAATCTGTTTCTAACAAAGAAAAATAAAGGCTTTTAGGAATCCATTTCCCATTTGTTGAAAGAAAATTGATTTGTTTTCATCAGCGACTACTTCCACGCTCACATAGTGTGATTAAATGTGTTAATGTTCTTGATGAATCGCTAGTATATAAAGCAAATTCTTAAGAAAATGTTTTGAAAGTAAATTCACGGTTCAGAACCTCTGGTTCGTTTTCCGTCTGGTCGGCGAGAGGCGCTCTTGCGTCGCGTTTTCCATTCTACAATATCTGCAAGGCGAGCAAATGTGGAACAGACAACCACCGGGAACGAGGAGCAAGGTTGTCGGTTGGAGGAAACGTGTGTTGTCACTCGTCCGTGGTCGGCGTCTTGACCGGGAACGACGGGAACGACGTTGATTATGATTGAAATTACAATTAAATCAATACGATTAGCTGCTGACGGGCGTTGATATACATCAAAGGGGACAGTTGAAAATGTGTGCCCTGACCAGGACTCGAACCCGGGATCTCCTGCTTACATGGCAGGCGCTCTATCCATCTGAGTCACCGAGGGCACAGAGGATAGTGCGACTGCAGGGACTTATCGCCGGCATGCTCCCCGTGAGACCCACATTCTCAACTTACAGCCCACACACTACATTCGTAGTGCCCCTGCCATTATACTCATTACTCGCGGCAGACACTCCACCGAGTCCCATAAGAGTTCAGGCAATTCGTGTGCATCCGCACTGAAGAAGGTCATCAGCCGGTTATCCTTAACGATATGAAGATGGCATCTGTTCTTTCGGACATGTAGGAAAGAACGCCATCTTCATATTGATTATAATTAGCTGATTCCAGTGCGCTGGAATGGCTCCTCGTCCCTGTTGTCGAGCAGTGCTGTGTGATCTAGTGTGGCAGATTTGGCGGGCTCTGCTGCCACTGCCCTGCCCATGTCAGTCTTCCCTGAGTGTGAATTTGTGCTATCCTGGATGTTTGGATCCGCCTATAGTGTGGTCTGTATCGCTTACAAAGATTGTATGAGCGTGTCCGCCTCAGTGTTCGCTGAACGCCCCGCGTTGTTTTCCCAAAAAATAACTTAGTTGTGATCATGTGCCGATTTTCGGCACGATTGTGTTCCGGCCACTAGTGTTAAGGTCGATATTGGCCTCGCCAGAGATACTGGGGAGCCGAGTTGCGGCCAGTGGCCGTAACTATGCTCTGCTACGTAAGGGCCACTCGCCGCTAACTCGGCTCCACAGTATCTCTGGCGAGGCCAATATCGACCTTAACACTCGCAGCCGGAACACAATCGTGCCGAAAATCGGCACACCCAAGTCTGACGATTTTTGTGATAGCGGAGATATTTTCGCCGTGGCGTATTTTCTCCCTTAATAGTGTTTCCCGTTCCTAAATAATGCCTAACAAATTTCTGTGCAACCGTTGGGAGTATGAAGGCGGTCGCAGGTGCTACTGGTGCGATCATTAACATTTACGGTTAACGTGCTCTATTAATTACGTTTTGGAATGTAGTGTGGCCAGGTCTATTGGTATACCGGGTGAGCTGTCGGAGGGCTGTGAAATTTTCTTCGTTGACACAGTTGGGTTTCGTAGGGCCAGATTCCTTACCTGATTCTTGGAGCCTAATTGGGTCCGTGGGCAGTCTTCTGCTGGTATCTGACCGTTATATTATTAACAGAAACAGGATTTCAGTCCAGAAGGTCTTTCTAAAAATCTTATTTAAAATCTGCTTGAACTATATTTGTAGCTTGGTTATGTTATTAAACTTCCCGGAAGCGCAAACTCAGAACTCAGGGAAGAATCACATGGCGCAGGACAGTAACAGCAGAGCCCGCTAACGCCGCTGAACTAGACCACAACACGGGTATTTTACTATTTATATTAGAACAAATAAGCCCTCGGTCATAAATATTAAGTCAAAATTGACCAGCTTTCGATGCTACTATGAGCGTCGTCTTCAGAATTAAACTAACTGTTCTAAAACATGATAGATATATAAGACATTAATAAACTAAAGTGTGTACTGACTGGAAAGAGATGCAGTACGTAAAGTCACGTTCTCAAAAAAAAAATCTAACCCAGAAAGGTGACGTCATGAATAGTTGTAAATAAGTTAAGAAGGCGAGCCGCTAAAGGCTGCTCGTACCTGAGTGAACACGGGCTACAACAATAATTAAATAAATAAATAAATAAAAAAAAAATATTTTACTATTTTTGAAATTCTTAGTTAGTCTGTTAATCACTGTTTTCCGACTGTTCTTGTAGCTTATTCTGGACTGCTCGTTCGGGAAGCTGTTTGCTGAAAGTCTGTTAACGACAGCCGGTCTATGTGGCCGAGCGGTTGGTTGTAGGCGCTTCAGTCCGGTACCGCGTTGCTGCTACAGTCGCAGCTTCTAATCCTGCCTCGTGCTTGGATGTGTGTGTTGTCCTTAGGTTAGTTAGGTTTAAGTAGTTCTAAGTCTAGGGGACTGATGACTTCAGATGTTTAAGTCCCATAGTGCTTAGAGCCATTTGAACCATTTTCTGTTAACGACAAATTACCTGTTGGTGTTTGTAGACATCTTCTTGTCACACGACACTTATTTCACGAGCACCCTGCTGTTGCCTGATGGGTTAACTACTGTTTATACAATTTGTGAGGGCAATTGGTCCAGCTTGACGAGGGTGAGCGCACGGGCGGCGCGATATTACTGATCAGCATGTGGGACTCGCCGCTGCTGCGACTTGTGGGAAGCTGCTCAATGGCACCGTGACTACTTCTTAAGTTACACACATCAAAAAAGTTTTGCATCACCCTGGTTCCCAGAACTCCTGAAGATAGATGTGGACTGTGGATATTGTATCACAGACACAGTCCCTTTGACTGTTCAGAGATGTCACTAATCCAGCCCAAATTTGTAAACAACCGCACATGAGCAGCGCCTATTAGATGGAGAGGGTCTGATAGCCGATCAGTTTCAGTCATTGCACCAGGAAGGAGGGACACGGCTCGTGTTGTCTGTAGTTGAACCATGCCTAGATAGTCAATACCGCGGTTCGATTGCGTCCGCATTGTTACTTCGTACCACGAAGGGCTCTCAACAAGGGAAGTATCTAGGCGTCTCGGAGTGAACCAAAGCTATGTTGTTCGGACGTGGAGGAGATACAGAGAAGAACTGCCGATGACATGCCTCGCTTAGGCCGCCCAAGGGCTACTACTGCAGTGGATGACCGCTACCTACGGATTATGGCTCGGAGGAACCCTGACAGCAGCGCCACCATGTTGAATAATGCTTTTCGTGAAGCCACAGGACGTCGTGTTACTACTCAAACTGTGCGCAGTAGGCTGCATGATGTGCAACTTCACTCACGACGTCCATAGCGAGCTCCATCTTTTCAACCATGTCACCATGCTTCGCCTACAGATGGACCGAAGAACATGCCGAATGGACCGCTCAGGATTGGCATGCCGTTCTCTTCACCGATGTGTATCGCATATGCCTTCAACCAGACAATCGTCGGAGACGTTTTGAGGCAACACTGTCCAGCGAGTGCAGTAAGGTGGAGGTTTCATGATGGCTTGGGGTGGCATTAAGAGGGGCCGACATACGCCACTGGTGCACATGGGAGGCGCCGTAACGGCTGTACGATACGTGAATGCCACCCACTGACTGATAGTGCCACCATACCGGCTGCATATTGGCGAGGCATTCGTCTTCATGGACGACAATTCGCGCCCCAATTGTGCACATCTTGTGAATGACTTCCTTCGGGGTAACGTCATCGCTCGACTAGAGTGGCCAGCGTGTTTTCCAGACATTAATCCTGTCGAACATGCTTGGGATAAATTGAAAATGGCTGTTTATGGACGACGTGACCCATCAACCACTCTGAGGGTTCTGCGCCGAATCGCCGTTGAGAAGTGGGACAATCTGGACCACCGGTGCTTTGATGAACTTGTGGATGGTATGCCATGAGGAATACAGGCATGCATCAATGTAAGAGGACGTGCTACTGGATATTAGGGGTACCAGTGCGTACAGCAATCTGGATCACCACCTCTGAAGGTCTTACTGTATGGTGGTACAACAGGCAATGTGTAGTTTTCATGAGCAATAAAAAGGGCTGAAATGATGTTTATGTTGATCTCTATTCCAATTTTCTGTTTAGGTTCCGGAACTCTCGGAACCGAGCTTGAACAAAACTTTATATGTCTAAAACTTTTCTTCACTGGTTCGCGTGGGCACATATCTGTTCAGAGTTTGCTACTTTTTATCCTTTGGCTTGGGTCACTTGTGGTGGCGTGTCCTTTGTGTACGAAGTTTTCCCTAGTCAGCCGGACCATTTGCTGGCTCTTGTAATCGCTTACATTTGTCAGCTCTCTCAATGGACAAAGTTAAACATTGGTCTGTAATCCAAAACCATTCTGTTAGCTCGAAAAATTTAAAGTTGTGTAAATATTTTTACTATGTTCGTGGTAGTCGTTGTTACATTTCACTTTTAAAATATTGCTTTAAATTTTTCAGGTCTCTTAAAGAACCGCGTTAAATCTTCCATCTGTAATTTAAAACTATTGTGTTAACCTGGGACATTTAAGGTACCATATTGTGTTGGTATATTTTCTGTCGTTATTGAATTGGTGCAGCTAAGTGCGCCTTTGAATTTAAAACATTCCAAAGTTGTCAAAATTGCTTCTTTCTGAAAGATTGTTCAATTGTGTTTTACTATTGTACCTTCTTTCTTTTACAAATAATGTTTAATAAATGTGAATCACTTGGTAAATAATGAATAATGTCATATTTTGCGGCCTAGCCCTTCCATGAATTCCTGTTAACCTGGCTTGCTGCAGTTAAGTTTATTTTGAACTTCCCTCCCGGGTTGAAATCCTGATTCTGTTAATATTATAACGGCCAACTACTGGTAGAAGGCGGCCCACAGAACCAATCAGGCTCCAAGAATTAGGTAGGGAATCTCGCCTTACAACACCCAACGATGTCTACAAAGAAAATTTCACAGCTCTGTGGCAGCGCAAACGGTATACCAGTAGATCTGGCCAGGATCAGAATCTAAAACATAATTAAAAGAGGACGTTAGTCATTAAGGTTCATTACAGTGGCAGTAGCAGCTGCGTTCGCCGTCACATTCCCACCGCTTGCACAATGCGGCGACAAGAATAATGCTAGGCATCATTTAGCGAGAAGAAATAGTGTTAAGGGAGCAGGTTCACAGGACGAAAATATTACAGCGAATATAACTCATCTACCGGAGGTATCTTAAAACCAAACAGTAGAAGACTATCATCACAGTCGTCAGACCTGGGAATCAGAACCAAATTATTTTTCAGAAAAGCAACACAGAGCGCTCAGCGAACATCGAGATGGGCACGATCAAAAAGTTATCGTAAACGATACAGACCACACTAACGGTGGATCCAAACTTCCCCGAAAGCACATATTTAGATATCAAGGAAGAATCAAATGGGACAGGGCAGTAACAGCAGAGCTCGGTAACGCCGCCAAACTAGATCACAGAACACGGGTCGACTGCAGGAAAGAGGTTCCCTTTCAGCGTACCGGAATCAGCTAATCATAATCAAAGTCGTTTTCCTTGCAACGGTTCCCTTAGACCGAATCGCTCAAGACACCAACCATCGGCGCTTGACAACACACGTTTCCTCCGACGGACTCTCTTCCTCTTCGTCCTCCGGTGGCTGTCCGTTCCCCACTCGCTGGCCTCGCTAACATCCGTGATACTAAGACTGCAGCACTGCATTGATACCAGTGGTCATCACTTCGGACACCTTCTGTAAATGGACGTTCATGCCACCTTTGTGACCTTCGTTGACCTTCAAAGACCTTACTGTTACATATCACTGGATTCGTCTTGATAGCCGCTATCAGAAAATACGTACCATACTATAGCAGAACAGGGAATCAGCTATCATAAAGCGGTTACTGCATCGATGATTTCAGCCGTAAATAGAAATATTAAAAAAGGTAGGAAGATTTTTCTGTGTAGCAAAAGTTACAAAAAGCAGATTACAGAGTACCTGACGGCTCAACACAAAAGTTTTGTCTCAAGTACAGATAGTGTTGGGGATCAGTGGACAAAGTTCAAAACCATCGTACAATATGCGTTAGATGAGTATGTAAGAGATGGAAAAGAGCCACCGTGGTACAACAACCGAATTAGAAAACTGCTGCGGAAGCAAAGGGAACTTCACAGCAAACATAAACATAGCCAAAGCCTTGCAGACAAACAAAAATTACGCGAAGTGAAATGTAGTGTGAGGAGGGCTATGCGAGAGGCGTTCAATGAGTTCGAAAGTAAAGTTCTACGTACTGACTTGGCAGAAAATCCTAAGAAATTTTGGTCTTACGTCAAAGCGGTAGGTGGATCAAAACAAATTGTCCAGACACTCTGTAACCAAAATGGTACTGAAACAGAGGATGCCACACTAAAGGCCGAGATACTAAATGTCTTTTTCCAATGCTGTTTCACAGTTCCTTCTGTAGATTGTCGTGCAGTTGACAAAATGGTAGATATCGAAATAGACGACAGAGGGATAGAGAAACAATTAAAATCGCTCAAAAGACGAAAGGCCACTGGACCTGATGGGATACCAGTTCGATTTTACACAGAGTACGCGAAGGAACGTGCCCCCCTTCTTGCAACGGTGTACCGTAGGTCTCTAGAAGAGCGTAGCGTTGGGCACAGGTCATCTCCGTTTTCAAGAAGGTACGTCGAACAGATGTGCAGAACTACAGACCTATATCTCTAACGTCGATCAGTTGTAGAATTTTGGAACACGTATTATGTTCGAGTATAATGACTTTTCTGGAGACTAGAAATCTACTCTGTGGGAATCAGCATTGGTTTCGAAAAAGACGGTCGTGTGAAACCCAGCTCGCGCTATTCGTCCACGAGACTCAGAGGGCCATAGAGACGGGTTCACAGGTAGATGCCGTGTTTCTTGATTTCCGCAAGGCGTTCGATACAGTTCCCCTTTTTTTTTTTGTCATCAGTCTACTGACTGGTTTGATGCGGCCCGCCACAAATTCCTTTCCTGTGCTAACCTCTTCTTCTCAGAGTAGCAATTGCAACCTACGTCCTCAATTATTTGCTTGACGTATTCCAATCTCTGTTTTCCTCTACAGTTTTTGCTCTCCACAGCTCCCTCTAGTACCATGGAAGTCATTCCCTCGTGTCTTAGTAGATGTTCTATCATCCTAACCCTTCTCCTTATCAGTGTTTCCCACATATTCATTTCCTCTCCGATTCTGCATAGAACCCCCTCATTCCTTACCTTATGAGTCCACCTAACTTTCAACATTCGTCTATAGCACCACATCTCAAATGCTTCGATTCTCTTCTGTTCCGGTTTTCCCACAGTCCATGTTTCACTACCATACAATGCTGTACTCCAGACGTACATCCACAGAAATTTCTTCCTCAAATTAAGGCCGGTATTTGATATTAGTAGACTTCTCTTGGCCAGAAATGCCTTCTTTGCCATAGCGAGTCTGCTTTTGATGTCCTCCTTGCTCCGTCCGTCATTGGTTATTTTACTGCCTAGGTAGCAGAATTCCTTAACTTCACTGACTTCGTGACCATCAATCCTGATGTTAAGTTTCTCGCTGTTCTCATTTCTACTACTTCTCATTACCTTCGTCTTTCTCCGATTTACTCTCAAACCTTACTATGTACTCATTAGACTGTTCATTCCGTTCAGCAGATCATTTAATTCTTCTTCACTTTCACTCAGGATTGCAATGTCATCAGCGAATCGTGTCATTGACATCGTTTCACCTTTTATTTTAATTCCACTCCTGAACCTTTCTTTTATTTCCATCATTCCTTCCTCGATGTACAGATTGAACAGTAGGGGTGAAAGGCTACAGCCTTGTCTTACTCCCTTCTTAATAAGAGCACTTCGTTCTTGATCGTCCACTCTTATTATTCCCTGTTGGTTGTTGTACATATTGTATATGACCCGTCTCTCCCAATAGCTTACCCCTACTTTTTCAGAATCTCGAACAGCTTCCACCATTTTATATTGTCGAACGCTTTTTCCAGGTCGACAAATCCTATGAAAGTGTCTTGATTTTTCTTTAGCCTTGCTTCCATTATTAGCCGTAACGTCAGAATTGCCTCTCTCGTCCCCTTACTTTTCTTAAAGCCAAACTGATCTTCACCTAGCGATTAATCAATTTTCTTTTCCATTCATCTGTATATTATTCTTGTAAGCAGCTTCGATGCATGAGCTGTTAAGCTGATTGTGCGATAATTCTCGCACTTGTCAGCTCTTGCCGTCTTCGGAATTGTGTGGATGATGCTTTTCCGAAAGTCAGATGGTATGTCGCCAGACTCATATGTTCTACACACTAACGTGAATAATCGTTTTGTTGTCACTTCCCCCAATGATTTTAGAAATCCTGAGGGAACGTTATCTATCCCTACTGCCTTATTTGACCGTAAGCCCTCCAAAGCTCTTTTATAATCCGATTCTAATACTGGATCCCCTATCTCTTCTAAATCGACTCCTGTTTCTTCTTCTATCACATCAGACAAATCTTCACCCTCATAGAGGCTTTCAATGTGTTCTTTCCACCTATCTGCTCTCTCCTCTGCATTTAACAGTGGAATTCCCGTTGCATTCTTAATGTTACCACCGTTACTTTTAATGTCACCAAAGGTTGTTTTGACTTTCCTGTATGCTGAGTCTGTCCTTCCGACAATCATATCTTTTTCGATGTCTTCGCATTTTTCCTGCAGCCATTTCGTCTTAGCTTCCCTGCACTTCCTATTTATTTCATTCCTCAGCGACTTGTATTTCTGTATTCCTGATTTTCCCGGAACATGTTTGTACTTCCTTCTTTCATCAATCAACTGAAGTATTTCTTCTGTTACCCATGGTTTCTTCGCAGCTACCTTCTTTGTACCTATGTTTTCCTTCCCAACTTCTGTGATGGTCCTTTTTAGAGATGTCCATTCCTCTTCAACTGTACTGCCTACTGCGCTATTCCTTATTGCTGTATCTATAGCGTTAGAGAACTTCAAACGTATCTCGTCATTTCTTAGTACTTCCGTATCCCTCTTCTTTGCGTATTGATTCTTCCTGACTAATGTCTTGAACTTCAGCCTACTCTTCATCACTACTATATTGTGATCTGAGTCTATATCTGCTCCTGGGTACGCCTTACGGTCCAGAATCTGATTTCCGATTCTCTGTCTGACCATGATGTAATCTAATTGAAATCTTCCCGTATCTCCCGGCCTTTTCCAATTATACCTCCTCCTCTTGTGATTCTTGAACAGGGTATTCGCTATTACTAGCTGAAACTTGTTACAGAACTCAATTAGTCTTTCTCCTCTTTCATTCCTTGTCACAAGCCCATATTCTCCTGTAACCTTTTCTTCTGCTCCTTCCCCTACAACTGCATTCCAGTCGCCCATGACTATTAGATTTTCGTCCCCCTTTACATACTGCATTACCCTTTCAATATCCTCATACACTTTCTCTATCTGTTCATCTTCAGCTTGCGACGTCGGCATGTATACCTGAACTATCGTTGTCGGTGTTGGTCTGCTGTCGATTCTGATTAGAACAACCCGGTCACTGAACTGTTCACAGTAATACACCCTCTGTCCCACCTTCCTACTCATAACGAATCCTACAACTGTTATACCATTTTCTGCTGCTGTTGATACGAGGGCTGTCCAGAAAGTAAGTTACGATTGATCGCCAAATGAAAATCACTGTGAAAATCAGAAATGTTTCATTTGTAACAGTTAGCTACACCTTTCTGCTACTTCTCTACGTAGTCGCCTTTCTGACTCAGAAATTTGTCGTAGCGTTGTACCAACTCTCCAATACCCTCATCATAGAAGGCACCGCCAGTCCTTTCCGCCAATTCTCTACGCTGGCCTAAAGCTCGTTGTCTGTGCCAAAATGTTGTCTTCATAACCAGCGGTTCGTTTGAGCAGTGGGAGACAATTACGGGCTGTATTGTGGGTAACCAAACATTTCCAATTGAAACGATGCAGGAAAATTTTCATTGCCCCTGCAGAATGAGGCTGAGAATTGTCTTGAAACCGCACGACAGTTGTGTAATGTTGGTTGCATAGCTTCAGGGGAAAATTCTCACCAGGCCCCCGTACTTGGTGGGAGACACTATTTTCTATAACACCTTTACGCGCTTACTAAGAGCTCAGGAATGAAAAGAGCGACATAATTCTACATAGTGTCATACTAGAGACATGGCCCAACACATCTGTGCAAAGCTTTATCGGATTTTCATAGTCGTTTCCATTTCGCGACCGATCGTAACTTACAGCCCTCGTATTACCCGATACTCATCTGACCAGAAATGCTTGTCTTCCTTCCACTTCACTTCACTGACCCCTACTATATCTAGATTTAGCCTTTGCATTTCCCTTTTCAGATTTTCTAGTTTCCCTACCACGTTCAAGCTTCTGACATTCCAAGCCCCAACTCGTAGAACGTTTCCTTTCGTTGATTATTTAATCTTTTTCTCATGGTAACCTCCCCCTTGGCAGTCCCCTCCCGGAGATCCAAATGGGGGACTATTCCGGAATCTTTTGCCAATGGAGAGATCATCATGACACTTCTTCAATTACAGGCCACATGTCCTGTGGATACACGTAACGTGTCTTTAATGCAGTGGTTTCCATTGCCTTCTGCATATGTCGTTGATCATTGCTGATTCTTCGACCTTTAGGGGCAATTTCGCACCCCTAGGACAAGAGAGTGCCCTGAACCTCTAACCGCCCCTCCGCCCTCTTTGACAAGGCCGTTGGCAGAATGAGGCTGACTTCTTATGCCGGAAGTCTTCGGCCTCCAATGCTGATTATTTATCAAATTTTAGGCGGTGGTGGGGATCGAACCCGGGACCGAAGACGTTTTGATTATGAATCAAAGACGCTACCCCTAGACCACAGTCGTTTAATGGACAAAATAAGAGCATATGGACTATCAGACCAATTGTGTGATTGGATTGGAGAGTTCCTAGATAACAGAACGCAGCATGTCATTCTCAATGGAGAGACGTCTTCCGAAGTAAGAGTGATTTCAGGTGTGCCGCAGGGGAGTGTCATAGGACCGTTGCTATTCACAATACACATAAATGACCTTGTGGATCACATCGGAAGTTCACTGAGGCTTTTTGCAGATGAATCTGTGGTGTAGCGACAGGTTGTAACAATGGAAAATTGTATTGAAATGCTGGAGAATCTGCAGCGAATTGACGCATGGTGCAGGGAATGGCAATTGAATCTCAATGTAGACAAGTGTAATGTGCTGCGAATACATAGAAAGATAGATCCCTTATCATTTAGCTACAAAATAGCAGGTCAGCAACCGGAAGCAGTTAATTCCATAAATTATCTGGAAGTACGCATTAGGAGTGATTTAAAATGGAATGATCATATAAAGTTGATCGTCGGTAAAGCAGATGCCAGACTGAGATTCATTGGAAGAATCCTAAGGAAATGCAATCCGAAAACAAAGGAAGTAGGTTACAGTACGCTTGTTCGCCCACTGCTTGAATACTGCTCAGCAGTGTGGGATCCGTACCAGATAGGGTTGAGAGAAGAGATAGAGAAGATCCAACGGAGAGCAGCGCGCTTCGTTACAGGATCATTTAGTAATCGCGAAAGCGTTACGGAGATGATAGATAAACTCCAGTGGAAGACTCTGCAGGAGAGACGCTCAGTAGCTCGGTACGGGCTTTTGTTAAAGTTTCGAGAACATACCTTCACCGAAAAGTCAAGCAGTATATTGCTCCCTCCTACGTATATCTCGCGAAGAGACCATGAGGATAAAATCAGAGAGATTAGAGCCCACACAGAGGCATACCGACAATCCTTCTTTCCACGAACAATAGGAGACTGGAACAGAAGGGAGAACCGATAGAGGTACTCAAGGTACCCTTCGCCACACACCGTCAGGTGGCTTGCGGTGTATGGATGTAGATGTAGATGTAGATCCCATAAAAAAAAAGAAGTTGACCTTCATACTCTGACGTGACCCCACCTAGCAACAAAAAACCAACTTCATTTATGGCCCCCGTTGTCCCATGCGACATTTGTCCCACAAACGTTTCAGCTACTATCATACTTTCGGAGTTATTCTAGGTGGCTATAGTTAGTGACACCCTCCATACATCTTTTTAATTTCTGTATAGATTTTTTTTTAGCTGTGAGATGTCGCAAAGGTATTCATCTCACTCTGTTTAGTACTGGCACTGAAGTTCTCGACGTTGTGTGCAGAACTGAATGACAGCATTTCAGCACCAAGAGAAGAGGAAGTTAACTTTATAAGCTGGAAATTTTGGGCAAGCTCGAATTCCAGAACCACACATCACTGCTGAAAATGTCCATAAAAGGAATACGCGATGCTGAAGCCATAAAACATGGACTATGGAGCAATGGAAGAGAGTCATTTGGTCGGCTGAGTCTTGTTTCGCACTGTTTAGAACTTCTGGCCGAGTTAGCGTCTAAAGAGTGGAGCCTGGCGCGATTTAGTGATGATTTGAGCTGTCATAGCGTGGTTTTCAGTGTGCCCCATTGTTATTCTGCAACATGGCATTACTGCCAGGGTTATGTGATCATTTTCGCTTATAAAGTCCATCCCATGGCACACTGTTCGTTCGCCAATGGTGATGCTGGGTTTCAAGACGACAGGGTCTCTGTTCACATGTTTACAACGTCCAGAACTGGTTTCGTGAGCACGGGGATGAGTTGTGACGATCTCTTCTGGGCACCGCAGTCACCAGATCTCACTATATTTGTGCCTTCGTGATCTAGTTTGCAGAGACGATCGCGTGATCACTATTCATCTCCATCGTCTTTACCGGAAGTTGCCACTATTTATCAGGGAGAACTGGCTTCCTTTGAAAACCGAACAGGATTGGCGTTTACCCACTGCTGGACGACTGGGAGCAGTTCTCAATGCCCACCGTTTTCCTGCACTGTGTTAGGCGTGCTAATGTGTTGTGTTTTTGGCGTTTCCGTATTTTGTACACCCCCTGCGGCTTGTGCTAGCCCATTCAATGTAGGTGACAGTACATATGATTTCTGTATCACGAACTTAAAAACACAGTTTGATGTTTCACAATGACATTCAGTTTACAATTTGTTACGTGCCGGCTATCGGCTGTCCAGCCCGTCTTGAAACAACAGTGAGTCTCTAGTTTTGTGTAGAAGGTCTAGAAGACCGAAAGCTAGTTCGTCACGAACTGTAAGTTATATATTGTTGTAAAATAACAGTATTGTGTTCAAATGGCTCTGAGCACTATGGGACTTAACTTCTAAGGTTATCAGTCCCCTAGAATTTAGAACTACATAAACCTAACTAACGTAAGGACATCATACACATCCATGCCCGAGGCAGGATTCGAACCTGTGACGTAGCGGTCGCGCGGTTCGCGCTCGGCCACCCCGGCCGGCTAACAGTACTGTGTACTTCAGCTTGTAATACGGCAATGTTCCTCAAAGAGACGACGGATTATTCCATAAATATACCCTTAGTATCATGGTCATCAAAATTATCATCAGCCGCGCGTTGTGGACGCGTGGTTTGAGGCGCCACGTCACGGACTGTGCAGCCCCTCCCGCCGGAGGTTTGAGTCCTCCCTTGGGCCTGTGCTGTTATTAGCAATGGTTATTTTAGTTTAAGTAGAGTGTAAGTCTAGGGAGCGATGACCTCAGCAATTTGGTCCCTTAGGAATTCACAGAAATTTGCACATGTTTTTAAAATTGTCATCGTTATTAGGTTGGATCTTAAGCCTTTTCTTCCCAGTGTCGTCTCGGTCACACTATATTACGTTTCTGCTTTAAAAATTGGACTGTCCGGTAAACTGGCATACGGCTGGGAGAACAATGCTGACAACATGGCCTTCCATATTCGCATCCAGTGACGTCTATGGGCTGAGGATGACACGGCTGCCGGTCGGTACCGTTGGGTCTTCATGGCCTGTTCGAGTGGAGTTTGGTTTAGTTAAAAATTGGGTTGACCTCCTGCGGGCTGTTAATGAAAAGAACGATTTTTGAAGAAACTGGTTCCATTGAGTTTTGACAGTTGAGATCATGCTGTCATCTTCCTTTTCAATAACTGGAACTTTTTACTGTAACGCTGGAGCTCATCTTCCGTTTCATCTACGAGGACTAAGAGAACGTTAATAATATAGATGTTTTAATCCCCACAACCAAAGGTGCGTGTCTTTTCCAATTCTTTGAACAGAGAATCGATATAAAGAATACGGGATTGGTGATGAACTGCACAATTGAATATCAACAGAACTTTTAAGTAAAGTCAGTTATAAATGAGTTTTTAATTTAATTGCTGTTACTGTACAGAAACATACATTTTAATTAAATTACCAAATAAAAAATCGTGTTTAAACACAGCATTAATAAAGCACAGTTTGGAATTGCAGCATGTTTGCACTAAGTGGATTGCAGTTGTTGCATGACTGGACACGTTAACGGTTGGTAGTCAAGAGGAAGCCCAAGTGCAGCCATGCATGTAACGGTGTTCGCGTGAACAGCATTTTGTTTTAATTGCCACTGTATTGAACTAAGTGGTTGCTGATTTAAATATCGCGCTACTGAGCAGTGACGCTATTCATCCCATACTGTTCTCAGCCATTCTGTCACAAATGTCAGCGCCATCTAGTACCTAGCAGTGTCACTGCCCATGCGTCAACACCAAACCCGTGTTAAAACCGGTCCCTTATACTTCACTCACATCGTCGAAGTGTATTAGAAAGGCAAGCCAAGTACAGACACGGTGAGCTGTTTGGGGTCATCAGTGAGCCAAGCATCGGCTCCAATCGACAGTTGTTTCACCGCTGTTTGACGCTGTAACATAGCAAGTACTGCAGAGTCCCGTTAGAGTGCGTAGCTTGCCTCTTCTGCTTCATTACAGAGGCGCTGTCCGCGCAGTCTGTCTCGGTCCGTGCTCCTAATCGGCAGGTTTCGTGCTGCAGCTGACTAGAGGAAACTGCCGCACACCGATCATTTGCGCTGGTCAGGCTGTTCACATTAACCCATTGGAGCGGGCGATTTCACCGTACTGCGTTTTGAGGTGATATGCTGTAATCCGTAGCGTGGGGCTAGTAACAGACCAAGCCCAGCCGACTGGTTGGTGGCGACCTCCTCCACTACACCGTCAGTGGGCCACTGGTGACAATCAATTTGATGACAAGCCGTTCGACTGTTCGGCTCCCACAACCAATGTGTGGTTCGCAGGCAGAAGGAAAAGAGTGATTAAATTTATTGAAATTTCCAAGCTTCAAAAAATACTCCTTCAGCCTTAGGGCAGTGCAGTCTAACACAAGTTGTGTTCGTAACATAACCTGCGAGGCTGCAAATCAGTGCTGTTGGGGTTTCTTCCTGCCCAAGGTTACGTTCAAATGGTTCAAATGGCTCTGAGCGCTATGGGACTTAACTTCTGAGGTCATCAGTCCCTAGAATTTAGAACTACTTAAACCTAACTAACCTAAGGACATCACACACATCCATGCCCGAGGCAGGATTCGAACCTGGGATCGTAGCGGTCTCGCGGTTTCAGACTGTAGCGCCTAGAACCGCTCGGCCACCCCAGCCGGCTCAAGGTTACGTCTTGAGTTAATTACGTTCCGTTTTCTGCAATGATGACTGCCTGTTCTGTTTTTTTTTTCAAAAAGTTAGTATCTTTTACTGAATTATTACAGATTTTCGTAAAAACTCGTATTTATTCAGAGCTCTGAAATATCTGTCGTTTTAGAAGTTCTACGTGTGATTTGTAGTTGTTTGTTTCCATGCTTTAATTACTCTGTGTTTTTTTTCGTCTCTATGTTTAATGAGAACTGTCCTGTAAGAGTTGTAGCTCCCGTGTGTCACCAGTTTGCCGCGTGAAACTGGTAAATGCGTTAAGAGGTTCCATTCCGGGTTACAGAGGTCGGTGCAAACTGCTTGCTTTTAAGTGTCGGTTTGGCTCATAATTAATCCTTGTATTTGTTGTTGAATCTCTCGGTAATTATATTTTTCAGTTTTATTCTCTCGTGGAGTATTGACACCAGGAAGTACACTGAGGTGAGAAAAGTCATGGGATGCCTCCTAATATCGCGTCGGGCCTCCTATTGCTCAGCATAGCGCAGCGACTCGACGTGGTATCAACTCAACAAGTCGTTGGAAGTCCCATGCAGAAACATTGAGCCATGCTGCCCCTATAGCCTTCTGTAATTGCGAAAGTGTTGGCGGTGCAGGATATCGTACACTAACTGGCCTCTGGATTATCTGCCATAAATGCTTGATAGATTCATGTCTGAACATCTTGGTGCCAAATTATTAGCTCGAACTGTTGCATGGGGGCTTAATTAAATAGTTTGAAAATATTTTTTGGTAGCTGTCTGTCCGATTACGCTGTTTCGTAAACGGTTGGCCCTGACTATTATTATTACGCTATCTGACTGCAAAGAACAACAACAAGAACGAAATGAAATTTTTCGTAAACACAGTTAATTAATTAAGTCCCCAGCAACTATAAAACCTACTAAACCAAAGCACAAGTATAACTGTTCTGTATGTGGGAGTGTGACTCAACGCACATCTGGCACGGTTATTCTTCAACAAGACAAGAATTTTTAAATACCAATTATACTAACGTGATAAAAGAAAATTACAAATACTACAATTGCGTAAGGAAAGCAGAATTAAACTCTAATACAAGAACACACGCCAGATGCTTTGTTGACTGAACCTGTAATGACGCATTATTTAAAACATGGAATTAATGAAAAAATACGCAATATTTTACCTTCATATATATTGACGAAAAGCACTCTGATCGTTACAGTATTTCCATTAGAATAACATCTGCTATCTCTCCCATCAAATAACTGCAATAAACATGGAACAACACTCTCCACTATCACACCTCACTCCGACTTCACGACAAGCAGTGCCCACTAGCACATCTCGGCACGAACTGACTACAACGAGCTCTCAACAAGCACTCCCCACGAGTTCTCTCCACGCACTGTGGAGGCGGCTTAATAGTACTCTTTGGCGCAATCTCTGGCGCAGTGGCTCAGTGTAGCCACCTTTCATATGCCCCTCCTCCACAGGCCAGAATTTGATGGTATTTTTGCCAGCATTGGTGGTGAAAATACCACCAAATTCGTCCAGAAAAATACAGACAAAAATAAAAGATAATATTAATACCTAAATATCATATAATTAGTTAAAATTTTGGCTTTGCACTGACCTTTCAATAACCTAATATATAAAATACAGTAGGCAATACAAATTCTTTCCGTACATGTGGCTTTACATAATAGTTTACACAATACACAAAATATCAGTTTATACAAATGTTCACATAAAATGCTTTCAATGATTAGTTTATACAAAAAAAAGGACACCAACAGGTAACATCTTTTCAGTAAAAGCAGTCCATCAGTGGCACCCAGTAAAGTTTAGCAGGTACAGACACCAACAAGTGACATCATTTCAGTAGAAGCAGTCCATCAGTTGCACCCAGCAATGTTGAGCAGGTGCAGACACCAACAAGTGACATCATTTCAGTAGAAGCAGTCCATCAGTTGCACCCAGCAATGTTGAGAGCAGGTGCAGACACCAACAAGTGACATCATTTCAGCAGAAACAGTCCATCAGTTGCACCCAGCAATGTTGAGAGCAGGTGCAGACACCAACAAGTGACATCATTTCAATAGAAGCAGTCCATCAGTTGCACCCAGCAATGTAGAGCAGGTGCAGACACCAACAAGTGACATCATTTCAGCAGAAGCAGTCCATCAGTTGCACCCAGCAATGTTGAGCAGGTGCAGACACCAACAAGTGACATCATTTCAGCAGAAGCAGTCCATCAGTTGCACCCAGCAATGTTGAGTAGGTGCAGACAGCAACAAGTGACAGTAGTCCAGTAGAATCAGTTCATCAGTGGCACCCAGTAGTGTTGAGTAGGTACACAGCAACAAGTCACATTATTTCAGTAGAAGCAGTCCATCAGTTGCACCCAGCAATGTAGAGCAGGTGCAGACACCAACAAGTGACATCATTTCAGCAGAAGCAGTCCATCAGTTGCACCCAGCAATGTTGAGAGCAGGTGCAGACACCAACAAGTGATATCATTTCAGTAGAAGTAGTCCATCAGTTGCACCCAGCAATGTTGAGAGCAGGTGCAGACACCAACAAGTGACATCATTTCAGCAGAAGTAGTTCCATCTGTGGCACCCAGTAAAGTTGCAGAGGTACACACAGCAACAAGTCACATTAGTTCAGTAGAAGCAGTTCATCAGTGGCACCCAGCAATGTTGAGTAGGTGCAGACAGCAACAAGTGACATCATTTCCATACAAGTAGTCCATCAGTTGCACCCAGCAATGATGAGCAGGTCCAGAGAGCAGTCCATAATATTCATTATCACTGATCACACAGTTCAAGCATGAACAATAGTTTGAATGCACATACTAATCACACTGTTCATCAGCAAAAATTAAACATGTCCTAGTGACACCAAAGAAAAATTACAAGTAACAGTCCATAATATTCACTATCACTGATCACTCAGTTCATCAGCAGAAATTAATCATTCCTAAGTGTCACACATTACTTGAAAAAGTGCAGGTAACAGTTCATAATATTTACCATCACTAATCAGACAGTTCAGGCATGAACAATAGTTTGAATACACATACAAATGCTTTTACAATGCTCTTACACTAAACATACAAATTCTAATAAACACACAAAAGATGTCAGATAATTGTCATATTAACTATTACAAATACTCAAATATCAGTAAACCTATAATATTTATGGGTGTCAGTGCAAGCCACTACAAACAAATAAAATAATATTCAGGAGATAGGTGGGTAGGATTAGGAAAGGAAAACACACAAAACACACTCACTCATCTTTCATCCACATTAAGTACTACTGTGTAATTGAATGGTGTTAACTGTGTAAATGTAATTCTGTCAAAATCTGATGTTCGTCATGTGTATCAAGTAGTAGTGGCAGCAATGTATAACAGTCAATAATAGTTAAGTCAACGTCATAGTCATCATGTCAAGACCAGTGTTTGCCAAGCCAGATCAAATGTACTGTTGTTGAACAACTGTCAGTGAGCCAAGATATGCAAATACTTCCTCTCTTCAAAAAAAAAATATACTGCTTAGTGATTTAACAAAGTGTGTGTATAGACTATCTTCCTTCTACTTTAGTGTTCTAGTCTGCTATCTTCATCCTCCTTGTTCCATTAAGACCAACAAAAAAAATATGCTCCTCACTTACTTTACCTCTTATACACCAAAACTCCAATAATCATCAGCATCACATAATCTCAATACTACCTCAATAATACCTCTTCAATACGTCGCTACATATAAACCTCATCATTAATAGCATTTACCTTACCTCTTGTCCATAAAAACTCCAATAATCATCAACTTCATATAATCTATATACCTCAATAATACCTCTTTAATACGTCGATAAATATGAACCTTATTACCAATATCATTTCACTTCCATAACAACTCTTTCCTCTAGTCAGTCTCCTCGAACAAGTACAGATAAAATCCTAATGCAAACCTCATCATCCCATACAATCTGAAGACACACTGTCAACACACAACCTCTGTGTAATCCATCTGACCCAAATCTTCTACTCATTATGAATTATAAACAAAGAAATGCATACATGACCTCTAACAGACTTAGTTCGAATAACTCTCAGTAATTAAGTACGATTACGGAGTGTGAATAATCATAATATTTCACAGTGTGTACACCACTTCAAGAATTATGGCAGAAGCAAATATGTGGAGTATTTCTTGTATCAAGTGTCACTTCCTATTTCAATTGCTCACGAAAAATGCAGTGTAATAACTGTTAATGGTCTAAACCTAGTATTGGTATGTCATGTCGTTAGCTTCCTTCCTATTAGCATAAATTTATACAGCTTCCAGAAAACCTCAGCTCATGTGACTTCAACGAAGTTCTTTGTACCAATGTCGTTCGTCGAATTATAGCAGTTCATTTTCTTATCTTAAAAATGTAAGGCACTGAGCGTAAGCAAAACAAGCAATAGCGAGTAAATATACCAGTAGAGAACAGAATGTCAACAAGTGTATGCAGCACAATTCTTACAACGAGGCTCTGCCAAGCAAACAATCTATAATTAACACCATACTGTAACCTAAACTCTATGTTCGTACACTGTACATCAGCATTGCTATATACCAAATTAAAGAGCAGTTATGACAACAAAACAGAAATGTATAAATATGCAATCCATACGCAAAGCAGTAAACATGTCATTAGCATCATATCAGCATAAGCAAATAAATGTTCATATGTCATCTTAATAAGTAAACATGAAGGCGCAAGCAGATAAATCACAAAGTATAACTTACATACATATCAGCACAACTAATCAGGTGACAATTATAATTTAAATAAATAAGCACAGCAGGCACATAATTAAAAAATATGACATCAGTGAAAAAGCAGTGCAGCTAAGCGATGCATAATATATACAAATAACAACCCTGTTCATTAATAATCATTGTCAAAATCAGTTAACGTACGCAAGCACGTCGCTTCACAAGTAAATTCATAGCACATGAAATTTAGCACAAAGTATGAATCACGTAATCGCGAGCAGCAAATTACGTCTAAAGTACGTACCTAAGTGGAAATTTGTTACCTGAAAAATAAACTCAATTAATAGTTACCTTTTTAGTTCATTAGCTTCTTCTTCGAAATTACATTTTTCCTGAAAATTTCTCGATAGCAAGTCCTCTTAACGTCGGAGACACACAGAATTTACCTGAAGTTCTTAAATATTTTATAGAACCGTATCCTGAAAAATACTGAATGTTAATAACATAATTCATCAAGTCACTATAGCTTTATACTGAATTTAACCGGAGAAATTAAACTGTGTATTTGTTTACGGCTGTTTACGGCTGAGCGCTCGATCAGCTGTGGGCACGTGACGTAGGAAGCAATTGTTCGCGGTCAACGACTGCCTTGTGCGGCGCGCAGACTTGACTGTTGCTTTGAGTATGTGCCGCCGCCAAAACACAGCGCGGTATCCTTGTACTCTCCGCATGTTTACATGTAGCTGTTAGTTTCTCACAAGTATGTCATTCTACAAAAATTTTTCAAAAGTATATCATTCCACAAAAATTTTGAAAACTACGAACCTCACCTTTTGTGGTAGGAACAGCATAATTACGAATAGCGTCTAATTTTTCTGGATCAGAAAGAATACCTTCTGTAGAAATAATGTGACCGAGAAATTTCACCTATGAGCGACCAAATTCAGATTTTTCCAAGTTCACAGTAATGCCAACTCGTGCAAAAACACGTAATAATGAATCCAAAATTTTGTTGTGCTCACTCCAAGAATGTTTAGCAATAAGAATATCGGCAACATATGAAGTACTATTGTCGCGAAGATAAACAGGTAAAATTTCGTTTAAACTACAAATGAATGCTGCAGAAAATATAGTGAGTCCAAACGGTAAATTCCAAAGTCACTTTTGGGTAAAACAGTCATATCCGGTTATTGTTTACTTACTCACTAGATAGATTGATAGTCGAAGAGTTGTTTTGACAGATGCAAAGAATAGTAAAAGAGTAGGCAGCGGTACAGAAAACTAAAAGAGAAATAGCACCACTACAGCTCGGGGCCCTATGCTCGCTACGGCACATATTCACTTAGAGTAGTGAATCCCCTGAGGACTTTAATAACTGCACATAATTTCTAGTTTGTGACCTTGTGGCACATCTGGCGGAAGTGCGTACGTAAATTGATCTAACCATGCACATGGATGTACGTCATTCTTAGAGATGCGAAAGATCTTAAATTTCCGAACAGTCAAAAAGTGTTTATAGTCAAAATTTTCGCCTCGTGGCGACAAAGACCTACCGCGCCTGTGCCAGTCCCAATGTTGATTATTGTCAAGTTCGCGCGCGTGGCGCTCTCTTGTTGCATCCCGTAAATGAAACACATTATTTTCTTCAAAGCCCTCTGCTAAACTAACACTTGTCAATTTATCTGAGACTTCCTCAACTCTTTCCGATGAATCACCTATTTGTTCTCTCTGTTTATTTACGTCTTCTGTAAGTGTCGCGACTCGGGTTTCGGTGTTGTCACATTTAGTAGTTAACTGTTCACACTGTTGCGTTAAGTTATCTATTCTGTCATTTGGTACGGATTCCTCGATTCTTTCAATTATTTCTTCCTTATCGTTTGCACGTTGTAAATTTAACTCTGAAAATTTCTGTACTATCACGCGATCTTTTTCTTCCTGTTCCCTGCCCTGTTCCTCTTGTCTGATTTCGTCTTTCATGTATTTGAAACATGTCCCTGTTCGTGAGCCTAACTGAGTTTCCATTGTTCCCATATCAGTTTCTAATTCAGATCGTAACTGTGATCCCACTGCTTTCATCTCGGTTTCAATTGTTCCTATTTTTGAGCATAACCGTGTTGTCATTGCTTTTATCTCAGTTCTAATTGTTCCTATTTGTGATCCCAAATTTAATATTGCACTCATTAACTGCTCCATTTCTTCTGTCGTTAACCTCGTATTCTGTGAATTTTCTGATTGAGAAAAATTTTGAAATGGTTCCGGACTATTTTCCCTGCTTATTAAATTGTTTTCAACACCATTATTCATCATACTGTTGTCCTGTGTTGGCGAGTTCGCCATGTCAACAATTTCGTTATTCTCACTATTCATCATTTTTGCCTTTTTCATTGATCGCGTAATCATTTACAAAACATAAAAAATTCGTCACTGTACGAAAATTACACACAAGGACTCCTTATTTCCAACAATACCATTCACATGAAATGTTTCCCTCAAACACGATTAACAAACAATTGACATAATTGCACTAGATTGTCAAACGCGTAAACAAGACAACAAATCAAATTCTGAGAAAAAAATACCATTAGAAGAATGACAATTACCAAATCTACACATGCAAAATAGACTACAATTATTAACTACAAATTATTACAACAATACTACTGTCTACTACTTTTACAATCAGAAGAATCCAAGGGACGATCCGAAGCAGAGGTCGCCACGTGCATGGGGGCTTAATTAAATAGTTTGAAATTAATTTTTAAATTTTTAGTAGCTGTAAGTCCGATTACGCTGTTTCGTAAGCGGTTGGCCCTGACTAGAATTATTACGCAATCTGACTGCAACAAACAATGTAAGAAAATTTTCGTAAACACAGTTAATTAATTAAGTCCCCAGCAACTATAAAACCTACTAAACCAAAGCACAAGTATAACTGTTCTGTATGTGGGAGTGTGACTCAACGCACATCTGGCACGGTTATTCTTCAACAAGACAAGAATTTTTAAATACCAATTATACTAACGTGATAAAAGAAAATTACAATTACTACAATTGCGTAAGGAAAGTAGAATTAAACTCTAATACAAGAACACACGCCAGATGCTTTGTTGACTGAACCTGTAATGACGCATTATTTAAAACATGGAATTAATGAAAAAACACGCAATATTTTACCTTCATATATATTGACGAAAAGCACTCTGATCGTTACAGTATTTCCATTAGAATAACATCTGCTATCTCTCCCATCAAATAACTGCAATAAACATGGAACAACACTCTCCACTATCACACCTCACTCCGACTTCACGACAAGCAGTGCCCACTAGCACATCTCGGCACGAACTGACTACAACGAGCTCTCAACAAGCACTCCCCACGAGTTCTCTCCACGCACTGTGGAGGCGGCTTAATAGTACTCTTTGGCGCAATCTCTGGCGCAGTGGCTCAGTGTAGCCACCTTTCACTGTCCAGAATGTTCTTCAAACCAATCGCGAACAGCTGCCGCTGACATGATGCGTTGTCGTCCACAAACTTTCGATCGCTGTTTGGGAACATGAAGCCCGTTCATGGTTTCAAATGGTCTCTAACTAGCCGACAACAACCGTTTCCAGTCAATGATCGGTTCACTTGGACCAGAGGACTCAGTCTGTTCCAAGTAAACACAGCCTACTGTCATAGCGTGTAGGCTTTCACGACCGGCGTCTTCAGTAATTAAAACTTCCGGGCTAAGAGGCCGTGGTCCAATAGTAGAAATACTTCTCCCTGAACATAAAAGGAACTGTCGACTGGGACACACGGACAAATCGGCTGTAGCGGAACATGTTTTTGAAACGGGTGACCATGAAATAAAATTTAGTGAGACGAGCGTGCTAGCTAAGACATCGCATTATTATGCACGTTTGTATAGAGAGACTGTAGAGATTTTTAAACACCACAATAATTTTAACAGGAAAGAAGAAGCCTTGAAGGTAGATAAGATATGGCGATCGACTCTGTACCAAAGATGTGACAATCGATTACCTTCGATCGAGAGTAACGACGCCAGCCAGAGATAGTTTTACTGTTGACAACATGTGACGAGTGGTGGCGCCCTCTACGCGCTCTATATAAACAGGACATCCACAGCCTAGCAGCCAGTCGTAGACTCACCTCAGATGATGTTGCCCGCAGCTGGCAACGAAACATTAGGGAGAAGTATTTCTTCTATTGGACCACGGCCTCTTAGCCCGGAAGTTTTAATTACTGACAGCGTACTGTGTTATGGAGCACCCACCAGTTTGCACATTGCGTTGTTAACAACTTAGGTCCTTGGCTTTGGGGGTCTGCGCCACGCTCGAACCCTACCATCAGCTCTTACCAACTGAAATCCGGACTCATCTGACCAGGCCACGGTTCTACAGTCGTCTAGGGTCCGAGTGACATGGCCACGAGCCCAGGAGAGCCACTGCGGGCAATATTGAGCTGTTAGCAAAGGCACCCGCATTGGTCGTCCGCTGCCACAGTCCACTAACGCCGAATTTCGCAGCACTGTCCTAACTGATAAGTTCGTCATAAGCCCCACATTGATATCCGTGGTTATATCACGCAGTGTTACTTGTCTGTTAGTACTGACAGCTCTACGCGAACGCCACTGCTCTTGCTCGTTAAGTGAAGGTCGTCGGCAAATGCGATGTTCGTGGTGAGAGGTAATGCCTGACATTTGGTATTCTCGGCACACTCTTAACACTTCGGATCTAGGAATACTGAATTCTCTAAGGATTTTCAAAGTGGAATGTTTCTTGCGTCTTGCTCTTACTACCATTCTGCGTCCAAAGTCAGTTAATTCCAGTCATAAGGCCGTAATGACGTCGGAGAGCTTTTCACATGGGTTGTCTAAGTACAAATGTTCGCTCCGCCTATGCGCTACCGCTTTTTATCTTGCGTACGCGATACTACCACCATCTGTATTTGTGCATATCTCTGTCTCATGACTTTTGTCACGTCAGTGTAGAGTATTTTTAATAAATTCTTTCTTGGGCTGACAGCTTCCACTCCCAGCTCCTCACCGTCCACCTTTGACTGAGATCTTATGCCACTGTAATCATGCTGCGCTTCTTACGGCTGCGGCAATAGTTGTTGCGAGAGTTTCCTCAGTTGAGCTCAGATGTCTGGAATGTTAGGTCCGTTTGAATGTGTCCAGCAATTACTTAATGCTAAGATGACTACAGTACATCTCAGGGGTCTGTTGGAAAACCCAAACAAGTGTATAAACCAACTTTTGAGCTAATATCGCTTTGTTCTTCTGTCACAACATTTATTTCATCGCCGAATTTCTTCCTGTAAGAGCTATACAGATGTAGAGAAATATCCATTTGAAAACCTTGCTCTTATACAAAAAAAAAAAAAAAAAATAGAGTAGTCCCTTCATACTTCTACAAAAGTTGGACAAGTTCAGGGTTCTTAGGTTTCATGTTCAAGTGTTGCTGGACTGATTACTATGCACCATCTTCAGAGGAAGCGTCCCAGGATTGCAGATGAAGACATCGTAGTCATGCAGCTGCATTTTCGTACAAGTTAAGAGTTACAGGCAGGGATATGCCAGTTTATGAGCTAGCTTTCATAGGCTATCGAAGCACAGACTGGAATGAATCCACAACTGTACTGTAATGTATAGGCAGTCTGCAAAACACAAAAGAGGTTTGTATAAAAACAGACCAAGAAAGGTGGCAGAGTCTATTGTTCACATGATTGAAAGTCATATAAACCCCTTTAAAGTATGTCTATCACAGTGCTGTTTGCCTCATAAAAAACAAAAGTACCTGACAGAAGATTTGACCATTAGCGATGTCTTCCATATTAAAGTCAGAGGATAGTACATGACGCTTTTAACATACGCCGTCCGGAGTGGCCGTGCGGTTCTAGGCGCTACAGTCCGGAACCGCGCGGCTGCTACGGTCGCAGGTTCGAATCCTGCCTCGGGCATGGATGTGTGTGATTTTCTTAGGTTAGTTAGGTGTAAGTAGTTCTAAGTTCTAGGGGACTGATAACCTCAGAAGTTAAGTCTCATAGTGCTCAGAGCCATTTGAACCATTTTTAACATACATTTTGGTTATTCCACGTCTCATACATGAACTATATGTGATTCACTGAACAGCGAAACAAAAGCTGAGGAAAGAGATTTTTTGAAGAGTCAATTAGTAGTGCAAAAGACATTGCATTTGAAAAGGACAGAAGCTTTTGCAAGCATAAAATGGAACTATATTCTAAGAACAAAGCAAGGGTTCATTAACTATACGTGTTATGATTATATGGAAAACTTACCCTACCATCCTTGCAGACTAATGTCATTTAATACGCAATCCCAATATGGTACAATATATCTGGGATTCACAGTATGGCGGATGCCTCACTTTCATTTTACTGTCGTCTTGAAGATGAAGGAAGGAAAGGTGCTAGAAACTCCAGCTGATGAGCTTGTTCTGCTTAGTGATGGCTCTTGATGGCTCTTCTGCGCAGAACAAAAATAAGTTACGGTTCGGTCATCGTAAGGGCAACTGCATGTCTTGAAGCTCCACAAAGGAATGACATGTTTGTTTACAGCGCGAGGACACAGCTATTTACCAAAAGACCAAGACTTCACAGTGAAAGGGCATAAGATGCGGAAGACAAAGACCGCAGAAAGTTTTGAGATCTGGATCAGAAAAATTGTTGAGGCCCGTACATTACCTCATCCATTCCAGCTCAACTTATAAAACATTTAAGTTGGTACTCGTTAAACGAGCTGCTGAGCCATTCTGTTGAAATCGTCACTCAAATTGCAGCAGGTACGGATGATTCGTAGTGATGTGAAAGACAAATTTTTGTCTCACTGCAAAACTGAACTTGGCCCACGAAATACCATTGTTAAGAGAAATTCTGCTACAGAATATGCTACCTTGGATCTACGTCAGCTGTACGACAAGAATCCAGGTATTCAACCAGTTAAAGCCAGGTATCTGTATTGGTTAAAAAAAGTATTGGTTGCAATTTGAGTTTTTTATTTTGCAACTACGCGTTTCGCCTTACTTAGGGATATTCAGGTTGATCTTAATTTGGTATTTATTAGAACGATCCTTTAGACAGTGTAGCCAAAGGGCATCGTCGAATACATCAGGCCAACATCGCCTTCGTTAAACTGTGTAAAAACTTTCTAGATGGACGTGGGTGACTCCAAGACCTGCATAACGCGTTCCCGTTCACCAGATATCTTTATAATTTTGTGCAGTTCTTGGTAGAAGAAAACGAAGCCTCCTAGGAAGACCTTGTTCATGGTACCCGAGATGAAAACTGTATGGAGAGAATGAAATGGAAGTTGCTGATCATGATACGAGGGCAGTTCAATAAGTAATGCAACACATTTTTTTTCTCGGCCAATTTTGGTTGAAAAAACCGGAAATTTCTTGTGGAATATTTTCAAACATTCCCGCTTCGTCTCGTATAGTTTCATTGACTTCCGACAGGTGGCAGCGCTGTACGGAGCTGTTAAAATGGCGTCTGTAACGGATGTGCGTTGCAAACAACGGGCAGTGATCGAGTTTCTTTTGGCGGAAAACCAGGGCATCTCAGATATTCATAGGCGCTTGCAGAATGTCTACGGTGATCTGGCAGTGGACAAAAGCACGGTGAGTCGTTGGACAAAGCGTGTGTCATCATCGCCGCAAGGTCAAGCAAGACTGTCTGATCTCCCGCGTGCGGGCCGGCCGTGCACAGCTGTGACTCCTGCAATGGCGGAGCGTGCGAACACACTCGTTCGAGATGATCGACGGATCACCATCAAACAACTCAGTGCTCAACTTGACATCTCTGTTGGTAGTGCTGTCACAATTGTTCACCAGTTGGGATATTCAAAGGTTTGTTCCCGCTGGATCCCTCGTTGTTTAACCGAACACCATAAAGAGCAAAGGAGAACCATCTGTGCGGAATTGCTTGCTCGTCATGTGGCTGAGGGTGACAATTTCTTGTCAAAGATTGTTACAGGCGATGAAACATGGGTTCATCACTTCGAACCTGAATCAAAACGGCAATCAATGGAGTGGCGCCACACCCACTCCCCTACCAAGAAAAAGTTTAAACCATACCCTCAGCCGGTAAAGTCATGGTTACAGTCTTCTGGGACGCTGAAGGGGTTATTCTGTTCGATGTCCTTCCCCATGGTCAAACGATCAACTCTGAAGTGTATTGTGCTACTCTTCAGAAATTGAAGAAACGACTTCAGCGTGTTCGTAGGCACAAAAATCTGAACGAACTTCTCCTTCTTCATGACAACGCAAGACCTCACACAAGTCTTCGCACCCGAGAGGAGCTCACAAAACTTCAGTGAACTGTTCTTCCTCATGCACCCTACAGCCCCGATCTCGCACCGTCGGATTTCCATATGTTTGGCCCAATGAAGGACGCAATCCGTGGGAGGCACTACGCGGATGATGAAGAAGTTATTGATGCAGTACGACGTTGGCTCCGACATCGACCAGTGGAATGGTACCGTGCAGGCATACAGGCCCTCATTTCAAGGTGGCGTAAGGCCGTAGCATTGAATGGAGATTACGATGAAAAATAGTGTTGTGTAGCTAAAAGATTGGGGAATAACCTGGTGTATTTCAATGCTGAATAAAACAACCCCTGTTTCAGAAAACAAATGTGTTGCATTACTTATTGAACTGCCCTCGTAATAGTGATGGTTGTGAAGGTATACAACAACTAATGATGGAAACAGTAGGGATAACTAAATATCATTTTCAGTTTGTTATGCAGAAAATAATATTGTGTTCACTGATATATACTCCTTGGCAGACATTGAAAACACAATTAAGTTGTCTATCTTTATTAGCAATATTAGAACTTTTCTGTTCTTAATTTTTTAAAATTACCTGATAACCCCCCACGAAAAAACACTCCTCGAGAATTAACAATAAATTGTAAACTTAAAAAGGCAACGGCCTTGCTGCAGTAGTAACATGGTTCCCGTCACAACATCGAAGTTGAACACTGTCGGGCTTGGATAGCACATGGATGGGTGTCCGCCCAGGTCTGCCGAGCACTGTTGGCAAGCTGGGTACACTCAGTGTGACGCCTACTGAGGAACTACTTGACTGAAATGTAGTGGTTCCGCTCACGAAAACTGACAATGGCCGGGATAGCAGTGTGCTGACCACATGACCCTCCATATCCGCAGACACTGACGCCTGTCGACTGAGGGTGACACGGCGTTCGGTCGGTCCGGTGTAGCTTCCCAAGTCCTGTTCAAATGTAGAGTTTTAGTACACTTAAAAACAAACGCTAGTGAAAAAGTGTTCATATTAAAAATGCTACATCGCTTCGACGCTTTTCATGCTTCATTTTAAATGGTGGAAAGTTCTTCTTTTGGGATTGCCCAGTTTTTGTAAAAGGCTCTTCATTTATTTGTCAATGCACAGGAAATGAGAACAGGCTCGCCGATGCCTTGTTAAGAAGACGCCCAGAGAAGAAGATTTTCGCAGGTACGCCTCACCAGTGCATACGCGCCAGCACCTACTTTCTTTAGATAGGTAGACGTCGCATTAACCACTACTGAACTGGCCCAGTTTGTGATGGTGAGTCACTCCCGGGATCAGCCGTGAGGGGTCCGTCGTTAGTGTCAGCGGCTTTTGGTACATAAGGCTTATCTGCAGGTGATTAGTGGGATAAAGGTTGCCGTTTTGGAATTACAACTACCTAAGAAACTTTCGGGAAACGACCTTGCCGCAGTGGATCCACTGGTTCCCGTCAGATCATCGATGTTAAGCGCTGTCGGGTGTGGCCGGCACTTGGATGGGTGACCATCAGGTTCTCCATGCGTTGTTGCCATTTTTCTGGGTGCACTCAGCATCGTGATGCCAATTAAGGAGCTACTCGACCGAATAGTAGCGGCTCCGGTCAAAGAAAACCATCGTAACGACCAGGAGAATGGTGTGCTGACCACACGTCCTCCTATCTGCATTCTCAGCTGAGGATGACACTGCTGTCGAACGGTCCCGATGGGCTACTCGTGGGCTGATGACAGACTGCAAGGAACTATCGATTATGACAGTATAATTTTCGGCTATGCCACAGGCTCTTTACTACATTGAAAACTAAGTGGGTTGTAGGTTTGTTATTCTTACTGATATCAGGGCAGTGCTAGAACTACAAGGACATCTGAACAGCAGACGATAAAGCCATGTAGTAGAGTATGACACCTCGAAACTTGTATGACAAATCGTAATCGGGAATCATGAAGTTACCATGTGGTGTGTAAAAATGCAGTGTAACATTCCCAGCCGTCTACATTTACATCTACGCTCTGCAAACTATCGTGAAGGGCATGGTAGAGAATGCGTCCCATTGTAAAAGTTATTACAGTTTCTTCTTGTTCCATTCACGTTCGGAGCGCGGTAAGAACGATTGAATACCTCTGCGTGTGCTGCAATTATTATAGTCTTGTCATTCCGATGCCTATGTGAGCGATATACAGCGGGTTGTTGTACATTCCTAGGGTCATCATTTACAGTCAGTTCTTGAATCTTTGTTAGTAGACATTCTAGGGCTAGTTTACACATGTCATCAAAGGTCTGCCAGTTCAGTTTCTTCACCATTTCGTTAACATTCTCCCATCAGTCGAGGAAACCTGTGATCATTCGTGCTGCCCTTCTCCGTACGCGTTCAGCATCCCCTGTTAGCCCTGTTTGGTATGGACGCAACGAAACCATAGACAAGGTATTCGAAGTAGCCATCAAAATACAAGGCGTGTTTTTTAAGTAAGGACCGTTTGAACGTAAGTACCAACGAAAGGTTATCTCAAAAAAGTAAATTTGTTTTCAGAAAGTACACACTTCACTCTATTTTTCGACATAGTTGCCAAGTTTGTTCAAACACGTATCATACCTCTGAAACAATTTTAAAATACTCTTTTCATAAAAACTTGCCGTCTGCTCCGATAACCACGAGTTCACTGCTGTTTTCACGTCGTCGTCTTCATTGTAATGGTTGCCACTGAGGTGTTGTTTGAGGTGGAGGAACACATGGTAATCGCTCGGTGAAAGATCAGGACTGTAGTGTGGGTGGTCTAAAACCCCCCAGCCAAAACTGTCCAATAAATGGCGGGTCTGACGTGCAGTAGGTCTTGCATTGTCATGGAGGACAATTCTCTTTGTCAGCATGCCACGTCCTTTGTTTTCAATCGCTCTGCGTAGCTTTCTCGGGGTTTGGCAGTATGCTTCTGCGATAATAGTGGTTCCTCGTTGCATGAAGTCGACCAACAGATCTCAATGCCTATCCCAAAATACCGACGCCATGATTTTGCGCTGGGACAGGGTCTGTTTGGCCTTCACCTTTATGGGGGGGTGTGTGTCTCCATTCCATGCTCCGTTGCTTCGATTCGGGCGTGATATGCGAAACCCATGTTCCGTCTCCAGTTAAGATCTGGCTCAGGAAGCCGTCACCTTCTTCGTGATAGCGAGTCTAGAACTTCATCGCACGCTCAAATCTTTGGTTTTTGCGGTCCTCTGTTAGGAGTTTCGAGACCCAACGGGAGCACAGTTTCCTAAACTTTAGGTGTTCAGAAACAATGCTATGAAGCACTGATCTCGGCACGTCAGGAAATTCGTTTGAGAGACCTGTTATTGTGAACCGCCAGTTCTCACGAATCCTCGCTTCAACTGAAGCCACCAAATCATCTGTAATCAAAGAAGGGCGACCGGAGTGGTCCTCATCATGGACGTTGTAACGGCCATCTTTGAATTCTCGTACCCTCTTACGCACTTTGCTTTCACTCGTAACACTATCACCGTACACTTCGAAAATCTGTCGATGAATTTCTGCAGCAGACAGGTTCCTTTCTGGCATAAACCGTATCACTGAGCGAACCTCACACGCGGCGGGCGAGTTGATAGTCTAAAAAATTTTGAAAGCACGGAGCAGAACCGTACAGGTTAGGTACAGAGATGCTACTGAGCACAGTTGTTCCCGAGGCATGCTGATACACGATGCAAACGCTAGTTGCGGCATTCGCGCGAACTACTAGTGTCTACAACAAGACGCACCTTACTTAAAAAACACGCCTCGTATCATTTCAACTTTGCCAGATACAGAGCCAGAGAGAAGGACACAGAATGGGTAGAGACCTCGAGATACAGTATTAAAAATTGTGCTAAAATGAAATTGGTGCTGATTACTAACTTCTGGCACGATAAAAGTAGATGTTCCTGAAAACTCAGGGACAGTACAAGATGCCCCACCTTCAACCCAGGCTGTTAAACGAAGTATCTACATCGCGCTGCCCTGATTCTACCCTCATTTAGATATGTATTTTCTCTACAACAGTTTCCATTTTTTCTGAAGAAGAGTTTAGTTTCTTTCCCGGAAAAGTGTTATTTTTTCTGAAGACTAGTTTTAATTTTTTCAAAGAAGCGCATTAATTTTCACGAAACGCAGCTTTACGCTTTTTGGAAGAAGAGTGTAATTTCTGCTGAGACGAGTTTAATTTTTTCTAAGAAGAGTTTTAGTGTCTCCAAGAAGATATCTTACGCCCAGCATTAATTTTCACTCTGCAGTGGACTGCGCGCTGATACGAAACTTCCTGGCAGATTGACTGTGCTCCTGACCGGGAGTCGAGCTCGGGAGCTTTGTCTTTTCTGGGCAGATGCTCTACCAGGTGAGCCACACAAGGACGACTGCCGAGCCCTCTTCACAGCTTTCCTTCCACACTTACCTCACCTTCTTCCTGTCAGTCCGCCACACGGTTTTAATCTGCCAGTAAGTTTCATGAGTTTTAATAATTCGAAGAAACCAGCTATGGGGTGGAAGCCAGCCGAGAAAGGCACCCTTGGACAGCGTAAGGGGGGAGGGGGGAAGATATGCAAAGATAAGAAGATGTATTAGTTGACGCTGTGGTACAATATTGGTCTCATATTCGAGGTAACACATTCATTTCCGATTCCAGAGATCCAGACTTACGAATTCAGAGATAACGAGCAAAAGTTGAATACTGGGAAGGTCTCTTTCAAACGGCACATCTTTCTCTCCTTACTCTTCCATGACACCTAACTAGGGCTCTGTCTCTAATGAAGTCGTCACTAACGAGGCGTTAAGAACCTTGTTTAGATAGATATATAATCTCTCTTTGTTAGGAAACAGCCTGGTTTAAATAGCTTCAACCTCAAACGGTCCATAAAATTACGGAACGTATAATATACATGAAGCACCGTAACTCTGTACGGGTGGCGATAAATCTTCTCTTCCTGGTTCTGTTGACATACACTAGCGTTGATGACACACTGCGTTTAACTGGAGCAGTCAACCACACATCATGGAAACCCAACGTCCCGCAGCTAAACGTACATTCATTGCATTACGTCGTTCCCTGAAAGAACGCGAACAGTGAGGTGTAAACTCTTCCTTTAGAGTTCAGGTACTTTTCTCTGAATTATAGATCGTTACTTCGGTCACAGAGATTTCGTACAGAGGCCGTTATAAAATGCAGAGACAATGGACCAAAGGAGGAAAAGCAATGGCGCGAGTTTTTGTTCGCAGCGGGGAAGCGAATGGTCGTCTCTCCGCGTATTTAATATGCCAAGTTATTCCTGACGTGGTAAAATTTTATGCCGGCGCTGGTCGTAAAATGCATTGTACGCAAAGATTTTATCGCAGCCGTAACACTTGGTTCGTTATTCACTCTCCTGCACGGGTCAATCGGAATCCTTTATTCGTAACAATGAAAACGGCGATCATTGCGCACTGGCTGCTGTGAAAGGAGTACAGGGACTGACCATCGTTTCAGTAATCTACATTAATACCGCGGAGCACGTGCCAGCTACATTATATATTGAAATTTTAAACATTTTGATTGGCTGTGATTCAGCAAACGTACGACATTTAATTACAGGACGAATATAAAGGCACTTCGGGTGCACAAAATTGTTGTCAAATTGACCATAGTTTCGATTCATCAGGATAAAAAGTTACATAGCACACCTAAAAATACAGTGACATGGCTTGAAGTAAAATACACTTCATGGGAACACTTTCGTAAATTACGTACAAACAATGTGCTGAAATGTAATCAAACCATGGTTGAAAACGTCTGCCGGCCAGAGTGTCCGAGCGGTTCTAGGCGCTACAGTCTGGAACCGCGCGACCGCTACGTCGCAGGTTCGAATCCTGCCTCGGGCATGGATGTGTGTGATGTCCTTAGGTTAGTTAGGTTTAAGTAGTTCTAAGTTCTAGGGGACTGATGACCTCAGCAGTTGAGTCCCATGGTGCTCAGAGCCATTTGAACCATTTTTGAAAACGTCTGGTCAAACTTTTGCTCAGTCGTATTCAATCATGGTGTGATTACATGTAAGCACATTGTTTGTTTGTATTTATGAAAGCGTTCCTATTACGTGTATTTTATCTCAAGCCATGTCATTATATTTTTAGGTATTCTATGTACGAGGGTTAGTCAAATGAAAACCTTAATTTTTTTTTTAAATATTATTTATTGTGCAAAAGTGGCACAAAGCTATATCACTTTTCAACATAATCTCCCCCACGCTCAATGCAAGTCCTTCAGCGCTTACAAAGTACATAAATTCCTTTAGAAAAAAATTCATTTGGTAGTTCGCGCAACCACTCATGTACCGCGTGGCGTACCTCTTCATCAGAGCGGAACTTCTTTCCTCCCATTGTGGTCCAAACATACGGAAATCACATGGGGCAAGGTCTGGTGAGTATGGTGGACAAGAAAGACACCCAAAATGCAGGTTTGTGATTGTTTCAACTGTTGTACGGGCAGTGTGGGGCCTTGCATTGTCATGTTGCAAAATGGTACCTGCTGACAGCAATCCACGTCGCTTTGATTTGACTGCTCGCCGCAGATGACTTTCGAGGATATTTGTGTACGATGCACTGGTGACTGTGGTCCCTCTAAGCATGTAATGCTCCAAAATGACGCCATTGTCGTCCCAAAAGAGAGTCAGCATAACCTTCCCTGCTGATGGTTCTGTTCGAAACTTCTTTGGTTTGGGTGACGAGGAATGGCGCCATTCCTTGCTCGCTCTCTTCGTTTCCGGTTGGTGGAAGTGAACCCATGTTTCGTCCCCAGTAACGATTCTCGCAAGGAAGCCAACACCTTCTCGTCCAAAGCGCCGAAAAAGTTCTTCACAAGCATCAACACGTCGTTCTCTCATTTCAGAAGTCAGCTGCCCTGGCACCCATCTTGCAGACACTTTGTGAAACTGGAGCACATCATGCACAATGTGGTGTGCTGACTGATGACTAATCTGTAAACATGCTGCAATGTCATTCAGTGTCACTCGGCGGTTTTCCCTCACTTTGGCTTCACTTGCTGCAATGTTCTGTGGAGTCACAACTCGTTATGCCTGACCTGGACGAGGAGCATTTTCCACTGAAGTCACACCATTTGCAAACTTCCTACTCCATTCGTAGACTTGCTGCTGTGACAAACATGCATCACCGTACTGAACCTCCATTCTTCGATGAATTTCAGTAGGTTTCACACCTTAACTACGCAGAAACTGAGTAATAGAACGCTGTTATCCCTGGTGCAAGTCGTAAGTGTGGCGGCCATTTTTATACGGATACTGCGAAGATATGCGTGCATCTGCACTATGTTGCCAACTACAGGGCATTCTGCATGCTGTTTGCAACACGCTTACAAATTTACAGGATAACGGCGATAAATTTCGATTTGTTATTACAAATTTAAGGTTTTTATTTGACTCACCCTCGTAACATTTTATTCTGATGAAGGTTGCCCTAGTGCAGTCGAAACCATGGTCAATTTGATAATAACTTTGTGCAACCGAAGTGCCTGCATATACGTCCTGTAATTACACTACATATCTCTACGTTCCAAATGGAAACCATGGAGTGTCGTTTACTTTTTGGAAGAAAACTAGATAACTGCAAAATAAACAATATGGCCTGATTCGTAAAAAATCTAGTCCATAACTAGATTGTGGTCCTATAAGAAATAAGTTGCTTCGTTTCCTAAGAAATGAACAAATCAATATAAGAAGTAATACAATTAAAATGAAGCAGATATCAAAACTGTATCTGTAACAACACAGCTCGAACACTGCTGCATCTATAAATGATCAAAGTACTGAATAAGTCGTGCAGGCCTTCCATAATATGATGGTGTGGCACGGGTGCTTGTTTGTAAATGACACTGCGAGAATCACTATTTTCTTCTGTGAAAGTTGTAAAATGTAGGTCAACTGAAATGTGGGACGTAAGTTCTTTCACTAAACCACCAAGCAGACTCTGGAAATATAAACAAATACAGTTTAAGTTCGTGGCGTAGGCAAACGTAAAATTTTACGATGAGCCAATGAAAGAATATTATTGTGTGGCGGGAGTGTCAGATTGACAAACAACAATTTATCACAACGTAACATAAGCGGAATCGGATTTTTTCTTTTTTTTTTTTTAGCATCTTATGGTAGATGCTCACTTCTTGCGTAGCATTGATACTTGCTTTGGGCGGCGGTACAGACGCCCGTGCTCTAGTATAATATTACCGATATTTTTTAAAATAATGGTGTTATAAAACTCTTTATAATCACCTCTGCTGGGAGCATAGCTCCTTAAATGGTAGAATGGTGCACAGAAAATTTTTTTTAGTTAGTAATGGAATTGCTTCCCGTCATCAAGCATCAGATTCCCTGCAGAGGATAACTTTGTCTGGCGGCATTGTTTATAGGCCAGTGACCGATCTCAAAATTACACAGATCTTGTAATTACATTTCCCGGTAGCAGAGATCTCACGGACGCTGAAATAAAACTTTGGTAAAGTAAATGCCGATTGAACACTAGTAGCACTCGGGTGTGGCCATCTTACAATTCGTCGGCAACTTTCCCTCGTTGCCGCAACAAAAAGTTCTAAAATACAACATAACAAATTGAGATGTCACGTTAGTGGAAAAGGAAGGTAGGTTTCTTGATTCAGACACAACTATCATACATAAATTAACGTAATTATTTAGCCGAAAGTTACAGATACGAGAGCGACACTTACATTTGATGAAACAGCTGTCGAAAACGAACGAGAGAGAGAGAGAGGGGGGCGGTGGGGGGGGGGGGGGGGAAATCACAGCTCCTGCTTTTATATAGTCCAAAACAAATTACGGCTACTGCCTTCTACTTCCTTTATAAATCGTCTTTTCTCAAGTTTCGACATATAACCATTGCTCTGGAACATTCTTTATGGAACAGCTCAAAAATACCTCCTCTATATTAAATCATGATCTTTTCTACATCTACATCTACATTTATACTCCGCAAGCCACCCAACGGTGTGTGGCGGAGGGCACTTTACGTGCCACTGTCATTACCTCCTTTTCCTGTTCCAGTCGCGTATGGTTCGCGGGAAGAACGACTGTCTGAAAGCCTCCGTGGGCGCTCTAATCTCTCTAATTTTACATTCGTGATCTCCTCGGGAGGTATAAGTAGGGGGAAGCAATATATTCGATACCTCATCCAGAAACGCACCCTCTCGAAACCTGGCGAGCAAGCTACACCGCGATGCAGAGCGCCTCTCTTGCAGAGTCTGCCACTTGAGTTTGTTAAACATCACCGTAACGCTATCACGGTTACCAATTAACCCTGTGACGAAACGCGCGGCTCTTCTTTGGATCTTCTCTATCTTCTCCGTCAACCCGATCTGGTGCGGATCCCACACTGATGAGCAATACTCAAGTATAGGTCGAACGAGTGTTTTGTAAGCCACCTCCTTTGTTGATGGACTACATTTTCTAAGGACTCTCCCAATGAATCTCAACCTGGTACCCGCCTTACCAACAATTAATTTTATATGATCGTTCCACTTCAAATGGTTCCGCACGCATACTCCCAGATATTTTACAGAAGTAATTGCTACCAGTGTTTGTTCCGCTATCATATAATCATACAATAAAGCATCCTTCTTTCTATGTATTCGCAATACATTACATTTGTCTATGTTAAGGGTCAGTTGCCACTCCCTGCACCAAGTGCCTATCCGCTGCAGATCTTCCTGCATTTTCTGATGCTGCAACTTCTCTGTATACTACAGCATCATCCGCGAAAAGCCGCATGGGACTTCCGACACTATCTTCTAGGTCATTTATATATATTGTGAAAAGCAATGGTCCCATAACATTCCCTTGTGGCACGCCAGGGGTTACTTTAACGTCTGTAGACGTCTCTTCATTGATAACAACATGCTGTGTTCTGTTTGCTAAAAACTCTTCAATCCAGCCACACAGCTGGTCTGATATTCCGTAGGCTCTTACTTTGTTTATCAGGCGACAGTGCGGAACTGTATCGAACGCCTTCCGGAAGTCAAGAAAAATAGCATCTACCTGGGAGCCTGTATCTAATATTTTCTGGGTCCCATGAACAAATAAAGCGAGTTGGGTCTCACACGATCGCTGTTTCCGGAATCCATGTTGATTCCTACATAGTAGATTCTGGGTTTCCAAAAACGACATGATACTCGAGCAAAAAACATGTTCTAAAATTCTACAACAGATCGACGTCAGAGAGGTAAGTCTATAGTTTTGTGCATCTCCTCGACGACCCTTCTTGAAGACTGGGACTACCTGTGCTCTTTTCCAATCATTTGGAACCTTCCGTTCCTCTAGAGACTTGCGGTACACGGCTGTTAGAAGGGGGGCAAGTTCTTTCGCGTACTCTGTGTAGAATCGAATTGGTATCCCGTCAGGTCCAGTGGACTTTCCTCGGTTGAGTGATTCCAGTTGCTTTTCTATTCCCTGGACACTTATTTCGATGTCAGCCGTTTTTTCGTTTGTGCGAGGATTTAGAGAAGGAACTGCAGTGCGGTCTTCCTCTTTAAAACAGCTTTGGAAAAAGGTGTTTAGTATTTCAGTTTTATGCGTGCCATCCTCTGTTTCAATGTCATCATCATCCCGGAGTATCTGGATATGCTGTTTCGAGCCACTTACTGATTTAACGTAAGACCAAAACTTCCTAGGATTTTCTGTCAAGTCGGTACATAGAATTTTACTTTCGAATTCACTGAACGCTTCACGCATAGCCCTCCTTACGCTAACTTTGACATCGTTTAGCTTATGTTTGTCTGAGAGGTTTTGGCTGCGTTTAAACGTAGAGTGAAGTTCTCTTTGCTTTCGCAGTAGTTTCCTAACTTTGTTGTTGTACCACGATGGGTTTTTCCCGTCCCTCACAGTTTTACTCGGCCCGTACCTGTCTAAAACGCATTTTACGATTGCCTTGAACTTTTTCCATAAACACTCAACATTGTCAGTGTCGGAACAGAAATTTTCGTTTTGATCTGTTAGGTAGTCTGAAATCTGCCTTCTATTACTCTTGCTAAACAGATAAACCTTCCTCCCTTTTTTTATATTCCTACTAACTTCCATATTCAGGGATGCTGCACCGGCCTTATGATCACTGATTCCCTGTTCTGTACATACAGAGTCGAAAAGTTCGGGTCTGTTTGTTATGAGTAGGTCCAAGATGTTATCTCCATGAGTCGGTTCTCTGTTTAATTGCTCGAGGTAATTTTCGGATAGTGCATTCAGTACATTCAGTATAATGTCACTCGATGCTCTGTCCCTACCACCTGTCCTAAAGATCTGAGTGTCCCAGTCTATATCTGGTAAATTGAAATCTCCACCTAAGACTATAACATGCTGAGAAAATTTATGTGAAATGTATTCCAAATTTTCTCTCAGTTGTTCTGCCACTAATGCTGCTGAGTCGGGAGGTCGGTAAAAGGAGCCAATTATTAACCTAGCTCGGTTGTTGAGTGTAACCTCCACCCATAATAATTCACAGGAACTATCCACTTCTATTTCACTACAGGATAAACTACTACTAACAGCGACGAACACTCCACCACCGGTTGCATGCAATCTGTCCTTTCTAAACACTGTCTGTACCTTTGTATAAATTTCGGCAGAATTTATCTCTGGCTTCAACCAGCTTTCTGTACCTATAACGATTTCGGCTTCGGTGCTTTCTATCAGCGCTTGAAGTTCCGGTACTTTACCAACGCAGCTTCGACAGTTTACAATTACAATACCGATTGCTGCTTGGTCCCCGCATGTCCTGACTTTTCCCTGCACCCGTTGAGGCTGTTGCCATTTCTGTACTTGCCCAAGGCCATCTAACCTAAAAAACCGCCCAGCCCACGCCACACAACCCCTGCTACCCGTGTAGCCGCTTGTTGCGTGTAGTGGACTCCTGACCTATCCAGCGGAACCCGAAACCCCACCACCCTATGGCGCAAGTCGAGGAATCTGCAGCCCACACGGCCGCAGAACCGTCTCAGCCTCTGATTCAGACCCTCCACTCGGCTCTGTACCAAAGGTCCGCAGTCAGTCCTGTCGACGATGCTGCAGATGGTGAGCTCTGCTTTCATCCCGCTAGCGAGACTGGCAGTCTTCACCAAATCAGATAGCCGCCGGAAGCCAGAGGGGATTTCCTCGGATCCATAGCGACACACATCATTGGTGGCGACATGAGCGACCACCTGCAGATGGGTGCACCCTGTACCCTTCATGGCATCCGGAAGGACCCTTTCCACATCTGGAATGACTCCCCCCGGTATGCACACGGAGTACACATTGGTTTTCTTCCCCTCTCTTGCTGCCATTTCCCTAAGGGGCCCCATGACGCGCCTGACGTTGTAGCTCCCAACTACCAGTAAGCCCACCCTCTGCGACCGCCCGGATCTTGCAGACTGAGGGGCAACCTCTGGAACAGGACAAGCAGCCATGTCAGTCCGAAGATCAGTATCAGCCTGAGATAGAGCCTGAAACCAGTTCGTCAGACAAACTGGAGAGGCCTTCCGTTCAGCCCTCCGAAATGTCTTTCGCCCCCTGCCACACCTTGAGACGACCTCCCACTCTACCACAGGTGAGGGATCAGCCTCAATGCGGGCAGTATCTCGGGCAACCACAGTCGTAGTCCGATCGGGGGATGCGTGGGACGAGCTGGCCGTCCCCAACAAACCCCCATCCGGAACCCCACAGTGATGCCCATTGGCAACAGCCTCAAGCTGTGTGACCGAAGCCAACACTGCCTGAAGCTGGGAGCGAAGGAATGCCAACTCAGCCTGCATCCGAACACAGCAGTTGCAGTCCCTATCCATGCTAAAAACTGTTGTGCAAAGAACGTCTGAACTAATCTACAGAGAGCGCAAACAAATCGACACAAAATTTAAACGGTTATTAAAATACAAGATTGCCTAGTAAATGCAGTAATGCTGCTGCTTGCGCACTGCTGACACACTGCTCGGCGGCGGAAGGAGACTACGCGATTTTACACTATTCAGGTACTAAAACGCGATGCTACAACTCTCAAATACTATAATACGCCCGAAATTTATGAATTAAACAATGCAAGTACCAAAAACACGCAAAGAAATTAAGAATTAAACTATGTAGCAAATGAGTGAGCTAGGAGTATACGACTTGCTGCTGCAGCTGCTTATCCAACGGCGGCAGGGAGCACACTTGTCACTTTACAGCTTTATTTACACAGAGATAATTTATTCATAATATCTTTTATCATTAATTAAACGTTTGGGGCGTATTCTATTAATTATTCAGAGAGCAACATGCACACTACTTCGGCAGTATTGACCCTTGTTTTGGGTGGCGGTTTGGACACCCCTGCTCTAGGTACTACACTTTAACGTGCGAAGAGTGAGTTAGACTCATTTTATGTAGGGCGTCTAATTATAAAGCGCATGAAAACAGATTTATTTCCTGATGAGCCAATCCCACAAAGAAATATTAGAATTCTCGCTAAATTCCGGTCGGAGATCGAAGACGACAATGTTTTTTCCCATGAATGAATCAGAGCTCTATTTTGTTTACAAGTCTTCATCTAAATCCTTGTATGCAGAAATCCTATGGCGTCTGTTAATCATAAAACTTAACACAGAAGTTTACAATCTTGTGGTTAGTTTATGTAGACAAAATAAATATCTTGTTCTTTTTTAATGAGGAGCGTTTGGCAGGAATTATGTGCTAAGATACTCTATGCCACTGCTGTTTCCAGAATATCTAATTGTTTTTAATAACAATTTCGTACGAGATGGTTTTACGCATCATTTTCACACATGTGGTGAGATCCATACGTGGAGGGCCTTTGATAGGAAAATCTCGTTAACTCTATCATCATAGAAATGGACGTAAACTTATAAGGCCCCCAAAGTCTCCACTTATCGGGGCACAGCAAAAATAGCACCAGTGGCCCACCTTCATGTTCTCAGTTCGACAGGGCACAACGTAGATGTTGTAAATTCAGTATCTAAGTATTAGCTGATTCGAGGAGGGCAGTAGAAGGGTATTGTTATGACATATGTATGAGCGATAGTGTATTCATGATTATCGCATAAACATTGGAATTGTATTTATAGTCTTTGACAGTTTTTATTTTCAATTCCGCTCCTTCATAGAAAATAAGGGTGTACATTTAAAGCAAATTATTCAGTTACCACAGCTGTTGTCTACGGTATACATTCCTACTGGTGAAGACTACGGTGGAGAAAAAATATTAAAAAGCTATTTCCTCCTTTACTGATCTCTATCGTAAAATCAAAGGTGTGTTAAGTTGACTGTAGACTAGCCTAGCACTAATGAACCGACATGCAATACGCAGATTATGTGAACTATTGCGATAATTCAAGATTAAATAAAATTAAAATGAAGTGAACACAAAAATAAAAACTGAGTATGAGTCTCCAATAAACAGGATGTTCCTCGGTGGTCACATGAATTCCCTCTCGCCAGCGCTCTTAGCACGTCCTGCCACAGACGAAGAAGAAAAGAGAAAACTTGAGGCGAATGACGGTATTGACATTCTACAATATAACTTCCATTCCCTTGCACTTTATTTCCCACCCGGGCTAGTGGTTGGTCTGGAATAACCTCGGTGACCATATGAAATTGTACTATTACTTTCTTTCCTTACTACCGTTCTGAGAGCTGTCTTAGCCAACTATCTGTGGAGAGGTCTATTAGTTTAACATTAAAAAACGACTTGCCGTATAAGCACAGCAAACGTGTGGTCCAATATGTCAAGTCGAAACTAGGCATAGATTTTTCTTCCCACAACGTGGAATATTTACATGTCAAATTTTAACTGCCGGTATGTACTGCAAAATGTTAGGAAAAATAGTGAATGTGAATTGGAGCTCGCTGATGTTTCGATAAAGTATGACATTGACACCTCTTATTGAAAATTATTATCTCTTCAAGGGTATGTTATTACCGTTGTCAACAGTCCGTCTCGAGAATGCACGAAATAAAAAATCGTTTCCAAACGACATACATAGCTCATACTGCCGATCCTACCACTCTTTTGCAGATATTTCCAGTGCAGGTGGACGGAGTTTCTTGTGAGCCTCTACGAAGGAAATAAACTTTCTCATAAAGTGACAGAAGACGAACTGCATGTTGACTTGCAAGACATAGGGTTCAACTTTCATGTTTGGTGGAGTTTTGGAAGACTTGTGAACAGACGAGGCAAAACGGATAGATAATAACACAGAGGAATTTTTAAAATCAAGTAGGACTTGTGAGCCTGGAGACATTCCATCGGACTTCCTTAAAAATGACGTACACGCAAACATAGGCACATAAAAGCGGGAGCTGTTGACGTACACGCTCAGCTTGACAGCTCATGCATTCAAGTGGCTGAGCAGAATAATAGAATAATATAGAGAACAGTGAATACAAAAATGGCGATAGCAAAACCTAAGCTATATATATATATATATATATATATATATATATATATATATATATATATATATATATATATATTCCAGAGACTGGTTTGATGCAGCTCTCCATGCTACTCTATCCTGTGCAAGCTTCTTCATCTCCCAGTACCTACTGCAACCTACATCCTTTTGAATCTGTTTAGTGTATTCATCTCTTGGTCTCCCTCTACGACTTATACCCTCCACGCTGCCCTCCAATAATAAATTGGTGATCCCTTGATGCCTCAGAATATGTCCTACCAACCAATCCCTTCTTCTAGTAAAGTTGTGCCACAAATTTCTCTTCTCTCCAATTCTATTCAATACCTCCTCATTAGTTATGTGATCTACCCATCTAATCTTCAGAATTCTTCTGTAGCACCAGATTTCGAAAGCTTCTATTCTCTTCTTGTCTAAACTATTAATCGTCCACGTTTCAATTCCATACATGGCTACACTCCACACAAATACTTTCAGAAGCGACTTCCTGACACTTAAATCTATACTCGAGGTTAACAAATTTCTCTTCTTCAGAAACGGTTTCCTTGCCATTGCCAGTCTACATTTTATATCCTCTCTACTTCGACCTTCATCAGTTATTTTGCTCCCTAAATAGCTAAACTCATTTACTACTTTACGTGTCTCATTTCCTAATGTAATTCCCGCTGCATTTAATTCGACTACATTCCACTATCCTCGTTTTGCTTTTGTTGATGTTTATCTTACATCCTCCTTTGACACTGTCGATTCCGTCCAGCTGCTCTGCCAGGTCCTTTGCTACCTCTGGCAGAATTACAATGTCATCGGCGAACCTCAAAGTTTTTATTTCTTCTCCATGGATTTTAATTCCTATTCCGAATTTTTCTTTTGTTTCCTTTACTGCTTGCTCAATATACAGATTGAATAACATTGGGGATATCCTATAACGTTGTCTCACTCCCTTCCCAGTCACTGCTTGTACAGGGAGAGTCACCTAACGTTACCACTGGATATATTTCGTAAACCCCATCAAATACTGACGAACCGAATCCTCAGACCGAACTTGAGGAGAGGGGCTAGTGTAATTGTTTAATACAAACCATACAAAAATGCATGGAAGTATGTTTTTTAACACAAACCTACGTTTTTTAAATGGAACCCCGCTAGTTTTGTTAGCACATCTGAACATATAAACAAATACGTAATCAGTGCCGTTTGTTGCATTGTAAAATGTTAATTACTTCCGGAGATATTGTAACCTAAAGTTGACGCTTGAGTACCACTCATCCGCTGTTCGATCGTGCGTATCGGAGAGCACTGCAACATACATCGCGTTTCTACAGAATGATGTGCCAACGTTGCTCGAAAATGTCCCACTGGAAACGCGTCGACGTATGTGGTATCAGCATGATGGTGCACCTGCACATTCCGCAATTAACACTAGGCTGACCCTTGACAGGATGTTCGACGGGAGTTTCATAGGACGTGGAGGACGCATAAATTGGCCAGCCGGTCTCCTGATTTTACACCTCTGGACTTCTTTCTGTAGTTTACGTTAAAGGAAAATGTGTACCGTGATGTGCCTACAACCCCAGAGGATATGAAACAACGTATTGTGGCAGCCTGCGGCGACATTACACCAGATGTGCTGCGGCGTGTACGACATTCATTACGCCAAAGATTGCAATTGTGTGCAGCAAATGATGACCACCACATTGAACATCTATTGGCCTGACATGTCGGGACACATTCTATTCCACTCCGTAATTGAAAACGGAAACCACCTGTGTACGTATACCTCACCTCTCATGGTAATGTAAATGTGCGTCAGTGAAAAAGACCAATAAAAAGGTGTTAGCATTTGGACGTAATGTGCTGTTCCAGTCTCTTCTGTACCTAAGGTTCATCAACGTTCCCTTTGGATCCCTACGTAATTCGGTGCTCTCCGATACACACGATCGAACAGCGGAGGAGTGGTACTCAAGCGTCAACTTTAGGTTACAATATCCCCGGATGTAATTAACATTTTACAATGCAGCAAACGGCACTGATTACGTATTTGTTTATATATTCAGATGTGCTAACAAAACTAACGGGGTTCCATTTAAAATATCGTAGGTTTGTGTTAAAAAACATACTTCCGTGCATTTTTGTGTTGTGTCGGTATCTGGGCCGACACCGTGAAGTGGAGATGGCTGAAAAGGCAAGCTAGACTAATGCAGACGGGCGTGAAGTACTGGAACAGGATACGTAATTAATGTTAGGAAGAAAAGTACGGAGCAGGTTTAATACTTAACTTTAATATCATTGTGGTACATCGATCTTGACGATACACAGGAGACTTTAAGTTCAATCACTGTATGGCTAATGCGCCTTGCTAGTTCGTAGCCATTAACTTAGCTGATGGCTATTCTGTCTCTCGGCTAATGAGAGAGAAAGGCTTCGTACATCTGGTCGGTAGCTAGGTTCTCGTACAACTGGGCGGTAGCTAGGTTCTCGTACAACTGGGGCGAGTGCTCTCTCGTATCACGAGACCTGCCTTGGTGGTGGCGCTAGGTCTGCGATTACACAGTGGCGACACGCGGGTCCGACATGTACTAAATGGACCGCGGCCGATTTAAGCTACCACCTAGCAAGTGTGGTGTCTGGCGGTGACACCACATTTTGTATGGTTTGTATTAAACAATTACACTAGCCCCTCTCCTCACGTTCGGTCTGAGGAATCGGTTCAGCAGTATTTGATGTAGTTTACGAAATATATCCAGCGGTAACGTTAGGTGACTCACCCTATATATATAAGGATTTGCCAGCATAGAATAAAAGCGAGGTACTATTAAGTGACGCTGACGCGATGTATCTGAAATCCGCACCAACATACAAAGTACGCTATAGAGTAAGACAGATAATATACAATATAGACAAGAACCAAGAGGGAACTCAGGGAATGGAAGACTAAAGGAAAGTGCTCCGATAAAGTAAGGGTGTCCATCACTACAAATTTTATCTTTCCTTATCGTTATATATTTTGTACTGCTTGTGCTGCCTGTTCTGACGTAACCGTAAGCTATGGAACGAAGAGGAAGAACGCAAGACCAGAGAAGGCGGTGAGGCGACGTCGGCCAATAGCGCGCTGACCAGGACGTCGTCACCACGATAGGAGCGGCATCTAGCCGGTGCGGATGTAAGCGCCGCTCGTGCCAGCCTCGGCCGGACTTTGGTGGAGTATATTAGCGCGGCCTAGCAAGAAGTGCTATGATATCAGGTATTGGTGTTATTAGTGATCCATATCTATTGCTTGTCTGGACTCTGTCTATAGTGAAGAACATTTATGTTGCATGTCGCCCATCGCTTGCGACACCATTGTTAATTCAAGGTACTTTTTGTCAATCTGCTTTATTTAAAAAAAAACTACTTATGTTATTTGCTTGAACTGTTGTATAGCATTCCGAGAATGCAGCATCCTTTAGGCATTCTATACGAGACGAGTGGGCGAGACCCCACATTTGGCGATAAGGACTCAACAGTGTTAGCAGTTTTATGTTTCCTGATAGTAATAACAATAATAATAATTGACAGTTGTCTGACTGGTGACAGCATATGAAATCGACATTAGTGACATTATTTTCCGAGCTCTCCGTTGCCTTTCATGTCAATGTTTTGTGACAATAGTAACACTGTCTGTTGCACCCACAGGACACAGAGGCACCACGCAGTACAGTACAGTAAGTGCGGTTGCCTGAGCAGCAGGCGTTAGACGACGAGATGACGCATTTGTATGAATGGCTTCAGAATTTCTTATATGTGTAAACAAACCCGAATAGTACTTTGATACAAAATAATTGCTAGTTAGGTATTCTGGCTAATGCCGATGGCGTTGAAACTGTTTGTACTTAATTCAGTTATAAATGTTGTGAACTTCTACTCAGTACCGTCACTCAGTGGTTTTCTTAATTACCTTGGTAAAACTAATATAATATTTTTAGGCACGCTCAAGACAGCACTAATAAATTGTTATTACATCAGTATTACACTACTGGTCTTTAAAATTGCTACACCACGAAGATGAAGTAATGCAGACGCGAAATTTAACCGACAGGAAGAAGATGCTGTGATATGCAGATGATTAGCTTTTCAGAGCATTCACACAAGGTTGGCGCTGGTGGCGACACGTACAACGTGCTGACATGAGGAAAGTTTCCAACCGATTTCTCGTACACAAACAGCAGTTGACCGGCGTTGCCTAGTAAAACAATGTTGTGATGCCTCATGTAAGGAGGAGAAATGCGTACCATACCGTTTCCGTCTTTGGTAAAGGTCGGATTGTAGCCTATCGCGATTGTGGTTTATCGTATCGCGACATTGCTGCTCGCGTTGGTCGAGATCCCATGACTGTTAGCAGAATATGGAATCGGTGGGTTAAGGAGGGCAATACGTAACGCCGTGCTGGATCCTAACGGCCTCGCATCACTAGCAGTCGAGATGACAAGTATCTTATTCGCATGGCTGTAACGGATAGTGTAGCCACGTCTCGATCCCTGAGTCAGCAGGTGGGGACGTCTGCAAGACAACAACCATCTGCATGAACAATTAGACGACGTTTGCAGTAGCATGGACTATCATCTCGGAGACCATGGCTGCGGTTACCCTTGACGCTGCATCACAGACAGGAGCGCCTGCGATGGTGTACTCAAATACGAACCTGGATGCACGGATGGAAAGACGTCATTTTTTCGGATGAATCCAGGTTCTGTTCACAGCATCATGATGGTCGCATCCGTGTTTTGGCGACATCGCGGTGAACGCACGTTGGAAGCGTGTATTCGTCATCGCCATACTGGCGTATCACCCGGCGTGATGGTATGGGGTGCCATTAGTTACACGTCTCGGTTACCTCTTGTTCGCATTGACGGCGCTTTGAACAGTGGACGATACATTTCAGATGTGTTACGACCCGTGGCTCTACCCTTCATTCGATCCCTGCGAAACCTTATATTTCAGCAGGATAATGCACGACCGCATGTTGCAGGTCCTGTACGGGCCTTTCTGGATACAGAAAATGTTCAACTGCTGCCCTGGCCAGAACATTCTCCAGATCTCTCACCAATTGAAAACGTCTGGCCAATGGAGGCCGAGCAACCGTCTCGTCACAATACGCCAGTCACTAATCTTGATGAACTGTGGTACCGTGTTGAAGCTGCATCGGTAGCTGTACCTGTACACGCCATCCAAGCTCTGTTTGATTCAATGCCCAGGCGTATCAAGGCCGTTATTACGGCCAGAGGTGGTTGGTCTGGGTAATGATTTCTCAGGATTTATGCACCCAAATTGCGTGAAAATGTAATCACATGACAGGTATAGATAATATATTTGTCCAATGAATATCCGTTTATCATCTGCATTTGTTTTTGGTGTAGCAATTTTAATGGCCAGTAGTGTAAGTAGGAAACTCATTCCTAAAGTTCTATAAATGTACCAGAAGCCGTTAGTGGGAGCGAAAAATGGATTAATAACGTGCCGAAAGACTATTTAACATTTAGTAATTAAAATACTACAGATTTTGAGAATCCTAATTTAAATAGCCGTATGCCTTAAGAAATATACAATAGACAGTTTACTTTCAGTACATTGATTAGCTTCTGCAGCCCCTTGGATATGAAAGTTCCTCCACAAGTCACAAGCAGCCATTACTTAGGGTTCCTCTTGACCACTCGCTTTAACATTCTCAGACATGTGGCAGGTAAATTTGTTCTACGAATATAATCAAGATGGTTCATATGTAAGTAAAACACCCAAAGCACGTAGTTTAAAACGGTAAGCTATTGACAAACAAGTAATACTACATAAAAGTACTAGCATGCGCTGGACAACATAACTTTAAACGACACCCTCCCAGCTGTCAGTTTAAAATTAACGGGCATGTTGATAACCAACATAAAATAAAATTTCATAAAATAACTAGGATGCGAAGCCACCCTTGATTTTCGAAACTCGAAGAGAGCATTGTATTTCATTTTGCCTGTAACATACAATTAGTAGCAAGAACAAAGTACTTGTTTAAATTAAATACTTAAAAGTGCTACACTAACACTTACTGGCCACCCATGTGTTTCAGAATTTTAAGTGAGTTTAATACAGCTAGCACCAGGGTAATTCTTGAATAAGTATATCACTCCTAACAAATGAACCATGTAGCATTTGAGACGTTCGTCCTCGTCGGTCCCCTCCACGCTTCCGTCGCGTCAGAACCCACGCAGTCTTAAGGCGTCCTGTCACTGGACTCGGAAACGTCCGAGGACTAGAAGCTGGTGACGTTATCATTGTTCGTCCTACAGAAATAATGTCATCTATCTTATGGTAAAGTTCGTCGGCTAGAGAAAGCTATAGTGGAAACTAGCCTGACTACACATCTCTACAGGTTTCACCAAATGTTTTCTTGTATCAGATTAAGTGAGCTATTGTCGGATAGATAACATGCCAGTATAAACTTTAATGAATCGTCGCTTGCCTGATAAGAAGAGGTCGCCAAGTCCGTGAAAGTCTGGTTTTACAATTTCCACAGACACACACCATCCACCAGCCCGAATAGCCAGCCTATGGTATTTTACCGATACTTTTCCCGAAATATTACAACACGGATTGTCTGTGACAGAATGCTCGCCCATACGCTCCACAACGTGATCCACTTGAACGTTCATTTCTCTGCCCTGACTTGCACTATACGCCATGGGGATTCTAGTTATTCTCACACATAAATTCAAAATATCTGGAGTTAGTTTTTCTCAATCGTTCGTAATTACTTTGCTGCTGTACACTGTCAAGTTTAACTCATATTTCCGCAAGATCTTCGCGTCTGTTTAGAGCTCTTAATACACGCCTCCGAAAATAATAGCTGAGCTCCGAATTACTTTAAACTCTAGAAAGCAATTCTTTTAGTCCACAAAATACGCGCGGACGTACTGTCTTCTGATTGGGTGACACACACTTTAGCCAATGTGATATCATACTAAATCCGCACAATCCCGAGTCTTTACATTTGACCAGCCCCCCCCCCCCCCCCCAACCCCCGTAACATTTATGAACAGTTTATTAAACGAATAAGTTTACTCCCTCTTAAATAAGTGAATTATTGTAAAATGTTTCTTGTTTCCCAGTACCATAAACTGCCTAATTGCACTTTGCAAATCAGCCGTGAGATTATGATTCACTCGCGTTTTACTGATAAAATTTCCACGCTGCCATTTACTCAGATAATAGATACAACAATATTCATTTATTATGTTATTTCCATTTACACCTTCATTCACACTACTAATTAAACTTATTAAACCGACGATAATTAAAAGAAGACGTAATATTCAGGTGGGATACAGTTATGTTTCCAATATGCAGTGTTTTAACAACGTATGATTTAAGTTTGTAAGATGCTGACATCTTTGGTACACAACTGAACCTATCGAATCTGCTGCTTGATCAGAGCGCACATACGTGACGCTAGAATCACGACTCATCGTATGCAGCTGTCTTCTCGCTACAGTCTGTCTGACTAGGTTGTTACACCTGAACGTAGCAGAGTAGAGCTCCACATTCTACTCTACTGAAAAACGGGAAAGGAAGAATGTCTGATGTGACACCTTTTCCGTGAAGAGAAACGTGAAAAGCAGAACTTAGGAGACGTCATATTGTATTACTTCAAATGACATTGAACTTTCTCTCTGCTGTTTTTATGTTTTAGCGAACGTGCTACGAAACTAAGGTGTCTCAAATCACCAGCACGTTGATAAACTGTCGAAGACGCGTCGTTTTTTGTACGATTCGTTATAATAAAATGACAGGAAACTGCACATGGGCAGTTACGAGCTCTTCGTGTTGCAACCTCCCCACTATGTTTTGTTTCTCCATGTTTTATAGCCCCACTTTACTTTTCACTACACAGAACCTACGTATCACCAAAAACTGTGTCCCCACAAACTGTTTTCCAATTTAAACTCGTATGTTAAACTTTGACTAAACAGACCCTAACCGGAACTGTAACTGTTCTGAATGCGCAACTGAAGTAAAACAATTATCTGCCCTAATCAAAATTTTCACTTACCTCGCGTGTTGACTATATTGCAGATCTCTCGAAAGCACAGCAGTAAACAGCAAGCAGGCTGTTTCTAGATACGTACTCGAACTGTTGCATGTCGTAATGCGTAATGACAAACAGTTGGATGGGGAGAGTAACTATTCATATGATATGCCAAGACGACGATTTTAGAATGAAGTATATATTTTTAAAATACAGTGTAATTCTTCGAGTGATCTCCACATATGACATAGACCTGAACAACACTATACTTAACGAAGTAAATAGAAATATCGTGTGGCTAGGGCCCCCAGTCGGGTAGACCTGTCACCTGGTGCAAGACTTTTGAGTTGACACCACTTCGGCGTCTATGCGTCGATGGGGATGAGATGCTGATGATACAGACAACACAACACCCAGTTCCTAAGAGGAGAAAATCTCTGACCTAGCCGAAAATCGAACCAGGGCGCCTTGGAATGGCATTCCGTCGCGCTGACCACCCAGCTAACGGTGAGGACACTTAACAAAGTGAGCAATGATTTAAACAAGCTACAATATTAAGAGAGAATTTCACTAAAAACCAAACTACTTAATCAGTTAATTTGTTAGTTCAAACTGGCTCTGAGCACTATGAGACTTAACTTCTGAGGTCATCAGTCCCCTAGAATTTAGAACTACTTAAACCTAACTAATCTAAGGACATCACACACAGTCATGCCCGAGGTAGGATTCGAACCTGCGACCGTAGCTGTCGCGCGGTACCAGACCGTAGCGCCTAGAACCGCTCGGCCACCCTGGCCGGCTTAGTTTGTTAGTGCATAAGTCAGCGAACGGGGTGATAATTCTCTCAGATCTGAGCAAGTAAACTAGCTGACAATAATCGTTCCTATTTTCGCAGTGCTGTAGTCGTATATCAAAATTCTTATCTTCAAAAATAATAACATTTTACAAAACATATATTCTCTTCGCTTCCTAATGTATTCATCTTACTCATCCCTTCTGTCTTTTGCAGCCAATCTTTCTTCATCTAGCAGATGCCATCCAACTCCACAAAGCACTACTGAACACGTCCATCACCTACCACACTTAGACTAAGAATGTATCAGATTGGGTAAAGGCAAAGACTATGTCACGACAACACCAAAGATTGTTTAACAGCAACGTAACTAGCTCTCTCTCTCTCTGTGGTGTAATTCGATGACATACAAAAATCAAAATGACATGACCATCTTACAGCATTCGATGCCTCCTCAGAGACACCACCTCAACAAAGCACTATCCGTGCAGGTGGGGAGGTTCACATACTCCGATTAGGCTGGCTTCTATGTCGCCGGTAGCCTAACTGCTGGTAGGGTCCCGCTTGCCGAACAGGCCCTGGCTGAGGATCCAGACGAAGTGTGTACTGCAACGACCTATCATTTCCTATCCATACACGCAAGAATCGACGGGTGAGCTGAGTAACTCAGAATCTCTTGCTGCTCTTAGTTTCTGATTTCCCATCTGAAGGAAAAACTCTGAGGCGTGGTGAAACCAGTCTTCCCAGGGGAAGAAAATCCCGATGACAAACCTTGGTCTTCCAGGTTGGGGATTGTGCGAAGGGCCAGCTCTCCAGCCGTAGAAAAAAGACAACCGAGTAATATTCTACGGTTTTCGGATGGTTTTAATGGATTTCGACAACGAAAACTAAAATTACCTTTGCATTTTGGTATCTGGAATGTGCAGGGCATCCGTAATACACAAAAAGGAGTTCTAATGGGTATAAGGTAGCACAACACAGATGTAACGGTGCTTCCCGAAACAAAACAAAGAAATATACAGGATGTGAATATTTTCTGAAGTTCGTACATTGGTTTAGTGGAGTGGACAGCAGCCGTAGGGCAAGAGCAGGGATATCTATCATTCTAAAAAAACTGCGATCAAAATATTTAAACCTTGGAGGTAGAAGTTAATGAAAGGTTCATAACACTCAGTCTGAGAGCTGGAGCCATAAATTTAGTGGTAGTGGGAGTGTATGACCCTACTGAAGAGTTGCGATTGGAGGTAAAAGAAACTGAACGAGTGCTGATTGAGACTGTAGAAGTCATACCAAGCGGCTATTAAATGATACTGGCACGAGATTTTAATAGCAGAGTAGGAAAAGAGAGGAACAGTAGGGCTACTAGGAACGAAAATGGGAAAAGGTTGGAGAATTTATTGGGGCAGTATGAATTTCGAGCAGAAAATATATTCTTTGCTCACAAGGTTAAACATAAATTTACAGGATATAGCCGAAGATGATGGTTCAAATCAAGTATTGATCATGTAATCCTGTGGCAAAAGATCAGTTTTAGAATTTAGTATGTCAGAGTTAAAAGAGGGGCAGATTGTGGAAGTGATCATCATCTGGTGGAATGTGAAATTTATATCCCCTGTACTTTCAACAGTAGTGGCAAATAGAAGACGTCACAGTATGTTGACAGCCTGAGATTATAAGGTATACTTTGGAAGGCTGAGGGAAGATAGTGCTAAGCACTTTCACCCACAACGACTGGCAAACATATTGGAAAGTGCAGAGAGAACAACAGAAGAGGAATATTAACATATAAAGAAGGCCATAGATGAAGCAGCGAAAAAAGCACCTGGAGAAAATGATAAAGAGATGAACCAAGTTAGATGGGATGCATAAATATTAGAGACGACTGATAGGAAAAAAAGGAGCTTATTTGACGTTTAAGAATGACAATGACGGTCAAGGTAGAGATAGAAGTTAAATAAAGAAGTAAAAAGAGAAATGTTGAAAAGGAAAAACAAGATGTTGGAAGAAAGATGTCAACACATAGAGAGGATGATTGGTGGAGTCTTAATGCTGAGGCATGGAGAACAGTCAAGTCAATGCGAGCGTCAACTATTGAAAAGTTACATCAAATTAACATTAGTCGCTGTCAACGGAAAACATATTTTAAGCACTTATTCCGGGAAACTGGGCAAAATTTTCACATACATAGTAGGTGAGGATGCAACAACAGGAATTACGGCATTTAGATATAAAAATTTGTGAACAGGCTCTCAGGAGCTGTAAGATGAAGAAGAAATCGGGATATGGATACGTTTATCAGGAGCTGTTGAAGTCTGATCCACCGAAATGGTTGGAGATGATAAAGAGGCTGTTTGAAAGAGTATTAAATGGAGAAGATGTTCCATCGGAATGGAAAACGTGTTACCTAAGACCGGTGCTTACGAAAGGGTCACGTAGTGATCCAAATAATTATATGGGTCTGACAGTGATCCCTTTCACTGCAAGGATGTACTCACATGAACTGAAAGATCTGGTAGAGAAAGAAACAAGCAACAAGGAGCCAAAAGAGCAAGCGAGATTCCGAGCTGGAAGATCGGTAATGGACAACATCTTCACAATGAAACTAATATGTGAAAAGCGCACGAAGGTTTGTCTGGAGATACATATTGCGTTGATTGACCAAGAGAAAACATACGATAACGTACCCAGCAACAAACTATGGGAAAAGATGAAAGAGGTAGATCAAATATTACTAAAGACTGTTATCAAATTATATGAAAATAACACAACAGGATTAAAGATTGGGAATAGCTGGACAGAAGAATTAGAGGTGAATAAAGGTCTGTGATATGGATGAGGACCGTTACCGACATTCTTTAAGCTGTATCTAGGGGAAATACTGCAGACTTGCCATAGAAAATGAGTTATGGGATTTCCAGTAGAGGACAGTGAGATATTTGTTCAGGATTTCGGAGATGGCCAGATTGTACTAGCAAAACACGAAGAAGATCAGAGCTATATGATAAGAAAGCTTAAAGAAACATACAATAAAGTTAGCCTGAAGCAGAACGTGAGAGTTGTGAGCACCTGCCTGTTGGAACGGTAAAGTAAATAATTTGGAGGTAAATGGGGAAGTAATGAAGGTGTGGAAAAGGAAAAATAACTTGGGGTATTATTTAACAAACAGGTCACCACCAATGATGAAATCACTAGTAGAATTAATGAAGGACGAGCAGTAATAGGGGCAATGAACTCTGTTCTGTGGAACAAAAAGATAAAAAGAACAACAAAGTAGAGAATGTATAAAACTATAGTCCAGAGTGCAGTATTGTACGGAGCAGAGGTCTGGGACTTCAGCAAAAGAAATAATAATAAATTGCTTGCCACTGAGATGGATTACTTTGGACAAAGCTCATGCTGTACTTGGATAGATAGGATAAGAAATGTCGCAATGGATAGTGATATCTGTGAAAATATCTAACAACAACAGCGGATCTAGCTTGACCATGTGAATAGGATGAATGATGATAGGGTACCAAACACGCTACTACGATGGATACCATCCCGGTGAAGAAAAGTGGTCGCCCACGACGCAACTGGCAAAATGATGTGGTGGAGACAATGCAGGGAAGGAATATGAATGTTGAGGACAGTCAAGACAGAAGAAGATGGCGACTGGAGCGGGAAATCGGCGACAGTCATAGGTAATGCGCTAGAAGAAGAAGAGTTTTTGATGCTTGCAGTATCATAACTGGCATGCTATGACGCTGTGACTGTATGTCGTTTTAATGGAACGGTGTACTGATAATTTAACAAACGCACGTTCTTCTTGTACAATTAGTTATAGTTAAATATTAAATAAAGATATCTGTGGTTACAACATTTACACATTTGTCAAAACTATATACCACTTACATAAGTCGCTGTTATCGTGGTCACGCAGTTTGTAGCTCATAGCCTCGTGAACTACAATAGGAGAGAATATTTTCGCGTCTGTATACCAGATTTTTTTCACCTTATGTTTCCTGAAAGAATCTACACTGAAGAGCCAAAGAAGCTGGTAACTTGCATAATATTGCTTAGGACCCCTGCAAGCACGCAGAGGTGCTGAAACACGACGTGGCAGGAACTCGACTAAGGTCTGAAGTAATGCTGAAGGGAACTGACACCATGAATCCTGCAGGGCTGTCCATAAATCCCCAAGAGTACTAAAGGGTGGAGATCTCTTCTGAACAGCAAGGCATCCCAGATATGCTCAGTAATGTTCATGTCTGGGGAGTTTGGTGGCCAGCGAAAGAAGTGTGTTGCTGAAGCCACTCTGCAGCAATTCTGGACCTGTGAGAAGTCGCATTGTCCTGCTGGAATTGGCCAAGTCTGTCGGAATGCACAACGGACACTAATGGCTGCAGGTGATTAGACAGTATGCTCACGTGTCATCTGTCAGAGCCATATCTAGACACGTTCTCTGTCAAATTCACATTTAGAGGTGTCACGTTAGCGCTATTTTCAAATTCTGTGGAGCGGTCTCTTGTGGAGTCTTCCATGAATTGGTGACATGGTGACAGACCGTTATGGAAATCTTGTCAATTATTCATACTCTGGTATCCCGTCGCCACCGTGCTAATTCTAGCTGGCCTAGAGAGCTAAGCTATGTGCCAATGGTTTCTCCCTACCGAGTCCTCCAACAACCGGTGAGAATTTTTGTATTATTTATACTGTTCCCGCCCCCTGGTTCCATTTGAAAACCGAGTTATGTTTCTTCTCATGTCAACGTTTGAAACAGCGCTGTGACTACAGTTGGCTGTGTTTTGTAACAAAGGCCATCCATTACGTTTAGTTCTGTTGGTTGCTTGGGGTAACAAATCTATGTTTCAGGTATTTATACCCAAACGTTCTTCTTTGTTAACGCATTGAAGAGGCCGCCTCGATGACTAATGTTTTGTTAAAAACCAGGGAAGCAACCATTTGACAGTGAGGCTTGTACCTGTATGTTATTATTTAGAACCAGACTCTTCAGATAAGTGACCTGGGTTTTAATTTGTTGTAATGTAAACTACCAAATGTTTTAATTTGTCATGCTGTAAGCTAGTCAATGGTAATTATTTCTTGGTGTTATTTACAGAAAACCCTTACTTTATTCTAAGCTGCCACTGCTATTTTCTCGGTACTACAATGTTTCTAATGAAGGTAGATACTGTTTCAAAAGACTGTGTGCCTGATATTCACGTTATTTAATATTTGCGTATTTAATCTTCACTAGCTAAAGTTATGTAATTACTGCTTCTCTTCTTAAATGTATTCACTGCAGTGAACCGTGGTATAACACATTATTTAATAATTTATATGGTAAATGCAAGTTCATTCTTCTGGTATTGAAGAACGTCAAAATTTTGGGAAGCGCAGCTAATTTTCTAATTCAGGGTTTACCTTCTGTAATTGTTACGTAAGCTCTGTGAAATTGACGCCATTTTGGAATCCTTCTTTTCTTGAGCTATAGTTAGTGAGTAAAATGTGTGGTTTTAGATTGGTTCCAAGTGGACTACCATCATAGTTTAAAACTGTTATTTATTGGAGCATGTTGTTATCATAAATTGTAATATGAAGTGCATAGCGTGTATCACTCATCCTGTGAAAAATGAAAAAAGATTGTGGGTTTTAATATTGAAGTTCGAATTTCTGTGTAATAAATTATTTGAAGCAATATGAGTAATGTAATTTCGTTTCGAGATTGGAGAGTGCCACAAATATGATTCACTAGTGGCTGTAACCATTAAAGGACTTCTCCATAGGATCCAACGCAGGTGTGTGGTTAAATGGAAAGATTTGATCCAAATCCCTGACAGCATTTCAACCTAAAGCGTAGCACTAGAGATCTGAAAAGCTAGTGTACATTTCTTATGACCTCAGTCAGTACACCATCTACCACTGTTTGTGAGTCTTCTCAGTCAACCACCGCCTATAACCCAGTCGATATATCACCTAACCTCTGACATGGCATCAAGACAGAATGCGTTACATGTATTGGAGAAATATCTAGCGGTGGCAGCGTGATGGAGTTGCAGCTACCGGTTTCATACCACACTCCTTAGCCGAATCACTTTCAAAATTCGGTAATTTCATTACGAGGTTGTACCTTCGGCAATGTGTAACAGCACTGTTAGTCTGATACTATACACTCCAGCGATCATCAACTATATTCACTTCCACGGTATTTGTCTAAACAAAAACCACCTCGAACGAAACTTCCTAGCAGATTAAAACTGTGTGCCGGACCGAGACTCGAACTCGGGACCTTTGCCTTTCGCGGGCAAATGCTCTTCCAACTGAGCTACCCAAGCACGACTCACGCCCGGTACTCACAGCTTTACTTCTGCCAGTACCTCATCTCCTACCTTCCAAACTTTACAGAAGCTCTCCTGCGAACCTGCAGAACTAGCACTCCTGAAAGAGAGGATATTGCAGAGACATGGCTTAGCCACAACCTGGGGGATGTTTCCAGAATGAGATTTTCACTCTGCAGCGGAGTGTGCTCTGATATGAAACTTCCTCGCGGATTAAAACTGTGTGCCGGACCGAGACTCGAACTCAGGACCTTTGCCTTTCGCGGGCAAGTGCTCTACCAACTGAGCTACCCAAGCACGACTCACACCCTGTCCTCACAGCTTTACTTCTGCCAGTACCTCGTCTCCTACCTTCCAAACTTTACAGAAGCTCTCCTGTGAACCTCATTCAGTGGTAATGCCATACGTAGATTCATAAAGCCAACATATTTTTAACACAGACACGTGTATGCACCTGTAGAGCCAAGACCACTTGTAAATGTAACATGGATGTGTGTTTTAACATCTGACGGTTTGTAATACGATTATGCCTCTCTTTCTAAGACACACCGGTACCACTCACAAGAAAACTTCTGAAACTTATCCACCCATCGTTGATTTTCATCAGTATTATTTCGTATAGCCACCAATCAGTCATTGGTGAAGTATTATATATAGTAGTAGGGGATGTGTGATAGGTTCACCTTGAGTATCTGGCTTATAAGGCGTTTTCGTGTTCCGAGATGTGCAAAGGAAATGACTATGTCCAGTAGTAAGGAAGGTATGGTTTTGCCGTGGAATACTGTGATAGCAAAGGGGAAAGAATGTCAAGTAATAAGAATGGTACAGATATTTCTATTTCCAGAGCCACAGCCGTGAGCAGGGTGTATTTCCGATACTTCGCCCATTGTCGATTGTCGTTCAACTGCCACCACAATCATAACATTTAACTGTAAGTATAGCAATCGGATGTATATATGACCAGTTTCCTAGGATGATGATTCTGATTATGTGTGCTTGGCGTGCAGCGCCAGTGGTCAGTGGCGGGAATGATTCACGTTTCCTGTTAACGACAGGAGCCATCCGAATGGAAAGGCCCGTTGGGAAGCAGGAATGTAGTTGACTTAACCATGTCGTCCTCTAGACGGCCGAATAGCGAACTAATACTTAGTATGTGTCGGACAGCTTTCGTGATCGCATGGAGATTTGAGAAGATTCAATATGGATGCGTGTTTGCGATGGACCGTTATTCCCTCCCACGTAAATTGTCTGGTTGACTGCTTCTTCATATTTCGTACCTCTATTTAATTGAGTGAACATCGATTGTGATGTGTGCATCTAGCAGGTGAAAGACAGGTGAAAGACAACTTTGCTGGTGCTCTGGACATGAGAAACACCTTAGTTTACTTTGTAAATTATAGGGATGATTTGGAATCTGTTACATTATCGACAACGGTATTTGCGACTGGAAATACCAGTTTCCTCTATTTCTTTTCAAGTTTTCATGTAAAGGTCTTCACAGATGGGACAAGTTTCTAGGTACTCAGTGGTTAAAGCACACTCCACCTAACTAAGGTTTCGGGTTTCTAGAGAAATACTTTCCAGTCTACATCTTGAGATTTACGTTACATGAGCGGAACTGCTATGCAAGTGATATTGCTATGTGCTTGACATCGAGAAGTACCGCGAAAATGGTATGATATTCTAGCAAACCATCGAAATTACATGTTTTCTTGTAATCACAGAGTCTGAAGATGGTTGTAGAAAAGCAAGCAACCAAGCAGGTCGGGGCCATAAGCAGTAACGCTTTTGTGCCGAGGGGGCTGACCCCGAATTTGTAGAACAATTCTGAGAGTGACTTCGGTCCACTGAGAGTGCTCTAGTCATGCACTGCGTGTGGATGACCCAACCTCATGGGAAATATCTAGTGCAGTGGGGAGTATAGCGATGGTGCATGTGATTATGCTGTCTGTCTTCATAGTATATGCACAAGTGTCCGGCGGTCGATAGCCTTACAAATGATGTAAAAGGGGCCTTATTGTATGGCGCAGGATACGAATTGTATGTTTACTACATCGACACAACACCTTGTGATATATTGCTGAGTTGGAGATCGGTTTCACATTCCAATATTCAGTCTCCATCCTCAGTGGCAGAGCAGTGTAATTGATTAATAGTCTTTCCGTATTTGACGATCTGTAGGCCACTTTGCAGGGCTTAATTGTTGGTGTAATGTAGTGAACTGTGCAAAACAGTTTTCTGCCACTGAAAGTCTCGACTGCAGAAAGAAAGCAAAACAGGTGGATGGTGCATCCACACCAGCGGCATCTGTAATTCAGCAGGCAAATTCAATAAGAGTCAATCATAAAGCGCCATTCATTTGCAAGACATCTTTTGTGTCAGGACGTAGGAGCATCTACAAACTGATTCGAGGAAGATGGTGGCAAAGTATCGACTTTCTGTTCTGACAAAGGAGGTGTTCAAAGACAAGGTGAAGCAGACCATCCATCTCTGGCGGGGATGCTGACACTCATCTATCACTGTGGCATTAGGACATCTCCAGACCAATAGCTGTAGGATACCGAAAATGCCCGCCATTTTTCTCTTCTGTAGGACAGTGCTTCGAATTCTGTCTGCGTAATTGTTCTGATTTCCCCCCTGTCTGTGCTTAGACAGTGCTCTTTTTCCAAGCAACAAGAATGCTTTTATGATTAACGTTGTTTTCGCGAACATCCATGGACATGATGAAGGCTTTTAGTGGAGAGAATGTTTAACGTTTCTGAGACATATGTTGACATCAGGATGAACATTTTGCAGTGATGTGTCAGCCAAACTGGGCAGGTAAGCATGTATGCATGGCTAGATGCAGCCCACATGTTCCGTTTGGATCCGTAGGAACGATGCACCCTGTGCTATTCTGGGAACCATTGGAACAGATTTCTATAGCATGTCCTGTGACGTCAGAATCCACAGGTTTCGCGCCAACGGCCCAGATATGTGTCATTGCATCAGCAGTGGTGCCTGGTTGAAAATGTATTTCAACAGGAATTTCTCAGGTGTCAGGTATGAAAGGGATGCCGCTACCTCATGCTTGCAGGACTGAACCGGACACCTGTGCATGGCTCAGCAGCTGATGGCCATGTCATCATTTTGCGGAGGCATGTGCAGAGTCGGTGGAATCAGGGGGTACATTCGTTGGAACAGTTTGCTGTTAGTTCGAAAGCGTTTTTTACGTGCAATGTTTGTGCACTGCATTATTTTCTGCTGTTTAAGTGTTGTGAGCGCGTCTGTAGGCTGTGCAGTGCGTTATTTCGACAGCTTATGAGTAGTTTGCAGGTCTGCATGCTGTGCAATGCATTATTTCAGTAACTTACGAGTTCTTTGCGTGTCTATACATCAGTATACTGCATTATTTCGATGACCTATGTGTAGTTTGCCGGTCTGTATGCTGTGTACTGCATTATTTCGATACTTTAGGGGTTGCTTGTGTGCCTGTAGATCAGTGTACTGCATTATTTCAACAGTTTGTGAGTAGTTTGCTGGTCTGCAGACTATTTACTGTGGTCCCAAGCACGTCAGGGCGAGTGTTTTGTATCAGTGTAATAAATATAGTATGTCAAATCCATCCCCACTTAAATTGTTCCATAATAGATATAGTACACTCCTTCCTCTATCCAGCAGCCCAGAACAGGCTGAGTCCTTTTTCCACCATTTTTCTCCTCCGCCATCTTGGAATATGCCAAAAAAGGGATGACAGCGCCCTCTGGTGGCGGTACTGTGTACTAGGTCAGTTGGACTCCCAACCTCATGGTGAAGACACTGGATGGCGGTACTACCTCAAATTGTTTAAATAAAGACTGTTTAAATAAAGTCCATCTAATCCAAAACAAGCTGAGTCCATTTCCCACCAATTTGTAGGAAAAGGTGGCAATTAGGTGACTTAGTTTAGTGGAGGTAGCCAAAGTGACCTATTCTCTAGCCATTTTCTTAGGTTAGTGGAGGTAGGCGCGGTGTGTTACATTGTCCTAATGTAATTTGAACTTTTCTGGTGGAGGTGGGTAGCGGGGAGGGAAGGTGTTGTGTTAGTGGAGGTAGCCCAATTGACCTGTCTTCCCATCAAAATTTGAACTTCCTGTCATGACATCATTGTGATGTTGCTGTATCTATCACCAACATCTTGAATCCGCCATCTTGAATAAATTTGGCAATAATGTAGAGTGGGGTGGTACTTTGTCCTACTACTAATAGGTTCCATAGGATTTACATCATCCAGATTTGATCGCCGAGAGATCAACGCCATCTCGCTGTAATGCTCCTCAAACCACTGGCTCCGAGACATGGACTATTATACTGCTGAAAAATGATATCGCCGTCGGCGAAGCCACAAAGTATGAAGGGAACCAGGTAGTTCACAGCTGCCAGTCTTCGATTATTACCACAGGTCCCAAGCAAGAGTAGGAGACTGTCTCCTGAGGCATAATACTGCGGACTGCATGTTTCGAACCACTGTTTATTTATTTATTTAACCTGGCAAGATTAGGGCCATCAGGCCCTCTCTTACATCTAACCAGGCATTCTACTTATTTTACATTCATATGTTTTAGTAGGCATGTTAAACTACATCTAGCACAAAGATGGAAATAAACAATTAGAAAGGCACACCTGGAAAAATACATACATATAGAGTTTATATTTGTAGATCATAAGTACTGTTATAATTAGACATTATTGAAGAGACAGATTTTAGATAGGAGTGCTAGCAGCAGGGAGTATGGGGGAGACTCTTGGTGAAGGGAGGAGAAGAATAGAGAGACATGATGAAACATAATTAAGGAAATATAAAGGAAAAGAAGATTGCGTGGCTAATATAGATGAAGAGGAAGGCATCTCAGGAGCAAGATGGGAGACGCTAGCTTTGCTATTTGACAGATCAGAGGATTGGCCTTGTACATTAATTTTGTGGAGAACGTTATGAGGATGATAGTAGGAAATGCTTCAACTTCTTCTTAAAGGCAGCAGGAGATTGAATTTTGCGCAAAGTAAGGGGCAGTTTGTTCCAGAGGCGGACAGCGGCAACTGAGAAGGGGTTTGCAAAAGTTTTTGTTTTGTGAGTGGGCACAGTTAGGATACCAAATAAGAGTGACCTCGTGTTTCGATTATGATGGCATGACAGGTTTTTAATCTCTGAAGCAAGGTACTGGGGTGCTTGCGCGACGACGAGTCTGTGAAGTAGACATAGAGTGTGGTAGTCACGCAATTTGTCCGGCCGCAGCCACCCTAGCTCGGAGTATGAAGCACTAACATGATCATATCGGCGAATGTTGCAGGTGTAACGCACACAGGCATTCATGGTTAGTTCTAGCCCTTTGTTTTCATTACTCATGCCTTGTTGAAACACATCACAATAGTGGAGGTTCGGTAGAAAGAGTGCTTGCACGAGCTGGCGTTTCAAGTTTTGTGGAAATATGTTCCGAAACTTTTGAGAGCATAGAGGCAAGCAGACGTCTTTCGGCACACTGCAACTGTATTCTCCGCCCAGTTGAGATGCTCATCCAAAGTTACACCCAAGTTCTGAACTGTTTTCTGATATGGTATTGGAGTACCGTCGAGCAGAATAGGAGGTAGCCGTTCGCGGAAATCTGAACTTATTAATTTCTGATGGGCTATTAAGATTACTTTCCTCTTTTTTGCATTTAGTTTAAGCCCCAGGTTTTTCGCCCATGTCACTACTGAAGACAGATCATCATTCATCTGAGCAATTGCAGTGTTTACATCTTCAGGTCTGACGCTTAGGTAGAGCTGGAGGTCGTCGGCATAGAAATGATATTTACAGGAGGACAGAACCGACGAAATATCGTTGACATATAAAGAAAACAAAAGTGGTCCTAAGACTGATCCTTGTGGCACTCCCGAGGAAACATGTTACCAGGAAGATTTTTCATTTATGCAGACAACACATTGCTGTCTGTCTTTTAAGTAGCTTTCAAACCATCTCATTGCACTATCTGAGAAATTAAGCTGTTGCATTTTTCTGAGCAATATGTCAAAGTTAACAGTGTCAAAAGCTTTGCTAAAGTTCAGTAGCGTCAATATTGTTGCCTTTCGATTGTCGATGGCATATTTCAGGTCATCAGTTACTTTAATTAGAGCAGTGTTTGTGCTGTGATGTTTACTGAAACCGGATTGAAATTTGTCATACAGGCTGAATTCACGCAAGTGTTCAGTGATTTGGTCATGAACAATATATTCAAATGCTTTGGAAACAGCAGGCAGTATGCTAATTGGTCGGTAATCACTAGGCAGTTGCGGGTTTTCGATCTTAGGGATGGGTAGAATTATGCTTCTTTTCCATGCAGTGGGGTATATTCCGTTCACGAAGGAAAAATTAAATATGTCAGTTGAGACAGGTACTAAGATATCGGCAACATTCTTAATCATGCTCATACCGACACTGTCGTTGCCTATTGCATCAGAAGAGATTCTCATTATTGCTTTTCTTGCCGCGTTTGTTGTTAAATATTTTAGATGGAAGGTATCGTTGTTAGTTATCCTGTTTGGGGATTCTTGTGGAAGGTAATTATCAGCCGTGCGGGTATTCAGAGGTGCAGAGAAGAATTCATTTAATTCGTACCTGACACACAAAAAGTAGTTTCCGATTTAGCCTTTCCGACCCCCAAGCTACGGAGATTCTTCCATAGTCGTGGGCGCCAGATCGCTGCATACAAGGGAGCGAGCGTGCCTGATTTTAGCATCGCGAATGCATTGTTTCACTCTGTTCCGTAGCTTTCTATATTCTTCAAAACGCTCGGGTTCCGGATCTGTCTTGAAACGCCTGTGGGCAGCATCCCTATTAGTCATCATTTGACGTAATTCAGCTGTCAGCCATGGAGCAGGAGATTTTCTTAAACGGATTGTGCACACAGGTGCTTGTTTGTCATAGAGGGCAGTGATTTATAACCAAGTTCATTAATTTTGCGGTCGATTGTAGGTTCTCTGATTATTTCATGCCATGAGATTTCTGAGGAATCGGCTGTTAGAGCGTGAAGGTCAATACGTTTCATGTTCCTACAAGTTACGTAACGCGATTTGATCCTTGGGGGCTGCACAGAGTAGGCCAGGAATATTACATCATGTGCTGAGAGGCCAGGGGCCGATGTTTGGCCAACATCTCTTACTTTGTCAGTCTGTTTAGTTGCGATTACGTCAATAAGAGTATGACTGTGCGCCGTATGGTGTGTAGGTTGTAATGGAAGAATGTTCATGCTATTGCAACTAAACAGTCTTCTTAGGTTTATTGGGGAGGGAGTGTCTCTTAGCAGGTCTATGTTCAAGTCACCCATTACGATGACATGTTCGTATTGACACTGAAGTGAATGTAATTCCGACTGGAAGGAACTCATTGAGCTTATTTTTGGCGGCTTGTACATGACGCCAGTCAAGAACTTCCGACTTTGTATATTTATTTCAATGAACATGAATTCAGCCTCTTTTTCTTCAGCACGGTTTGACGTACATAAGACTTCCGCTTTGAGATCTGTTCGTATATACGCGCCGACCCCGCCACCTCGGTTTTTTGATCTGTTTGCCCTAAGAAATGTGTACCCTGGGAGATGAATAGATGCAGAGGATATGTGTGGTTTTAACCACGTTTCGGATAAGAGGATTATGTGGTAGTTTAGTTGGTTGAAGAGGAGGCTAAGTTCTTCGTAATGTGCAGGTAAAGACTAGATGTTGCAGTGAGCTGCCAAAAGCTCTGATGCGTTCCGCTGAGCAGCCTGGAGTAGGGTGGCAGACTGGTTTGTCCCTTTGTTAGGCACTACCTGCCGCGAGGGGCACTGGCCGGTACTTCCGCCAAGTGACATAACACAGGGTGTCCGAGATTTTGTGCGCCCTGTTCGTGACTCCGCGAGTGCCGAAAGAAAGGCGACTGCTAGAGATTTCCTGAAGTTGCAGGAGTATAGAAAATGGATTAGTGGTATTCGGTGCAAGGAGAATAAGACCAAAATAGTGAAGGCTGTGTGTTACTGTGTATCCTCTGTCGTAAGAGGAGAAATATAATTAGAGTATTTAAAACAGTTTGGGGTGGAAATAAGGGAAAGGGGAGTGATTTAAGAGGCCGATGCTGCCAGCAGAGAGAAGTAAGCTTAATAATTAATAGATTATCGTAGGAAGCTAGAATTAAATTGAAATTTACTAAATTGATACTGGCAGTGATTATCGTAGGAAGCTACAATTAGATTGAAATTTGCTAAAGTGATACTGATAGTGATTTTTGTTATGAACAATTTAAACCGAAGAGATGGGTGATTAATGAACTAAAGGAGAGACTAATAATTGCAATAGAACTATTACAGAATGGAAGAGAATAAACTGAGAAAAAGTATTACCAGTAACTAAAATTAGATAATGGTTAGAGCTACAGATACAAAAAATAGTAAAAAGTTAATACAGTTACAAAAACAATTAGTTGAAGGTACAAATATGGGTATAATTAAAAAGTTAATACAATTACAAGACTATATCTGAGTATAGGGCTCTTACAATTTGCAAATGGTGTTAAGTTTGCACTTTTGGCTCGAGTAGCTTCACTGAATACTATTCAGTTCTGTCATGTTTGTGACTGTCTTCTTTCCAGCTGCTGTCTTAATGATTACTCTGCCATCCTGAGTCCGCACATTCTGAAGACCGAAATGGGATATGGCACTGTTTAAAATCTTTAGCCGTTCGTGTGTCAGATCTTCCCTTATTGTAAGCCCTGTCTTTGCTAACTTCTTCTTCTGGGTAAAGATATCTGCCCTTTTTCGGAATGAGACAAATTTAATTATTATTGGACGAGGTTTGGTAGTACCTGGTACTTTTCGTACCACCCGATGACTCCTGTCAATGTCTGCCTTGGTCACTTCAACGTCTAATTTTTCACGCGCAACCTGTATAAGCAGGTTGTCTGTGTCTTCTTCCTTATTTTCTGCTACTCCAAACAGTCGTAGACTATTTCGCCTTTGGTACTGTTCTAGCTCGTCTGTTGCAGCAGATAGTTTCACTTCCAACTCTCGTGCCTTTTTCTCGTATTCAGAAACAGACTTTTTAGTGCTGTAATTTCGGCAGTATTGGCCTCAACGGTTTCACGCATTTTGGCCAATACTGCTGCCGTTACAGTATCTGATATAGTGCCTGCTATCAGATCGAGATTGTTTTTATCGCGAAGCGCAGCGTTTACCTCAGAGCGGACCAGCTCCGCTATATCGGGAGCCGTGGCCACACTTTCCGCCAAGAGCGGGCCCACCACACCTGCTGCTTCCCCGCTGCTGGACGCGCTGCAGTTGACTCTTCTGTTTACCATTTTCTCGAAGATATTGTCGGAGCACAGAAAAAAGTAGCACTACTGCACAGAACACTATTGTTAACACAATTTCCACTGGTACTAGACAACACCACCTGCGAGAGCACCTTCGAATTCAACTAAATTTCGCGAGCCGAACTTAACACATGTTACACTGCAGCCGCCATGTCACTTTACTGTTCACCTAGATGATGGTATTTGTGGGAAAAATATGGTTTATCCAGAGATAAAAAATGTGATTCACCTGAAGAGCTGACACATTTCCACTAATCGACGGTCCTGTGCCAATACAATCGTAACTGACGATGTCGTTAGGTTAACATGTGAACAAGTAGGAGTGATCTACTGTAGACTTCCATGTTCAACAATGTGCCATGAAAGATGTTCTGCAAAACACTTGTGCGTGCACCAACATTGTGCTCTTTTGGCAGAGATGTCACTGATCACTATCTATCCTACTTTACAGAGGAGATGAGCCTCGAAACCCCACGTTTTGTGAAGAGTCGTGGACGTTCAATCATTTAGAGCCTGGTAGTAGTTACACTGTTCTTCCATCTATTTACGTAGATTCTCACGACAATAGCACGTGAACATTCGATCAGTTTCGCCGTTTTCCAGATATTCGTTCACCGGCTGTAAGTAAAAATAATCTGCCCTCTGTCAAAGTCGCTTATCTCAATAGACTTGCGTATTTGCACCCCATACCGTCTCTAGTGTGATCCCCCATCTGTGACTGCCCCTCTTACGTACTATTGTTATAGTGTCACGTGCCTGCAACGCCACCAGACGGGTTGCAACGTCTAGGTCTGCAGTGGTGATAATGTTTTAGTTGATCTCAGCAACTACTGTGGGGATTCTCATAGTGTTTTCTTTAATAGATTCATTCACGAGGAAGGTTTTTCTACACAATATGCTACCACTATGTGATAAGTGTGTGATATATGAATTGTTTATCCAGTCTATATTTCAGTGGAGTTTGTAGCGACGTCTCTAGACAATGTTGCGTGATACCAGCTGGTCATCTGCAGAGGAGGTGGTATCCGGTGGGAGACATAGTAAAGTGAATAGACGCCACAACTCCACAGAGCACATAAGTTTGAGAAAATCTTTGTCAGTGTTGATGGTCGAGTGTGCCTTGAAACGAGAAGGTCACAGGTTCAGATCCCGGGTGGACCAAAGTATTTTTGTCTGCCTTCTCACCTGCCATTCTCGTTTCTGTGATGTGGAGATTCACCAGAAAGAATACGTTGTTGGGTTTGCACTTTGCTGTTGTTGTGGTCTTCAGTCCTGAGACTGGTTTGATGCAGCTCTCCATTCTACTCTATCCTGTGCAAGCTTCTTCATCTCCCAGTACCTACTGCAACCTACATCCTTCTGAATCTGTTTAGGGTATTCATCTCTTGGTCTCCCTCTACGATTTTTACCCTCCACGCTGCCCTCCAATACTAAATTGGTGATCCCTTGACGCCTCAGAACATGTCTTACCAACCGATCCCTTCTTGTAGTTAAGTTGTGCCACAAACTTCTCCCAAATCCTATTCAATACCTCCTCATTAGTTATATGATCTACCCATCTAATCTTCAGCATTCTTCTGTAGCACCACATTTCGAAAGCTGCTATTCTCTTCTTGTCCAAACTAGTTATCGTCCATGTTTCACTTCCATACAAATACTTTCAGAAACGACTTCCTGACACTTAAATCAATACTCGATGTTAACAAATTTCTCTTCTTCAGAAACGCTTTCCTTGCCATTGCCAGCCTACATTTGATATCCTTTCTACTTCGACCATCATCAGTTATTTTGCTCCCCAAATAGCAAAACTCCTTTACTACTTGAAGTGTCTCATTTCCCAATCTAATTCCCTCAGCATCACCCGACTTAATTCGACTACATTCCATTATCCTCGTTTTGCTTTTGTTGATGTTCATTTTATACCCTCCTTTCATGACACTGTCCATTCCGTTCAACTGGTCTTCCACGTCCTTTGCTGTCTCTGACAGGATTACAACGTCATTCGCGAACCTCAAAGTTTTTACTTCTTCTCCATCGATTTTAATACCTACACCGAATTTTTCTTTTGTTTCATTCACTGCTTGCTCAATATACAGATTGAATGGCTCTGAGCACCGTGGGACTTAGCATCTGAGGTCATCAGTTCCCTAGAACTTAGAACTACTTAAACCTAACTAACCTAAGGACATCACACACATCCATGCCCGAGGCAGGATTCGAACCTGCGACCGTAGCAGTCGCGCGGTTCCAGACCGAAGCGCCTAGAACCGCTCGGCCACACTGGCCGGCTACATATTGAATAACATCGGGGATAGGCTACAACCCTGTCTCACTCCCTTCCCGACCACTGCTTCTCTTTCGTGCCCCTCGACTCTTATAACTGCCAGCTGGTTTCTGTACAAATTGCACTTTAAACTGTACCTTTTTCCAGCTGGATATCTGAGGTAGGTTAAGGACATCCAAGGGAACAAGACCATTGCGCCACGTGATATTATTACGACCAGAACCTATGGATGTAATGTATCGTCTTTCTCCTTGCTTCTTCTTCTTCTTTTATACGTATTATAAACTGAAGTCCCCAGCTGTGTTTTTCTGTCTGAATGCAAAGAATAATCTCAGGAACTACTACAGGGATTCTGACTTCGTTTTGACTAATAGATAGGCTGATTCACAAGGAAGGCTTATGTACATAATTTGTTACCTCTACGCCAGACAAATCGTTCGGACTTAGATATTTAGTGCTACCCGTGCAATGATGGAGTGGGTATGTACCAATATTCGTCGTGAATCAATCTATTATTGAAATCTTGTGAAAATCCGTACAGTAGTTCGTGAGACAGTGTTTCAAAGTCCTTGCAACAAACATCTAGGGATGGCAGATAGTCACGGAGAAGAACTTCTTTTAGACAAAATTTTGCTGATGTTTGGCAGCGAAACTCCATTGAATTTGCTAGCCTGGAGGCGACGAGATTTCACAGAGCTACCAGGGTCTACTAGCCAGGTGTGCTGTGCTTGTATATTAGTAATCTGACAGAGTGATTTTCAACAAGAATGGCCTGCTGTCTCTTACGTGGAGCAGGTGAATTACAGACAACACACTTTGAACTCGAATGCTCCACAGTGACTACATCCTCAGGTCTTCCACGGGCATAAGCAGTTATTAAAGACGCGTAGTGTCACCATCTAACAAAAGCTATACGTATATACTGTGCCCAAGTAAAGAGTGAAGCGCTCAGAACACATGGTCGCACATCAATGCAACTTCGCACGCATGCATGCCATTGATAGGTACGTAAATGATTATATTTTTCAATACTCTGTGATTGCAATCAGAGTCTATTAATGTTACTCGTGTTTAGTGTTTTTACCAGGCCTGGTGGGGTAAATAACGGACGTTAACAGCATCAGGTATTGAGTATCACTATGAAGGACATGGAGATACTGTGTAAACGTGTGAGACAGCGTTATCAGTATCTGAGGGAGTCTCATTTTGGGCCTCTGTTTGTGTTTTGGTGACTTTCGCTTTGGTATGCTTCAGTAAAATTTTCTCTGTTTACAAGCCGCGTTATTTCGATCTCTGACTCTGCTGTCGTCATCAGGAGTTAAACCACTGACTGCCGGAGCTGGCGCGGTGTTCTGCTTATTCCCACATCCGTATAAGCGTCAAGTCTACCCCTTTTATTTCACTCAGTGTCCAACGACCGTCCCCATGCCGTACTCTCGGTCTCTGTTGAAACATATACTGCTTATTCTAATTTTGGCCGCACCTTGGTAATTTAACCTCAGTATGGTGGTGTTGAACCAGAACTCTCATGTCTTCAGTTTGCACTTTATGTCCGTTTTCTAAGGTGCTGCCCAATTTTCTCACCAATTCATATAACATTCAGAATACATATACTTAAATGTTCAGTTGCTGTAGTCAAATACGCTGAAAATACAACATAAATTTCCAAACATTTGTACCAGTTGTAATTATGGCTATTGCAGATAGCTTGCAGCACAAACAGGTTGCTGAATCTTAGTATGAAACACCAGCCAACACCCATTACAATCCTTCCGATGTCCATATCACTGTTGTAATATTGGTTTCTCCCTATTAGCAGAAACATAGCCTCAGGTAATCCACTTGAATGAAGTACAGCTTCTGCACAAGCAGAATTATTAATACAGTTGTCCGAGGCACTATAAAGTCTACTCATTCATTTTTACAAAATCAGTTTTCCGCCGTGACTCTTAAAGCAAGCACATAACAACGATTCTACCAGGCTACGACTACCGAAAATGGCGGGATCACATAGCGTCCTTTGTCACTTCCCCTAACTTACGGCACAGCCAGTTATTCCTAGTCATTTCTCCCTCTTCAAATACGTAACGATTTTTGCTATATCACTGAGTTCTTTGTTTTATATTTTAAAAAATATCAATATTAAACATTTAATACATACAGGGCGTAGCAAAAATCTACGGGACAAATTGAAGACCATGCGAGGTGGCGCACTGGTCAGCACACTGGAGTTGCATTGCGAAGGACGACGGTGCAAACCCGCCTCCGGCCATCCTGATTTCGGTTTTCCGTAATTTCCCTAAATCGTTTCAGGCAAATGCCGGGATGGTTCCTTTGAATGGGCACGGACGTCTTCCTTCCCCATCCTTCACTATTGCAATGGGACTGATGACCACGCTGTTTGGTACCCTCCCACGAATCATCCAACCAACAAATTGCAGGACACATTCCTCACACACAGACGAAGAAACTATGTTGTATGAACATGGGTATGGAAATGCTTTGTTTCCCTTTTACAACCCATTTACTCCAACTCATTAATCATGGGAAACACACACGAACAGAATGGACCAGCAAACCACATGCAACTCTTTCTCACAGGAAATGTTCAGTAGCTCTTTGCCCTCCTTCTCACGGAGACTCTGACCATCTTGTACTGGAGTTTCATGCACAAGAGCTTTCAAATACCGCCACAAATAAAAGTCCAGTGAGTTTAGGTCCGGAGAACGTGAAGACTAGGCAATTGGCTCATCTCTACCTGTCCATCTGTCACCGAAACCGTTACTTCGAGGCCGAGGGATATTGACACTGAAACAAGGAGGTGCTCCATCGTGCATGCTGTACATGTTTTGTCGCAGAGCTAAAGGCACATCTGCTACCAGATCAGGTAGAACATTCTCTACGAAATTATGACAACTTTGTCCGTTGGGTCTGGTTGAAAGAGAGTGAGGCCCTACCAGTCACCAACGATGCTGACCCAGGCACTGACAGTTCATCTTCACTGATAACTTCCTTCAGAAGTTGGGTGAGGATTGACGTCTGCCCAAACGTGTCGATAGTTAAAATTTTCAGTCTAAACTCGTTGAAACACTTTAGAGAAAATGAGTTGTAGCATAGGAACAAAGCGTTTCCAGACCCATATTCATATAACATAATTTCCTCGTACACGTGTGAGGAATGTGTCCTGTAGTTTGTGCAGTACATCCAGTTACATCCAGTACACAAATATTCTCTTCAGTACCGATGCGCACGAGGCTCGAACTCTTTTGGGAATCGTCGAAATGCTGCGAGTAGTAAGGATAATGAGCGGGGGGCACTACATTAGTAGTATGTGGACTGAATGACCACTGTGTCCGGATGGCTTAGTGGAAAAAGCCTCTGCCTAGTAAGCACGCGAGGTAGATTCGAATCCTGGTTCAGCATAAATTTTCAACTTCCTCCAATGATTTCAATCAATGCCCACTCGCAGCCAATGTCTGTAACTCATTTGTGTCTTACTTAAAGGTTTTAACAATTAATACAATTTATATATTACACAGGTCAGAATAGGTTAAGCTACTTCATATTTTTGTCGTGAAGTGACAGCAGCCTTTAGTGCATTTCACAGCACTTGACCTGCTTGGCTTCATACTATTGCCACTAGGTGTCATGTGAATACAGCTAACTCACTTTAACTTTCGGGCTCTCCTCTGGACAGAGTACCAGCGCGAAATAAATGTCCCCTCCCCATAAAATGCAAGCCGATTTTTAGGAAGCGCTAATGATATTCGTACATGTATCATTACAAATGTACGAAGCTTCCTGGCAGGTGAAAACTGTGTGTCACACCGGGACTCGAAACAGGAACCTTTCTGTTTGTGGGAAAGTGCTTTACCGAACTATCCAAGCACGACTAACACGCCAGGCTGTCGCCAGGAGGGCTAGTCTTGCAAGGTATGCGGAAGAACTTCTGTAAGGTTTGGACGGTAAGAGATGAGTACTGGCGGAGATAAAGCTGTGAGGGCAATTCGTAGGTGTGTTGCAGCTTTTGTTACTGTCAAGATGTGTGAGGTTGTAAGCTGTCATCGGTATTTTGATTGTTTCCTTATTAAATTCGAATTAAACTTATGTAGTACATTCCTTCTGAGTAACTGTTCATTTGTTCACTATATTTCTTCTTTTCTTCGCTTGTCCATTATGTTGTTTGTTGACAAGTCTTATCAGCAAAACTGTTCATGTTGATTACACACTGGCGCGGAAAAATTGAGGAAGAAAGTAACTTCCGCGTGGTTTGCCAGTGTTAAGTAACATAGGTCAATAAAACTCGAGCTATATCTAGGAATAATTGCTGCAGTATAATAAACAAGATAATTGAAAGAAATACGCAATGAGTCGAACTGAAATGACACTTTTATTCAAGTACAATAATTACAACGAAGTCACCGCGATTAATGGTTGACCCCTGGACATTATGGTAGGTACGACACTGTTCTTAATAGGGTATGTGATTACCACGGACGCCAGTTCACGAGCTCTTCCATCTTCGCTGCTCTATGCAGTCGCCCATTGTCAAACCATAGAAATGAAGTAACGGCCGTGAAAAGGCGCACTTTGGGGAAGAGAACAGTTCGTAATAACGTTGACTCGTGAGCGTACTGGGAGCAAAGATTCGCAGGTGAGTACACCCATGAAACATAATGCTGCCCACGCCGTAACAGCTGAACTACCGAGACGATCACAGTCCAAGTTTCATCGAGCTCCGTTACTTGGCACTGACGCATCGTGCAAAAGTTACTTTCGCTTTTCGGTTTTGCGCACCGTAGTGTTTACCCTTTATTTTGAATGATTTCCGCGATTGTTAAACACACTCTCTGTGAGTGTCTTGATATTAATTCCACGTAAGCGACTATGAAAGTTAAATTACCAATTCCTGTCTTCTTATCAGTCCCGGTAACTTAATACCTTTTCTTTCATCTCTTCTTCATGCAAAATCCACGATTTTCTCCAAAAGTTTTCTTTCTTCTTTTTAAATGCGTTTGGTTTGGGATGAGTTTCCAATTACCGTGATTTTAAGTAAACAAATTACTTGTTTTAGCAACCACGTCATTATGTCTTTCGTGACAGATACCTTTTCGTCCACGGCGTGTGTTTGTATACTCTTCGCAGTTATGCTAATGTTTTATTTGTTAACTTCTCAGTGTCGAATTGCACATTTAATAATCTTCCAATATGTATTATATTAACAAAGATCTGAGTAATTGTAATATTAAATTTTTCGAAAATGACAGTAATATCCTTCGTGTAATGTTTATCTAAAAGTAGAAAATATACATGAACTTATGTATCTATAATCACACAACTATTATCTTCAGTCCCCAGAGATATTTCATCGTACGGCATTTCGTAATTTCATGCAGTAGATATTGCTCCGACTTTGACGCGTTCTGTGTTCCGAAGAGGCGTGCTTGCGATCCTAGCACGGCTCAGCCAACCGCTCTCGCCGACTCCCCAGCGCCCTCTGAACGCCGCGGGTGGCGCCGTAGCTCCTCCTTAGCCGGTGGCGCCACGCTCGGGGACGGCGACAAATAGCGAGGGACGCCAGCGCCTCTCGCGGGGGCTGCCGGCACTTATTTGGGAAGGAGCTGCGCTGCTAAATCACTGTTAGGCGGCGCTAAATTGAAAGTGTCTGCCGCTCGGCTAGCGCCGCAACTGCTGCGAGCGAGAAGAAGCAGCCCGGCTGCTCTGTTCTGCTGGCTGCTCCCTTCTGTTGTTCAGGGTGTATCAGCAGCACTGTTTTTCTTTTCCTTCTCTTTTCATGTATGGCGCCACACAACAAAAACTTAAACACACACAACAATAGTAGTTTAAAGCAGTTCGTGAAAACAATCTCTGCGAAGGAAAGTCTGCATTGCCCAGTTGATGGGCATCAATGGGAAGAGGTAATAATGTGTTTCAGCATTTCTAAGCCGTCGAGAAGCTGCTTAAGGAAAGTCATTTTCCTTCTTAGGTGCCTTTTATTTTGGAGATAAACATTTTATGTCATGGTTTAGCTAATCCACATCTACATCTGTACTCCGCAAGCAATCTTACGATTTATGGCGTATTATAGTCACTTCCCCCTTTTCTTCTTCCAGAGGCTAATGGTTCGCTTAAAGCCTGGTAAGCCTCTGTGTGGGCTCTAATCTCTCTAATGTTGTCTTGAAAAGCTTTACGCGATATATCCTACAGTGTGTTTCAAGAAGGACTTTACATTAAAAATTGATATAAATTTATTGAAAGAATATAGAGAGATGGTTTTAGTGTTATTTTGTAGTGAAACATAGCAAGTTGTTTTTACGGTCATCTACATCTGCCTGATTACTTTTGCTATTCACTATAAAGTGCCTGGCAAAGGGTTCAATGAACCACCTTCGAGCTGTCTCTCTACCGTTCCACTCTCAAATGGCACTCGGGAAAAACGAGAACTTAAACCAAAGATGTTGTATGTGGCTTCCGTTGGTTATCCTGCACACACCCCATCGGAAGTAAATTTTTCCCAAACTCGTTGTGACATTGCAGGGGTAACTTGCTCAGTGGCGGCATAAGTTCTTGCTCTAAGTTCAGGTAGACGAACCGGCACAAACACGATATCCTCATGAATCCCCTTAGAAAGAAATTGAGTGGTATCAGGTCTGGGTAACGCACAGCCAATACGTTGACCTGGAAAGCGATCACTGAGAAAATCCCGGGCGTCTAACTTCTTGGTCATCGTCATCCATCTGTGGTATCAAAAATTGTTGTAACATATCCAGGTACACAATCCCATTGATGGTGCTCTCATGAAAAAAAAGGCCGAACACTTTGTTCCTGCTCAATGCACAAAAAACTTTCAGTTTAGGGCTGTCACGAACATGTTGCAATGTTTGATGTGGATTTTCACTGCCCCAAATCCTACAGTTACGCGTGTTAACCTTGCCACATAAGTTAAAAGTCGACTCGTCAGAAAATATGATTTTGTCCAAGAAACGTTCATTCTCATGTAATCGACTTAACATATCCACACAGAAGTTCTTGCAAGCAACTTTATCAGTGTATTTTATTGCTTTTATGATTTATTTACATTCATTTTCATTATTTCAAATTCAACATTTCATTAATATTAATGTTTTGTTTCACGACACTGCACGCAAGAGCAACACAGAGCCACCCAACAGTCACTATTGCTCTGCAGTTGACTAAGACATCTAAAGGACACATTACACGAGGAGAAAGTTTCTTTTTTGAAAAAGAAAATTCAGTATGCTGTATATAGATAAACTAGCCTAGCGCCCTCTGCTTCCCTTGCGTTGAGATGATTTTTATTTTTCTTTAATCGAATTTTTATGCTGTTCACAAATTGCAACGATTTCCAAGCATTTCACGCTAACTAAGGCCACACGATCATAGTCTTTTCCGAATGTACTTCTGGGCAAAAAGCAATTCTGGTAGCTGGAATCCAAAGATTTTCCTAATCGTGCCTTTTGCGTTCTTGCGGAGATATTTTCATAGCGACTTTCATCTCCTAACGAACATTTCTTTATATCTGACCAAGAAGTGAAACACCAATTTTCATAAATTAAGCTTTAAACTTTTGTTACTATAACGAAATATATTCTTACAAATTTCCATTCCCTACTGCACCCTCATAGGGGTTGAGTTTACAGAAACACTAACACACCTATTTCCTTATCTCTAACCGAGAAGTTAAACACCAGTTTTCAGTAGTCTTAAAAGTTCATTAGTAGTTCCTTAGTAACTATTTACTCTGAAAAAACTTTCACCACATTTTTATACTCTTAGTGGTTGAAAACAGCCACATATGCAAACTTTATTTCTAACAGACATTTAGCTTCAGAGGCGCTTGCACGGTAAAATATTTCCTTAAGAAATTTCATCCCCTATTACATCCCCACAGGGGCTGAATTTACAAAAATTCTGAAGCACTTATTCCTTCATTTCCGACCGAGAAAACAAATTCCAATTTTCGTAGGTCCAGCTTCAAGATTGCCGTAAGAGCGACTTTTTCGAAACAGAAACTTCATCCCCTATTTCACCCCCTTGGGGTTGGAAGTTCGAAAAATCCGTTCTTAAACGACGCCTGCAGTAAAAGATCCAAACCATCTCCAAATTTCAAGTTCCTATCCTTAGATGACGACAGCTTAGGAAGTGATGCAATTTGTGAACAGCATAAATATTCGATCAAATTGGGTTTAGAAAGGGTAAAGGTACGAGAGAGGCAATTCTGACGTTGCGGTTGATTATGGAAGCAAGACTAAAGAAAAATCAAGACTCGTTTATAGGATTTGTTGACCTGGAAAAAGCGTTCGGCAATACAATATGGTGCAAGATGATCGAGATTCTGAGAAAAATAGGGGTAAGCTGTAGAGAGAGACGGGTAATATACAGTATGTACAAGAGCCAAGAGGGAATAATAAGAGTCGATGGCCAAGAACGAAGTGCTCGGATTAAAAACCGTGTACGACAGTGATGTAGTCTTTCCCCCCTACTGTACAGTCTGTACATAGAAGAAAATATGATGGAAATAAAAGGAAGATTCAGGAGTGGAATTAAAATTCAAGGTGAATGGATACCAATGATACGATTCACCGGTGACATTGCTATCCTGAGTGAAAGTGAAGAAGAATTACATGATCTGCTGAACGGAATGAACAATCTGATGAGTACAGAATGTGGGTTGAGAGTAAATTGAAGAAAGACTAAAGCAATGAGACACAGCAGAAACGAGGACAACGAGAAGCTTAACATCGGGACTTATGGTTGCAATGTAGATGAAGTTAACGATTTCTGCTACCTAGGCAGTAAAATAACGAGTGACGGACGGAGCAAGGAGGACATCAAAAGCAGACTAGCAATGGAAAAAATGGCATTCTTGGCGAAGAGAAGTCCACTAGTATCGAAAATAGGCCTTAATTTCAGGAAGAAATGTATAAGAACGTACGTCTGGAGTAAAGTATTGTTTGGCAGTGAATCATGGACTGTGTGAAAACCGTAACAGAAGATAATCGAAACATTAGAGATGTGGTGCTGCGGAATAATGTTGAAAATTAAGTGGACTGCTAAGGTAAGGAATGAGGAGGTTTTGCGCAGAATGGGAGAGGAAAGGAATATGTAGAAAACACTGGTAAGGAGAAGGGACAGGGTGATAGGGTATATGTTAAGTGGTAAGGGAATGACTTCCATGGTACTAGAGGGAATTTTAGAGGGCAAAAACTGTAGAGGAAGACAGTGATTGGTATACATTCACCAAATAATTGAGGAAGCGGGTTTCAAGTGCTACTATGAGATGAAGAGGTTGTAACAGGAGAGGAATTCGTGGCGGGCCGCATCAAACCATCAGAAGACTGTTGACCGAAGGGAAAAAAATATCCTTTACGACTTGGGCTCTGCAATGATCAGTCAGTCAGTCAATCGGTCAGAACTTACACGTGTCGACCCTGTTCGCCGAGGACAGCCTTCTGGTTTTTCTGTGATTACATAGTTAGATTATAACACAGGTTTTTGAAAGCAAATCTGCGCTCTGCGTTTATGTACAAACATTTTTGCGTAGCCTGACATTAGTACAAATCGTGTGAAATATGTCAGCGTTACTTAGATAGTTCGCTGATATTTCAGTTAATGAAGGAATTTATTACTTTCTGTTATTTAACCAAAAATTCACCTCAAGTAGCTGCAATAGAAATTTTGTCTGGTAATTCAGTTTTTACATTTCAACACTATGGCTAGCAACAACGTGTTTCGTCGTGCTGTCAGAATGAAAACCACGTCACAAAGTAATGATCCACTAATTAATGGAAAAGCAAGCACAACGGTTCTTACACATAAATAGTTTCGTGAGATTTCAGAGAATGCAAATAACTTTCCAACACAAATGAATTTTTTATCAGTAAATGCAACAGATGAGACGGCCAAAAGTGAAAAAGAAATTTCAGAAGGCGAATCGGCAGGCGACAAGTTACGGCAAGTGGACAGATAGGGAGAAGGATATACGCGTCTATGATAAATCCCTCTCCACGAAAATTCCCCTCCTTTATACCTTCTCTGTGTTACCACAAATGACTTGTCACTGATCTCATTAGTTCAGATTGCAATATACAAGAGGTGCCTAGTTGCTTCCACAGTCCCGACTGGAATGCATAAGTCCTGAATAATGTTTTTTATTAGCAGAAGACCATAAACTGCACGATTACGAGTATATTCCATTTTATCAATCACTAATAATTTCTAGTCTTCACATTTCACAAGAAATAAGCGATATAATGACTCGTGTGTCTTATCCGATATCGACCAAGGCAGACAACATGCTTGTCCTCCACGATTGCGGAACCAGCTCTGATCTTACAGCCGAACCACTTTGCCCGCCATCCAAGTTAGGCGCGATCCGAAGATCTCGGAAGTGCTTTATCTGCCTTATTGTTTAGCAGCTGTTTATTACTCTGCTGGTAATTAACAGTTTTGAAATAATGCAATGATAGCCTACAATTGAGGGATGCTTCTATATGAAAGGCAAGTAAATTCACTGATTTGTTTTTCTAATATTAATTACAAAAGTTTGCCATTTTCGCGCGGTACTTCCGAACGCAGCAGCCAATCAGAAAGGAGGACTACAATTTAGGCCGTCTTTCTCACGATACCCATGCCGAACAAACCACGTTTCATCGGTACCCCCACACCACATTACGTCAACTTTACACTGCTGCCATTTCAGCTGCTCTAAGAAGAGTTTCTTGCAACTGAACACAATGGCCGTAAAGCCAGAAATATTGCAACGTCGCCTCACCCATGGAAAATTTCGCAACATCCACTTACTGAAGCAGTCGATCACGCGGGTTTTTTCCCGTTTCGTTTAATCAAACAGATATGGGCCAGCATTAAGTACTGACAATATGCACTCAGTCGTTGCAAATCCAGTAAACATAATGCGGAAATCAATAATCCAACTTTTTTAGAGCTTCTACATAAGATGAATAGAATCTTGCAAGACAAGTAAAATTGTTGAACAAATCACAAAAGCATAAGAAGAAATCGGTAAAGATATCAAAAGTACGAAAGACGAATTTACATCAAACATTCAGAAACTTCAAGAACAATAAAACCTTCCTGTAGAAATCCGTTAAGAGATTAGAGATGACGTACAAACTATTTTTACGAGTCTGGAGGCACGCTACGCAACCTTGAAACGAAACAAAAAATTTAAAAACTATACTCCAGAGCGACAAAGAAGAAGCTACTTAAAAAAATAAATATAATTGTACTGGGCACAGTAGTCTCACGTCTCACAAAACGATCCTACCACCTTAATATCACCGTTGAAACTATTGGTGAGTAACTAGAGGCATTAAAAGTGAAGAGTGACGAACAAAATAAACAACTTTCTATGTTAACACAGAAATTCGAAGATTTGACGGCAAGGATGACACATTTTTGCACAAAGACAACGATTATGATGGCACACATCCCGTAGGATTGGCTGACACAACAGAATAATAGGCACTTAAGAATTCTAAAGAGAGAATAAATTCAGTCAACACCAGAACAGTTACAAAAACAACATGAGAGCACAGTTGACACGTGTGAACGCAAACTGAACAGTAGTGAAGACAACAGTGACATCACGCGTTCATTTGAATAACTTTCATAACGTAAAAAAATGGCTCTGAGCACTATGGGACTTAACTGCTGTGGTCATCAGTCCCCTAGAACGTAGAACTACTTAAACCTAACTAACCTAAGGACACCACGCACATCCATGCCCTAGGCAGGATTCGAACCTGCGACCGTAGCGGTCGCGCGGTTCCAGACTGTAGCGCCTAGAACCGCTCGGCCACTCCAGCCGTTTCACAACGTATTTCAGTACTGAGTTCCGGTTAGTTTTCACTGAGTAGACAATTAGTTCATTTTGGGATTTAATTAGATTAATTTTCATTATTTCAAATTCAGTATTTCACTAAGATTAAAGTTTTGTTTCACGACACTGTTCACAAGGGCGATACAGGGCTACCCTACAGTCCGTATTGCTCTGCAGTTGAATACGATATCTGAAAGACACGTTACGTGATTAGAAAGCTTTTTTTAATAATATCCATTAGATAAGTTACAGAGAAAGCTGGCGTCTGTGTTACTCACTATTTACGTACTCGATCCTCTTTAAATATCTTCATATACATACTCCTAGATATTTTATGGATGTGACTGGATACCTCTACAATCGCCTGATCTTACAATGATGGGAAATTTTTGGCAATTCTGAGAGCAGGTACTGGGTGAAGAGAAGTCCGCCACCTTGATAAGACGAAAACAAGTCTTTCTCCATAAAATCCTGTATGACATACTCTCGTGGACGATTACTTTTGATTTGGCAGCTGAGAACTTAATTAGTTGATGAGAAAGTCTTTTGCTAAGCACTGACTATAGCACGGCAAGACAGACGATAGTTTTAATAGATAACAGTAAGAATGACACTTGCCCCTTCTTCTCATTTCTATACAGAAACGTAGGATTTTAAGAATGTAAGCCTTGGAACGATGCTTCTTAGACGAACACGACAATATTGTATGAAAATTGTCGGTTGAACTAAGGAACAAGTAAGAATTACCACTAAATCCAAAGCTAGCACTTAATCTTGAGAAAAGTCTGCCTTTTTTTCTCTCACATTTTTTTTTCCTTTTAAGAATGTCTACGTCATACCACACACTATCAGACTCGCTTAGCAGTTCTGCACAATTGGGAATGTATACTTCTGTCACGATTTTAATTTACCATTAAAGTCACTAGTGCTCATATATTCAGTTATGATGCGTGTAAATCATTATGCCAACAACAAATAGGTTACACATTAAAATTATTATTTTATATGCAAGAACACAATACCCCAGTGCTTTGTGAAATTAAGTCTTTATTCCACTTTCACCTACAAAACAAACTTGCCAATTATTAACCACTGTACTTTATCAGAAATCCAGTTCGTTGTCCTTCAGGTCAGCAGTAAGTAACTCCTGAACATACAGGAAGTTTCGTAAGATTTTTTTGCACCATCCTCGCAGGCAAGTCGAACATTCACGCAATTGCCCGTGCACTGCAAGTTTGCACGTTACCTCTCGACTCCTGGAATGCTGTGCCCACATCTTCGATAGGCGTCGTACCTACTGTTCTCCTCCCTCTGCCACATTACACCTGTCTTTAGAATTTAGTAATCATTTCCTCCAGACCCTCAGCTGGTATCGGAACATCGTCTTTTTTCATATCCTCGAGTGTCCGGAACTTCTACTCGCGCGCAGTCAACGTTCTTGTCAAAGAGCCTTACAACCTGCTGCCTATACTCCATCGAGACAGTCATGTTGAGTGTTTCGGACGCAAACTGAAGAAGAGCTATGTGCCCCGTTGTCTGTTGGTGTGCATATTCTGACGCTTACAGCGCCATCTGGTAGGCAAATCTTCGTTAAATTATGCTTTGTTCCGTGACGTTTTCCCCGTGCTTCAGTAATACGCTGTTCACATGTGATGTCATTTTGAGTAATGGTTCTTTTCCTACAGCGTTTTGAAACAGGAACGGTAATTATGGGCCAGCCGGAGTGGCCGTGCGGTTCTAGGCACTACAGTCTGGAACCGCGAGACGGCTGCGGTCGCAGGTTCGAATCCTGCCTCTGGCATGCATGTGTGTGATGTCCTTAGGTCAGTTAGGTTTAAGTAGTTCTAAGTTCTAGGGGACTGTTGACCTCTGAAGTTGAGTCCCATAGTGCTCAGATCCATTTAATTATGGGCGTGCTGTACCATCTAGTGTTTCACAATTACATAAGTTAGCGACCTCCAACAAACTTTAACTTCAACTTTAAACCTTTTCTAAATTTTTGCTCGCTTACATACTTCAAATATTTAACATTTTAACTCATTTGTAAAGTCTGATCAAACATTTAAGGTTATTTTACCGAAGATAATTCGATTCTTTAAGGAATAAATGATTTAATGATGTCCTGTTAACAGGAAGGAATATGCACTAGCGCAGTTCACGGTAAGTTATCGTTTGAGAAACACACAAATGGCGAAGTTGCTATCGTGAAATACGTAAAATATGTACATAAAGTATGGGAACACTTTCAACTATTTATTGCACAGGAACTAAACGTTGTATAGGTGTCACACATGTTGCAGTTTGAAGAGAAACTCTGAAAGCTTTTTTTTTTACAAACATTCGATATGCGAACCATGAGCGACCCGGCAGACGTCAATATGGTAATCGAATTTTTGCCATACCGGTCCCAGCATGGCATCGTCGACTGTGGCAGTCGCTTCTCGTATTCTCTTCGGGAGCTTTGCTGCATCACGTGGTAGAGGCGTTACTTACACCAGATCTTTAATGTGTCCCCACAAAAAAAAGTCACACGAAGTGAGATATGGTGATCGTGGAGGCCATTTCATGAAACAGCTGTCCCCTTCTGTAGCAAGGCCGGTCCATCAATGCGACAGCTCTGTGTTCAGGTACCCACGAACTTCAATATGAAAATGGCGAGGAGCCCAATCCCCCTGAAAGATGAACGGAGAGTCCGATTGCATTTGAAGCATCAGTCATTGCTGCAACATGTCCGAGTAGAAATATCCTCCAGTGACAGTGCTCTCAGCGAAGAAGAACGGCCCGTACACTGAAAACGCACAAAAAGCATTTACCTTTGGGGAATCACGTTCAAATTCGGTGCATTCATGTGGATGGCTTGTACTACAGATTTGACTGTTATGTCTGTTCGCTTTCCCATTAGTGTGGTAAGTGGCCTCATCGCTAAAAATTAAGCCATCAACAATGCCATCCCCATCTTCATTCAGTTGTTACAACTGCGAACAAAACTCAAAACTCTTGTCTTTGTCGTCGTCCTTGAGCTTCTGCACTAGCTCCAATTTGAATGGTTTCATAGACAGCTTCTATCGCAGGACTTTCCACGCTGTCATCGGAGCCATTTCGAATTCATTGGATGCACGACGCACCGATTTCCTTGGACTCCATATTAATGTCACTTGTACGCGCTCCACAATCACTTCACTCACACTGGGACGTCCGCTTCTCTTTGCCGGGCACAAGCATCTAGTCGTTACGAATTTGTTGTGCCAGTGGTGAATGGCGTTCCTTGTTGATGGCTTCATACCGTCCTTGTTTCTAAACATCTGTTAAACAGCTGTAGCACACTTGGTTTTGTCGAACTCCAACACACAGAAATGTCGCTCCGCAACTGAAGTCGCCATGTTTGCGACTAGCCCTATCGGCAAATTACCAAACTACACTGTGGTGGTATATTTGAAAAAAAAAAGAAACTTTCAGAGTTTCTCTTCAAAATGATATATGTATGATACTTGTACAATGTTTGGTTCTTGTGCAATAAATAATTGAAAGTGTTCCTGGACCTTATGTACACCATATACTTTCAGAACGGTCCACCAAAAGGTGTTGCCGTTTCTGAAAGGGCGTAGGACTATGGGTACTAGTAAACGGAAAACAATCAGGTTCTGTTCACATGACTTCTGATGGACCACAGACTACAAATGCTGCATCATACACTATTTTAGAAAGATCCAAAATCATCTCTCTCGAACAAACAACTTTCTGGGGAAGGCAAACAATCAATAAGCATTCAAATTATCACAAACATTATAACAATTAAAAAAGTCGAGAATGATGAGGTGTTTCTAACAGCCTCTTATCAGTATGATGGTACTTTATTCGCAATTACCGGTTTCACGTCAGTATAGTTGCACCTTCAGATTGGTAATGGTTATATTTTCATATGTAGGTGGAAAATTACCGAGTCCCGGCATTTGGGAGACACCCATGTTAAAAGACAAACTACACTGGTCGACTGTCATAGTGAAATTGAGTATACCAGAAAGATGCTTTCAGAAGCGTATAGAGCATGACTACTGAATGAGCCAGGCCGGATAACACCCTGTAGGATGTATAAAAGTATTCGACTGACATCAGCTATAATTAATCGATATAAGTAAAACTTAAAATCCTGTATGATGTGCTACTTCGGCATGTTAGCAATACGGTGGGTGTACGCACGTCATACAGGACTTTAAGTTTTACTTACATCGAATGTATACAGCTGGCGTCTATCGAATCCTGCAGTATATGCCACGAAGTGTTATTCCGCCTGGTTGATTCAGCTACATCCACTTTTGACAAACATCATTTGGGTATACTCAAATTTATCCTGACAGCCCACCAATGTGGTTTGACTCATAAAGCGGATAACTTTCCGAATGCCGGAACTCCGTAATTGTCTGTCTTCGTTATGAAACTAGAAACATTACAAAGCTGAAGATGCGTCTATCCTGACGTAAAACCGGTAATTGCGAATGAAGCACCTTCACACAGCTATGCGGCTTTTGGAAACACTTCATAGTTCTTGACTCCTTTAATTCTTATGATTATTTGAATGGTTATTGAGTGCTGAGTGTTTTTTTTAGTGTTCTCTCACTTGAAGAAACGGTATCTAAAGACAATCGCTTCGGAAAGAGTGATGTAGAGAACCTATTCTTTTGTTACCAGACATCTGCTGTGAAACAACAGTTACTAATCTCGAGAGAGCGATCGGCCCCGTTTATAGTGCAAATGAAACGACGCTTATATTCCACTCCAGCGAACGGCGACAATTTCACCGAATAACACTGTCCCTCGCGACTCTTAGGAACGATATTGCTCGTGACGGAAATAATATCCAGGGGGAGAGTCCTTTCGGAATAAGGAACGGTTTCCGCGCGCGCGCGCGTGTGTGTGTGTGTGTGTGTGTGTGTGTGTGTATGTAAGTGTGTATGTGTGTGTGTGTGAGTACATGCGTGAGACAGCAGGGTTGGCAGGGAAGCAGAGGAGGTCGGCGGAGGCGTGGAGGGGGGGATGGCCACGGCGGGGTCGCGACGCGTGTGTCTGTTTGCGGACAGCGGCGTTTGTTTGAGCAGTAAAAGGTTATGTCCTGAGGCGCGCAACTGCCGACGCAGCCGGTGCCAATGTCGGCCACGGCGCAGTAGCCTTTCTCCGCAGGGGCGCACAGTGCCAACAGACTGCTGGGCAGGCAGTTAACGTACACTGTACTGTGCGTGCGGTAGCCGTGTCTCGAGCTCGATGTAAATACACAGCTGGGCAAAGGCGTTGCAATGGTGTGAAAAGCTCCTAGCCTAGCGAAGGCAGCTGCTGCTGCAAACAAGTAGTCCTTTTTCTGCTGCACTTCAATTACACTGACGGAAGAAAAATCGCAACACCACAAAATGAGTAATGTACAGTATTAAAATTTCGGGAATACATCTGACTTGGTAACATGTTTAAATGATATACACTGCAAGACCACAGGTTAATATAATCGCGAAATAAATCATTGAAAATGTGAAATGCTGGTACATTAATAACCCTTGTAACTAGACTGTCAAATGTAAGCGTTCAGTAGTGCATGCATTCTGTTGTACAGCTGCTGGATGTCATTTTGTACGATGCAGTTTCACGGCGCTTGCACTTGGTCGGTCAGTACAGGGACGGTTAATAATGGTCGTGGCTAACCCTGGAGTTGTCGTACGAGGATGTCCTATCCATGTTCAATTCGAGACATATCTGGTGATCGAGCAGGCCAAGGTACGTGGGCGAGCATTATCCTAACGGAAAACACCCCCTTGGAATGCTGTTCATGAATGGCAGCATAGCACGTCGAATAACCAGACTGACGTACAAATTTACTATCAGAGTGCGTGGGATGACCACTTACTGTCATACTAATCCGTACCTCAGACCATTTCTCCAGATGTAGGTTCAGTGTGTCTAACACGTAGACATGATGGTTGCCTTCAACTGGCCCCCTTCTAACCAACGCACGGCCATTACTGCCACAGAGGCAGAACCAGCTTTCGCCATAAAACGCAACAGATTTCTATCCTGCTCTCCAATGTGTCCTCGTTTGACACCACTGAAATCACAAATGGCGTGGAATGCGATGGAATGCTAGATACAGGGCGTCTGGTTCGAAGCTGTCCTTGAAGTAAATCGTTAGTAATACATACATCAAGAAACGTTTTGGATCACCTCGGTTCCGAGAGTTCCGGAACCTGTACAAAAATGGTTGAAATGGTTCGAAGCACTATGGGACTTAACATCTCAGGTAATCAGTCCCCAAGACTTATAACTACTTAAACCCAACTAACCTATGGACATCACACACATCCATGCCCGAGGCAGGACTCGAACCCGTGGCCGCAGCAGCAGCGCGGTTTCGGACTGAAGCGCCTAGAACCTGTATAGAAAATTGGAATAGAGATCAACACAACATCATTTCCGCCCTTTTTATTGCTCATGAAAACGACAAATTGCCACCATACAGCGGTGTTCAAGATAGCTGTACACACTGGTACCTCTAATACCCAGTACCACGTCCTTTTGCACTGATGCTTGCCTGTATCCGTCGTGACATACTATCCACAAGTTCATCAAGGCAGTGTTGGAGCAGATTGTCCCACCCTCAACGGCGATTCAGCGTACATCCCTCAGAGTGTTTGGTGGGTCACGTCGTCCATAAACAGCCCTTTCCAATCTGTCCCAGGCATGTTCGATAGGGTTCATGTCAGGAGAAGATGGTCGCCAGTCTAGTCGAGCGATGTCGTTATCCTGAAGGAAGTCATTCACAAAATGTGCAAGATGAGGGCGCAAATTATCGTCCATGAAGACGAATGCCTAGCTAATATACTGCCGGTATGGTTCCACTATCTGAGGATAGACTTCACGTATCGTAGAGCCGCTACGGCGCTTTCCATAACACCAGCGGCGTATCAAAGAATCATAGACGCTAGCCCTATCCCACCTCCACTTTGCTGCACTCGCTGGACAGTGTGTCTAAGGGGTTCAGCATGACCGAGTTGCCTCCAAACACGTCTCCGATGATTGTCTGGTTGAAGGCATATACGACACTCATCGGCGAAGAGAATGTGGCACCAATTCCTGAGCGGTCCATTCGGCATGTTGTTGGGCCCATCTGAATCCGCTCTGCATTGTGTGGTGGTTGCAGAGATTGACCTCGCCAAGGACGTCAGGAGTGAAGTTGCGCATCTTGCAGCCTATTACGCATGGCGTCCTGTGGCTGCACGAAAAGTATTATTCAACAGGGTGTCGTTGCAGTCAGGGTGCCTCCGAGCCACAATCCGTAGGTAGCGGTCATCCACTGCAGTAGTAGCCCTTGGGCGACAAGAATGAGGCATGTCATCGACAGTTCCTGTCTCCTTGTATCTCCTCCTTGTCCGAACAATATTGCTTTGGTTCACTCCGAGACGCCTGGACACTTCCCTTGTTGAGAGCTCTTCCTGGCACAAAGCAACAATGCGGACGAGGTGGAACCGCGGTATTGACCGTCTAGGCATGGCTGAACTACAAACAACACGAGCCATGTACCTCCTTCGTGGTAGAATGACTGGAACTGATCGGGTTTCGGACCCACTCCGTCTAATGGGCGCTGCTCATGCATGGCTGTTTACATCTTTGGGCTAGTTTAGTGACATTGCTGAACAGACAAAGGGACTGTGTCTGTGATACAATATCCACAGTCAATGTCTAGCTTCAGGAGCTCTGGGAACCGGGGTGATGGAAAACTTTTTTTGATGTGTGTAGTTGGCAACTGGTGCCATCTGCTGCTGAAATTGCTACTGCAGATGAAGTGCGATGTTCCAGAGCCATATTCTGAACACCATGGTCATCCCTCTCGATAGTGCCATGTGGCCATAAAGAGCATGGTCTTTTTGCAACCGTACATTCTCGTGATCACTGCTGTCAGAAACCACATGCAGTGTCTACTTTCCTGCCAAGTCATTCTGCATTACCGCAGAACGAACATCGAGCTTCCAGTAGTTCTATCACACGACCTCTTCCACACGAGCTCTTTGACTCCTTAAAGTGAGTCTTGACTAACATCAACTCACACGTCCTGTCTCAAAGGTAACTAACCTTCACGACCTTCACAGCGTGTATTAAAGGCAAACCTGATTTGCATAGTGGTAGCGGCTCTACTAGCACCATTCTTATGCGATTGGCCCAAAATTTGAATAGACATCATCGTTCAGTTGCAGAAACACGCCTAGCAACTTTCGTTTGCGTCGCACACATGGTTCTTGGTGTTGCGATTATCTTTTCTCCTTCAGATTATTCGGCACTTACGGTAGACATGATTTGAAGGACCGGAATGAAACATAATATCCTACATAGAGTTTTCCGAAATTCCTTCATCAAAAAGACGAAGTAGATATTCCACAGTTCGAGTGAAAACATGAATAATCCTAATTTTTATCTGTTCCTACATATAAAAGACTTGTGTGTGTGTACGTGTTAACAGAATTTTCTCTATGACGACCCACTGCAACCCACTGGTGGTTTTGGTAGTAGACATCCTTTGGTCTCATACTGTTAGTAAGGGCAATTGGTCGCGGTACGTGGCAGTGGGTAGGTGTGACGAGCAAAGATCCGCGAAACATAGGGCAATAAATACTCTTAGGAAAAGCTATATACTCTGTGACGTACAAAGTTTACCGTACATATAAAATGCGTTTATTGTTTCATTCGTCCGACGTATTACGATGCTCGGGCGGTTTCGTGATTCAGACGTTAAAAACCGCGTAATATCAAACGGATCAGTTTCTAATCCCTCAGCGCGTTTTCGTCAATCACACTTAACCGGCGATCAACAGAGACACAAAGAAAAAATCCAGATAGCCTGAAAGAAAGAGATACTCGTAGTTAGTATATGAATAACCGAACGATGCATTACAGTGATTTCTTATAAACATTTCGCTTATTCTTAGTGACTATAATCATTTTCATAACTTGGCGCGTTTTCGCCAACCACTTTGCTAATGCCCAATGAAATAAAGTAACTTCCATTCCTTTCCAGCTTCAATTAAATTCTAGTATGTTCAGACAATATTGTTAAATTGAAACGTCCCCTTTGGAACAATTATACATGACTGTGCTTTAACTGATACACAATATTTTTTAGCGCAACGCAATCTGACTTTCAAAAATCCCTACAAAAAAAATGGCCCTGACTATCATTAACCTATGCGTTTCACAAATCGCTTACCTCACAAAAATCTTGGTTACTCGAACTACTGCAATACAAGAAGCGCCGCTACTGCCAGCTAATAAAAGATTCAAATTATGGAAGGCACTAACTACTGATAGGGATAGTTAGCAAATGAAAGATATTAATAGAGAACAAACAAAGTATTTACCTTAATATCATCATATACACTCCTGGAAATTGAAATAAGAACACCGTGAATTCATTGTCCCAGGAAGGGGAAACTTTATTGACACATTCCTGGGGTCAGATACATCACATGATCACACTGACAGAACCACAGGCACATAGACACAGGCAACAGAGCATGCACAATGTCGGCACTAGTACAGTGTATATCCACCTTTCGCAGCAATGCAGGCTGCTATTCTCCCATGGAGACGATCGTAGAGATGCTGGATGTAGTCCTGTGGAACGGCTTGCCATGCCATTTCCATCTGGCGCCTCAGTTGGACCAGCGTTCGTGCTGGACGTGCAGACCGCGTGAGACGACGCTTCATCCAGTCCCAAACATACTCAATGGGGGACAGATCCGGATATCTTGCTGGCCAGGGTAGTTGACTTACACCTTCTAGACCACGTTGGGAGGCACGGGATACATGCGGACGTGCATTGTCCTGTTGGAACAGCAAGTTCCCTTGCCGGTCTAGGAATGGTAGAACGATGGGTTCGATGACGGTTTGGATGTACCGTGCACTATTCAGTGTCCCCTCGACAATCACCAGTGGTGTACGGCCAGTGTAGGAGATCGCTCCCCCACACCATGATGCCGGGTGTTGGATCTGTGTGCCTCGGTCGTATGCAGTCCTGATTGTGGCGCTCACCTGCACGGCGCCAAACACGCATACGACCATCATTGGCACCAAGGCAGAAGCGACTCTCATCGCTGAAGACGACACGTCTCCATTCGTCCCTCCATTCACGCCTGTCGCGACACCACTGGAGGCGGGCTGCACGATGTTGGGGCGTGAGCGGAAGACGGCATAACGGTGTGCGGGACCGTAGCCCAGCTTCATGGAGACGGTTGCGAATGGTCCTCGCCGATATCCCAGGAGCAACAGTGTCCCTAATTTGCTGGGAAGTGGCGGTGCGGTCCCCTACGGCACTGCGTAGGATCCTACGGTCTTGGCGTGCATCCGTGCGTCGCTGCGGTCCGGTCCCAGGTCGACGGGCACGTGCACCTTCCGCCGACCACTGGCGACAACATCGATGTACTGTGGAGACCTCACTCCCCACGTGTTGAGCAATTCGGCGGTACGTCCACCCGGCCTCCCGCATGCCCACTATACCCCCTCGCTCAAAGTCCGTCAACTGCACATACGGTTCACGTCCACGCTGTCGCGGCATGCTACCAGTGTTAAAGACTGCGATGGAGCTCCGTATGCCACGGCAAACTGGCTGACACTGACGGCGGCGGTGCACAAATGCTGCGCAGCTAGCGCCATTCGACGGCCAACACCGCGGTTCCTGGTGTGTCCGCTGTGCCGTGCGTGTGATCATTGCTTGTACAGCCCTCTCGCAGTGTCCGGAGCAAGTATGGTGGGTCTGACACACCGGTGTCAATGTGTTCTTTTTTCCATTTCCAGGAGTGTATATATATATATATATACACTCCTGGAAATTGAAATAAGAACACCGTGAATTCATTGTCCCAGGAAGGGGAAACTTTATTGACACATTCCTGGGGTCAGATACATCACATGATCACACTGACAGAACCACAGGCACATAGACACAGGCAACAGAGCATGCACAATGTCGGCACTAGTACAGTGTATATCCACCTTTCGCAGCAATGCAGGCTGCTATTCTCCCATGGAGACGATCGTAGAGATGCTGGATGTGGTCCTGTGGAACGGCTTGCCATGCCATTTCCACCTGGCGCCTCAGTGGACCAGCGTTCGTGCTGGACGTGCAGACCGCGTGAGACGACGCTTCATCCAGTCCCAAACATGCTCAATGGGGGACAGATCCGGAGATCTTGCTGGCCAGGGTAGTTGACTTACACCTTCTAGAGCACGTTGGGTGGCACGGGATACATGCGGACGTGCATTGTCCTGTTGGATCAGCAAGTTCCCTTGCTGGTCTAGGAATGGTAGAAACCGATGACGGTTTGGATGTACCGTGCACTATTCAGTGTCCCCTCGACGATCACCAGTGGTGTATGGCCACTGTAGGAGATCGCTCCCCACACCATGATGCCGGGTGTTGGCCCTGTGTGCCTCGGTCGTATGCAGTCCTGATTGTGGCGCTCACCTGCACGGCGCCAAACACGCATACGACCATCATTGGCACCAAGGCAGAAGCGACTCTCATCGCTGAAGACGACACGTCTCCATTCGTCCCTCCATTCACGCCTGTCGCGGCACCACTGGAGGCGGGCTGCACGATGTTGGGGCGTGAGCGGAAGACGGCCTAACGGTGTGCGGGACCGTAGCCCAGCTTCATGGAGACGGTTGCGAATGGTCCTCGCCGATACCCCAGGAGCAACAGTGTCCCTAATTTGCTGGGAAGTGGCGGTGCGGTCCCCTACGGCACTGCGTAGGATCCTACGGTCTTGGCGTGCATCCGTGCGTCGCTGCGGTCCGGTCCCAGGTCGACGGGCACGTGCACCTTCCGCCGACCACTGGCGACAACATCGATGTACTGTGGAGACCTCACGCCCCACGTGTTGAGCAATTCGGCGGTACGTCCACCCGGCCTCCCGCATGCCCACTATACGCCCTCGCTCAAAGTCCGTCAACTGCACATACGGTTCACGTCCACGCTGTCGCGGCATGCTACCAGTGTTAAAGACTGCGATGGAGCTCCGTATGCCACGGCAAACTGGCTGACACTGACGGCGGCGGTGCACAAATGCTGCGCAGCTAGCGCCATTCGACGGCCAACACCGCGGTTCCTGGTGTGTCCGCTGTGCCGTGCGTGTGATCATTGCTTGTACAGCCCTCTCGCAGTGTCCGGAGCAAGTATGGTGGGTCTGACACACCGGTGTCAATGTGATCTTTTTTCCATTTCCAGGAGTGTATATATATATATATACACTCCTGGAAATTGAAATAAGAACACCGTGAATTCATTGGCACCAAGGCAGAAGCGACTCTCATCGCTGAAGACGACACGTCTCCATTCGTCCCTCCATTCACGCCTGACGCGACACCACTGCTGGCGGCTCACCTCCAACTGCGCAACGCTATGCGCTGTTAACATCCAGCTGCCGCTGCCCAACACTACAATGGCATACAACAATGCAAACTAGACACAGACTGCACACAGCACAGCCAGTGATTTTTATACAGAGGTAGCGTTACCAATAATAAAACCTAAACAGCCTACTTACAAAATTGGCATTGGCCCTGTGGTATTACCAGCGCTTAAAGAATTCTAGGAAACGTAATGTTAACGCCAGTATGGATGGAGTAGGGGGATGATTATATAGGCCCTAAGCGAGTTTATTCTCTAATACTGTAAACTTTAAAATTCATAGAGAATATAGCTTTTTCTAAGAGAACTATGTGTTCCACATCGCGCCTTTTCTTGAGACATTTGTCAACCACAATCACCCACTTCCACCCACCACAGCATGGATGAAACACGTTGAGGACTCTATCACCATCACATTGAATCGTGAATGAAACAGTAATAACATTTTCACATATGCGGTAAAATTAGTGATATATGACGTAGCTTTACCTAAAATATTTATTGCTCCATATTGCACGGCATTTTGTCCACCACACTCACCCACTGCAACGCACCGCGATCAAATTACCTTTGTCACAGGATAGCTACATTAAAAACATCCTTCGTGAGATATAAGTCTGTATACTCATACCTTCTCTCAAGCTATCTATGCCGGGTTTCTCACGAGTCACTTAATAAAAGCAAATCGCCTGGTCCAGACTGTATGCTACAGTCACCGTACGGACTTCTATTGGAAGTTAAGTAGCTTGATATCGATGCAACACTGCCAGTTTACTGTAACCCTCGCACCGTCACATTGATGTTGAAACACAGAAATTGCGTCGCGATTGAATAATTCAGGCTCCATGCCGAATAACCCCCAAGCGACTAATGTGGCTAAGGGTACTGTATGGAGCTTGTCCTGGGAGTCAAGTAGCTTACTTCCAATGTACCACTGGCACTTAACTGTAACACTTGCATCCTAGCATTGAAGGTACAACACAGCAATTGCGTCGCGATTGAATACTACAATAACATGCCGACTTCTCTCCAAGCGACTAACGTGGATACAGTCACTGCATTGAAAGTCTACTTGGAGTCAAGTAGCTAGATTCCGATTCACCAATGTCAATTTACTGTAAGCGTTGCACCATCACATTGACGATGCTATACAGAAATTGTGTCGTGATAAAATCCCTTAGGCGCCATGCCGACTTATCTACAAGCTACTAATGCAGGCAGCTACGGTCACCATAAGGACTTCTCCTGTGAGTTAAGGAGCTTGTTACCGATGCCCCATTGCAAGGTAACTGTACCTTCACATTGATGATGAAGCACAGAAATTGGGTCGTTATGAGATACTATAGGCTCCATGCCGAGTTTTCTCCTAGTAAACTTGTGGAACTTCTCCTTGGAATCAAGTAGCTTCCTTCCGATGCACCCCTGACAATTTACTAAATTCCTCACACACTCACACTGACGCAATCAGCATGGTTTCAGAAAACATCGTTCTTGTGCAACGCAGCTAGCTCTTTATTCGCGCGAAGTAATGGCCGCTATCGACAGGGGATCTCAAGTTGATTCCGTGTTTCTACATTTCCGGAAAGCTTTTGACACCGTTCCTCACAAGCGACTTCTAGTCAAACTGCGGGCCTATGGGGTATCGTCTCAGTTGTGCGACTGGGTTCGTGATTTCCTGTCTGGAAGGTCGCAGTTCGTAGTAATAGACGGTAAATCATCGAATAAAACTGAAGTGATATCAGGTGTTCCCCAGGGAAGCGTCTTGGGGCCTCTGCTGTTCCTGATCTATATAAACGACCTGGGTGACAATCTGAGCAGTTCTCTTAGGTTGTTCGCAGATGATGCTGTAATTTACCGTCTAGTAAGGTCATCCGAAGACCAGTATCAGTTGCAAAGCGATTTAGAAAAGATTGCTGTATGCTGTGGCAGGTGGCAGTTGACGCTAAATAACGAAAAGTGTGAGGTGATCCACATGAGTTCCAAAAGAAATCCGTTGTAATTCGATTACTCGATAAATAGTAAAATTCTAAAGGCTGTCAATTCAACTAAGTACCAGGGTGTTAAAATTACGAACAACTTCAGTTGGAAAGACCACATAGATAATATCGTGGGGAAGGCGAGCCAAAGGTTGCGTTTCATTGGCAGGACACTTAGAAGATGCAACAAGTCCACTAAAGAGACAGCTTACACTACACTCGTTCGTCATCTGTTAGAATATTGCTGCGCGGTGTGGGATCCTTACCAGGTGAGACTGACCGAGAACATCGAAAGGGTGCAAAAAAGGGCAGCTCGTTTTGTATTATCCCGTAATAGGGGAGAGAGTGTGGCAGATATGATACGCGAGTTGGGATGGAAGTCATTAAAGCAAAGACGTTTTTCATCGCGGAGAGATCTATTTCCGAAATTTCAGTCACCAACTTTCTCTTCCGAATGCGAAAATATTTTGTTGAGCCCAACCTACATAGGTAGAGCTCGAACAGAAAGGTTTAGGTGTTCGTTTTTCCCGCGCGCTGTTCGGGAGTGGAATGGTAGAGAGGTAGTATGGTTGTGGTTCGATGAACACTCTGCCAAGTAGTTGAATGTGAATTGCAGAGTAATAATGTAGATGTAGATGTAGATATAGATGCAAGGAAATCGCATCACTACTGAATACTGCAGGCTCCATGCAGACTTGTCTACAATCGACTTACACGGCTATGGTTACAGTATGGAGCTTTTCCTGGAAGTCAAGTAGGTTTTACCGATTCACCATTGCCAGTGTACTGTAACGCTCACACCCTCATATCGACGATGCAAAAAAGAAGTTGCGTCGCGATTGAATACTACAGGCTTCATGCCAACTTATTTCCAAGCGACTGACGCGGCTACGTTTGCGGATTGGAGTCCTCAGAGTCAAGTAGCTTGCTTCCAATGTATCAAGGCGTGTTTACGGTAACCCTAGAAACCTCACATTGACGATACAAAACAGAAATTGCGTCGCGATAAAATACTACATGCTCCATTCCGTTTTCTCTCAAAGCGACTAACACGGCTGTGGTTATTCTATGGGGCTTGTTCTGGGAGTCAAATAACTTGTTTCTGACATACCTATCCCAGTTTACTGTAACCCTCACATACTCAACGGTGCCACAGAGAAATTGTGCTTTGACAGAATACTACAGTCTCCATTCCGACTTCTCTCCAAGCGACAAATGCTGCTACAGTCATCGTATGGAACATATCTTGGGAGTCAAGTAGCCTGTTTCAGATGCAACACTGAAAGTTTGCTGTGACCCTCGCACCATCCCATTGACGATGCTACATGAAAATTGCATAGCGATTGAATCCTACAGTATCATTGCCGGCTTCTCTCCAAGCGACTACTGTGGCTATGGTTACCGTATGGAACTTCTCCTGGGACTCAAGTAGCTTGTTTCCGATGCACCCATGCCAATTTACTTTAACCCTCATGCACACACGCTGACAATGCAAGAAGGAAACTGCCTCACGATTGAATACTACAGGCTCCATGCCGATTTCTCTCTAAGCGACTAATGCGCTTACTGTCAGCGATTGGAACTTCTCCTGGGAGTCAAGAAGCTTGTTTCAGATTCACCACTGCCAGTTTACTGTAGCTCTCATAGCACGACGTTACCGACGCAACAATGACAATGCGTCACGATTTATTAGTACAGTCTCCAAATCGAATTGTCTCCAAGCGATTAATGCGGCTATGGTTACTGTATGGAGCTTGTCCTGAGGGTCAAGTAACTTGTTTCCGATGCACCACTGCCAGCATACGGTAACGCTCTTACCCTCACATTGACGATGCAACATAAAAATTGTGTCGCGCGAATACTACAGGCTCCGTTCCGACTTCTCTCCAAATGATAATGCGGCTATGGGCCCCGCATGTAATTTATTCTGGGAGTCAAGCAGCTTGTTTCCGAGGCACCATTGCCAGTTTACTGTAACATTCGCATTCTCACATTGACGGTGCAATACAGAAATTGCTACGGTAACTGTATAGAGCTTGTCCGTTCACTCAAGTAGCTGGTTTCTGATACACCAATGCCAGTTTAATGTAACCCTCACACTCTCTCACTGAGGATGCAACACAAAAATTGCGCTGCGATGGAATACTACAGGCACTGTGCTCACTTCTCTCCAAGTGACTAACGCACTTACGGTCACCGCATGGAATTTCTTCTGGGAATCAAGTAGCTTGTTTCCGATGCACCAATGCAACCCTCACACCCTCACATGGGTGATGCAACACTAAAATTTCGTCGCGATTGAATACTACATTCTCCATGCCGACTTCTCTCCAAGCGACTAACATGTCTGCAGTTACTGTATGAACCTTGCTACATTTCACTTCGTGTAATTTTTGTTTGTCTGCAAAGCCTTTGGCTATGTTTACGTTTGCTGTGAAGTCCCCTTTGCTTCCGTAGCAGTTTTCTAACTCGGTTGTTGTACCACGGTGGCTCTTTTCCATCTCTTACGATCTTGCTTGGCACATACTCGTCTAATGTGTATTATACGATGTTTTTGAACATTGTCCACTGATCCTATCTGTACTTGAGATATAAATTTTGTGTTGAGCTGTCAAGTACTCTGAAATCTGCCTTTTGTCACTTTTGCTAAACAGAAAAGTCTTCCTATATTTATTAATATTTCTATTTATGACTGAAATCATCGATGCAGTAACCGCTTTATGATCACTGATTCCCTGTTCTGCGTTAACTCTTTCAAATAGTTCGGGTCTGTTTTTCACCAGAAGGTTCCCTGTTTAACTGCTGACGATAGTTTTCAGATAATGCACTTAAAAAAAAATTTCACTGGGTTCATTGTCCCTGCCACACGTTATAAACGTTTGAGTCTCCCAGTCTATATCTGGTAAATTAAAATCTCCACCCAGAACTATAACATAGATTGGAAATCTACTCGAAGTATGTTCCAAATTTTCCTTCAGGTGCTCTGCCACAACAGCTGCTGAGCTAGGGGGCCTATAGAGACATACAATTACCATGTTTGAGCCTGCTTTAACCGTGATCTTCACCCGAATTATGTCACATTTCGGATCTCTGTTAATTTCCTTCCATACTACTGCACTTTTCATCACTATAAACACGCCTCCCCCTTCACTGTCCAGCCTGTCTCTGTGGTATACATTCGAATCTGAGTTTAGAATTTCATTACATTTTACATCTGGTTTCAGCCAGCTTTCCGTCCCTAGTACTATGTAGACGGCTCCGGGCACCGCATGGAATTTCTTCTGGGAGTCAAGTAGCTTGTTTCCGATTCACCACTGCCAGTTTACTGTTACCCTCATGAACTGTGCGGGGCTTGTGTTCCCTCCATCACGTATTTTACACCCTGTTTTTAACGTACTTTAACTTAAATTACTACTGTCACTGAGTTGCTGCTTTGCCTGACCGTGACCGGCTCTAGCAGCGTATATCGATATATCCCCTCTCGTGGTATCTTTGGTCGACTGCTATTACTTCCCGGTCGTTTTTTGTCGTAGGGAGTTCGGGTCGCGATTTCGGGTCGCGAGTTCGGGCTGCCAGCCAGTGGGAACGCGTCTGGAACACAGTCCGGAGTCGGGGAGTTGCAATGTGGCACTAGTGGATTTGCTTTGGAGCTGTGAGGTCTGCGTCGACATGGCTCGCCCGGCCATTCCCGCCACGCAACTCTTCAGCTATGCCACGGTCTTCGTGTATCGTCGGTCGGTCGTCCTACTGGTCGACGCATTTGGCTCGCCGACCGTTCATGTGTCGGCTGTGTGTGTGGTCTGCGTTGACATGGCTCATCCAACAATTGCCGCCATGCATCACTTGAACCAGGCCACAGTCTTGGTGTATCGTCGGTAAGTCGTCCTACAGGTCGACGCGTTTTGGCTCGTCGATCGTTCATGAGTCAGTTGTGTGTGTGTGCATTGACACCCGATTTTTCTTTGTGTGTGCTTAGTTACTGTTTGGCATCGTTCAGGTCTTCGTGCAAGTGTTAGTCAGGTTATGTATGTAGCTCGCGTTACTTTCACTAACGACTGTTTTAGATGTTGTTGGCATTCTGAGGGGAGTCGACAGGTTGCAGCGGAACAGGGAAGTTATCTCCACGCGGTGCAGTTTGCTGGGTCCGCTAGCAGTCCCTGCGCAGTGTCGGAGCGTGTGTGGAGCTGTCTGACAGCTACGAGCTTCGTGGTTCGCCGACCCAGGACGTCAAAGCTGAGTAGGGGTTTCAACTATCAAAGCCACGTCCGTTCGTGTTGTGTGGTTCGTTTTGGTGGTTCGCTGGTGGTGAGGTTTTCCTGTGAGCAACACCGAGTGTTTCTATTGCCGAAATTTAGCCGCCATGCGGTGCAGTAAACTACACTACTGCCCATTAAAATTGCTACACCATGAAGATGACGTGCTACAGACGCGGAATTTAACCGACAGGAGAAAGATGCTGTGATATGCAAAAGATTAACTTTTCAGAGCATTCACACAAGGTTGGCGCCAGTGGCGACATCTACAACGTGTTGACATGAGGAAACTTTCCAACCGATTTCTCATACACAAGCAGCAGTTGACCGGCGTTGCCTGGTGAAACGTTGCTGTGATGCCTCGTGTAAGGAGGAGAAATGCGTACCATCACGTTTCCGACTTTGATAAAGGTCGTATTGTAGCCAATCGCGATTGTGGTTTATCGTATCGCGACATTGCTGCTCGCGTTGGTCGAGATCCAATGACTGTTAGAGCAGAATATGGAATCGATGGAATCGGAAGGTTCAGGAGGGTAATACGGAACGCCGTGCTGGATCCCAACGGCGTCGTATCACTAGCAGTCGAGATGACAGGCATCTTATCCGCATGGCTGTAACGCATCGTGCAGGCACGTCTCGATCCCTGAGTCAACAGATGGGGACGTCTGCAAGACAACAACCATCTGCACGAACATTTCGACGACGTTTGCAGCAGCATGGACTATCAGCTCGGAGACCATGGCTGCGGTTACCCTTGACGCTGCATCACAGACAGGAGCGCCTGTGATGGTGTACTCAACGACGAACCTGGGTGCACGAATGGCAAAAGGTCATTTTTTCGGATGAAACCAGGTTCTGTTTACAGCATCATGATGGTCGCATCCGTGTTTGGCGACATCGCTGTGAACGCACATTGGAAGCGTGTATTCGTCATCGCCATACTGGTATATCACCCGGCGTGATGGTATGGCTTGCTATTGGTTACACGTCTCGTTCACCTCTTGTTCGCATTGACGGCACTTTGAACAGTGGACGTTACATTTCAGTTGTGTTATGTCCCGTGGCTCTACCCTTCATTCGATCCCTGAAAAACCCTACATTTCAGCAGGATAATGCACGACAGCATGCTGCAGGTCCTGTACGGGCCTTTCTGGACACAGAAAATGATCGACTGCTGCCCTGGCCAGCACATTCTCCACATCTCTCACCAATTGAAAACGTCTGGTCAATGGTGGTCGAGCAACTGGCACGTCACAATACGCCAGTCACTACTCTTGATGAACTGTGGTATCACGTTGAAGCTGGATGGGCAGCTGTACATGTACACGCCATCCAAGCTCTGTTTCACCCAATGCCCAGACGTATCAAGGCCGTTATTACGGTCAGAGGTGGTTTTTCTGGGTTCTGATTTCTCAGGATCTATGCACCCAAATTGCGTGAAAATGTAATCACATGTCAGCTCTAGTATAATATATTTATCGAATGAATGCCCGTTTATCATCTGCATTTCTTCTTGGTGTAACAATTTTAATGGCCAGCAGTGCATTATCACCTTTGTTTTCCAACGCCTATTCACCAAATTTAACACTCTAAACGAGACAGAAATTCGTTGTTAATGCCGTTCATGCTTTTACGTTCCAGTTCTCTAAGGTCGCCATAGCCTTTGCGACATTTATGTGCTTAAATTGTCAAGCCTCTACATGTTTGCCTATTCCAACACAACAATTCTGTTGCACTGTTTGAAGTTTGTCAGTCCCCTAACAACTAACCGTACATTGTAGCACAAGTCTATACTGCTCGACAGTAAAATTGTAACGCCAAACTGCTGCATGCAACAAACACCTAACAGGTATTAAGTATACTATATGCTTGAATATTTAAATAATTACCATTTCGGAGCCTGCCGCACGGAATAAATAGGAGCAAGCCATTACATTTTGTAAATAAGGGAAGATTACGTATCAGGTTCATCATTTAGAAATCTAATCTTAATGATGGTTGTTCGTGATGTGATCGTGAATTAACACCTAGTATGGAAATGGAATCCATGGGTTGAGGACGCTACATTCAACATCGCGCACACTCCCATTTAGTACCACGTGGCTAGCGCCCAAAAGGGCAGACGTATTGCTTACTCTGGATTGTTGAATCGTGACAGGTTCCCTTGATGTGGTAGCAGAAGCAGACTTTCTGTCGTGCGTTGTGACGAGTCTCGGCTCTCCCGACAGCATCAAGGTGGACACTGCGTGAACTTTACGAGGAGAATGAGCGTTGTGAGACTAGATTCTCCGCAACACAGGAGTACCTCTGGCGTGATGATAATGGATGCCGTTTGGTAGACAACATGATCACTTCTGGTTTACATAGCAGGTAATTTCCGCAGTAGTCGTTACCCTTCTACCGTGTCCCTGTGACATCATCTTTCCACAAGATAACTCAAGATCCGAACTGCCCTGAGCAGCCTCCATACTGAAGGTGTTCGCTTGTTGTCATCGTCAGTACTTTCACCAGAGCTCTCACCGATTCATCAGAGCTCTCAGCCACTGAAAACTTCCGGTCAAAGGTTGCCAAGCCAGTGGCACTCCATCTCTCAGAAGCTACTACTTTGGCACAGAGTTGAGGCGGCATCCAGTGACGTGCCCGTATGTGTCATGCCAGCGTAGTTAGTCACGATGTACAGACCATGAGGTGGCAGTTCTGTGCGTTAAATTTGCATCCAGTATAGCCCTAAATCACCTACAAATTTAATTGAGTTTTCAGCCTACGTTAATATACACGCACAAAAAGTAAAATTTCGTTATTTTCTAGCCTCCCATATGTTGGAATTATAATTGCCAGCAGTGTAGCATAAAATAAATTTTAAGCACAGCAAACTCCGGGAATAAAATAAAATTTCTCGTGGGAACCTGCACGGTTTGTGGACAATAGGTGGGGGTAAGGACCCACGTGGAGCGTAAAAACCCCCATTGAATTTTTGCGTTAACTGCCATCGATTCAGACGTTGTCAATAATTTATGTCTTTAGTAACTTATAGTTCCACGGAAGTCCGGCAAGTCGCTTCAGAGGTGGTGAAATGTGGTACGTCTGTTTCCTGTTACTTACATGTAATTTATCTGACGTTTCATACGAACAATGCGCAATGTAGGGTTTGAAAACAAGAATCAATGAGTTTCTTGTTGACACTACTGCATTTAAGCTTCACTTTCGCGTGGAAATATTTGCTCCAGTTAGCACCCAAACTCGACAAGGAGAATTTGTCAGAAAATGGTGAAATGGGGCAAATCCCAGTAGATGTTTTGAGTTAAATCCCAGCAGCTTTTTAACGTGACGACAATTATTCACTGATACTCTTCTCAAAAGATGATATTAAACACAAACAAGGTCAGTGTCTCGGCTGAACATATAACTTCGCTGTCTAAAATGTTTAGGGGCAACTTTTTGGCAAAGCATTGAAATTGAAGAAATGTATGATGAAATAAAAGAAATTATTCAGATTGTGAAGGGAGACGAAAATTTAATAGTCATGGGTGACTGGAATTCGAGTGTAGGAAAAGGGAGAGAAGGAAACGTAGTAGGTGAATATGGATTGGGGCTAAGAAATGAAAGAGGAAGCCGCCTGGTCGAATTTTGCACAGAGCACAACATAATCATAACTAACACTTGGTTTAAGAATCATGAAAGAAGGTTGTATACATGGAAGAACCCTGGAGATACTAAAAGGTATCAGATAGATTATATAATGGTAAGACAGAGATTTAGGAACCAGGTTTTAAATTGTAAGACATTTCCAGGGGCAGATGTGGACTCTGACCACAATCTATTGGTTATGACCTGTAGATTAAAACTGAAGAAACTGCAAAAAGGTGGGAATTTAAGGAGATGGGACCTGGATAAACTAAAAGAACCAGAGGTTGTACAGAGATTCAGGGAGAGCATAAGGGAGCAATTGACAGGAATGGGGGAAATAAATACAGTAGAAGAAGAATGGGTAGCTTTGAGGGATGAAGTAGTGAAGGCAGCAGAGGATCAAGTAGGTAAAAAGACTAGGGCTAGTAGAAATCCTTGGGTAACAGAAGAAATATTGAATTTAATTGATGAAAGGAGAAAATATAAAAATGCAGTAAATGAAACAGGCAAAAAGGAATACAAACGTCTCAAAAATGAGATCGACAGGAAGTGCAAAATGGCTAAGCAGGGATGGCTAGAGGACAAATGTAAGGATGTAGAGGCCTATCTCACTAGGGGTAAGATAGATACCGCCTACAGGAAAATTAAAGAGACCTTTGGAGATAAGAGAACGACTTGTATGAATATCAAGAGCTCAGATGGAAACCCAGTTCTAAGCAAAGAAGGGAAAGCAGAAAGGTGGAAGGAGTATATAGAGGGTCTATACAAGGGCGATGTACTTGAGGACAATATTATGGAAATGGAAGAGGATGTAGATGAAGATGAAATGGGAGATATGATACTGCGTGAAGAGTTTGACAGAGCACTGAAAGACCTGAGTCGAAACAAGGCCCCCGGAGTAGACAATATTCCATTGGAACTACTGACGGCCGTGGGAGAGCCAGTCCTGACAAAACTCTACCATCTGGTGAGCAAGATGTATGAAACAGGCGAAATACCCTCAGACTTCAAGAAGAATATAATAATTCCAATCCCAAAGAAAGCAGGTGTTGACAGATGTGAAAATTACCGAACTATCAGCTTAATAAGTCACAGCTGCAAAATACTAACACGAATTCTTTACAGACGAATGGAAAAACTAGTAGAAGCCAACCTCGGGGAAGATCAGTTTGGATTCCGTAGAAACACTGGAACACGTGAGGCAATACTGACCTTACGACTTATCTTAGAAGAAAGATTAAGGAAAGGCAAACCTACGTTTCTAGCATTTGTAGACTTAGAGAAAGCTTTTGACAATGTTGACTGGAATACTCTCTTTCAAATTCTAAAGGTGGCAGGGGTAAAATACAGGGAGCGAAAGGCTATTTACAATTTGTACAGAAACCAGATGGCAGTTATAAGAGTCGAGGGACATGAAAGGCAAGCAGTGGTTGGGAAGGGAGTAAGACAGGGTTGTAGCCTCTCCCCGATGTTGTTCAATCTGTATATTGAGCAAGCAGTAAAGGAAACAAAAGAAAAATTCGGAGTAGGTATTAAAATTCATGGAGAAGAAATAAAAACTTTGAGGTTCGCCGATGACATTGTAATTCTGTCAGAGACAGCAAAGGACTTGGAAGAGCAGTTGAATGGAATGGACAGTGTCTTCAAAGGAGGATATAAGATGAACATCAACAAAAGCAAAACAAGGATAATGGAATGTAGTCTAATCAAGTCGGGTGATGCTGAGGGAATTAGATTAGGAAATGAGGCACTTAAAGTAGTAAAGGAGTTTTGCTATTTGGGGAGCAAAATAACTGATGATGGTCGAAGTAGAGAGGATATAAAATGTAGGCTGGCAATGGCAAGGAAAGCGTTTCTGAAGAAGAGAAATTTGTTAACATCGAGTATAGATTTAAGTGTCAGGAAGTCATTTCTGAAAGTATTCGTATGGAGTGTAGCCATGTATGGAAGTGAAACATGGACGATAAATAGTTTGGACAAGAAGAGAATAGAAGCTTTCGAAATGTGGTGCTACAGAAGAATGCTGAAGATTAGATGGGTAGATCACATAACTAATGAGGAAGTATTGAATAGGATTGGGGAGAAGAGAAGTTTGTGGCACAACTTGACCAGAAGAAGGGATCGGTTGGTAGGACATGTTCTGAGGCATCAAGGGATCACCAATTTAGTATTGGAGGGCAGTGTGGAGGGTAAAAATCGTAGAGGGAGACCAAGAGATGAATACACTAAGCAGATTCAGAAGGATGTAGGTTGCAGTAGGTACTGGGAGATGAAAAAGCTTGCACAGGATAGAGTAGCATGGAGAGCTGCATCAAACCAGTCTCAGGACTGAAGACCACAACAACAACACTGAAATCTGTGCTTCTAACATCGACACCCAATAAAGAACGAATGGAAGAAGAATGCATGGGAGAAGAAAATCTTGCTACTGAGAAGGGAAGAATTGTCAAAGAAAGAAACGAGCGTTCTGTGGAAGGAAAACGCCTTAAGGAAGATTTTATTACATCAATGCCAAAAAACGCAAGAAAACATACCAAACAGCCAGTCGATTATTCTCCATAGACACATTCAGAGATCTCAAATCACGACAGTAACTCCGATGAGACATTGGCTTACCATGTCGCGAAGAAGTACCCGAAGAAGAGCAAGAACAGACTGAGATTTCGAGGAAGAATCAGAGGACCTAAAAAAGCACACTATTTTTCAGAAACGTTCGTAATTTAGTATCAGTAATCGAACTCTTTCAGGTTACGCTCCTAATCCGCTTTCGTAGAGATGAAAGTATAACTTCCCCGCAATTATTTTTGAAGCTTTACGTTAAAATTTACCAGTCATTTCAGTTAAATATTTTGTTAAGTAACTTGGCTACGATACGACAGTGATACAATGGATTATGTCAAGTGGTTTTTCATGCAGTCATCCATTTCATCCATGTTTATCTCAAACGGGGCAAATACGAGTATGTATCTAGTTAGGGGATGAAATATAAATCAACCTGGCATGTAGAATGGCAACTAGTAAATGAAATTTTGACTGCACAATTGAAGAATCACGACAAGAATCAGTCTAGACGGTACTAATGTGCATAGATATGTTGTCAAATCTATTCTCCTTCTTGTATGCTAATAATAAAACTGTAAAAGTGTCGTGCCTACCTGTTTGTCTGTTTGAACACGCTAACCTCCAGAAGCACTAGACGAATTTTCATGGGGTTTCCAGCGGTAGCTAAAACGTACCTTGGAGCAACATACAGGAGACAGTTCATCAAAGTCGCATCCCGGAAAATAAATATAGTGTAATTTAAAGTTTTTTCCTAACTCGTCTCATCAGGATAGTAGTTAAAATGGTTCAAATGGCTCTGAGCACTATGGGACTTTACAGCTGAAGTCATCAGTCCCCTAGAACTTAGAACTACTTAAACCTAACTTACCTAAGGACATCACACACATCCATGCTCGAGGCAGGATTCGAACCTGCGACCGTAGCGGTCGCGCGGTTCCAGCCTGATGCGCCTAGAACCGCTCGGCCACTCCGGCCGGCTCGATAGTAGTTCAGATGTTTAACCATCACGGTGTAGTATACCAAAGAACCAACAGATGGCGCTCTTATTAGGTAGTACAACAGAGAACCAATAGATGGCCTTGTTAGTTTTTTTGGAAATTTGTGGTAAGGTCTCGTGGGACCAAACTCCTTAGGTCATCAGCCCCTAAGCTACTTAATCTGATTTAAACTAACTTCGCTAAGGACAACACATACACCAATGCCCGAGGGAGGACTCGAATCTCCGACGGGGGCAGCCACGCAAACCGTGACAAGATACCGAAGACCGCGAGGCTACCACGCGCGGCGGTTTTTGTGGCTCAGTGGAAGTTATATTTTCGGAAGCTTACGCTAGTGACCGAATTAAGTGCCACAGTCTTAGCTTTATGGATACAAACTAACGGCAAATTAACTTCACTAGGACAAACATATTTACTGATTTCACTTCGTGTATTAAAAACTTAAGGACATTACTTTCTTTCTTTCGATAGGTGTGTTAATATTCTTTGTTAGGAGATACGAATTTATGAAGTTTGTTTTGTGATTTCGGTGTCTATTCATTAAATTTAGATTTCGTTTTGTTTGTGAATAAAAAGTCTGGAAAACGGTCGATGGAGTCTTTCTGAATACACCAGAACGGCTACGACACTGAAGAATACGTACTCTCAAGAATTCAGAGAGGATCGTAAGGCGGTGCTTGCTGCTGATCGAAAACATCAGGCATTCAATCGATCTTTGGAAACTCTTTTCGAAAGTGAGGTGGATCGTAACTGTGATCGAGATTGTCTTGCGTCATCTTGCTCTTCAGAACCCTTCACTCACAGTGGCTTAAAGTTATTTCTCTCCAATGCAACATCATACAAGCTCAAATATTGATGGCGAATTGGTGCGGGCGAGCCAGTTTTTATACTCCAAATGCAGCTTTTTCCTAACAGCTTAACCACTTCGTTCTAAACTTGTACAATTCACGGTGAGATCGTTTTATGCCGTGATCACAAACCCAAGTACAAGGCCGGACGCTGTTTTTTGTGGTCGTGAATCTTACTGTCGGTTGCTTTGCGCATGGTCAGCTCTACGTGGCTCTCTTCCGCGCTAGTACGAGTCCGACAGGTGGCACGTACTTATGCATCGTGTCGCCTCACCTGCATCCATTCACGTCCATGGTGCATTCCGGCGGACTTGCGCGATTCCAAGAGGACAATGAGACCCATCACACGTCCAGAATTGCTACCGAGTGGCTCCAGGGACACTCTTCTGAGATTAAACACTTTCAGTGGCCACCGAAGTCCCCAGGCATGAGCTTATCTGGGATGCCTTGCAACGTGGCGTTGGGCTTTCGGAGCCGAAGGACCACACTTGTATCCTTGATGACTGACACGACACGCTTTATGCCTCGTTGGGACCGTCAACACCGACATTGGACTGTTGATGACGGGGAACATGTTGTCTGGCCAGACGAGTATCGTTTCAAATTGTATCGAGAGGATGAACGTGTACTGGTATGGAGACAACCTCATGAATCCATGGACCCTCGATGTCAGCAGAGACTGTTCAAGATGGTGGAGGGTCTGTAACGATGTGTGGCGTGTGCAGTTGGAGTTATATGGGAGCTCTGACACGTGTAGATACGACTGTGACAGGTGACACGTACGTAAGCATTCTGTCTGATCACCTGCATCCATTCATGTCCATGGTGCATTCCGACGGACGTGGCCTGTCCAGCAGGACAATGCGACATCCCACACGTCCAATACTGGTACACAGTGGCTCCAGGAACATTCTTCTAAGTTTAAACACTTCCACCGGTCACCAAACTCCCCAGACATCAACATTATTGAGCATACCTTGGATGGCTTGCAACGTGATCCCCACCCGCTCGTAATCTTACGGATTTATGGACAGCCCTGCAGGATTCATGGTGTCAGTTCACTCCATCACTACTTCAGACATTAGTAGAGTCCATCATACGTCGTGTCACGGCGCTTCTGCATGGTCACGGGGGCCCTACACGATATACGTAGGTGCACCAGTGTCTTTGGCTCCTCAGTCTAAATATCTGGGAGAAGATGAGTTTCTCGACTAGTGATCAGAATTTCAGTTGTAAGTAAGCGACTGGCAAGACTTCAGTTCGTTCACCGGCTGGAAAACAGTATTCTGTGTAGAAAAGAGATCACAAACAAAATGTATCTTGTCCCCGTGAGTATCAGTCTCATATAAAGTTGAAAATCGAACGAATGCAAGGATAAAGATGTTTGGTACAGTTTATCAGAAATTTGTGTCACTGGGTAACGAGTATAGGCGAAATATTTAAAAATATTATCCAAAAGAAATATCTTTTGCAACGCTACTTACTGATATTCCTAAGAGTATAAACGTCGCACAAAAATTTCTTTTTATAGTAGCGGACGGTATGATTCGGTAGAAACAATAATATTGTGTGAAGGCTGATTGTCATTTCGGTGGTGTTATCCAAAACGACTACTATCATCAAATATCAACGAGGTAGGACTGGTGAGGAAGTTCAGATGCACAGATTATGTTACATACAGGATGTTCCAAAAAATGTTCCACTGATTCCTACGGAAGGCAGTATTGGTCAAAACTAGAAGAAAAGTTCCTGTCCTGAATCAGTACCTGTTATATGGGCCAAACTGTCCATTCATTTTCATCTGTCTGTTGCCCAGAAGAAGACACTTTTTCACACACACCTCGCTTCATTGGGATTGTGTCGGATGCATCGGTAACATACTCCTGTATCGTCTGCAAATTGTCGATGGCTTGGGCATACACCAGTTCTTTCAAATGCACACACAGCCAGAAATATCACGGATTCCGTAATTTTACAATATATTTCTCGTGGAAAACAGGCAAGTTTAAAGTCAACATAAACAGTCTTGAACGCAAGAAACGTTTATTTTTGCGGTTTCCGGTTTCGACCAGTTTTTCCCCATCCTCAGAACTCGTATCATGATGGTGGACAGTAGTACTGAAAGGAACAGGTGTTATGACTCCGTGAACATCAGCTGCTGAAGTTAACATTCGTGAGGTCGTAACACTTGCTCCGTTCAGTACAACGGCCCACCATCATGGTATGAGTTCTGAAGATGCTCAAAAACTGGAAGAAACCAGAAACCACAAAAACAAAGTTTTCTCGCCGTCAAGACTGTTTACGTTCAGTTTAAACCATGGATTCAGTTCCGGTGATAGGGTAGGCCATGCTACTGAATCTCTTCGACGGCATACCTCGCATAACACCGTACAGTAGTCGTTACATGTACAGGGGGCAAACCAGGGCCCACTATCATGGTATGAGTTTTGAAGATGGTCAAAAACTGACAGAAACCGGAAACCACAAAAATAAAAGTTTCCCGCTGTCAAGACTGTTTACGTTCACTTTAAACCATGGAGTCAGTTCCGGTGATTGGGGAGGCCGTGCCATTGGATCTCTTCGACGGCCTACCTCGCAGAATACCGCACAGTAGTCGTCACATGCACAAGGCCCCAAATCTAAACAGGTATTGGCTTCGAGAAATATAATTATGGGAACTTTTCTACCAGTTGCGACCAGTACTACCTCCGGTAGGAATATGTGGCACTTTTTAAAGTCATGTATTTTTCTCGGTGCCGACTACCCGTTGAAAAAGCAAGGCTTCCCAAAATATATTACACTGCAAAGAAGTATGTCCAAGCGACGTGACAAGAGGTACAGTTTTCTCGCTAGATCAGTCACGATGCTTTGAAGGAAGACATAAAGGAAATGGACAAAAGAGGAAATAGTGTGAGAAATGCATGCTACAGCACAAATGCAAATGCTGACCAAGCTGATGTATTTGGCCACGAACGGCAACTTTGTGATGTCCTCAATACGTTGCATATGTCAATCGTGCTCAGAAAAGTGTTCTGTGTAGCTGTGAATGGGATGTGTCTGAGCTAAGTGAATACGAACGTGGGGAATCGGTAACCAAAGCGTTAAGTGTTTCAACAAGCACTATAAAGAGGGTATAAATCACTTACAGAAAAAGTGGAAAAACATTGTCTACTGACCCACAATGCAGATGAAAGTGTGTGTTATGTGTTCGTCACAGACGGTGATTAAAGAGGATTGTGACAAAAAAAAACAAGTAGACGATAGCTGGAAAAGTCATAGCAGAACTGAATGCCGCACTCGTGAAACCTGTCATCACCAAAACTGCAGGAACGGAGTTCAATAAACAGGGACTTGAAGGAGAGCTGGAATTCTAAGACCAGTCGTAAGGGATGAAAATGCCCGTAACACGAAAACCTGGTGTCTAGGTCTTAAAATCTAGGCGACTTTGCGTCCCATGAGTGAAACATATCGGGAGTTCAATGATGATATGGGCAGACATATCGTGGTATTCCACGGACGCCATGGATACCTTGCACGGTGGAATTGCTGTCAAGGGTTACGTGAGCATTTCGGGTTATCAGGTACATCCCATGGTACAATGTTCGTTCGCAAATGGTGATGCTATGTTACAAGTCTACAGGGTCTTTGGACTCACAGCTCGCATCGTCCAGGTTTGGTTTTGTAGCAAGAGGCTGAATTCTTGCATCACCACATTCACCATATATCAATATTACTTCGCCTTGTGGTCTACCTTGGCGAGAATTGTGCATAACTGCTATCCACCTCTCTCACTGCCTGAACGTGACCCTAATTTACAGGAAGAATGGTATAAGATTCCCTTGCAAATCAGATATAGCCATTCAGAGACGACCGGGAGCTATTTTCAATGCCAGCAGATTACATGAACCGAATTAGGCATGGTAATGTGTTGTGTTTTTGGTGTTTTCATAAGTCTTTCCCCCCCCCCCCCCCCCACGCTCTATTTCATCTATTTCAACCAAAATGTACCTCATCGGAAGACGACTGTAACAACAAGCTATAGATATGTGTTTGGCTCTTAAATACGTCAGATATCGCTACCCATTGTTAATTTTCAGAACAATATAGAATTCAATGTACATTACTTGCACTTCTTAGCCAAATGTAGCTCCTTGTTGTATTTATCCTAAGTAAATGACAGGTGCCAGCCAATTGCTGTGTGATGTGCCTTGTGGAAGCATCATACCATTGGCCAATTTTTTTGGAAGCTCTGGAATGTGAAAAAGATGTCAGAAGAATAAAGCACTGTCTTCTGGCACTGATGAGACAATCGGGACCGTCCGATCGCCGTGTCATTCTGCGACAATGGCGTCACTGAATGCTGCATGCACTGTCGTGGGGTCAGCAAGACGCTCTCCCGGGCGTTGTCGGCTTCCTTGGAGTCGCTACTTCTCACTCAAGTAGCTCCACAGTTGGTACCACGGGGCTGCCCCGTTCAACTCTTCCCAGCAAGGAAAATCCCTGGCGTACCAGGAATCGAATGGTGGTCATCCACATCGAACCCAGACACGCTGACCATTGATGCGGGCAAAAATAGTTAGCAATCTTATACTATGTCCTCGTAGCAAATCTGTCTATCATTGGGCCATGTTAGGCACGTATGCACCTACGGAGGTCGTACAGTGGGCACACAACAGGGAGGACGGTGATAAAATTCCTATTCTACTACGTAGAATTTATGTTCTCTGCTGTCTTTCTATATCACTGAAGGCAAATGCCTGGATGACTACTTTGGGAATTCTTTCCTCGCCCTTCTCCAACCACAGCTTGTGCTCCATTTCAAATGACCGAGTTGTCGGTAGAACATCAAACCTTAATCTTCTATGCGGATGTATCTCATTCCCAAATAATCAATTAGTTGCTTGTCTCTTGATAAATGGATGTAGTCCTGATCGTCTATGCATACTAGGATGACATTAAAGCTCTGATGTACAACACTGCACTTGGCGAAATAGCTCGTCTTCAGACGATAACCAATTAGCCGTGACTATTCCCTAAGTGACCTCAACCATTTACAGTGAAATCCAAAATTCTTTATATAGATATGAATAATTTATTGCTACGATACTATAAAATGACACGCTGGGAACACTACATACATGGCATACAATGGTAGTTGAAGAAGACAACGGTAGGTTTTGTGGCAATGACAAAAGACAGGGTGCTGAGTTTCGTCGAGACATCGTTTACTGTATGAATAGACTTTTTCTGATTCGCTGTAGCGTTCGTAGGGGTGGTCAAAAGCTGCCACGCCACTGCCGCAGTGTTTTTCTAATTTAATCCTCCACTTTATAACTGATCGCTGTAGGCTTTTCCTGCTTGTCCAGATAATACGTTCCGCCAACGGGACCTAATGACTAAGACCGACGATATTGTTTCGCCCAGTTGTTTCATAGGAATTTACACGCAGCTTCCACGAACAAACCGAGCCGATACTCACTACCACCCACCAAGTTACGCAATACTTCCGGATTCATAAGTCACCACCTTAGCAAACCGTTCAAATAATTTTGGTGCTGCGCAAAGGTGCTTGACTGTTCCTAACGACTACTCCTTACTAGCATCCCGGCGCCTAAAATGTATAGCTTGGAAACTGTTGAGCGTAACATTAAGATAATTCCGCTCCTGAACTAGGGCGCGCTTCGCTCCTCAGATTCCAGAAAACCGGCAGTGTTTAGGGAGTACGACTTACGGTGTTTGTTAGTAGTTAGTTAGTTACGTGTTCCATTATCACTGTCACAGTAACCGTTATGATGCGGAACATGTCAAGTGCATAAGAAATACACACATGAATCAAGGATTTTTTTTAATCTTGAAATTTTTATTACTTACCCCATTCCCTTAAATGGCACGAAGTGCATATAATATACCTATAGATTTATTTACTCCTATTCAAGAATTCATCTAAGGAATAGAAGGAGTTGTCAAGAAGATATGATTTTAATTTATTTTTGACCTGCTGTCTGTCAGACATTTTATATCATCTGGTAATTTATCGAAAAGTTTTACAGCAGCATATTTTACCCCTTTCTGTGCCAAAGATAGGTTAAGTAGAGGATAGTGTATGAGGATGAGTGGTATGATAGACTTCATGTCGTACCACTAACGATAGTACCATTCCTTATACACTACAAGTGGTGAATTACTGCCCACAACAGTTAACTTAAATTTCTTCACTCCACACTGACAAAGTATCTTTATCCTTTACGTATAAAACTCGAACGCACAACGAAATTTCAGTTTCAGAAGTAAAAACTGTAATCGTGACTAGCACGATAAATGAGAGATGGCAATAAAAAATACACAAATTTACAAAGAAATCTGAAAGTAGAAATCATAATTACCAAACTCAACAATTATTTGAAATATTTTCAACATATCGAATTAACGACTGATTCCTGTGAATCATGGTCTACTATTTTGAAGAACAAATTTAAGTCACTGGTGAATCACTGATGAGAAACATAGTTAAGATGTGAGGGAAATTTGCCTGAAATGTCAACTGAAGAACACTAAGAACAGTGTGTTTGATTCTTGTACACAAGCTCGAAACGCAGTGGACATAAATTCCATGAACATGTCCATCGACATTAGACGTGGAACAAATATTAAAATAATCTAGCTTAATTACAACCTGGCTATGTTTCATACAAATTCAGCGATCCGTCGTACACTTATTCTGCAGCGGCGTTAGTGTTCGTTGTTTGTTATTGTTGCGGTCTTCAGTCCGAAGACAGGTTTGATGCTGTTTTCCATGTTGCCCTATCCTGTGAAAGCCTTTTCATCTCAGAGTACTAATGCAATCTACATCCTTCTGAATCTGCTTACTTTATTCATCTCTTGGTCTCACTCTACTATTTTTATCCACCACAGTTCCCTACATTACTTAACTGGTGATCTCTTGACGTCTCAGAATGTGTCCTACCAATCGATGCCTTCTTATAGTCAGGTTGTACCACAAATTCCTTTTCTCCCCAGTTCTATCCAGTACCTACTCATTAGTTACGTGATCTGCCCATCTAATATTCAGCATTCCTCTGTGGCACCACATTTCTACAGCTTCTATTCTCTTCTTGTCTAAACTGTTTATCGTCCACGTTTCAGTGCGATACATGGCTAGAGTCCATATAAATACTTTCAGGAAAGACTTCCTGACATTTAAATCTATACTCGATGTTAACAAATTTTAAAACTTTGAAATAGCTGCTAAGGTTCAGTGACCGTGTCAGAATTATATTTCAACAAATAAACCCTCGGTCACAAATATTAAGTCAAAATTGACCTGATTTCGACGCTACTATGAGCGTTGTCTTCAGAATTAGACTAACTGTTCTAAAACATATTAGGTATATAGTACATTAATAAAATTAAAATTTGTACTGACTCGAAAAGATGCAGTACTTACAAGTCACATATTAAAAAAGATCTAAGCCGGAAAGGCAACGTCATGAACACTTGTGAGATGGCGAGCGCTAAGGGCTGCTCGTAGTGTGGACAAGGGTTGCGATACATGGCTACAGTCCATATAAATACTTTCAGGAAAGACTTCCTGACATTTAAATCTATACTTGACAACGGAACAGACATTATACGCGAGGGAAAAGTAACTCGTGTGATACTTAATCAATTCTGGGACTTAGTCGACGTGATCTGTGATTGTGACGAACATTGAAGGAGACAGCAATGTACCAGACGCCGACATAAACTATACAAATAGACTTGAGTAGGAAACATATACACGCAATCATGAAGAATTCACAGGTACGCCGTGTTGTCGGAAGCTGTAGTCAATGTCAGAATTGCTGATGTAAATCGTAGGTTCAATTCGTTGAATGACATATCGGTGTGCTTTTCAGTGCAGTGGTTAGATAATTTAGAAGTTCAATAAACTCAGTTATAACTATAATACTTCCTGTCGTCTGCATCATTTAATTGAACTTTATTGTGTAACTGTGAATAATTATTTTCTTGATAGAACGCCGAAGCTAAAGGAGATTGAGTGACATTACTAACAGGTCACAGTAACTTTACACTGTATTACGGAGCTTTCTGTGCGTTATTTTGAGAATACATTATCTCGGGATTTAAGAGGTAGGAGTTGTTGAATTAGCACCGTAGCGACGCATTGGGGACGCTATAATACTGCACAAATCAACATCCTCGCAAGAGTATAATGTGGCATCGCCTTGAATGGTGGAACTTATAATTCAAGATATCGTATTATCTACGTTTGAACATTCATTTGCATACCAGGCATATAAACTACTATTATCAGGTTTCGCGTAAGCTTATAAGCCCGTCGCGAACACGGGAAGGATATTTGGTTTATTATTTCAGATAAAGGCAGTTGTTGCGGTACCGAGTGGTGCAGTCGCCGTGTGTAGCAGCAAAGAAGACAGGCATCGTTTGAACACCATTGCTTCAATTCTAAGCGAGAGCCGCTTACACGTTTCGGCATGCTGCTCCATCGATACGAGGAGGGTGATAGTATCTGAAAATAACCAAACAAAGAGATGAGTTTGTTTTAACAGTAACAGTAACTTGTGTCAACCAGACTTGGACAACCATCCCAGAAGAGTTCAGGAGACACCCAGAAGATGTAAAGTTTGTCAAGTAAAAGCCTGTTAATTATTGTAATAAGGATGTATTGCATCCCATTATACCGGCAAAGCCACTGAGTATAGTCTCGTTTGATACGTGTGTACCGTTTCCCGCAGCCAAAGGTAATTTTAAGCATAGATTGTACGACCTAGTCTCAAAGTATGTGAAACTTTACGCTTTGCGAACGACCAACGTGACGCCCATGTTGAGAAAGATTACCGATGACTATTTGGTTAATGTAGCAAAACCGGGAATGCTTATCTCAGACAGCGCCTCATATTTTCGAGGTAAAGCGTGGAAAGAAACAATGAAAGTACATGGAATTCCTCATGTATGCATTGCACGATTTAATCCGGCATAAAACCCGATCGCAAGAGTGTTTCGAGAATTAAATAGATTTGAAAGAACTTATGTACCGAATCAACACCATATGTGAATCGGATTAATTAAAGATTTTGAAAAGATGTACAACAACTTACCACGTATGTCAACTGTGTTTTCACCCAATGAGGTTTTACTTAATAAGTTGGATAGTAATAATTGGCTTAGTAATTTACCATGTATTCAAAATGACCCAAAGGATCGTGATGCAATTATAAAGAAGATATATCTGAACTTGCAACATAAAGCAAGTATTCGTAAACATCAATTTGATAAAGAGCTAAGCTTAGTAGTCATTTAAAATGTTGGTGATTGTATTCTATTGAAGAATCATCCTAAGTCTTCAAAGCTAAGAATAATTAATCGAAAGTGGAACAATCTTTATAAGGGACTAGATAAAACCATTAATATCCCATATGAAGGAAGATACTTACTAGAGGATGAGGAAACCAAGAAGATCAACGGGGTGTATCCCCACATTGAACTAAAAATATACTTGTTTGTGAATTTTTTGATTATTTTATACGTAGAATTAGTGGACAGTGAATTAGTTTTAAGTAGTTCTTGCTAAAACAGTTACTGATGTTACGATTTTATGCAATAGAATATCGTTACGTTAGTGTACGTTCACTCTGAGAGGTTACTAACAAAAAGAAGAGTATTGTATTAAGTTTTAAGCCAAAGGTAGTAATAAAGAACAGGAGATTGCTTGGATCTAGTTAATTCATTAAGAAATGCTATGAGCAGCAAGTTCTCAACAATAATTAATTTGTATTCATTTATCTTTGATTTGTAAAGTGGAAACCGTTAGGCTAACCCTGTGGCTTATATTTCCATACTGTTGCATTCAAATACATCTCCCTTTTATAGACCCTCTACATCATACCCCTTCCGCCTCTCTGCTATCCCTTCTTTGCTGAGGACCAGTTTTCTATCTGACCTCTTGATATTCATACAAGCGATTCTTTTTTCTCCAAAGGTCTCTTTAATTTTCCTGTAGGCTGCTTCTATATTTTCCCTTGTTTTATATGCTTCTAAGCCCTCATATTCATTTCTAGCCATTTCTGCTTGGCCATTTTGCCGTTCCTATCAATATCATTGTTTAGACTATTGTATTCCCCATCGCCTGCTTCATTTACTGCATTTTTATATTTTCTCCTTTTATCAATTAAATTTAATAACTCTTATGTTACCCAAGGATTTCTATTACCCCTTGTCTTTTTACCTAATTGATCTCTAATTGTCTTCAATATTTCATCTCTCAAAGCTGTCCACCCTTCTTCAACTATACTCCTTTCACCTTTTCTCGTCAATTGGTTCCTACTGCCCCTCTGAAACTTTGTACAACCTCTGGTTCTTGTAGGTTATTCAGATTCCATTTTCTTAAATTCCTACCGTTTTGCGGTTCCTTCAGTTTTAATTTACACTTCGTAACCAATAAATTGTGGTCAGAATCCGCATCTGCCCCTGGAAATATGTTACAATTTAAAATCTGACTTCCAAATCTCTGTTTTACCATTACATAATCGGTATCTAATCTTCCAATGTCTCAAGGTCTGTTCCATGTATGCAACTTTCTTTCCCTATTCTTAAACCAGCTATTATTAAATTATACTGTGTACAAAATTCTACAAGGTGGTGGCCTCTTTCATTCCTTTCCCCTCGTCCATAATCACCTACTACTTTTCCTTCTATTCCTTTTCTTGCTATCTAATTCCAGTCCCCCATGACTGAACTACCTGGACAGCTTCTTTTACTTCGCCCTGCATTTCGTCAATCTCTTCATCATCTGCGAAGCCAGTTGGTATGTAAACTTGTACTACTGTGGCTTCTGTGAGCTTCGTGTCTGTCTTGACAACAGTAATGCATCCGCATTTTTTAATTCATTATTTAATATACTCGTGCGTTACCCCTATTTGACTTAGCGTTTACAATCTCTTCTTCATTTGTCCAGAAGTCCTGTTCCTCCGCCACTGACTTCACTAACTGCCACTGTATCTGACTTTAGCTTACCCATTTCCCTTTTTTAAATTTTCTAACCTAACTGCCCTGTTGCATGATCTGACATTACACACTCCGATCCGTAGAACACCTGTTGTGTTTCTACTGACAATGCCATCCTCCTGAGTAGTACCCGCCCGAAAATCCTAATGGGGGACTATTTTACCTCCGGAATGTTGCACCCAAGAGGATGTCGTCATCATTTAACCATACAGTTGAGCTGCATGCCCTAGGGAAGAAATTACAGTTGCAGCTTCCCCTTGCTTTCAGCCATTCGCAGTACCAGCACTGCATGGCCGTTTTGGTTGATGTTACAAGGCCAGATCACTCAATCATCCAGCTTGTCGCTCCTGCAGCTACTGAAAAGGTTGCTGCCCCTCTTCATGAACCACACGTTGGTCTGACCTCTGAACAGATACCCCTCCGTTGTGGCTACTTGTATTGCTCACCTACGCAATCATACCCCCAACAGCAAGGTCCATCGTTCATCGGGGAAGTATCCACTAAGTAGTTAAAAACCGTGTGCCAGTGTGGGACTCAAACCTTTCCTTTATAGTTTTTGTTCGTTTTTAGGGTTCTGTACCTCAGTAGATAAAAACGGAACCACTATAGGATCAGTTTGCTCTCCGTCGGTCTGTTAGGCTATTAAGAACCTTTTTTTATACTGAGGTCTATAGACCCTTGACAGTGTAAAACATTTAAGTGCCTATGTCGGTTCAAACAAAAGATACGACCGTTTTTACCACATACATTGAGACTCGTAAACTCAAGTCATCAAAACCTCTGTGGCACTTCCCGTTGACGTAAAATCATAAACTTCGGCACGAAGCAATGTTTCACAGTAAAAATAAAGGGGAAGAATCTTAAAATTATTAATTTCTAGTTATGTCACTATAAAAATTCTTTTTGTCATTTGCAACAGACTGTCTGTCTGTCCGTCTGTTAAGACCCCTTCTTCTCCGGAAAGTGTAGACGCATCAAGCTGAAATTTATGACACATACTAAGGTGCATGGTCCGTTGGTGCTGTAAAAAGTTTACGCTTCTTGGTCAATGACATTAAAAGCCACGGCGATTTATGTCACATATTTTGATAGCTTGCCGCTATCGATTTCGATAACGCAAGAATGGTTAAAATTCACGAAGAAATAGGAAGACTGGATTTAACGTCCCGTCGACATCGGGGTCATCAGAGACGGAGCACAAGCTCTGACCGTGTCAGGGATGGGGAAGGAAATCGGCCGTGCCCTTTCAAAGAAACCATCCCGCCACCTCGCTTGATCAAATTCACGAGTCCTAGAGTGGATGAAGTGTCTATGCACATAATCAAGTTTTTATGAAACCCTCTGTGCACGAGTCTTACTCGACTATCTAGATTTTTCTTTCTTCACTTTTTATTCAAACGAACTGCCATCCTCACATCTTGAATTCGCCGGTATACCTATCTTGCTTCCTGAACTACACAGAATCTGTCCTGCATAAATTTCTGGATTAACGCCCCTGTAAGATGGGATAGCGCAAGAAAAATTCATTCTGCAGTGGTTATACGCTGTTTTGAAGTTCTGAGGGCCTGTATAGGTCAATCTTTTAGAACGGTTATGACTGTCTTGGTTCAAGGTTACAGGATCGGCACAGTACTTATTTTTAATCTGCTTTTAAGTTAGAAAGAGGGCACCTATAATCATAAAGGAAAAAATATCATTGTGGTCACTAAGCAATGTCCGTCCATACACGACAGTTAAATGAAAATACATCTGCAAATGTGTTGTCTAGAAATATGTTATTAGGAACAGTTCGTAGGGATTCACTTTTGCAAAGGGAGAATTTATTTCGTTCATCCCACTGGCAATCAGATATAGTTGGTCTTACAGCCTGATGGTATGATTACGTCAGCCAGCAGAAAATGGTGCCATGTCGTGGGCGAAATGTGAAATGCGAGCCAGCAGTTTCAGAGAAGAGCCCGCGCCGCGATTCCTAGAAGTAGTTCGACCGGCGCCCGCACGAGGCGCCACTGCACAGAGCTGATGTCACCTGTGCTCACGTTTTACTGCTCTTCGCTAATGGAGTACCGCGCTAGAGGCTGCCTTCTCGTTGGGGCCAACCTGTAGATAGCGACACGGAAATTGTGCAACTCTATCGTGCTGCTTCATAGCAGCAGCTCCTAGCTCCAAGATGAGGCATATTTCCCAGAGCCGCCTCCTAGATACCGAAAAAATGTATCTAGCGCTTTGAGTTGTTATTTTCCCAGCGAAGACACACTTCCAATCACGAAATAGCGTGCACATTATACTCGTAGCTTTAAAAGTGGAGTAACGCTGCATGCTCTGACACATCATTGTCAAATAAGCATGGCGTCGACGAAAATTTAAAAATCAAGTCTGTCGTTCTCTTTTCCCTCCTTTTCGCGATTAGGTGTCTTAGTATTTCTGTCCAAGTGTTACTTATTCTTTCGATCGTTTTCAGTTCTTTCGTTCGTCAGCCTCAAGCAATTTACTAAGACTGTACACTAGTTTTCACATCCCTGCTCAAAGTACAGGTTTCTTTTCGCTTTCTTGTTTTGCTTTTTAAATTCTTACGACTTCCTTTCGTCCATTTCGGAGTTGCTCACATTTATGTATTGGGAATTATGTAACAGGATATCATTTCTGTTTAGGAGTTTTCCGGTCTTTTTCAATACTTTGCATTCATTGTAGGAGAAATGTATCAGTTCTTGGTTACTTTCCGGTATGTAGTCTTATTTCTACTGATTTAACTAATGAGTAGAGAGCTACAGGAACTAGACAATAGGCACAGAGAAAGCGGCTTGTAAAATAATTTCCTCGGTTTTAGACTGCAGATGATAAGGGTAATTGCGACCTGATCTGTGTTTAGTATTTATAAATTTTATTACGTGTAATATGAGTCAGAATGAAATTATAACACGAAAGATACAAGCAGTCACATAAATAACCGAATTTATTATACTGATGAATTACCACCTTCTGTAAACTACTCCGTTCGGTTTACTAACGTTACCATGAACAACAGAGATGTGGATATGTTAGCAACAAGTAGCGATGAATTCATTCGGTATTATGTGGGTCTTAAAGCTATCAATTGTTCATTTATCCTGCCTCATGTACCTAACGGTCATTACTTAGAACCACATTCTATTTATCGGTTTCAAAATTGCACATTCCTTTCTTTCTGTTTATCTCTCAACAGAAACGTCTATCATGCTCCAGATTTGGTGTCGGTACTAATATGCTTTCATTAACTAGAAACCCGAGTAAGTGCGAAAAGACTGAATTTCGCATGCAAACTAAAACATATCTGAAATGCCTTATGAAGATACTGTAACTGACGCTGAAAATATTTTTCTTTGCAAATTCTCAGTGATAAAGGGTTACGACTTCTTGTTTACTTGGCATTCGCACGGCCACTCCACAGAGCCATCTCATTGTACAAAAAAATACAAATCGCGTTACTACAATCTGGCCTGAGCATATTTAAACGCCTTTCAAAATTAGTTTATATCCATTAAAAAGTGTTTAAGGAATTTAAGGAAGCTTACTCGTATACAGCACTTTATTTAACTTAGAACTTAGACACTCCTTTAACAAGCTGCATCTAAGGTTTCAAAAGAAATTAGAGACAATGTAGCATCTTAATATATGTTTTAAAATACACTGTTAAGAGAGGAATAAATAGCGTCTCTGGTCTTGTAACAGGTGTCTAAGATGCCTGAGATGCAACATAGTTAATGTTATTCTATAATTTTATTCACCAACGGTGGTATGCGAAAATATTTTTCCATTAAATTTAACTCGTGTTTCGGCTATCGGAACGACAAGATGTAAAGTATTATTATGAGCGTATGTGACGTAATATCTTTAAAGTAATTAGGCTGAGATACACAAAAACAAATCTGTAATGTGGACATTACTAAAGGGGTTATCGGCCCCTCATTTCATATTTCTGCCCATTAATATTAATCAAATTATATGTTGCGATGAGATAGAAATGATCAATTTTGCTCTCATTTCTGAAACTGTTGGTAACATTTCCTAATGGAATTTTTGTAGCTCCTGTCACTCTGGATGCATTAATTCATTTGATTCATTCACATTCATCAATGATAGAACTTCATGTTTCAGTTAATTACGTGCTCAGACAATGGTAACTGTTGAAAAAGGATAACGATATTAAAACTCGCTCCTGCGGTTCCAGGACTGGTAATTAGCTCTTGTTTTACCCTTAAAAACTTAAATATTGAATCATATCAATTAATAGTAATTTGTGAAAGCTTATTGCTATCTTTGTAACTACTAATAATGTTTATTTTCTGTTCCATTTTCAAAACAATTTTACTATGCTGCATTTCTTGAAGACAACGAGGGTTGTTCACCTTAGGCTTGAGGACTCCCCACACAAAGTAATCGCACACCGACAGATCAGGTGACCTGGGTGGCCAGCTAGGCACGAGACCAGACTGACCTGTGTTAGCAACTCTGTCAGTCATGACGATTGTGTAAATGTTCTCCAGGGTTCAGCCAACTGTACGGGCAGTTGCTCTATCCTGTTGGACGTAACTGAGGGTCTTATCCTCCTCTGTGAATGCTGCCCCAAATGGTTTCAAAATGTTGACAATGTAATGAGCTGAAGTCAGCGTTGTAAGAAGATGCGACCAATAATGCGCCGTGCAGACACTCAAAGCCAAACCCTAACCTTCTGATCATACAACGGTGTTTCGTGGAAATTATGCGGATTTTCCACGGCCCAGAACCTGTGATTCTGTGAGTTTCACCACTCATGTGAACCCAGGATTCATCAGACATAAAGAACAGGTCCATGTCCAAGCCGATTATTGTGATCTCAGTGAACAGCCACTCACAAAACTGGAGGTGCTGAGGAGCATCTCCTCGTTTCAATAGATGAGCAACAGACATCTGGTAGGGACGCATGTGCAGGTTCAGGTGGAGTACTCATTCACATGATCGATGTGATGTGCAAGTCTCTTTCGACAGGCATTGGGTTGATTTATTAGTATTCTGAAGCATTTTCTGGTGAAGTGCAGCCGCATTTTCTGGTGCGCGGGCACGTTTCAGTATTTTTTTGATTTGTCCGAAACAGATCTTGTCTGACGCCATTTTTGGACTAAGCGCTGCATGGCACTCTTTACTGGTGCTTTGACACCATTAAACTTCTCAGTAAACAACTGACCACATAGTTTCCTCGATTGTGTTTTCACCTGATTTTCCACAATGAACACCCGCTGCTCTACTGTGAGTGCCATGGTCCCCTTTGTACTGCTCCAGTCAAACTAACATAGCCCACACAACCACGCTCTGAAGTGGTGTAGGTCACATGGCGGGCTTGAACGTGATATGTGAAACACAGGGTGTGCTTATATGTATACATTCATGCCCAGTTGCATCTACTCGTCTGGGTCACTTTCATTTGCCCCACCCTGTACAATATCTGGAATTGTAGATTTTTAACCTAGTAAGCGAAGTGTACAACCAGTTGTACCTATATTTGTGTTTCCGAGAGTAATATCACACCCACGGACAGAGATATGATGAATCTGATTTGTTAGTGGCTATATGCATGAGGATTGTGCCCTTTCATCAACTGAGGCAGCAGAATTGTATAACAGCTATGAAGATGTTGCGTGTGATTTCATTGTGAAGTATTGGTCAAGGGGTACTCAGGAGAGACTTGGCAAGGATCCACATAATCTAAAGCAATGCAACCTGAGGAAATATTTTTAAAAATATGTTCGTAAAGGTAAGTACTGGGATGAGCTAATCCAATAAAGGAATATTTTATGACTACTTAAGGCGAATTTACCTATTGAAGTAAGGAAAAATCTTATCAATGTCCTGAAAACAACCTAGAGGAATTTATATCAATGGTGGATTTCATTAACATCACATAAGAAGTGGTGTAAGGAGGAATCAGTAGTGTGTGTCATGATAAGACTGACGTGACACAATGAGCAAGCTGTCAAGATGGTAATAATAACGGATCACTGACATTGGTAGCAATGGCAACCATGGTTTCCATGGTGATCCACAAACTAATTTGTCAGGCGAGCCACACAATTACAGTCTGTTTAGATCGGACAGCTCTGCCAAGAAAGTGATAACAATGAGGAGATAAAAGTGCAAAATCCTGGGAATGGCAAGATCATAGGTCGAAGTGGCCACAAAGCGTATTTATCTCAGAAGGAAAGGAAACGAATAGGGTTTCTGCAACCTCCAATCAGGAACATTATGAACAACCCCTTCAAGCCTCAGGTAGCGGTTGGGGCTGTAAAAATAATGTGAATATGCTCATTGTAATGATGGGAGTTACATACATGATGAATTATGTATATCAGGAGTTAAGTGAATGTAATAGTCAGCCTGTGAAATATTGCAGTCAGCTACAGAAGCACATAGGGGTGGTATCCCTGTTGTGATTGTGTTAGATACTCATGCTGCTTTGAGTGAGCTGTCTACCAATTTATTTAACAGAGTATCAAAATCTGTATAAGTAACAACTTTCACTAACAATTGCAAAATACTGGGAGGAATTCGCTGCAGTTCAACAAACGTTAATGAACTACCCTATTTGCCTTTAAGACTTGGAAATATAGTCATTCAGAACATGTTCCTAGTGCTTGTTAAGTTAATAGTAGATTGTGTTTTAGAAACTGATTTTTTGCTCTAGAGGGGTGCAAGAACTGGTCTCTCTGCAGGAAAGTGTTCTATTAAGGTTGATGGCTAGGATGCGGTAATAGATATTTTGCCGACGCTTTAAATTGAACATCATTAGTAATAATAACGACAGTTAGCATATTCTGCAGCCTAAGTTAAGTTCCACACAGTGTATGGTGGACCAAGCTATTAGCAAAGTTAACAACTCTTATCGTTTAGATACCAGTCAGCAATACAAACTAAAAGACTTTCTGCTAAAGTACGTAAAACTATTTGGAGAGAAACCTGGAATAATTCACGGATCTGAATGTCGGCTTAATGTATTTCCCCATAAAATATTTTGTCATAATTTCTACTCGATATTCTGGATGAAAATTTACAATTATTACTTTCTTAGCATATTTGTGACCAATAAGTAAGAAAAACAGAAAATTGCAGTTATTGAACACTGAACTATTTGCCACAGAACATGTCTTTCTGGTTCCTATTTACGTGCTATACTGGATCTGACACAACTGATTTATATCCCCACCAGCAGGCATAAAAATGTTTTTAGTGAATAATTCCTTTGCATAGTCATGTTTAATTAGTTTTATATGCATCTGGACATTGCTAATATTCTATACTATGCCAAAAAGAACTCACAGATAAAATTAGTATACTATATTTATGTTGTGCGGTAACTTGTACATATCCATCTCATCACATCTCATATACGATGCCCATCGCCGACGGAATGGTAGGTTTGTTTCCATTACAAACAATTGAAGCCTGTACTCCAGCAGCGACTGAGCAGCACTCCCACATGGCAGCAGTAGTCAGCACGAGCCGGGACGGTGCTGTCGCTGCTGCAGTACTGATTATTCTTTGTGTTTTTCTTTGTCTGCTTTCTTATTTTTTATCTATTTTTATTTATTCGTATGGCTAGGGCCCCCCGTCGGGCAGACCGTTCGCCGGGTGCTGTCTTTCAATTTGATTCCACTTCGGCGACGTGCAGTCGATGAGAGGATGATGACGAGGACAGCACAACACCCAGTCCCTGGGCGGGGAAAATTCCCCGACCCAGCCGGGAATCAAACCCTGGCCCAGAGGACTGACAATCCGTGACGCTGACCAATCACCTACCGGAGGCCGACACTTTCTCTGTTAATACACATCGATAAAACCAATATCGTACTAGATTAATGTGGGAGGGAGTACGTAAAATTGTGATTCAAAAATCATTTTAGTTTTAACGAGAAACAAACCGATGCTTTCTATCGACGCCGGGTGTCCCATGAAACACGTGGTGTGTAGCATTTCTTTGGGTTGTCTCCAGCTACACGTTGCGAAAACAAATCTGCAAGTATCTACCGAAACATTTAAAATGCGCCTGATGAAACTTAGGAGAGCCACCCTACATATCTTTTATATATATATATATATATATATATATATATATATATATATATATATATATATAGGGTGAGGCGAAATTCGCACTCTCGGACTTCACGGCGCGACTCCTCACATGGCAGAGATAAAAAAATGTCTCTCACAAAATTTCGTCCGGCTGGTACATCCGGCAGAAAAAGGACGCTAGAGAGTAGCAATCTGCTAACACTGACCCACATGTATGGTAACTGTCTTTGTCAGCAGAGTTTCTTCTTGCTGTACAGTTAGTGCAGTAGAGTTTTGGGTTAGCATGCAGGAAGTCTATGGTTCGATCCTCCGTTGAGACCTGTATTTTTTTATTTGCTAATTTCATTCCGTCTTTTGATACTGTAATATACGCCGCTTCTCAGGTCACATGCATCCTAAATGTACAACATTTTGTAACGCTGAAAATAACAAAAAATGTTCAAATGTGTATTAATTCCTAAGGCACCAAACTGCTGAAATCATCGGTCCCTAGAGTTACACACTACTTCAACTAACATAGACTAACTTATGCTGACAGCAACACACATACCCATGCTCGAGGGAGGGGCCGCGCAATCCGTGACATGGTGCCTCAAACCACGGGGCCACTTAGCGTGGCGAACATAGCAAATTCGTGGTTAGACAAATAAAAAGTAGACAGTCGAAACAAAAGAACCGTCTTAGGACAGAATAACTACAAAAACAATATCAATTTCGATATGCTAAACATGATAGCACAGCACAATAACAAAACAACTATTTCTCATTTATACTACATGTAATATGAGCGCTCAGACGTCGCACATTAGCCACCAGTGACAATAATAATGCCCATATTAATGACCGAGTGAACTTCACAATAGAATACGTTGTCCTCAGAGCAACAGATGCTCAAAGCAACCTTCCTGCATGTACAAACATTGTGCAATTCGCCGAATCATGCAGCTCTGGACCCTTAGCAGCAAAGCTGCATACACAGTAAGAAGAGCAGCATGAACACGCGCTACCAATTCTTTCACATTTGTCGGTGGAGTAGAGTATACATCCTCCTTCAGGTGTCCCCACACGAAAAATCCAAGGGATTTAGGTCAGGTGAACACGGTGACCATACGTCTGAGCTATTTCCCTGGAAATGTTCTGTCCTGATACTGTCGCACATTAATTCCAGTGTGTGGAGGTGCACCATCATGTTGGAACCACATCCTCTGGCGATCATGTAGTTGAACATCTTCCAGCGCGTCAGGCGGATAGTCTGTGGACGACCTCAGTCACGTGATGATGGAAGGAGAGAACCTGACTACTGCAGTGTCGCGGATTAGTAAAGAGTTGGAAATGTCGAGTAGTGTTAAACTTTCGTTGCCTATGCCGAGAGCCAGAGGCAGTAGGTTAGCCAAGAGGTAAGACTATTGCACATGTATTGGAATGTGTCGTCACGCAGGGGAAATGGCCTGGTTACACACAACAGGTGAGAGAGAATTGCTTAGCACGTGCGTTTGTGTTAGACGGAGACTTCCGTAGAGTGCAAGACAGAGGTATAGCGTCAGCTGTACTGCATTTCACAACTTCGCGTAAGTCTGCCGCACAACACGTAACTCTGTCGCAAGAACACCTAAGGGGCGAGTACGACAGATGAATCAGCAGTATAATTGGAACGAATGCGTTCATTACAAACGAGCATGACGTCCGGACGTCGCTCGTGCTTCCTTCAAATACGCCAGCATTGATAGCAACAAGGCAACCGCCGTTAGACTTGCAGTTAGATGTGTACTGGGACGCTGCGTAGCGCTCAGCTACGACATGTTAATCTTTATTAAGGAGATGTGGCAGTAAGGGCGGCCCATCCAGCAGCAGACGTCAGGGGACAGTACCAGCTCTGGTCCTCTCTGCTGCCGCTGTCAATCATCAACCCAGGATTAGCAGACATCGCGGCAGACTCGCTCGCCGCTAATGCTGACCACATCAGTGAGCTGTCGTCGAGATCGTGCGGGGCCTAGGCCCTGTGCATCCGCCATCACAACCGGGTGAGCCGACAACGCTGGGTGATTGCAGTCCGTTCCGCCCATCCACCGCAGACGAGCCACCAGGAGGGGCAGGGAAGAAGACGGGGCCGAAGTAAGGGCATTCCATCGCTACGTCACAGCACGCGGCGCTGCGCTAGCAATACCGGTGTGGCCCGGAGCTGGTGTCATTGCTCCGAGTCAGCGAGGACTCGGGGAAGGTCGTTGATATCACCAAGCTCAGCCAGCCTGTGTTACGCGGGCCTCATTGTACTTTGCAGTAATAAAGGTGTCATGAATTAATAATGTTTCTTTGGCGTTTCTGACGCGTCCACAGTCATTTCCTAGCATCCTGAACTGGAGAGGTCACTGCTCGGCTTCCAGTCCACCGTAGGCGACCGTGACCACCGGGACGCCTACACTACTGAAGGCGCTGCTTCAGACAATGAAACATATTTTTATCTGGATGGCATCGAAGATGATATCTAGCAGCATATTCACAATTGGCAACACAAGCCCAGTTATCAGATACACCAAAGACCAGAAACATATCCACATATTCACCCTTTGCGTAAGCCATACGTCTTCCACACCGGTTCAGAGGTTTACAATGAGAAAATTTGATACATGTACCCATGTATATTAGAGTCTGTCATGGGTGCGTTACTCCTCTCGCAACTAGTCTCTGTCTGGTGGACAGCACATACAGTAGAAACACGCCGTCAGTCTTGCGTGCTGTTCCACCTAACGTGTATTACCCCTCTGACAGATACTGTTCTGCATGATTCATCCCGACACCACTAATTGTGAAATGTTCGGTTTCGAATTACACTGTTTCCCTAACGGTAATAGACGTGATGTTCCACAATCTCATCGATAGAATAATGACGACAATAATAATAATAATAATAATAATAATAATAATAATGCATTTAGATACGAACTAACTAGCATGCGGTTACCAGACTCAATGCTGAAATTCATAATTAGTGGGATCAAGGTGAGGACAAAAACAAATAGTAACCAAGTTTGAACATTATTTGCAAAGCACGTTCCTAGTAAGGCCCTAACGAAATGTAATGGACCTGAAAGAGGCACGAATAATATTTGATACAAAGCTATGGTACCATTGGAGTAGGGTACAAAGATAACAGTTTTCGCATCTACTAGATAATGAAATGTCGTGTGACTAGGGCCTCCCGTCGGGTAGACTGTTCGCCTGGTGCAGGTCCTTCGATTTGACGACACTTCGGCGACCTGTGCGTCGATGGGGATGAAATGATGATGATTAGGACAACACAACACCCAGTCCCTGAGCGGAGAAAATCTCCGACCCAGCCGGGAATCGAACCCGGGCCCTTTGCGTGGACAGTCTGTCACGCTGACCACTCAGCTACCGGGGGCGGACCTATCTACTAGATGACGTGGTGCGAATAAATTCACTCCCACGACGTGGAAAGGGCTTCTTTCAAAGATGACCAATCTTCCATTTCTACGATTGTAATATGTAAGTGCAAATGTTTTCTAGAGGACCAGCTGCATTCGCTGTTGCCGAGCGGTTTAAGGCGCTACAGTCATGGACTGTGTGGCTGATCCCGGCGGAGGTTCGAGTCCTCCCTCGGGCATGGGTGTGTGTTTGTCATTAGGATAATTTAGGTTGAGTAGTGTGTAAGCTTAGGGACTGATGACCTTAGTGGTTAAGTCCCATAAGATTTCACACACACATTGCATTCGCTGTTGACTATTAAGATGCCAGATAGCGTACCACCTGGACTTCATTTACCAAGTAAAAAGCATATGCCTCAACCCAGGATCAACTTCCTGCATGCTAACCTAAAACTGTACCCACTGCACCCACTATACAGCACTACAAATCTGTGCAGACAGACGTAGTTACCATACATGTGGTTACAGTGTTCCTAAATTTGCCACTCTGTAACTTGCTTTTTCTGTTAGATGTACTCGCCGGACAAAATTCTGTGACAGACCTTTGTTTATCGCTGGCATGTGAGGAGTCGCACTGCGAAGCCCGAGTGCGCGAATATAGCTTCACGCTATATATTTCGGGAGTGCATTTGTCTAGGTAAGATAATGAAGTGATTTACATTGCAAGACCACTCGTTAATGTTGGAAAATGCGAAACGTTAGTATATTAATAATCGGTCTAACCACCAGTTTGTTGAATGCAAGCATGCAAACGTGTTCGCATTGTGATGTACTGGTGCTGGATGTCAAATTGTGTGAAGGAGTCTCATGGCTATTGCACTTGATCAGTCAATGCAGAGACTGGTAACGCTGTTTGTTGAAGCCACTGTAGCTGCCTTATAATGATGTCCTATATGCATTCTATTGGAAATAGATCTGGTGATGGAAAAGGGCCAAGGGAGCATGTCGATCCTCTGTAGAGCATGCTTGGTTACAACGGCGGTATGTGGGAGAGAGTTATCCTGTTGGAAAACACCCCTGGGAACGCTATTCATGAATGGCAGCACGACAGTACAAGCCACCAGACTGACGTACAGTTTTTCGGTCACAGTGAGAAGGATAACCACGATTGTGCTCCTGCTGTCGTACGAAATCGCACTGCAGACAGTAGCTCCAGGTGGAGGACCAGTGTGTGTAGCGCTCAGACAGGTTGGCTGCAGTGCGTCAATTGATGTTCTACCCACCACACGACGATCACTGGCACCAAGGCAGAAACAGCTTTCATCAGAAGACTGAATAAATCTCCAACCTGATCTCCAATGCTCTCTCGCTTGACACCATTAAAGTTGGAATTGGTGGTGGTTTGGGGTCGGTTGAATGCAAGCTACAGGGTATCTGGCTAGTGGCTTTCCTTGAAGTAGCCGATTTGTAACAGTCCGTTGTGTCACTGTGGCGCCATCTGCTGCTCAAATTGCTGCTGCAGATGCAGTACGATGCGCCAGAGCCATAAGACGAACGCGATGGTCTTTCCTCTAGGTAGTGACACGCGATCACTCGGAGCCCGTACTTTTTTCCACCATTACACTCTCGTTACAACCGCTGCGAGCAGTCATGTACAGTGGCTACATTGGTGACAAGTTTCCCTGCAGTTTCGTAGAATGAACATGCAGCTTCCCGTAGCCCTGTTACACGACCTTGTAAAACTCAGTGAGTTGCTGATAATGGCGTCTTTGTCACCTTAAAGGCATTATTCACTACACTCAACTCACCAGGTCCCATCTCGAAGCAAACTAACTTTTACGACCGTTAGAGCACCTATTTAAAGCAAATCTGATTTGCATTCTCATAGTGGTGGGCCGGCCGCGGTGGTCTAGCGGTTCTAGGCGCTCAGTCAGGAACCGCGGACTGCTACGGTCGCAGGTTCGTATCCTGCCTCGGGCATGTATGTGTGTGATGTCCTTAGGTTAGTTAGGTTTAAGTAGTTCTAAGTTCTAGGGGACTGATGACCACAGATGTTAAGTCCCATAGTGCTCAGAGCCATTTGAACCATTTTTTCATAGTGGTGCTGGTAGCGCGTATTTTGTGGACACTGTATTTGCTTTACTGTTAGTAAACATTTTTCAAGAACTGAATAGTTGTAGAATTACTAAACTATGTACATGTCATTGTCAGTTTATGTGTGTTACATCTGTAAGAATTTTTTTGATAATGGAAAAAATTGGCAGTGGAAGCTCAGAAGTTATTTTCTGTTTGACTTCCATTCACCAGTTGGTAGTATTTTAGCATTTAAGTTCTTTCTTACATTGTTCATCTTCATAAGAAATTAATAAAAAAGAAAAGTAATGCTTACCACAAACTGATCTATCAGAAATCTGTATGTACGAAACCACACAGCCGAATGTTACACGCTGTCATTATGCACCTTAAGTTCGTTTAGGTAGCGTCTGAACACATTTCCTACCTCTGGTATTGGTCCTTTAGTTGATCAGGGATTTATGACGAGATGGAATAACTGCTGAGGCTCGGTGCATGCTTTCACATAACTGTTGATGGATAATTGCTGGTTCACAAGCCTAGAGTACATTGTCAATGCCTAAGCCAAAAAATATCTTTCTTTTACAGAATCATTTGGCAAGGGTGTGAAGGAAGTAGAAATTCTGGCTACTAATTTAATTTATTAGTTATTATACGAACGTTTCGCAGTGTATTTACCTTCTGCGCTATTTTCATGTATGATTCTAGGGCTGTATCATCTAATACAATTGCGTCGTGAAGATATGATATGAATTAGTCCGTCCTCTATATTCAGACTGATAATACACACCTACGCAGCAGTGATTGTTCAGAACACTTACGAATCGGATGTTCAAAGCACTGATGGTAGGAAAATCAAGACAACAATAACGCACCGTTCTGCAGGACGAATTTTTTTTCTTTTCCTTTTACAGCGGCGTTGGTGAAATGGTCAACAATTGATGACTCACTGTCCTGCGCGATCAACGGCGTTCCGTATAACATGAGGTGTTCATTTTAGGTGCAATAGTAAAAGATAAACCATTATTTCAATATTATTGGTAATTTACAAGGGGTTTCTTATTCCTGCAGTGATACCTACTATTAAGTTGTTTTGTTAAGTTCAGGTTACGTAACAATTTTATTTAACTTTTTTTGCAGAATGGATGCATATGAAAGAGATTCTGTAAGAATTAGAATGTTGCTTGCTGAGGTTTTCACAGAATGTGATCATGAAGGTGACTATGGTGACGACTGTGAAGAAAGTGTAGATAAGGTGGAAGAGCAAGCTGAAAATTCTGATCCAGATCAAGAGGCATGTGATGGCGATGACACTATTGACAACATCACAAACCGTTTGGTGTATGCTGGAGAAGATCAGGTCACGAAATGGAATACAAATGTAGTCCAAAAAATGGTAGAACCAGGTCCGAAAAAATAATAACCCATCTTCCTGGTGTAAAGCCTACTGTAAAACATCTGAAAACGTCAACTGATATTTGGAAACACTTTTTTACTGATGATATTATCAGATGGATAGTAGAAAACATGAACGTATTTATGGAGTCCCGCTTCTAGGCTCTTCAGTCTGGAACCGCGCGACCGCTATGGGCGCAGATTCGAATCCTACCTCGGGCATGGATGTGTGTGATATCCTTAGGTTAGATAGGTTTAAGTAGTTCAAGGGGACTGACGACCGCAGATGTTAAGTTCCATAGTGCTCAGACCCATTTGAACCATTTTTTATCGAGTCCCGAAGAGGTAGCCGGCCGGGGTGGCCGAGCGGTTCTAGGCGCTACAGTCTGGAACCGCGCGACTACTACGGTCGCAGGTTGGAATCCTGCCTCGGGCATGGATGTGTGTGATGTCCTTAGGTTAGTTAGGTTTAAGTAGTTCTAAATTCTAGGGGACTGATGACCTCAGAAGTTAAGTCCCATAGTGCTCAGAACCATTTGAACCATTTTGAACCGGAGAAGTAAATTTTATACGCTACGACTGCAAATGAAATTCAAACTCTAATGGAATTGCTGTATTTGGTTGGAATGATGAAGGGTAACTAAAGTAAGACGATCTATGGATCATTGATGGCACACTGATAGAAATGTTCAAATTCACCATGTCACTGTCTGGATTACACTTCTTTCTCAAATGTCTGTCGCTTTGAAGACAAGGTAACAAGAGAAGTAAGACTGAAATATGGCAAGCTAGATCCAATAAGAAGCATTTTTGACATGTTTGTCCTGAACTGCAAAACAGTATATACTCCCTTAGAATACCTCACAATCGATGAAGAGTTAGAGGCATTTCGAGGCAACTGTGGGTTTGGGTAGTGTATACTCGAAAAGCCGAGCCACTACGGAATAAAATTATTTGCCCTTTCTGACGCTTGAAGGAATTATACTATAGATAATATGGAAGTATGTATTGAAGCCAACCACACGATCTATATTATGTAATACATACTCCAGCTATTGTTGTTCGGAGTCTGTGTTCCTCCGTCAGGAATATCACAGTGAATAACAGGTTTACAAGTCTTCATTTGGTTGCTCAGAAATGATTTTCCGTTAACTCTATGAGGAACCATACGAAGAAACAGAAAGGATTTGCACTTGAACTCACGAAGCCAAGTCAGCATCACGTTGGCTCGAATTTATTTGTCCTCAGAAAATCTTGCACTCTTGTATCATATATTCGTAACAAAGGTAACAAAGTTTTATTAGCATCCAGTCTTCACCATGATGACAGTGTTCACGAAGGGACGAGAAAATCAGAAATTATAGACATATATAAAAAGACGAAAAGGTGCATAGACATGAGTGACATGTAGTGTGCTGTTTACAACTACGCAAGACAAACTCGCCGATGACCTGTGGTCACAGTTTATTCTGAATGCTGATGATATTAGTTCGGTAGTGATTCATGCTGCTAACAACCCAGACAGCTGCACTTTACGAGGAGATTTTCTGCGTCAGCTGTCTTACGAACTTGTTACAGAACGTAGGCGAGTCCGAGCAGCCATGAGTAACACATTGTCTAATATTCCTTCAAGAATTTGGTAAATTTTGCAAACTGAAGCGAAAGCAAGGCACACCGAATATCCTAATAAACAGAGAGGACACTGCGTCTACTTCGACAGAAGAAAGAAGAGACCTACCAGGTACAGTTGCTGCAAATGGAGTAAATATCTCTGTTTGGAAAATGCAAGTGTTATTTGTTCAGAACGTTTAAAAACGGAAGACTGTGACGGAACTGTATAAACTGAAGAATTGACGTAACCAATGTGTGCCTCTCGCCCTGTTTACGATATTATTATACATCTTTTTATATCAAGAAACAAATGTTGTAACATATTCGGAAACTTATAGTTTTAGGGGAAATGGACAGAATTAACAGCTTTATAAAAGTCATGTACGTAGCGCATTAAAATTGAACATAGTAAATTGCATATTCTCAATTTCTTTGTTGAGTTTTACTTATAAATCTACACTCCTGGAAATTGAAATAAGAACACCGTGAATTCATTGTCCCAGGAAGGGGAAACTTTATTGACACATTCCTGGGGTCAGATACATCACATGATCACACTGACAGAACCACAGGCACATAGACACAGGCAACAGAGCATGCACAATGTCGGCACTAGTACAGTGTATATCCACCTTTCGCAGCAATGCAGGCTGCTATTCTCCCATGGAGACGATCGTAGAGATGCTGGATGTAGTCCTGTGGAACGGCTTGCCATGCCATTTCCACCTGGCGCCTCAGTTGGACCAGCGTTCGTGCTGGACGTGCAGACCGCGTGAGACGACGCTTCATCCAGTCCCAAACATGCTCAATGGGGGACAGATCCGGAGATCTTGCTGGCCAGGGTAGTTGACTTACACCTTCTAGAGCACGTTGGGTGGCACGGGATACATGCGGACGTGCATTGTCCTGTTGGAACAGCAAGTTCCCTTGCCGGTCTAGGAATGGTAGAACGATGGGTTCGATGACAGTTTGGATGTACCGTGCACTATTCAGTGTCCCCTCGACGATCACCAGTGGTGTACGGCCAGTGTAGGAGATCGCTCCCCACACCATGATGCCGGGTGTTCATCTACATCTACATCTACATTGATACTCCGCAAGCCACCCAACGGTGTGTGGCGGAGGGCACTTTACGTGCCACTGTCATTACCTCCCTTTCCTGTTCCAGTCGCGTATGGTTCGCGGGAAGAACGACTGTCTGAAAGCCTCCGTGCGCGCTCTAATCTCTCTAATTTTACATTCGTGATCTCCTCGGGAAGTATAAGTAGGGGAAAGCAATATATTCGATACCTCATCCAGAAACGCACCCTCTCGAAACCTGGCGAGCAAGCTACACCGCGATGCAGAGCGCCTCTCTTGCAGAGTCTGCCACTTGAGTTTATTAAACATCTCCGTAACGCTATCACGGTTACCAAATAACCCAGTGACGAAACGCGCCGCTCTTCTTTGGATCTTCTCTATCTCCTCCGTCAACCCGACCTGGTACGGATCCCACACTGATGAGCCCTGTGTGCCTCGGTCGTATGCAGTCCTGATTGTGGCGCTCACCTGCACGGCGCCAAACACGCATACGACCATCATTGGCACCAAGGCAGAAGCGACTCTCATCGTTGAAGACGACACGTCTCCATTCGTCCCTCCATTCACGCCTGTCGCGACACCACTGGAGGCGGGCTGCACGATGTTGGGGCGTGAGCGGAAGACGGCCTAACGGTGTGCGGGACCGTAGCCCAGCTTCATGGAGACGGTTGCGAATGGTCCTCGCCGATACCCCAGGAGCAACAGTGTCCCTAATTTGCTGGGAAGTGGCGGTGCGGTCCCCTACGGCACTGCGTAGGATCCTACGGTCTTGGCGTGCATCCGTGCGTCGCCGCGGTCCGGTCCCAGGTCGACGGGCACGTGCACCTTCCGCCGACCACTGGCGACAACATCGATGTACTGTGGAGACCTCACGCCCCACGTGTTGAGCAATTCGGCGGTACGTCCAGCCGGCCTCCCGCATGCCCACTATACGCCCTCGCTCAAAGTCCGTCAGCTGCACATACGGTTCACGTCCACGCTGTCGCGGCATGCTACCAGTGTTAAAGACTGCGATGGAGCTCCGTATGCCACGGCAAACTGGCTGACACTGACGGCGGCGGTGCACAAATGCTGCGCAGCTAGCGCCATTCGACGGCCAACACCGCGGTTCCTGGTGTGTCCGCTGTGCCGTGCGTGTGATCATTGCTTGTACAGCCCTCTCGCAGTGTCCGGAGCAAGTATGGTGGGTCTGACACACCGGTGTCAATGTGTTCTTTTTTCCATTTCCAGGAGTGTATATTTATCGCCATCAGGTCTGACAGTTGGGAGCGCCTACTGACGGTACAACACATGACGCGACTGCTGCTGTAAGATGCTTATGTGCATCACAGACGGCGTACAGAAGTTCTATGACCATAATTGTAATGAGCGTTGGTCTCACATGAGCACAAATCTTGGCATTTCTAGTGTAGGGTTTCCCAAATTGTGTTCTGAGGAACAATGGAGTTCCGAAAGAGGTGAATAAATGCTCTGGGAAAAACTATGAAGTACGTGGCGTTTTTATAACATTTTTTCTTATTTTTTAAAACGTTTGTTATAATTTTTCTGCTATTAGCTGTGATATACACTGATAAGCCGAAATATTATGAGCACTGCCGACAACGGGGTTGGATGCCGCCTGGTGGTGTTGTGGGAACGTGCCAAGGTAACGAAAGTATGTAAGTGAAGGAGACACCGTGCCGAAGACATGAGCTGCAAGTGGTGAAACGCATTGAGACAAGCGACTTCTGACGAAGGGCAGATTGCTATTACGCAGAGTCTGTGAAGGAGTATCTCGAAAACGGCGAAGTTAGTCAAATATTCACTTGCTACTGTCGTGTACATCTACGGAAAGAGGTAGAAGGACAGTGAAACTACCAGTTGGCGATAAATGCTTGGACGTCTACGACACTCCACAGAACGTGGGGTTTGGAGGCTTGCCTGCTCCGTAAAGAAGGGTGGATGGCGATGTGTGGCGTCTCTACAGAGAGAGCACAGTGCCGGTGCACGGACAAGTTTTTAATAGCACACCGTTCATCGTACATTGTTGAACAAGGAGCTCCGCAGCAGGACACACGTACGCGTTCACATGTTGACCCAACGACATCGTCAATTACGATTGTAGTGTCCACGGTACCATCGAGATTCGGCCGTCAATCAATGGAAACGTGTCGGCTCTTCGGCTGAATTACGTTTTTGCTACGCTAGGTCGATGGTCGAGTCCACAAACGCCGTCATCGGGCCGAAGGGCAGCTCCAAACGTGCAGCGCGGCATGGACGCAGATTGGTGGCAGCAGTACTATGCTATGCTCTTCCAGGAGACCTTTGATAGTAATCGCACACACTTTGAAATTTGCGAATCAACAGCATCTCTTCAAGCTTAATGTCTTCCCCGAAGTCGATGTTATCTTCTAGCAGAATAATTATCCTTGTTTCGGAGCCAGAACCGTGCCACAGTGGTTTGAGGAGCGTTATAGTGAACTCACGTTCTTGTCTCGGCGACCAAAATCGACTGATGTAAATCGTATGGAACCCATCTGTATCTCCATCACTGCTTACTTACGCGAATTACATGACCTGTGCGTAGACCTCCACAAACCTAACAACAAACGGTCGGAGCCATGATACGCAGAATGAGTCCTGTATTTCGTTTCAAAGAAGGACAAATAAGTTATTAAGCAGACGGCCATTATGTTTCGACTCATCAGTGTAAAACTGAAAACTGGAGTAATCACTGAGTATAGCAAACTTCTCTAATTTCTTATTAAATTTTCCTAATCTTATTTACCTTAAAAGTAAACAACGGAGGCCATTAAAGTACCAGGGTTCATAAAGTGTATCGACAGAGGAAAAGTTTGGGAACTCCATACCGAGTGGAACATACACAAACATTTCATACTGGACTTATAAAACTATGAATATAACCGCTACAGAACCGACAATTAGACAAGACTACAGTCTATTGTTGGTGTTCAAGTTGAGTGAAGTGGGCACCAAAGTTGAATGAACGTCGGAATTTAAATAAATATGAACAACGGCCGCAAAGTCACACTACAAGTGCGCATGTGGGTGACTCTGAACACAGCAATGATGTCCGAACAATGCTAGCTAGCAAACTGGATAAAAACAACTCGTAAGAGCCGCCAGCAACCTCAGAAGACAGCAATAATAATAATAATAATAATAATTAGACAGCAGCAATGAAATTTGAATTTCAGGAAGATAATTATGTGAGATGTTTTCTGATAGTGGCTTTATGACTGGTACATTTATTGCTGTCATGTAGTGCCTTGGATGGCGTGTTGAAGATACTGGGTCTGGTGTTCCCGCTGAGCCAGATGCTAGAGCAAACAAGACTACATCCTCGGATGTCGTGCGTACAAAAATTAAAAGTATTCGTCCTGGAAGAAGACTGTAAAATATCACTCCGCCTGAATATTCCATCCTCCTGCGAAATTCATTTCAGTCGATACTGAAGTATAACATTAGGCCTTGAAATATAAATTTTTAAAGTAAATGAGACAAGACGCGAGTAAAACTAGAGTGACAAGAGACAAGCTTACTTGTGAAATTATCTGTTCCCATTGGGGACTTGGCAGCGTCTCAACATATTTCTTAAAATACGATGTTACGAGAGAGAGAGAGAGAGAGAGAGAGAGAGAGAGAGACAGAGGGTAAACAGCGTGTTTGGTCCAGTAGCGTAGTTCCTTGAAACAATCTCTATAATCGGTCGCTCGCCTTGACCCCACCACACACGGGCGATTTCAAGCGCTGTTGACCAGTATTAACAAATGTTACTGCGTCTGGAAGTTCTACTATTGAGAAGAAATTATTACGTTCAGCAACAGCCGCTTCTGATCACTGTATCCCCAAAAATACTTGCAGAAAAATAAGTTAAAGAAAGTGGGAATTGTAATGTGTTAAATTTGTTTTATTAAACTTGTCTGAAACGCATTTCCTGGCAACTGTAGGTTACTTTACAAAATATATTGCGTTATTCACTAACACCTTGCTAGTGTGCTACTGCATTGTCGTTTATTAGTCTTGAATTCCTTTTTCATTCAGTAGTATTTTACTACGTACATTATTTATTTTGCAAATCACCATGTGTCTATACAAATTTTATCAATAGTAGCACTGTAGCAGTGATAATTCTTGTTATAATTTGCATGAGGGAGAGATGGGTTACATGAAATGGCAAAGCTGTGTAATAGATTTGCTCTAAACTTTTAAATTCAAATGTCCATTTTAATATTACGTACTTCATTCTGTTTAGAAGTTAAAAACTTGAATAATAGGTGTTGAACCGTGGCGGCTCGGGTTTGATCTATCGAACGTACCGCGTATAATATTATCGCTGTATAGCGGAGGAAAGGAGAAGTGGCGCCCCCTCGTGGGGGAAGTCGGCGAGGCACCTGTGACAGTGGAGTGGTTGGATTTTGGAGGGCGAGCAGAAACAGTGAGATAGGCAGTAGTGCGCGGAGCGTGAAGCCGTGTCTGCCGACGCCGTGTGTGGTGGCAAGAGAAAAGTTTGCCACGTTACCTGATTGTGTTTGGGCGTTCGCGGCGGACTTGGTGGGTAGAGGCGCCGATGCTGTCGGGAATATGCTGCTTCCTTGTTTATGATGGATTTACCGTTTACTTCTGGTGACTACATTCTCGTCTCTATGGCTCTGTGACTGATGTGATGCCATTGCGAGCACAGTTGGTTTGGATATAAGCAGCATTTTGTTCTCAGTGTCCATCGTTCTGGCGATTACTGAGTGTGCTTGCCGTTGTGTATTTATTGAGCAGTTTGCTTTGGACGCTTGACCTTACTATTAGGAGTCCATATCGTAAGGCCGCGTTTATCAGGTGAGGACTTGTGTACTGCATTTGAAAACTTAGTTGTTGTCAGTCACTGAATTGCTCAATGCATTCATACTTCTCTGCTTAAGTGTTGTTTTACGCCCCTCTGAATGGGAAAATGGTAAAGGGCCTTTCTATTACTGTCCTTCTCGTGTTCCACTGACTTGGTTGTGTTTTTCAGCCACGTAATTTGTTTCTGATTAATGTTTCCCTGTGACATTGAGTGTTAATCTTGTAACGAACACTGTTTTAGATATTTTAATCAGTGTGCTGCAGGACATATCCTATTTGTGCCTCGCAAGTGGAGAGCGGAGGCGGTTTATTGGCCTTGATGATGTGTTGGTAGATCCATTTCACGAGTCCAGACCAGTCACCCGGAGATTTAGAAGTTGTATGTTGTGTTAAGTTAATATTCCTTATCTTAAGCGTAGTGTGCTCATGCACAGGAAGTTTATGTGGTTCTGCGCAGATTGCGCGGTATGTTTGAATGACTCTGAATTCACTGTGTTAAGTGGTGTCCTCTGAGGTGCTGGAAGTAGTGGATAGACAGCTGTTTTGGACACGTTGTATATGCAAATAATTTATGTCCTTATTACGTTGGTGAGTTGCTTGCCCTTTGTGTCACAGGTGGTGCTAATTTCATTAATTTTGCCACCGGTCTTCGCAGAGGCTGCGGGAGGAACCGACCCACTGTGGCAAGCAGTTACGTAGTCGCGCCCGCCCACCGTAGCGGGCGTTGCTTACTAGCCCGACTTCTTCCTGTACTTGGAGCGTGTTGACTGGTTTCTTACGTCTTGCAGTCTGGGAAACCGTGCCTTTGGTGTACACGTGGAAGACTTACGTTTTGCTTCGAGTACCTCGGAGTGGCTCTATGTGGGTAATGAGAACGACTTATGTTGTTGGTGGCTCAGGCCGAAAGTGGTTCATTTGCTAAACAGAAGGTGTATATGCATTTCTTCCCCATAATTCTGTAAACATGTTTAGGTGGTTGTGTTTTTTTTAAGTCAATTAAATTGTTTTTCAGAGGTTACTATGTATGGCCACTAACTTATGCAGACATTTAATAGCAAGACAGTGTACGGAATTCTGGTTTCAAGTCGTGTTGATTATCTGGGGAAATTGCTTTGAACAGACATTTAATTAATTAGTAAACAACTGAATGCTATTTGTGAGTTGAAGTTTGTGTTCCTAAACATATTAACGATTCTTTTTAGTAGTTCACTTATGCAGTTAGGCGATTTACAAGGCCTGTTGTGTTGCTTCCTTTTAAAAGTATTATCAATGTTATAAATCAAGAAGTGTGTTGGAAAAAAAAATAAACAGTGAATGAAGTGCCTCAAATCCCTTTGGTCCACACCTTCCGTCATTCTCCCTTGGGTGGTACTAACAAACCGTGAAAACCCATTTCAGGTGTAAGTATCTCATAAACAATTCAAAATCATTAGATGAACCCCAGTGTATCGTTACTATACATAGTTATTTCCACATCTAGAGCACAAGCTTCTAATGTTAGGACAACCGACTTTTCTTAACAACCGATTCGTCAGTCGACTGTTTCGTTCAGTCGGTTTTTTCAGTCGAATGAAACAACCAAATGAAACATGCCTTGCTACTATGTCAGCAATACGTTGTCACTCACTCACCGAGTTTAAGTGGCTTCAGTCAACGCGAGACAATTGATTGAAACAATTATCCGTCGTCTGCAGACCTTACACGAATGTTTTCAATCACTGACCCCATATGAGTGGTCTCATTCAATGCGAGAGAACCGACGGAGGTCTCCGGGATTGAGTGGCTTTATTTATATACTTTTCAGCCTTTCCGGTTGTACATTGTGACGTGTGGTGTAATTCTGCATGTGTTGTGCTGTGCCATTTCAGCAAGATTACAATAAAATTAGTTACTTATTATTAATGTAACATGAGGTTTTATTTAATCCCTGCTTTACCCGGCTAATGAACGTTATTTTGCTAAAGAAATCTCCACCTGGGAACGTGTAGCAATGTGCAAATGTCACTAAGTACATTCACAAAAGTAATCATTTATAACCGACAAACAAGCCAACTGTAGGGTAAGAAATCTGAACTGAACAAGATTAACGATGTTTAGTAATTTCAGTGCTGCTATTTAAGACTCTTTGCTAGTTGCAGATCGTTTTTCAAAATTATAGCTACTGTTATTCGAGGTGGCAACACTTTTCTTCAAGCAAAATGGACAGTTTTGTCACACAGTACCACAAGTACGCAACACGAATGTAATTTCCTGTCAAAATATTTCATAAAAATTGTTACGAAATTACCACGCTTCATACATCAGCAGATAAGAGTTTAAATTCGTAAGATACTGTTTACATTCATAGAGGTTCAAAAATTGTTCAAATGGCTCTGAGCCAGGCAGCCATATTGCATGCACGAATCCCATACATTGGAAGATTGCCCGAGATTTTTATGCCATCACCGGTCATCAACCGATCGCTACGGTTTGCTCACACATGTACTATCTACGAAGCGATCGGTCGCCCATGTGAAGGATCTTTGCGATCCTTCGCACGCTTATACCGCCCTCAAGATGCCACAGATGTTGCGCGGTTTATTTAAGTGTGACATTATTTAGCCACTGACCCTGAACTGACAAAACAATTTTTACTTACGTTTCACTTGTCTTTCAGCTACCAGAACTATAATAGGTAACTATTGTTATGAACCTATATGGCGCCATATTTTTTATGTAACGAGATTAGTGAGGTGAGCACTACTAAAAAGAAATTTGTTCATTTCAGATTTCATAATCCTGCCCATTAATGTTGTATAAATAATATGATGAAGCCCAGCAAGGAAAGGTAGCTTTCTAATCTCATTTGCTACCCTTTCCTAAGCTTTTCGTAACTGTTACTAATGGAATTTTTATAGCTCTTGTCTCAGAGATTGTAGCGACACATTTGATTCATTCAAGTTTTCCAAAGACGGAATTTCATATATCTTTCAATTATACACTCATGAAATGGGAATTGATAGAAAATGATAGCAATATTATTTTAATTTCTAACGATTACAAAGTATTTGAGGAGAATAGTTGTGTAGAAGATGGAGAAATATGATCTGTAAACAAACATGCAAGAGTGAAGATCAGTTGTATGTGTTTATGCCCGAATTAGGACACATGCTTCCTCAATCCGTTTCTTAATGCTATTTAATTTCATCGTTTCTGCCTGCAACTGTTTGTTTTTCAAAGTTCATCGCACGAAGAAAGAAGAAAAGTAGGACACGGTAGACATGATGGTATACAAGCGCGTGAAGGCCAACTAACACATTCCCACTCCATTCAGTGTCTGTTCTATGCTAAAGCCAATTGTACGGGACAACCATCACGCATAAACAGTGTACAAATGTTCAAATGTGTGTGAAAACTGATGGGACTTAACTGCTAAGGTCATCAGTCCCTAAGCTTACACACTACTTAACCTAAATTATTCTAAGGACAAACATACACACCCATGCCCGAGGGAGGACTCGAATCTCCGCCGGAACCAACCGCACAGTCCATAACTGCAGCGCCTGAGACCGCTCGGCTAATCCCGCGCGCCAAACAGTGTACATAAAGACATTGGCGTACGATCAGATGCATACACGCAAAGTGGTGACAAGCTGCCTTTGAGGAAATTAATGCGTGGCCAACTAGTATGGTATTTTTTGTTGTAAAACTTGTTTTAGTGACGAATTCACCGGAGATTCCACAACACACATCCACTTTCAACTACAGTTTTGAACCTTGCTTGCAGTTAAGAGGGCTATGAAGTATGTTTCATTTATACTTCCATGCCCCACATGTAGGATCTCAAAGACGTAGTAGGGGCGTTCGGATTTACGTCTTGTTGTGTCAATACCAAATGAATTGTGCGATTCACGTAATTGATAAATATAGCCGAATTAGTTCGGCCTTCGTTTTCGTAATTCACAGGAAGATAAGGGTTTAACGTCCTATCGACAACGGGGCCGTTAGTGGCAGTTTTCATAATCCAGTCACTAGTCTCAATTATCTATATTCTTTCTCTCATCCTCTTCTAGTGCAAAGTTGTACGAAATTTTCCAGGACAGTCTACGCACATTGCTTATATTATAGCGTCTGATGGTACCGTCTCACGAATTTACAATTTGCAATTAAGATTAATAATTTTAAACCTGACGGGAAGGTTTTCTAATAGATTACTAACTTGGTGGTACACTCAACAGAGTAAAAAGTAGAAGAATTGTTGCAACAGTTTATGGAATCATACACACTTAACCCAGCAGTGTCTGCTACTTCACGAAATGAACAGAAATTCAGAAACCCAAATTCTTAATTTGGCGCATTTCTATTCAGTTCGTGAAGTAGCACCAGAAATGGAAAGCAGTGCCATCTGTAGTCTGTAACGCGAGAGCAGTTGGTTCGATACGCTGCTGCCAGGGAGCAGCACAATACAGAGAATCCACAGTGCCTCGTCTATAGCCCACCAGACAGAGAGAGAGAGAGAGAGAGAGAGAGAGAGAGAGAGAAGCAGTTTCATTCGTTGCTCCAGAGATGGCGGGCATATACACATCTAAACTGATCTGAAACAGGAAAACATTTGCCTATCTCAACTGTCCGTCGTTTCAAAAAAATTAATAACTCAGCTTGGAAACAATGAAGGACGAGAGAATATTCCACTGATAAGCGTAATTAATGTCTTAATTCATTAAACGAAACGGGTAGAAGAGTATTCTAAATACAAAGGAAGTTTCACAGGGAATATCATTGGCGATAGTACCTGTTTTTGATAAATTTTCTTGATTCTTATCTACTTTCGTAACTTGTTTGCTTCAATTCTTTGATGAGTTACTGGAGCGGACGTGGCCCACCAAACTTTAATGTTACGGAAAATTTCTAATTTAACTTTGTTGGTTTTTGGCGAACACTTCTGGAGGCTAATTAATTAGTAACGACGCCGTAAAATAAAGTTCAGCTCCTTTGTCGGCTTCACTAAGCGGACGCCTGACAAAGTGCGTAGGCTTCGTGCAAACACTGTGCGTAGAAGCGAGATGCAGATTTTGATTTCGTGTGAGTGCGTGCGACGCCGATGCGCTGCAAGTCTGTTGTTAAGCCCGGCAAATCTCGTAACGCATTTCTGTAACGAACGCGGTTCTGTCCCTTACCAATATAAATGCAAATATGGCCTGGGAAATAAGTTCGTTGCGTAGGACAAAACAATCTCTATATCGTTTTATTTTGGTTCTCATGAATGCCATCTTTCGCGGACTAGCCGCCGTAGCTTAAGGATTTTTATTAAAATGCAAATTATTACAATTTGTTCAAGCACGAAACCACTAGCCTGTTTGCGACGGGAGCTCGGTCCATTACAAAAGTTTTGATACCAGTGTTCTTTGCACCGGCGCTTCTATGAAAACCATTGTCAATAATTTAGGGCTGCTGTAATCAAGAGATACGTGTAACTCTTTAATGCACGGCCTACTCTACGCCACTGATGTACTGGGAAATTTCGAACTCAACAGTAACTACTGCCTACCTGAGAAATTTTGTGATCTGAACTCTGATAGTACAGTCCTTCCTGCTGAACACTTCCATATGCAAATCGTTGCAACAATATGACTGCGAGAATTGCGGCATATCGATCGCCTTAAGGTTGGCGACTTTGCTTACCTAAGTTTCAGTCCACCAAGAAACTCCAAAATCACAGGGGTACAGTAAAACTATCCTCCTTCCTGCCCAATGTTTTTCATTTTGTTTGGCCAAAAGAAAAGCAGCGAAATAATCATTAATCCTAAAAGTTACCAAGTGACCATTGTGCCCAATAGTGTAGGGCATAATGGTGACGCAGCTCGAAAACGCTAGATATACACCAGAGTGAACCAGCAACAAATTGCATGTTTCGAGATATTCAGCTCTAAAGTTCAGTTGCAGAAAAAAAAGAAAAAAAAACAGTTATTATCCCAACATATATTCAACATAGCTTATTGGCATTTCGGACAAAATACTCACGCCTTATAGGTAGTAAACGACATTTAACATACTCCGACCATATACTCAGTGTTGCTTATTGGCTTTTCGGTGGAAATACACACACATTTCAGGTGTGAAAAAATTATGGTCTTCACAAGGAAGCGCAATAGAAATCGAACACCTTCATCCTCTAATCGCAGATGTTACCTCTAGAACAGCCCCGTTTCATCCACCTAAGCAAAATGTTATTTGCTATTAAGAGACAGTATCCTGTACAAATTGAATTTTTGGTTATTTCGTTTACCTTCTGACAACACGTCTTCGCTGCACTTTGCAGATATCTGTGTCAGCTCGTAAGTTTTTTTTGTGTGAGTCATGGTGAACAGGCGGAATGAAGTACACCATTGGCTCGAGGACTTCCTTCTTTGCACTCTTGGGTTCTTGGTGCTCAGGGCAATGTTGTAAAGTTCACCTGGCCGGTCTCTAAGCCGTATAGATAAAAATATTTCTCCCTGTGAAACACTGTCTTGTTTCGTTATGCCTCACGAATATTTAGGATAGTGCACATAATTTGCCATAGAAAACTCAATATGACAGAATTTGTAGCTTGTGTACTCTGGCATAAGACACTCAGAATAATGAAACCAGTTTTAACTCTGAAAAATTGCATTCAGAGGAAGAAGAACAAATTTACAGAATGAAGTATATGTAAAGAGGAAAAAGTGAGTTATATAATATAATTCTCATTATTTTCAAGAAGATTTCATTAACAGCCACAAGAAAAAAGTGAAGTGATTAAAATATTTAAGGTACAGTTTTACACAAATAGTCCTTTCGTTCTCATAAATGAGCGCACACTCTTTGAGGGCCCAGACTGCATATTCTCTGCACTGAACCTCAATCTGTGCTCGAAAACGTTTCCGGAAACCAGCAGTCCACATCTTTCCACCCATTCTCGTCTCCTTATTAAAATTATGAGGAATACGTTGCTCTTCACAAATTCTTAACTGTCGTGCCGAAATATTTTGTCTACGAAAATACGAGCTGGCCGTAAATTCCTTTTTCTTGTTTTGAGGTAGAAACGGATGAAAATCCCCTACATACTTCTCTTTACTCAGCAGCACGCAGTAGATTTTTATTCGAAACACTCCTCATCAGCGTGTCCCTTGGAACTCGATGGAGGATTGCAACAGTTTTCGAGAGCCATGCTGTCCTTCACAGCCGTCTTCCTCTCTCCATGTGACGCGGATCCTGTGGATTGTCTGACCGTGCTTATACGCACACCAAAAAAAGTTTTGTGTCACCCCGGCTCCCAGAACTGAAGATAGAAGTTGACTTTGGATATTGTGTCACAGACACAGTCCTTTTGACTGTTCAGAAATGTTACTACACCCGTCTAAAGGTGTAAACAACCATGCATGAGCAGCGCCTATTAGACTGAGGGGGTCCGACAGCCGATAGTTCCAGTCATTCAACCAGGAAGGAGGTACACGGCTCGTGTTGTCTGTAGTTCAACCACGCCTGGACGGTCAATACCGTGGTTCGATCGCGTCCGCAATGTTACTTTCCGCCAGGAACTGCTCTCAGCAAGGGATGTGTCCAGGCGTCTCTGAGTGAACCAAAGCGATATTGTTCAGACATGGAGGAGATACAGGTAGATAGAAACTGGCGCTGCACAGTAAATGTTCAGTAAATGTTTTGCGTCCGTTATCTGGCCTTGTGCCGAAACAAATATGCTTACATCAACTGAAAATGATCGACACACGATTTTCTTTCCTAGTAAACTCAAGGCAGGGAGTGAGCTGTTAAATTCCTTGGGAGAGGTTCGACCGCAATTGCCTATAGGGCCATCGATAGGGGGCAACCGTGACGGACTCACCGCTTTATATCGAGTGACCCAGTTAGTTGCCCATTGACTATGATTTTAGAGTGACTTCCTTGCAAAATGCTTCGGACAAGTTAGGAGAATTTCCAGCAGATACCAAATTTGTGCAATGCCTTTAGTAAAAAACTGTGAGAGATTCAGAGCAAAGCTTTCGAAAAATGAATAGATACGAGTATTACAGAACCCTTTGTTTTACAGATATCCGTGATGATTATTATGTCATGACAGTCATTAAGGGTGTGGCGATACTGCGTCCAGGGGCTGTGGTAGTTTGGTATTCTCCTACTATGTTTTTCATTACGTTCACTGCTCACGCTAGTATTTTGTAATCAGCATTCCTTAAGGATATCGGCCTAAGGGGTTCGATGATTATTAGGAGGGGGGGGGGGATCGATAAGATGAGCTCCTCAAGGAAGATTATAGGTAGCTGTTGGACTTTCCATTCATCATTGAATACGTTAATTAGCTCTTCTTCACTTCTTGAGTGAGGTAAATGATAATGATGTTTGGCTTCTGGGGCGCTCAACTATCCGGTTATCAGCGTCCGTACAAATTCCCAGCCTTAGCTCAGTCCAAACACACTACTTTCAGGAATTTAGATGAAATGATGAGGAGAAGACAAACACCCAGTCATCTCGAGGCAGGTGAAAATCCCTAACCGCGCCACGAATCGAACCCGGGACCCCGTGCTCGGAAAACGAGACGCGACCGCGAGACCAAGAGCTGAAGACTTAAGTGAGGTAAAATTAAGCTGGTAAGTCATCTATACCTCGTGACCCTCCTTTGGGATCTAAATAGCGCTTCATTTATTTCCTCCTCTGTAAATTCTTCGCTGGCAGAAATGTTGTGTACTTCTGTCAGCACTTCCTCAATACCATCCAGAAAAGCTGATTTCGAGGTTCACCTCTACGGCCGCTGCAGCATATAGCTCACAGAAATGTTGCAGCACTCCTCTTTTGATATCAGCCTGCTGCTGTATTATCTCGTTCCCTGTCTTGAGTTTATCTATTAATTTTTGTCCTTTTCTATGATATTAGGTGGAAAAATGATGCATTTTCCTCTTTGAAAATACTGTCAGCTCTGATCATTGTTTGCAGACCATCTAGCTTTCTTCTCTGTACTGGCATTATCAGTGCCTTTATCTGCTTTATCTGGCTACTGTTAGTGGTGACATCTTGTGTACTTTGATAAAATTTTCGGAGACACAAGTAATGAAATTCCTCTGTACTTTTCTCTTACTTATTTTTGTTGTAACCGTTGTGTCTGAGCAATCTCCCTAACTTGGGTCTCGCATGACACACCCACCAATTTAATCTGTTGGGTAATTCACTATGATTGTTACACTTCCTATCATGTTTCCAGCACCAAAATGTTTAATTCCCATCTTTAAGTAACGTAGTGATTGATTTTCAGTATCATTTTTCTAGGAAAGTGTTCGCTTCTGTAAATTGATTCTGGTAATATAAACACAACGATCCGAAAAATTTACACGCCAGACTTCTGACGTGATGATGTTACGTATGAAGTCTTCTTGGTTGTAAATCCGGTCTATTCTGCTCTCTGAATGACTAGTCTGCGATTGTTGCCTCCCACGTGTCATGAATATTTAAGTTTTTAACCATGTGTTCTAGTTCCATGCATCAGTTGAGATTTGGCTTTTGATCTTTTTCTGTTAATAACGGAGTTAAGATCACCACCAAATACAATGCTGTTCCATGTCGCTGGTAAAACAGACAACGATTCAATGTTTGAGAAACTCGCCTCGCTCCTGCTTCCAGATGCTGCATACACATTTACAAATGTTGTGTCTTATGTTTGGCCTGATATTACCTTACCACTTAATAGCCTCCCAGATTCAGACACTTGGATGTACCCTTTTGTTAATATCGCCGTACCCCAACTTTCAGGTCTGTTGATAATTACGTTGTATCCTGTAACTTCACATATATTGTTAGTTTTGACATTTTCCAGCAATATTATATCTGTTACAGCCGCGTATAGGAACAGTTGGAGACATGTCGGTGTCAACTTAGTTGATATTTAAAGCACAAATATTGTAATTTTGATAGGTCATAAATGTCTTTTGCAGTTGTGAATTAATTTTTCTTTGTTCTCCTGGCTGTACTTGTTGTTCCTGATCTTGTAATGGGTTTGTATTTTGGACTGACAGTGAGAATAGGGTTCGCGTCTCTTTTCCTATATTTCTGTTAGATTCTGCTTTATCCCATAATCCCCAACTGCTGTACTTTCTTCCTTCCCTTAAGATTTTCCGCAGACAGTTGATGTTCGGTATGGAACGCCATTTCTGAGTCAGACATTTCTACAGCTTCAAAGTAGCTGTCCCCTAAGTCAATAATGGAACTTGTTGTGCACTCTTCGTTAACATCATTTCGCCCCCCTTCGTTACTACTCACAGAAATTTTTCTCTTAGAACTTTCAATCGAAACTTGACCCAGAGTTTCTGTAACAGCACACTCAAATCCATCTGTATGTGTTCCATTGTTTCTGATGGTGAATCCACAGATGCTTCCGCTGGATGTAGTTGCAAGATTTGGCTCCGGAGCACCGTCCATCTCGTCACCACGAACGACTTCCATGCGGACATTCTGAATTGGTTGTTGCAAACTGTCCGACTGTGATCGCAAATTTTCACTTTAATGATCTGAATATTTACCACTTGTTGCCTCGACAACGGTAGTATCAGCTGTGTTATCATCTCCAGCTATACTATTGGCATGGGCGTGATTGTCAGGTAATGGGTCAGTAATCCCCGTTTCTAAATCGGTTTGGCTCTTTCCACGTACGCCTAAACGCGGAGAGGCCAGTTCGATTGAAACATTTAGAACGTCATTCCTGTCTTCAGCCGGCCGCTGTGACCGAGCGAATATTTCATATAAGGATCCACATAGTATGTCCTATCATAGTCACCATAGTTAACGCATCTAGTGCATGGAAGTCGGAAGGACGAGAAACCCGGACAATCCGTTGCCGAGCGGTTCTAGGCGCTTCAGTCCGGAACCGCGCTGCTGCAACGGTCGCAAGTTCGAATCCTGCCTCGGGCATGCATGTGTCCTTAGGTTAGTTAGGTTTAAGTAGTTCTAAGTCCAGGGGACTGATGACCTCAGAAGTTAAGTCCCATAGTGCTCAGAGCCATTTGAACCATTATGTTTTCAGGCTTATTGATTAGAGTCGCGGGATCATTAACAGCGAATGAATTACTTTTAGCTGCCTTAGCACTGTTTACTACAAGTTCACTACTGATTCCTGCAACAATGTCTAAAAATACAGGTTTATATCTAATTAGCTTGAGTTCAAGACGGAATTTCGGTCTCCTTCAGTCTTGTTTGACGTGATCTGTTTCATTACATATGAAGTATGCTGGTAGTTGCCCCATGTGTGTAATGTATGCTTGATAGCCCCCAGAACACATAACAGACGAGATTGGTTCTTTTACTTCCGTTTTTAAATAACCCTGATTCCATTATGGGCGGAAAACGGCTAAAAATCTGCCCAGACATCGTATCATAATGCTGCTGTTTGGTTTTTATGACTTCGTTTGGAACCCCCATGGGTATGTTAAAGATTTCTTCGACTGGACACACAGTAAACTTAGCTTAGAGTATGTTGCTAATGTTAACTCAGAGTGACCAGTATACACACAAATTTGTAAATAGCAAATCGACTCGGCTACATTCAGTTGCACACTCTCTGCTTGATCTCTTGTTAGTTACATGTGTGTAGTTGCCCATCTCTGGATTTCGAGAGCTGTTAGCCGCTCGTTCTGCTTGTGAATGCCAGATTCACAGTATTCTTCTGAGAGAAGGTTTCCATTGTTGTTTATCCTTTATACTTTCTCACACACTTAGAAAAATGTAAAGACTACCACTTTCCGCGTAACCCAGCTCTATAGTAAACGCTACGCGAGGCCACCGATTGCGTGCAACTTGTAAACACCGGCTGCAGCGCATGTCCTTGCGTGACCGACCGCTCCGACCGCCGGAACGGAACTGTGCATTCCACAGAAAATGTTGTTAGCTGGTGACGGCTCTTAGTACGCATTCGTCGACGTAGGGATTTGTCGTTACGTAACCACTGTTTAAACGCGACTGTGTTAGGAAACTGAAGTTGTTACATAAATTTATAATAATTACGTGAAGTGGGAACTTAAATTGAATGAGATCGTCTCAAAACCATAAGCAAGGTAATTGTATGACAATGCAGTATCCTTCCTCCTTCAAATGACTAAGAGCAACTGAGTGGTTTTCGAGTGGCACTTTCGTGCTATTGTTGTACTTGCAGCGCTGTACGGACTCACAGATTCTAACGGTCATTATACGCCCGTTGGCCATTTTACCTGAGGTTCAACTACCTCCCTAAGACTAGATTTTAAAAAAAAATATTTATTGTACATGTAGGCGTAGGCTTCTACAGCCGTTGTCACAATCAATAAAATTCTCCTCGGTATGCGACTGCATTGTCACAGTGTTAAATGAAATGAATGCCCCTAGCTGCATACAGGCGTTGATATAAGTCAACGAGGACAGTTGAAAATGTGTTCCCTGACCGGGACTCGAACCCGGGATCTCCTGCTTACATGGCAGACGCTCTATCTATCTTTCTCTTTTACGTTCGTTGCGTTTGGTCTGGGCGGACGTCACAAGCCATCCGTGGAAGTTGATCGTTGATCCCTTTACTAAGTTTTTTTTTTAATTACAGAGAGCAAACAGCCCTATGACCGGACATGCTGAGCTACCGTGCCGGCATATACATGTAAGGGTGCCATCTGAGTCACTGAGGACGCAGAGGATAGTGCGATTGCAGGGACTTATCACTGGCACGCCTCCCGTGAGACCCATTTCCCAACTTATTGTCTCGCACTATATTCATAGTACCCCTGCCCATTATATATATATATGTATACATATATATAGATGGTACCTGTTCTTTCAGACATGTCCGAAAAACACATACTATCTTCATATATACTGTGTTAAATTCTCCGAATATTTGAAATGGCGTTTCACAGGGTGTCAAGTTAGCAAAAACTCCCTGAGGAAGACCGCTTGAAGTAGTGGCCGAGACGTCAAGAATTTTGCACATTGAAAACGCGGTCACACACCCTGAAGAATTTTAAATATCGGATTAAAAAGTCTGTACACACAATATGCAGCTGTTTTTCAATCTTATGAAATATTTAGACTTCATGAAGCATCTTCCTGTTTTACGTTACACGGCATTATTTTTAGTATTGCCTTGTCCTCGCGTCTGTCTGACAACTGGGAGAAAAAAACACACTAAACCCCAGTGAGAACAATAGATGTTATTTCAGTTTCCAGTTGTTCATTGTATTATCTTCACATATTTCCTAATTAATTTCCTAATTAGTCCTTAATTAGAACTACGTTTGCTTAAATCGGAATCTAAAGTCAATGACGAAAGTTACTTTCGCACTACGTGTCTCTTCCAAGTAAAATAGCTCTATGAAACTTGGATCATACATAGAAAGAACTGTTACAACATAGTACAGAAGGTAAGAGAAAGAAATACGCAATGAGACGAAAAGAAATGAAACTTTTATTCAAAAATACAAATTACATTCAAGATGGTCCCCTGGCCATTGCAGAAGGCGGTGCATTGTTGTCAATAGCGTGTGTGATCACCAAGGACGGCAATGTACACTCTGCAATATGTTCCCATTCTCGCTACGAGGTTGGTAAGAAGTACCTACGGTACAGCGTTCCACTCCTCCAGCAGCGCGGTTAATAGTAGCTGGATGGTCGTTGAACCTGCCGCAGTACGTCACCCCAAAGAATTCCACACTTGCTCTATAGGATTTAAGTCGGGAGTATGGGCAAGCCAAACCATTCACCGAATAACATTTCGTTCCCAGAGCTTCTCCATCAGCTCAGTTCGATACGGTCGCACATTGTCACCCATAGAGATGAATTCATGGCCGAATGCAATCCTGTAAAGGCACGCATGGCTGCGGACAGTGTCACAGTAACTTTGACCAGTGAGCGTACGGTGTTCAAAGATTTTGGAGGTCAGTACAACAATGCATCTTAATCCCTAGCCAAACCAGAACACCTGCACCACCAAAACGATCATTTTCGACAATGCTGGATGTACTCTCATATGGCGACAGTGATAACACGAAATAAATCCAGGTACGTTGTTGAACATAATGGTTTTGGTGGTCCACGTGTTATTATGTGGAGAGGCATAATGTCGCATAGGCGTACTGACCACCAAATCTTTGAACGCGGTATACCCACTGGTCAATGTCACTGTGACAGCTCTGCGCACTAGACTGTCCTTTCTGTCGTCTCGACATAATTACTGCAGACCGCATGCCGAGTGATGTGAGACAGCGGTAAGACGCTGGATTTGTATTGGTGATGATGATGTTTGGTTTGTGGGGCGCTGAACTGCGCGTCATCAGCGCCCATACAAAGTCCCAATTTTTATACAGTCTGATTTTTTACACCATCCAGTCTGGCGACTGTCTCGAATGATGGTGATGAAAATAAAATGATGAAGACAACACAAACACCCAGACCGCGGGCAGAGACAATCTCCAACCCGGCCGGGAATCGAGCCTGTAACCCCGTGATCCACAGGCAGCAATGCTAGCCACGAACCACGAGCTGCGGACTATTTGTATGGGTGAGGACGAAGGTTCTAATGCACATCGGGCAATCGAGAATTAGATTCCCCTCGTTTTCTCTAAATCGGGATGGATCGTTTGAAAAGAACGCAACCCATTTCTTTCCCCATTCCTCCGCCCCCAACCCGAGTTTTCTGCTTCGCCTCTAATGACGCAGTCGCAGACATATCGTTAAGTCCTAATGTTCATATCATCTAAGGGGCGATGAAAATCTTCCCGTTTGAGTGATTTGCTGCAGTGTATGTGCAGCGTAGCACTACTCTATCCCGGTATACAAGCACCGATATATCGGCGACGGATTATCTGGGTTTCTTGTCTTTCCGTCTTGCATGCAGTAGATGGATGAACTATGGCGACTATGATAGGACATACTATGTAGATCCTTATATGAAGTATCCGGTACAGTGCTATTACGTATTATACGATACACATTTCAAAGTGTAGCAAACGTTAAAATAAAACTTTTTGTGCGCTATACTGTATCAAGTAGCGTTGTACACGAGATACATAAAATATCACATTCCCAGTTTAGTCAACCACAACTCACTTAAACACAATTAACAGGAATCTTTAATTAGTGGAAAACATCGTACTGTAATCTTAAACTTAACGAAATTTACATAAAAACTAATTATTTTATTTATGTAATGAATAATGAGTTCACCAAAATCGATTATTTCATAAAACGTGAAAATTAATGTTTTGCGTAGATTTCTGGCTACCTGATGCACTGAAAGGCACGTTCACCCTCAAGTGGTTATGTTTCTACAAAAATTAAAATCAGATTCATTGTAATTAATTCTGTAATTACGAGTTCTAGAACTTTCGGTCATAAACAAACTATTATTTCGATCATTTGGTCAAAACGAGATTACCATGTAAAATTTGAACCTCAAAATCTATTTCGCGATTGTGTAAAGTGCTCCAAAATATGTTAGCATTAAAATTTCTGTTGTAATTAACGAGATATTAATTATTTTCTGTCAAGTACTGTCAGCCACATTTCTCAAGCAGTATTTCGATACTAAATTTGGAAAGCAATTTTAGAAATCATATTTATTTTAATCATTCATTTATTATCTTCAACCCCACTGGGAGATACCATGGAAATGCCAATGCCAATCCCAGGCATGGAGGGGGCTGGATGTGGAGCTAACAACCTTATCCCATAAAAAGAGCTGGTTGCGAAACCAAAGGACAAAGGAAGCCGGACGGATGTAACGGATATACGGGCTTGGCAACGGAAACGGCATATGAATTGGTATTTAGCGACAGGGAATGGGAGTTAGAAGGTGGAGAGCCAAGGCAGCTAGCAGAGAAGAGTAGGCGGAGATTGTCCAGAAGGCCAAGGCTGTACACCGGCTGTAGCGCCAGGGAGTAAGTAAGCAAGTGAAAATGTAACTTTGATTTCTTATGAAACAACCGGTCTTAATTGTAACTCAGCTAGCGTGACTTTGTTGAACAATACTTTCTAGGAACTTATATTGTTAATAAATTGTATAACCTGAGAACGTAAGAGCTCGGGAGTGGCAGTTGTTGTCACTTAGTTCTAGTACATGGTCAGCAAAGCCAGCTTCTTTGACCTGTGCACTGTATGAATGTTCTGGAACAACATAAACATTAACACAAAGTGCAAACTATGTACTTGTGTATATTATTTAATATCACTGGTATTTCACATTGACTCCTGGGATTTCTGCAGTGAAGAAGTTAATATTATGAACCCTTATTAACAGTGAACTGGTGGAGAAAGGTCATGGAAACCAACAAGATAAGTACACACTCCAAGCATTCCGTTGAACTTAACACAGACTCTTAATCTGCGAGTATGTTAGTCGAACGTTTCAGCTGTAATCTGCTAAAAAGAGTTTGTTACACGATGAAATTACAAATTGCCCCCAACATGGCAAACATGCTGTTATTCTTGCCTTGGCTATCAAAGGGGAGAAATACCGGTAGACAGCCATCGGAGAATGAAGAATGTGCATGGGGAAGCATTTCTGTCGAAAAACGCTGTTGCGGAATGGTACGCCAGGTTCCGTGTTGGGTGCTGCTCCTTCATGATAGCTCACGTCTACACGTCGCAAATATCGTAACGCAAAGTGGGAGACACTCAAGCATCCGCCCTACAGTCCTGGTGTGCGCTGTAATTATCACGCCTTTGGTCCCTTAAAAAAGGCCTTGAAAGGCCGACGATTCCTATCGGATGAGCATGTGTAGCAGGCAGTTGCGGAATTCTTCACGTAGCAGGGCGTGGTGCTTTACCAAACAGTATATTCAACCTGTTGGGCTTGTGAGGTGATTTTCTTAAATTTACCGGCGGGTTTGCCTGATTGGCATACCGAGACCGGACTGTACGGCCTTCTAACGGAAACATGTTGATCGCCTCTATATATTTAACCCTTGGTCCTCGTTTATACGAAACTATTCGGAAAGTAAGATCCGCTAAGTTTCGAAATGCAAACGACAGTGAAACTGTATTGTAGCTATGCGGAGACGTGTTAGGCAGTGTTTCTTGTATGTCTGTCCATCGCATCAGTTCGTTCTTTTTAACTGTGACCACACAGTGAACACGTGAATACGGCCAGAACAATAGTGTGTCCCGCCAAATATTGCCGCCCTCTGCGAAGTTTCTCCTGATTTAATGCAACCCCACATACCGTAAGTGCCACATTATTCATGAAAATTCTCGGCCGCATTCTGCAGGGGCAATGACAACGCCTCTGGAGCGTTTTCGATTGGAAACGTTTGCTGCCACATCATACAGCCAGGACTGCGCTCCCTCTGATCTTCATCTCCGCTCACATGAATCGCTGACTTTGAAGAAAACATTTTGGATGAGACGACGAAGTGCAGGCCATAGGAGAAGCGGCGGAAAGCACAACCGGTTGCCTTCTGTGACGAGGGTATTGGGAAGCTGTTACAACGCTACGACACATGTCTTAGTCGGAGGGGCGGCTATGTAGAGAAGTAGCTGGAAGACGTTGCAAAATGTTGCAGATAAAATATTTTTCATTTTCGTTGTGGTATCATTTCGCGAGTGGTCGGACCTCACTTTCCAATTAGTCCTCGTAGTTTTTCTCTTCACACTTGCATGACGATATGAGCTGTTCTTTGATACCTGAGAATGTTCCCCTACAATCTGTCCTCTCTTTTAGTCAAGTTGCGTTATATACCTCGCTTAGTTGCGATTCGATTCACTGCTTTTCCACTTCTTACCCGATCTGTCAAACTGATTTTCAGCACCCCTCTAAAACATCACATTTTAAACGTTACTGTTTTTCTGTTGTCTGAATTGTTTATCGTTCAAATTTCACTTCTAATTAAAGGCGCTGTACATTCCAGAGACTAACTATTAATCTATACTTTACTTAATAACTAGGTTCAGCAAAACGTTTTTTTTTCAGTTATTAACAACGTATTTAATTAACGTATTCACCTGTTAATGTAACTACTTACTTTAGGGTCTCCGCCGTTTCGTCAGTTGCTTTTGTTACTCATATTCTGAACAATATGAGATTGTATATGTAATTATAACAACTGTCGTTACTACATTGCTGATTTTTTGTTTACTGTTTACAGACAATAGCATTAAATTGCATAATATTAATAAAAGAAGTAATTAAATTGAAAGTTTTAATTATCTTCACTGTACTTAATTATTTACTCAAAACAGATAATCGCCTGATGTGCAACCTTTGACCCAAGAATATTTTTGGAATCCTGGAGAGGTCGACTACTCTTAAGAAACCAAACCCTGTAAGTTGTCAAACTTTTTAAACGTGACTTGTCATCTGCAGCGCTTTCTCAGTGATCACACATTAACACCATCCCACTTTGTGCTGACATGTGCGCTACATGGCGTGTGGCACAGAAGCTTGGCTCCAGGAAGTACTTGGCGCCTCAACGTTGTGAATGTTACAGGTTTCTTCGTATGTTTTAAGAGATTACGGACAGCCTTGTGACGATGGAAGTTGTAAATCCTGATTCTCCTCTCCACCTATCAGGTGCATCTGAGTCGTGACCATGAGGTACCATTTGTTTCCAAAATATTTCTTGGATAAAAATCTTGTTGGCCTCCTGTATTACGTACAATAGTGACCTGCCCCGGGCTTCGCGAAGATAGCATTGAGTGTCTACGACCAGATGAATTGTTGCTTGATGTATGGTGTAGATGCAATTGTTCTCAAACGATTGGAGGGAAAAATTTGGTTAAAAGTATTTCATTATTTCAAATTTTAGGTGTCGCACCGCAGGATGATAATGAGGTGATCATCTTACTTCTCTTTGTTCGAAGAATTTGCAGCGAATTAAGAGTGCTAATTGCGACTGCCAAACTGTGCGAAGATGAAACTGACAGTCTGAAATTGTCCTCATACTTCGAAATGTATATCTCATATCTGAGAGATGAATGCTAGGTTAATAGACAGAGTGAAGGTTAGTGACTTAACCGGGATTCAATGCCACCATCTTTTGGTCCCAACCGTACTCTCTACCGCGAGACCACCACACTAGATGCGAAGTGCGTTCTAGAGGCACTGCTCTCGAGCTTTGGAGGCTGTTTGCCAGGTGGCAATGACAACGTTTACACAACTTAATTCTAATTCATTATATTCATACAATTTGTACTAAACATTTATAAACTATACTCAGAAACATTCGTCGTGGATCAGCGTACCTATTAGTCAAAACCGGGTCAATCTCCCAACAGCATATATATATATATATATATATATATATATATATATATATATATATATATGCAGAAATGTATATTTATTGTACCATTCGAAACTCAGTTCCCAAGCGTTACTATCTTAAATTATACGCATCAGTATTGCCCTTCCATATCTTCTAATGTCTTCAGCACGTCTTCCATTACACTTTTTTTTCTTACTCAGTGGAGCAAAGAACTTTATTGGTACACTGACGATCCATTTCCTCACTACGAGTCCCTTTTCTCCACCAACTCATTACATACGCGATTACGTCTGCTATTGTCTGTTGCGTGATCCCTTTGTTTGTGCTTCTATTGCTCTAAATAGTTCCCATCTTATACATCTTGATTGCTTAATAAGCAAGCTTAAGTTTTCATTTAGTTTCACGTTACAAATGCATGTCTCAGATATTTCGAAAGGTTCGATACGCACTGACTGTAAGATATTTATTTCAGATATTGTGGAGATTTGATTCTGAAATCTATATTCAGTTTATCAAACACACTCATTCCTCAATTTCTTTTGCAGATCATCTAGTTATCGTTTTAAACTGCCTTAATAATGGAAGGGCAAAATAAAACTGACCAAGAAATTATTTCATTTATCCTTAACACACGAAACTCAATTCACCCGCATCAGACGCAGACGATGTAAACTGGGTTGCCTGCCTCAAGGCACATGAAGTATTTTCGGGCCATTTTTACTCCGGTCGCTATAGAAAAGGTTATCTAGTCGTTCCAGGAATGCATTGTTGTTGGATACTGCTGATACGACTGTCTTTAGTGAATGTGTTGCTTATGTATCATATCAGTGTTATTATAATTAGTTTTGGACTGTTTCGAAGTTTCGAAACTTCCACGTTTTTGTGTCTTAACAGACTTCCAGACTTCATTTTTTTTTACTTCTTGGGATCGAGCAAGGAACTGCCTCTGGTATACTTATATCCATTCCCTGACTACTAGTCCCCTCTCCCCACTATGCACGAAACTATTTCTTCCTCAGGGTTTACGCTTTGTCTTCTGCTTTCCTTCACTTTATCTGAGTCTCCTTTAAGTAACCCGTACAACACTTCCATGTTATATTCTTTATCAAGCGCCAATTGTTATAAACCTCCGGTGTTAGCATTTTCCTATCCCTAATGGTACAAAACGATTCCTTGGCAGATGGAATTTGTCGCTGAAGCTAACGCGTGACATATTACAAATAATGTGTGTGGGCCTACACAGATTCAAGGAGAGGAGAGCGACACTCGAACACAGTTTATTAATCTCACTCACTGTTGTGGTGGTTCACAGGCTGTCTCGAGCTGCACTGCTTTCGTACATCACCAGCCATTTCACTTTTCTATGCAGGTGAAGTGCGTGCTAAATAATGTATCGCAACCTAGGAACACATCTGCTCATATTGTCGTAGCGATTCACTAAAACTACCTACTTGTTTTGCATTGTTTGTAGACATATATGCAAATGTTAAAGACGAAGGTAACTTTCGAATGATGAGTCATTTCCAAGTAACGCAGCGTGATGAAACTTCGAACATTCATAGAAAGAACAGCTGGAGTGTCGCACAGAAGGTAAGTGAAAGATTTTCGCAATGTGACGAACAGAAGTGACACTTCTATGCAAAGACAATAATTGCACCGAAGTCATCATGATTCATTATGATCCTCAGGATATTACAACCGGTAGGACTTGGTTCTTAATAGGACAGCAATGTATGCTCTGCAACGTGCTTCCATGATGGATTCAAGGTTGGTAGGAGTTTCTTTTGTAGAGAGTTGTATTCCTCCAAAAAAGCGGTTGACAACTGCTGGACGATCATTGGTGCATGAAGACGTGCTACAACACGTCTCCTGAACGCCTGCTACATGGGATTTAAACCGGGGGAACGGCCACGATAGTCCATTCCCCAAATATCTTACCGTTCCAAGAGCTCCTCACTTGCGCAGTTCGATTAGGTCACGCATTCACAACCACAAAAATGAAATCAGGACAAGTGCAACCGATAACAGATGCACATGGGGAAGGAATGGAGTGTTACAATAACGTTTACGGGTGAGTGTACCGAAATCAAAGATTTAGAGTTCAGGACGCCAATGCAACTTTGTGCCTCCCCACATCAAAATAGTTGGATTACCAAGACTATCATGTTCGACAACGCTAGACGAGGGGTGGGATCCCGTATTGTTATATCGGAGTCCAGGTGGCCCCTGAGGGCCGGCAACCCATATTACACAACAGAGGACGGGGTTGCGTATGCCCAAGGCGTACCAAATCACCATGGTAAACACCGGCTATTTATATACAAGATAATGGAAACAGACATTCTAAGCACTACTTTCTGCAGAGGGAGCCCGAGCCACGGCCTGTAGAAAGTATCACTACGCCAGAAAGTGATTGGCTGGAGAAAGCTATTTAGGGGTAGTACCAGCCCCAAAGTTCAGTTCACGTAGGATGCCGACCTCGTGTACTGCGACCACTGAAGATTACATCTTCGTCTCTGAATTGGACTGTTACTAGTATATATATATATATATATATATATATATATATATATATATATATATATATATATGTGTGTGTGTGTGTGTGTGTGCTATCACGAACCTTTGTGGAAAGTTAGAAGTGAACTTTTGTTTGCCTCAATTAGGAGACTTTTACTGGCCTCGTTACTGTTAACTTTCGTTTGTTGTTCAGTCATCAACCCTGTGAACTTACATAAATAAAAGTTATGTTTGTGAAAAATTGCGAATTGTCAATCACAACACGTATTACAGCCAGAACCGTTATCAAAGATTGTAGTTTTGGTGGTCAGAGTGATACGGTGTGGGGAGGCGTAATGTTGAATGGGTGCACAGACCTCCAAATCTTCGAACATGGTCACTCACCTGTCAAACTTACTGTGACACTGTACCGCTGCCCCACGTGCGTCTATTGAGGGGTGCATTCGACCATGACTATGATTTTATGGATACAGTGAGCGGGCCGGCCGAAGTGGCCGTGCGGTTAAAGGCGCTGCAGTCTGGAACCGCAAGACCGCTACGGTCGCAGGTTCGAATCCTGCCTCGGGCATGGATGTTTGTGATGTCCTTAGGTTAGTTAGGTTTAACTAGTTCTAAGTTCTAGGGGACTAATGACCTCAGCAGTTGAGTCCCATAGTGCTCAGAGCCACAGTGAGCGACCGCATCGAACGGTGCAGGGGAACGAGCCACTTGGAAGAAGAATATATGTGGTGAAAGGACAGGCCTGGACGTCCTACTATTTAAATGTCACCGAGCACGTATGGGATACTTTGGGAGAGACGTATTGCACTATCGACCATCCAACGCCAACAGCGCTGGTGAAGGAATGGAATTCCTACCACAAGATCTTCCTACCATCGCAGTATGGGAGAACTTCATAGGACATGCATGACCGTCCGTAGTGGTCCCACGCTCTTCCTCTTTCCCCCCCCCCCTTCCCCACCCCTTTTTATAATATCAAGGGGACCGTCAGGAATCGGGGAGACTTCAGTGTAATTACTGTCTTCGATAAAAGTACAATTTCTGTTTGTCTGACAGTGTATTCCTTTCAGTCAACTTCTGCACTATATCATAGCAGTTCTTTCTATGTATAGTCTGACACATCATGGGAAAGTTCCTTTCGTACCTTAGTTTTGATCGTCAGTGTATATCCTCTTATGCCGTGCTTTTGCAACACAGTTCGATTCCTGCGCCACTCGGAAGGCAGCACGAAGGGCGGAGGAGGCCGCTCAGTGCTGCAGACGACGCGCGGAACGTCAAGGCACCACCGCGTGAGATAAACGAGCGACTGCAGCAACAGTTAGGGAGGGAGTCGTGTTTGCGGCTGCCGACCAGTCGGAACTTTGAGGCAGCGCCAGGGAGGTCGATGTTGACCTGCTGGCTGACAACAGACAGCGGAGCTGAGAGCACGGAGGAAGCACCATTTGGCATTCTCTTGGTTCGAGTAGGGTCGGTTCCTTAGACTTTCGTGAGGCATCGGAACGGTCGGAGCTTGAAGCTCGTGCCTGGGAATACGATGGCCGGTCACTGGCTGACAACACACTGGTAGCTGCGTCTAACGCACTTGGAGCGTTGTCGTTTTGGTTCCGGTTAGTCTGTTCCTAGACGCATGCTGCTATCAGTACAATAGTCTGGGCCATTGGAAGCTACCGGCTGACAACAAGCGGAGAGCGGTGCCGAGTGAATTTCTCGGGAAGCAACGGAACAGCCTGGATTTCACGTACACACCGGTGAGGCTAGTCGCGGTTGGCGGCTGACGACACAAGAGGGTTCCCGAAGGCGCAGAGGACGGGCCGAGCCGCGTTGCTTTGGCGTCCTGGAATTCTATTCCTAGCTGCATCGCGAGAGCGCGGACAAGGAAGGCGGCCTGTTCTGTGTCTGGTGCCTGACGTACAGGGCTCCCCAAAGGCCACTACAAGCTAGGCATGCTCTCTATGCGGCTGACTGTGTACTGACAGGCTACACAACAGGTACTGGTGCTACGGATCTTACGTGGACAGTGATTGTGTATCAACTGGCCATGTATTAATACCACCAGTATTGGGTTGCGTGTAGATGGTTCCATCCGGTTAGTTAAACACGATGGCTGTCCTGTAGAGTAAAGTTATTATTTAACAGTTTCATTCTGTCTCTGACGGATTTTGAGCACAACAAGCTAGAGTGCGAGTTTTGTGGAATTTATTTCATTTTTGTGGCCTGGAAAGTAATATTATTTCTTCTGATTTTTTGCATCGTCAGATAATTCTGTATGCTTACAAATTTGGTTCATTTCATTGCGGGCTTCAATTAATGTTATATGGATGATAGTACTGGTTGGCATAGTGTAATTTAATTCAGTATTAATAATTTACTCATAAGATCTTATTCTTTTCCTTACGTATTTTAATTGCTCTTACGTGAACAGTGGACACGGGACTTTGTTACCCTTAGAATTGTTCTAGATATTCTGCATTTATTTAGTAAGTCTTGAAAATTAGCCGTAAACTTTTCACTGCCTGAAAATTCTGCTACATTCATTGTGTATTAGTTAAAAGAGTTTCCGTTAAGGTTCTCTCATTCAAATAAAATAATCTGCCACTTGATTGGAACTGCCTTGGTTCCATGGGGGCGTAATTAAAAAAAATACAATAAAAGTCATTTTAGTAACTGCGTGTCTGGTTATGAAGTCTCGTAACCGGTTGGCCCTGACTAGTATTAGTACGCAATCTGACTGCATAAAATAACAATAAAGAATGAAAGGAAATTTCCGTTAACACAATTGATTATTTAAGTCCCCTGCAACTATAAAAGCTACGAAACAACAAAGCACAAGTGTAACTATTCTGTGTGTGGTAGTGTGGTTCAACATATCTGGCACGGATTTTCCTCAATACGACAAGAAATTTTAAACACCATTCACAATGAACTAATTGAAAAACCACAAATACTATAATTGCACATAGAAACCAGAATTACAAGTCTAATACATGAACACGAGCCAGATGCTTAGTTGACTGAACCTGTGACCAAGAGGCATTATTATTAAGGAGATGTGAAATAAGAAAATTTTTTGTTACCTCCATACAAATTGACGAAAAATACAGTGGTCATTGCAACATCTTCCACATATACATTACACCAACCGAACAGCATCTACTCTCTCGCCCAACAGAACAATAACTGCACACTACATGGTCTCAACTAGTACTGCTCTCGACATCCTCTCAACAAGCACTGACCACGGCAACCTCTGAACTACTACTGCCTCAGTGGAGGCGGCGCAATAATACTCTTTGGCGCAATCTCTGGCGCTATGACTCAGTGTAGCCACCTTTCATGGTGTTGACAGTAAGGTATTCTGATAACAAACATGCAGCTTCCCACAAACTGCAGTTGCCGGCCGCTGTGGCTGAGCGGTTCTAGCACTCTACAGCTGTCGCAGGTTCAAATCCTGACTCGGGCATGGATGTTTGTGATGTCCTTTGGTTAGCTAGGTTTAAGTAGTTCTAAGTCTCGGGGACTGATGACCTCAGATGTTAAGTCCCACGGCGCTTAGAGCCATTTGAACCATTTTGAACCACAAACTACAGTTGTTTTCTCGCCTCAACCTCTGCTGCTGTTACATACTCTAGTTAACTACAGGCCTGGGCAGCTTACTGGCAGAATTTTATTGAAGTTCGCTTGTTCAAATGGTTCTGAGCACTATGGGACTCAACGTCTGAGGTCATCGGTCCCCTAAAACTTAGAACTACTTAAACCTAACTAACCAAAGGACGTCACAAACAACCATGCCCAAACTGTGACAGTAGCAGCAGTGCCGTTCCGGACTGAATCGCCTAGAACCGCTTGGCCACAGCGGCCGGTTTATTGAAGTTAGACGTCACGAAACTCCCACGGCAGTTGCACAAAGTTCCATTTGCGGTTACAGAAATCATATATTATTCAGTCTGTCCCGACGCCTTTTAATATTTTTTTCTTCTATCAGATCAAACCGTGCACTTGTTGACGAGGTATTATCGTACTTTTATATGTCAAAGACAAAAGCGGCACCCTTCGTAAGCCACACGTTGTTTCACTGCTTCCCACTCGCCAGATTTTCCGATCATGTAACGGGCCACGTGAGCTGTCGCGGTTTCAGTTGTTGCTTGTAAGCTGTGAGTGTCTTTCCGTCGTTGTCTGAGATATCCATGTAAAGTATTCTTGGTCTGCGGATTCCTGACGAGAAAGGTGACCAGCGTCCCAAACGCAGGATCTCAATCGGACCCACATATGTGGAAAAGAGTTTCCCCAGGCTTACTGCTGTAAAATTTTTAACCCACACGCTACCACCTGCCTTCAGTGAGACCGGCTTCCTCCAAGCATTGTAGTGGTGCTTCAGATCTCGTGTGTGGCTTTAAGGTTGCTCTCGCAACTAACTCCTTGTACTGATTATCATCATCAATTTTGACACCCCGCAAATCCAGAACTCTGTCAGCAATAATGTGCCAGTTCTACTTTGATTGTACGAGGAGCGTTCAATTACTGGTGCAACACGTTTTGTTCTGAATGCAGGCTGGTTTTATTCAGAATTCCAATACACCATATTATTCCCCAATCTATCGTCTACTCTTCGTTCAGTGCGACGACCTTACGCCACCTTAATGTAAGGGTCTTTATGCTGGTAATGTACCACTCTGTAGGTCAACGTCGGGGCCAAAGTTTTGCTGCATCAGTAACCTTCCCATCCTCCACGTACTGCTTCCTCCGGAGTGCATTCTCCATTGGACCAAAGATATGGATATCGGAAGGTGTAAGATCTGGGCTGCAGGGTGGATGAGGAAGAACAATCCAATGAAGTTTTTTGAGTTCTTCTCGGGTGCGCAAACTTGTGTGTGCCGTTGCGGTGTTATTGTCAAAGAGAATTTCGTTTCCATTTTTGTGTCATCGAACATTGTGAAGCCGTTTCGTTAGTTTCCTGACGGTAGCTCAGTATACTTCCGAGTTGATGGTTGCACCATGAGGGAACACGTCAAACGGAATAACCCCTTCACAGTAGCAGAAGACAGCCGCCATAATTTTTTCGGCTGCGAGAGAGGCTTTGAACTTCCTTCACAGGAGAGGTGGTGTGACGCAACTCCATGGATTGGCGTTTTGTTTCTGATTAGAAGTTTCATCGCTGTGATGATGTTCGATAAAATGTTGTAACTATCAGACTCGTAACGATCAAACATTTCGCACAGATGGTCTTTTGTTGCTCTTCTCAATGGTCTTCTGTTAGGCGGCGAAAAATCCAACGGGCGTACACGCCTCCGAGTACCCCAGCTAGTGGCCAAATATGTCAGCAGTACCAACAGAGACGTCCAATTGAGTACCGAGGTGTCTCATTGTGATCCGTTGATCACCTCGAATGAGAGTGTGTATACGTTCCAACATGTGCAGCCAACATGCAATCGGAAGATCAAACAGGTTTGAGCGACCTTTTTGCAATGAGGACAAACTCCTTGCCGAACGAATCACCTTGCTTTTGTTCATTGACAGCTCTCCGTAGACATTCTGCAGGCGCCTATGAATATCTGTGAAGCTTTGATTTTCCGCCAAAAGAAAGCAAATTATTGTTCTCTGATTGGAACGCACATCCGTTACAGACGCCATTTTGAAGGTTGAGTATAGCACCGCCACCTATCGGAAGTTCATGAAACTATAGGGTCTCAAGGAGGAATATTCCACGGTGTCCCGTAACAAATTCCTTACATTTCCAACAGAAACTGCCCGAGGAAAATTGTTGCATTACTTATAGAATGCCCTCGTACTAAGCTGAGAGTGTGGAGGCTCTATTATTTCAAAGAATCCCAAAAATTAATCTGTCTCTCGTAGCGCACACGCATTGGTAAGTAACAAGACGGGGGGGGGGGGGGGGCTACGGGTCTGTCAGCTGTTTCCCTCAACCTGCGCATCAACTCGGACACTCTTCCGGAAATGTCACATCCTCCAATAATCAGCTTGTAAATAATCTTGTATAACTTTGACACCAGGCACCTGGCTGACAGATATCCTGCCTCTGAAATACAAATAACAACTAGTTTTTACAAAAGCCCAGAGAATTATCTGTTACTATTAAAAACCGTGGTCTAGGAGTAGCGTCTCTGATTCATAATCAAAACGTCTTCGGTCCCGGGTTCGATCACCGCCACTGCCTGAATTTTGATAAATAACCGAAGTCAGCCTCATCCTGCCAACGGCCTTGTCGAAGAGGGCGGAGGAGCGGATAGAGGTTCAGGGCACTCTCTTGTCCTAGGGGTGGGAAATTGCCCGTAAAGGCGGAAGAATCAGCAATGATCAACGACATGAGGATGCAAAACGCAATGGAAACCACTGAATTAAAGACACGTAACGTGTATCCACAGGACATGTGGCCTGTAATTGAAGAAGTGTCATGATGATCTCTCCATTGACAAAAGATTCCGGAATAGTCCCCCATTCGGATCTCCGGGAGGGGACTGCTAAGGGGGAGGTTACCATGAGAAAAAGATTGAATAATCAACGAAAGGATAACGTTCTACGAGTCGGGGCGTGGAATGTCAGAAGCTTGAACGTGGTAGGGAAACTAGAAAATCTGAAAAGGGAAATGCAAAGGATCAATCTAGATATAGTAGGGGTCAGTGAAGGGAAGTGGAAGGAAGACAAGGATTTCTGGTCAGATGAGTATCGGGTAATTTCAACAGCAGCAGAAAATGGTATAACAGGTGTAGGATTCGTTATGAATAGGAAGGTAGGGCAGAGGGTGTGTTACTGTGAACAGTTCAGTGACCGGGTTGTTCTAATCAGAATCGACAGCAGACCAACACCGGCAACGATAATTCAGGTATACATGCCGGCGTCGCAAGCTGAAGATGAACAGATAGAGAAAGTGTATGAGGATATTGAAAGGGTAATGCAGTATGTAATGGGGGACCAAAATCTATTAGTCATGGGCGACTGGAATGCAGTTGTAGGGGAAGGAGTAGAAGGAAAGGTTACAGGAGAATATGGGCTTGGGACAAGGAATGAAAGAGGAGAAAGACTAATTGAGTTCTGTAACAAGTTTCAGCTAGTAATAGCGAATACCCTGTTCAAGAATCACAAGAGGAGGAGGTGTATTTGGAAAAGGCCGGGAGATACGGGAAGATTTCAATTAGATTACATCATGGTCAGACAGAGATTCCGAAATCAGATACTGGATTGTAAGGCGTACCCAGGAGCAGATATAGACTCAGATCACAATATAGTAGTGATGAAGAGTATGCTGAAGTTCAAGGTATTAGTCAGGAAGAATCAATACGCAAAGAAGTGGGATACGGAAGTACTAAGGAATGACGAGATACGTTTGAAGTTATCTAACGCTTTAGATACCGCAATAAGGAATAGCGCAGTAGGCAGTACAGTTGAAGAGGAATGGACAACTCTAAAAAGCGCCATCACAGAAGTTGGGAAGGAAAACATAGGTACAAAGAAGGTAGCTGCGAAGAAACCGTGGGTAACAGAAGAAATACTTCAGTTGATTGATGAAAGGAGGAAGTAAAAACATGTTCTGGGAAAATCAGGAATACAGAAATACAAGTCGCTGAGGAACGAAATAAATAGGAAGTGCAGGGAAGCTATGACGAAATGGCTGCAGGAAAAATGTGAAGACATCGAAAAAGATATGATTGTCGGAAGGACAGACTCAGCATACAGGAAAGTCAAAACAACCTTTGGTGACATTAAAAGCAACGGTGGTAACATTAAGAGTGCAACGGGAATTCCACTGTTCAACGCAGAGGAGAGAACAGAAAGCTGGAAAGAATACATTGAAACCCTCTATGAGGGTGAAGATTTGTCTGATGTGATAGAAGAAAAAACAGGAGTCGATTTAGAAGAGATAGGGGATCCAGTATTAGAACCGGAATTTAAAAGAGCTTTGGAGGACTTACGGTCAAATAGGGCAGAAGGGATGGATAACATTCCATCAGAATTTCTAAAATCATTGGGGGAAGTGACAACAAAACGACTATTCACGTTGGTGTGTAGAATATATGACTCTGGCGATATACCATCTGACTTTCGGAAAAGCATCATCCACACAATTCCGAAGACGGCAAGAGCTGACAAGTGCGAGAATTATCGCACAATCAGCTTAACAGCTCATGCATCGAAGCTGCTTACAAGAATAATATACAGAAGAATGGAAAAGAAAATTGAGAATGCGCTAGGTGACGATCAGTTTGGCTTTAGGAAAAGTAAAGGAATATGTGGAAAACACTGATAAGGAGAAGGGACAGGAAGACAGGACATCTGCTAAGACATGAGGGAATGACTTCCATGGTACTCGAGGGAGCTGTAGAGGGCAAAAACTGTAGAGGCAGACAGAGATTGGAATACGTCAAGCAAATAACTGAGGACGTAGGTTGCAAGTGCTACTCTGAGATGAAGAAGTTAGCACAGGAAAGGAATTCGTGGCGGGCCGCATCAAACCATTCAGTTGACTGATGACAAAAAAAAAAAAAAAATTAAAAACAACTACCCATCCCCACTAACTTGCTATTACGCACACCCATGTTCACACCTTAAACCTCGCTTTGGTAGTGAAGTGTAACGATTGTAGGATAGCACTGGGATCGAGAATTGTACGTAACAGTTTGATCTTAATTTGATAGTTCTTTATTTCTTAAAACTATTTTACACACAAGTTCTGTATCAGGAGGGGCGATCCCTAGATTAGCTTTGTACTTTATTGTAAATTAAAACACCAACAGGCCACAATCATAAAAATGGTGTCAAGGAACTCTCTTAAATGTTGGCCAACCATGACAGGAATTTAAAAGACTTTCAAATTGTAAACAAAATAAATCTCCACCAATAAATCTTACTAAAATTAAATAAACTTTACGCAAAACTATGCCTTTATATCACTGATTGAACTGATCTGACCAAGAAATGAAGCCAGCAAGCAATGTCCCTTAGCAAGTGAGCGAGCAAATGGGAAACTACTACATTCACCTTCCAATTGAATACAATGTCCATAGGTTAGAATGGTACAGCGAAGCTGCATTCAAGCCATGCAAGGACAACTTCTTCTGACTGCACGGTGGAGGTGATTTTCAATAACACGTGCCTGGTGGACTGAACACACATGCCTACTCGCCATCGGAACCCAATGAACAGCCGGGTGTGCCAGCACTGTCGTTCTCGTTCGGGTGAAGTCATCAGGTTGATCGCTCCCCAGGAATCTCTGACCACCAGGAGTGCAGTGCCGCTCCTCCAGTCCTGGAAACCTCCCCAGCACATGCGGCCACTGTCTGAATCACTCCAGCGGTGTTCGCGCGGTGTGCTGGACTCACTGAGCGGGAATTCAAATCCACAGGTACTGGTGATGGAAGTGAACCGTTACATTTTTAATGTGTTCTGGTCAAATTCTACTTCACTTTGAAAGATCAATTATTTTGTTGTTAATTTTTCATACCATCACGAACTTTTCAAGTACTTAGGATGTATCGTTAGATATTCCAGCAACTGACTGTACAAAATCAGTGTCTCAGATGGCCAAAACTTGTCAGTTATCCGTATGGAGGCGACTACGTTGAAGAAGCATGTAGTTTAAGGCATGTTTTTGCTTCATGTCACGGTATTCCGTTTCACTGGCATCCTCTATTTACCCTGACTTAATCATATGCGCTTATTTTTAGAGTAAGCGTCCTACATCGGTTGTTTGACCAACCACCTCTTATAGGAAATGAAAGATTAGTCCCTCCAACGAATGAGTACTTGGAGAGGATGGAGCAGAATGAAAAACGTAGAGTTTATAATGAAAGGTTGTATAACTAAGGGTATAACAGGATAATCCAGAATTAAAAACGACAATGTTTGTAATGAAAGGCAGTATTATTGAAGAGCATACTTTTGTTAAAGGATAGGTAACGATATGTAAAAGTTACGTCGTAGGATCTAAATTTTCCTGCAAGTACGATTGCCTCACTGATTCAATTAAACAATGTGGTCATTTTCAAAGCAAATATATCTCCTTCAGGAAGTAGGAAGCGTTTGGTAGTCTTAAGCTGTAAATGAGCACTAAACTCTATGTTTTAAGTGTGTTCGTGATTGGACCACGTGAAATCTGAGGATTATTTCATGGCGAAATTATGATCTTTTGAAGAGACATCATAAAATGGAATGAATTCTCAATATAGGGGTTTTGTACCAAATAAACCATAATGAATCGCGAAATGAAATTAATGGATTAATTCAATTACGGCCAGAAAAATTGTCTAAAAGTCTTTCTGTAAAATTTTCCGGAGGGAACTAGGCTTATGACATTTAGGATAACTCCAGCGCTATCAGATGTAAAACAAGCCTACATCATTTAATAAACAGCATACTTCAAAAGAAGTATTCACTGCATAGACATACACGTTTTATTTGTAGGCTATAATTAAAATAGTACAGTAGTTTCAAATGTAGAAATTACAGAGTAGCCTAAGATGTAAATTACCTTTTATTTCGTGAACGGCTCAAGATGTTGATATCAGGTTTTCGGCAAATGACAGCATGCAGAGCGGCACGTACTCTGTTGCATGGTGAGTATTCGTAACTCTAGCATCTGATGAGATGGTGGAGAAGGTATGTTTTTTATTAAGACGGTGTAATTTTTCAACGAAATTCTAAAGCTCTGGGAAAGACGAGCATAGTTAACTAATTCTAAAGGCGGAGCTGAGAATTTTCAAAAAAATATGTGAGAAATGCGGTAAAACTGGAAGACAAAACAGCTGAAATTGACGGCTACGGTGTCAAATCCACCTAGCTTAACTCTCTGGCCGATATTAGACAAGAGCGCATTTCTTCCAAAACATGCAACTAACTTACTTCTTCTACTGTACATTCTCAAATTATGTTGTGTAAAGTGTTATTCTTTCTATCTACGTACAGATTTTTTTCTTTATTTGCATGATTTTTATGATGAAGACATAACGTAGTCCTCCAAAAGTGTCCTCTTATTACAGCTGCAATCTTCTTATCAGCTCTTTCATTATGTTTTCAACTATATAAATTAAACAGCACGGTTTTCCCGCAGTTTTTTTTGTTGATGGTTGTATCTAGGCCTATAAAATGTAATAAACATTCTTTCAGAAATCCTAGATTTTCATGACATTTCTAAACGCCGTCTACTCTCTTCTTTACTAGTTATCTTCACAGTTAGTAACGTAATGTAGAATGGACTGGATATAAGTGAAATGCATTAATATGCGAAGCTATATGCAACATGTAGGGAAATAAAGTGACATTTGGCGAAAAGAAAAGCAATTGTGTGGATCAAGAACTTGCGCTGAAGAGCCAATGAACCTTGTACTCCTGCCTAATATCGTGTAGATCCCACGCCAGCACGCAAAAGTGCCGCAACACAACGTGGCATGGACTTGATTAATGTCTGAAGTAGTTCTGGAGGGAACTGACACCATGAATCCTGCAGGGCTCTCCATAAATCTGTAAGAGTACGAGGGAGTGGAGACCTCTTCTGAAAAGCACGTTGGAAGGCGTCCCAGATACGCTCAATAATGTTCATGTCAGGGGAGTTTGGTGGCCAGCGGAAGTATTTAAACTCAGAACAGTGTTCCTGGAGCCACTCCGTAGCAATTATGGACGCGTGGGGTGTCGCATATCCTGATGGAACTGCCCAAGTCCGTCGGAGTGCACAATGGATATGAATGGATGCAGGTGATCAGACAGGATGCTTACGTACGTGTCACCTGTCAGAGTCGTATTTAGACGTATCACGGGTCCCGTATCACTCCAACTGCACACGCCGCACACCATTATAGGGCATCCACCAGTTTGAACAGTCCCCTGCTGACATGCGGGGTTCATGGAGTCAAGAAGTTGTCTCCATACCAGTATATTTCCATCCTCCAGATACAATCTGAAACGAGACTCATCCGACCAGACAGCATGTTTCCAGTCATCAACAGTCCAATGTCAGTGTTGACGGGGCCAGGCGAGGCGTAAAGTTTTGTGTCGTACAGTCAACAACGGTTCACGAGTAGGCCTTCGGCTCCGAAGGCCCATATCGATGATGTTCCGTTGAATGGTTCGTACACTGACAGTTGTTGACGGTCCAGTATTAAAATCTACAGCAATCTGCGGAAGGGTTGCACTTCTGTCACGATGAGCGATTCTCTTCAGTCGTCGTTAGTGCAGTTGTTGCATATCTTTTCCCGGCCGCATTGATGTTGTAGATTTGATGTCTTACCGGATTCCTGATATTCACGGTACACTCGTCAAATGGTTGTACGGGAAAATCCCCACTTCGTCGCTACCTCGGAGATGCTGTGTCCGATTGCTCGTGCATCTATTATAACACCCAGTTACAACTCACTTAAATCCTGATAACCTGTCGTTATAGGGGCAGTAATTGATCTAACAACAGCACCAGACTCTTGTTTTCCTATGTAGGCGGTGCCAACCGCAGTGCCGATTCTGCCCCTTTACATATCTCTGTATTTGAATATGCATGCCTGCACCACTTTCTTTGGTGCTTCAGTGTAGGCGGCAAGCCGGCATTAACAAAACAAAGGAAGTCTCCAGGTAAGGATTAGAAAGAATGGCTGTCTCAAGGAAAGGAACTTGAACACAATATCTTGGACAATACCCACTATCGATGGAAAGTTTTCATCACAAATAAGCGTATCGTTAGTGGTACTTAAGGGAAGTGTGACAGGACCGCTGTTATTTTCAGTATTTATAAACTATCTGAAGGACATTGTACGCATCAGTGGTGTATGCTGTGGTGTATGGGAAGATGTAGAGTTATCACTGGAGGATACACGATGACTTAGACCAAATTTGTAGTTGGTGTGATGAATGGCAGCTAGCTCTAAATGTAGAAAAATGTGAGAAAATGCAGATAACTAGGAAAACCAAACCCATAATGTTCGAGTACAGCATTAGTTGTGAGCTGCTTGACACAGTAACGTCCATCAAACATCTAGGTGTAACGTTTCAAAGCAATATGAAATGGAATGGGCATGTGAGGGTTGTAGTCGGGAAGGCGAGTGGTCGACGTCGGCTTATTGGAAGAATTTTAGGAAAGTGTGGTTCATCTGTAAAGGAGAGCGCATATAGGACACTCGTGCGAGATCAGAGAGGTTTGGGCTCATATGGATGCATATAGTCAGTCGTTTTTCCCTCGCTCTATTTGCGAGGGAACGAGCAGTAGTGGTAAAGGACTCCCTCCGCCTCGCACCATGCATTGGCTTGCGGTGTATCTACAATGCTATATTCTGGAATGCTGAATGTATCATGGGGAAAACGTTGTGACAGAAAATTCTACAGAAACAAGACTGCCACTATAAGAGCAGAAGGTCATGAATAGACGATGGTAATTGGGACACTAGTCAGAGAGCAACGTAGCCTATTTCCCACATCGCTCAATATGTACACTGAGCAACCAGTAACGCAAATCGAGAATTAATTTAGACATGGGTCTGAAGTTCAGATAGAAGAAGATTAGCCGATGACACTGTTTGAGATAGCAAAGCACTTCGAAAATCAACTGAACGGAACTCACAGATTCTTGAGAAGAAGTTATAAGATGAAGTACAACAGAGAAAATACGACGTGGAAAGAAGTAGACATGAACTATTGTTTGCGTAGCAAAATAATTGATGAAAGTGAAAAAGCATCAGTACTTCATACACATTGCACAGTTGGGAATTCTTTTCTGTAAGCATTTCATTTCAGTGTCACCTTAAATGGAAGAAAATACAGCCTATAAAAATTACACCTTAGAAGACAGGAGACGCTTTTGACATGTGGCCCTACAGCAGAATGCTGAAGCTAAGATGGGAAGATCGAATAACTAAGGAAGACGTGAGGAATAGAATGTGGCAGAAAATAAATGACTTGACTAAAGCAAGAGATCGGTTGATGGGACATAATCTGAGGCATCAAGGTTCAAATGGTTCAAATGGCTCTGAGCACTATCTGACTTAGCAAGGTCATCAGTCCCTACAACTTATACTACTTAAACCTAACTAACCTAAGGACATCACACACACCCACGCCCGAGGCAGAATTCGAACCTGCGACCGTAGTGGTCGCGCGGTTCCAGACTGAAGCGCCTAGAGCAGCTCGGCCACAACGGCCGGCTGAGGCATCAAGGTTTAATACGTTTGGTAATGGAGGAAAGTTGTGCAGTGAAAACTGTAGATGGAGACTGTCTTGACTACAAAAACACATTGAAGTGGATGTAAATTGAAGTAGTCGAGCAAAAATGAAGAGACTAATACACGATAATAGAGAGCTGCTTCAAATCGACTTTGGACTGGTGTACCTGTTCTGCACCTCATAAAACTCTCCTTCTTTCCTTCTGATTTTAATAAGCTATTGGTCAGCAAACACGAGATTTGAATCTAATCACGCGATAATTCCTACTCTCATGTACTTGTTTACTTTTCTGTTGAGTGGTGATCTAATTTTTGCGAGATTAGTTCTAAGTTTGCTGTTTTTTAATCCTCACAGATTATTTCTAGTTGATAAGGAAGAGCGTTAGAAACTTTGATTAGATTCTATTCTCTGACAGTTTCATTCATTTTTTGAAATTAGCTGTCCCTTGGTACATCAATGACATATTGATTATCTAAGAGGAATCCTATTGAATGGCTTTATAATCTACATCTACATCTACATCTACATTGATACTGGCGGGTAACTGGAAGTATTGACAACGCCGTCAGATATAATCAAGAAAAATGTGTTTTACGTGGACTACTAGTCTGGAAGTTAATTAATCACTACTTTTTTGCAGTTATGGGGTGTCATCTTTATACTGTCGGTGTGTCATTAAACATATACACTATGTTCCTCAATTCTCTCTTCGTCCCAAGTTCTCAGCCGTTTCACTAAAGTCATGTCGAAATTTTATCTTTTTCTGTTACAGCGTCTGGTCTTCTGGGATGGCTGTTCAATATGAGATGCTGATAGTTGCAATTCTATTTTTTTTCTCGACGAAATAAAGAAATTAATTGCTGCAGCGCTTTTGAGTGAATTAATCTTGCACACAACCGACGCTGTAATTTTAATTTTTTTAATAAGTGGCGTTTGACAGCTTGTCCTTACATCTAGTTTCATAGGTCTGAAGTTTTATGTATGAGGTATGAACGCGTTGAGAACTCATCTTGTGGGTATGTATTACAATAGATTTCATATTATCAATTTTCAAATACGAAACACGTAAATACACACACATTATTGGAAAGACATCGATATTTTTTTCGGTGAAGCATGGCTGCATTGCACAGAGTACCTGAACTCTGGAAACTCTCGTAGTAAGTAACCTCAAGAGCCCCTGCACTCTGGACTGTGTTATGAAATCGCTTCAGGCAAATGGTTCCTTTCAAATCGCACGGCCGATTGAGCCCGAGCTTGTGCTCTCCGTCTCTAATGACCACGTTGCCGACGAGACGTTAAACACCAATCGCCTCATATATATATCATGACTCCTTCCCTACCAAGAAATAAGGCAAAGATCAATTTCAGACACTCGTGTATCACTAAACTCGCAAGCGCTTTTTCGTGATTGCTGCCTCTTACATGTCAGTTAATTGTCTGCGCAGAAATAGAGACCAGAACCTTTCACTTGCCCATATCTCCATGACAGAGAACAGTTGTTGATTTCATGCCAGCATCTGTCCTGTTTTGTCGAAACCATCTGACACAATACTTGAAAAGAATCGTTTCGATGATGAGGCGTAACTATCCATTTTATATTCACACCGAAAACTTCCTTAACAACACTTGATGCTCTTAGATCCAGCTGTGTACTCTCGTATCAATAGCAAATTGGTGTTTATCGCTTGTAAATTTTAACAATTCTTGATGTTTTTGTGTTGTTTTTCATTGTTCCATGACACTATGTCCAAAGCCTTCAATCTTCGGCAGTTTACTGCATTTTGGTTAAATAACACATAATAAAGCTTAGCTTCATCTCGGTTTGGAGAGTTCCGAAACCTTTACAGAAAATTGGAATAGAGGTCAACATAAACATCACTTCCGCCTTTTTTATTGCTCATGAAAATCTCACACTGCATGTAGTACCACCATGCAGCGAAACCTTCAAAGGTAGTGCTCCAGACTACTGTACACACCGGTACCTCTAATACCCAGTAACACGTCCTCTTGCATTCATGCATGCTTGTATTCGTCGTGGCATACTATCCACGAGTTCATCAACGCACTGTTGCTGCAGATTGTCCCACTCTTCCACGGCGATTCTGCTGAGATCCCTCAGAGTGATTGGTGGGTCACGTCGTCCATGAACAGCCCTTTTCAATTTATCCCATGCATGTTCGATAGGGTTTATCTCTGGAGAACATGCTGGCCACTCTAGTCGATCGATGTCGTTATCCTGAAGGAAGTCATTCACAAGATATGCAGGACTGGGGCGCGAATTGTCGTCCATGAAGACGAATGCCTCGCCAATATGCTGCCGATATGGTTGCACTATCGGTCGGACGATGGCATTCAAGTTTTTTACAGACGTCACGGAGCCTTCCACGGCCACCAGCGTCGTACGTCGGTCCCACATAATGCCACCCCAGAACAGAAGGAAACCTCCACCTTGCTGCACTCGATGGACAGTGTGTCTAGGGCGTTCAGCCTGACCGGGTTGCCTCCAAACACGAATCCGTCGATTGTCTGGTTGAGGCAAATGCGGTGAAGAAAACTTGATGCCAATCCTGAGCGGTCCATTCGGTATGTTGTTGGACTCATCTATATCGCTCAGCATAGTGTCGTGATTGCAAAGATGGTCCTCGCTATGGATGTCGGAAGCGAAGTTGCGCATCATGCAGCTTATTGCGCGCAGTTTGAGTCGTAACACGACGTCCTGTGGCTGCACGAAAAGCATTATTCAACATGGTGGTGTTGCTGTCAGGGTTCCTCCGAGCCATAATCCTTAGGTAGCGGTCTTCCACTGCAGTAGTAGCCCTTTGGCGTCCTGAGCAAGGCATGTCATCGACAGTTCCTGTCTCTTTGTATGTCCTCCAGGTCCGAACAAAATCGCTTTGTTTCACTCCCAGATGCCTGGACACTTCACTTGTTGACAGCCCTTCCGGGCACAAAGTAACAATGCTGACGCGATCGAACTGCGGATTGACCTTCTAGGCATGGTTGAACTACAGACAACGCGAATCGTGTACCTCCTTCCTGGTGGAATGACTGGAACTGATAGGATGTCAGACCTACTCCGTCTAATAGGCGTTGCTCATGCATGGTTGTTTACATTTTTGGGTGGGTTTAGTGACATCTCTGAACAGTCAAAGGGACTGTGTCTGTGATACAATATATACAGTCAACTTTTGTCTTCAGGAGTTCTGGGAACCGGGCTGATGCAACACTTTTTTATGTGTGTATATACATTGATGCGCGTTTGTTTGAAGTAACACAAGTAGTTATTCTGATAATGTTCCAACTAATATAAAGTCAGTGTCAATAACAATGTAGTTTCATTAAATTACAATAGTTAAGAATATTCAGATATACTGAACCCGTGATCTGCTATTCACTCAGAGAAGATTCATTCATAAAATTATGGCGTAGTTTGTACTTTTGTCAGTTAATTGGGACAATGTAGTCAGCTCCGTCAGCATTCGTACCATCAGCTACTATTGTGTACAGTAAACTGTAAGCTTAACCGTTTTCAGGGCAGAGACAGAAGTAAATACTGTGTTTCACCAGCATAGAGTTATTTCGCTGTTTGGCTTCTGTAGTTTTGCGTGAGAGATGGAACATATTGTGTGAAGCATCTGCTCAGTGCGAAATTACGCCGTAGGGAAATCACTCGAAAGGGCAAAGCGTATAGTTTGTGTCGCATTGCAGCCAGCATTATATGTAGTCCTGCCACACCTTCCTCACTTGGTGGCCACATAGTAAAGAATGTTACTCTAAAATATGTTATACTTGTGATCACTAAAGAATATATTATTTTGAAATAAAATACTGCTTGTGTACAAAATTGAGAACGGTTATAAAACAAAGTGGATTTTAATGAAACAAATGCAACAGTGTCAGAAACACATAAGTCACCTGAAGGCAGTAAGACAAAGCTCGAATTACGGCTCTAGTTCTTTCGAAAAACAATAGACGTCATTCGCGTGATATTCGTCACGCGCTTGCAGCAGTTAATTAACATTTACATTCTGAGGCACCGCACAGTACGACACCCGGCAACCATTTTGAGGGGCATCTCGTTTTTGTGAAATTCGCTAGCAATAAGTTTAAATTTTATGTCATACAAACAAATCTTTTAGGTATATGGGCTACTTTCCACGCTATGGTTACCCTATTTTGATGTTTTAATAAAATTTACTTCAAGCAGTATTTGTATTAAATAATCTGTGAGCATCCAACTACGTTATCAATTAGGCTAGATTGTTTCTGAAACTTGGATTTTTTAAAATTTTTATTTATTTATTTCATTATTTTTTTTACGAGAGAAGACTATGAGTCAAGCGAACACAGAGAATGAATATAAGAGCACTGGTATATCTCTCTTCAATAGTCTAATAACATCAAAAATATGCCTCGCAACCGAGTATTGTCACTGAGGTGTCACCACCTGAAAACTTGAAAATTTTTCAGTTGAAAATGTCTTGACCCAAACATGTCGTTGGAATCCTCTGCAGAAATATTGTGCCATGCTGCCTCTACAGCCGTCCATAATTGTGAAAGTGTTGCTGGTGCAGGGTTTTGTGCACGAACTGATCTCTCGATTATGTCCCAGAAGACTTCGATTGATTCATGTCGGACGATTTGGGTGGCCAAATCATTCGCTGGAATTGCCCAAAATGTTATTCAGAGCAATCGTGATCCGGTAACATAGTGCACTGTCATCCATAAAACTTCCATCGTTGTTTAGGAACATGTGGTCCATGAATGACTGCAGTTGGACAGTGATCGGTTCAGTGGGACCAGAGGACTCAGTCCCTTCCATGTATACATACCCAACACCATTATGGAGCCACCACCAACTCGCACAGTGCTTTGTTGAGAACTCGGGTCAGTGGCTTCGTGGGGTCTGCGCCACGCTCAAAGCCTATCATCAGCTCTGAAATCGGGACTCATACGAAAAAGCCACCGTTTTCAGTCATCTAGAGTCCGATCGAAATGATCACGAGCCCAGGAGGCGCTGCAGGCGAAGTCGTGTCGTTAGCAAAAGCACACGCCTCGGCCGTCGGCTGCCATAGCCCATTAACTCCAGATTGCACCGCACTGTCATAACAGATAGAATCGTCATCCGTGCCACATTGATTTCTGCCGTTATTTCACGCAGTTTTTCTTGTCTGTTAGCACTGACAACTCTAGGTAAACGCCACTGTTTTCGTCGTTAAATGAAGGCCATCGGCCACTGCCTTGTCCAAAAGAGGTAAATCCTGAAATCCGGTATTCGCGACACACTCTTGAAAATGTGGATCTCGGAAAATTAAATTCCCTAACGATTTCCAAAATTGAATGTTGTATGGCTCTAGCTCCATCTACCATTCCACGTTCAAAGTCTGTTAAGTCACGTCGTGAAGCCATAATCACGTTGGAAACCTATTCAAATATGACCTGAGTACAAATGACATCTCCGTCAATACACCGTCCTTTTATACCTTGTGTACAAAATACTATAGTCAGCTGGATATGTGCCTATCGCTGTCTCATGTGTTTTGTTACCTCAATGTCGATGCCGTGTATATTGAAATCGTGTGACATACCGTTGGTAACTGGAACTGATTTGGTTTTGTGACGTGTGGGGTGACCCATGGAGCCTCTGAAAATACGGTACGCTGAATTCGCTGAAGACAAAAATATAAAAGCAAATCGCGAGCTCACAGTGAAGCACCGTCGGCCAGAGAGCTGACAACACGCGCCCGGTCGCCGTCTGTGAGAGCTGCTATTATTACGCAGTACGAATGAGGCAAAGACATAAAGAAACCGATGTTCATTTTGCATGAAACTAGTTTCAGTTACTCGATGGTGAGGACTCATGCTGGGCGGTTGAGAGTTGGCCCAGGGCGTTAGGATTTGATACTGAGAATTCACATCTGCCGGTTGAGCACATTAATGTCCGACGACGCTTGTAGTTACTTGTACAATTTAAGTGAAATCCTGAACTGTAGCGTTGTTCTGGCAGTTATTTTGCTACGGATTGTGGTGAATGATATAAGACTTTTCATTAGGTAGTAAATCACCATTAAGAATCTTAACTATATACATGACGATAGTATCTTTTCCCGAAAGAACAGTTACCGTGGATGACCATGCAGCTTTGCTAGAAATTAAATGATAATTAAATGGACACCCTAGCTGCAAACAGGCGTTGATGTACTTCATTGGGGACATGTTGAAAATGTGTGCCCCGACCGGGACTCGAACCGGGATCTCCTGCTTACATGGCAGTTTGCAGCTAGGGTGTCCATTTAATTATCATTTCATTTCTAGCAAAGCTGCGTGGTCATCCACGGTAACTGTTCTTTCGGGAACAGATACTACCGTCATATATATAGTTAAAATATGGCTTCGCGGCCATTGACCTTCTTGTGCGAATGCACACGCTATGCCCGAACTCGCACGGGACTTGGTAGATTAATCTGCCACGAGTAATGAGTATGATGGGCAAACATCTATTAGGCGCACTACGAATGTAGTGGTGTGGACATGTTGGGAATGTGGATGTCACGGGGAGCGTGCAAGGGATAAGTCCCTGCACACGCACTATCCTCTGTGCCCGCGGTGACTCAGATGGATAGAGCGTCTGCCATGTAAGCAGGAGATCCCGGGTTCGAGTCCCGGTCGGGGCACACATTTTCAACATGTCCCCAATGAAGTACATCAACGACTGTTTGCAGCTAGGGTGTCCATTTAATTATCATTTCATTAATAATCTTGATGTAGTAATGTAGAAATGACATTTTAATGAGCGACAGTTTTGAGTGTGTTACGAAACATGCCGTCAACAGTCACCTTGCGACAGTGAACAATAACTTTTTTGATGGTGGGAAAGTTCTTGCGAAAACTGAGAAATTCCACTACGAAGTTAATCTGGAGGACACTAACCTAGTTAATTAGAAGACTTCTTTCAAGAGGACTACCAAAAAAATTGAGTTAGTACTGCACTGTTTGCAGCGAAGAAGTGTAAGATATGAAATTTCGTGGAACTTCGGAGAAAAATTGTGTCACCAAATCTTAACCCTGGATAGCTGATGCTAATGTTGTGTAGGCCAACAACTCATAATTTTTGAACTACGGAAACTTGGCACCACGCGCTCCGATTGGCTGCGGCATTGCCCGTTGCCGGATTTTCTGGACAACGCATGACCGCGAATGCTTTGTCTGCCGGAGATCGCGACGTATTCAAGGCATTGGGGCAGTGACGGAGTATATTTCCCTGAGAGCTCTGGTCCCTCCCATACAATTATGATGATCATTTCTCCCTGTGTAGGTCTGTGCCAATGAAATATTTTCACACTCTGAAATTTCATGAAACGCCCCAACCGCAACGAAAAACGACTTTGTTCCAATGTTTGCACCTCAGTTCGCGCATCATATCTTTGCCACTCTCTCCCTTATTTCATGACGATACAGAACGAGCTGCCTTTCTTTGCACTTTTTCTAAGTCCTCTGTCAGTCTTTCCTGTGTCAGTCTTCTCTGATGCAAATCCCGCGCTACACAGCAGTACTCCAGAAGACGGTGGACAATAAATCGCAGTCTTTGGTTTGCTTTCCCCATAACATTATCTACGTGTTCGTTCCAGTTTAACTTATTTGTAACTGCAGCCCAAGTATTCAGTCGACCTGAAAGCCTTTACATTTGTATGATTTCTTGTGGAACAGAAATTTAGCGGATTTCTTTAAGTACTCGTGTGGATGACTCCACACGTTTCATTATTTTGGGTCAACTGCCAATTTTCACACAGTACAGATACCTTATATACATCGTTTTGCAATTACTTTTGATTTTCTGACGTCTTTACTAGTCGATGAACGACAGCGTTATTTTCAAACAATCTAAGATGGCTGCTCAGATTGTCTTCTAAATCGTTTGTGTAAATCAAGAGCTGCAGAGGGCCTGTAACACTTCCTTGCTTCTGTTTTACGCGACGACTTACCGTCAGTTACTACAAACTGTGACCTTTCTGACAGGAAATCATGAAACCAGTCACACAATTGAGACGATATTCTATGAGCACACTATTTGATTAGAAGTCGGTTGTGAGGAACGGTGTAAAAAGCCTCCAGGAAATATGAAAATGTAGAACCAGTTTTACATCCCTTGTCGATAGCACTCCTTACTTCGTGAAAATAAAGAGCTAATTGTGTTTCAAAAGAACTATGTTTTCTGAATGCGTGTTTGGTGACTGAGAAAAAATCCTTTTCTTCTACGTATTTCATAATTATCGAGCATAGTGTTCCAAGATCGTACAGCAAAGCGACGTTATCGGTATGGGTCTGTAATCAGAGGATTACTTCTATTTATTTCTTCGGGTATTCGTGTGATTTGAGTAACTTTCCAGTCTTTGGGGCACGGGTCTTTCGGCGAGCAAGTGGTTGTATATGATTGCTAAGCTAGGAGATACTGTGTCAGCCAACTCTGACAGCAACCTGACTAGAATACAGTCATGACCGGAGGGAGGCCTTTTCTTCATAAAGTGATTTAAGCTGCTTCGCTGCACAGGGGACATCTAATTTTAAGTTACGGATGTTTGCAGTTGTTCTTTATGCCGATTATGGAATTAATTTTTAATAATTCGTAGTAACACCATCCAGGAAGACGTTACTGAATCAAAATTTCCATTTGAAAAAAGTGCCATTAACTGGTGATCATATCACCTTCATAATGCTTCTATTATGGCACAAATTTAGAATTCTGGAAAATAAACATTTACTTGATTGCGATGGAGTGAATTTTCTTCTTTAGCAACAAGTGAAAGTAAATTTTAGCTCACACTTATTTGAAAAAAAAAAAATCGTAAAACTTCGAAAAATCTATAAAGCTTAGCATGGCGATATTTCCAATTCTAATATTTCAAGGGAGACCTACATTTATAGCTTTTGCCGATTTAGAGAAAATCTTAGACTGTTAACTGCAATACATCCCTTGTAATTCTGAACTTATTAGAGATAAAATACTGGGCTCGAAAGGATATGTACATGATTCACAAAAAGCAGACTGCAGTCCTTTTAGCCCATGGATATGATAAACAAGTTACAGTAATGTTACAGTAATGTTGTTGTCTCCTCATATATTCGGTAACAACATCAGACAGAGCTGACGGTGGTGCCTTCTGGGTGTGCAGAGGACGCAGCAGACGCTGTTGGTGGAGGCTGCAGCACGAGACGTCCACAGGAATCTGTCGCAGCGTTCGTTTCATGCCGGCAGCCAGCGTGCCATCCATCACGCCGGATCGCCCAAATCTGCCACTGTGCGTTTGCGGATATCAGTCACAGCCAAATGATTTATGTGCTAATGATACACGGATCGTAGTCTGTACGTATATTGGTTTCCGAAATTAGTGTACCTTCTGCCTACAGTAGCTGCGTTTCCGTATCAAAGGAGTTCTGTGAACTGTGATAGACTCCAGTTTCCGGTCAGACGTTCGTGTGTGTGTGTGTGTGGGTTGAGGTTTTCGGGCGCTAAACAGCGTGGTCATCAGCGCCCAAACGCATAGAAACAGGAACACATGCGGAGAAGAGACGAAGACGGACAGCGAACAAGGAGAACGGCTAAAAGACACAGACCTGACGCAGTTACAAATCCTCACATACAGAGGCAAAACAAGAGGAGAAGAAACGCACTAAAAAGGAAAGGAAACACAAGGAAAAGAGAACAGAAATTGAAGGGAAACAAGTAGGTAATCGTGACTGGCGGACTTCTTACCTAAAACCTGGGTGAACCAGTCACCCAGCAGCACATTAAAATCCTCTCCCTAAAATCCGAGGCAACAAATTGGACAGGACACAAAACCGTAAGACCTTAACCACAGTCGTTGCGTCGTCTTGCAAAATAGAGGGCAAATCCGGTGGCAAGGAAACCACCGCCCTCTGGTCAGAGAATAAAGGACAGTCAAGTAAAATGTGGCGCACAGTTATCTGGACGCCACAAGCACTACAGATTGGGGGGTCCTCCCGCCGGAGTAAAAAACCGTGCGTTAAGGGACTGTGCCCGATGCGGAGGCGGGTGAGGAGAACCTCATCCCGCCTGCATGACTGGTAGGACGTACGCCATGGCCGCGTGGTGGCCTTGACCAGTCGCAGCTTATTTTCACTAACTGCCAGCCACTCCTCTTCCCATTGACGCATAACACGAGAACGCAAAAGGGAGGTAACAGCATGGAGGGGGACGGCACATTCAACAACGTGAGGGAGGGAACATGCATCTTTGGCAGCCACATCCGCCAGTTCGTTTCCCCTAATACCCACGTGCCCCGGCACCCAGCAGAAAGAAACCTCCTTCCCCTGCCGTTGCAGGTGGAGTAGGGCATCATGGATGTTCTGGACGACCGTATCCGCTGGGTACAAGTGTTGCATGGTCTGAAGGGCACTCAGAGAGTCAGAACAGATGAGAAACTTAAGACTGGGAACACATCTCATCTGCTCCAATGCCCGCAAGATCGCAAACAATTCGGCATCAAAGATGGTAAACGCTGCAGGAAGCCGTAATTTGATGACTCGATCAGGGAAAACCACAGCACAACCTACAGAGTCCCCCTGTTTAGAGCCATCCGTAAATACTGGTACATGGTCAGGATGCTGGTTTAAAATATCGTAAAATAAGGAGGTAAAAACAAACGCAGGAGTGCAGCTCCTCCGGTACTCTGACAAGTCTAAAAGGACGCTGGGCCTCTGGAGCAACCAGGGAGGCAGGCGGGTAAAACCCTGGAGTTGGGGTGCCACACGCTCCACACCAAGGGACTCAAGCAAATGCTTGGCACGAATCCCAAATGGTCTCGTTGCCCTTGGACGACTGGAAAAGAGACGTTCCATAGGGGGTCGGGCAACAGTAGGGTATGCAGGGGAGGGAGGACAGGCAAGGAATTGACACACTCGTCGCACCATGAGGAATTTCCGCCGGATGGCGAGCGGCGGTTCCCCTGCCTCAGCACACAGGCTGGGGATGGGACTGGTACGGAAGGCACCAGTGGCCAGCCTGATACCCTCATGGTGTACTGCGTCAAGAATCTTCAGATACGAAGGCCTCGCTGACCCATACACAGTGCATCCATAGTCAAGACGCGATCGGACGAAAGCCCTATAAAACTGCAGTAGACGCGCCCGATCTGCTCCCCAGGACCGATGGCTCAAACACTTCAAAATATTCAGCGCCTTCAGGGCCCGCACCTTGAGGTCTTTAAGGTGCGGCAACCACGACAACTTGGAATCAAAAGTGAGGCCCAGGAACCTCACAGTGTCTCTAAAAGGAAGAATGGTGCCCCTCAGACGCAATTCAGGGGAGGTAAAAGCACGTCGAGAACGATTAAAATGAACACACACACATTTGTCTGCAGAAAAGGTAAAACCCGTCTTCGCAGTCCATGCCTCTAATCGCTTTATCGTAAGCTGCAGCTGCCGACTAGCAGTGACAAGACTGGAGGAAGAACAGAAAACAGCAAAATCGTCCACAAACAAGGAGCACTGGGCAGGACTCCGGATTGTGGACGTGATACTGTTAATGGCGACGGCAAAGAGGGTGACACTTAAAACGCTTCCCTGAGGAACACCATTCTCCTGCACGTACAAATCAGATAGCACATTACCAACCCGATATCGAAAGAGGCGGCGGGAAAGAAAGGACCGAATGAAGATGGGGAGATGGCCACGAAAGCCCCACTGATGGAGTTGATTGAGGATAAGGCGGCGCCAAGTAGTGTCATACGCCTTATTAATGTCAAAGAATACACCTAGACAATGCTGGTTACGTAAGAAGGCCTGCTGGATGACCGCCTCAAGCAGGGTCAAGTTGTCTATAGTTGAACGACATCTCCGAAAGCCACACTGAGAGTGGCTAAGGAGCTGCCTGGTCTCGAGCAGCCAAACCAGGCGACGGTTGACCATGCGTTCCAATGTCTTCCCGACACAGCTCGTCAAAGCAATACTCCGATAACTACTGGGATGCATTCGGTCCTTTCCCGGTTTGAGGAGGGGAACCAAAATCGCCTCCCTCCACGAGTCAGGGATCGTGCCGGATGACCATATCATATTAAAACAATTCAGGAGTACTTCCTTGGATGGCAGCAACAAGTGCTGCAGCATGCTGTACAGGATTTGATCAGCACCTGGCGCAGTATCATGAGCCACAGACAGCGCCGAATCCAGTTCCCACATTGTGAAGGGGCAGTTGTAGGGTTCAGAATTTGGAGACCGGAAGTCCAAGTGATCCCTCTCGATAGCAGTGCGGTAGCGGCAGAAATCTGGATCACAGTTCATAGTGGCAGTAGATTCGGCAAAATACGTGGCCAGTGTCTGGGCAATGTCTCTCGGCGCCGTGAGTAGACTACCCTGATGCAGCAATGCCGTGACAGGTAGTTGGCTGCGTTTCCCGGAGATCCTCCTGATGGCTTCCCACACTTTTGTTGAACTAGTGGAGCGGGAGATGGAGTTCAAGAACGATTGCCATGACCGTCGTTTGCTCTCTTTAATCACTCGCCGCGCCTTGGCCCTTGCCACCCGAAAGGCCGCAAGATTGTCAGCTGAGGGACGGCACTTGAAGCGGCGCAGAGCTGCACGGCGGGCTCGGATGGCTGAGCGGCACTCAGTGGTCCACCAAGGGACAAGGCGCCTCTTGGGATGACTTGAGGACCGTGGGATCGACAATTCAGCAGCATGGGAGATCACGGCTGTAACATGGTCGACCCATTCGTGGACGCTGGCACGGTGTTCCAAAACAGCTAAATCGCTGAAAAGTGTCCAGTCAGCTCTGCAGAGGTTCCACCTGGGTGGCACTGGTAATGCTACAGTCTCATCCAGGAGGCGAATCCAAAGGGGGAAGTGGTCACTAGAATGGAGGTCAGCGGCAACCTCCCACAGAGCAGAATCCGCGAGTGCTGGAGAGCAAAAGGAAAGGTCAATAGCTGACGACGACCCAGAAGCAGTACAGAAATGAGTGGGAGCACCAGAGTTGAGGATGCACAGTTCTTCGGATGCCATGAGGCTTTCCAGAATGCGACCCCTGGGGCAAGTAGTCGTAGAGCCCCATAAGACATTATGAGCATTGAAGTCCCCCAGAAGGAGAAATGGGCGGGGGAGTTGGGTAATAAGGTCTGTGAGAGCCTCAGAGTCTATGGCGTCCTGAGGCGGTAAGTAAACGGAACAGATTGTGAGCCTCTGCCCCACAAGAAGGTCAACTGCAACTGCTTGCAAGTCCGTAACGAGAGGGAGCTCAGATGAGTGGTGCATGTCATGGACAAAAACCGCAACACCACCCTTTGCCCTTTCCCCCATCAGATCATCTTTTCGATACACGGTATAGCCCCGTAAAGAAGGAGCATCAGTGGCCCGGAAATGTGTCTCTTGGAGACATAAGCACAAGGGGCGCTCTCGTACAAGGAGTTGTAATTCGGCCACATGCGTCCTGAACCCATTCAGGTTCCACTGTAATATGGGAGCCAGTGATCAGGGTGGCTGAATTTTCACCCTGCCCCTGTGCTTTGGAGGAGAGCCCGTACTGGCCGTAGATTTATTCCTGGGGCGAGAAGATCGCCCCCGGTCGACATCAATGTCCATCAGCTCCGATGGCGACCCAAGGGAGATGTCAGATAGTACGATGGCATCATCATCGGACTGACCGTGACTAGTCTCCTCAGGTGGCAAAACCTTCACCTTTGGCGTCTTCGTCTTGGGGGGCTTAGAATGCAGAACCTTGTCAACAGTTGGAGCTTTACTCGCCTGGGCAGAAGGTGCCATATGGGGAGGTGCAGGAAGTACCCCAATGTCAGCAACCACGGCCTTGTCCGATGTTGTGGGGAGAGCTGCAGGTTGCAAAACAACCGCAGCAGCACAAGTGCACTGGCAAATGCAGGTATTAGTGCTGACACTAGCAACCTCCGTTTGTGTAGCAACAGTGGCCAACTGTACCGGTTTCTGCAGAGTGGAAGCGAAAGATGTTGTAAACACAGGAGGCTGCATGGCCTTAAAGAGCTTCTTGGCCTCACCATAGGGGATGCGCTTAGATGTTTTGATCTCCTGTATCTTCCGTTCCTCGAGATAGATGGGGCAGACCCGGCTCCAGACAGGGTGACTCCCAGAGCAATTCACGCACTTCACAGGCGATGAACAATCGGCTCCTTCATGGGCAGGCTGACCACATTTACCGCAAGTGGCTATCCCATTGCACCCCAACGTAGTATGCCCAAAGCGCTGACATTTAAAACAGCGCATTGGGTTGGGGAAATATGGCCGTACTGGCAAACGTAAGAAACCCGCTTTAACATGCTCTGGGAGTCTCGGGCGATTGAAAGTGAGAATAAACGAGTCGGATTTGACTAGGTCCCCATCGACTCGTTTCATAATATGCTGCACGTCGACAATACCTTCGTCAGCCCACTCAGATTTCAACTCGTCCTTGGGGATATCCACCAAGTCCCTACATGTCACAACACCCTTACTATAGTTCAAAGTGGAGTGGAGCTCGGTCTCGATAGCGTACTCTCCGAGACAGGTTGCTTTCCTAAGAGAAGTGACTTGACGGGAACTAGAAGTTTCAACTAACAGAGTCCCATTGCGCAGACGCTTCACAGATTTCAGTGTTCCTGCAATTCCCTCAAGACCCTTGTGGATGTAAAAGGGAGAAACTCTCTCAAAGCTACCTTCCTTCCGTTTGACAATCAAAAACACATTCTGGACATCAGCATGTGCTCTGTTACGACAGTCTGATAAATCTCTAGTAACACCAGGCGCTGGAGGACTCGCAGCACGAAGTCGCTTTTTCGATTGGGTGTGTTTTCCTACCAGTAGCCCACCCAATCCACTGGTAGGGGGAAACGTAGAGGTCGAAGGGTCCATTGTGGTCCCACGAGCAGCTAGGGAACTAAAGGTCCGCTCAGACAGAGCCCCGCGTGCCTGAGTAAGCCTTATACAACTGGGGTGCGGCAGGTGCCCCAGAGGTTGCCCGCTTGCGACTGTTCCACCCCAACAGCCATGCATCTTATAGGGGCGCAGCACACCATAAGATTGAGGGGTTTTTATAGAGGTTTACCTTCCTCGCAATCCAGGCGGTCAAGCCAAGATTACCATTCCCCGCAGCATACAACATTCCACCGCTGCGCCATGCGGTGGTCGCTGAAGCATGTCCGGGGTTTACGGTGACAGGAGACTGGCGGCGCTGACCAGTCCCCAGCTCAGGATCCCGGGGTCGCCAAGCCCGTACTCAGCAAATGAATGCTGAGCCCCTGGGGGGAGACGTTCGTAAAGGCCATGCTGTTTAACTCAGACACACCTGCAAACGTATACTAAACCTTTTGCTACAATGATTGGATTGATGCAACGTGCAATGCGCTGCACTTTAGCGATGTGTGGTAGTGCGTGCAAAAGATATCAATTCTATTCTGTAGCTAGCCATTATTTGTATAGAACAGGACAGAGAAGTTTTGTGAAAACGAACTTGAGAAATGTCTCCGCAGAAACAAAGTACACAAATTTATACAACTTCCCTGAAATTGTCAAGTTACAGCGGCATAAAAATATTTTCGCGAATAAGGAAATAAAATATACTCTACTGAAGGATTTCCTAAATCCAAATTTATTTTTTGACCAGCACAACATAAAATACGTGCAGAAATCCAAGTTGATTACTACCGAATTTGTGTGTACACGCGCGAAAGAATGCAGGGGTGTAGTAGCTCAAAAACAAGATGAAGAGAAAAATCTTTGGCAAAATGCTATAGGTTAATGAGATATTGCCCAGAGTTAGCTCTATAACTCAGAAGCGTCTAATGAATGTTAAAATCAATGTGTGGCGTCATCTCAGAAAACTACTTTTGTTCAGTACCGCCTAGACTACGTCAACAGTCTTTTACCACTATGTTATGATGACAAGTAACAGCAGGATCCTTTTTCTCACCAGAAGAGTGGTATGTCCAGTAAACTGAACATCACGTTCTCTATCTCTCTCTCTCTCTCTCTCTCTCTCTCTCTCTCTCTCTCTCTCCCACGCTCTGCCGCTCTCAATATGAAGACAAGTGGATGAAGACATCAATCTTTTCACATCATATTTTATGTTCGACCTCTAGGCAGTGTTCTGCTAAGACAGGCTTTTCAGTCTTCTTTTGTTTTATGTGACATGTCTTGCAACTAACCTATTCTTTCCACATATGCTAAACATTTGTTTGAGTTTACCTCGTAGTATGAACAGAAGAACTAGTACAATAGTGAATGATATAATTAAATTTTCTTCTCCAGAAGGGCAAAATAAATTAATGGCGTTAATTGTTGTTAGGGACAGCTTTGGACTAGCGAAGTCCCTGGAGCTGCGTTACACTGCGGCGATGTAATGATTAGCATACCCGCCTAATAAGCAAGGAGACCTGGGTTAAAGTCCTGTGTGTTAAAAATTTTAATTAATTTCTTCTATGATAATAGTGAAAGAGTTCTTACATAGTTACATCAGCTGAATTCTTAAAGTTATGCTGATATTTGTTCATGAAGCTCTCAGAAAATGTTTAAAAACATGTTAGATTTGAATAAAATCAGGTTCAGGCTTGTTTTGTTCTTTTTCTTTGGACTGAGAGGTGGAGAGGGGTGGAGGTATACCAGTCTTCTCACTTGTTTAACATGGTCCTTCACGAATTCATCTCCTATACTCGACGTCTTCGTCTCAGAGTAACTCTTGCACCCAATATCGTCAAATATTGGTCGAGTGTATTCTAATCCGTGTTGTCTTCTACACGTTTATACCCTATACAACTCACTGAAGTACCATGGTAGTTATTCCTTGATCTCTTAACATATGTCCTGTTGAGTGGTACTTAAGTAAATAAATTAGTGAAATCAAAGTGAACTAGAAATTAGAATATAAATGGAAAACTTGGTTTAGTTTGGAGAGTTACATACTGGCACACAGCGGGCACAACAGCAGAGCAGAAGAGACAATGACCGTGATGTCAGCAAGTTCCACATAAGCGGGCGCTGTCGATTCAGCCGTCAGGGCATTGCCCGGCCGGCTCACGTGTTTCTCAGTTGTCGCATGTGAGCAAAGGCCCTCGCTACATTCCAAGAGCCAATGACCGGCGTTAAGAAGATTCTTCGAGAAGCTTTTCAACGTGACGGAAGAGGCAATGACCGGCTCACGTGTTTCTCAGTCGTCACATGCGATCAGAGGCCCCCGCCTATATTCCAAGAGCCAATGACCGAGGTCAAGAAGATTCTTCGAGAAACTTTTCAACGTGACAGAAGAGGCAATGGCCGTGAAGTCGTTCACCTCCAGTGAACTGAAGTGAATAAATACGCGATACGCGGTGGGCCCGACAGATGAAGACAGATGAAGATGGGGACGAAGATGAAGACAGAGACGGGGACGGAGACGAAGACGAGAGACAAAGGAAGAAAAGAAGAGTAGCAGTAGTTTTCAGTCAGTTTCGGTGCTGAAGACCGTCATGCAAGAAGAGACTGCATCATGCACAGACGCACCAAGTCCGCCGCTGTAATGGAATAGCAAGCAGCAGCCGCGGCGCCAGAAGACAGAAGTTAAAAGGTGTTTGAAGTCTGATTTTTACGTACCCGGGTGACTCGTGAGGACGGGAAGGAGACGGCCTCACCTCAGCAGTCACCTGTGAGCTGGGATGAAGACCTGACAGCTGAAGAATGGCAAGCGGGAGTCCGTGGTTCGAGTTCGGGGCACTGGCCTTGCCCCGCCGCGCCGCTCCGCTGGTCGACGCACAACACACGCGGCCGCTTAGAGAAGAGAAACACTGGGACGTCACATCCAAGGTATCACCATCCGATGCACGACTTCGCTCGCAATAATTAAACGGGCCACTTCGCGCTGCGCGTCTCCAGTCAGCTGGGCAAGACGGCGACACGAGATACACACCGCTACGCGTAATCAGACGCCGCCGCCGCCGCCGCCGCCGCCGCCGCCGCTGCCGCAGCAGAAGACTTCACAAACGACACAGCTACCGCTCTCCGAAGCAGAACATCCTGTAAGATACAGTTGTACAAATCTTCAATAAAAGTTATCTTATGTAAAAATGATGTTTCATTCGACCTCATGCCCGAGCCAAGGAAGAACCCACCCTGCCCACATGTTGTTAAGAGAGAAAAGTTAATTTATTTAATATTTTCACTCTGACAGAATGCTTTAGAATGCTCATCCTGACAATTGACAGCATCAAAAGAGAAAACCCAGTTACATTGAGTGACAGAAGTGTCACATTTAGTAACACAACTGTTACATTTGGTGTCAGAGAAAAAACCCTTGGCTCAATATGAGGTGTGAATGACAGTCACTAAAGGTCCACAGTTAGTATTGTTTAATGTGTGAAAGGATAGAGGTTTGCATAGCAGTCGTAATATTTTCTTTATTTAGAAGTGTACTTTCTCGCATGATTTTAAGGGTTTGTCGAAAATATTTAAACATCTTTTTTATTCAGTGTGGTAAGATTGTGTAACTAACAGTTTGTAAAATGATGACACGAAATCGTACAAAGTCAGAGTCAGCACCACAAGCGGTTTCTACTGATGAAGCTATTCAGAGCTTAGTTAATCAAATAACACAGCTTAAAAATGATAATAATGCATTATTTAAGCAGTTGTGTGAGGTTAGGCAAACCAGTTCAATCCCTCCCACATTCCTCAGCAGCAGCCTTAGTAACTCCTTTTTCAGGTAAACCTGGCGAGGACATAACAGCCTTTTTTGATGATTTGGTAGCAGCTGCAAAGTTAGGATCATGGTCAGATGAACAGCTCTTACAAATGACAAAGGTAAGATTGACAGGAGAGGCTAAAGCACACGTCTTATACCATGAAGAATTACGGAATGCTCCAACATTTGAGGAATTGAAGAAAGGATTGCTTAAACGCTTTCAAAAACAGAATAGCTGTAGATTTTATAGGGAAAAATTAAACACTATCACTCAGAGGCAAAACGAGTCGTTAGAAAGGTTTGTAGATAGGATTAGAAAATTTAATATTAACACCTATCAGTTGACAACTAGTGATGAAGCAAATAAGGTTATTTTACAAGAGGCAGAAGATAGAGCTCTGGATACATTTTTACGTGGGTTACCTCCTGAAACGTCCCGTCGTATCAGGGCAGAGTTTCCTAAAAGTTTAGCAGAAGCTGTATCTGTGGCGACAGCTTTTGAAGAAATTGACATTGCCACCAGATACAAGGAGAAGCGAAATATATTTTCAGCAGGAGTACGATGTTTTAGGTGCGATCGACACGGACATATAGCAAAAAATTGCAGACAACCTCAATGCACTAATTGTCAAAGAATAGGTCACACATTCAAGGAATGCAGGTCTAAGAAAATTTTTGGAAATAGAAATCAGTTAAACTCAAACGGGAATGTCGGAGCCGCCGCCAGGCGTTCCCAATAAAATTTCATGCCATTAAGGCGAATGTGAAGGCGGAATGCTGGTTATCTGCTACCATACAGGATAAAGAGGCAAAGATACTGGTGGATACAGGCGCAAACGTATCAATAGTAAGTAATGAATGTATTGGAGAAAAGAAATATGACCCTCCAAGGTATAGATTGAGTGGAGTAGGAGGAGGTACAGTTAAGTCATTAGGATGTACATAATTGATTTTCTATATTCACGGTGTACAATTTCAAGAAGATGTGGAGGTGGTAACAAAGGTAACTGACGGGTACGACGCGATCCTAGGGTTGGATTTCCTGAATAAACATCACGCTAAAATCGACCTCATACAGCAAACTGTAGAACTTAGCGGAATAGTGTTTCAGCTAGGTGACACCGCTGCAAAGGGCCCTCTGCCGCAAGATTTCCCTAACCGGAAGGCGAAATCAACTATACTGCGTGCAACGTCCTTGAAGGTTGATTCGCGGGATCAGATACCAACTGGCTCAGGAAAACTTTTCTGGATGACCGTTGACCCCGAAGTACCTACAGATACAGTGTGTCTAATAGAGCCTTTAGAGGAAAATGAGGAATTAGATGTATCACATTGTTTTGTACGTAGGAGTGTTGTACGGGTTCAAGACGTTGAGGGAGAAAGAAAAGTACCGGTGCATATTGACAATTTCGGAGTGGAGGACAAAGAGTTGCATAAGGGAATATTAGTGGCTACAGTCAGTACTTTTGAAGAAGAAGATTTCATTTGGTCAGATATTACTGATGGTCAGAAACCAGACGCCTATAAAACCGCATTGCGCCAGAAGATTGAGCATTTGAAAGGAAAGGATAGAGACACGATAGAAGCAGTTTTAGTTGAGTTCCAAGATTTATTTAATGCAGAAGGTCCATTGCCAGCAACAGACATCACACAGCATAGGATCCCAACAGGAAATAGCCCCCCAGTTTATAGGAAGCCTTATAGAGTTCCGCATCACTTACAGCCAGTACTGGATGAATTTTTGGAACAGCATCTAAAAGATGGAATTATAGAATATTCTGATTCGCCTTATAATTCAAATATTGTAATTATTCCAAAGAAGTCTCCCGACGGTACGAAACGATATAGATTTTGTTGTGACTACAGACACCTTAACAAACAATCTATCTCAGATGTTTATCCTCTTCCAAACATTACAGATATCATTGACAGTTTGGGTAACAGTAAATACTTTTCAACAATCGATCTACGTAGTGGATATCATCAATTGGAAGTTGCTCCTGAAGATAGGCATAAAACAGCATTTTCTACCCCTGGAGGCCACTGGCAATTTAATAGAATGCCTTTCGGTTTGAAAAATGCACCAGCAACTTTTCAAAGACTACTCGATGGAGTATTGCGAGGACTCAAAACTCAGCAATGTTGTGTATATCTAGACGATATTATTGTATTCTCCAGAGACATTAATGAACATGCTGTGCGTCTGTGTAATGTTTTTCAGAGACTTAGAAAAGCTAAATTAACATTAAATATGGAAAAATGTGGTTTTGCATTGACAGAGGTTACATACCTAGGGCATGTCATTAGTGAAAAAGGAATTAAAACAGATCCTCGATTAATTTCGGCAGTTAAGGACTTCCCAACACCACAACGCATTAAGGAAGTACAAAGTTTCATTGGTCTCGCATCGTATTACCGAAAATATGTTCAAAATTTTGCTGAAATTGCCCGACCCTTAACCCAATTATTGAAAAAGGGTCCAAAATTTCATTGGTCTGAAGATTGTGAATCTGCATTTCAAACCCTTAAAGATAAGTTAACACACAGTCCTGTATTAGCCTACCCAGATTATAATAAAGAATTTATTTTATCCTGTGACGCAAGTGGTCATTCAGTAGGAGTTGTTTTGAGTCAGAATATTAATGGCGCGGAACACCCCATAGCCTACGCTTCGAGACAACTAACAACGGCAGAAAGAAATTATTCCACAACGGAGAAAGAATTGTTAAGTGTTATTTATGGTATCAAATACTTTAAATGCTACTTGTATGGTAGAAAATTCAAGGTTATTACAGACCACGCAGCTTTAAAATGGTTGCTTGGATTAAAGGATCCATCTAGTCGTCTTACCCGTTGGGCCCTATGTCTTTCCGAAATGGATTTCGAAGTTATCCATAAACCAGGCAAAAAACACACGAATGCAGATTGCCTAAGTCGGAAAACAGCACTTTTGGAAGCAACAGGCCGAGATACTGAGGACTGGAGAAAGGCACAAGATGAGAATACAGAATGTAAAAAATACGCAACTCAAAAACAATTTTGCTTTGAAGATGGTGTATTATGCCGTAAAACAAAACTTGGACCGCGAATTGTTGTTCCCCAACACCTTAGACAAGAAATAATGGCAGAGGCTCACGATCATATCCTTGCAGGGCACGGGGGACAGCGGACAACCGAAAGACGAGTAGCAGAGCGATTTTGGTGGCAAACTAGAAAGCAGGATGTTGCGCAGTACGTTCGTAATTGCATTGCGTGCGCACAAAGAGCTGAACTTTCTCGTTCAAAAATACCCTTACAGAGGCTCCCCGAGGCTTCATGTCCATTTCAAATCTGCGGAGTGGATCTCTACGGGCCATTTCATAAAACACCTGCTGGTAATAAGTATGTTCTTACAATTATCGATCACTTTTCACGCTATCTAGCTATGGTGAGTCTCCCAGATCAGCAAGCAAATACAGTTGCCCAAGCTTTAGTTAACAACTGGATACTTAAATTTGGAGTACCTGAAGCTAATATCACAGATCAGGGATCTAATCTTATGGCTGAATTAATGAAACAGCTATGCCACTTATTAAAAATACGCAAATTACGCACAACTCCGTTACACCCTCAGTGCAACGGGCGCACAGAAAGAGTTCATCGGACAATTGGCAAGATGCTTAGTTATTATATTAACGAACAACATTCTAATTGGGATACGTATTTACCAATAATCGTGTCGGTATACAACGCAAAAACGCATGAAGCAACTGGCATGTCACCTTATCAAGTGGTCTATGGGAAAAAAATGCCGTCCCCTTTTGATGTAATCAGGCAGAAAAAAGGAAAAGTCGGAGAAACAGTAAGAGATTTCAGTCGAATGATGAAGGATGTATGGAAAAAGGTTCAAAAATCTAATACAAAGGCTTTGGAACGACAGGAAAGATTAGGTAATACCCAAGCTAAATATCCAAATTACAAAATCGGTCAGTGGGTTATGCTTTCAACTCCTCACATAGCGAAAGGAAAAACGAAGAAATTTGTAACAAACTACAGAGGTCCTTATCAAATTATTGAGATCACGTCACCAGTCAACGTTAAATTGCAACTGCCCACACGAACTACCATTGTCCATGCAAGTCGTTTAAAACCTTTTAAGGGCGCTCCAGATGTAATTCCTTCAACAATAGTGTCTGCTTTTCGGAAGGGTGGAGGAAGTACCCGACAAGGAAAAAGAGTGGCCACGCCAGCACGACATACAGACATGGCACCATACGATCTTCGACCAAGGGTGCGAATGTCCTAGTTGAATCTTAGTAGACTGTGGACAATTAATAAATTATAATGGTTTATTTTTTAAGAAAGAAAAGTTGAACGTAGAAACATGTAGATCTTGTAGTTAACAATGTATTACTTCTTTTCTTTGTTTTTGTTTTTACTGGGTTGGTAGGTTCATAACCATGTTGTTTGCTTTTTTCAGAAAACGCCATGCAAGCATCTCCTACACAAAACCTATCTTACCTCAATGACTCCCTTGACAGTTCCATTCTGAAATCATAAACTCACAGCAAGGCAAAATTGATGCCAATGTTATGATGCAACATGTCTTAAAATTAAAAGGTGAACACAAAACTAAAATTATAATGCTAGGAACGGGTATATCTGGAACCTTTGTGTTGGTGTTTCTGCTTTGTACAGTTTTCTTTTATTTAAGACGAAAAAATAAGCCAAATAATAATACACCACTTCATCAAATCCCTGTTAACTGGATACCACAATCATAACTGGTGTACTTCAGTAGTTACTTTAGAACATTAGTGTATTAATTTTGTTTATTGTACTTCATTCTTTATTAAACAGTCTCTTGTTAAAATAAACAATACTGTAGAATAGATGTTCTTGCATTAGTATAGGGTAGATTAAACAGCTGTTGCTCTGTAATTTTCTAAGTGCAAAATCTATTTTTTGTTTATTCATTGTCATCAAGATTTGTTACACTTATTACAACCATTTATGTAAGAACTATGTGATTCATGACCGTACAGTGCTTTTGTAAAGTGATAAAGTATTTTCCACATACTTAATGTGAAGCGTGTGTAATCTTCTAAGTCGAGAGTTTTCAGTGCTTGTGCTTTTTGTGTGAAGAGTGGAGGAATGTTGAGTGGTAAATTCAAGGGCGAATTTCTCCGAAGGGTGGAGGAATGTTGAGTGGTACTTAAGTAAATAAATTAGTGAAATCAAAGTGAACTAGAAATTAGAATATAAATGGAAAACTTGGCTTAGTTTGGAGAGTTACATACTGGCACACAGCGGGCACAACAGCAGAGCAGAAGAGACAATGACCGTGAAGTCAGCAAGTTCCACATAAGCGGGCGATGTCGATTCAGCCGTCAGGGCATTGCCCGACCGGCTCACGTGTTTCTCAGTTGTCGCATGTGAGCAAAGGCCCTTGCTACATTCCAAGAGCCAATGACCGGCGTTAAGAAGATTCTTCGAGAAGCTTTTCAACGTGACGGAAGAGGCAATGACCGGCTCACGTGTTTCTCAGTCGTCACATGCGATCAGAGGCCCCCGCCTACATTCCAAGAGCCAATGACCGAGGCCAAGAAGATTCTTCGACAAGCTTTTCAACATGACAGAAGAGGCGATGGCCGTGAAGTCGTTCACCTCCAGTGAACTGAAGTGAATAAATACGCGAGACGCGGTGGGCCCGACAGATGAAGACAGACGAAGACGGGGACAAAGACGAAGACGGAGACGGGGACAGAGACGAAGACGAGAGACGAAGGAAGAAAAGAAGAGTAGCAGTAGTTTTCAGTCAGTTTCGGTGCTGAAGACCGTCATGCAAGAAGAGACTGCATCATGCACAGACGCACCAAGTCCGCCGCTGTAATGGAATAGCAAGCAGCAGCCGCGGCGCCAGAAGACAGGAGTTAAAAGGTATTTGAAGTCTGATTTTTACGTACCCGGGTGACTCGTGAGGACGGGAAGGAGACGGCCTCACCTCAGCAGTCACCTGTGAGCTGGGATGAAGACTGACAGCCGAAGACTGGCAAGCGACAGTCCGTGGTTCGAGTTCGGGACACTGGCCTTGCCCCGCCGCGCCGCTCCGCTGGTCGACGCACAACACACGCGGCCGCTTAGAGAAGAGAAACACTGGGACGTCACATCCAAGGTATCACCATCCGATGCACGACTTCGCTCGCAATAATTAAACGGGCCACTTCGCGCTGCGCGTGTCCAGTCAGCTGGGCAAGACGGCGACACGAGATACACACCGCTACGCGTAATCGGACGCCGCCGCCGCCGCCGCCGCCGCCGCTGCCGCAGCAGAAGACTTCACAAACGACACAGCTGCCGCTCTCCGAAGCAGAACATCCCGTGAGATACAGTTGTACAAATCTTCAATAAAAGTTATCTTATGTAAAAATGATGTTTCATTCGACCTCATACCCGAGCCAGGGAAGAACCCACCCTGCCCACATGATGTTAAGAGAGAAAAGTTAATTTTATTTAATATTTTCACCCTGACAGAATGCTTTAGAATGCTCATTCTGACAATTGACAGCATCAAAAGGGAAAACCCTGTTACATTGAGTGACAGAAGTGTCACATTTAGTAACACAACTGTTACAGTCCTGTAATACCATCCCTTCTTCTTGTAAATGTTCTCCACATACACCTATCCTCATCGATTCTGCTGAGCACATTCTAAGGAAGTATTGAGAACGGGAAAACTGTGATAAGTATGATACAAAATACGAAGTAGAGAAATCGGACCAAAATAGTAATTGAAACTAGGTAGGTCGTTCGGAAAGTAAGGAACGACTGGTCGCGAAATGGAAACAACGGTGAAAATCTTATGAAGTTTCCCACAGGTGTGCTGGGCAGTGTCTCTAGTATGCCCATCGATCGCATTACGTCGTTCTTTTTAGTTCTGAGCACACAGGGAGTACATAAAGATAGGTGGAACAATAGTGTCTCCCGCCAAGTACGAGGGCCTGGTGAGAAATTTCGCCTGAAGCTATGCAGCCAATATTACATAACTGTCATGCGTTTTCTTCTTCAAGACAATTCTCAGCCGAATTCTGCAGGTGCAATGAAGATGCTCCTGCATCGTTTCCAATAGGAAATGTTTGATTTCTCACAATACAGCCCGTAGTTGTCTCCCTCTGCGTTTCATCTTTGCTCACATGAACCGCTGGCTATTAAGACAACATTGTGGCGCAGAGAACGAGCTGTTTGCAAGCGTAGAGAATTTGCGGAAATCACTGGCGACTGCCTTGTATAACGAGGGTATTGGAAAGTTGGTACAACGCTACGACAAACGTCTAAGTCGTATCGGCGACTATGGAGGTAAGTAGCTGAAAGTTGTAAATAACTGTTGTAAATAAAGCAGTTTTGATTTTCACTGTGGTTTCCATTTAAGGACCTATCGTTCCTTACTTTCCGAATAGCCCTCGTACATCACATAAGAATTGATATTGTACAAATATTAAAATTTATTTCTGCTGGCAGGCCCGAAAACCTATTGCTGTTGCTGTGTTGTTGCCTTCAGCCCTAAAGCAGATTCGATACTTCGATGCGGCTCTCAATGCTAGACCCTCCCGTACAGTCTCGGAGTAACTTCTTCCCGACGTATTTCCCACATGTTCTTCTCCACAGATAACCTTCTCATTTCTTATGTTATCAGTCTACCTAATTTTACAGAAGACTCGCAAAACTTTTCCGAACGAATTAAAAAGACTTTTATTTGTATAAACTTCTAACGAAACATACAAAACTAATGTGAAAAGATGGAACTCAGTTAATATGAATAAACAATACATTAACAATAAAAAGTTCAATTATAAAAACTATTACGACCGAATTTAAATGCATATTCTTAGTTGTTGACGTCCTGATCAAACGAAGGGTGGGTGCTGGTTTTAATAGGTATTCAGGTCACAAGCAGTTTCCAGTGGAAATCTTCAGGCCTGATGGAGACAACTCTGAAATGTTGTACGTACATTACTTGATCGAAATTTGTCTTTTAGAGTGTTTATATTCCGGATTATCATGAATCAGCAGCCATCTCCTTTTCATTGATCAAGAGTGCTTCATCCCAAAAAGGATAGATTTCTCGATGTTTGTTTCCAAAACGTACTTTACAGTTTATCTCAATCGGTATGTAACGACACATGCAGATGACCAAAGTCAACAAAAATAAAGCTTTCTGGAGGAGGAAAGCCACAAAGGAATGTTTAACCTGCACGATAATAAGGAGTGCCTAATAATGAAAGGTATAGAAGTTCCACTTGGTTAGGTAGTTGATTTGTGATACAGACTTCTCTGTGCCGAGGCCCTCACACTTGTCGTTAAGGCAATTTTTTGAGAGCTGCAGAAACAAACCATTCCATCTAGCAACCTACTGAGTTCAATGTGACACACACTCAGGTCCTTATTATGTTATTCGCCAAAACGCTGATTGACGAGGAAAGTATGAAAATATGACTAGAAAGTGTGAATACTACATGGTGTCCCCAACAACACTCTCAAAATGTTTTTGTCGGACAATAAATACACTGAAACATTCACAAATGCGAAGACTGGGCAAGCTATTTGCATTACAAGCTGCATTTTTGAGATGCGGGAGTTGGGTTTTGCATTAATCGTCATAGAAGTTCGGGGCGCACTCAGCCCTTGTGCAGACACTTGAGGAGCTACTTTAGTGAGGAGTTGCGGCTCCGATCACAAAACTCATAACGGTCGGGAGAGCAGTGTGCTGACCACATTGCCCTCCATATCCGAATATAGTGACGCCTATCAGCTGACGATGACACGACGGTCGGTCTCTGTTGTTGGGCCTTCCAAGGTCTGTTCCGACGGAGTTAGTTAGTTATATAGTCGGTTAATTAGTCATAGAAGTTAGAGAATTTGCTACGATTTAACTACAAGCTAAGGAAGAGACCATATGTCCAATCCAGCAAAACAGCCTACTAGTAAGTGGTGGTTGTCAAAATTAAAATAACTTTAAAGTCTATGTTTAAGGGTTCTAGAGAATCTATGACCGTACCGTGCACAAACGGCCAATTACAATGTGACCAGGGGCTACTTTACGAAGCTATAATGACAAAGTTCAACACAAGAAATAAACCTCGTCGAATGTGGAATCTGAACTGAGGCGAATTATGTAGTGAAGTTCAACAAAGCACTGCCTAAAACAAGATAGAATAATAATACCAGGATTCAGTGATAGCTTCATCAGAACAGGACAAGTTGCCGAAAAATGTGGGTGATATGTTGAAGGTTCCAAATGCACCTAATGAGTCAACACTCCTGTAGAAAGGGAAGAAAAAGGATTCATTGGCCAAATGTAGTTGAAAGCTACCAAGATTCCAGACCATCAACGTCCAATTACACAATTGTGAATAGTGTCCCACAAGTTGCAGTCAGTTTAGCCAAACAATAACGACCAAACATTCAAAATTGGCGCTGCATTCAACGGAAGCCAACTATGAACAAATGAAAGGCGACAGTAACATGTCGCCTCTATTTGATTATAACGATAAGTTAGCTCAAATTCCATAATGTGTAAAAAACGTGTATAAACATGTGAAAGTGAAACATAAAGAAGTGTGGGAAAGTATGAATACAATTACAGCAGAAAAAGATCACCTACTGGACGTGCCAGACTGGACGAAAAGCGTAAGTACAGTGACATACACGACCAGTCACTATTCATGAAAAACTATTTCAAAAATAAGCAGATTTGTTTACGACACCTTTTTGAATGACACGCTGTCAAAGCGATGGAAAGGCATAAAGACAGATCATTTTCTCATGTAATGTAAGTTCGCGTGATCATTCGAAACAAATGAAATAAAATGCACGTTTTACAGCTTTTACACATAAAACAATCATGAATTCTACGTGATGTTTTGAAGAAATATTTGGAAACCCGTAAAAGGTTACACGTATATGTCGAAATATGTCTGGATAAACCGAAAAAGAAAAGTATTGTGTTTTGCATAATAGTTTTTTTGCGTGTGTGTCAAAGGGAGCAACCTGCAAGATCATCAGTCTCTTCATTCTGTGTGTAATGAACCAGGACTAATCACTAAGAGGAAGGATACAAAACGCAAACTTGGGAAGTCCGATTGTATCCAAGATACAATAAGACAGAGATGAAAGCAAAGAGAAGTAGGAGAGGAGTGAGAAGGAGTAAGGTGAGTGAGTCGCTCTGGCCAGAACGCAGTTGGAGGACCCTGCGCATGGCAAGCGGAGGGAGATGCACCCTTTGCATCCGATCAGCACTACCTCGCCCTCCGTTGGTCCAAGAAAGCGAACAGCACAGAGGGGATGATACAATTTTAGGAGGGACAAAATATTCAAAACAGCAAATATAAAAGAATATGGAAAATAAAAAGGTGTGAAGGGCAAGATCCAGACAGAACCACCGAATAAGGGACGCCGTGAACCCCTTGGCCCATAGCAGGCGAGGGGTGCAGAAGGCGGAGGTTAGAAATCCAAACTTAATTCAGGAACACTGGAGAAACCTCAACAGGAGCTTCCAACTCGAGCAACATGATTCTACTTTTTTTATCTAAATTACAATGATGGTAGGTTTTTGCCATCTTCACATTTTTCACAGTTTCTCTTTTGTTCTAAACAGGGCTCATTTAAGACGCCTGTGTCACTAGTATTTTCATATGATGAGTTTTGAATCGTTCCATATGGAGCTATTGGGTGTAATATTGCCTGTGTGTATGATCGTGTTCATACAGTGTTCTGGATACTTCACATGTAATAATAATTCATTATCTTTCATAGCGTTTTTTAGTGACTGTGGGATGCCTTTGTTTATCACGTTCTGGCGTCTTACGTGAGCCAAGATTTGACAGTATAAGAGTGTGTGTTCAGGAGATCCATATTGTCTGCACGCGTATTCAGTTTCTGACTGAGCTTCGTGCGCTGAAGATGCGCTGGGTAAGAGCCGTGTTTGGTCAGGATATGATCCATGGTCATCCTGGGATCGGCATACCTTATTACCAGCCACTTCCAGATGTTGAGGAAGATGCTATGGTCACCTTATCACTGGTGTTCCACTCTCTTTGGCAAGTGTAACGTGGAATTTAGGTGGAGTAGGGTTTGGTCTGGGGATTCTATAGGAGTGGGATTTGTTTTAACAATATTATTATTTTAATTAACATAAACAAAAGGTAAATTCACTTTGACTTAAACAAATTATCTCTGTAGCCCTTATACTTCAACAGAGCTCCACAGAAAAACCTCTTCATTAATAAGGGAATAAACTGCATCTTTCCCTTAATATAAGTAACTGGGCAAAACCGTTAACTATTTACAATACTTGGCCCTCTGTCGTAATCAGTTATAATACCTGAGATAACTTCAGAGGTAAAACATAAGATGCTTATATCTCAATAAATTAAGGAGTAGTTTAAACAACCACTGCAGAATTAATACAATTAATGACCCCCACAGCGTGTAGTAAGCAAATATTAAGCAGTCTTGTTCACAACCCTCACTGTCAAACTCCTGTGCGCTGTCGATAAACAACCAGAACTTGTCGCAGGACAGCTCCAGACTGGTGCTGAATAATGACGCCAGCAAATACAGCCAGTGCACCGCTGGTGTACTGCACATTACACGATACAAGCCACAGAACCACAAACGAGCAACAGTCAGGTACATAAGCACACAAGTAGTTCTTTACTCTATTTGCAGAAGGCACTTTCTCCATCTCGACTGGGGTTGCTGTTGGTCTGGCTGGGGAAAAGACACCAACCGCTCCATGACGACCTCGAAGAGCGTACGCTCCCTCGCATAAACACGTGGTTTTCTTATCCCAGGTGGTTTGAACGAAAATAGCTGGCGAGATAAATATCGATAAGCTATCGGAATCACATGTTACTATTCTACACAGTATCAGCCCGTGGGAAGGCACCGACTATGACCCTACTTGGAGGGAGCCACTGATTTGAATGGATACTTGCTGGTGAGGGAGGGGGGGGGGGGAGCGGGGGCAAGTTTGTAGGAATTCACAAACAAAAGATTTGGAAACGGACTCAGAGAGATACATTCTAAAATTAGAATAGAATAACTTACACTTAACCGAGGGCAGCCTCCACTGACACACTCGTACGGATTCACAGGACAACCTATAGAAATAGAATTCACCTATAACTGCACAAGTTTATCTGAGAACAGTTGGAGAGAGATTAGTGAACCATGAAAACTGGGTTTCGGCAACAAAATGGGGGTGGCGAATTGCGGTGAAACTGACCGCATGGCTGGCGCTCCTGCTCTCCCGGAATATCGTGAAATACTTGCAATGGATAAACGACCGAACCGCGATAGATTTAGAGCACATTAATTAACAATACCTGAAGTATCTAGAATGAAATTTTCACTTTACAGCGAAGTGTGCGCTGATATGAAACTTTCCTGGCAGATTAAAACTGTGTGTCTCACCGAGACTCGAACTCGGGACCTTTGCTTTTCGCGGGCAAGTGCTCTACCAACTGAACTACCCAAACTAGACCCACGCCCCGTCCTCACAGCTGTAATTCCGCCAGTACCTCGTCTCCTACCTTCCAAACTTCACAGAAGCTCTCCTGTGCACCTTGCAGAACTAGCACTCCTGGAAAAAAGGATATTGCGGAGACATGGCTTAGCCACAGCCTGGGGGATGTTTCTAGGTCCCAAGTTCGAGTCTCGGTCCGGCACACAGTTTTAATCTGCCAGTAAAGTTTAATACTTGAAGTAAATATCCTTTAATTTACGTCTATAGTCACAAACTTCTCGTGAATACATTACCCGTTTCGGTCTATAATGATCACCTTCAGATTTGTTTTTACAAACAGATCTGAAGGTGGTCATTATAGATCAAAAACGGTAATCTATTAACGAAAATTTTGTGACCATAGACCTAAGGTGAAATTCATTCTATATACGGGTCACTGTTTTATTCGCAACAATGTCGCAGCTTGTGTATACCTGAAGTAACGAGCCATTAAACTTTCCGTAGCATGGCGAAGCGTACCACAAGAGATGGTCGCGAAAGAAATACACTCCTGGAAATTGAAATAAGAACACCGTGAATTCATTGTCCCAGGAAGGGGAAACTTTATTGACACATTCCTGGGGTCAGATACATCACATGATCACACTGACAGAACCACAGGCACAAAGACACAGGCAACAGAGCATGCACAATGTCGGCACTAGTACAGTGTATATCCACCTTTCGCAGCAATGCAGGCTGCTATTCTCCCATGGAGACGATCGTAGAGATGCTGGATGTAGTCCTGTGGAACGGCTTGCCATGCCATTTCCACCTGGCGCCTCAGTTGGACCAGCGTTCGTGCTGGACGTGCAGACCGCGTGAGACGACGCTTCATCCAGTCCCAAACATGCTCAATGGGGGACAGATCCGGAGATCTTGCTGGCCAGGGTAGTTGACTTACACCTTCTAGAGCACGTTGGGTGGCACGGGATACATGCGGACGTGCATTGTCCTGTTGGAACAGCAAGTTCCCTTGCCGGTCTAGGAATGGTAGAACGATGGGTTCGATGACGGTTTGGATGTACCGTGCACTATTCAGTGTCCCCTCGACGATCACCAGTGGTGTACGGCCAGTGTAGGAGATCGCTCCCCACACCATGATGCCGGGTGTTGGCCCTGTGTGCCTCGATCGTATGCAGTCCTCATTGTGGCGCTCACCTGCACGGTGCCAAACACGCATACGACCATCATTGGCACCAAGGCAGAAGCGACTCTCATCGCTGAAGACGACACGTCTCCATTCGTCCCTCCATTCACGCCTGTCGCGACACCACTGGAGGCGGGCTGCACGATGTTGGGGCGTGAGCGGTAGACGGCCTAACGGTGTGCGGGACCGTAGCCCAGCTTCATGGAGACGGTTGCGAATGGTCCTCGCCGATACCCCAGGAGCAACGGTGTCCCTAATTTGCTGGGAAGTGGCGGTGCGGTCCCCTACGGCACTGCGTAGGATCCTACGGTCTTGGCGTGCATCCGTGCGTCGCTGCGGTCCGGTCCCAGGTCGACGGGCACGTGCACCTTCCGCCGACCACTGGCGACAACATCGATGTACTGTGGAGACCTCACGCCCCACGTGTTGAGCAATTCGGCGGTACGTCCACCCGGCCTCCCGCATGCCCACTATACGCCCTCGCTCAAAGTCCGTCAACTGCACATACGGTTCACGTCCACGCTGTCGCGGCATGCTACCAGTGTTAAAGACTGCGATGGAGCTCCGTATGCCACGGCAAACTGGCTGACACTGACGGCGGCGGTGCACAAATGCTGCGCAGCTAGCGCCATTCGACGGCCAACACCGCGGTTCCTGGTGTGTCCGCTGTGCCGTGCGTGTGATCATTGCTTGTACAGCCCTCTCGCAGTGTCCGGAGCAAGTATGGTGGGTCTGACACACCGGTGTCAATGTGTTCTTTTTTCCATTTCCAGGAGTGTAGTAACTGGTAGATCCTCTAAGAAGAAATTGCAAAATGTTCTGGAGCGGCAATGCTAAGTGCTTTTTTTAGGTCGTCGGCACCTCAGTCTAGTGTGTCTACGGCTGAAAAAAGTAATTCTCGGGCCAACTTTGTGGGTGGTCAAGCGGCTTGCTGTCGCCTGCCGGGCCACAGAACTCTCGTCTTTCTTTTCGCACTAAGAGGTTTCCTAACTGGGCACAACCTCGGCCGTTGGGACGGCGTGCTTCTTATGGTCCTGCGCGCCTCAAGACCAAGAAGACTCTCTTCTTATAACGACTACCGTCATACTGCTCATTTATTAATTCCTCTCAGAGTGACGGCAGCTGAAATCTGTTTACAGGTTTAGTTTCCTCTGTTTGCAGGGGATTATCATCACAACGTTCCTTTCTCCTCTGTAATTACTAAGGTGCTTTAATTCACGGATGAATCTGTACATATTTCGAAACAAAGCTGATATGCAAGTTAGGGGTAGAACAGCGGTTTGTTAGTCATCAAAAGGTCACGATTCGGTCACCTAATTTCATAGTCATTACTGACTTCTCGATTCATCCTTTGTTTCTGGTCTTGCGCGGCGGCCCACGTGCTCTTCACTGTACGTGGCGTTCTTGGGACGTTTCGTAACACAATGCGTTATAAGTATACTATTCGCTTACGGGGCTCGGGTTTGGCGAACTTAGCAACAGGCGTTGTTCCCCAGCCTCTGCAGTTATAAACTCTGTGCACGCTTAAGCGATCTCCATAGAAGGTTGTCTGTTTTTCACTGGGAGTGCCGATCTTAGCTCAATCTCTTCAGCTACACGGATGGTACTAACCATGACATACACACTAGTGTGGAAAACTTAGGGAGGGAAGTAAATTTTGCATGATGTGCTACTGCCAAGAAACATATCTTCATGTAACTTGGACCACGCGCAGAAAGAACTGTTACAGTATAATACAGGGGGTGACTGAAAGAAACACTCATTGAGACGAGAAGAAACGAAACTTTTGTTCACAGACAGTTAAACTGAAATCGTTTATGATCGTGTCATGACTACGAAGCAGATAAGGAATTCTTGTGGAAGGTTGGTCCATTCCTTCGACACAGGATTTGTGGCTGCTGGAAGTTCGGTGGTGCATGTGTTCGTGCTCTCAACCACATAAAACGATTCAGAAATGGTTCAAATGGCTCTAAGTACTATGGGACTTAACATCTGAGGTCATGAGTCCCCTAGACTTAGAACTACTTAAACCTAACGAATCTAAGGACATCAAACACATTCATGGCCGAGGCAGGATTCGAACCTGCGACCGCAGCAACAGCACAGTTCCTGAACGAAGCGCCTAGAACCGCTCGGCCACAGCAGCCGGCCATCAGACACATGCTCGATGTGTTTTGAGTCGGGAATGGCAGTCCATTCGCCGAATATTCTCTCGTTCAAAGGCATTCTCCAACTGTGCTTGGCGATGCAGTGGCGCATCATCATCCATAAAAATGAAGCCAGTGCCGAATGCACCCCTGAAAAGACGCGGACAGAGTCACCATAATGTTGAACGGTGAATATGTGACGTCAGTACACCCATGCAGCATTATGCCTCCTCGCACCACAACAGGTGGACGACCAAAACTATCATAATGAAATTTTCACTCTGCAGCGGAGTGTGCGCTGATATGAAACTTCCTGGCAGATTAAAACTGTGTGCCGGACCGAGACTCAAACTGTTTTAATGTGCCAGGAAGTTTCAAAACTATCATGTTCGCCGCTGTTCCTGGGTGCGTTACGTGTTCGCATCTCTCGATATGAGAGAGGTGCGTCCTGCATTGTTGCGGTTATAGGGGCTCTTAGAATGAGAAGATATTTGGGGAATGGAATAATGATCACCATATTCCCCCGACTGAAATTCCAACGAGTACGTGTGGCGAGTGTTTGGGTGAAGTGAAGCAAGTCCTTCCAGCAGTTCTCAACTGCGCTAGAAGAAGAATGAAACGCCGAAGTACAAGAACTCCTAATCAGTCTTTTGGTCAGCTTGGAAGGACGTTGAGCAGCATGCACTTCATTCCGTCGTCATCACACACCCTTTGAGAACCATATCCTGCCTTATTTAATTTACATGGGACGATCACAAATCGCGGTGACTTCAGCGTAATTGTTGTCTTTGAACGTGTCATTTCTTCTCGTCTCCCTTCGTGTTTCTCTCAGATTGCTTCTATACTATACTGTAGCACTTCTGTATAATCCAATTTTCATTGAGCTACGTTATTTAGCAGCGATACATGTAGAGAAAGTTACTGTCTTCCTGAACTTTTGCACACACATACATGCAGGGTGTACCTAAAGTAAAAATGGAAAATGAGAGGGCTCGTGCAGTGGGTCATTGCAAGAATATTTGACGTAACAACCCAAGTTCGCATCCCTTAGCATACGGCGCAAGTCGTCGTTGAACAGCGTCTCGCGCCACCAAAAAGGTAGGCAAACAACATGCCATCCGAGCCGTCATGGTAGCGGGTCTGCAGGGCAACGACTTAAATGTACGAGGGTTGTCCAGAAAGTAAGGTCCAATCGGTCGTGAAATGGAAACCAAAGTGAAAACCAGAAACGTTTTATTAGCAACTGTTAGGTACAACTTCCATCTACTTCTGTACATAGTCGCCGTTCCAACTTCGAGTGCTGTAGTGTTGTATCAGCTTTCCGATATCCTCATGATAGAAAGCAGCCGCCTGTGCTTTCGGCCAGTTACCTGCACTGGTGTGCAGCTCGTTGTCTGTGGAAAATTTTTGTCTTTATAACCAGCTGTTCATGTGAGCAGAGATGAGGCTCAGGGGGAGCCAATTACGGACTGTATTGTGGGTGATTGGAAACGCTGCTGGAGCGTCTTCATTGTCCCTGCAGTGTGCGGCAGAGAGTTGGCATGAAGAAGGAAATGCTCGACAGTTGTGTTATGTGGGCTGCATGACACAGGTGAAATCTCTAACCAGGCCCTCAGACTTGGCGGGAAACGCTATTCACTGCATATCTGTAAGTGTTCACAGTTCACTCAAAAGTGAAAAGAGCGACGCTACACGATCGACAGGCATACTAGAGACACTGACCAACATATCTGTGCAAAGATTTAACCGATTATCCCAGTGGTTTCCATGTCGCGACCGATCGGAACTTACTTTGAGGACACCCTCGTATTTGTGACTTCAAGATAAAAGATAGCTGGCTGAAGTTTTATGAACTTTATTTCCAAACGCTGTAACCGTCATAGGAACCTATATTGCTGGAGGGACAAGACTGCGGGTTTTCCGCCTCTTGCTGTGACATGAAATCGTTGGTTTCGCCAGCGCAAATGCCTGTTTGATTCGTGTTGCATGTAGCGCAGCAGCTGTGCACACCGCAGAGCATGGTTCGCTCTGCGTGAATTTGTTGTCTAACGGGGACACTCTGTGTTCGTTACTGTATGGAGCAGGAGCAGACAGGAATGGAGCGATATTCTTGGGAGGAAAGGGCAGACATGCACTGGGCTTACGGGCACGGATGGACATGCTCAAGCCACACATCGTTTGTACTTTCGGCTCTTTCCGAATCGTCGAGTGACGGATCCTTGCACATTTCTTGCCATCCACACGTTCCCATGAGAGACACGTTCACTTGAGGTACGTTTTCTACTGGAAAGTTCTCGTATCTGCATTTAACGCCTACTTCGAAATCCGGTGTATTCATTTTGCGTTACAGGTGCGAAGGACGCGGTAGTCAACGCATAGCGCCTACACCAGGGCTGGAGGAGGAGACGTTAGCACTGCTGGACAACACACCCTCAACGACCGAGCGGCGGGCACCACGGAAAATGGGTGTAATTCGTTCCACAACTTCACGATTGTGTCATGAAGGTGAGCTACTCTCCTGCCGCCCTCAGAATGTTCACTCCCTTAACCCAAACGATTTTCCACGACAAATTCGCTTCTGCCAGTAGTCTTTGCAAAGGTGTGCCATTCAGCCGGACTTCCGAAAAGCGTACTTTTTACGTATGAGGCGTCCCTTACACGAGAGTGTGTGTTCAGCAGCTACAACCAACACGTGTACGGACGGGAAAATCTGCACGCCGCCTTTGTTCGTGATCACCAAGAGCGCTTTGCCGTCAACATTTGGGCCGGCTTGGTAGGTGATAACTTCGCCGGTCCACACATGTTGCGGTGGCGACTGAACGCAAATAGATACTTAAGCGCTTTACGGGAAACTGCCAGAGTTGATGGAACATGTTTCACTTAAAGTGAGACAGCGAATGTGGTATGAATGTGATGCACCTGCACACTACGCACATACAGTGTGAATTCATTTGGATGAGGCCTTTGGTGAGAACTGGATAGGGTGCGGTGGGTCGGTGGCATGGACTGCACTTTCCCCCGGTTTGACGCCCTTCGATTTTTTTCTTCTGGGGCCACTTGAAATCTATTGTCCATGAAACACCCATTCAGACCGATGAAGAGCTGATAGCGCGCATTATGGTAGCCTCCGATGCAATTTCCATTTTGCTAGGAGTGTTTGAAAGAGTGCGACAGTCACTCCATCGTCGTTTCACGGCGTGCGTTCAACCAAGAGACACTTTTTGTACCTATTTCTAAATGAAAGTTATAAAATCCATCCCGTTCGACTTCTCGTTACCTAATGCCACAAATACATCGAGAACGTTGCCTGGCAGATCTGTTACTATGACGACTCGGATGGCGTGTTGTGTGCCTACCCTCTTGGCGGTTTAGGATGCTGTTCAAAGATGCCTAGCGCTGTACGCTAATGGATGCGGACATGGGTTGCTATGCGACATGTGATTGTTATGGTCCACTGTACCCATTTCAGATACATCCTGTATTGATATTTGCAGTGGATGGCTGTCGAGTTGAAACAACCGTTAGCGAGCAATCTTTGGGTCACCTGCAGTAGCCCACATGGAAACAAACGTCCAACCTACAAACACAAAGCATAGGGTGTTGCTCCTGCTTGGACGTTTATTTCAATAGCGATTCATGAAACCCAAATGACGCATCACTTTCGTCTACACACACGCGCAAAAAAGCAGTGAAATTACCATCCAGCCGAGTGTGAGAGTCAGTAGTTCGGTTCTCCAGAGTAATGGCTGTCTGAAAAAAATATCAGCGGTAACAGATACACCAAGATCTATTCAACGAAATTTAAAGGCAAAGAGTGAAAGGTAGGAAATCGTGCAGCTAAGAACCACACATTATGTTGTTGCCCTGAGACTTGACAATAAAACACTGAATGACCCTACTGTCAAGCTGGCACTAGAAAATTAATACAACAAGAGTTAAAGCAGGTAGTTACACTCTGTGGCGGACCTTCGTCACTAACATCAGATGCACACTCCGCATGTCAAGCTTGAGAACATGGCACAATTAACTGGTTGTACTGCAACAATGTTATAATATTATAGTGCTAAACCAGATTAAGCCATAAAGGGTATGATAGAATTCCATAGGCTGTTAAACAAGAAAAATTTCGGAGCTCATAACATGAATTTATAGAAGCCGATAATACTGAATTAAGGATCTATTAAACATAAAATATACCATAATGAAGTTCGATACCAAGCTCCTTGTCACCAGACAAACAAATCCGAAGCAGCCCTTTACAGTGTTACACAAAATTTTAAGCACCGCTAAAACTAGATTACACTATCTTAAGGGTGCAAAAGCCAACGAAGTCTTGCAACAAAATAAACTTATCAATAGTGTGCCTGATACAAAAAGCCGGTCACTGCCTGTGGCATACCAAAAACCTGAAAGTGAACACACACACACACACACACACACACACATATATATATATATATATATATATATATATATATATATATATATATATATATATATATATTTGTGTACTTCAACACGCATATATATATATATATATATATATATATATATATATATATATATATGCGTGTTGAAGTACAGAAATATGTGAACAGGCAGAATACGGCCCTGCGTTCGGCAACGCCTACATAAGACAACAAGTGTCTGGTGCAGTTGTTAAATCGGTTACTAATGCTACAATGGGAGGTTAATTATCAGGTTATCAGGATTTATGTGAGTTTGAATATTGTGCTATTATCGGCGCACGAGCGATGGGACACAGCATCTCCGAGGTAGTGCTGAAGTGGGGATTTTCCCGTACGAGCTTCACGAGTGTACCGTGAATATCAGGAATCAGGTAAAACATCAAATCTCCGACATCGCTGCGACCGGAAAAAGATCCAGCAAGAACGGGACCAATGATGACTGAAGAGAATTGCTCATCGTTACAGAAGTACAACCCTTCCGGAAATTGCTGCAGATTTCAGTGATATGAGGGCTATCTACAAGTGTCAACGTGCGAACCATTCAATGGAACATCATAGATATGGGCTTTCGGAGCCGCGGGCCCACTCGTGTACACTTGGTGACTGCATGACATAAAGCTTTACGACTGGGGCCGCTCAACACCGACATTGGACTGTTGATGACTGGAAACAAGTTGCCTGGTTGGACGAGTCTCGTTTCAAATTGCATCGAGCGCGTGGACGTGTACGAGCATGGGGACAACCTCTTGAATTCATGGACCCTGCGTGTCAGCAGTGGACTGTTTAAGCTGGTGGAGGCTCTGTAACGATGTGGGGCGTGTGTAGTTGGAGTGATATGGGGCCCCTGATACGCTAGGTACGACTCTGACAGGTGACGCGTCAATCTTGCTCGTATTCAACAGTGTTGTGCCTGTTTTCTGTTCCTGAAATCCTACAACTGTGTCTGTTTACTTTCCCACTTATATGAACTATTGCCGCATCCGAAGAAATTATCGACCTGTAATGCACAGCAAAACTCGAATTGCGGGTGATTATCTTTAGGATACAACTATTGCACTAGTTGTAGTCTATATGGTTTCATGTTTAATTTCTTAAGCGAGACACGCCACAAGGCTCTTGTTGACATTTCCAACTCACGTGAAGCTCTGGTAGAGATTTTGCCGGACTCCTGGAGACAAGTTTCTCTCATTCGTTCAATGTCATTTGCATTCACATCTGGCAGACCACTTCTCTTCCTGTTACACAAACACCCAGTTGCCAACTGTAGATTGTCTTTCTGATTAGTCCTGCTTTCCCATACTACACCTCAAATTTTCGTTGGTCACCCATTGTATTCTTTGTTTTGTCAAATTCTAGCACCCACCGAAGCCTCCTCAGCTACAGAAAGAGCCGTCTTGATTATGATACCACTTATCGTGTACATGGAACTACACGTCACTCCTGCAATGAGATAAAACTTATGATATCACTCTTTCAGATTTTGGATATTGCTACTTTGTAATGCTACACACTCGGCTACAATAATTTCTAAAGGGTTCCATAACTGTCGAAACACGCTGTATTTTGAAAAGTAATAGACCTATAACATAATTTTTTTTTTATTGTCCTTGGTGATACGTCAACGGTGGATGGAATGAAGTCACCAACAGCTAGTCGCTCAGGGTCAGACAGTGTCCATCGATCGAGCATTCGGTCTGCAACACGTCTCTTAAAATGCAGTCAAGCGAGTGCGTCACCTCCACCCATCTAGTGTGAATAGTAGACCGACAGCGGTGACTTGGGTGGCACCATCTGCTCTGGTCAGCAGCACCGAGACCCCAGGATTGACTGAGAGTGAGCCTCAGCGGGCAGCGCTCTAAAAGCCGGCAGACGGGGCTGCCGCCCGAGTCGTTGCTAATTAATCGTCATAGATTATATTAGATGCCAAACATCTGTCGATACGAGTCGATACACGCCTCTGAAAGGAACTTTTAGAAATTCTTCGTCTGTGAAACGCCTCCGTACTGAAACGTTCACTAGACAAACGTTTCCCGTCAAGAAGAAAAACGGCTGCTTGAATTTGACACGATGTCTTCAACGACACCACACATATAACGTAAGTAATGGACCCGCAACAAACATGGCAAGACATGAATGATCAGGTGAGGAAGCGCTAAGTGAAAAATATTATGAAAGCTATAGCTATGTAGGTATGTGTGATTGTTGAAACTTGTATGTATATACACCTCACTTGCCTCATAAGAGACTTCAGGGGAGGTTTACTATCTTCAGCCCGAAGAAAGCATGTTCTTCGCGAATTTGTTTCTCGGGATGTGTTATAGATATCAATGTCAAATTTGGTCAAAATGTTTATTGATATTTTCTCTACAAACTGGAATTTTTTCGACCGGAAATGTCGAAGAGCAAAGTCTGAAGTGCCGTCGGAACGAAACAAAATTTTGATGTAGACGTCCACGCGTGGTATGTCATAGGTCAGCCGGCTCGTCTGAAATCCAAATTGAGTTGACGTTAGCGAAGTATATAAGATTCTTTAGGAGTTGTACTTCGCTTAAGTATTTGGTTGGTTGGTTGTTTGGGGGAAGAGACCAAACAGCGAGGTCATCGGTCTCATTGGATTAGGGAAGGACGGGGAAGGAAGTCGGCCGTGCCCTTTCAGAGGAACCATCCCGGCATTTGCCTTGAGCGATTCAGGGAAATCACGGAAAACCTAAATCAGGATGTCCGGACGCGGGATAGAACCGTCGTCCTCCCGGATGCGAGTCCAGTGTGCTAACCACTGCGCCACCTCTCTCGGTAAGTTATTTGGATCATAGGAAACAAAATGGTGGCTATTTGAATAAAATAGTTTTTTTCATCGATTTTTCGATTTAGTCGGCCTAGTAAAAATATTTATAGTTGATGGATCGGAGTAAAAGTCGTACAACTCATAGACAATTTAGTTAGCTTCGTCGTAAACAAAGAAGCATGCCAATCGTTTTCGTAGATTTAAAGGTATCATACGGCGAGACAAAAAAACGTCATTTCGAGATAAACGCGTTTGAAGCTTTGACTACATATAAATGCAATATAATGCAACGTACGTTCATTCTGCTATTCAGGGTCCACAAACTAGTCCTTTCTCTTCCTCATAGAAGGCGCTCTGCTCGATCTGGGCCATCCTGCTCTGCTCCAGAGCCGCTCGTACGGCCGGTGACAAGCGGTTTTCGACCGCTTGAATCCGGTGCTCGTCCGAATGCTTGGCGAACTGCGTCGAATAGAGTCCCAGGGTGACATCCATCGTTGTGATGGTCTTCAGAATTGCTGAATACCCATCAAAAATGGTTCAAATGGCTCTGAGCACTATGGGACTTAACATCTGTGGTCATCAGTCCCCTAGAACTTAGAACTACTTAAACCTTACTAACCTAAGGACATCACACACATCCATGCCCGAGTCAGGATCCGAACCTGCGACCGTAGCGGTCACGCGGTTCCAGACTGAAGCACCTAGAACCGCAGGGCCACACCGACCGGCCGGTCGCAATACTCATCATTGAAGCTGCTCACTGCCAGGAAAGTCGCAATCACCACAGTCTTCTCACCAGAATGCAAATACTTGGGGGCTAACTTACAAAAACACGAGTTCAAACTTTCATTTTAATTTTGTGTGTTTCTTCCCAAGTTCCGGTACATTAACTCGTCCTCCGAAAAAAAAGATAGTGCGTGAAAAAGGCCGATTTCAGGCAGGTGCATTTTTTTGTTCGACCGCGAATAACAGACATTTTCGTTCCGTATTCGGAAAAACCGTTTCAGGGGTGGACTCTAAATACTTTTATAGATCCAAAAATGAACTTTAAGAAAACTCGTTGTTTTGAACCAAAAGATAGTAAACCTCCCCTTAAGAATAGAAACTGTAAGCAAACCTTCATCACCTTCTTTAGGTGAGTCAAAAATTGATTTCATTTTTCGCCAAATTGTTGGATATATATTTACCGCCGGCCGAAGTGGCCGTGCGGTTAAAGGCGCTGCAGTCAGGAACCGCAACACCGCTACGGTCGCAGGTTCGAATCCTGCCTCGGGCATGGATGTTTGTGATGTCCTTAGGTTAGTTAGGTTTAACTAGTTCTAAGTTCTAGGGGACTAATGACCTCAGCAGTTGTCCCATAGTGCTCAGAGCCATTTGAACCATAAATTTACCTTCAAATGCTTTGTTCGGTTTTCACATACCTCTGCTTTTGCTACATTGAGCATAGTTGCACAACTACTCGATAGATGGACAACTTGTTGACACTGGTAAGCACCATGTCTACATTGAATACATTTAATTGCATTAAGGAACTTTAATATTCTAACTTTTGCTGCATACTTTTCTTTCGGTAATAACACAAGAGAACCCAGTTTTGGTGTAACATAATGCCGTTCTATAAGTGAAGTGTTTCGCTATTAAATGTCATATTATCACTTGATGTCGAAGAAGATAGGTTCTGCTCAAAAGTCCCGTCCACGACTGCAAGTCCAGCATTCTCGCTCCTCACGGTCTTTCGCTCTTCTTTTCGAAGCTGCGTATGAAGCATTTCGCCTGAGCGGTGGCGCTCGACTCGGTTTGAATCCTGGTGGTGGATGAAATTTTCGCTGCCAGTATTTTGCCGGCATGAGGAGAAGAGGTGGTGGCATGAAGTCCTTGATCACCAGTCTAAGTGTCAACGTCCTGAATTAAGTTACATACCTCTCTGCAGCGTCTCATGAGATGAGGCACGTGACGCTGTAGATGGTGATCCGTCCTTCGGATGGGGACGCTAACCTCAGCGGCATTTCGAGAGGAGTAGGATGGCACTAGGTTTCATCCTCCCATTCTCTTCATCCATAACATCACAGACCCAACGCTGGACTGTGTAGGGATTTATCTCCGCCTGGTGATGATTGGGTGTTGTGTGATGTCTTTGGTTAGTTAGGTTTAAGTAGTTCTATGTTCTAGGGGACTGATGACCATAGATGTTAAGTCCCATAGTGCTCAGAGCCATTTGGACTGTGCAGGCACTCATCGCAGTCATCCACAAGGCACAAATATACAGCTGGCACGTCGCAACAGGTCGGAGAAAAGCAAAGGCAAACCACCTCCACAAGAGCATTGCCATGAGTGGCGGTGCAGGACTCCTGGATCTGTTGCCCCCTACGCTCCTTCCGTGAGTATGGAACTATTTAATAAAATAAAAAAAACAACACTATATTTAACCAGATAGCGTCAAATTCGGTTCTACCTCCTTTGCTTGACTCATCAGAATCATTGTCCTAGTAATTTTCATGTTTACCGTAATTCTACATTCATCACAGATGGTATTCACTTCTCCTGAAGAATTCTTAATAGCACTTGGATTTTCTTTAATTAATATCATTTAATCAGCAAATCTTACCTAGATTTGAGTATCCTTCCCGCTCTTGTTGGAACCAGTTTTTATCTACATTATCTCATTATCTGTCTAGACGTTAAAATGGCTCTAAGCACTATGGGGCTTAACATCTGAGGTCATCAGTCCCCTAGACTTAGAACTACTTAAACCTAACTAATCTAAGGATATCACACACATCCATGCCCGAGGCAGGATTCGAACTTGCGACCGTAGCAGCAGCGCGGTTCCGGAATGAAACGCCTAAACGTTAAACAGAGTATGCGAATGCAAACAGCAAGTTCTAACCAGTCTTCGAATTTTAGTTCATTCTCTCGTCTCATCTTCTGTCCATACTTACACGTGTTGAGACATACAGGGGTTACATATTACTTTCGTTTCTTCCCAGTTAACTCCTGTCTACTTCAGGGTATCTAAAACTTCTATCTAGCGGTACCCTATCAAAGGCTTTTCCCAAGCTGGCAAAAACTGCATAAACTTTAGTTCCCTTTTGTAGGTATTTTTCCCAATTATTCGTGACAGTCCGCTCTCTTCATTATTCGTTCTTTCAAAACTATCGTTGGGTTTAGTCGAAATCAAATCTTTACCAGCTTCTTTTGCACATTTCGTTTTCGTATACGTCATCGGAAATTCTGCATTATGATAGAAAATTCTTATCTCATGTAATTCATAGTAGCTCTTCCATTTATTCATCACCGGCCGCTGTGGCCGAGCGGTTCTAGGCGCTTCAGTGCGGAACCGCAGCGCTGCTGCGTCGCAGGTTCGAATTCTGCCTAGGGCATGGATGTGTGAAGTCCTTAGGTTAGTTAGGTGTAAGTAGTTCTAAGTCGAGGGAACTGATGACCTCAGTTAGGTCCCATAGTGCTAACAGCCATTAGAACCATTTGAATTTATTCATAATTTCTTCTTCTTCTTCTGCAACTTTATTTCTATTTTCATCTTTTATCAGCCTCACAGAGTTCACCTTCCTCTTTCTGATTATAAAATTATTTACTTTCTGGTACATCTGCTCTAATTTTATTAGATCCCTTTCCGGGTAGTTGAAATACGTATATTTCTTTTTACCTTCTTCTGTGGAGGATTTTATGTAGTCGGCTTTCTACAATACTCAACTCTCTTCTGTTACTCGCTATTTCTTAACGTTATTTTACCTCTGTAGCTAATTGTTTCTCCTTTTGCTTTCTGTATACTGTTTTACTCTCTAATGCAATTTTTGTTACTTCTGCCTGGTGATGTATATATTTGGGTTCTTTCCTCTAGAAAATTTTCTGAAAAAACTTTCGTTATTTCCTTTTTTACGTTCTTCCGACTTTAACTTTCTCTTAATTTTTTTGTCCAACCATTTTCACTTAATTATTTTTCGTATCGGGACAACAGTACCTGAGTCAATTGTACTATCCAAGTATACTGTAGGTGGCCATATTATCAGAGACAGTAGTAAGACTTTTGAATTTTCGAGTTTAATTGGATTTCTCTTACAAATGATTAGTTCTAGGATTCTTACGTATTTTTTTTTTGTATCTGCATTCTATTGGGATCACAAAAACAACAAGAAATGTAGAAAAATTATTTTTTATTTTTCGTAGACGTGACAGTAGCGTAGCAAAAATTTAATAAAATAAATTTTAGGATTTAGTGATGCTATCCTCTGCTGCAATAAGAGTTTTTCTTGGATTTTGGACTTGTGATATCATTCTCTGATGAGAGTTTCAAGCAACTGGCGTTTGGTAGTGATCACTTGCTTCGCAATATCCCGTTTGTTGGACTCCCACATGTTCACTACGGGGTTCATATTTGATGAATTCCCTGACCAAGGCAAACAGTCACACTGTTTTCAGCCAAGATTGCAGCAACACTGCTGTCTTTGTTGCACGTTGCCGAGTTGTGCATAAAAGTGAAGTCGTCATCAGGGAACCATTCGCTGAGTTGCGGCAATAACCGGATTTCTAGTAATAGCTTATAGTGGTTTAGATTCATTTTATCTTCTACGATGTATAGGCACCCCATGCCTTTGGCTGAGATGACAGACCATCCCATGACACTAACCAAGTGTTTAACTCTCTCCACAAGAGAGTCTGCGTCGAATTGTTCCCCAGGGCTTCGTCGGCCAAAAAAATTTTTCAACCATAATTTGGAATGTTGGTTCATGGGAGCAGTAAACCTGTAAAATATTACAATTAACAACAGAATATCACTAATGATGAATTGCACTATTCAAAAAAGTTACACTTACTCTTCTCTAAAGCTGCAACAGTCATATGTCGGTGTTGTCTATCCCAGTGCTGTCGTTTTATTTTTCATAGTATCGGCGATGCATGGTTTTCTGATAGACCGACGACCTATCAGATTCTCTTCAACAAGTAGTGGACTGTCCTTCCCGAAACTTTTATAACCTCGCCGTTCATTATCGTAGTCAAACGGGCAAAACTCATTTTACGATTTTCCAGGCAGATGTTCCTGATTCTCCGATCGGTACGAGGAGTTGTGATCCTTTGCTTGCCTTTTCCCACACTATCCACTGCGACACGTTCTTTATTGCCAATTTTAATTTTAACTCTGTTGACGATAGAATTCGAAACCTTTGCAGTAGTTACTGTGGCTCTCTGAGAATGTGTGGAATATAATAGCAACGTATATGTTCCTCTGCATTTTTCTTGTAGAAATTCCCACGGTCTTACCAATTCGTAAAAGAAGTAAATTTGCTTTTATCATGTCGAACCGTTAAGAAAAATTTGAATCCATAGAGAAAACTGAGCAAAAGTATTGTAGTAAGAAGTACTGTGGTACTTACTTTTTGATTATTTTAGACACGAAAACTAGTGAAAAACAAATAGGCAATCAGGTTACCTCCCATTAGGAAAGTGGATGCACTCAACGACTATTATGTAATTTATAAATGATAGAGCGCAGCAATCAGTCATCCTTATCTTTTTTTGCAGGTTTTATTACGCAAATACAGATTTCGGCTGGTGCCTAGCCATAACTAATGCGATATTTTTTAATCTCGAAGCATGTTAGTTCTCTGTTGTTCAGTCGTCAGTCACATTTCTTTGAATACTGACTGACGCCCGAATAACAGGGAACAAACATGCATCGAGATTAAAAAAATTGTGCCCTGATAAAGGCTAGGCACTAGCCGAAATCTGGATTTGCGTAGTAAAACCCGCAAAAAAAAAAAAAAAAAAAAAAAAAAAAAAAAAAAAAAAAAAAAAGACGTGTCTGATTGCTGCGCTCTGTCTTTTAAATATAGGCAATATTAAAAACAACAGTACAGCAAAGTGCAATTTTTGACGAACAGTCACCAGAGGAGAAGAAACATCACATAATTGACAAATGACGCGCGTTACAAGTATTGCAGTTTGTAAAAAACCATAATGATATTGGTAGCAGTATCAATATACACAACTTTGAAAACCATTTTGTTTCCTTAGACTGTTAATTTAAGCTACAAATTACATGAAACTGAGCATATTCCCTAATAATTTGACCACTGTCTGTACCTTGCTCTTCTATGTTGTTCATACAAAGTAGTCTCAGTAATTACCGCATTTCTTTTGCAGATGTTCTTCAATGGATTTCATAGATCAATCGTTTTTTCAAATCCGTGTTTTCTCACAATTTACCTATTTTGGCCTTGATCCACTGCTGCGTTCCAGTTACCCATTACTACTACTAGTGACAGCTCGTGACCTCTTCTCTTGTTTCTGTTTTACCATCAATCTTGTCATTTAAGGATTCATTGCGTTCTCCGCTGTGTGGCATAAATATTTGTATTTCCTGCAGATTATAGTACAGGAGATGCCAAAAGCCTGAAACAAAAATGAAATGCATTTTGGATAGTAACTGTGTTTTACTGACTCTGGAGATAGTTTAGGACATATGTAATATGTTTCCGGATAGATATGGCTTTGTTTTCCAATTTTTACGTTTTGTGTATATGTCACGGCCTCCTTTCATACTTTTCTGTAGTGTAGGGCAGACATTTGTTCCAAAGGAATTACACGTAGCCGGCCGATGTGGCCGAGCGGCTCTAGGCGCTTCAGTCAGGAACCGCGTGACCGCTACGGTCGCAGGTTGGAGTCCTGCCTCGTGCGTAGATGTGTGTGATGTCCTTAGGTTAGTTAGGTTTAAGTAATTATAATTTCTAGGGGACTGATGACCTCAGATGTTAAGTCCCATAATGCTCAGAGTCATTAGAGCCATTTGAATTTCACGTAGCAGCATCAAGGTACCAAAGTAAAATGTAAAATATTGCAATATTAATAAGAGACACATTTGTTCTACAATGAGAAAACTAAAGGGTTCGTAGAAACCACTTTCTCTTTGTGTTTGTCGTAGGATGTCAAAAACTGCTTTCGCCACAAAAAGCGTGATTGCATAATTCACCGTTAACGGTAGCCCACAACAGCTGCGTTGAAATGAACGAGCAGCAATAGCGCCGTTGCTTAACGTGGTGTGGCAAACACTTTATGAAGTGCCCGGGTCACATTGGCGTTAGGTAATTACCGGCGTTTAGCCACCACTTTATTAGTACTTATGTAACTATCCGATTAAACTGCTGTCGATTGCCGTGGCGATTTAACTCACGAGTTATCGACCTGTCGGACGCTCGCGGCGAGCCTTAGGTGTCATATGTTCTGACCGCGCAGTGGGCGCAGCTGTTTCCGGAAGCACTGCTGGAACACGATACTGCCGAACTATATTAGTATGTTATGGCCGGATCGTGTGGAGTTGCGGGAGGCTTGTTAATAGGAGTAATTAACTCTGATTACACTCTAGCCTGTGCAGTCTCTTTTTACCGTACAACACGATAACCTCCAACGTAGTCCGCATCAGACTAAAATTTTCAAATTCAACAACATTTGCTTATCCCGCCATGTAGTTTCTACATAGTTTAAATATTCACACGTTGGGAGCTGACGGCATTCGCTATATCTCGTTTCATCTCTGTTCAGACTTTAGTAATGGTATTTTAACCCCATGTGCATATTTTTGGCGAAGCTCGCTTGTAACTTACAGTATTTCCCACTAAATGAGTTACTGTTTTCTTGAATCTGTCCAATTTCATTTGCTATGTATGATTTTCCCTTTCTATATGCGTGTTTACCGGAGGTCTGTGAATTGATTACAGCTGCTCTTTCGGTTGTTAAGATGCATTTATGACATCGAGGATATATGACAACAAATTTCTTATCACAAAAAAACACTCTTGTGTCAGTGTTTGCCATATACTGCTTCATTCAAGTTGTCTGTAATTCTCTACCGCACATGATGCGTAAAAACTTGAAAAGTGAGTTGTGAATATGCACGAAAGCATTCTTAAGATAAAATATTGATAAATAATAAACAGCTTCCAAAAACGCCATTGAAGAAAATTTAAAAACGGCCTAAACCTTTCTGGTTCATGTGAATTACCAAAGCTTAGTGTGAATCCACCTATGGCAGTACTTACAATAATATTGTAAGGTTTCTACTTAATTTTTATTTAATACTTCATATTTTCCATCTGTACGCTGGACATTTTGAACAGTAGTCTTCAGTATCGATATGTTGCACCGCAGAGATTCTGAGTACAAACTTTGTGATTTTTGGTTGCCATTAACATTGTCGTTGCTGTGGCATTCTGTGAGAAGGAAGTGAGTGAGTCCGGTGTTGTTCATGTTACTAAACTGTCTAGAAATAGCTTGCAGTGCACAGAGAGAAAGACGCAGACGATATTGAAATTTCGAAGTATGATTTTGTAAAGATTCATTTGAGAAGTGTGAAGATTTACAGGTAATGTTGTAGCTGCGTGGCTTGCCTGCGCGTTATTTTGATGCGTTTGGAAAACGGATTGTTTTAGTGAGATTCTTATTTTTTGTTTCAATAAGGTTATCATTTCATATGGGTTGCACTCAGATATTGTAGATTTATCACTGCTTAACCAGTTTATTAATTAGTTTCATAGCAGTATCATATTTTCAATAAGAAATAATTTTTAATATAATTCTAATAGTAAAAGACTGAGTTTCATTACTGACAATAGAGCTCTTGAAAGTTAGTTTCTTTTCAGTCACTTAGTATATAAAATATCTTCCACCGTCTCCTCACTAATATTTTGTTTTGTAAAAACGTGTGTCGCCTCGTTGCACTTCAGGGAACACAGTGGTTAATGCTGAAGCAAAATCTTAGAACAGTTGCACATCCTTGGATTGCACTGCGCAAGGTGCGCTTCCCTTTCAGTAGTTTTCTGCTGCGCTGTACTTTAATGTTCATCACACACGAGCAGTGCCGGGGTTTCGTTGCAGTGGTGAGCCACATACATTTCTTAGGGCAAGATTTACATTATAGTTAGGGCTCAGCCAAATCATTCGGTCATGCGATGTATTTGAAATTTGTTATCAGGTTCAGATTAGGTAAAAATCAGTTTGGATTTCATTTTTTATGCCGACAGACTTATTCTTACAGCGCAGTGTTCTGTTTGCGAGTGTATTATTTAATGTTGGAACTTAAATTAGTCAGTTTGATTACCAAAAATCACAGGGAATTTTCACAGCAACATTTTCGTTATTTAATCTTTCAAAATTCGTTTTGTAATTTTATGAAGCATTCTTATTCTGTTAGTTTTGTTTGCTGAAACTGCAAGTCACATACTGTGACGTTACACATTGTAGTACTGTTCGTCGCACGACACGATACAGAACTTCCCAGGACACATGCTTTATCATACTGTTTAAGGTTTTCTAATTAATTCAGTAAATGCTAATCCAAACGCAGCTATACGGTTTGATATAATTTTTGCGACTCATTTTATCCGATATCGTTTCGAAATTCCACCACTTGCATTCTTCAGAACTGCAACATAGACACACATGAAATTTATGTTATGAAACCAGTTCAGTCCAGTACAGCTGCGGTTCACAATATTCAACATAATATTTACACGTTTATTCATAAAAATCGCAATATCAGAAATACCTGAGGCAGTTACACTATGTATTAAGGTATCCTTGTCTGTGTAACACTTTTTAAAATGTTTCCCTCCAATTTCTTCAGCATTTATCATTACGGAACTCTACAAAAATTGTCTCAGATACATCTAAAATAGCTACAGCTATAGGTTTGTCAAAGCAAGTCTTCTAAATAACTCTTTTTCTTAAGTAAAACAAAGTGATTTAAATTACGAGCTACAGTCAGGGCAATAGCTCCGTATCTACCTTGCAAACTTGTTACCAGATTTACAACACCCGTTTTTTGCACATACTGCACAGATTTGCCAAAACGCTCTTACTTATTAATTTGACAAATTCATCTCGAATGGATGTTTTGCTTTCATACGTTTCTCAACATTAGTGTCGATATACGGTTTCATTCATGGTGTTTGATGAAACGATACCTAATATCTGGGGAAATTTGTTTACAGTAAGATAATTGTTCAGAAACTGCATTACATTTCTGTAGTGAATGACAAAACCTAACTCTAGTGTGATGCCACACAAAGCGCTGGGTTAGCTTGGCCTTCACAGGTGCGGATGGTCTCATCACCTTTCAGCAGTGTAACAGATGTGTCATGGGCCTTCGTAAGGAAATTAACCATGATACATATAGTGAAGGGTGTGACTGAAGAATTCGGAACAAACATTTAAACTCTAGAGCGAGGCGGCAGATACTTTTATACTTACATTTTTCTATGCGATATTTTTTTCGAAATTTTTAGATATTTTCGATACTTTCCAACTCAATAACAAGTCTCTTTATAGAGATATTAACACAAAACCGGTGATGGTCTTATGTTTCCTCCCACCTTTCGTACATTTCATTCATATAGAAGTTATGCTAACGTTGTTTATGTAAGGTAGAAAACGCCGATCTGTCTCTCTGTTTCCAGGATTCCATCGTATTTCACAATCATATGACATAATCTGGTATCCATCACATCGATACAAACTCTCTGGACGGAATTCTCGTATTTCCTTCCTATTTTAATCTATTTTAGTTATATGGAAGCGACGCTAAAGTTTTTTAAGGGAATGTGAACATGATCAGATGGCATTTTCGTTTCATACTGTAACGTGCGCGAGGGGCACACAATACTCGTTAAAGCCTGTTCTATGGTAAGTGAGCGGGGTTCACCTTATGAGGATGGATTTTCGTATAGATATCGACCGCGTGTTCCTGAATGGTGGCATATCAGACTTACACCCACTCTGTAATAACAATGATCCGTCAAGTAAGTTCGAAATGCAATTACACGTCAGTATGGACCGAAAGCAACACTGAAGATGCTACCAATTTAATAATAATACGGTCGCCAGCCTAATTAGGCATTAACTGAGCTTCTTCCCTGTACAAGTTGTTATATATTCATGCAAAACAACAAGTAGTAACACTGCATAATATAGTCGAATTTTAGAACCAGAAAATCTATTGAACTGATAGTTTCACGTTCTGTACTGATGTGGAAAAACCGTGAATGCATAACATTACACTATAATGTATAATACAAAACTTTATACTGTCTATTAATCTGATTAAAATCGGGCATAGGTTACCCTAGAAATAGCACTTTCGAGACACACACAAAATGTCAATTTTGATAAATATAAAATACTGATAAATTTTGACTTTTATATTGACTTTAACTTTTGGTGGTCAAACCAATTTAGAACACTTCAGAATTCAAATGAATAAAAGGGGGGGGGGGGCCTGAAACTGCTATGATCACCATATTAAAAAAATTGATTACTGAAATTATCATGCGTTCAAGATTTCCAGTATATGAGTTACTACTCTTTTTATCTTATTTACTTCTCATTTAAATACCTTTATATCTGTCTCGAAGTAATTAAACTTCATTACTATATCAATATTAAAGTTATCTTTCAACTTTGTTAGACCTTCGTTATTCATTTACTGGTTCATTAACAAAACAGTTCTTTAAACACGATTCTAACATAACTAGGTCTGCAGGTAATTATTATTAACACAAAATTTAATTTTTCGTTTCGGGACACTCGGATTGCACAACATTTGGAAAGGACCCTGTCTAGGTTAGTTGTGAGGATAATTAAATGATAGAAAAGTTCTGGTAAAATTTAGGTTATTATTGAACAGTTCACTCTATGGTCCATACGAATACAGTACTAAAAGTTTCAACCTGCTTGTGTCGATGCGGCGGTTGGCGGGCGGCGAGATGGCGAGGCACAGAGCACACATACAACCACAGCTATAGCTCTTGACGTATCGGCACTTTAATTCTTCAAAGCGTCGCAATACTTTTCCATTTAGTGCCTATGGAATTTTGCCATGCTGTGCGGGCGTTGGAACGGCATACCCGAGGCTCAGTGAAACTACGTCTTCCAGGGTAGTCTCCTCGTTCCAGAGGGTGTTGCTCAAACCAGTGCCAAACTCCAACAACTACTGCTGAGCCCGTTGTGCCGTGCAGTGCCCGTGCGCATTTTCCCGCGCCAGCCTGCCATCCACTTTTTACCGCTCTCTTACAGGCCGGGTATTTACCTGAGGTTTTGCATTCTACATATCCTAACACATTGCCTACGTATGGACCAGACGCACAATTACAATTTTAAACATCTTACAACAGTTTCAACATTTGTTAGATTTCAATTCTATTACAATATTGCTTGACATTTGACATAAACATTAATATTCACATTGAAACTTGTTTACAGTTTTATTAACACAATGGCGTGAAACAAAAAAAAATTGTGGTGTCACCGCCAGACACCACACTTGCTAGGTGGTAGCCTTTAAATCGGCCGCGGTCCGTTAGTATACGTCGGACCCGCGTGTCGCCACTATCAGTGATTGCAGACCGAGCGCCGCCACACGGCAGGTCTAGAGAGACGTCCTAGCACTCGCCCCCGTTGTACAGCCGACTTTGCTAGCGATGGTTCGCTGACAAATTACGCTCTCATTTGCCGAGACGATAGTTAGCATAGCCTTCAGCTACGTCATTTGCTACGACCTAGCAAGGTGCCATTATCATTTGCTATTTATCTTGTGATGCATGTACCGTCAGACCGATGTTCACCAATTATGGATTAAAGTTAAGTATTCCAGAAGCTACGTACCTTGTTTGCTAGTCTCTATTCCTCTAACTGTTCCAGACCTCACGCCAGCCTGCGTGAGCTTAAACGCGTGCCTTTCGGCTCCCGTCCTCGTGGATTGGCTGTCTTGCCAGTCCACAAAAGAAATGAAATGAGAACATCAATTACACTAGTTTATCGAAAAATCAGAAGAAAAAATATTATATGTACAATAGGACAGTGTCGTTGTTGTTACTACAATTTTGGAAGTGGGTTACTCTTGATCTATAATATTGGACGACATTGGGTAAGTCGTATTTAATCGTACAGTGTAAATATCTGCATCCTTGGGAATCCTGGCTTGATAATATTTCGTGGTGGTACCAGTTTCATTACACATAATGTTAGTCTGGAATGCAGTTCATGAAAATTTTCTGAATCTCCATTCCAGAAGTGTAATCTATGTCTGAATCACAATGTTAGACTTTCGTTTAGATAACTTACATGTGCACCTGCTTGCCTCTCCAGACGTCATCCAGTTGTAATAGCAATTGTGTAACTGTCTGACACCCTGCAGGTTGGAACAGGCCGACATGCAGTGGCACGCAGCTTAGCTGATGCCCATTGGTGAGATATGACCCAACCACGACGGCCGACTCGCGTTTGGATACCACCCACTTGAGCCTGCTAACGTCGCAGACATACACTTGTGATGGTTTTCTAATAATGACTGTTGAACTGTGCTTATATGTTGTATAAGCGAATACGTTCTCGTTCTACTTGTTCCCAGGCCCAAAAGTGTGCTGGTCGATATGCTAAATCCCACATGATATTATCTTCTTTCGAATTTTGTAATCGCTGCCTTAGTGGCTGTCTTTAAACTGACGGAATGTTTTTCCCATGTTGCAACTGGGTCTTTCACTTTATATTCTGCAGCCAACATAAACTTCAAAGCAATAATAACCGCTTCCTGGAGTTCGTCTTCAATAATTATTATTTAATTGTCTTGTGTATTACTGCCTGCCACTTTCTATGCTAGCAAGAAAAGTAATCGCTCTACCAATTAATGTGGATTATTCCAGTAAACATAATCTAGGTGTGCTGACAATGTGTTTGAGGCCGTCTTCCAGTCTTTAACGCTAAGTTAACTTTCCTTCTCTACATTTCTGTACATTTCCATGCTGATACGTATTTCATCATCTCTCTCTGTAAATCATAAGGTGTGAGGCATGAGATAATTCTACAGATGTTTAGAGAAGCGTGCCACAGTTCAAGTGATATTAAATGCACAATGCACCAGGTAATGGCACTAATTTATCTTTTAGTGATAAATAAATATAGTTTCTATCTCTGTTTTACTTAATGTTTTTTGACTTACCCAATGTCGTCCAGTATTATAGATCAAGAGTAATGCACTCTCAAAGTATGGAACGAAAATGCCATCTGATCATGTTTACGACCCCTTAAAAAAATTTTGCGTCGCTTCCATATGACTGACATGGATTAAAACAGGAAGGAAATACGAGACTTCCATCCAAAGTGTTTGTATCGATGTGATGGATACCGGATTCTGTCATATGATTGTGAAGTACGACGGAAACAGAGAGACAAATCGGCGTTTTTTACCATACATAAACAACGTTAGCGTAACTTGTATATGAATGAAATGTACGGAGGCTGGGAGAAATCATAAGACCATCACCGGTTTTATGTTAATATTTCTACAAAGAGACTTGTTTTCGAGTTGGAAAGTATCAAAAGTATCGAAAAATATCTAGAAATTTCGAAACAAATATCGCATCAAAAAATGTAAGTATCGTAGTATCTGCTACCTTGCTGTAGGGTTTAAATGTTCGTTCCGAATTCTTTAGTCACAGCCTTCGACTGTATGTATCATGGTTAATTTCCTTAAGAAGGTCCAAGACACTTATGTTACACAATTGAAAGGTTATGAGACCATCTGCATCTGTGACGAGCAAGCTAACTCAGCGTTGTGTGGCATCACAATGGAGTTGGGTTTGTCACCTTGGGATCATTATATTACTTTCTACCATCTAGCCCTAAGGCAAAGATGCTGTTAATTTGTTCAAGTATCTCAGGTACTCACGTTCAGCCACAGAATGCTACTTGCTTTGTCATGAAATTATTTCCATTATCTTTCAAAACAATGTACTTCCACAAGTTATGTTGGCTTCATAACAAATGCATAAAAATAATATCTTCATTCCCAGGATGAGATTTTCACTCTGCAGCGGAGTGTGCGCTGATATGAAACTTCTAGGCAGATTAAAATTGTGTGCTCGACCGAAACACGAACTCGGGACCTTTGCCTTTCGCGGGCAAGTGCTCTACCATCATTCTTTTTTTTTAAAAAAAAAAACAACTAATGAACCGCTGCAGGAGCAGGACGACGGGTAGGGCAGGGGTCGACACCCGAAGCCTGGCCATCCCGCCGCCACGCCCAAGCAACGTGTTCGAGTTCGAGGATCGAAGGATCAGGAAGAGGATGTAGTGAATTTGTCGATGTTGTTTTATTTATTTATTTCTGTAATTTGTATAACTTTTTTTTCCAAAGAAAGATCCTACAACAGCCGTAGCCGAGCGTCCGAGTCGTCTTCTTGTCTGTTGGGAGGGGTTCCCCCCCTATTCCGTCCGTAGAGGATCAATATGCTCCAGGATTCTTCTTCATTTTCAGCGTCTCATACCCGGAACGCCCCAGTGAGCAGGAGGATCCGCAAATAATGAACCTAAATAGTTTGCGGAACGAGTTCAATACTTCGGGTGGCGGCTGAAAGCTGCATGTGTCGTCATCAATAGGGACCAAAAGTCAAGTGCGCCTTTGGGAGCATCGCAAAATATGTAGTAAACGGCCATGCCCTTTAGCCAGTTAACTGCGTTCGTTTTGGTTGATGGAAAGTATACGCTGTCGGGGCGCAATACTTCATCAGGGGAGATAGACTCCGGCAATCGCCGCAAGAGTAACGCCAGCATGCGCTGCGTCAGTAGCCAGCACTCGCTGGTCGCGGCACACGTCAGACGGTGTGCGTCCGAGTCAGCGACTGAGCATGTCGGACACAAGGGGTCGTCCGTCAGATGTATGGAATGTAGCCTCTGACGAGTAGCGAACTTCCCATTCACAACCACGTACCACAATGAACGCACCGTCGTAGGCAGAAAAGGCGTGTGTACCGCTCGCCACACCGTGTTCCAGGCAACTTCAGGATGTCTGTGGGTGACCGTATTTACAGGTTGCTGCTGTTGATAGAGGCGATAATAGTCTTTTGTGCTGGGCTTCCGTGTCGTCGGAAGTTCTGACCGTAAGTAGCTGAAGTTAATCAAGAACTTTCTGATGTGGGTGAGTGCCGGTGAAATGTGTCCTACAGAAACCGGGGGATGCAGAGAGTGTGGTGCCACTTCCGCAATCGGGGTGCCCGTCAGAGTGGCGTGGGCACAGGTCCACTTGCGACGCATAGTGTTGAGATAAAGAGATCGCGCAGGGTTATATACATGAATTAAACCGATACCGCCCGCCCGCTGCGGCAGCGGCAGGGTGGCGTATCGGACTTTAAAAACCAGACCGGTGCTTACGAAATGTCCATATGCTGCTTGAAATCTGTCGGCCATCGTAGCCGTCAAGGGAAGGATATGCGCAAAATAGTTCAGTTTTGAGACAAGGTAGGTGTTGACATAACGTGTTCTGAGAAGCATATCCAAGTGACGCAGTTTGTTGTCCTGCAGCAGAGCACGTGTCTGGTGCAGGAGCCGGCGGTACGTAGCCGCCGCCGTGCGGCGGACAGTGCTATAGAATTGCACTCCTAAACACTTGAGTACGGGCACCTTGTCAAAGGGCACCGCCGTTGTGTGGGAAAGCCCCCCTCCGACATCCATGTATTTTGTCTTCTTCACGTTAATGACGCTCCCAGCGACCGCCCCGTACTGGCGTAGCCACTGTAGCGCCATATGCATATCATCCTCTGATCTGGTGACGAACACCACGTCATCGGCGAATGCACCACAACAAAAGGTCACGTCCCGCAAGGAGATACCAGTTAATCGCTGTCGTAGACCATGCAAAGCTGGTTCAAGCGCTGCAGCAAATAATATACCCGACAGGGGGCACCCTTGTCGCACTGACCGTCCAACAACAATGTGACCATCATGCGGGAGCGCGCTCCGTGGACCAGTCGAAGGACCACCTGTGCAGACTCCGGAGAGAGGCCCATGTGTTGCAAAACTGCGCGTAAGAAGCCGTGGTCGACGCGGTCGAATGCGTGGTCAAAATCTACGGCGACAAGGGCGCCTCGTATTTTGCAGGCCGCCGTCAAAGCAATTACGTCGCGGTATGCTCCTAGCGCCGTATGAATGTTGCTGACACCACCTAAACATGTCTGATCGGTGTGGATGGCTTTCCCGATAGCGGTGTGGAGACGCGCGCGGAGGATACGGGCGAAAATCTTGTAGTCGTTGTTGAGGAGTGTGAGTGGGCGAAAGTCCTGCCACCTACAACCACCATTCGGTTTCGGGACTGGGATCAAGATGCCTTCTGTGAATTCTGTGGGGACAGTGAAATAAGGGGGATCAGGTCTTGAAACATTTGGAGCCACTTGTCACCCATAAGGTGGTACAAAGTGCGGTAGAATTCCAGGGGTAAACCGTCCGGTCCAGGCGACTTGTTCGGTGCTCCACGTGCCAAGGCCGATGTCAGCTCGTCGGATGTAATGGGCAACAGCAGACTATCATCGGGTGCCACGTCCCGAGGGGCGGGAAAATCGTGCAACAGCTCGTCATAATCACGTACATTTCGCGGATCTACCATGTACAAGGTCCCATAGTGTCTGGCGAACGTGTGCGCGATGTCCGTTTGTGTCACTGCGCGGCCGCCCTACTCCGTGTTTACCGCCGTAATGAGCTGACGTTTGCAGTGGCGCCTCTCGCGCACAATGTGATACACTGACGCTGTTTCGTTGGGGATACAGTCTTGCACTCGCGCACGGATGCGGACACCTTCGAGCTGCTCGGTCCTGATGCGAAGTAGACGAGCTTTGATGCGTTGTACGGACATCTGACGTTCGGGAGACGGCGGTTGCGTCGCCAGCTCACGTAATGCTGTATAGTAAAATTCCGATGTTTCCCTTTGCAAGTTCGATCTGTCCCGCCCGTAGGCCATCAAGGTCTTTCGGAGTGCAGGTTTGACCCATCCCAGCCACCACAGCTACGTGGAAGCATACATGGGCAGGCGCCTGATACATCGACGCCACGTGTCAGTGACTGCACGCCGACACGCTTCCTCGCGAAGGAGGGAGACGTTCAGCGTCCACGGGCCCCTGCTGCGTCTTGTGAGTTGTCGGGGTAAGGTAACAGTGCAGATGTACGCGAGATGGTCCGTGAAGGCCGTCGGCCAATGTTCTGCATCACGGGTCGCTGTGCGGAGGGCACGCGAGACGTATATCCGGTCCAGACGACTGGCAGAATGGCTGGTAAAGTGCGCATATCCACTCTGGGTCCCATGATGTAAGAGCCATGTCTCGTGGAGCGCGAGGTCACGTATCAATGGTTGTAGAGCCGGGCATGGGACGTAATGCGGTATCTGGTCCTCGGGCCGCAGAACACTGTTAAAATCGCCGCCCACTATGTAATGGTCCATATTTCCTTGCAAAAGTGGGGCTACCTCCTCCGAATAGAAGACATGCCTGTCACCACGGTGCGAATTACCGGAGGGAGCGTAGACGTTAATGAGGCGGACTGCGCCAAGTGTGAGTGCGATGCCTCGCCCTTTCGGCAAGTACGTCGCGTCCGTCGCGTCTATGCCATCTCGGAGAAGGATGGCCGTTCCTCCTGCGCCATCACCTAAGGGTAGGCTGTACGTGGTGTAGCCATATAGGTCTAAACGCAGCTCGGGACGGACCTCCTGGAGAAGGGCAATGTCCAAATCTGCCGCTCTGATCATGTCGTGTAACATGCGGGTCTTGACAGTGGAGTGGACACCATTTACATTGACTGTTCCCACACGGTATGACTGAGACATATCAAGTGGAGGAGGCAGTGTGCCGGTGCAAGCCCACAGTGATCTCACACACCACACAACCATCCATCTGCATGCTGTGCATTACTGTGCCGTAAGAGTCCCTGACTGGCAGAGCCCTCCGAGCTCAAATTCAGCCATGGGCTCTGGTGGACATATCGATGTTTGCTGTGCATCATCTGCCTCCATATCGTCTGCCCAATCACCAAGAGACGATTGTGATGTCATTGGTGGCTGGTCGTTTTCACAGGAGCCCATATTTTGGGAGTCGACACAATGCGCCTCGTTTTCTGGGCCACCAAATTTAGGAGTGTGTTCCTTGTCTTCAGGCACCTTTTGGTGAATGATGCCACTGGAGTCCGTTGCTGTTGTGGACGAGTCAACGAAGTTGACGTCTTCCGCTGGATTCACATCCCTGTCCTGTTCTTCAACTGACAATCGCCTCTTCTTGTGTCGCTTGGGTGATTTTTGCTTTCGGGTCCGAGATTCGACATCCACTGGAGGGCGGGGCTCGACACAGTCTCGGTCGCTAGGAACCCCTGTGTCCGATTCCGACAGTGACGGTGGCTGGGGGCCCACGACGCTGCGGTGGGCAGAGGCTGTAGGAATCTCTGCACCGTTGGGCTGCGGCGTCGTCGACGGCGCTGACTCTCCAACGGAGCTGGCAGCGGCTTGGGGAGGTATCAGGTTTTGATCATCCATCACATCATGTCGTGCCGCCTCCACGTATGTTAGCGGGAGAGAGGTCATAGTGGATCGTTGGGGAAGTTCATTGCGGGACACCTGAACGAGGCGGCGCTGCAGACACTCAGTTCTAACATGGCCTTCTTGGCCGCAGCCCGAGCAGGTCCTCGGTTGTCCATCATATATAACAATTGCGCGGCAGCCACCAACGAAAACATATGATGGAACGTGCTTCTTAAGTTCTATGCGCACTTGTCGTACCCCGTTAAGGACAGGGTACGTTTCGAATGTGTTCCATTTTTCCTCTGTGTGGCTCAGAACTGTTCCGTATGGCCGCAGCGCATCAACGACTAGGTTGGCAGGAACTTCGAGCGGTAGTTCAAAGATGCGCACGGTACGCACCCCCAGACCAGCATGGTCAACTCCTACCACGCTCACGTTACCGTCTGCGTGACAGAAGCGAAAGCCGTTTGCAGATCGTTGGAGTAATCTGTCGCAAGCCGCTTCGTCAATCAGTTTGAGGTACACTGTGCTGGTTACAATAGACAGATGAATTCCTATCAGTTCTTGTGGTCCTATGTGCATGATGTCTCGTAGAAACCGTTCAAGTTCATGGGCCTTCGGTCTCGTGTACGATGCGTTGAACGTTAGTTTGATTGTAGCTTTTCGATATGAGAACGCCATGTCGGGTCGGTACAGGTACTATACGGCAATACAACGACGCGACCGCGCGCTAGCGGGTAAACAACAATACCTGCGGAGAACTGCCCGGCGCGCCGAGCCCGTCCGCACGGTATCACGGCTGAAAGCCGACTGCCCATCTGAGCTACCGAAGCACGACTCACGCCAGGTACTCGCTTTACTTCTTGCAGTATCTCGTCTCCTACCTTCCTAACTTAACAGAAGCTCTTCTGTGAACCTTGCAGAACTAGCACTCCTGAAAGAAAGGATATAGCGGAGACATGGCTTAGCCACAGCCTGGGGGATGTTTCCAGAATGAGATTTTCACTCTGCAGCGGAGTGTGCGCTGATATGAAACTTCCTGGCAGATTAAAACTGTGTGCCCGACCGAGACTCGAACTCGGGACCTTTGCCTTTCGCGGGCAAGTGCTCTACCATCTGAGCTACCGAAGCACGACTCACGCCCGGTACTCACAACTTTACTTCTGCCAGTATCTCGTCTCCTACCTTCCTAACTTAACAGAAGCTCTTCTGCGAACCTTGCAGAACTAGCACTCCTGAAAGAAAGGATATAGCGGAGACATGGCTTAGCCACAGCCTGGGGGATGTTTCCAGAATGAGATTTTCACTCTGCAGCGGAGTGTGCGCTGATATGAAACTTCCTGGCAGATTAAAACTGTGTGCCCGACCGAGACTCGAACTCGGGACCTTTGCCTTTCGCGGGCAAGTGCTCTACCATCTGAGCTACCGAAGCACGACTCACGCCCGGTACTCACAACTTTACTTCTGCCAGTATCTCGTCTCCTACTTTCCAAACTTAACAGAAGCTCTTCTGCGAACCTTGCAGAACTAGCACTCCTGAAAGAAAGGATATAGCGGAGACATGGCTTAACCACAGCCTGGGGAATGTTTCCAGAATGAGATTTTCACTCTGCAGCGGAGTGTGCGCTGATATGAAACTTCCCGGCAGATTAAAACTGTGTGCCCGACCGAGACTCGAACTCGGGACCTTTGCCTTTCGCGGACAAGTGCTCTACCAAGCTCTACCGAGCACTTGCCCGCGAAAGGCAAAGGTCCCGAGCTCGAGTCTCGGGCGGGCACACAGTTTTAATCTGCCAGGAAGTTTAATATCTTCATTGTTTCCAGTAAAACTTAGAAGTATGTTAATAATATATCCACTATTTTAGTTTAGTCTGACAGGATGTACTGAACATAGCATTTCTTTAATATCAACAGATACTACTTTATATATCTTCCATCATCTGCAATATTACATTATTTACAGAAAATCAAGCCAATTCTCGGTGATCTATTACTATAACCATTCAACATTATCAAATATTTCAATAGAGTCACCATCTAAAGTGGGAACTATGACTGTCGCAGTAATGAAATAATGTATTGAAAAACACAATTTTCATTCAAATACTATCGGAACAAGAAGTGTGAACTCTTCAGTTTCAATTAACACATTGTACTTACAGCCAAAACACGACTCACGAGTTCCTTGCCTTCACAGAAACGTTTTTCTGACGTACGTTGATGTAGAATCGTCAAAATATGACATTCTTGGGGACTGTGCTGTCACACAGTGCAAGCACATTTAATGCTAAGATGGTGGTTCAGGATGGTGAACAGGACACTGGGTCTATAATTTCAGTTCCCCCATAGCCCCAATTATGGATTTTGGTAGCCGAAAGGATGGCTGCCGAAGGTCACAATTCTTAATGTTTATTAGTATCCCACTTCCCCGCAGCTCTAAGCATTTATAAGCAAATGGCATAGGAAATAAATAACGTCATAATGAGGTGCAATATTTCCTTCTACATGGTACAATAATTTCTCTCTGCTTTACTTGATGTGATGCACAGACAATAAAATATTACACCCTACCTATTTCTTGACATGTGCGCGATTACTTGTTCAAAACACAATATGGACTCTGTTTCACAATTTGGTACCAGTACCAGTTGTCAAAATCTCATTCAGTTTTCTGAATTCACCTTCATGTTCTGAAGCCCACCATAAGTGGTCGTGCTATTTCTGTAAACTTTCGGATGAATTTTCTATAATACTTTGCTGACCTTAAAACTGACTGTCCTCTTTCTCCTTCTGAGGTGTTGGAAAACCTCAGATGGCCTCCATTAATCTAGATATACCCGTACCCTATCATGACCAAGTAGATGTCTGTTACCTCTTTAACACCTACCGCAATCACAACACGTATTCCTCCATAACCTTTGCAACGACAATTATATCGTCCACCTACATGATACGCTACCTTGGTTGTATCTCTGTCAAAATTGCTGTTGACAAGTGCTGAATTGCAGCTGATGTATTTTTCAACTTTAATGACGTATGATGATGCTCATAATGTCCCAAATGAAACGTTAAGTGCCCTTTTGTCCAGTCCTATACTGCTGCTAACAGCTGATGATAGACACTCTGCAGATCTCTAGCTGAAAAGTACCTATAATGGGCGATCAAGAAGCTCCCACTTGAACTCATTGTTTCAGCGTATATGCAACCCAGTGTGACTCCAAAGCAGATATGTAAACACCGTATCAACATGTAGGCAGGGGGATAGTGTGGCCTTGGAAGAAAACCTTTTTCATTGCTACTTATACAATGGGCCAAATTGTCTTACTTGTTAAATTCGGGATTTGGTCTGTCTCCTTATATGGATGATTGCGGAGTTATCTATAATCCCAGTAAACTCAATATGCCTTTGTACCATCTAAGGTTTTTTTCATACGATCGCTAATGGTAGAACCTGTATGCTGGTACTATCTTCAATAATACCGTCCTGTTATTGTTATGAAGCTTATCCACCACTGGTTGTAGGAAAATATGTTCCTGATATGATAATATGGTTCACAGATGATTCATTCCCAGTTCGATTCCTATATTTTGTCTCTGAGTTCACTGGTAAAGACCCAAGAGGTTTAAACTGGTCCTCAAATCCCAACAACCATTCCTCCATGGCTAATTTCTCAGCTCCTCCTAAACGTTTCACTTCCTCCCTTAACGCAGTTACTAATGGCTTGCTTATGGTTAGGGTTCATATACATCCTACACAGATCATCTTCCACCAAGGTACCCAACCATTTGTTGTTACATTTGTAATAAGGCACGTAATCTAGGTTACTTCCAGTAAATATTTCTTTGTAAATAACAAATGCTGAAGAAAACTTCACATACACTCCTGGAAATGGAAAAAAGAACACATTGACACCGGTGTGTCAGACCCACCATACTTGCTCCGGACACTGCGAGAGGGCTGTACAAGCAATGATCACACGCACGGCACAGCGGACACACCAGGAACCGTGGTGTTGGCCGTCGAATGGCGCTAGCTGCGCAGCATTTGTGCACCGCCGCCGTCAGTGTCAGCCAGTTTGCCGTGGCATACGGAGCTCCATCGCAGTCTTTAACACTGGTAGCATGCCGCGACAGCGTGGACGTGAACCGTATGTGCAGTTGACGGACTTTGAGCGAGGGCGTATAGTGGGCATGCGGGAGGCCGGGTGGACGTACCGCCAAATTGCTCAACACGTGGGGCATGAGGTCTCCACAGTACATCGATGTTGTCGCCAGTGGGCGCGCGGAAGGTGCATGTGCCCGTCGACCTGGGAGCGGACCGCAGCGACGCACGGATGCACGCCAAGACCGTAGGATCCTACGCAGTGCCGTAGGGGACCGCACCGCCACTTCCAGCAAATTAGGGACACTGTTGCTCCTGGGGTATCGGCGAGGACCATTCGCAACCGTCTCCATGAAGCTGGGCTACGGTCCCGCACACCGTTAGGCCGTCTTCCGCTCACGCCCCAACATCGTGCACCCCGCCTCCAGTGGTGTCGCGACATGCGTGAATGGAGGGACGAATGGAGACATGTCGTCTTCAGCGATGAGAGTCGCTTCTGCCTTGGTGCCAATGATGGTCGTATACGTGTTTGGCGCCGTGCAGGTGAGCGCCACAATCAGGACTGCATACGACCGAGGCACACAGGGCCAACACCCGGCATCATGGTGTGGGGAGCGATCTCCTACACTGGCCGTACACCACTGGTGATCGTCGAGGGGACACTGAATAGTGCACGGTACATCCAAACCGTCATCGAACCCATCGTTCTACCATTCCTAGACCGGCAAGGGAACTTGCTGTTCCAACAGGACAATGCACGTCCGCATGTATCCCGTGCCACCCAACGTGCTCTAGAAGGTGTAAGTCAACTACCCTGGCCAGCAAGATCTCCGGATCTGTCCCCCATTGAGCATGTTTGGGACTGGATGAAGCGTCGTCTCACGCAGTCTGCACGTCCAGCACGAACGCTGGTCCAACTGAGGCGCCAGGTGGAAATGGCATGGCAAGCCGTTCCACAGGACTACATCCAGCATCTCTACGATCGTCTCCATGGGAGAATAGCAGCCTGCATTGCTGTGAAAGGTGGATATACACTGTACTAGTGCCGACATTGTGCATGCTCTGTTGCCTGTGTCTATGTGCCTGTGGTTCTGTCAGTGTGATCATGTGATGTATCTGACCCCAGGAATGTGTCAATAAAGTTTCCCCTTCCTGGGACAATGAATTCACGGTGTTCTTATTTCTATTTCCAGGAGTGTATTTGCACTGCTGTTGGTTCAATGCTTTAGAGCATCATGGGAGCTAACTGAGGGAACGTGAGAGAGTCGAGTGCCCCACCAGCAACTCTTCTCCATCCCCACCCCAACACCCCACTTCACTCCCCCATTATCGCTCTGCCAGCTCGGTGCAGTCTGTGCTAAAGCGTAGGACCAGTAGCAGTTAAGGCATGTGGAGTTTTATACACTATAGGTCAAGCGCAAAGAAATATTCACTGGAAGAAACCTGTGCACTTAGCACGTGTAGAATAACAAATGATTGCATGGAGGAGGACACAAATATGAATGTAAGTAAAAAATACAACCCCATAACTGTAAGTACAAATAACCAGATTTAAACAAACTGCGTGAGAATCACTACAAATCTCTTACCAAAATATTTATATTTAAGTAATTTTATAAACGTTACAGACCACTGAAGATACCTATGCGAATATACGAAACATGTCTGGTACTCAAAAATAAATTTCAGTTGCAAAAGTTGGAGGTTTTCTTATCTATATGATAAAACATAATCCTCAGCACAGTTTTTTAAGGAGTCTCGTTGGCAAGCTATAGCCTTACCTCATGCGTTGATTTGTTATTATCTCTTCTGTTTTTGAGCAGCTTGTGTTTTCTTTAGAACCACATAAGTTTTTGATTGAAGTTTTTCATTTTCTGTATAATATGTGTGCAATATCCTATTTCTTCCATTGTTATCTACAGTCTGTTTATAACGACCAAGGCAAAAGCATACTTAAAGTCTCTAAAAACAACATGGGTGTCTAGGCTGACTTCTTGTCGTTTTTCTAAAATTCTTGTAATACCGAAAATAATGTTGCTCGGAAAGTGTCCTCTCTTAAATCCTCTTCCCTCTTCTCCCTGGCATGTTGCTCTCAATTGATTACATATTTTTGAGTAAATTCTATCAACTGAATTTACAGAACTTATAAATCTGTAATTTTCACATGTATTTCTTAACCTTTTTTAAAAGTAGAAAATACCTCTGGTCTCTTCCAGTCAGCATGGACTTTACATCTTAGATAAGATTCAATGAATAAATTTAAAAACTTTAACTCACGTAGCGTGGTTCCATACCACATAAGTTAGACATTTATTCTATCTGGGCCTCACGCTTTACGATTTTTACGCGTTTTAAATGTGCTGTAACTCACCTAATGCTATCGAGTCAATTGTCTTGTTGTACTGAGGACTCGTGTTTTCCCTATTTCTTGCAGCAGTTTCACAGAGCTGAATGGGAGTGTGTCATAGATGAATTCTTAGATATGAAGTAGTAACTGTAAAAATAATTAATTAATTGATTAATTACTTCGTGCAAAGAAAACTTACGTCAATGTGACACGTTTCATATCATTATGAAATGTCGCATTCATGATCTATGGAACAAGGATTAATATATGTATGTATGTATGTATGTATGTCATAGACTGTGGAAAAACGTGAAAAAGAAAGGGAACAGACGCGTCAGAGATGATGTACTACGGGTGGATGCTAAAAATTAATTGGACTGGTACATGAAGTGAGGAAATGAGTAAATGGGGAAAGGAGTGAATGGAATACACTAGCTAAAAAAAGGGACAGGGTGATATAACAGCTGATAAGACTTCAGGGAATAATGCCAGGATACCAGAGAAATCCTTAGTGGGAAAAACAGCAGGGGACATGGTGATTATTGCAAATGATGGATGACATTCGGTGTGCTTCTGTGAGATGGATATTTGAGGAGAGGAAGTCGTGTAAGGCTGCTTTAGCAATGAGGCAGCAAAGGCCATAGATCACGGTGGCAGGTAGTAATCTATCTCGCCAAGTTCCACTGTATTGAACATGCGGTCTTGTCTCCTATCTATTGAGAGCAAACTTTAAGGCAATGGGTTTGACAGACAATGATTACATGTGAGGGCAGGAGAGGGGGAGCGAGGGTTAGTGAACTCCATCAAGCAGTTCCACAGGCCTTATATCAACAGGACACTGTACAGGGTCTCCTCCGAGGATGACCACTTTGCAACTCTCCAGCAACCACTACTGGTGCTTTGTGGACGCGTGCAACTCTATGAATACACTACTGTTCGAAAAATTGGAACATCACGACTGGGAGATATGATCACAATGAAATTTACTCGACTCATTAGGAACATGAGAAGACACATGCTGCAATCAGAGCCGCTAAACATTGTCTCGTATAATCAAAGATCACAGGAATTTGCTGCGCGGATTGCAGGTGCGTACATGGAGCATCAACAGTGGCTGCAGGAGGACATGAACGAACAAATGCTGAAATATGGCATGCGAAACGATCTGCGGGAGGGTCAGTGCATGGGACTGTAACACTTGCCTGATGTAATGGTCGCCGATCAAATTACCCTCAAGACGTACGGGGTGAAATCACGTGTTATAGACAATGGCACCCCAAACCATTGCACTTACCGTTTGCCCACCATGCCGCACAACAGTACAGACTGCCCGATTGCGTTGACCACGGCGGCGTCGAAAGTGTATGCGCTCATCACTTTAGAACTTTCTTGACACTCAGAACGCCAGTTTGGGCGTCCACGTACCCAATGCAGACTGCCGTGTTGGTGGTTTCTAGTCAATGAAATCCGACGCAATGGCGTGCGTGACACCACTTCAGTCCGCAGAAGACGGCGTCCAACCGTCGACGCAGACATGTCTACAACCTCTGCTGTGCTCCAACGTTGCACCAACGCTGTTCTGTTCTGTTCTGTTCTGTTCTTTACGGTCAAACTGACAAGATGGCGGTCATCTCGCACTGTGGTCACATTGAGTCGTCCGGTACTCTGTGGGCGCTATGTACGGACCTCTTCGCTCCACTAGTTCACATATACCTCATTTTTGAAGCAACGTGCTCTGTACGAGTCGCAGTGTCACGGAACGACTGACCCGCCTCCCGGAACCCAATCATTCTGCTCAATTCGAACTCACTCACATGCCGATATTCTACCCTATGGTGTGTGCGAGGCGTAATGGTATTTGGCTACACGTTTCCACTTCGTATGATGGCTGCTCACAGACTGGGCGTTGCGTAATCTTGATCTGTCCGGTCACATAAAAGAGGGTTCTGTTGGGACTTGCATACCACCTCACTGCCATTTAAATCACTTATTATGGTTCCGCCGTTCTACGCGTAGTCTTATCGTGGCGTGTTGCAGACCATTCCTTCTGGCTATTTCACTTCTCACATGCAGTAGTGAATATTCAGGCCCTCACTGCGGCGTTCACTGTCTTCACATTGCACTATCATCCTCCCGGGCGGCCATGAGATTCCCAACACGTGTTGTTCACCGAATATTATAGACAATTACACCGCTCTGCAAAACTTAAGGATCAGATAGACAAAGTGACATATCGTAACAACACGGTGGAAATGAATGAAACTGTGACAGCTTCTTGCCACTGGTTTCCCAGACGTGCACAGAAAGCTGAAAACCACATGGCGTGAGATCAGCGTGATTTTAGCGCCAGATAGGGCAGGCACTGCAGCACGAGGCGGTTGAAGGAAAGGGAAAAGACAGCGTATTTCAATTAGCGAGTAGTTCAACCAGCGGGTAGTTACAGTGAACTACGGTGATGTTCTATATTAGAACGTGACCCGGAGACAAAATCTGGATGCCTTCACATAGGAAATAATCATCGAAAAACTGGAAGAAGGACGAAATGTGACGTGCGCAGCCCAGGAGTTTAATACTGTGCACGTTCCGAACCTCTGGCACTGCTGCCTGAAGGAGAGGACGTGGTTGACCATGTTTAACTGCAGCACCTACCTGTACAACTGGGGAGAAGGGACCCACTTACAACAGCCGGTGCAATTGCAGCCATGATTAACTTGACTACAAGGACCGCAATCTCACACTCTACAGCGACAGGGCGACTGCATGGGCACAGTTGGCATTGGTGTCAAGCGTATGGCGTTGGACCAATGGAGAGATGGGTCCAGTGCTCATCTCGGAAGAGAGTAGATACAGAGTAACGGTTCTCAATGCACCCTCATAGGTGGAAATATGGTCGAACATGATTGTTTTTGTGGTCCCGGTTTCACGGTATGGAGAGGCATCTTGGGTCATGGACAACTTTTTTTTGTGTCACCAGTCTTCTGACCGGATTGATGTGTCTCTCCAGTATTTCCTCTCCTGTACCAACATCTTTATCTCAATGTAGCACTTGCGATCGACGTCCGCAATTATTTGCTGGATGTATTCCAATCTCTGCTTCCTCTACAGCTTTTACCCTCTACAGCTCCTTCTATTCCATGATGTCTCAACAAATATCCTACCATCCTGCCCCTTCTGCCTGTCAGTGTCTTCTATATACCCCTTTCCTCGCCAATTCTCCGGACAACCTTCTCATCCATTACCTTATCAGCCCACCTCATTTTCAACATTCCTCTGATTGTTTTCGTTTCCGGTTTGGCCATAGTCCATGTTTCACCACCACATAATGCAGTGCTCCAGACGTGTATTCTCAGAAATTATTTACTCAAATGATCTCCCACATGTGATACCAGTAGACTTCTCTCAGCTGGAAATGCAAGATCACCAATCTGGATGTTAAGTTTCTCGCTGTTCTCATTTCTTCTACTTCTCATTTCTTTCGTCTTTCTCAGATTTACTGTCCATCCACAATCTGTAATCACCAGACTGTTACTGCATTCAGCAGATCCTCTAATATTCTTCTTCTCTTTCACTAAGGATAGCTAAGTTATCAGCGAATCTTAGCGCTGATATCCCTTCACCTTGAATTTTAATTCTACCCTTGAACCTTTCTTTTATTTCAGTTATCGGTTCTTCAGTGTACAGACTGAACGGTAGGGGAAAAAGACTTTTTAATCCGAGCGCTTGTTATTCCATCTTGACTCTTCTACATATGTATATTACCAGTCTCTCCCTACAGCTTACTTCTATTTCTTTTAGAATTTCGAACATGTTGCACCATTTTACATTTTCGAACGCTTCTTCCAGGTTGACAAATCCTATGAAGGTGTCTTGATTTTTCTTTAGTCTAGCTTCCACTAACAAGTAAAACGTCGAAGCTCCCTCTCTGGTGCCTTTACCTTTCCTAAAGAGAAATTAATCGTCATCTAACACATCTTCAATTTTCTTTTCCATTCTTCTGAATATTATACTTTTCAGCAACTTGGATACATGATCTGTTAAACTGATTGTAAGTCTGATTGTATATCGCCAGACTCATATATTCTGGACAGCAACGTGAATAGCCGTTTTCTTGCCACTTCCTCCAACGATTTTAGAAATTCTGATGGAATGTTATATATCCCTCATACCTTATTCGAGCTTAAGTCTTCCAAAGCTCTTCGAAATTCTGATTCAATTACTGGATCCCCTATCTCTTCTATATCGACTCATTTTTCATCTTTTATCAGCTCATAAGACATGTCTTCCCCCTCAGAAAGGCCTTCAATGTACTCTGTCCACCTAACCGCACTCTCCTCTGCATTTAACAGTGGAATTTCCAAAGAGACAGTACACACAGTAGTGAATCATTCGCACCATCGACTTACATAACAAGCAATGGATGACATGACACTTCGTGCTTCACACTATCTGAGTCCTGGATATTCGGAAGATATTAAATGTACTTAAATCAAAGAATTCTCTGACTATGCCTATGACATTCACGTATGAAATCAGTGTTCGTATATAATTTTTGAAAATATCTTTGAAGAACTTTATCGCTGTTGAGGAAACATAAATCAAAACTAATGTGTCTTTGATGATTCTTCTGCAACATACGTCTTCACAAGAAGATATATCTGCAGAGAAAAATATATCTGCAAAAGATCTTGCCAGACCAGACAGTACATTGTGAAGACATCGTCTTTCGTGAACACTGATTATTGACGGTGAAATAATTTTAGATAGAGTAAATTAATTAATAATTTTGATTCATTTATTTCGAGTTTTTTTTGTTCATTCACGTTACAGCAGCATTTCTTTACTAATTTCGATCGTCTCATTAACTGGGATATTATTATAAACGTATGTAGTGGCACGGGAGATGATCTTTGAATATTCTGCTATTTCTACGCCTCTGACATAATCTATTAATGCGATAAAGTTTTTAACTGTTTCCTGCCTCCCACAAAGATAATTTCGACAAATAACACTGTTTTCTCATTCGCAATATGTCGCGCCATTCGTGCTATAACAGTCTAATAAAATTTTATTCGTTGCTGTCAATCAGCTGCTGTGAAGCATGTTTTAAGAATAGAAATAATCAGTCGTCAGCTGCACAAATTCTATATTAAATTAACTTCTGTACCAATTACGGCAAATTAATTTGCCATCTTTAGACGATCATACAACTAATCTTACACCGGAAAGCAATCGTCAAGCAAACTCTGGACGATAGAGTTCTACAAAAAATGGGCATAGAGTAAGAATTTAGTGACTGCCAGGGTTGGCTCACAATTAACAGCAGATTAATTACAATACGTGTACAGTAACAAATAGATTCTAAACCTACCGTCGTTAAAAGTTTTGTATGTTACCGTCAAACAGTTAAAATTAACATAAAAAATGGGAAGATATGATGAGAAAAAAAAATCATAAGCAAAATATTAAAAAACTACGAGACTTATGGTGATTAGCACCAACAGACTAACAGCATCACTATAAAATATTTCACTTATATAAGAAGCAATAAGAGGAAGTGTGCTTGAAAGCTAAAGAAGACTAAGTACAATGAGAGGGTTCGTGTCTATCACATAAGTCAAAAAATACTTAACGTCAGTCTTGAAGAAATCAAACACCACTAAGACCTTACGTCACGTGCTAATCGAGCGTATAAATTTTTACACAAAAATGACATAACTTGCAAAGAGTACTACCGCGCGGAGTGTCCGCGCGGTTAGAGGCGTCATGTCACTGACTGCGCGGCCCCTCCCGCCGGAGGTTCGAGTCCTGCCTCTGGCATGGGTGTGCTTGTTGTTCTTAGCAGAAGTTAGTTTAGGTGGTGTGTAAATCAAGGGACCGATGACCTGAGCAGTTTGGTCCCTTAGAAATTCACACACTTTTTTTTTTTATTTTTTTTTTTATTTTTTTTTGCAAAGTGGATAAAGAATGAATTCAATAATCTCGTTTAGATAATAATCAGCTAATGGTGGCGCAATGGGCCAATGGAGAAGCAGCGCTACATTAAACTTTCCGCCATCTTGACGTAGAGGCTCGTCGTTGGATACAAGTCTTCAGCGACGCAAGCAAGTGGGCCTGCCCTGGTTGAGAAATCCCTTCCCATCTGACGGCGGGCGCGAGGTTCCAGCGCGTATTTGCAAGTTGTCTTTCCGTTTAGGGCCTCTATCTATAGCTCTTATAAATACTAGCTGCAGCGCAGCACATCTGTGTTAGTAACTTAAAACCTTATCCAAATCACAGCGTAACGTAGGAAGATGTATTAGGCACTCTGACCACTGTACAAATAGCTGATCCGCGACGGGACCACTTGCTTGCGTCATTTCTGAAACTAGTGGCGAATTGTGCAAAATAAAAGACAGTTGAAGGTTTCACTAGGAATTTTAACAATTATTTATCGGCTGAATGTCCCCACCTGCGAACATATATAAATCAGGTATACTATTTTAGACTATTACGTACGTCCTATAAGTAGTTTATCTATCATTGTCACCGGCCGTTACAACATTATCACATTATATGGAACAATATCTACTCGTGAAGTAGTGGAGTTGAAGAATGCAGTCTTGTTATCTTTGTGACAGGAAACGTGCAGATTGTCAAAGTTTTCCTGAATGGGTCTTCCTGAATCTGATGTGGTGTTTTGCAGTGCCTTTAAGGGGAGCCGGAGGTGCCTATGCTGCCCATGTTAAAATCACTAAGTTTGAGGAACATTTATGAATAAACTACCAAATAGAAAAATTTGAATTTTTTTTACATATAGAGTGGTTTAGTATTGCAGTTATGACAGAGGGATTTTGGAGTATCTTTTCTAGTTTCCTTCCAATTATTTTTTTTTATTAATGATTAAAATTTTTTTACAGATAATTGCTTTATAATTAAACTGAAATGAAACTACTGAAAATATTGCCAAATGGCTGTGTTACAATGTAAGTTTGACCACTAGGAGTGCTGTATAAAAATTTCATCTCTCTAGCTTGAGTAGATTTTGAGAAAATGTTTCTAATATTCGAAAAATTCTAATTTACGGGAAATGGCTATCAAAGTTTCTCAATACATTCCTGCACTATAGGATGGATTATAAGGGTCTTCTTCTTCATCCTCCAAAAGCTTCCTCTTCTGTCTTCTTTTCTGGCCTGTTGTTCCATCATACTTCATATGCCTTTCTCTTCTTTCTGCTCCTCTTATCCTTCCTCTGTCTCCGGCCGAAGTGGCCGTGCGGTTAAAGGCGCTGCAGTCTGGAACCGCAAGACCGCTACGGTCGCAGGTTCGAATCCTGCCTCGGGCATGGATGTCTGTGATGTCCTTAGGTTAGTTAGTTTTAACTAGTTCTAAGTTCTAGGGGACTAATGACCTCAGCAGTTGAGTCCTATAGTGCTCAGAGCCATTTGAACCTTTCTCTGTCAATATTTCTTAGTGCTCGTACAGTGTTCACCCCAGCTGTAAATCCTAATGCCTTCAGAACTTCACTTAGTTGTAGATTGCTATTGCATCATAAATGTCAAAGTGCAGTGTTTTTATGCTTACAAACACCCTTTTAGGAATCACTTTCCAAATCAAATTACTTACGCTCTCATTAGGATTCTGCGTCTTTCCGTGTAGACATTTGTGTAACAATTCTGGCCGTGCTAAGTCATGAAAAATTGGTTTTATTGTTCCCTCCTGATTCTTGTACATACTGCATATTACTCGCTTTACACAAGAAGTATAATACTACCAACAACAGGCGCAACACTGAACTAATTCGAAACGGTAAACTGCAAAGAGACGATGTTCCGCGCTCTTATTCATTGTAGTATCGCAACTTGGTATTAGTGTTAATTTTCTTTTCCCTACGTTCTTCCTCTTCTTATATACACGGTTACTAAAACGTGGCATCGTAACCAGAACAAAAGTGTACGACAATATTAAATGGAGCAAGATGTTCGAAATTGTGAGGAAAATAGGAGTAAGCTGTAAGGAAATACGGGTAATATTTGTCACAGAAAACAATGTAGCCAACCATTGCACACTCGCTGTATGCGTAACATAAGGCGCCGTATGCGTAACAGGCCGAGAAAATCCCAAGCAGTTCCCCAGGAAGTCACGAGAGGGTGTTAGATGCATTCAGCGGCCGCCCATTTCCTCTGCAGGCGTGGGGGAAAATGGTAAGAACTCCACTTCTAGGGAGAGTAGAACAATAATTCAAAGTTTACATTAAAGAGGAATGTTCCAATTAATTTTCGGTAGCAAAATAAAAAAGTTAATAATTTTTTAGATTTGACCACCTCCGGCTCCCCTTAAGGTTTTCAGTCGCCCATCTCTTGAATTTGCCAGGCTAGCATCCGTTCCACAGTGTAAGGATGTCCACCTTACGGCCGCCGATCGCGTTCCACGGCTAGTCGAAGGTCGCCTCTGCCCCTTCGAAGGAGAGCCACTGAACTCCGCCGGCGACCTCTGAGAGTCGGCCGGCAACAGGTAGCAGAATAAATCTGCCGCAGGACAACAGGTGGCGCCACTGCTGTCCCCAGCTGCCTTGTGCCCTCCCTTCTCTGGCACCAGAACCGACATTACAGGTACCGGAGGGACGCCAAGGCCTACAACTTTAAGAGTTCTCCTTCAGCTCCCCATGCCAGAAAGACGTACGCGTCAGAGACAGTTAACACGCGTCAGAGACAGTTAAAGAAATTTGTTTTCGTTGAACGTGGGCCTACAGACCTTAGAAAATAGATTAAAAGGCTTCCGCTAAGTCCACCGTTTCCGAGATCATAAAATCCACCGTGATATTTACTCATTTTACCAGCTCTACATCCACCACACCCATACCACCTCACCTCTCCTCCCTTCCCTTCCCCTCCCTCCCCCTCGACCTCCCCCTCCCCCTCACCTTCCTCCTCATATGTCCACACCCATCTTTTTCCCCGACTGTCTCTCCTGGCTCACTGCCCCTTCTGAAACAACTATTAGCCTCACCAATAGCCCCCACTATTACACCCCCTCTTCTGTACCAACAGCTACAGCAACACGATCGATACAATACCAGTTCTCCACCCTTATACCACCACAATCCTCACCGGCCAACCCATTCCCCTTCAGCACCACTCCCTATCCCAGGGTAGCTTCTTCCAGACAAAGTGCCAGGTACTTCTTATATTAAATATGAGTGTGTCGGCAGCACATTTGAATGCGTTCTTATAGTGTTTCGTTTGGCTTTTTTGTTACTACCTACTTTTGACTACAACTGCATGAACTCATATCTCTTGTATCTATAAAAACTTCAACCTGATTTTCACCTTTAAAAAGTTTTAAATTTATTTCAAATATTTTACCTTTCCGTTTCTTATTTTTCTACTCATTTCGTTTCTGCCATCGTTTGGCTAAAGAGCTGGTTGACTGCACTGCTGACTGACCATCACATCCCCCCTCACCAATATGGAGAGGGGCAGGGGTGAAATAACAACACGTCTATACGTCACCTTGCCTTCCACATTCGTTTACCTTACCTCACAAGCATCCTCTACCAGCTCGTCAGTCACACTGAATACCACAGAACAAACTACACCATCCCCAGACTCGACTAACAGTCCTACAGCTTCACCTTTAGTTTCCAACTTCAGTATGCTGCTGCACCTCTACCATCACGTCTCACAAACTTACACCAACAAACCTTCCACATACACTCTCCCAAAGAAACTTCAACTGTCACCCACTCCCAGTCCATGAAATCCATTCCGACATTTACCCATTCTACTAATTTTAAATCCACCCCACCCATTTTGCCTCATTGCCCCCCCCCCCCCCCCCTCTTCCAGTATTTATTACTCCCATTATTCCTCTTCTGTCCTTTCCCTGCTCCTTTTTCTCCATCAAATTTTAGCCTCACTGATAGTTCCTTTGCTCCACCCTCACTTGAATCCCAACAGCCGCGACTACGCCATCGTTAATATTCCCCTGTCCACCACCCTTATATCGCCAACTTTCTACCCTCCTCAATTATTAACCATTTCACTTTGAACAACAGGGCACGTGTCAGAGAAGTGCTTTTTTTTAACAACTGTGTTTTGCATAATGATTTAAATGTTTCCAAATATACTACTTTCGCCCTTTACTACACTTTTTAAATAAATAGCTGAACGTAGGCGAAGTAGGAGAATGCATAGTGGCAATAGCAAGGACAGCGTTTCAGAAACATAGAAATTTGTTAAAATCGAATATAATTTGATTGTTAGCAAAGTTTTTTTATGAAGTAATGGTCAGGAGTGTACCGTTTTACGAAAATGAAACGTGGACGATAAGCAGTTCAAACAAGGCGACAATAGAAGATAACGAAATATGGTGTCACAGAAGAATGCTCATGATCAAACAGCTGTATCGAATAACTAATGAAGACATATTGAACTGACGTGGGGAAAAGTGAAATTTTGGTAGAACCTGAATAAAAGAAGGGACTAGTTGACAGGGACATCCTGAGGCATCAAGGAGTCGTCAATTTCGTTATGAAGGGAAGTCTGCGGCGAAAAAATTGTAGAGCTAGTTGAAAACGGTTATACTGTGACCAGGTCCAAATGGATGTTGGTTGCTGTAGTTATGCAGAGATGTAGAGGCTTCCACAGGATAGACTGACATGGAGAGCTGCATTAATACCATATTTAGAGTGACGACAACTATACTTGGTGTGGCTGCAACTGATTCTCTGTGACCAGTAGTCACACTTGTTACCGGTCCCTGTCGGTTAGAGTCTTTTTACGACCAGTTTTCTTACGCTGTCTTCATCCACATGTACATGTTTACACTGCATTTCAAATATGAGTACTTGGTAGGTGGTTCATAGAATTACATTCGGTCCTTTTCTCAACCGTTCCGCTCTGGAACAGCAAGTGGGAAAAATGAATACTTTAATTTTTTAGTGCGATGTATGATTATTCGTATTTCGTTACTATAGCCATTTCTGACTATGTCGATTAGAGTCAACGAAGTACTTTCGCTTAGTTGGGGAAAAATTGGTAACTGAAATTTCGTGAAAAGAAAGAAACAATACTCGCCCCAACGATAAAGGCCTTAGTTTTCAAGATTGGAACCCAATCTCGCGTGTCATATCCTCTCCTCTATTTAGTGATAATATAAAACGAACTACGCTTATGTGAACTTATTCGATGTCATTTTCAATGCTGTCAGGTGAGGGTGCCATGCTGCAAGGCAGTATTCCAGAAGAGAACGGAAAATCGTATTGTAGGAAGCCTCTTTAATGGCTTTATTGCACCTTCTCCGTGTGATCAACAAAAGTCACTCTTTGGTTTGGCCTCCCCCTAACATGTTTTATGAGACGGTTGTAACATAAGAGGATCGTAACTGCAATCCATAGGTCTTTTTCGTAATGTACAATTTAAATGTGATTTATTCTATAGCTGATTTGAGCGGAATTTCTTCAGTACGCATGTGGAAAACATAATTTTTGTTGTGTAGGCTCTTATCTGAGTCATTTGTTTGATCTTCTGGTAACTTTACTAGGCAGCACACAACAGCATCGCCTACAGTCTGAGAGGAATAGCAGATATCACTTCTGCTTCACTCGATGACTTCCAGTCGGTTAATACTAATTGGGATCTTTCTGACACATAACCGCAGGTGCGGTTGCCCAACTGAGACGATACTCCATAGGTATAAGATTTGATTAGAAGGCACTTGTGGGGACCGGTGTCAAAGACTTCTAGAAATCTGGAATCAATTTGAGATCCCTTGTCGACATCACTCATTACTCGGTGTGAATAAAGAGCTATTTGTGTTTCACAAGAACGATGTTTTCTGAATCACTGCTGCTTGTGTGTCAATAGATAGTTTCCTTTCAGGTATTTCATAACTTTCGAACACAGTTTACGTTCGACAATTCCAAGGCAAATCTATGTCAATGATCAAGGTCTATATTTCAGCAGATTACTATTTCGTTTCTTGGGTATTAGTGTGATCTGTGCATCTTTCCAGTATTGGGCAGGATTTTTCGTCGAGTGAGCGGTTGGACGTAAGTGCGAAAAGTGGAGCAATTTCATTACTATATTACCTTTATTGAGTGAGTTAAATTACTTCGCTATCCCTAGATTATTCACTTCCAAGATAGTTTTGTTCGTAGCTTGTCGTGATTCGAATTATGCTGTAGAAGTCACTTCTTTTCTGCGTAAATACTTCATCGTCAGTCCGTTTCAGTCTGTATACCTTAATCGACCTGTCTCTCTTTAATATTGTAATCCTTCCTCTGCCCCATAGTCTCACACATTACTAAAGTAGCTATATCTTGGTATCTGAGGATGTTTGATATCAGTCATATGTTTGCAGTACCACATGCAAAAACTTGAACTATCTTCTTATCTGCACTGTGTATAGTTCACGCTTCACTTCTGTATAAGGCAACACCCCACCTAATTACCTTCGGACAAGTATATCTTAAATTTACATCCGGTGATAACTTTTTTTTCATTTTCAGATAAGATTTTCTTGCTTTTATAATGCAGCGTTCTATTTCATTCCACCTGCTGCCACTGTGAGTTACTTTATTTCTTAAATCATTGCTCTTACTAATTTTTAACTGTTTCATTTCCTCATCTTATTCTCTCCGCAATTTCGTAATTTAGTTCTACTACAATCTATCAACCTCTCTTTTTTTTGTTCATTATCAGCTTGTAACATATTTTCAAAGCTGCTGTCCATTCTGTTTAACTACTCTTCCAACTCCTTAGCCGTCGCTGACTGAATTATAGTGTTATCGTCGAACTGTAACACTTTTATTTCCTCTCCCTTTCTCACTTTTACTGTTTTACCTACACTACTAACCTCACTAGTCTCTCAGCATCAGACTCCTTTGCATGTCTTTCTACTCTTCATAACTGCAGCCTGTTTTCTACACATGTCTTAGTTACCCTTTAGCTCTCTTTACTTTGTGCTTGCTAACTTAAGAATTTCAAAGTATTCTAGTCAACGCTGTGAAAACCTTCTCAAAGTCAACAAATATAATTTGTGCTTGCTAACTTAAGAATTTCAAAGTATTCTAGTCAACGCTGTGAAAACCTTCTCAAAGTCAACAAATATTTCAAACGTAGGTTTGTCTTTCTGCACTCCGTCTGGCAAGTATGGTCAGCGTTCTTTCACGTGCTCCTAATTCTTACGTGTATCTACGATCCTAAAATGTTAATAACTGTTTTGAAGAAGGCTTTTTTTTCGTGAATAATGGTAAACACTGCTTTTGACAGTTTTATAGTAGAATATGAGTTAAAACTGATAATGAAGCACAAATATATATTTTATCAGTTATATTTTCAGTTTCAGCAAAAATCCTTCTTCCTCGACCAGGGTGTTTTTGTTATTGAAAATATGAGAAGTGTTTTAGCATTGAAACGTCATCCCGAAAAACGGCATTCACTCACGGTAATGCGGCCAGGAGCTGCATTGCTGCATACAAGTAAATTGGCTGCACGCATTGTGAAGTGGTACTCAACTTTTGTACAGGGACCCCAAGTAAAGAGAACAACGGGACGGTCTGAGCAGCGGCTACCGCCAAATCTGCTTTGCGCACGCAATGCCAAGCGCCGGCAGCGTAGGCAACCCCTCTGTACAGCTGCGTGTTGGAAGCGCACGCTGCGACGGGCAGGCGCCATCTGCCCGCTGAAAGGCGATGAGCGAATTGAAAAATCAGTTCTTTGTGCTCGAATACGATTAGCCGAGCGAACAAATCCTGTTACCAGGAAACAGAGCGCGTGACAGATGCTCATTCTGTCCGTGACCTCTCTTGGTATTCAGTCTTCGTCCCGGATAATCAGGCCATTTCCATTATGAAGTCTTTCAAACGAGGCTTTAAACCCATTCCTGAAAGAGGATTTCGTATGTGGCTTTGAATAGACAGCTGGAAATTGGATTCCGTGATAATGCTAAATAGAGAATCGGAGAGGAGCAAGTTAACAAAGGCCAGCGAATCGCCACAGAAGACCTTATTTATACCGACAGGAGAAAGAGATGATCCCTAAATTCATCCATTCAGAAATAATGAACTCGCAAAGCAATAAGTAAACCGATAAACGTTTCATGAGTATATTATAAATTCATTAAAATTTACGTGTCAGCACAGTCCAATGAATGAATACTAAATTTACAAATGGAATTTAATGCCGTGAATCCAAGGGACACCTACATTGCTACCGCAATCGTATTTAGTAGTGAAAGAGAATCATGTCGAGCTGATCATGACGACTCAATTATCATCCTCAATTAGCTGTACATGTCTGCTTACTTTCCTCTATGTAATTATCGTGAACTGTGCAATATATGTGCATCGATGGGTAACTATGCAGGGTGGAGAAAAATTTTGTGACTGAATTTAAACCCTGGATGGCTCATACCAGTAGGAACCAAAATTACTTATGTTGTGTAGGTCGAACACACAATTTTTACACTACGGAAACTTGCCACCAGGCGCTCCGATTGGCCGCGGGATTTCCCTGTAGTCGGATGCTCTGGACAACGCATAACCGAGAATGTTTTGCCTGCCGGAGATCTGGATGTATCCAAGGCGGGCCGCACGCTCGGTGGCAGCGCGCCAGCCTTCCACTCTGAGTGCCTGGCGGCGAATCCGGCGGGGGTCCCGACACCTCCATTCTAGTTTCATGATAAGACCTACCGGGAACAAACCCGTCAACAGCTGTTAGTTCGCGTACAGAAAGTCTTTTACAAATTCTGTCGCCATGAAAAGGGCCTTTTTTTGTAGCCAGGGCATTTTTCAAAGCAGGTGCTCTAACTGGCGACCCTTTGAGGCAACATGAGCTTGGTAATGTCGAATGGTGTTTTGCCGAACTCTTTCAAAGATTCCTGACACTGCGCTGATGTAATTGGCGGCATGTTGAATGCGATCCAACAATTCGTCTTCGTTTCTAGGTGGTACGCGTCCGGGTGAGTGAACTAGACCCTTGAAGAGCCTTCACAGAAAAAAGTACGGTGGCTTAAGGTCTGGTGATGGCGGGGGCCATGTCCTACAGGCCGTCGAAGAGTTCATTTAATTATCCGCGCACCACACTACTGTTATGTGTGAGCGCCCCATCATGCTGCAACCAGATACGTAGCAGTATGTCCTGGGGAACATCTCCCAGCAGGCAAGGTAGAGTTTCTTGCAAATGTGTAGGTAATTTGCCCCGGTAAGTCGAGGAGATAGATTGACCGGTGCAAGCTGATGGCCACTCGCAGTGACTGCCCAGAAAGTTTGAGCGAACATCGTTCCTGGTGTCCGTGGACGTACGTGGCGTGAGGATTTCCCCTTGCCCAGTAACGAACGTTTCGAGTGTTGTAAAGGCCATCCGGATGGAAGGTGCACTCGTCGGTAAACAACACAATGGCGGGAAAGTGTGGAAATTGTTCAAAAAGTCACAGAAATCACCAGCTAAACCCTAGCCTACGTTCGTAGTCCACCACAGGATTTAGGTCTTGGGTAGGGTGGAAACTCAATGGATGCTGGGCGTCATCCCTGAAAACCTCCCGTACTAGCCAATGAGGACCTCCATGCCGTGTCCAACCGCTCGATTACTTGTCGTAGGTGCTTCCTCGTAGCGCTCGAGAACAGTGTCTTCAAATGCAGCATCCCGTCGTGTTCGAGATCTTCCAGCAGTACCATGATATCCGCCAACGAGCCTGTTTCTCCAAGTCACCGGTGAATTGGTATAAAAATTTGCGGATGTGGGGGGGGTTTGCTGGGTACCATTCCTCATAACTCTGTCGAGCTTCATGCGCATTACCGTCGGCTTGTCCATAAACAAAAACCATATCTCGCTGTTCTTCAAACGAATACTGTGGATCCATGCTTACTAAATGTTCAAATGTGTGTGAAATCTTATGGGACTTAACTGCTAAGGTCATCAGTCCCTAAGCTTACACACTACTTAAACTAAATTATCCTAAGGAAAAACACAACCATCCATGCCCCAGGGAGGACTGGAACCTCCGCCGGAACCAGGCGCACAGTCCATGACTGCAGCGCCCTAGACCGCTCGGCTAATCCCGTGCGGCTCCATGCTTACTGTATGACTAAGTAGCAGAGGACGTGTGTGTGTTCCGAAGCAAGGCTTACGTGTGAATACCTCTGACGTGAGGTGGAGACAAACAGCAAGACCTATTCGACACGTGTGCATATCACGTTGGGGCAGTGACGGGGTGAGGGACGTTAGCATGTGTGAACCGACAACCATAGCGTTGCCCGTCAAACGACAAACAGCAAAAGGGCAATCCCACGGCCATTCTGAGTGCGTGGAGTCAAGCTTGCGTATTTTAAAAATGGTGCGTTGTAGACCTGGATAACATGAGTAATACTGGCATGAGTTATGCAGGGTTAAAATTTCGAGAAACAATTTTTCTCAACTCTGTATATACCATTTGCTATAAATAAGTATATATTATCGTCAACTGAAAATTTAAATCGTAAGAGTATTGGCAGTGAACATCCTAATACTTTCCACAATTTAAAACAAGGGTTCAACTTTTTAACGATTGTATATTCATATGTTTCAGCTGTGAGGAGTATGAGCTACAATAACTATCGATTTTATACACTCTTTTTTATCAGTTAGCAGTCCTCTGATAGATATGATGCGGCAACGATTTTCGGTCCTATACCGTCCCCTTCATTGCAGAGTAGTGCACCAATTAACTTTAATTTTTTTTGTGTATTTTCGAACTTCTGTCTTCCATTCAGTTTTTGCTCTTATCCCCGAAAGTTTGTTCCTTTCTACACTGGTTATGCGGAGAACTGATGTCTTGCTCTATCTAGTGGACTTCAATTAGCGAGGAATTTCACGCTTTGCTTCTGCTAATCTGACACCCACACAAACCTTTAGTAATGCATCAGAGGTGGCCGAACTTCTTCACCTAGTTTTTATTGTGGTCCGTTGTCTTATGCATCTACATGTATATTTTTCAAATCACATTTAAGTGCCTGGCAGAGGGTTCATCGAAACCAACGAGCGGAGAAAACGAGCAAATATATCTTTCTGTGCGAGCTCGAATTTCCCTTGCTTTACTATGATTGTCGTGTCTCCCTGTGTAGGTCGGCATCAACAAATGTTGTGAGAAGATTCCGCAAGATTCCGCCGTAAAGAAAAACGCTTTTGATTTAATGATATCCACCCCAAATCCCATTTCATTTCAGTGACACTCTCTTCACTATTTCGCGATAATACGAAACGTGCTGCCCTTCTTTGAACTTTCTCGATGTAGTCCGTCAATTCTATATGGTAAGGATCCCACAACTCCCAGCAGTATTCTAAAATAGGACGGACAAGTGTAATGTTGTCAGTATCTTTAGTAGATCTGTAACATTTTCTGTGTCCTGCCAAGAAACCCATTCTTTTGTTAGCCTTCCCCACAACAGTTTCTATGTGTTCTTTACAATTTAAGTTGTTCGTAATTGTAATTCCTAGGTATTTAGTTGAATTTACGACCTTTACATTTGACTGATTTATCGTGTAACCTAAGTTTAACGAATTCCTTTTAACACTCATATGGATAACCTCATAATTTTCGTTACTTAGGATCATTTGCCAATTTTTATACCATACAGACATCGTTTCTAAATCGTTTTGGAATTTGCTTTGACACGTTTGTCCCAATCTCATTTTCCTGCCTCGTATTGCTTTCGTTTTACGTTGGTTTACGCCTAACCAATAGTTTGTTCTTACTAGAATATTCAGCCCAATCAACAAATCCTGCAATTCTTCCCCACGTTCGTGATATTTACCACTGAATCATGCCACAATGAGTTTCAATCACAGTTCTAAAACTGTCTAATATTTATTTCGTTGACCATTCGACATGAAGATTTACAGCACTCCGGTTGCGCTCAAGATGATTATGCTATGAACCTTGCAATTATCTACCATTTATTTGGTCGGTATTGCGTGGAAGATATTATTTCTTCCGAAACTCCATGGTATGTCAGCGTCGTCAGTTAGGCTACTTACTTAAGTCCTTTGGTTAGAATTCCTCCTAATGAGTTTAGTAATTGTGGAGGGGTTTTATCTTTTCTGTTCTAGTAAACTCACAGGACCCAAAATTCTGCCGGACCCCAGCTCTCACACTAAGCACAAACAGACTCAATTCATCTATCACGTTATCAGTTCCTACCCCTCCTGCAGGCCCTTAGAGACCTCTTATTTCCTACTCGGTTCCTCATCTGCGTTTAACACTGGAATTCTTTGTCTTAATATCTTCCCTCTTGCTTTTAATTCTCTGGAAGCTATTTTAACTTTTCTCTATACTGAACCATACTTTTAGAGGATCATTTTGATTCATTCACATTTCTTTCTGTCCGCTATAGCGTCTTTACAGCTCATATTGATATAATTTAAAATGGTTTTTCTTTCTTTTATTGATTTTTTAATTTTCTTGTTTCTTCGATTAGCTGAAGTATATTTTCTCCTACCCATAGAGTGTCCACAGCTGCCTTATCCATGTTTTTCTTTCCAACTTTTGCAGCAACCTTTCCCAGATATGTCCGTTACTGTTCAGTGGAACCACCTATTGCAGTATTCGATATCGCTGCATTTACTGCCTCAGAGAGTTTAGGATGGACATCACCAATTCTTCATTATCTAACTTGCTTTTAAGTTGATTGTTACTCACAACGATCTGAAGAATGTTCCAGTTCCCCATGATTATCAGATTTTAATCATCTCATATATAGTGTATTACTCTCTGTTTTTCATCACTTGCTTATGAATTCGGCACACCTACCGTAACACTGATATGTCTACGGTAATTCACTCTCTGTCCTATCTCCACCGTTAAATGCGACTATCTAGTGCTGCCTACAGATGTCCTCCAATTTCACTTCTATTTCAACATCTACATCTATATGATTACTCTACAATTCACAATTAAGTGTCTGGCAGAGGGTTCATCGGACCATATTCGTTTTATTTCTCTACCGTTCCACTTTAAAAACCACGCGGGAAAAGCTAACACATTAATCTTTGCTTGCGAGCTCTGGTCACTATTATTTTATTCCGATCACAATTCCTTCGTATGTAGGTTGGCGCCAACAAAATATTTTCACAACACTCAGGAGAAAGTTGATGATTCAAATTTCATGACAAACCCCTACCGCAACGAAAACCGTCTTTGCTACAATGATTGTTACCCAGATTTGCGTATCATACCCGTGGTATTGTCTCCCATTTTTCGCGATAGTACTAAATTAGCTGCCCTTCTTTGAACTTTCTCGATGAGTTCGGTAGATCCTATCTGATGCGGATCCCACACCGCACAGCAGTACTCCATAAGGGGGCAGACAAGCGTAGTGTAAGCAACCACTTTAATAGCACTAATCAATTTTCTAAGTGTACTGGCTATAAATCACCGTATTTGGCTTGCTTTCCCCACAAGTTTATCTATATGGTCGTTCCAACTGATTTTATTCGTAACTGTAATCCATAAGTATTTACCTGAGTTCACTACCTTTAGATTCGTGTAGTTTATCGTGTGATCTAAATTTAGTAGATTCCTTTTAGTCCTCATGTTGATGACACCACACTTGTCAGTATTTAGCGTGAATTGCATCATGCAGATATCTGTCTAAATAGTTTTGTAGTTTGTTTTGCAGTTTGTTTATGTACATTACGAACAGTAAAGGACGTACAATTCTTCCTTGGGGAATGCCAGATATTATTTCTATTTTACTCTATGACTTTCCGTCAGTTACTAAGAACTGTGCTCTTTCTGACAGAAAATCACGAATCCAATCGCACAACTGAGATGATACTGGCAGACACACAATTTGATAAGAAGTCGCTTGTGAGCAACAGTGTAAAAATCCTTCTAGCAATCTAAAGATATGAAATTAATTTGACAACCCCTTTCAATAGCAGTCTGTAGTTGCTGAGAATAAAGAACTAGTTGTGCTTCACAAGAACGATATTTTCTGAATCCATATTGGCTGTTTTTCAATAAATCGTTTTCTTCGAGATAACTCATAACGTTCCAACACACTTTGTGATATGTTGGTAACGGGTCTCAAGGCTGCGGATAGTGAAAGAACCAAATCCAAGCCGGCCGATGTGGCCGAGCGGTTCTAGGCGCTTCAGTGTGGAACCGCACGACCGCTACGGTCGCAGGTTCGAATCCTGCCTCCGGCATGGATGTGTGTGACACCCTTAGGTTAGTTAGGTTAAAGTAGTTCTAAGTTCTAGGGGACTGATGAGCTCAGATGTTGAGTCCCATAGTGCTCAGAGCCATGTGAACCATTTTTTTGAACCAAATCCATAGCGGATTCCCAACAACAAACTTTGTTCACTAGCATAGAAACCACCAACACCAGTAATAGCACAGAGACACAATGATATGAGAACGTACGGATGGAAGTAAAGCTGTGAGGGCGGTTTGTGAGTCGTGCTTGGGTAGCTCAGTTGGTAGAGCGCTTGCCCGCGAAAGGACAAGGTCCCTTATTCGAATTTCTGTCCAGCACACAGTTTTAATCTGCCAGGAAGTTTCGTATCAGCGCACACTCCGCTGCAGAGTTAAAGTCTCTTTCTGGAAACATACTATTGGTTCAAGTAATACATAAAGACAGAAATTCAGAAAACTCTTGCAAATCATCAGCCGGCCGTTGTGGACGAGCGATTATAGGCGCTACGGTCGAAGGTTCGAATCCTGCCTCGGGCATGGATGTGTGTGATGTACTTAGAATAGTTTAAGTAGTTCTAAGTTTAGGGGAATGATGGCCTCAGATGTTAAGTCCCATAGTGCTTAGAGGCATTTTAACCATTTTGAGCAAAGCATCAAGCGCAACGATTAGGAATATATACTTTAATTTAAGACAAATGGCAGTGACTTCCTTCAATAAACGAATTTCTGTAAAACGTGCAACTTATGATTTTGCTTGCCACAAAACTTAGTGGCAATATATAAGTTTCTTAAAGAAACAAAAAAAAATTACAATAAATTTTAAGAAAAGACTTTACAGATATTCTACTTGTTCAGTGCAAATACTTTAGGCAAAATTATTTCACAGAGACTACCAAACCTGGCAGCTCCGAAAAGGTTTGAAAGCTTCTGACTAGCTTAAAGCATCAAAAACGTTATTCGCAAGCTATAGTTTTAAACCAGAGAAAAATTTGTTAAAGGTAGAATACATGCATCAATCTCCGCCCCTTTTAGCTGAGTGGTCAGCGCGACGGATTGTCATACCTAACGGCCCGGGTCCGATTACCAGCTGGGTCGGATTTACTCCGCTCAGGGACTGGGTGTAGTGTCGTTCTTATCATTATCATTTCATCCTCATCGACACGCAAGTCGCCGAAATGGCGTCAAATCGAAAGACAAGCACTAGGCGAACGGTCTACCCGGCGGGAGGCACTAGCGACACGGCATTTCCATTTCAATGCATCAATTACATTACTTCTGAGACTTAGCATCCTTCCGCGGTTGTAGACCCACTCAGTTGTACTGGTCATGCGGCAACGCGTAAGGCGCAGCGCAGCCGGCTTAGAAAACAAGTTCCTTCTGTAACAAACGAAACAAACTATTAGAATATGGCCCGTTTTACTCCAGTTGTGACGCGAGCCAATCTTTCGCATGCAAGAAGTTAAATGAGACAGTGACGTACAGCCTTGCAAACTGTCAATAAGCCCGAAGTTCTTAAAGCGGACTACAATACTTTAAAGCACGTAAGACATTTTCATTGAAACTTTAACCATGAAATGATTTAAGTAGGAAGCTTATTGAAACACTCTAGCAGTGCGCAAAACAGTAAAACCACAGTTGATCATAGGGTTAAGATAAAATTACACCTTTAAAAGTACAGTAAAAACAGCATTGTATAATTTGAGCTGCTTGCGCACACCGTTCAGCAGAGGTAACCAGATCGTAATCAAGTACTCCAAGGGCAACCGTTACCAGTAATTTGGCCGGCTCACAATTAAGACTACACACGCTGATATTCAATGTAACATACATCAAACAACTTAACAGACCTTACGACAGTCACGCTTCTAGAAATTGTCAGGAATTGTGCTTTAAATAAATAGATATTACTTCAGAAAAACTTCCCGGACGCAAGCTAGAACAGTCTGCAAAGCTTACCTAAGTGAGATCGAGTAAATTACACAGTATACACAAGTATTACCTGTAAGAGAACAACACCTACAGGCCGGGGAACTCCCACACACAGAACGCGCCAGCTGAACGCGAAAATCGTTAAAGGATCATCCAACAGTTAAAGAACGGCTGTCGATGAGAAAACAGCGTACTAACCACAATTAACACAGCTGATGGTGGCAGCTGCAGACAGAAGTCTTGGAACAGTGATAGGATGCAGACGGTTGTATTCAGGGCTCTACACTGCTATACTGTCCTCCGAACGTAGCAAGACCCCTGTTCCGCTATTAGCGTCAAGTCTCGCGCCCGCACTCCACTCTCGAGCGTTACTTCCGTACTCGGCCAAAACGAACTCCGGGCTCTTATGGTCCACCACCGGCCGTGGCACGACCAGTACTGCAACGACGGCGACAGACAGGGTCACTGACACTCTCCTTCGAGCCGTTCCACGCTCGCCTAAATTGGCTATCCCGACCATTCAAATGGTTCAAATGGCCCTAAGAACTATGAGACGTAACATCTGAGGTCATCAGTTCCCTAGACTTAGAACGGCTTAGACCTAACTAACCTAAGGACATCACACACATCGATGCCCTAAGCAGGATTCGAACTTGCGGCCGTAGCAGCAGCGAGGTTCCGGATTGAAGCGCCTAGAACCGCTCGGCCACAGCAGCCGGCTATAGCGACCATTCCCAGTGCAGCAAACATAGGCACAAGAAAGAGGCAACACATTAACCGCACCAGACATAAATTGATGCTCAACAATATATTAGAAAATTAACTGACGTTAATGACATGAGTCTGTAATTCAGCAGATTACTTCTACTTCCTTTCCTGGGTATTCGTGTGACTTCTGTAACTTTCCAATCTTTAGGCACGTATCTTTCGACGAGCGAGCAATTATATGTGATTGCTAAATATGGAACCATTGTGTCAGCATACTCTGAAAGTTTGGACCAGAGGCTTTGCTTTTATTACGTGTATTAAGCTACTTTGCTACACCGAGGGTGTCTGCTTCTAAATTATTGACGTTGGCAGTTCACTAGCTACTACAACTTATACATTCAGCCTCTAAATTTTAGTTTTCACATTTCAATAGCTGTTCTATCACCTACAGACCTGTCTCCTTCCACACCCCGACACGTAGAAATTTACATTTTCGTGGATTCTTGTATCCTTTCTTCTTGATCACATCCCATTTGGGTCGGCCGTGGTGGCCGAGCGGTTCTAGGCGCTTCAGTCCGGAACTGCGCGATCGCTACGGTCGCAGGTTCGAATTCTGCCTCGGGCATGGATGTGTCTGATGTCCTTAGGTTAGTTAGGTTTAAGTAGTTCTAAGTTCTAGGAGACTGATGACCTCAGATGCCAAGTCCCATAGTGCTTAGAGCCATTTCAACCATTTGAACCACCCATTTGGTAGCCCATCAAGAGATCTCAATCAGGAGGCAAATCTAAAATATTTTACCAATAGAGAGATCATCACTTCAATTTTTCAATTACAAGCCACACTCCTTGTGGATACATTTTCTGTGTGTTGAATGCTGTGACTTCCATTATGTCCTCTATCATTGATAACTATTGAATTTTAAGCAATCAGGATAGTTTACCCTCCTCTTAATCTGTGTGTCGTACTCTACCCTCTTTTGACATGGTTGCTAACAAACTACTAATTCATCTGTATGGCGCAAGATATTCAAAGTTATAGTTGATCATTTCAAGAGAAATATAAAAAGAAATACAGTTTAAGTTGATACTTGGACGAAGGAAGTAGCAGGGCACTGCCAGTATGAGCCAAAGAAACGCTGACGTCAGCATCACTATTTTCTTATCTGTGGTGTCAAATCACAGCTGAGACAAACCCGGCGTGTTATACTTTGCTGACACCAGTATCAGCGGTCCCTTACTGCTGAGGTCATAAGAAGAATCATGGCATCGTACCACACACCAAGATTAAGAGGAGAGTGGAGGGAAGGTGGAGTAGTGGAGGTGAGGGGTGGGGGACGCAAGACGATGGGATGGGACGGAGGGCTCTCCTTTCTCAACTCCTACAATTTCCATATAGCACATCACACCATGAGGCCACCACTCTGCAGTCATAACAGCAAAATTCAATCACAGTTCAGCACCAGCACTTCTGTGTCATTACTGGAACATTCGTCAAGCCCAACGATGGGAGGAGAAAGGGAGGATACCGAGAATTATGTCATATCTTACCTTGGAGGTAAATTATTACATCCAAGGTCATTCTGGCAATCATGACGTCAGCATCACTCCATCCGACCACAAACCAAAGGCATGAAAGTGGAGGAATTGGAGACGCCCTGCCTTGAGTGCCCCTAATCAGTAGCCAGTTATGGTAATGTCACTCAATTGCTGACAATTTGTCAACTATATTTGCATTACACTGTAGGAAATACTGCAAACAGCCACAAGCTCTTTGAAATGGTTTTGATGCACAATTACTAGCTTTAGCACTGAGCCTATCGCCAGATGATTTGCAAGATGTGTTCATTTGTGTCTTCCTGGAAATTCCTTCTTTATATATTACAAGACAGAAGTCTGATTTTCTTAAACGATCCGTACTTATAAATGAACTGTTCAGCTACATATTGTATGACAGAGCTTTGATTTTCTTTTACAATCCTTTTTGATGAATGAAATGTTATTTTCCACATCTAAGAAGTTGACCAACTTCTAAAATGTCTGCGAAATATGTCGGCAGCCTGAAAAATGCGAAATTGATATTGCTGGTTGAGGTTAACACATGAAGAAACGCTGTAGGTCTCAAATCATATAACTGATGTCAGAATATTGCAAAAATACTGCTACAACGTAAAACAAAGTGAGAGTTAATTTCTATGCATACACATATTCACCAAATAAGTGCAAAGAATTTTAAAGCCTCTACCACGATGCTAGATATCCACGGAAGCCGAATATCAGCTGACATTACCATAACTGGCTACTGATTAGGGGCACTCAAGGCAGGCGAATCAGGTACTTTTATTGCTAAAAAATGTCACTTATACTGCAGAAAGTCTTGGACTGCCAAGGAGGATAACATTAAAGAGTTCTGACATTTCCAAAAACAAAATCGGTATATCACATATTGTGTGACGTCTCGCACTTTGTTAACTCAAATTAAATATTGCCGCATCTAAATTGCTTGTGTAGCTCATTACAATACACTTTCATCATAATACAAGCAAAATCGCTACGAAAATTCGATTTCAACAACTTGCAAGTGCAATGAGCTATCAAAATATACCTAACGCCCATTGGAAGTCATTATATCACCATCCTCGATTGCTTAACAAATTTCAGAACACTTATTAAAGTGGTGCTATTCTTTGTAAGATACATATATGTAAATCTAGATTCGCAACTATTAGAGTCCTAAAATTCGGAGGGTCACAACTGGAAGTTACGTTAGAGGTTCTGTTAACCAATGATGCTGCTTCATCTGAAATATATGCTTAATATCAAACCTGTAAACCGCACAGATCATGTCAAGCATTCCAACAAGAAAAGCTTAAACAAAACGGATGTAAATATTGCGAGGTATATCACATCTGTTTAACGTAGCAGTGTGACAGCATAGCTGTGCTGGTTTGCAGAGACGAAGATATCGATGTCGTAATGTACAGAAAAGAGAGACGATATAATGCAATTACAGAAGCAATAGTGATGAGGAATTACCAATAATTGCTGAAGTGACGTCATTATATTACATAACAGAGTAGTTGAAAAGAAAGATACAGGTCATGCGTACATATGTAAAACAGTCTGGCACACAGAACAAACATACAATCTATTCTGTAGTGGTGGTCAGTCTGATAATACGACATTCTTCAGCCAAGGAAGATGTTAAAAATTTCCGGTATTCATACACGTGGATACTTTACAAATTTTGTAAGGTAGATACCAATAACATTGCTTACTCCTGGGCTTGTGATCTAAAATTTATTACGTACGATATAAATTTTAATCTGCAATAAGAGCTCATTTTAAACAGTCATCCCCAATTGTCTTATCGTATAGTATAACCAAGATTAGTTGTATAAGTGAAATGACACCACCAAGCGAACGTAATGCTCCACCTAGGAAAAACTTTATGGACCTACCGAAGCAGACTGGTTCCGTATACGTAGCGGTGTAGTGTAGATTCGTGAGGTGGAATAGCATATCATACCGTATTCCTCTGAAAATGGCGGTGAATAATAATGGGATAATTAAATGGCAAATTCATCGTTTTGTGTGTGCAGAGAACCAAATCGGGACGGCCAGATTCTTATTAACGGTATTGTGGAGCACAATGCTTCCACTGTTTTAATATAGGCCTTCTGCACTGTATTTAGCTTATGAAAGCCTTTCAGCGGCTTTCTGAAAGTTATTCGTTAACTGACACGACATGGAAGCTATTGGCACACAGTAGTGGTACTGCTACTCATCACTCTTTCCTGTCAAATTGCAACATATTATCACCAGAATCATTGCAGCCCAGGGGACGTGCGACCAAATGTTAGCAGAACTCATGCAGTCACAATATATAAGTATAGGAGTCACATTTTGGAATGGGTGTTCGAATAGAATGAGTGACATTTATTGTATCTGAGTGAAAGTAAATTCTCATCTGCTGTCCAGTTCTAATGTCACATGAACGATTTGACTGGAGCAAGAACGCGGAGCTGCAGCTGTGTTAGAGATCACTAACAAGCCGAACAAGCCAATTCTGCTGGCATAGTGCTCTCAAGGCATGTCATTCTAGGTATGACACATCATAAATTTCAGATGTAATTCTGCACATCACACTTACGGGCCTGCCAGGAGGTTCATAGAACCCCCTTAACAATAATTCTTTATTCTTCCACTCTCGAAGAGCGTGCAGAATAAACGAACACCTGAATCCTTCTGTGTGAACTCTGATTTCCCTTAGTTTATTATGATGATCGTTTCTCCATACGTAGGTCGACGTCAAAAAAATCTTTACGCATTCGGAGGAGAAAGTTGGTGACTGAAAATTCGTGACTAGATCCTGACACAATCAGAAACGCCTTTGTTTTAATGATGTCTACCCCAAGAGCCTAAGAGCACAGGTGACGAAACTCACACATTCTTGTTCTGAGATGTTTAATGGTTTACGAGGATTCTTCTTCTTGCTCCTCTGTCTTATCATCTGTAGCATAAAAATTATGATTTTTGCATAGCTCGAAGGGTCCAGAGTTCATGTATGACAACTTCTTGAACGAGTAATTGGTTTTTATTAGAGAACACGTCTTCCACGTGCTAGAATCAACTGCACTTTTCTGAAATGAGCTATGCCTTTCTACGACATGGCCTATCACCGAGTACTGTTGGTGAAAATAAACTCAGTTAAAGCGTTTATGAAAAATAACCAGTATTCATCGAATAGTACGTACTATAGTCCATAGGTAAGTAGAAGATTAATTCACTACTGTTTATTATGAAATTAGAACTAACTAGTTAAATGTACATGAAAAAGTGTGTTATTTTTGAGAAATGCTAAAAGTCTAAAGTGAAGTATTTGTTTTATAGTATTTCGACTATGAGTATTTCGTGAATGCTATATTTATGAATATATGTCTTTTAGGGGTTCAAAAGAGCTTTAGATAATATATAAAACTAAAAACTCCTTCAGCCGTCTATATTTTATATGTAATTTGTTTATGCAATCAGCTTCGGTTATCCATCACGCCATTTTCAGCCCCCTGTGTAGACACAACAACAATAATGACAATGTGATCTACATAATGAAGCGGCGGTCTAAAGTTCAAGAGATAAAATATTATACTGTATACTGGGTTACTATATAGTAAACATTTAACAAAAATCAAACTGTACAGAGTGTGCCATCAAAGTCAATGACAAACTAACAAATTAAACTAGAGAACAGTTGCACACTACATGAATATAAACTCTGGAACAAAATATACTGTGCTGTATAACAGTAAAGTGAACCTACCAACCGGAGGTCAAAATAACACTTCATTCTTAGGTAACTACGGTGTGACATATTGACAAACAATGACACACAAATATCACATACCTGGTTCTCTAGCACGTCTACGGATGCTCATTTCACAACTTTTGCAGTCAAAACGCCGACCGCTGTGGCCGAGCGGTTCTAGCCGCTTCAGTCTCGAATCGCACGACCGCTACGGTTGCAGGTTTGAATCCTGCCTCGGACATGGATGTGTGTGATGTCTTTAGGTTAGTTAAGTTTAAGTAGTTCTAAGTTCTAGGGGACTGATGACCTCAGATGCCAAGTCCCATAGTGCTCAGAGCCATTTGAACTATTTTTTTGCAGCCAAAAGCGTCTTCATATCCCCGACATCACAATACGGTATTTACTACACGAAAAATGGATTAGTTCCTTATTTCTAGTCCACTTTGCTGGTTTGTTTTTCTGGTCATAGGTCACACTCTCCCGTGTTTTACCCCGCATAATGGCTACATGGTAAATGGAGGTACATAGGTTTAGTTTTGTGACTTAACTGAATGTTTTTTTGGTATGCTGTTTGTATATTCCAGTACAATTCTTCATACTTACTTCATAGTTTACACTTCGTTGTATCACCTAGCCACACGTGTCTAGCAACAGACATCCCATTTCTTGACTATGTTTGTTACGACTTCTTTCGTATGATATTTTGACGCTTGCTGAAAAGTGGGAATTCTTCACGGTATATTACATTATCTTTACCGTTTGCTTCATTGGAAATGTTTTTATTAAGAAAGTGGCACCTCATGATTCTTTGATTGATATATTATTTTGAACTAACATTAAATCCATGTTTTATTAGTTTTTGTTAGTGTATGGTACATGGTGATACGAATAGTTAACGAGGGGTGACTTTCGGTAAATGCTGTAGATTTTCTAGTATACGACAACATAAAAATAATTTATTTTTGAGTTCTACTCGTCAACACGAAGCTGTGAGTGACTCGCTACAACTGATTAATGGTCACTGACATTAGCATTACATTCTAGTTGTTTTCAATATGTGGCAGCGTAGTTATCTAAGAATGACACGTTATTTTGAACTCCGACTCCCAGGTTCAATTTACTGTTATATGGAATACCTAAATTTTGTTCCAGAGTTTTTATTCATATAGTGTGCACCTGTTCCCTTTTTTTTTTTTTTTTTTTTTTTTGTCGCTGACTTTAATGTCACACATTGTACAGTCTGTTTCGTTAAATGTTTGCTACCTAGTAGCGTAGTACAAAGTATAACTGATATCTTAAATTTCACACCGGTTCTTTCTAATGTACTTCACACTGTCATTATCGTTGTTTTCTCTACACAGATGACATTGTGAAAAGGCGAAACAGGTCACATAGATAAATTACATTCGAAATATAGACGGGTCATGGCGTTTTTAATTTTATTTTTTATGCTGAACAGCCGAGTTCCCTCAACCATGTTGTACAAAGATGGACTTACAGAGAGTTTTAAATTGTGAATTATCGGAAAGAAATCAGAACGGTTACCTGATAAATAATCCTATAGTGAAGTAACGTTGGAAAATATCAATTTCAAGTGTAGCTGCCAGAGAAGAAACCATTGATTCACTGATTATTTTTATGTGCCTCTTTAAGCAACGTTGTTGGTTATGTGGGCGATGGAGAAAATCAGTAGATGAATTTTACAACAGCTTCAGAAAATAACTAAGGAAAGAATCTCTTCCTCAAACTGCAGATCAAATTAATGATACGCAAGCAAATTGTGTCAAGTGTCTGACTAAATAGTGGTGGTGACATAATGGCGCACGATGGTAAATTGAATTCCTTATCAACGTTTCATAATCAAGAGGAATCTAGTTTACCACAAACATTCCATTACAGGCATCTATTGCTCTCGTCTCCGCCTCGCCAGAGCTACAAACCGTTGAGCCCCCTCTCAGACTCTCTCTCTCTCTTTCCCTTTCCTGCCTCAGTTCCTCCCTCCCTCCCCCCCCCCCACTCTCTCTCTCTCTCTCTCTCCCTCTCTCTCTCTCTCTCTTTCTGTCTCTCTCTCTCTCTCTCCCGCCCTCTCTCTGTATGTTTCTTACTCTCTCTCTCCCTCTCTCTCTCTCTCTCTCTCTCTCTCTCTCTCTCTCTCTCCCGCCCTTTCTCTGTTTCTGTCTCTCTCTCTCTCTCTCTCTCCCGCCCTCTCTCTGTATGTTTCTTACTCTCTCTCTCCCTCTCTCTCTCTCTCTCTCTCTCTCTCTCTCTCCCGCCCTTTCTCTGTCTGTTTCTTACAGTTCCAGCACTACGTACCTCTATGGCCTCCCACTGGTCTCCTGCGAAGATACTGTAACGCTCCGGTTCTTTTTTCAAATTCGGATATTATCCTGAAATATGCCTGATTGAAGTTCCATGCACCATTTAGAGCCACGTTATCATACGCTATATGACAACTGCTTTAAAGAACACAGAAGATAAGTTACTTACTCAGTTCAAAGAATTAATAACAATCACAGGTAAACAGTTGATTGAATGCTGAGCTGTAATAAATACACGAATTCACATGAATAGTACACTGCTCCGCCACATTAATTTGACCACTTGTCAAAGACCTGAATAACTATCTTTTGCAGCATGGACCACTTCAATACAGTCAGGAAGAGAGTAAACGAGGTTCTGGAGGATATCGACAGGGATTGTGGAGGCATGACGACTCCAGTGCTGCGGCCATCTGCGCTAGTTTTCTCAGTTGAGGATCCATGGCGCGAACAGTGCGATGGAAGTGCTCCTACAGATTCTGTATTCGGTTTAAAGCTGGAGGACTTGGTGGCCAGGTGATAACGGTAAACTCATCCCGGTTTCTTCGAACACTGCTAGTTGTGCAACATTTTCTTGCTGGTAGATGCCTTCGTGCCGTGGAAAAAAACTGCATGTAAAGGTTGACATGGTCTCACAGGATAGGGGCATACTCCTATTGATCCATTGTGCCTTCCAGAATCACGAGATCATCCAGAGGACGCCGCGGAAACATTCCCCACAGCTCTCTCTTTTGGAAAGGGCCCTTCCGACGATTATTGGAGAGTGTTTGCCTTCAGATGTTTCACGCTGAACACGCATTCACGCATAATAGATGATTCACGTGAGTTGGTCATTTGTCACCACTCAGTGGACGTCAAATGGTGGTACAGGTCTAATTCCAACCTTGGTCGCCGACGAACAGCAGTCAGCCTGGGTGGGTGAACCAGGTGCCTTATGTGGAGGCCAATACGCAGCAAAGTTCGCTGAACAGTCGTTGAGGAGATACTTTTGGTAGCCTCTTGCTTCATCTGGGCGGTCAGATGCTCAACGGTTGCACTTCTATTCGCTCGTACACGTGTCCGCAGCTGTCCTTCACATCTGTCATCCATGGCCAGTGGAGTACCTCAGCTGCCTCGATGCCGGTTTTGGATAGAGCAGTTTCGCCAATATTAGTATACATTAACCACAGCGGCACGAGGACAGTTTACAAACTTAGCCGTTTCGGAAATGCTTCGACCTCGGCCGAAAGCCAGTGGTAGTGCTCTTTTGGTTGCCGGATAAATCTAGCCGTTTCCGCATTACGACAATGACTGCACAGTTTTTTTGTTCCCCCTGCCCCCCTGCTAACTTGCTTTCTATACCCTACACTGCTAGTGCTGTGCTATCTGTGAGTAGCTATTGAACATTGTCATCGAACGTAGGCATCGGTAATGGTATTGGACTGCGTATGCGGCTAACCAAACTTCTTTCCAAGTTTGTCAAGTTATGTGCATTGCGGCCGGCCGGGGTGGTCGAGCGGTTCTAGGCGCTAGAGTCTGGACCCGCGCGACCGCTACTGTCGCAGGTTCGAATCCTCCCTCGGGCATAGATGTGTGTGATGTCCTTAGGCTTAAGTATTTCTGAGTTCTAGGGGACTGATGACCTCAGATGTTAAGTCCCATAATGCTCAGAGCCATTTGAACCATTTTATTTTTTGTGAATTGCGTATTTTGGGCCCAATCTCTTAGCATAGCTTTCCTCCTTGGAAATCTGATAATTCAATGGCGTAAAATAATCACGTTCGGTCTAAAGTGATGAACTGCTGGTTCTCTCCACGAGTGCAACGGCTCATTTACATTAGAACATCACACAAGCTAGTTCAGCGCAGATTGCTATGTGTAACTCGTTCGAAAAGGTCAAGGAGTTTTGTAAGTCATACTATGCACGTGTGGCAGCGATCATGAATAAATTTCAGAACCTTTAAATAAGAAAACATATTATGCCTTTCAAACACGACTGAAGCATACAATATCCGAGCTTAAAACACTTGGTACAATGAATCGTTGCACATGAAATATTTGAAAAAAAAGAAAAACGTTATGTATAAGAATGTACTGATAGACGCGCAGGCAACGAGAATACCACGCGCAGTCGCACTTACGTGTGTATGTGTGTTTGTGTCTGTAAGTTTTTAAAGCGTTTTTTTTATGTTTGATGTGTCGCTTCTGTCTTACTAGTTAAAATCATGGTCTCTGTCTTCGTTTGCTAGCAGTAGTATCATAAAACAACACAACACCAAGTTATAGACGAAGGGGAAATCTATGTCACTCTCTCTGTTCGATAAACGAATCAATAAGCTTACAAGAGTGAGAGGAATGCTTATTTTCTTCTCTGAACTTTTAAGAAAATGACTTTGTGTTTGGCCCTCGTGCACAACGTGTGAGTTGCCTTGGTGTGCTAAAGCTGTATGCCAGTAGGGGACATTTAAATCTAAGCCAAGACCTAGAGTAACATATACTTATTTGCTCTCAATCATTGACGTAGTTCACATAAAAGTAATACAGAAGAAAGTCCTGTAAAAATTCAATTGAAATTACAAAATGACGCTGGCACTGTGAGGAGGTGCCTAATTAAATGGAAGACCACACGTAGAAAACACAGCGAGATCTCCTCATCTGGACAGATCGTGAATTCACACTTAGCAAGACGACAGAGGGCAAAAATTAAAACCAAAAAAGCAGTGGAAGATGAGTGGCACAGTAAGTAGCGAGCTGCTCAGAATAAGGATCGCGTCACCGGAAATGTGATACATTTCGCCGAAAATCAGCTAGCGTGTGCTGATCAGCACCAAACAGCGGTCAGGAGACGATTCGCCCAGAACCTGAGTTCAAAACCCTGAACAGCTTACCCCCCCCCCCTTTTCTTTTTTTTAAAAAAAGAGAAGACCCACGGTAGAAGGAACAACTAAATGTTGTTGTCAGTGAGACAAATGAAAATATCGTTCATTTAAGGTTTTACGAAAAAACTGGGAAACCCAACAGAAACTTCCCACTCTTTGCATACAAAACAACAAAGAAGACATCAGTACTCCACTTTTTTCTTGATTAGTCAGTCCATTTGCGTCAAGCGTGCTGGTGGGGATGATTAATTGAACTGGATACACCATAATTTTGGAGTGAAAGCAACCTACTTTCCCATATTGTACGGGTGGCACCATGGCTCCTCGTCCTCTGATGTGCATACAGAAAATGCTAAAACCTTATGGCTTAATTATTCTCTGGAGCTTGCAGTGCTGGCACGGCGTCGTTTGCCCTGAGAGAAGGCAGGGATTGGCTCTGGCAACGAAAGCACAGACCAGGATGCATGCTAACTCCCCCAAAAACTGCCTAACTCCACTAGGGATGGTCTCCCCTCTTACTGAGGCACACTGTTCACACCCTGGCGACAGGCAGGTACTGAGACCACACTAGGAGCTCATCTTCCTAGTGTCCAATACAGACAATAAAAAAAACACGAAATATTGACAGAAAATGAAACAACATCTCTTAGCGACGTGTGACAGTCATATCACAATAGTTTTACGATCTTTGTCCACATTCATCTCATCACAATACCTTGATGCTATGTGCTCGCACAACCATATCATCTTCTACAGAAATCTCACTCAACTATAACAGTGTCTTACCAAACCGGCACCTGCAGATTGTCAGTGACCAACTAGATCATTCTTTGCGGATTCAAATAAATCTTCTCCAGTAGAACGCATATTATTGACCCTCAATGGTTCAAAAAACCGTAAGCTCAATGTGCTTTCTGGTGGCATTTGTACTGTGCCACTTTATAAACAAGTTCAATCGGCAATTAATTTTGCATAACCATGTATAAACAAGTACAATATGTTCAGTTGTCACTATATGGTCGACACTTGACGTATCTGTTAGCGTTGCCCTGTAGGATAACTAGTCGCTGTTTGATATCACACCTACATGTAGGTTTCCAGCACAAAATAGTTACTGTACATGTAAGCGATTTTAGTTTTAAACCATCTGACTTATAATACTCTTACGAAGATTCCTTATTTCTTAAATAATCACAGTAAGAGCTGTTAACAAGACTTATGTGCCTGAAACGACTTTCACATATCCAATTAAGTTTCCATCACTGTTTATTGTACATATAAGTGACTAGTTTTTAAGCATCTGACATATTATTATCGTCTTCAAAGATTCCTTACTTCCTAAGTGATCACAGTTAGCCACCTTCTTACGTAAATACTGCTAACATAAACTGTTTCCCTAAATCAACTTTCACATACCCAAATAAGAATCATTCGCTGTGGTAAGCAACTTCAATGCTTTTAAAATTTACGCACAACGCGATATGCAAGTCGCAGACTTGTACCAGTGCATTATCAATCTGTGAAGACTAAACACATTAAAAAGTAATATAGGATTGGACATTAAGAGTAAAATCCTTCTCTCATCGATATCAAGTTAATATCACTAGTAAAAATTACTTACGTAAATTTTTTACTAATGAAATATTTGTCCAATGAAAGTTACGCTCATTCATTCTGTAAAATTAGTCACGGTCTGACACAGATTAAAGTACAAGTCAAGTCAAAGGCATATTTTACTACCTACTATGAGTTTATTTTAATTTTCTTTTACGAAAATAAATCTGATTTCTTTTGATTTTTATCTTTCCCAAACGCAACTAGTTTGACAGTATTTAGAATCCGACAGGAGCATATGCATTTTCGTATCTAGAGTGAAATTCTTTTATAAATGTATTTCTTTATCTTAAAAAGTAGGTAGTCGAACGCAACAACTCTTTCCGTTAAACTGACCGCGATTGTGACTACCTCGAGTATGTTCATAATCTTTGATTTCACTTGAGGAAAAAAAAAACTTCAAGCTATTATTTTTCACTTATCTTTAGTCTTGATGTGATGAAACGTCGTTGACAGGCGATTTATTTCAGTTCTATGATGGGACCCTAATTCTCATTCAGGTATCATAGTTTTGTTTTTGTTCTTTTGATTTCAGTGCAGTCAAATCGTTGCAACAGTAGGAGTGCATGCGCCAGGAAAGTCCCCACTGACGGACATTAATCGTTAACAAAAGTCTAAAAAAAAAATGCTAAGTGCCGCCACCGGTACTGAACAATCTGAACAAAGTCAAACTTTTTTCTTGTGTTGGCGATATGTCACCCGCTAAAGATCGCTTGTTGAAATGTTACTCGACACTGTTAAATCACAAGTAAGAGCTTTGCTGCACGAGTGCCTTCGATAATTGTTCCTTAAAAGTCATATAGTCTCTTCGACTAAATCAGAACAAACCTTCATGAATTCATTTGTGAATTTTCACTATAGGAACAAGATAACTTTCCGCTTCACTTTTCTTGTCCCTCTTTACCCTCTTCTTCTGCTGCTCTTGCACGGTTACGACATGTGAAAAACCATAGGCACTACATTTATTTCCCACAGTGTGTAGTAGTTTATTAACCATATTTCATGGTAACAGAATCCTTCTTATAGGTTATTAACAGATTTTGTAACGAAATGCTCGTGATACTTACAGCATGAACAGTAATAGCCGGTTTGGACGAAGTTTGATTAGCCACCATTACAGCTCTCTCACTGAGATTCCTACGATTTTTTGTAATTATTTAGGACCTTCTTGCTATTTAATTTATGATGTCCGATTTGCTAGTGCGAACTACACTCCTGGAAATGGAAAAAAGAACACATTGACACCGGTGTGTCAGACCCACCATACTTGCTCCGGACACTGCGAGAGGGCTGTACAAGCAATGATCACACGCACGGCACAGCGGACACACCAGGAACCGCGGTGTTGGCCGTCGAATGGCGCTAGCTGCGCAGCATTTGTGCACCGCCGCCGTCAGTGTCAGCCAGTTTGCCGTGGCATACGGAGCTCCATCGCAGTCTTTAACACTGGTAGCATGCCGCGACAGCGTGGACGTGAACCGTATGTGCAGTTGACGGACTTTGAGCGAGGGCGTATAGTGGGCATGCGGGAGGCCGGGTGGACGTACCGCCGAATTGCTCAACACGTGGGGCGTGAGGTCTCCACAGTACATCGATGTTGTCGCCAGTGGTCGGCGGAAGGTGCACGTGCCCGTCGACCTGGGACCGGACCGCAGCGACGCACGGATGCACGCCAAGACCGTAGGATCCTACGCAGTGCCGTAGGGGCCGCACCGCCACTTCCCAGCAAATTAGGGACACTGTTGCTCCTGGGGTATCGGCGAGGACCATTCGCAACCGTCTCCATGAAGCTGGGCTACGGTCCCGCACACCGTTAGGCCGTCTTCTGCTCACGCCCCAACATCGTGCAGCCCGCCTTCAGTGGTGTCACGACAGGCGTGAATGGAGGGACGAATGGAGACGTGTCGTCTTCAGCGATGAGAGTCGCTTCTGCCTTGGTGCCAATGATGGTCGTATGCGTGTTTGGCGCCGTGCAGGTGAGCGCCACAATCAGGACTGCATACGACCGAGGCACACAGGGCCAACACCCGGCATCATGGTGTGGGGAGCGATCTCCTACACTGGCCGTACACCACTGGTGATCGTCGAGGGAACACTGAATAGTGCACGGTACATCCAAACCGTCATCGAACCCATCGTTCTACCATTCCTAGACCGGCAAGGGAATTTGCTGTTCCAACAGGACAATGCACGTCCGCATGTATCCCGTGCCACCCAACGTGCTCTAGAAGGTGTAAGTCAACTACCTTGGCCAGCAAGGTCTCCGGATCTGTCCCCCATTGAGCATGTTTGGGACTGGATGAAGCGTCGTCTCACGCGGTCTGCACGTCCAGCACGAACGCTGGTCCAACTGAGGCGCCAGGTGGAAATGGCATGGCAAGCCGTTCCACAGGACTACATCCAGCATCTCTACGATCGTCTCCATGGGAGAATAGCAGCATGCATTGCTGCGAAAGGTGGATATACACTGTACTAGTGCCGACATTGTGCATGCTCTGTTGCCTGTGTCTATGTGCCTGTGGTTCTGTCAGTGTGATCATGTGATGTATCTGACCCCAGGAATGTGTCAATAAAGTTTCCCCTTCCTGGGACAATGAATTCACGGTGTTCTTATTTCAATTTCCAGGAGTGTATATTGGGGGTACTGAAGTTATTCGAAGCTGATACGCTCTCGAAAATAAACATCCAATCCCGTTGTTCACGAAAAGTGCAATGTTTGTTTTTCCAAAGAGGAGATTTTCTGTTCATCCTCAGTTTAACTTTCTAGTAGAGTTACAAGGTGAGCCCTAACTTTGTCAACCACGAAACTAAAAGACCAAATCCTTTAAAATTTATTTTGGAAGGATAAGAGCAGTAATACACATCGTCGATAGCCTATTACAAGTACAACTTGTAATCAATAGATCCTTTTCGACAATTATTTTACACGAGACTATGCCTCCACAACTTGAACCGATTCTACGTTTGGTTGAAACGGAACCGCCCATCTATACCATTCTTCTTTACTGTTAACTAGAGTATTTCGTGATTTATATGATACTAAGTCCCGAACGTTACCACTGTATCTTCCAGGAAATACGAAACAGAGGCATACATAGAAGAGGGCCGAGTTGTCTACTTCTCAGCTGCTGCTGAGTGGAGGCTAGGTTCTAACAGAGGGTGCAAAAGACAGACACTATTTTATACTTCAGCCCTAACTCATTCTAATATTTCCGAAGTGGACATTTATCTAACAAACGAGGATGTAAGCTAAAACATGATTCCCCTTAGACAGTATCAGGCAATATCGCACAGTATCAACAGTACCTCAAGATGGCATCAGGACCGTGTTTACAGTTGCCAACAAGAAGAGCCAGACTGGACATTCTGCAAGTTATCATAATTCAATGGATTCAGGACTAGACCGGAGACAAAGGCAGATTAGGGCAAGAAAACACTGACTACCACGCACCATTTTGATACTAAACGTAGGCAATGTAAATTTTCTGTTGATGATGTATATTGTTGATAATTTGCATTGCCATCAGTTTGGTATCAATAACGCCTAGCCCATTGGCCGTGGGAGAAGGCTGTATAGTTACTAGATCCAAGCAAGCCACTGCATAACAACATTTACTTTGGATGGTAGGGGTTCTACGTCTGCCACTTTCATTTGTGGAACGCCAGGAACATTTGGTGAATATAACAATGTTTTCTACAGAATTGCTTTCACGTTTCACAAAATATTACAGTGAGGATCATGTATGTAGTTTACGTATGAATCACAATTTTACAGAGTACTTGATTTTGTCCGTAAATAATAATAAACGTGCCTGACAGTGGTAGCTGTGTTGCAGTGTCACAACGGCTTCACCAAATTAAGGTCTATGTTAGTGGTTAGTGAACCTATTTCGGCGAGGAATACTACGTACCGAAAGCCTCAAACGGGATATTGCAATAGTTACCTAAAATAGTCCACGGACTTCCAAATGGCTGTTAATATCTAACGGACGAATATATGCTGAAATGATGCACCACTCGAAGCGCCATACAGCGCCAGAGGTTATTCATCACATTCCTTTGCAGAACGCAATACTTAGAAGAGTCGCAGCCAGCAACACAAAAGGACGATTCCGGGAAGCGGGTTATTGCCGCTGGTATGAAAGAAGCCCCAGTACGGGGCGCGGGGGCCTCTCGTTGGTGGCGAAATGAGCCACGCGGCCGCCGACATTTGCGACTGGCCGGCGTGGGCCGTGTGGGCGACGCGGGCAGCTGAGTGGCCGGACACAGCCGGCAATAAATCGCAGCGCCCGCTGACGTCGAGGGCGGCGTAAAGCCGTCAGCGACACTGCACTGTGCGCGGCAGGCCGAGCGAAAGAAGCGAACGGCATAAGGCTGCCTGCGCGTCACTGCTCCTCTCTGAACAGGCAGCGGCAACATTCACTTACAGTGTTACTGCAGCATTAGTCGCACATTGTCTGGTATTTGACTGGAGCAGATCTCAAGCATCCCACTTTAAGTGACCAAAATGGTACTGGAACAGAGGATGACACACTAAAGGCCGAAATACTAAATGTCGTTTTCCAGAGCTGTTTCACAGATGAAGACTGCACTGTAGTTCCTTCTCTAGATTGTCGCACAGATGACAAAATGATAGATATCGAAGTAGATGACAGAGGGATAGGAAAACAATTAAAATCGCTCAAAAGAGGAAAGGCCATTGGATCTGATGGGATACCAGTTCGAGTTTACGCAGAGTAAGCGAAGGAACTTGCCCCTCTTCTTGCAGCGGTGTACCGTAGGTCTCTAGAAGAGCGTACCATTCCAAAAGATTGGAAAAGGGCACAGGTCACCCCCGTTTTCAAGAAGGGACGTCGAACAGATGTGCAGGACTATAGGCCTATATCTCTAACGTCGATCGGTTGTAGAATTTTGAAACACGTATTATGTTCGAGTATAATGACTTTTCTGCAGACTAGAAATCTACTCTGTAGGAATCAGCATGGGTTTCGAAAAAGACGATCGTGTGAAACCCAGCTCGCGCTATTCGTCCACGAGACTCAGAGGGCCATAGACACGGGTTCCCAGGTAGATGCAGTGTTTCTTGACTTCCGCAAGGCGTCCGATACAGTTTCTCGCGGTCGTTTAATCAACAAAGTAAGAGCATATGGACTATCACACCAATTGTGTGATTGGATTGAAAAGTTCCTAGATAACAGAACGCAGCATGTCATTCTCAATGGAGTGACGTCTTCCGAAGAAAGAGTAATTTCAGGTGTGCCGAAGGGGAGTGTCGTAGAGCCGTTGCTATTCACAATATATATAAATGAACTTGTGGATAACATCCGAAGTTCACTGAAGCTGTAGTATATCGAGAGGTTGTAGCAATGGAAAATTGTACAGAAGTGCAGGAGGATCTGCAACGAATTGACGCATGGTGCAGGGAATGGCAATTGAATCTCAATGTTGACAAGTGTGATGTGCTGCGAATACATAGAAGTATTGATCCTTTATCATTTAGCTACAATATAGCAGGTCAGCAACTGGAAGCAGTGAATACTATAAATTATCTGGGAGTAGGCACTAGCAGTGATTTAAAATGGAATGGTCAAATAAAGTTGATCGTCGGTAAAGCAGATGCCAGTCCGAGATTCATTGGAAGAATCCTAAGGAAATGCAATCTGAAAACAAAGGAAGTAGGTTACAGTACAATTGTTCGCCCACTGCTTGAATATTGCTCTTCATTGTGGGATCCATATCAGATAGGGTTGATAGAAGAGATAGATAAGATCCAACGGAGAGCAGCGCGCTTCGTTACAGGATCATTTAGTAATCGCAAAAGCGTTACGGAGATGATAGATAAACTCCACTGGAAGACTCTGCAGGAGAGACGCTCAGTAGCTCGGTACGGGCTTTTGTTGAAGTTTAGAGAACACACCTTCACCGAGGAGTCAACTTACGCTGTACACTGAGGTGCAAACGTCACGCAATACCTACTAATATAGTATCTGACTCCCTTTTTCCCGAGGTAGCGCAGCAACTCGACGTGGTATGGACTCAACAACTGCATAAATAGATAACCACGCTGCCTCTATAGTTGTCCATAATTACGAATGTGTTGCAGGTGCAAGATGTAGTGCACTTACTGACTCCTCGATTATGTCAATAAATGTGCGACGTGATTCATGACGTGCTAATCGCGCGACCAAATCATTCGAATATCCGAAATGTTCTTCAAACGAATCACGAACAATTGTGGCCCGGTGATATGACATCATTTTTTGGGAACATGGAGTCCCCGAACTGCTGCAAATAGGGACCAAGTAGCCGAACATGTCCATTTCTAGTCACTGATCGCTTCACATGGACCAGCCCATTCAACGTGAACACAGCCCACACCATTATGGAGCGACCACCAGTTTGCACTGCCTTGTAGACAACCTGGGTCCATGGTTCTGTGCCACACTCAACCCCTACAATCGGCTCTCACCAACTAAAATCGAGACTAGTCCACAGTTTTACAGTAGTCCAGGATCCAAATGATACGATCACGAGCCCAGGAGAGGCGCTGCAGGTGATGACCTGCGTCGGTTGTCTGCTACCAAAGCCAATTAAAGAGAAATTTCTGCGTACTCACCTAACGGATACGCGTTTCATACGACCCGCATCGATTTCTGCTGTTATTACAGGTAGTGTTGCTAGTCTGTTACCACTGACAACTCTACGTAATCGTAGCTGCTCTCGGTCGTTAAGTGAAAGCCGTGGGCCACTGCGTTCTCCGTGGTGGGTGGTAATGCCTGACCGCGCGGAGTGCCCGCGCTGTTAGAGGCGCCATGTCACTGACTGCGCGACGGCTCCTGCCGGAGGTTCGAGTCCTCCTTCGGGCATGGGTGTGTGTGTTGTTCTTATCGTACGTTAGTTTAAGTAGTGTGTAAGTCTAGGGACCGATGACATCAGCAGTTTGGTCCCTTACAAATTCACACACATTTGAACCTTTCGCAATGCCTGAAATGTGGTACTCTCGGCACATTGTTGACACTGTGCACATCTTAATATTTAATTCGCTAACGATATCTGAAATGGACTGTCCCCAGGTCTAGCTGTAAGCACCAAACGCGCACAAAGTCTGTTAATTCGCGTCGTGCGGCCGTAATCACGCGGTAACCTTTTTACATGAATCACCTGAGTACAAATGACAGCTCCGCCAAATCACTGCCCTTCTGTACCTTGTGTACGCGATACTGCTGCCATCTGGATATGTGCATATAACTACCCCACGACGTTCGTCACCTCAGTTTATATTGGATCACTAACAGACAAAAACTATGTATCCATCTGATTTGTATGTTCCATGCGACCTTTGCTCAGAGACCTTTGGGACTCTGTTTCCTCCTTAGCAATCTACCTGTAACCTCACGTGATCTGGGATCCCCTTTTCAGCGAACTGAAGTACTAAGTCGGTTTCCAACATGTCCACACAAGAAAACTCTATTCATGAACCCTCAACAAAATATGGTCCAAACAGAATCGTGATGATACACTGGCCCGTATCACAACATCAGGCGAGCTTGTTTTCAATTTTTGCACCTAACGCGGATTTCATTAGATTAGAAAACCACGTCACACTTGTGTAAACTGTGTTACACTTAAAGGGGTCTGTTTCAGCCTTTTCTCAGTTTTGTAGTTCCGAAGTATCTGTCTTACTATTACTTATGGGACATTAGGAACATTTACGCCGGCCACTGTGACCAAACGGTTCTAGGCGTTTCAGTCGGGAACCGCCCTGCTGCTGCGGTCGCAGGTTTGAATCCTGCCTCTAGCGTGGATGTGTGCGATGTCCTTAGGTTAGTTAGGTTTAAGTAGTTCTTAGTCCAGGGGACTGATGACCTCATATGTTAAGTCCCTTAGTGCTTAGAGCCATTTGAATCATTTTTTGAACATTTTCATTCGGGGGGGCTTTGCTGCAGCGTATTTGCAACGTAGCGTGACTCCGATGTGTGTTTGTAACATCCGACATAAAGGTAAGGGATTAGTTCGGCGTTCATGTCTTTCCGACGTGAATGCGGTAAATGCGGAAACGTGAACTATGGCGACGTTGTTCCGCCATGAGTCAAAACAGGGCCATCCTACTGTTATTCTTTTATTGGCTGCCGAAGGAGAAACACCGGTAGACATCCATCGCAGAATGAAGAACTTGTGTGGGGCAGCAAGTCTGTCGAAAGTCAACGTTGTGGAGTAGTCTGCCAAGCGACGCTCCTGCTTCATGAAAATGAGCGTCTCCATATCGCAAATGTAGTAACACGGAAGTTACGCCAACTCAAGTGAGAGACGCACGAACACGCGCCCTATAGTCCTGATCCCTCTCCTCAAGCTATTGTCTCGCATTCGACCCTTTAGAGTCTTTGGAGAGTCGATTATTCCAGTCGGACGAGTCCGCGGGAAACGGTGTTTTACGAAACAGCTATCTTTAACCTGATGCGTCGGTGGGATGACTGCTTTAGAACTCACGGTGTTTTTGCCTGATTGGTATACCGAGTTTTGGCTGTACGATCTTCGAACGGAAACCTTTTGATCGCCCCTTGCATAATCAATCTCAGCGCTTCCAACGTCTCCGTGTCTCTTCCAAGTACACTCCATATGTAATTCTCTACACTAGAACGATCGTACAAGTCAATCTCATCGGTGAGTGTTGTTTAGTAGTTAATAAATACCGTAACTTTAAATATAGGAGCTTGTATTTCATGACTTTTAAAATACGTGGGTGGCTTATAATTTGTGTAAGAGACAAACGTCTGTTACAAAAGTTGAACAAATTATAAAGATTTTTACCTTAAAGGACCGCAGCAGGTAATTTTGACCAGTGTAATACTTTTTTAGGTTTCGTGTCTGTAAATGGCGTAGTAATGGATCTTTATATCCGCTTAGCTTATTTTATTTCATTGTTGTTATCCCGTTCGCTTTTTATCTTTACATTTTACTTTATTTACTGGAACAGTGGACATACTTTAATTGCTGTGCTCTGTCAATGTGTTGTTGTGCTGTGTTGAAGTTTAGTGCCCCCTCATTTCTATTGTGAATCCGTGTTTTCATTCAGATGAGTTTCTGCAATTCTATAAAATTTGTAACTAATAATCTGGACCAGATGTCTCGTCTGTACATTGCCGCAGCTGGCCTCTGCACGTTTGTTCCAACGTGCTAGACCTTGCCGGAATCAAAGCACGGATCCTTTACAGAAGCGCCGAAACTGGTAGCTACACTATAAATAAGGTCGTAAGGACGGCTGTAGACGTTTCATTTTCTTGCAGTAGTGAACGGCCGTGGTCTCCAGACCTCCAGTCAAATGGACAGGCATACAAAAAGAGGATAATAAGTTTCCTGACGAATGTGTTTTTCCAGATTGCAAGGTACCAGTGCGGGTGCCTTGCCAGGTAGGGGGATGCAGAAGGTCAAACAAAATTAAAAATCTGCGTGTGCAGAGCAAGAAATTCATATGTGGTACATGGTGGAAAGCGTTCAGTAGGCCTGTGCAAAGTGTTTTTGTGGTGTCACCGCCAGACACCACACTTGCTAGGTGGTAGCCTTTAAATCGACCGCGGTCCATTAGTATACGCCGGACCCGCGTGTCGTCACTGTCAGTGATTGCAGACCGAGCGCCGCCACACGGCAGGTCTAGAGAGACGTTCTAGCACTCGCCCCAGTTGTACAGCCGACTTTGCTAGCGAAGCTACACTGACAAATACGCTCTCATTTGCCGAGATGATAGTTAGCATAGCCTTCAGATACGTCATTTGCTACGACCTAGCAAGGCGCCATAGCATTTGATATTTATCTTGAAGCATATACAGTCAAGAGCGATGTTCTCCAATTGTGGATTAAAGTTAAGTATTCCAAGAACTACGTTCTTTTCTTTATAGGATAATTACTTTACCTTGTTCCAGACCTCACGCCAATCTGCGTGAGCTTAACGCGTGCCTTTCGGCTACCTCCGAGTGGCTTGGCTGTCTTGCCACGCCACTACAGTTTTGATGAAGATAGTGGCTATGACTAAAAACATGTAATAGAGAAAGACAACATTATTTTCTTGTAATTTCCACAGCAATTTATGAAAATTTTTCCTTGCATTTCCTAACAAACATAAGTTTACAGCCTGTTTGAGACTCTCATTGAGTACAAGCCATAGATATAAAAATAGTATTTTACTGTTATAATTATATGTTCATTTGGATTTGTAAGTTTATTTTCTGTGAATTTTGTATTTTTGCTGTATTCCTTAATCCGATTCTTTTTTCTTTATGTAATTATAGTTGGTGTAGAAATAGTTAATCGTAACACATTAGTAGGTTGAGCAAAATATACTAGCGACATTTAAAGACGCAGTACTGAATTAATTTAACAAGTGAAACTGGAAAAAAAGAAAGGTAAACGTCACGGGCCCAACTGACCCAGGTAGTTCGCTAACGCCGGTCCTCATAGTTTTAACCGAGGTGTTAGTAATATTTCAATTATTGCCTGTGCGAAATAGTAGGAAGCTACTTCCTCACTCATCTTTTTCCCTTTTCCATGTTCTCCAACAATTTGTCCCCCTCCTTTTCCTAATACAAAATTTCAGTCCCCGAACAAGCCGAAATTGTCAACTCCCTTAATTATCTGAAAAATTCCTTTTATCTCATTATATCATTTTCCGACCTTTTCATCTTCTGAGGAACTATTGTTAAATTGTATTACTGTGGTGGGTAATGGTATCGTATGTATATTGGCTACGACGACGCGTTCGTCATGCTATTCATAGTAGCTTACCCTCATTCCTACTACCTTCTTATTCGTAATTAGCTCTACTCCTGCGTCACCCCCCCCCCCCCCCCCCCCCCATATATGAGCTACAGCCGCAGTCATTTCGTTTCCAAAATATGCGTGCCTCATACCTTACTACACAATGTATGAAATTTGTGTTGGAATCAAAATAGGTGTTTTGAAAGCTAAGTTCAATGTACTACCATTTTCGCTTCTACAGAGTAATATTTTGTACTTTCTGTCGAATAACTAGCAATGAAAGAATATGCCAATAAACATGTTTTCTGAACGTATGCGAAGTTATATGAATTAAGTGAAAGTATGCAGAAATATATATTGGTTTCTTAAATCTACCCGGTCATTCAGTACGCAGTCATGGTTGTGTCTATGGCTGTATGTCTTTAATTCTTCCAACACACTAATTAATCTCTACTCTTCCCTGAACAAAATATAATTTCTCCACGTTCTACTCTGTACTATTCTCCGTGTGTCCACATCAGGCAGTGCAGACAACAATAATTTTACTATCTTAGCTTCTTAGTCTGAGTGCAGCTACATCTCTTCTGTACTTCGCGCAGATACTTTTACCTGTTTGCTCAATATAAAATTTGGGGCATGAGAAATAGTTCATTTCATAAACGTTAGAACTGTGGCCTGCTTCCGTGTTTGTATTTATGTAATGGATTTGTTTATCTTTCATTTTATTATCTATGGAGGTCCTCAATGCCATTTGACAATGAATCTGGAATTGCCGCTCGTTAGGAAAGCATTAAATTATTCGTTAAAATTTGTGTGACAGTGTGCCTTTGTCTTCATTACTGAAGTTCATATAGATTTAGAGCTCTTCCAGGAGCAAAAATGGCACACCTCAGTGGAAAAACGTCGAAGGAAGCAGAGGGAGACGCTGACAGGAAAGAATACCGCAGCAACACATACACTCAAATTTCCTTGCGTCTCCAGTGGTGGAGTGTGTTTTCATCACGAATCGAATTGATCAGCCACGTCAAAACTCATTCATAGAAAGGCTTTATACATGGCTGGGAGTGACTTTGTCTTTCCTCTTTTTTATTTGAATACATCGCCCTGCAATCAGAGTATGATCCGACAGCAACACACTGCCGATGTCAAGTAGAGAGCACCATACAAATTTTGTTAGTCGGCCATCGAAGGAAAACGATAATCTTAAAACATCTTTGGTAGTAGTTCCCGGTGTTTCTAGTTTAAGCTGATATTTTACGACAGTGCGTCTTGTACGGCGTTCATCTGACCATTTGACACCAGATGATCGTACCGTGTCACTAAAGTCCCAAACAACAACATGTTTATCACTTTTTTATATAATTTTGTGACTGTAAGTAGATCCCGTACATTAAGTAAGATCTTTATTTTCTTCCTACTTACACAAATAAAAAGACTCTCTTTTTGAGTATAATACGGTGATATGCAGACACCCTGCGCAAAAGCATGAAAGGATGACTTTTTCGAAACGCGGTAATTCCCTCCCATTGCGACGCTTAATACTGAAACTTGGCCAACAGATGCGTACAACCTTCCTCTATCAGGCTGCAGAAGATGCTATTCCCTGCAATGTCATCCTCAGGCTCAACGACGCTTAAAACAACAGGGTGCCAACACGGGCGAAAGAAGATCACTATTTTCAAAAGTTCATGAGACTTTTAAGGCGGTTTAATTATATCACATTGGTACCAAATTCCACCACATTTCTGCCCAACGTTAATATGGACGGTCGGAAGGCCGTCACAACCCGTGGTATCTACATTTCGTCTCTTACTCTGACACCTCTGCGATGGAAGTCAGACCCGTGACACCCAGCTTTCAAATCCTGCGGTTTTCTTTTGAGTATCCGAGGCAAACATTCCAGACACACCGACGCTCAGAATCGGCACGGAAAGGCCGCAGGGAGTGGCACAAAAGGGTCAGTGAAAGCACCCCTTTCCCTGGGGCATTGATTCCCACACATTTCGTGGTCGAACACGACTGTTCGCAGGGCGATGAGCAAGACGTTCTTCACAACCTCTGACGCTACTGACATACTTAGGCGTTTCCATCTTTCTCCAAGGACGTTGTGGGACTGTTTGCTCATTATAGTTGGGTCGTTCGCGAACTAACTGGTCCAAAGGAACGTTTCATCAAGATGAACGAAAAGAGAGAGGAACTATTTCTAAGGAACGATCTTTCAATGTTCACTTCGGTCTCGTACCCGCAACGACATTTTGGCCGGTCTAGTTCCAGACTCGGTCCTATTCCCGTCTGTCTCGGTCTCGTTCGGCCGGACTCGTCCTTCTTCACGTGGCCGCCCGTCGGAGTTCCACTGCCGACTGCTCATAGTTAGTTCAGTATCGAATTGTTGTTGTTCGTTTCGTTCGCTTCGCATGCCCACCCTAGATCCGTTGCAAATCTTTTTCTTCTGGTTCTTTTCGTATTCTATTCAGTGTTCACGACCGGCAATTAAAAATGTGTTTTATGGTTACGTAAATTACATAAAAATTATGTGGTATGCAATACATACATCTTTTCAGGTAACAAAACGGCATATCAGCTTACTTCACTATTTCGATAAACAGCAGAAGAAATACTTGTAAAAAGGTAATTTTTTTACGACACATGCAAAGGACGTCGGTGCGGCACTCACGATTGGCCATTTTCCGTCTTTTTTTGATCCAAGGTACAAGATAATGTTCATTGTTATGGAAGGCAGGTCGATCCACAACCGAATGAAGCCCGCGCTTCGTAATCGAGTGTATGGTGTCACATTTGATAAAGAGAATATGATAACTCCTAAAATATTATTTCAATGGTACAGGATGGCGCACGAGAAATCGACCCCGAGTACTAGACTGCTCATTGTCCCTTACCAGTGTCATCTATTGTTTCGAAGTTGTTTGCATTAGCTTATTTGTTATTTCATCGCTGCCTAATTATTATATGTTTATCTAATCTGCTCGCAGCGGTCTACAAATCGTGCGCAATTGGCGAGCAGCCTCTACTCGGGACCCGGTTTTTCGTGCGCCACCTTATATTATTCCACTGCGATCAGCCACATACCGCTACAGTTGGCTAAACGAGATGTTTTGCAGAATCAGAAAAATTACAAGTGTGTGAGAATTCAGTTACGAATAAAAACTCTGTACTCCAGGAGGTAGGCGAGTGCCCCCTATCAGCGGCTTCCATCTTTAGTCACGTATGCTACTAATTTTCAATTTTTCATTAAAACCGTACACCAACCACAATGAACGGTGAACGAGTAAAAGTGAACGGTTCCCAAAAAAAGAGCGATCACCAGTGAACTAGTTTTCAAGGATGAACGACTTTGCTCATCTCTAATGCCCATCGAACTGGACTGCACCCGTTCGGAGCGCTATTTGTGTAGAAGCACCCTTACTCTTTTTCAGCGCTCGTATAATGTGTCCTACTGTGGGGATGGGGGAGGGGGAGGGCGACACTGACACATACGTGAATAAAATGGTAGAAGATCCGTCTGCTGCTCCCCCCCCCCCCCCCTATGGCGCCATCACCCCTACCGCCGGTCGCAAAACCCAAAAACCAGGGAAAGGAGTGGTTTCATTGACGCACTGTATGCCGTCCCCTGGGGCCTTCTCGTTTCCTTTCTGAGCGGTGGTATGTCTGTAACGTTCTCCTTTGCCGTTCATAAGAAAATCGAGTCAGTTCAACTCTGCGCGTCACGGTTCTAACCCCAATCACAGAACCGTCAATAGAAGGGCTGAAATTTGGGAAAGACAGGCTGTGATGAACTTTAGATCGTGTAACACGTTCTTAGTGGCGTTGGGTAGAATTGTGGTGAAATTTGGTGCTAACCTGACATCATTAAGCCACCTCACACGTCACATGAACTTCTGAGCTGTGACCTTTTGTTTGCATCTGTCGACACCTTGCTGAATGAAGCGTCGTCGAGCACGAGGGTGAAGTCGCAGGGCGCCACACTTGGGCATCATTACAGAGAAATGTTGTTCACGCCTTTGAGCCAAACTCCGAACTTAAGCGTGGCAATTTCCGGGAATCAAGGGATTACGAAAAAAAGGACCCTATAATTGAAGAAGTGTCATGATGATCTCTCCATTGGCAAAAGATTCCGGAATAGTCCCCCATTCGGATCTCCGGGAGGGGACTGCCAAGGGGGAGGTTACCATGAGAAAAAGATTGAATAATCAACGAAAGGATAACGTTCTACGAGTCGGGGCGTGTAATGTCAGAAGCTTGAACGTGCTAGGGAAACTAGAAAATCTGAAAAGGGAAATGCAAAGGCTCAATCTAGATATAGTAGGGGTCAGTGAAGTGAAGTGGAAGGAAGACAAGGATTTCTGGTCAGATGAGTATCGGGTAATATCAACAGCAGCAGAAAATGGTATAACAGTTGTAGGATTCGTTATGAATAGGAAGGTAGGGCAGAGGGTGTGTTACTGTGAACAGTTCCTTGTCGTGGTATGCAACAGGGTAGCCACGATGACGTGTACTACGTCAAACGATCCCCAGATGTTACTTATTGTCTGCTATGCTGTGAGACCGAGTCAATATCTGCGCATCACCGATAGAGGAAACATGGTGCAGTATACGTTTGCGGAATACACAGACATGCTTCTTGTGTATGGCGAAGCTGGAGGTAACGGAAGAGCTGCTAGTCGGCTGTATCACGAATGTTTTCCACACCGTCACACTCCATCGCACAAACTGTTTGCCCAAGTTACACTACGGCTACGAGAAACATGTACCTTCACCGTGAGGAGGCAGGACTGTGGTGCTGCACGGGGACGCCGCACTCCCGAATTTGAAGAAGGTGTACTGCGTCGCATTTAAGATAGCTCATCAACGAGTTCGCGAACAATTGCGCGTACAATGGCTGTTAGTCACAGTACCGTCTTGGACGTCCGGCATGAGCAAGGATTACATCCGTACCACTTGCAAAGGGTACACACTATGGGTCCAGCAGACTTTCCACAACGCGTCGGCTTCTGCACATGTTTCCTGCACAGTTGCATCGACGCTCACCTATTTCCACGTCGAGTTCTCTTCACAGATGAATGTAGGTTCACAAGGGATTGTGTTCTGAATGCTCGAAATAGCCATGTCTGGGCGGACGAAATCCCTCATGCCACCGATGTTCAGGGGTTTCAAGAGAGGTTTAGAATTACCGTGTGGGCAGGTATTCTGGACGGTCATGTGATTGGACCATACCTCCTTCCATCCAAGCTTACGGGTCTCGCATACTTAGACTTCCTACGAGACGTAATGCATCCGTTCTTCGAAGCTGTGCCATTGAATGTGGTTTCAGCATTATGGAGCACCACCTCACTTTTCACTGGCTGTCCGGAGATGTTGTGTTATGTCCGCACTATAACACAACAAATATTCCGTGATAACCAAATTTATTCGACCTTCTGTCACTCAAAACAAAACTTAGGTTCGACTACACAACACTTCGCACGCTGTAGCGCCAAGGAGAAATGAGAGTCACTAGTGGAGAATACAAGTCCAAACCACTGCCAACCAGTCGATACCGACGCGTCGCAAGTTTCCAGCCAGGGAGGCCACAGTACGGTTCGGTCGTCGTGAATCCAGCAGCCGGATAGTAACACAGTCAACGGCGAAGATTGAACTGGTTAAACGGGATCAGGGAGCTCGCTTAAATCCGCAGGTCCGGCCGATCAGAGAGTTGGTAGATGGCGCCCTTGTACGGTTGCTCACTCTGGTGGCAAGGGCAGCGCCGCCAGGGTAATCCGTATCGATAGTGGTGTGTACGCTGCCGCTAACCCCGCGACGACGCGTTCACTTGCGACAGTTGTTGACATCGTGTGCGGCGCCAGCGGTACTCGCTGTGTGCCGCGCGTGTTGTAGCACGCCGCGCCGAGTTGACGGCTGCTGTGCGGCGGCCGATACGACAGGAGACATCTCAACAGACGGTATGGTGAAAGATGGATAGGCCGTGGTGGTCCAACCGCGTGGCCGCCATGATCACCGGATTTAACCTCTATGAACTGCTTCTTGTGGGGTCGTATGAAGAGCCTAATTTATGAGACACCTGTAGAGACAGAGGAAGATCTGTTGGCAGAAGTTCTGGGCGCTGCACAAGACATTGAAGAGACAACAGGTGGGATTGAGAGAGTGTACCAGAACATGCTTCGGAGGTACAATGTGTGTAACAACGTTGGTGGTCGCCACATCGAGCCGCTGTTGTAATGTATCGGTATGTTGAAGCTGGTGCCGTAGATGCTTGGTTCTAATTGCTTAAAGGACACTTGCAAGCCTGTTTGTTCTAAGCTTCCTGCAGTGCGTTAGTTTGTTACGATACAATTTTAACATTTTCTATTATTGTGGATAAATCATCTGCAAAAGCTGAAGACTCTCTTTGGGCACCATTCGTCTTAGTAACAATACTTGGAGATTTAAGCAAGTTCCTCAGTCTAAATTCCTTGCACGATTCTTGTATTCATTTTTCCAAATACGCAATTAAAGAAGAGTGGTGAGTCCATCTTATTGTCGAACTGCTGCTGATACTTCAAAAAGGTTAGAGGAATATTAATAAATGAAAAGCACCAGTTTGCTTTTGTTCTACAATATTACTTTTATTGTGTTAACCAGTTTTCGGCTTACAGGGCCATCTTCAGACATTTACTGAGTATTGTCACCAAAGAAGTTACAAAGTTTGCAAACAACATTGGATGAGAAGTAACACGTGCAGACTGAAGCAGAAACATACAGTAAGTAACATTTGGTGGTAATGCAATGAAAAAGTAGAAAACTGAACAGTAAATAAATGAAAATGGAGTGTACAGGAAAAAAATGGTTCAAATGGCTCTGAGCACTATGGGACTCAACATCTGAGGTCATCAATCCCCTAGAACTTGGAACTACTTAAACCTAAATAACCTAAGGACATCACGCACATCCACGCCCGAGGCAGGATTCGAACCTGCGACCGTAGCAGTCGCGCGGTTCCAGACTGAAGCCCCTAGAACCACTCAGCCACACCGGCCGGCGTATAGGAAAAACTTTAACACAAAATAGGAACAGCGTGCCTACATAGCAGATTCTATTAATAAACAAAACTAATAGAATAAAATAAAATAAAATTAGTACTTGACAAGGCTACATCAGGAGGTATAAAACATGGAGAGTGACACACAAACCAAGTAAAATAAGAAACAATTATCAATGTAACTACCTAATACATAAGGGACTTCAGCAATATGAAGAAGATAAACAGACGTAAATAAATGCAGGAAAGTGGAGACGTTTGAGGGAACATACAGTAAATGCAATCTTTGAGAGTGTGATGGTACTGCATTTTAGCATTAACATTATATTCAAAACTGTGACTATGTAACAGTTTGCATTAATTAAATGAATAAAGTAAAATATGAACAATATTTTATGAGACAACTACAAGAGGTGTTAAACATGGACAATAATACAAATACCAGTTAAAAGAAAGACTTAACAATTGAAACTACAGTATATACGGAAGACATAGACAACTTCTATAAACCAAAGGAACTTAATGAAGACAGGAAAATGGGAATATGTAGGAACAGACAGTGTGGGAAGTAATGAACAACAGAGATGATTGTATGAAGTTTAGGGGAGGGGAAGTGTTGAGGTGTGACTGGTCATTTAAGATTAGATCTGGACTGTGAGCAAGATGTTTGTTAATTTCCAGGGCAATTATTTTATTTTTGTTACTCAGGTCCCTTGTTATAAACTTGTCAACTTCCATTCCGGCTGAATGTTAAGTACCACGTGGAGTCTTATGTCTAGTAGCACATGGAGCTGTACGTCTAGAGAGGATTTGTAAAATACTGTATGTGATCTTAGCACAGGGGCATTTGTTTCTGGGCAGATTGATGGAAGACATCTTTTTGGTCTACCAGAGTTTATGTTGTTACAGACAGATGACATAATTTCTGGCGGTTTTCGTTCTTGCCGGGCACACCATTTACTTTCGCTTGTACTGTTGGCAGCGATGGTGTGGAGATTTACATTCAGGATACCGTTTTCTGCTTCTCGGGGTATGCTGAATCAGTTCCAGGTCACTTGCGTTTATTGTGATTGCACATACTTGAGCAATATGGTTGACAAATTTTTTTTTCACTACGCAAATCATAATCCAGAAATTCAAATCTGGACTGCTGGAATACGTCCGACCTCCTGCGGAAAGCTCTGAGGAGTAAACGGGGGTATAATGGACAGGTACGGCGGAAAGGTGCCGCTCGGTCGGAACATAGATCGGTCATGAGGCGTACCGAGATAGTCGGTACAGTTCGATAACGCTGTATCCCGGATGGCTGAGTGGTTAGCACACCTGCCTAGTAAGCAGGAGATCCCAGGTTTGAATCCCGGCCTAGTACGCATTTTCGCTTGTCGCCGCTGATTCCGCATAATGTCCCCCTGCAGCTAATGGTAGGGGTCCACCTTGAATTTACGTATAACACCACATTGGCTGGGATACTACCCAATTACCGGCCATTGTCTCAGCAAATTATTCCATCATAATCCATTTTACTGACTACAGGATTAAGATTTTGCTAAAAGTATTTAAGGAATGAGTTTTATGCCTCATATTCATGTCCAGGTGATTGTTAACTACAATGTCTGAAAGAGGTTCGCAGCCTTCACTCAAACGCAACTGAAATACTTCACTGTGTGTTTTCTGAGCTGTATTATAACTTTAGATTGAAACAATATTTGATTCACTTTACCCTGAAATACCATATTTGACGACTTAAAGCCTACTTGCTACAATTATTCTCATTCGCACTGCAATGTGCGCGATATATTTCGTAAGAAATTCATAACAGCGCTTTTAGCAACGGCTGTGTGACTGGTTTCAGGTCAGTGCTCAGTAAAACGTCACATTGGAGATAGGTTGGCAGAGCAGAGTCGAGAATCATTATCTTTATTGCAAATGTAAGAATTACCAAGGCCATGGAAAAAAATACTGTTTGGTGTGTTTAGGGAACAGCATGTGTTTACACATTTCTAGTTATACCCGGATTAGAATTATACTAGAATCATAAACTGGACATGGTCGTCCTATACTTCCAGTTAATGCTATATTCTCGACTGCTCCTAGTTCAAACTTTCTATTGCATCAAGAGCATTGCTTTTAGAAAATTCTGTACCAATATACAAACAGGGTGACAATTTTTGAACTACATGAAAAATCGTGAAGTAGTTGCAAACTGCAGCGTGCACACACTTTATTCAACATTTAAAAGTCACTGCAGTTATTCTGGTTTACGTTATGAGATGTTCGATATGCGAATAGCGAAATTCTGCATGACCCGCTCAAGTTTCGGAAGATCAGTGCTGTCGATGACCTTCTGAATGGCTGTTTTCAGTTCAGCAATGGTTATTGGGTTATTGCTGGACACCTTGTTTTTAATGTAGCCCCACAGAAAGGAGTCGCACGTGTTCAGATCCGCGAATACGGCGGACAATCGAGGCCCATGCCAGGGGCCTCTGGGTACCTCAGAACCAGAATGCGGTCCCCAAAGTGCCCCTCCGGGACATAAAACAGTCTTCTGCTTCGATGGGGTCGTGCGCCGACTTGCGTGAACCACATCTTGTCGAAATTAGGGTCACTTTGGATAATGGGGATGAAATCATATCCAAAACCTTTACGTACCGTTCGGTAGTCACCGTGCCATCGAGGAATATCACACCGATTATTCCATGATTGGACACTCCACACCACAAATGAAAAATTGAGGGTGAAGACTTGTCGATGGCGAAATGAGAATTCTCAGTCCCCCAAGTGCGCCAAGTTTGCTATTGACGAACCCGTGCAAAGGACAGCGGGCTTCGTTACGCGTGCGAATACGAATTTCCATATGCCCGTGGGAAACAGTGAAGTTTGAAAGTCTTAACGAAAACCGTTCAGAAGTTATGACGATTTTATTTAATGTCGTTTAATAATTGCCACCCTGTACATTCATAGTGAATTATCGGCACGTTTCATATTCAGAAAGTAGCACAATAATATTAAGTTCATGTCACAGCATACAGGCAACATAGCTTAATGCTTACAGCACTGATAATTATAACGTTGTATTCCATATTCATAACATTAGAAGAGTAACATATTGAAACATTACACGATAAGAAGCATGGTGACTCAAACCGAATATTACGTTTACAATGACACATTTTGATAAGAAGCCAGACAGAAATTCTCTGTCTCTTCTCTGCAGTTGTTTCGGCACTAAATGTTTAATTCGTTCCTTCGGCCCTTTGTATAAAATTAATCTCATAGTCTGTAGTATAATAATCTGCGTGGTGTGATATTTAGTTGATCTTTTTCTTATGGACATTCGTACATACTGACTGTTTGCAGTATGGTACAGCAGATGGGAGACGAATTTTTCATGTGCGAATCCAAAAGTGTATAGCGTATATATCTAGTGACGTTTCTTCACAAAGTCTTGTACATGAATGTGTTAGTGCGTGTTAACGACGAGTCTTGACTGTATAAATTTTTTGTGGTGTGAACTTGGAGCTACTATGTGTGAAACTAGAGCTTTCTCACTGCCTTGGTTAATCTTAAGAATTGTGTAGCTATTTTATGCGCTTTCTGACTGGATGACTGTGCTGTACTGCCTTGGTTAATCTTAAGAATTGTGTAGCAATTTTATGCGCTTTCTGACTGGATGACTGTGCTGTACTTCCTTGTAAAAAATAAACTTATTTTACAATGTTGCTTGCACACTGGAACACACTGTTATCTGATACAAGGGGAATGAATTGGCATCTGCCAACAAGAATTTTTAACAAGCCTGACAAGCAGGTTTGGTTACTCTGAATGTGGTTTAGTATTTATAGCTTCACTGGTGTGACTGTTCCAAGTTGGATTTATGGGAAAAATAAATGGATTTTTCAGGTATAGAAGAGTTCGTCATGTCTATGGTTTATTTGATGGTTGATACTTATTTTGTATATATTTAGAGTAAGTTATATAAACTGAAATTGGATGGGGGGTCAACGGAAAGCAAAGGAGCTAGTGATATGAGCTGCATCAGGAATTAATGCAGAATCAGCGGCGATGAGTGAGAATATGGTCCAGACCGGGATCCAAACCCGGGGCCTCCTGCTTACTAGACAGTTGCGTTAGGTACTGTGCCACCCATAACAGCGTTCATCGCAAATGCGCCGACTGCATCTGCACGCTCCCCGGGTACACACATTCCCACCCAGCGCCGCTACTAATAATTCAGTCAGGGGTGAAGATTGTGTAAATGTGCTCCAAGTTCTGCCGGCTGTTGGTCACTTGCTCCATCCTGTCGGAAGTAACTGTAGGTCTTTTCCTCCTCCATTAACGAGGCAAACGAATGCACTCGGTCGGTCCACTTTTATTTGCCCCTCCCTGAACTGTATTTAAGAAACCTAACACATTTTTCTGTAAAATTTCATCTGCTTCCTACAATGTTGCGTTCATTGACAAATCATGTTACTGGCGTACTCGACCTTTGCTAGTTACTCGACAGAAAATACAAAATATTACTCTTTAAAAGCAAAAATGATTGAATATTTCCCCTATCATCCAAAACAATACTTCGACTGCTTCACAACGTAAGTTAACAACAATAATTTATACATTATATAGTAAGAGTATGAAATACATAAGTTTCGGAAGAAAAATGACTACGGATGTAGCAGCTATATAATTCCAACATTACAGAAGTTGACGGTATCGGTGGTATCGATAGATACGGTGCTACGGCGTAGGTGCAAGTTCGTAAGCTGGGACTACGACAGACACCGACGACAGCGCCCTCTAGCCGGCGCTGTGGAGCTCGACGAGCGTCGCTCCGGATTCACCCCTTTTCAACAAGAGCAGACGGCCTGGAAACATCTCTTCAAACTCAAGGGTGTTGGCTTGCTGTTGAGACCACTTACGACCGGTCTGAGACTTCGCACCTCAGTGCAAAGTTATGTATTCAGTTAATATAGTGATATAGTAAAACCATTTCTAAGAGCAGTGCAGAGAGATTTTCACCTTTTCCTGCTCCTACTTACTTCCTACATTCGGTGTACCCTTCAGTTTACAAGAGCAAACCCACGCGCCGACTTCCAGGCGTGATGCAAAAGTATCCCTTCCTATTTTCCCACTTTCTTCCCTGTTCCAGCCAAATCAAAAACCTTGGCTGATGAGATTTAAAACGACGAGAAAAAGTTGGTTCCCCGTATCATAACCCACAAAGAAAATATACCTCCATGGCCCTACGTATACATATTTCTCCGTCCATCAACCAAGGACCCTGAAGTGGTGAGATGCTTTGCTTGATTCAGTGGCACCGATAACCGCACCGTAGGTGAAATCTGAACGGAGGGGTATCTGTGGACAGACCAGATCAATTTTCAGGCAGCAGAATTTTCAGCAGCTGCATCGGCAACACTCTGGATAATTGACTAATCTGGCCTCGTAACAGTAACCAATATAACTTTGCTTTGTTGCTGCTGCGAACGGCAGAAAGCAGGGGGAACTACAGCCGTTATTTTCTCCGAGGGATGTAGCTGTGCTGTAGTGTAAAGTATTCTGGTTGTAGAACAGTCTCCCTATTTGATTCTCAGTGCGGGGACTAGTCAGAAGGATGTAGAAAGAAAGCTTGGAATGTAGGTAGGTTTAGATTAGATAATTCAAAATGGGAGATGGGGATATGGCTAGACTGAAGTTAGATACAGCGGGATTTAGAGAAACGACGTAGTGGTAAGTACGGGAATTCCGGTGAGGCGAATACAGAGTTATAAATACGAAGTCAACCAGGAATAATGCTGGATTAGGTCTGATAATGAGTAATGTAGGAATGCAGATAATCTACTATCAGCAGCATGGAGATCGTATCATCATAGCCAAGATAAACACAATGCCAACACACAGGACAGTAGCACATTTTTATATGCCCATTTGTTTCGTAGATGATGAATATATTGAAAAAAACGTATATAATTTCAATTAACTGAGGAAGACGGAAATTTAGGTGTGTTAGGGACACCAATTCTGTAGTAAGAAAAGGAAGAGAAGGACAAACAGTAAGAGAACATAGACCGGAGGAAAGGAATGAATTTTCCACAGGGGAAACAGTGAAGTTTGAAAGTCTTAACGAAAACCGTTCAGAAGTTATGACGATTTTATTTAATGTCGTTTAATAATTGCCACCCTGTACATTCATAGTGAATTATCGGCACGTTTCATATTCAGAAAGTAGCACAATAATATTAAGTTCATGTCACAGCATACAGGCAACATAGCTTAATGCTTACAGCACTGATAATTATAACGTTGTATTCCATATTCATAACATTAGAAGAGTAACATATTGAAACATTACACGATAAGAAGCATGGTGACTCAAACCGAATATTACGTTTACAATGACACATTTTGATAAGAAGCCAGACAGAAATTCTCTGTCTCTTCTCTGCAGTTGTTTCGGCACTAAATGTTTAATTCGTTCCTTCGGCCCTTTGTATAAAATTAATCTCATAGTCTGTAGTATAATAATCTGCGTGGTGTGATATTTAGTTGATCTTTTTCTTATGGACATTCGTACATACTGACTGTTTGCAGTATGGTACAGCAGATGGGAGACGAATTTTTCATGTGCGAATCCAAAAGTGTATAGCGTATATATCTAGTGACGTTTCTTCACCAAGTCTTGTACATGAATGTGTTAGTGCGTGTTAACGACGAGTCTTGACTGTATAAATTTTTTGTGGTGTGAACTTAGAGCTACTATGTGTGAAACTAGAGCTTTCTCACTGCCTTGGTTAATCTTAAGAATTGTGTAGCTATTTTATGCGCTTTCTGACTGGTTGACAGTGCTGTACTTCCTTGTAAAAAATAAACTTATTTTACAATGTTGCCTGCACACTGGAACACACTGTTATCTTGTACAAGGGGAATGAATTGGCATCTGCCAACAAGAATTTTTAACAAGCCTGACAAGCAGGTTTGGATACTCTGAATGTGGTTTAGTATTTATAGCTTCACTGGTGTGACTGTTCCAAGATGGATTTATGGGAAAAATAAATGGATTTTTCAGGTATAGAAGAGTTCGTCATGTCTATGGTTTATTTGATGGTTGATACTTATTTTGTATATATTTAGAGTAAGTTATATAAACTGAAATTGGATGGGGGGTCAACGGAAAGCAAAGGAGCTAGTGATATGAGCTGCATCAGGAATTAATGCAGAATCAGCGGCGATGAGTGAGAATATGGTCCAGACCGGGATCCAAACCCGGGGCCTCCTGCTTACTAGAGAGTTGCGTTAGGTACTGTGCCACCCATAACAGCGTTCATCGCAAATGCGCCGACTGCCTCTGCACGGTCCCCGGGTACACACATTCCCACCCAACGCCGCTACTAATAATTCAGTCAGGGGTGAAGATTGTGTAAATGTGCTCCAAGTTCTGCCGGCTGTTGGTCACTTGCTCCATCCTGTCGGAAGTAACTGTAGGTCTTTTCCTCCTCCATTAACGAGGCAAACGAATGCACTCGGTCGGTCCACTTTTATTTGCCCCTCCCTGAACTGTATTTAAGAAACCTAACACATTTTTCTGTAAAATTTCATCTGCTTCCTACAATGTTGCGTTCATTGACAAATCATGTTACTGGCGTACTCGACCTTTGCTAGTTACTCGACAGAAAATACAAAATATTACTCTTTAAAAGCAAAAATGATTGAACATTTCCCCTATCATCCAAAACAATACTTCGACTGCTTCACAACGTAAGTTAACAACAATAATTTATACATTATATAGTAAGAGTATGAAATACATAAGTTTCGGAAGAAAAATGACTACGGATGTAGCAGCTATATAATTCCAACATTACAGTAGTTGACGGTATCGGTGGTATCGATAGATACGGTGCTACGGCGTAGGTGCAAGTTCGTAAGCTGGGACTACGACAGACACCGACGACAGCGCCCTCTAGCCGGCGCTGTGGAGCTCGACGAGCGTCGCTCCGGATTCACCCCTTTTCAACAAGAGCAGACGGCCTGGAAACATCTCTTCAAACTCAAGGGTGTTGGCTTGCTGTTGAGACTACTTACGACCGGTCTGAGACTTCGCACCTCAGTGCAAAGTTATGTATTCAGTTAATATAGTGATATAGTAAAACCATTTCTAAGAGCAGTGCAGAGAGATTTTCACCTTTTCCTGCTCCTACTTACTTCCTACATTCGGTGTACCCTTCAGTTTACAAGAGCAAACCCACGCGCCGACTTCCAGGCGTGATGCAAAAGTATCCCTTCCTATTTTCCCACTTTCTTCCCTGTTCCAGCCAAATCAAAAACCTTAGCTGATGAGATTTAAAACGACGAGAAAAAGTTGGTTCCCCGTATCATAACTCACAAAGAAAATATACCTCCATGGCCCTACGTATACATATTTCTCCGTCCATCAACCAAGGACCCTGAAGTGGTGAGATGCTTTGCTTGATTCAGTGGCACCGATAACCGCACGGTAGGTGAAATCTGAACGGAGGGGTATCTGTGGAGAGACCAGATCAATTTTCAGGCAGCAGAATTTTCAGCAGCTGCATCGGCAACACTCTGGATAATTGACTAATCTGGCCTCGTAACAGTAACCAATATAACTTTGCTTTGTTGCTGCTGCGAACCGCAGAAAGCAGGGGGAACTACAGCCGTTATTTTCTCCGAGGGATGTAGCTGTGCTGTAGTGTAAAGTATTCTGGTTGTAGAACAGTCTCCCTATTTGATTCTCAGTGCGGGGACTAGTCAGAAGGATGTAGAAAGAAAGCTTGGAATGTAGGTAGGTTTAGATTAGATAATTCAAAATGGGAGATGGGGATATAGCTAGACTGAAGTTAGATACAGCGGGATTTAGAGAAACGACGTAGTGGTAAGTACGGGAATTCTGGTGAGGCGAATACAGAGTTATAAATACGAAGTCAACCAGGAATAATGCTGGATTAGGTCTGATAATGAGTAATGTAGGAATGCAGATAATCTACTATCAGCAGCATGGAGATCGTATCATCATAGCCAAGATAAACACAATGCCAACACACAGGACAGTAGCACATTTTTATATGCCCATTTGTTTCGTAGATGATGAATATATTGAAAAAAACGTATATAATTTCAATTAACTGAGGAAGACGGAAATTTAGGTGTGTTAGGGACACCAATTCTGTAGTAAGAAAAGGAAGAGAAGGACAAACAGTAAGAGAACATAGACCGGAGGAAAGGAATGAATTTTCCACAGGGGAAACAGTGAAGTTTGAAAGTCTTAACGAAAACCGTTCAGAAGTTATGACGATTTTATTTAATGTCGTTTAATAATTGCCACCCTGTACATTCATAGTGAATTATCGGCACGTTTCATATTCAGAAAGTAGCACAATAATATTAAGTTCATGTCACAGCATACAGGCAACATAGCTTAATGCTTACAGCACTGATAATTATAACGTTGTATTCCATATTCATAACATTAGAAGAGTAACATATTGAAACATTACACGATAAGAAGCATGGTGACTCAAACCGAATATTACGTTTACAATGACACATTTTGATAAGAAGCCAGACAGAAATTCTCTGTCTCTTCTCTGCAGTTGTTTCGGCACTAGATGTTTAATTCGTTCCTTCGGCCCTTTGTATAAAATTAATCTCATAGTCTGTAGTATAATAATCTGCGTGGTGTGATATTTAGTTGATCTTTTTCTTATGGACATTCGTACATACTGACTGTTTGCAGTATGGTACAGCAGATGGGAGACGAATTTTTCATGTGCGAATCCAAAAGTGTATAGCGTATATATCTAGTGACGTTTCTTCACCAAGTCTTGTACATGAATGTGTTAGTGCGTGTTAACGACGAGTCTTGACTGTATAAATTTTTTGTGGTGTGAACTTAGAGCTACTATGTGTGAAACTAGAGCTTTCTCACTGCCTTGGTTAACCTTAAGAATTGTGTAGCTATTTTATGCGCTTTCTGACTGGATGACTGTGCTGTACTTCCTTGTAAAAAATAAACTTATTTTACAATGTTGCCTGCACACTGGAACACACTGTTATCTTGTACAAGGGGAATGAATTGGCATCTGCCAACAAGAATTTTTAACAAGCCTGACAAGCAGGTTTGGATACTCTGAATGTGGTTTAGTATTTATAGCTTCACTGGTGTGACTGTTCCAAGATGGATTTATGGGAAAAATAAATGGATTTTTCAGGTATAGAAGAGTTCGTCATGTCTATGGTTTATTTGATGGTTGATACTTATTTTGTATATATTTAGAGTAAGTTATATAAACTGAAATTGGATGGGGGGTCAACGGAAAGCAAAGGAGCTAGTGATATGAGCTGCATCAGGAATTAATGCAGAATCAGCGGCGATGAGTGAGAATATGGTCCAGACCGGGATCCAAACCCGGGGCCTCCTGCTTACTAGACAGTTGCGTTAGGTACTGTGCCACCCATAACAGCGTTCATCGCAAATGCGCCGACTGCCTCTGCACGCTCCCCGGGTACACACATTCCCACCCAGCGCCGCTACTAATACACTCCTGGAAATTGAAATAAGAACACCGTGAATTCATTGTCCCAGGAAGGGGAAACTTTATTGACACATTCCTGTGGTCAGATACGTCACATGATCACACTGACACACCACAGGCACATAGACACAGGCAACAGAGCATGCACAATGTCGGCACTAGTACAGTGTATATCCACCTTTCGCAGCAATGCAGACTGCTATTCTCCCATGGAGACGATCGTAGAGATGCTGGATGTAGTCCTGTGGAACGGCTTGCCATGCCATTTCCACCTGGCGCCTCAGTTGGACCAGCGTTCGTGCTGGACGTGCAGACCGCGTGAGACGACGCTTCATCCAGTCCCAAACATGCTCAATGGGGGACAGATCCGGAGATCTTGCTGGCCAGGGTAGTTGACTTACACCTTCTAGAGCATGTTGGGTGGCACGGGATACATGCGGACGTGCATTGTCCTGTTGGAACAATAAGTTCCCTTGCCGGTCTAGGAATGGTAGAACGATGGGTTCGATGACGGTTTGGATGTACCGTGCACTATTCAGTGTCCCCTCGACGATCACCAGTGGTGTACGGCCAGTGTAGGAGATCGCTCCCCACACCATGATGCCGGGTGTTGGCCCTGTGTGCCTCGGTCGTATGCAGTCCTGATTGTGGCGCTCACCTGCACGGCGCCAAGCACGCATACGACCATCATTGGCACCAAGGCAGAAGCGACTCTCATCGCTGAAGACGACACGTCTCCATTCGTCCCTCCATTCACGCCTGTCGCGACACCACTGGAGGCGGGCTGCACGATGTTGGGGCGTGAGCGGAAGACGGCCTAACGGTGTGCGGGACCGTAGCCCAGCTTCATGGAGACGGTTGCGAATGGTCCTCGCCGATACCCCAGGAGCAACAGTGTCCCTAATTTGCTGGGAAGTGGCGGTGCGGTCCTCTACGGCACTGCGTAGGATCCTACGGTCTTGGCGTGCATCCGTGCGTCGCTGCGGTCCGGTCCCAGGTCGACGGGTACGTGCACCTTTTGCCGACCACTGGCGACAACATCGATGTACTGTGGAGACCTCACGCCCCACGTGTTGAGCAATTCGGCGGTACGTCCACCCGGCCTCCCGCATGCCCACTATACGCCCTCGCTCAAAGTCCGCGAGGCAAACGAATGCACTCGGTCGGTCCACTTTTATTTGCCCCTCCCTGAACTGTATTTAAGAAACCTAACACATTTTTCTGTAAAATTTCATCTGCTTCCTACAATGTTGCGTTCATTGACAAATCATGTTACTGGCGTACTCGACCTTTGCTAGTTACTCGACAGAAAATACAAAATATTACTCTTTAAAAGCAAAAATGATTGAACATTTCCCCTATCATCCAAAACAATACTTCGACTGCTTCACAACGTAAGTTAACAACAATAATTTATACATTATATAGTAAGAGTATGAAATACATAAGTTTCGGAAGAAAAATGACTACGGATGTAGCAGCTATATAATTCCAACATTACAGTAGTTGACGGTATCGGTGGTATCGATAGATACGGTGCTACGGCGTAGGTGCAAGTTCGTAAGCTGGGACTACGACAGACACCGACGACAGCGCCCTCTAGCCGGCGCTGTGGAGCTCGACGAGCGTCGCTCCGGATTCACCCCTTTTCAACAAGAGCAGACGGCCTGGAAACATCTCTTCAAACTCAAGGGTGTTGGCTTGCTGTTGAGACTACTTACGACCGGTCTGAGACTTCGCACCTCAGTGCAAAGTTATGTATTCAGTTAATATAGTGATATAGTAAAACCATTTCTAAGAGCAGTGCAGAGAGATTTTCACCTTTTCCTGCTCCTACTTACTTCCTACATTCGGTGTACCCTTCAGTTTACAAGAGCAAACCCACGCGCCGACTTCCAGGCGTGATGCAAAAGTATCCCTTCCTATTTTCCCACTTTCTTCCCTGTTCCAGCCAAATCAAAAACCTTAGCTGATGAGATTTAAAACGACGAGAAAAAGTTGGTTCCCCGTATCATAACTCACAAAGAAAATATACCTCCATGGCCCTACGTATACATATTTCTCCGTCCATCAACCAAGGACCCTGAAGTGGTGAGATGCTTTGCTTGATTCAGTGGCACCGATAACCGCACCGTAGGTGAAATCTGAACGGAGGGGTATCTGTGGAGAGACCAGATCAATTTTCAGGCAGCAGAATTTTCAGCAGCTGCATCGGCAACACTCTGGATAATTGACTAATCTGGCCTCGTAACAGTAACCAATATAACTTTGCTTTGTTGCTGCTGCGAACGGCAGAAAGCAGGGGGAACTACAGCCGTTATTTTCTCCGAGGGATGTAGCTGTGCTGTAGTGTAAAGTATTCTGGTTGTAGAACAGTCTCCCTATTTGATTCTCAGTGCGGGGACTAGTCAGAAGGATGTAGAAAGAAAGCTTGGAATGTAGGTAGGTTTAGATTAGATAATTCAAAATGGGAGATGGGGATATGGCTAGACTGAAGTTAGATACAGCGGGATTTAGAGAAACGACGTAGTGGTAAGTACGGGAATTCTGGTGAGGCGAATACAGAGTTATAAATACGAAGTCAACCAGGAATAATGCTGTATTAGGTCTGATAATGAGTAATGTAGGAATGCAGATAATCTACTATCAGCAGCATGGAGATCGTATCATCATAGCCACGATAAACACAATGCCAACACACAGGACAGTAGCACATTTTTATATGCCCATTTGTTTCGCAGATGATGAATATATTGAAAAAAACGTATATAATTTCAATTAACTGAGGAAGACGGAAATTTATGTGTGTTAGGGACACCAATTCTGTAGTAAGAAAAGGAAGAGAAGGACAAACAGTAAGAGAACATAGACCGGAGGAAAGGAATGAATTTTCCACAGGGGAAACAGTGAAGTTTGAAAGTCTTAACGAAAACCGTTCAGAAGTTATGACGATTTTATTTAATGTCGTTTAATAATTGCCACCCTGTACATTCATAGTGAATTATCGGCACGTTTCATATTCAGAAAGTAGCACAATAATATTAAGTTCATGTCACAGCATACAGGCAACATAGCTTAATGCTTACAGCACTGATAATTATAACGTTGTATTCCATATTCATAACATTAGAAGAGTAACATATTGAAACATTACACGATAAGAAGCATGGTGACTCAAACCGAATATTACGTTTACAATGACACATTTTGATAAGAAGCCAGACAGAAATTCTCTGTCTCTTCTCTGCAGTTGTTTCGGCACTAAATGTTTAATTCGTTCCTTCGGCCCTTTGTATAAAATTAATCTCATAGTCTGTAGTATAATAATCTGCGTGGTGTGATATTTAGTTGATCTTTTTCTTATGGACATTCGTACATACTGACTGTTTGCAGTATGGTACAGCAGATGGGAGACGAATTTTTCATGTGCGAATCCAAAAGTGTATAGCGTATATATCTAGTGACGTTTCTTCACCAAGTCTTGTACATGAATGTGTTAGTGCGTGTTAACGACGAGTCTTGACTGTATAAATTTTTTGTGGTGTGAACTTAGAGCTACTATGTGTGAAACTAGAGCTTTCTCACTGCCTTGGTTAACCTTAAGAATTGTGTAGCTATTTTATGCGCTTTCTGACTGGATGACTGTGCTGTACTTCCTTGTAAAAAATAAACTTATTTTACAATGTTGCCTGCACACTGGAACACACTGTTATCTTGTACAAGGGGAATGAATTGGCATCTGCCAACAAGAATTTTTAACAAGCCTGACAAGCAGGTTTGGATACTCTGAATGTGGTTTAGTATTTATAGCTTCACTGGTGTGACTGTTCCAAGATGGATTTATGGGAAAAATAAATGGATTTTTCAGGTATAGAAGAGTTCGTCATGTCTATGGTTTATTTGATGGTTGATACTTATTTTGTATATATTTAGAGTAAGTTATATAAACTGAAATTGGATGGGGGGTCAACGGAAAGCAAAGGAGCTAGTGATATGAGCTGCATCAGGAATTAATGCAGAATCAGCGGCGATGAGTGAGAATATGGTCCAGACCGGGATCCAAACCCGGGGCCTCCTGCTTACTAGACAGTTGCGTTAGGTATTGTGCCACCCATAACAGCGTTCATCGCAAATGCGCCGACTGCCTCTGCACGCTCCCCGGGTACACACATTCCCACCCAGCGCCGCTACTAATAATTCAGTCAGGGGTGAAGATTGTGTAAATGTGCTCCAAGTTCTGCCGGCTGTTGGTCACTTGCTCCATCCTGTCGGAAGTAACTGTAGGTCTTTTCCTCCTCCATTAACGAGGCAAACGAATGCACTCGGTCGGTCCACTTTTATTTGCCCCTCCATGAACTGTATTTAAGAAACCTAACACATTTTTCTGTAAAATTTCATCTGCTTCCTACAATGTTGCGTTCATTGACAAATCATGTTACTGGCGTACTCGACCTTTGCTAGTTACTCGACAGAAAATACAAAATATTACTCTTTAAAAGCAAAAATGATTGAACATTTCCCCTATCATCCAAAACAATACTTCGACTGCTTCACAACGTAAGTTAACAACAATAATTTATACATTATATAGTAAGAGTATGAAATACATAAGTTTCGGAAGAAAAATGACTACGGATGTGGCAGCTATATAATTCCAACATTACAGTAGTTGACGGTATCGGTGGTATCGATAGATACGGTGCTACGGCGTAGGTGCAAGTTCGTAAGCTGGACTACGACAGACACCGACGACAGCGCCCTCTAGCCGGCGCTGTGGAGCTCGACGAGCGTCGCTCCGGATTCACCCCTTTTCAATAAGAGCAGACGGCCTGGAAACATCTCTTCAAACTCAAGGGTGTTGGCTTGCTGTTGAGACTACTTACGACCGGTCTGAGACTTCGCACCTCAGTGCAAAGTTATGTATTCAGTTAATATAGTGATATAGTAAAACCATTTCTAAGAGCAGTGCAGAGAGATTTTCACCTTTTCCTGCTCCTACTTACTTCCTACATTCGGTGTACCCTTCAGTTTACAAGAGCAAACCCACGCGCCGACTTCCAGGCGTGATGCAAAAGTATCCCTTCCTATTTTCCCACTTTCTTCCCTGTTCCAGTCAAATCAAAAACCTTAGCTGATGAGATTTAAAACGACGAGAAAAAGTTGGTTCCCCGTATCATAACTCACAAAGAAAATATACCTCCATGGCCCTACGTATACATATTTCTCCGTCCATCAACCAAGGACCCTGAAGTGGTGAGATGCTTTGCTTGATTCAGTGGCACCGATAACCGCACCGTAGGTGAAATCTGAACGGAGGGGTATCTGTGGAGAGACCAGATCAATTTTCAGGCAGCAGAATTTTCAGCAGCTGCATCGGCAACACTCTGGATAATTGACTAATCTGGCCTCGTAACAGTAACCAATATAACTTTGCTTTGTTGCTGCTGCGAACGGCAGAAAGCAGGGGGAACTACAGCCGTTATTTTCTCCGAGGGATGTAGCTGTGCTGTAGTGTAAAGTATTCTGGTTGTAGAACAGTCTCCCTATTTGATTCTCAGTGCGGGGACTAGTCAGAAGGATGTAGAAAGAAAGCTTGGAATGTAGGTAGGTTTAGATTAGATAATTCAAAATGGGAGATGGGGATATGGCTAGACTGAAGTTAGATACAGCGGGATTTAGAGAAACGACGTAGTGGTAAGTACGGGAATTCCGGTGAGGCGAATACAGAGTTATAAATACGAAGTCAACCAGGAATAATGCTGGATTAGGTCTGATAATGAGTAATGTAGGAATGCAGATAATCTACTATCAGCAGCATGGAGATCGTATCATCATAGCCAAGATAAACACAATGCCAACACACAGGACAGTAGCACATTTTTATATGCCCATTTGTTTCGTAGATGATGAATATATTGAAGAAAACGTATATAATTTCAATTAACTGAGGAAGACGGAAATTTAGGTGTGTTAGGGACACCAATTCTGTAGTAAGAAAAGGAAGAGAAGGACAAACAGTAAGAGAACATAGACCGGAGGAAAGGAATGAATTTTCCACAGGGGAAACAGTGAAGTTTGAAAGTCTTAACGAAAACCGTTCAGAAGTTATGACGATTTTATTTAATGTCGTTTAATAATTGCCATCCTGTACATTCATAGCGAATTATCGGCACGTTTCATATTCAGAAAGTAGCACAATAATATTAAGTTCATGTCACAGCATACAGGCAACATAGCTTAATGCTTACAGCACTGATAATTATAACGTTGTATTCCATATTCATAACATTAGAAGAGTAACATATTGAAACATTACACGATAAGAAGCATGGTGACTCAAACCGAATATTACGTTTACAATGACACATTTTGATAAGAAGCCAGACAGAAATTCTCTGTCTCTTCTCTGCAGTTGTTTCGGCACTAAATGTTTAATTCGTTCCTTCGGCCCTTTGTATAAAATTAATCTCATAGTCTGTAGTATAATAATCTGCGTGGTGTGATATTTAGTTGATCTTTTTCTTATGGACATTCGTACATACTGACTGTTTGCAGTATGGTACAGCAGATGGGAGACGAATTTTTCATGTGCGAATCCAAAAGTGTATAGCGTATATATCTAGTGACGTTTCTTCACCAAGTCTTGTACATGAATGTGTTAGTGCGTGTTAACGACGAGTCTTGACTGTATAAATTTTTTGTGGTGTGAACTTAGAGCTACTATGTGTGAAACTAGAGCTTTCTCACTGCCTTGGTTAACCTTAAGAATTGTGTAGCTATTTTATGCGCTTTCTGACTGGATGACTGTGCTGTACTTCCTTGTAAAAAATAAACTTATTTTACAATGTTGCCTGCACACTGGAACACACTGTTATCTTGTACAAGGGGAATGAATTGGCATCTGCCAACAAGAATTTTTAACAAGCCTGACAAGCAGGTTTGGATACTCTGAATGTGGTTTAGTATTTATAGCTTCACTGGTGTGACTGTTCCAAGATGGATTTATGGGAAAAATAAATGGATTTTTCAGGTATAGAAGAGTTCGTCATGTCTATGGTTTATTTGATGGTTGATACTTATTTTGTATATATTTAGAGTAAGTTATATAAACTGAAATTGGATGGGGGTCAACGGAAAGCAAAGGAGCTAGTGATATGAGCTGCATCAGGAATTAATGCAGAATCAGCGGCGATGAGTGAGAATATGGTCCAGACCGGGATCCAAACCCGGGGCCTCCTGCTTACTAGACAGTTGCGTTAGGTACTGTGCCACCCATAACAGCGTTCATCGCAAATGCGCCGACTGCCTCTGCACGCTCCCCGGGTACACACATTCCCACCCAGCGCCGCTACTAATAATTCAGTCAGGGGTGAAGATTGTGTAAATGTGCTCCAAGTTCTGCCGGCTGTTGGTCACTTGCTCCATCCTGTCGGAAGTAACTGTAGGTCTTTTCCTCCTCCATTAACGAGGCAAACGAATGCACTCGGTCAGTCCACTTTTATTTGCCCCTCCCTGTACTGTATTTAAGAAACCTAACACATTTTTCTGTAAAATTTCATCTGCTTCCTACAATGTTGCGTTCATTGACAAATCATGTTACTGGCGTACTCGACCTTTGCTAGTTACTCGACAGAAAATACAAAATATTACTCTTTAAAAGCAAAAATGATTGAACATTTCCCCTATCATCCAAAACAATACTTCGACTGCTTCACAACGTAAGTTAACAACAATAATTTATACATTATATAGTAAGAGTATGAAATACATAAGTTTCGGAAGAAAAATGACTGCGGATGTAGCAGCTATATAATTCCAACATTACAGAAGTTGACGGTATCGGTGGTACCGATAGATACGGTGCTACGGCGTAGGTGCAAGTTCGTAAGCTGGGACTACGACAGACACCGACGACAGCGCCCTCTAGCCGGCGCTGTGGAGCTCGACGAGCGTCGCTCCGGATTCACCCCTTTTCAACAAGAGCAGACGGCCTGGAAACATCTCTTCAAACTCAAGGGTGTTGGCTTGCTGTTGAGACTACTTACGACCGGTCTGAGACTTCGCACCTCAGTGCAAAGTTATGTATTCAGTTAATATAGTGATATAGTAAAACCATTTCTAAGAGCAGTGCAGAGAGATTTTCACCTTTTCCTGCTCCTACTTACTTCCTACATTCGGTGTACCCTTCAGTTTACAAGAGCAAACCCACGCGCCGACTTCCAGGCGTGATGCAAAAGTATCCCTTCCTATTTTCCCACTTTCTTCCCTGTTCCAGCCAAATCAAAAACCTTAGCTGATGAGATTTAAAACGACGAGAAAAAGTTGGTTCCCCGTATCATAACCCACAAAGAAAATATACCTCCATGGCCCTATGTATACATATTTCTCCGTCCATCAACCAAGGACCCTGAAGTGGTGAGATGCTTTGCTTGATTCAGTGGCACCGATAACCGCACGGTAGGTGAAATCTGAACGGAGGGGTATCTGTGGAGAGACCAGATCAATTTTCAGGCAGCAGAATTTTCAGCAGCTGCATCGGCAACACTCTGGATAATTGACTAATCTGGCCTCGTAACAGTAACCAACATAACTTTGCTTTGTTGCTGCTGCGAACGGCAGAAAGCAGGGGGAACTACAGCCGTTATTTTCTCCGAGGGATGTGGCTGTGCTGTGGTGTAAAGTATTCTGGTTGTAGAACAGTCTTCCTATTTGATTCTCAGTGCGGGGACTAGTCAGAAGGATGTAGAAAGAAAGCTTGGAATGTAGGTAGGTTTAGATTAGATAATTCAAAATGGGAGATGGGGATATGGCTAGACTGAAGTTAGATACAGCGGGATTTAGAGAAACGACGTAGTAGTAAGTACGGGAATTCTGGTGAGGCGAATACAGAGTTATAAATACGAAGTCAACCAGGAATAATGCTGTATTAGGTCTGATAATGAGTAATGTAGGAATGCAGATAATCTACTATCAGCAGCATGGAGATCGTATCATCATAGCCAAGATAAACACAATGCCAACACACAGGACAGTAGCACATTTTTATATGCCCATTTGTTTCGTAGATGATGAATATATTGAAAAAAACGTATATAATTTCAATTAACTGAGGAAGACGGAAATTTAGGTGTGTTAGGGACACCAATTCTGTAGTAAGAAAAGGAAGAGAAGGACAAACAGTAAGAGAACATAGACCGGAGGAAAGGAATGAATTTTCCACAGGGTGTAATTTAATCACTGTGAAATCTTGGTTTAAGAATCAGATATGCATGATGTGTACGTGAAAGAGACATGGAGGTATTGGAGGGTCTCCGATGATTACATAACGGTAAAACACAGATTTCGAAACCAGATTGTCAACTGCAAGGCATTTCGATGGCAGGCATAGACTTAAGCCATAACGAGAGGACGTGCTTAAAATTAATGCCTCCGAATTTTTATGTGAAAACACTTAAAGTCTTTTAAATAAAACTAACTTTATTAACATACTGCATCTTTATTCTTCGTCTATACTTGTTTATTTTTCAACATAGTCACCCTGGTGGCGAAACATTTCTCCCATCGGCAGCCAAGTTTCATGAGACTATCACTGTAGAATGTTTGCGTTTGTTGACGCATCCACATCCTCACTCCTGTTTGCTCCGCCTCATCACTATCGAAATGAAGTCCTCGGAGTTGTCTTTTAAGTTCTGGAAACACAAGAAAATCGGACGGTGCCAAGTCGGGATGATCGATGGCAGTCAACATAAGGCATCAAATTTTAGAAGATGTTCCATTGTTCGTGTGTCGCCTGGCACGGTCATGATGATGAGAAGCGTGTTCCATGTGTGCACGTTTTCTGCGGTTGGATACTCGATTACAGCAGTGCAACTTACTTCTTAGTTTTGGGGATTACGTCTGAGGCACCATTTCGGGTAGTAGTTTCGCATTATTTCTAGGCCTTCTGTTACTTGGTCACCTCCTTCCTCCAATGTTTGATGTACTTTGTGTGGAGAAGCCACTGACATATCGTCAGCGCACATAAATCTCATGGGTGTTGTATGTTGTACATCATTCGTATATATAAATTGAAAAGAAGCAGTGCCAAGACTGACTCCTGAGATAGGCCATTATTGAGAGCACGGTTAGAACTGGTTCCTTCATTGACATGTACTGTAATTCTTCTACTACTAAGCATATTTTGGGTTTATCTGGTAATCTTTATACATGGAACTGCTTGTTATAGTTTTTATATCATCCCCTTTTTCGAGACTGTGTCATATACCGAAGATCAATCAATTTACCGCACATACGGTTTCGAGTCCTTCTTGAAATCAGCTTCTCTAAATGAGTTTAGTGCCAGAACTTGGTTGCCACAGCATCGGCCACTTCTAAGACCAGCCAAGTCTGGAAAGACAAATTTATCGATCGCGTGGGAAATTCAGTTATCCAGTTTCTCTATAGGAGTTTACAGCACATGCTTAGCAACTTGATGGGCCGATAGCCCGTTGGACTATCTACTTGCTTTCCTGGATTTCCTAAAATCATTTGGGATGTCACCGGTCTGGATGATCTCGTTATGGAAATTGAGAGCCACTGTTCGGCGGACCCATCTAGGTTTTTCGAGGAGTCAGGGAACACACTATCCGAGACAAGCGCGTTTCTGAGTTTCGTTTGCTTCAGAGCTGAATTTAGGCCTTCCATTGAGAATGCCTCTGGCCATTCGCAATCATATATGAATGAAGGGGCTGTTAAGAGTACTGCCTCTTTTATTTCCCTCGTGAGCGTCTTGCTTGAAGATGAAGATTATGAAATGTCCACTAGGCGGCCTGTCTTCTTCGGTGGGAGAGCAGCAGCGCCCAAACGCCTTGAGGAGGCTACGCCCCTTCCTACTGGAGTGTGTCAAGTTTATTTCTTCTGTAGTCTCTTTCCATCTCTGTGCCTTGGTGGAATTTAATGTTATATTATTTGGTACCGATCAGCTGATCCCCGATTCTTTCACATCTCTTTAGAAATACTTTCGTATCCCTCGACCAAGTGTCCATCGACCAACCCTATATATAATCCTTACGAAAACCCTGAGGTATATTCTTCTTGGCTGCCTCTTTCAGGATGGCTACAAACATCATATAGTTTCTACAACAGAAGAAACATTTTGAATGTTGAATTCGGCCTCTTCAAGGAACATGTCCCAGCTTGTCCTTCTAAAAATCCATCGTTTTAGTTTAGCCGTTTTAGTGATTGACACTTGAAGTCCTATTGTGAGGCAGACAGGCTTACGCTAACTCTTAGCTGCACTGTTCAACACTTTACTGCCAGGGGGTATTGGACTGTGAAACTCGTTTCTACTGACGAAACAGAAGTCCGGGTTGAAGTCTTTCTACCATCAAGCCGAGTAGAAAGTTTTGCTGTATTTGGCATCATATATCAGATACAGGTTGTTAGCTTTCGCCCATTCCATCACTATCCTTTTTCTTCGCTACATATCGCCAGGAGGTATGGTGGCTGCTGAAGTCGCCTATGTATACAGCAGCGTGAGGCACAGTGATGATGGTGTTATCGGGCCATCTTACATTAGAAGACTTGTATAACGAAACAATGTTTATATCTTGGACTGAAAGTTTTGATTTCCAGGCCATCTTACGTACAAACCACAGGTTCTGCACTAAAATCGGTCAGATTACCTTGCACCTGGATTGCCGAACCTTGTGTGCTATACAAGACATAGGTTGCTATCTTGAAACCCGTAATTCTTGCCCTGTTATTCAGCTCATTGGCATTATTTATACGGGGCTTTTGAAGACAGACGATGTCAGTGCACCTCTTCTCAGCAATTTGTGCAATGCAATCGCCCTTCGATCTAGACACGCCTTCAAAATTCAATTGTAGTATCCGAACTGAGGGTCCAATTATTTTAGTCAAGTGGCCATAAGTCTGACCATTTTTCCTGCGATTCATTTCGAACGTCAAATAGCGGCTGTGATTGTGCTTCTCGATCTCAGCAGGTTTTTGTCGGTTATATTGTTGTCCGGGGTGTACCACTAGGAAGTAGTCCACTCACACACTCCAATATGAGATCTAAATCAACAATAAACATTGTATATTAATTATATGTGGCATTATCACAGCTGAAAAAACGAAGGTCTGAGTTTAACATCCCATCGACGTCGAGATCTTTAAAGAAGCAACCCATGATCAGATTGCTGAAGCATATGGAAGGAAATCTATCGTGTGGGTTTTTAAAGTGATGATCCCAGCATTTGATTTCTGTGTTATAGGGATACCATAGAAACTAAATCTGAATAGCTGAACAGGGATCAGAACCATTGTGCTAACGAATGAGAACAGAAAGGAGAGAAGGTTATGTTTAACGTCCTGGAAACGAGTCCAGTGTCTTAATTTCTCAAATTCTTCTCTCGGTTTCACCTTGAAGGAGTAGATTTCGTATACATGGAACTAAAACTATCAGAATTCTGAAATGGAAATACAGAGTTGCAAAGCATCATACTGTGTCATAAAAGTACTCTGATACGAGCGAAAATGATTATTAGTGTTTCGACCAAGACAAATGAAAGAAGGAAATGGCGATATCTAATATGTGGTAGCCAGGAATTTATCAATTACTCACACTGACTCAAACATAGTACACCAATTTGTACACTAATTTGTAAGGTAGATTGTTCCATACCAATGTCCTAAATTATTCTGGAACGAGGAAATAAAAAAATTAAACTATAAAGTTATTCCTACTAAACACTAATTTTTACTGTATTTTCGAACTTGTGAATCTATGTTTTATCAATGTCTGTGATTTAACACGCTAACGTGGTAAGAACTATTCACAATTTTTCTTTCTTTTTTTCGTAAGAACTCGAAATGTACGGAGATGATTTAATATTTGTACTATTGAGGCTGTGAGTCTTGCGTTTCCATGTGGCTTATGTTTATCACAGCCAGTCGTACACAGCAGTTCATTAGCGCATTATCCGACATTGGTGTTTGACGGCGACCATTGGATATTAAATCACTGTTATCGCCTGTAGCAAATCCCTACGGACATTGCAGTGCGATAACATAAAATTGCGGAAATACGACCACTGCAATGCGTGACATGCGTTAGACAACACGACATCGTTAACCAGATGATTTCCGCGGCTTACTCGGCGTATTTCAATGTGTATTGTAAAATACTGTCCGTATACGAGGTGTACCAGAAAGCATTTTACAAGTTGTTGTAGATGGGTACCATGTGAGCATAATGTGCTAATAAACTTATGTTTTATAACATCCCTGAACAGTGGCAGAGGACGCAAGAAGTGAAGGAGACAGTTAGCATTACTGGCAGTAAACACCAGTTTAATTGATTCATTTGATTCACTTACAGGAGGTGTACCGTAAGACCGCCACCCAACTTCGGTACCTCGGATATGCAGCTAATGAGAACATTCTTCCACCAAACAGGGCTGTTTCTGGTGTTGAACATGCCGTTCGTGATAAAGCTGCATTCACCGGAAAACAGAGTACGCCGTAGAAAGTGACGATCCTTCCCGCAATGTTCGAACGGCCATCAGCGAAAGTTGACAGGTTGTGGAAAGTAATCCTGAATCATAGCAGCAGCCTCCCAGATTTTCTAGAGATAAGGATGCTCATTTGGGAGAATGCACCACATTGTCGTGCGATTCACTCCCACGGTGGGAGCTAGAACGTGCGTGCTCGTAGAATGCTAGTACGATACCCTGTAAAACATTAACATACAGTTTCTAGTGCACGGGGTGTCCGTAGGCGTACAATATGGCGATCATTGGGGCTTAAGCTGCCCGTTTCATTTAAACACCTGTCCAGTGTTGCAAACATGGTGTGGGCTACGTGACCCATCTTGGGATAACGTTCTTCATAGAGCCGCAAGCCTCTCTCGTTTTCTTGTGGGCTTCCCTGTATGCGAGAAGCATGTCGGTGTAGTCTGCTGCTGCGTACACGACCGCCATTGTTCATTCCTATTTTACGACAGCCACACGAAAGCCTGAAAACTACGTACAGTATGAAATTATGGAACACACACAAGACAGTGCTGTATTCTCTCATTGTCTACGTAAGCCTGTGGGGTGTGTCATGAAGCAAACGAAGTAGTACCTCTGGTAAACTATCCAACGTCACAATATACACCCTGTGTCCTAAGCGGCTTGTCTGTGTTGCTTTGTTTAACGACAGCCCAGTTTCGGGAGACCATAGCGCTGCAACAGTTTCAGAGCGATTGCAGTGAGAAGGACGAGTCACTCTCACTATTTTTCATTTTCAAGGCTACTCCTTAATGTTGATTTTACACCCAAGACAGCATTTTTATGAGACGACAGGAAATTATCAACATGGGCAGACGTTGACGAAAGCAGAGACATTGTTAGTCCATATAGAATCTTTATGGCGGCTCTCCTTAAAAAATGTATTTTGTGGAGTTCGGAACAAACAAGCAGTTTGGTAATTTAACAGTAAATCTTGCAGTGGACATCCTGGGTTTGCAAGCCAGGTGCAGTTGTTGGAGAAATGAACATTTCGAATCACTTACCAAGGATAGAATGCTGATCCGAAGAATTTCTCGCACCGGTGTGCAGACAATGCTTTCTGTGGTGTCACCGCCAGACACCACACTTGCTAGATGGTAGCCTTTAAATCGGCCGCGGTCCGTTAGTATACGTCGGACCCGCGTGTCGCCGCTATCAGTGATTACAGACCGAGCGCCGCCACACGGCAGGTCTAGTCTAGAGAGACTTCCTAGCACTCGTCCCAGTTGTACAGCCGACTTTGCTAGCGATGGTTCACTGTCTACATACGCTCTCATTTGCAGAGACGATAGTTTAGCATAGCCTTCAGCTACGTCATTTGCTACGACATAGCAAGGCGCCATATTCAGTTACTATGTATTCTGAACAGATAATTTTGTGACTCATGTACCGTCAAGAGCGACGTTCATCATTAATGGATTAAGGTTAAGTAACAAACTAATTACGTCCGCTTTCTGAATTCTAATTCCTTGTCCTGTTCCAGGCCTCACATCAGTATAGTTCTTCCCTCCTCACGCCAGCCTTCGTGAGCTAAAACGCGTGCATTTCGGCCTCCTGTAGTAACACGGTGTTGGCTCTTCTGCCAACACAATACTTTCGATCTAAAAGACGAAAAAATTGCCTACCTGGATCCACCAGCTAGGCGCCTCTAGCTACGGCAGCGACAGGGATGCAAGAGGAATGTAAGTCACACAGCCGAAGCATTTTGGCAGTATCGTAAACATCCTTTGTGAACTGGGATGGCGGCCATAAAAATTCGCGAGTTCCCATGTTCGTCGTGGAACGGGTGCTATCGAGAGAGCTGTCAGGGCCGGCCCGAGTGCCCGAGCTGTTCTAGGCGCTACAGTCTGGAACCGCGCGACCGCTACGGTCGCAGGTTCGAATCCTGCCTCGGGCATGGATGTGTGTGATGTTCTTAGGTTAGTTAGGTTTAAGTAGTTCTAAGTTCTAGGGGACTGATGACCTTAGAAGTTAAGTCCCATAGTGCTTAGAGCCATTTCAACCATTTTTTTGAGCTGTCAGACAGCGTCATTCCTCGACCTGCCGAGTTTTTGGGAAGCCTCAGACCTTCGAAGAAATTTTAGAATGGGACGACACGTTTATGGCGGTTCTGAAATGGCATGTTGGGAAACAAAACGACTTGTCTTTGTTTAGTCAAAGCCCTGGTCGTACATGCTGCAACGTAAGCCCGAGTTCGATAATGAAACACTATGTGATCAAAACTATCCAGACACCCCCAACAACATACGTTTTTCATGTTATGTGCATTGTGCTGCCACCTACTGCCTGGTAATCCATATTAGCGACCGCAGTAGTCATTAAACATCGTGAGAGAGCAGAATGGGGCGCTCGGCGGAACTCACGGATTTCGAACGTGGTCATGTGACTGGGTGTCACTTGTGTCATATGTCTGCACGCGAGATTTCCACACTCCTAAAGATCCCTAGATCCACGGTTTCCAACGTGACAGTGAAGTGGAAACGTGAAGCGGCATATACAGCACAAAAATGTACAGGCTGACCTCGTCTGTTAACTGACAGAGACCACCGACAGTTGAAGAGGGTCGTAATGTGTAATAGGCAGACATCTATCCCGACCCTCACACAGGAATTCCAAACTGCATCAGGATCCCCTTCAAGTACTATGACAGTTAAGCGGGAGGTGAGAAAACTTGGATTTCGTGGCCGAGCGGCTGTTTCCAAGCCACAAATCACGTCGGTAAATGCCAAACGACCCTCGTTTGGTGTAAGGAGCGTAAAGATTGGACGACTGTACAGTGGAAAAACGTTATGTGGAGTGACGAATCACGGTACACAGTGTGGCGATCCTATGGCAGCGTATGGGTATGGCTAATGCCCGGTGAACGTCATCTGCCAGCGTGTGTAGTGCCAAGAGTAAAATACGGAGGCGATGGTGTTTTGCTATGGTCGTGTTTTTCATGAAAGAGGCTTGCACACCTTGTTGTTTTACGTGACACTATCACAGCATAGGCCTGCATTGGTCTTTTAATCACATTCTTGTTTCCCACTGTTGAAGAACAATTCGGGGATGGCGATTGCATCTTTCTACACGATCGAGCACCTGTTCATAATGCACGGCCTGTGGCGGAATTGTTACACGACAATAACATCCCTGTAATGGACTGGTTTGCACAGAGTCCTGACCTGAATCCTACAGAACACCTCTGGGAATTTTTAGAACGCCGACTTCGTGACAGGTCTCACTGACCGACATCGATATCTCTCCTCAGAGCAGCTCTACGTGAAGAATGGGCTCCCATTCCCCAAGAAACCTTCCAGCACTTAACTGACCCTATGCCTGCGAGAGTGGAAGCTGTCATCAAAGCCCCGGTGGGCCAACATCGTATAGAATTCCAGCATTAGCGATGGAGGGCGCCACGAAGGTGTAAGTCATTTTGAGCCAGGTGTCCGGATACTTTTAATCACGTAGTGTATCTGTGAGATTCACTTAAGACCTAAATAGTGATATGGAGCTAGTGGAGTCTTGTGACTGGCATCGAACCCTTGTGCGAGGGTTGTGTGAGTTCTTTTGGGGACTTCACCAAGGTTTGATGGAAAGGGAGAAACTTGGTCTTCTGATTCAGACTCCGGGCTAGGGATTATTCTGGTCTTGACTCTTGTTATGAGACAAGCGTGACTTCTCATTGGCATTTGTCTTGACTGAAGATTCTGTTGTGAGGCTTAGCTGTACTGACGGTTTAGACCTCACTCATCTCGGACTACTCGCTATGCCGAGGGCAATTTTATTCGTGCCAGGTCTGCCGCCTTGAAATTTGATCTCCTTCTGCGCACTGCTGTATAAGTGAGTCAAATTGGTCCATGGTATGTCCGACGAGATTTCAAGACTCACTTAGAGAATGAGTGCGATCCGTCTAACAGACCACCAGCCGCGGCTTTGCGTATTTCATGCCCGCTATAATGGATGACAGGCGCCGCATATCGCTACTCTGCAGACAAAGTTTATAATATTGCTGTTCCGGCTTGTTTCGGCAAACAGAATCACGGCCTTGCCACTTGTTCTCTGGTGCACTAACGTAGTATAACTTCTGTGTAGAATAAATCCATCGAAGTCTGTTCAGCGTTAGATAATTTCCATGTTTTGAGCCAGAGTAAATACACTCCTGGAAATTGAAATAAGAACACCGTGAATTCATTGTCCCAGGAAGGGCAAACTTTATTGACACATTCCTGGGATCAGATACATCACATGATCACACTGACAGAACCACAGGCACATAGACACAGGCAACAGAGCATGCACAATGTCGGCACTAGTACAGTGTATATCCACCTTTCGCAGCAATGCAGGCTGCTATTCTCCCATGGAGACGATCGTAGAGATGCTGGATGTAGTCCTGTGGAACGGCTTGCCATGCCATTTCCACCTGGCGCCTCAGTTGGACCAGCGTTCGTGCTGGACGTGCAGACCGCGTGAGACGACGCTTCATCCAGTCCCAAACATGCTCAATGGGGGACAGATCCGGAGATCTCGCTGGCCAGGGTAGTTGACTTACACCTTCTAGAGCACGTTGGGTGGCACGGGATACATGCGGACGTGCAGTGTCCTGTTGGAACAGCAAGTTCCCTTGCCGGTCTAGGAATGGTAGAACGATGGGTTCGATGACGGATTGGATGTACCGTGCACTATTCAGTGTCCCCTCGACGATCACCAGTGGTGTACGGCCAGTGTAGGAGATCGCGCCCCACACCATGATGCCGGGTGTTGGCCCTGTGTGCCTCGGTCGTATGCAGTCCTGATTGTGGCGCTCACCTGCACGGCGCCAAACACGCATACGACCATCATTGGCACCAAGGCATAAGCGACTCTCATCGCTGAAGACGACACGCTCCATTCGTCCCTCCATTCACGCCTGTCGCGACACCACTGGAAGCGGGCTGCACGATGTTGGGGCGTGAGCGGAAGACGGCCTAACGGTGTGCGGGACCGTAGCCCAGCTTCATGGAGACGGTTGCGAATGGTCCTCGCCGATACCCCAGGAGCAACAGTGTCCCTAATTTGCTGGGAAGTGGCGGTGCGGTCCCCTACGGCACTGCGTAGGATCCTACGGTCTTGGCGTGCATCCGTGCGTCGCTGCGGTCCGGTCCCAGGTCGACGGGCACGTGCACCTTCCGCCGACCACTGGCGACAACATCGATGTACTGTGGAGACCTCACGCCCCACGTGTTGAGCAATTCGGCGGTACGTCCACCCAAGCTCCCGCATGCCCACTATACGCCATCGCTCAAAGTCCGTCAACTGCACATACGGTTCACGTCCACGCTGTCGCGGCATGCTACCAGTGTTAAAGACTGCGCTGGAGCTCCGTATGCCACGGCAAACTGGCTGACACTGACGGCGGCGGTGCACAAATGCTGCGCAGCTAGCGCCATTCGACGGCAAACACCGCGGTTCCTGGTGTGTCCGCTGTGCCGTGCGTGTGATCATTGCTTGTACAGCCCTCTCGCAGTGTCCGGAGCAAGTATGGTGGGTCTGACACACCGGTGTCAATGTGTTCTTTTTTCCATTTCCAGGAGTGTAGATTAATCAGACAAACCTTAGTCTTTGCCAACCAGTCGCTACCCAGTGGAGTGGTAACTATTTGATGGGCGTATTTGTGTTGCCAAGAAGCATGATTTGTTTGTCACCTCGCTTAACTTGTGTCTCTTGTCCTATTTTATGATCAATAACCTTTGGCCACAATGTCTTACAAAAGATCATCCCGTGTTGGTATATTAAGCACCCACAAATAATCGACTACAATAATAACAGGGCCACCATTTTATTAAATTATTTCAGTATTCGACTTTACTTTGATTCTGACAAAAGTGATAACCGTTAAGGCAGGCTAACAACAACCACCAGTGCCAAAGGACAAAATCAATTTTGCAGACGCATGGACCACGTAGACAAGTCGAAGGTTTACTAGTTTAAGTTATTGCTGTCAGTGCTTAAACTCAAAGTAGGCCGTAGCCTTTCACATTATCCCGCAAGACCAGTCTAGTCTTGCAATTTGGCGACTGCTGCCAGGATCCTGAATTGATGGTTCCTTCGGTGAATGTCAGATGCGATTTCCGTTAATATTTTCTCATATTGAAATTCAGTTCAACCACTGGGGTAAATTAGTATCGGATAACCATAATAAATGCTGGCGCTGAATACGTGTGTGATTTATGAATTTGTGAGCGTTGTTTGTTTGTAGTTTCATTCATTCGTTGTTGTGATCTGTGGCGCTTGTTGATTGTTCCTGTCGGAGGACGGCGTGTTAACATGTGGGATGGTAAATTATTTGCGGTTCTTGCATGTTATCGTAGATTAGGATTTAGAATTAGTAGCTCGCCAGATGAAAGTTCAATGTAGAATTGTGTGACACTGTGACGAGGAGCAATTGAAATCTCTCTGAAGTAGAAACATCATGCTCACTAGAAGCAACGCTTGTTTGCTGCAAAGTAGTGAGGCTATTCGTATCTCGTCACGAATAGATCAATGGCACACTGGTAGCACTGATGAAGAGAAAGTTGCGGAGAATTCTCAGTCGAATGTAGTAGTTGAACTTATGGATATGTCGAACGCGGAGTTTTGTTATTATGACGAGGAAATTCAGTCAGATGAAGAGCTCGAATGTGAAAACGCAGCAAAGCGTCATGTAGACTCTGCAGGCATGGTAAGACGTACCGTTAGTGAGAGTAGCAAATCAGACTCACATAGACAGACACACAGAGCGATGGAATCACGTTCGTCCATTCCTGGAGGTATTAGCGTTAACAGAGGATCTCAATTTGAGGCCCTTATGCGATTCAAGCAGAAAACTGGAAAGAAAAGGTGGTGGTATGCTCCTATTGGAACAAACAGCTAAGGTCATCAGTCCCTAGGCTTACACACTACTTAATCTAACTTAAACTAACTTACGCTAAGGACAACAGACACACCCATGACTGAGGGAAGACTCGAACCACCTATTAAGGGAGCTGCGTGAATCATGGCAAGGCGCCTGAGACCGCTCGGCAAACCCGGCGGCAGGAAGAAGAGGAATGAAAGAGAGGAGACTGCCATGAAGAAGATGAGGGACATAATCACTAAGGAGTCAAAGGGGATATGGATGGTAGCTGAACAGATTATTGAAAGTATACAGTAGATTAGGAAGTAAGTAGGGGTTAGTGGTGTGGTGACAAGAGTGTCATCTCAAACGTGCGGGTAGCCTACCATTAAGGGGCAGTGTCGGCATCCAAGATGCCTGCCACGATGTCAGCTGATAACTCGGGTGGCTTACCCTTCAGGGGGATAGGGTTGCCTACCCTTAAGGAGCAGTGACTTCATTCAAGATGGCGCCATGAAGCCAGCTGATGATGCGAGTATGTGACAGTACTGGAACAAAGCCAGTTCAAGAACAGAGTACCACTATCCAAGATGGCGGCGATGACGTCATACAAAATGGTGCCGATGACATCAATGAAAACGACGACAATGACGTCAATCAAGATGGCGGATTTTGGCCAGAAGTTTAAATTTTGGCACACCTCTCCCCCCCCCCCCCCCATAAAAAGGGCCTGACATTCAAATTCCAGTGGGATAATGCACCACAGCCCACTTATCTCTAGTAAGCAAAAAAATGGAGGGAAAAAGTACTTGTCTTTATTATTTAACCAATTTCAAGCAGATATGTTCTCCACTGGGTCTGGACTCCAACTGGCTTAGTTCATATCGTTGGCACCAGGGGACACCACAGTGATGTCAGTTGATGACGCAAGTAGCATTATTCAAGATGGCCATACTTAGTGTGTTCACTACGAGCTCCACAGTCCAACTGACTTAGTTCATATCGGTGCCACCAGAGAGTGCTCTCCTTATGTCAGATCATGAAGCAAGTACTGATATTCAAGATGACGGCACCCAGAGCCAGACTGACTTAGTTCATATCGTGCCCACCAGAGCGTGCTACCATGAAGTTGGGTGATCACACAAGATCCTCTGCTCTCTCTCTCACGTGCGTTATAACCCGACACGCACTGCGTCAGCGGCCTGGGAGCGAGCGACCACTTACATCACAGCCTCCAGCCCGCACCTTTCTACTCATGCTGGACATAGTCTTCTGTAAATATGCTAACGAATAACTGAACACAAGTGACACCAACATCACCCCTCTAACCTATCAATCACCTAGGTCCTTAATTCCATTTCAGTTTTAATCATATTCAATAAGTCAGTTTACAGTTTCAATATTCAACGACCAAATGAGAAGTTCTACATTTTCTCGCTATCAGCACGGTGTTCATTCAAGACCTAGCACCTCCCACTCCTAGAATGCTGTACTCCTATTGGCTACTGCATTAGTCACGTGATTTGACTTCATAGAACCTAGGACTTGGAATCAATTTTCACCAATGCCCACCCACCTGTACATGGAATCAAACAGTCAAAGTCTGCACCACGATCCTCAACACAGCACCATGTTCCCTTACCGACCCATGTTGGCGGGATAACGTGTACTAACGTGCACTAACCTTTACTAACGTGTACTAGTGGGCACAGTGCAGATTGTGGGGCGAAATGGTGGGAAGAAGATCTAAAGACAAGTCTTTATTTTACAGGTGGTGTCTCCACCACAAGATTTACTGTCCAACAGACACAGTACCCAGTACTTCCATCAGATCGTATTGTCATCCCTCCAATGACCTAACCCCAGATGGTGGTTTGTGGGGGTAAGAATTATGACAAAATTACTAAGGCTGCACTACGTTGCTGGGGAAAGTAAGGAAGGAGTCCACTCTATTTACTTTCGAACATTTTAATTACAGATCACACTGAGGCAAAATACTCTCCTTCTTATCCTTGCACTCACAATACACACTCTGTAGATACACAAACAACTCCTAATTTCTGTAAATAATTTAATTACAAACATTCACACTCCTCTTAAGTAATTGAACTCAGTTATGTCTAGACACGCTCAGTACTCGTAAACTGTCTAAATACATCATTGCACAGCCTACACACCTGCTCACAAAATAACTCAATCAACGAATGCAAGCATCCTCCACCAACCCCCGTCCATTAGAGTGCATAGGCAGCCCCAACGACTTGGCGCGGCAGCTGTCAAACCAGGCACAGGCACCCGCCTGGGTCCCGTAAGCGGTGATATCTCATTCATACTTCATTTCTAAGAAATTCCTATCCAAGAACGTGTTCACCTAGACACACGTGCTGACGTGTGCGGGTGGGAGTGTAGCCGCGAGCTGCCCCCGAACGCAGACAGAAGTTGCGTCTACACAGTTTCACTCATCCCAGCGCTCCTAACGTCCTTCCCCTGCAGATTTCAACATACGCAAACATTCTCTCCGCTATGTACAGACCGCTATATCCCAGCACAAACGATCTGAATGAATTGAGCAGTCTGATTTTCTCTTATCGAATTTACATGCCGAATTACTTATGGTTCAATGGCTCTGAGCACTATGGGACTCAACTGCTGAGGTCATTAGTGCCCTAGAACTTAGAACTAGTTAAACCTAACTAACCTAAGGACATCACACACATCCATACCCGAGGCAGGATTCGAACCTGCGACCGTAGCGGTCTCGCGGTTCCAGACTGCAGCGCCAGAACCGCGCGGCCGCTTCGGCCGGCTAATTACTTATGCCTCCAGTATCGAAGCACCATACTCCTACTCTTTCTGGTGCTTTCAGCTGTTGTATTACACAGATCGCTAAATTGCATTCACAGTTAAACCCGCAAAATTATCTCCACATTATCATATACATTCCAGACTAACAAGAATATTGCAAGCCAGGAACATATTTACAACTGTAATTACAATTAAATATTGCTATTGCTGTTACAGTCTGACACCAAACAATGTACAGGTGATCTCTCCTCTTGACGACTGTACTTCGGTATTTATAGCGAATATACTTGAAAATTCTCACTCATACCGTCAATGCTATCAATCTGCTCAATCCATACGACCCTCATGATAGGACACACAGTGATTCTCTCTAGTCATGCCATAACATAAACCATACTAACTTTACAATGCTATATATAGACACTTTACACAATGTAAGCCAGACTAACTTTACAGTACAATATACACACATTTTAGCCAAACAGTGCAGATACATTTTATATCTGTACAGCAACCGAAAAACTTATCATGCACTCACACTCACACCCACTATATGTTATGATGCTCCCCAGTCCTAGCGAAGCACCATCAGCCTTTTCTTTCATTCTACAGACGCGGCATTCTGCGGTAGTAAAAATAGAGCAAACACTCTTCGAATGTGGAGGTGACTGGATACATTCCAGTACAGTGCTATATTACACCCCCAGATCAATGCTTTTCGGGTAGGTGTTGGCAGCTGTGCTACACTTACAAGCAATTTTAGAACACAGAACTAGATGTTATGTCATGATTGCACGGATATATCTGACCTATAATCAATTGAATTGCGAAAAATGAGGAGCTAATAGGTGTAAATTGACAGAATATATACCCAAATGCGGTGAAACTGAGGAAGTCCTTTGCTATCTTCTGGTTCGCGACGAGCAATTTGTATATGGGACTAAGTATGCGTCAAAAGGAGGAATCCGGGAAAACGTGGACGTCGAAGCGATGAGAATAAGGGAGGCAGTCAACTTTTTCCCATTGAGGCAGCATTGTATTGTATGTCTACTGAGTTACCTGTGATATACATGAGTTGACTACTGTATTTGATGCTTTTGGGGGTGACAGAGAACGATTCATTTCTAAACTTACTTCCTTCTGCGTTAAAGGATAACAGAGAGTGGACTGGGTGATCGATTGAGATGGAGTTGTAACGAGGTACGATTTAATGGCAGACAGATTCATTCTAGAGAAGGATAAGTTGAGGGAGGTTAATTTTTTTCCAGTGTTCTGTCTGGATGCATCAGTCACGTGACATATCCTGCGTTCTACTTGTATACTGCTACGTGTTCCGTATGTGCTTTAAAGCACTGTCTACTTGCGATCGTTAACGGTATAGCTGTCGGTCATCACAGGACTTCCATCTCATACGTGAAGAAACTTGACACACTCCTCTAAACGATCTTTGGTTTATGCGATCGCGCCTGTCGCATCTTGTGTGTAAAATCGAGACTTCAGCGCAATAACTAAGTTAGCGGTATGAGCTTGTGACTTGCTACACTCCCCGTGTACACATTTGCCCTATAGATGTTGAGTTTACAGAGTTAGAGGCGGAATGACTTCTAATTTTCACATGTCGGACGCTTATGCTATGCGTTTATATGTTTCCTTGTAGGATGTATCCCCCGCTACTACCATTTCATTTAGGCCTGATGCAGGCATGATATAATTTCTGAACTGTGATCGGATGTGAACAGTGGACACTATACGTCTCTGCAAAGCTATATTGTGCTTGTATGATGCAAAGTAAATGTTTTACAGAAGTAGTTTTTCCGTTTTACGATTCGATAAGATAGTTGAGTTTAAAGAAACTGTGAAGAAGGACGTACGTCTGATAGGCCGGAAAGGTATTCCATCTAACATTATAGCCTGTTTTTAAGTTCAGAACGCTGTACTCTTACGTGTGCGTGTGTTTATGTTCTCTCTCTTACCAATACCTTCCATTTACAGATCCTAAACTCTAGAACAATAATTTATAATTGATAGCATCGTTTATTTAGGTAAAACGTGTCGAACTAAATTCATCTCGAACTCCAGCGCATACAAAAATGAGTCTTTTCTTGTTCTTCTTAACTGTATGCTGTTAGATTACGGCACTTTGAAATCTGTTACTATATACATCGATAAGGAGTGCTAAGCTATTCGACATGGTCACATCTCGACAAATCTCGTGCACTTGGACGTGTTAGTACTCGGAAAGCTCTATTGATTCACGAGACGTGGAGTGTAGCGGTCTTCTTCTGATCAGTTTGAGATTAATTCTCTAACGGTGATCTAGGGTGGGTTGGTCAATGACTGTGTGAGGATGGTCTTTAACCCTAAGACGGGCAGAATGCTCTATGACTCCCTACACAGAGAGATGGATCGTAAATTAAGTACTATGCTCGAGGTCCTAGAAATATGTAGAGTGCTGTCTGGTATACTTTGATGATTTATATGTTCGAGAATTAAGTGTGAATGGGCGTACTGAGTAGTCTTCTATCCATGTTCGCAATGATACTCGCAAAGTAGAGAAGGGATGGATTAGCTATGATACTGAAACTGGGGAAACATGCTGTCACATGATTGGCCGGTGTTGGCGTTACTGTAAAATTCTTCAGGCTATCAAGAATGTTGCTTAATATTACAGTATATCGGCAGTGTCTTTTCCATCCCAGCCATGCATTGGTGAGCTGTTGGTAACCACAAATGATTGACTGACAACGCTTATTTGTGTTGGGGAAAAAGTTTTGTGGATGGGAGACAACTCCTGGGGGGTCGCTAGCAGTGAAATAGTGGTTGCGTACATGAGTGCAAAATGAGGAATCAGCCGAAATGGAACTCAGAGCCATCATCTATTTCGTCACTGTGACATATGAGTTCAAATGTAGAGGTCGTGATTCCCTTTTGGACGGTAGTTTGTAAGCTCTGCACAATGCAGTCCAACGCTTCTAGTTTCCTTACCTTGTAACTGTCTTTTACTTAAAATCATACAGTGTTATGCAATCGGCCGTAACAATATGATTTACACCATGTGATGTCTAGTTTTCTATGAGAGGCCGTGGATCAGAGCGTCTTAACGTCAGTTGGAAGTCGTGGAAGAACAAAAAACAGCAAATGTTTCTCGTTGTACAAAAGCATGATAGAAAACATTGATTGAAAAAACTAAACAGGACAAGAGAGAGCGTCTCATGCGATATTTCCCCAACAGTATAGGTGATTAGACTTTAAAGTGGCATTGCCTGTAAATATTTATGTAGTGACTTGGCCAGACAGCCAAGCCACTGTAAGGTAGCCGAAAGGCACGCGTTAAGCTCACGCAGATTGGCGTGAGGTCTGGAACAAGGTAAAGTAATTATCCTATAAAGAAAAGAACGTAGTTCTTGGATTACTTAACTTTAATCCACAATTGGAGAACATCTCTCGTTACTGTACAAGCTTCACAGTATTAATTATCAAATGCTATGGCGCCTTGCTAGGTCGTAGCAAATGACGTAGCTGAAGGCTATGCTAACTATCGTCTCGGCAAATGAGAGCGTATTTGTCAGTGAACCTTTCCTAGCAAAGTCGGCTGTACAACTGGGGCGAGTGGTAGTACGTCTCTCTAGACCTGCCGTGTGGCGGCGCTCGGTCTGCATTCACTGACAGTGGCGACACGCGGGTCCGACGTATACTAATGGACCGCGGCCGATTTAAAGGCTACCACCTAGCAAGTGTGGTGTCTGGCGATGACACCACAATTTAGTAGGATCGTGTCCACATAGGCATCAGCAGTAGCCGTAGCAGTTTGAGGTGAGGGATTGGGAACTCCCTTAGGGATGCTTGGTTGGCTGCACTTTGCGCTATTCTGGGGAAGTATTCTGAAATCTGTTTCTCCACGCAGTTACACGTCATTGCAGCCGCATCGATGCATAGATGACTTGTAAATCTTTTGAGCTTTTATAGTGCTTAATTTTTCTATGTTGGGAGGGTAGAGAATAACGATGATAGCTTGTTGGGCTGATTGATTTGAATGGACGGGGATCTGTAGTACTTATGTCTAGTTTGGGGGCGTACCACATTGCGCACATTTCCAAAGAATGCTCAAAACACAGCCCTGTTGCAGTAAATCAGGTCGTTCTATTTCTACACGGGTTGCAGAAGGTGTTGGATATGTCTTTCTCCGACTTCTGCTCAGTTCCGACTTAAATTGGAATGAACACTTGTGGAAAGCTATAGAAATGGGCGCGACTGCAAAATGTGTAGGGTGTGACTAAAACCAGGGTGTAATTTTACTGTAGCAGACGGATTCGAGGAAGGTGCCTCGTTTAGAGATATGATAGTCCAAGAAATATGACTGACTTGTGGGTGTAAGCCTATGCATATATGTGCTTGAATAGAAAGACCTGATTCAAAATGATGGACAAAATTTCTACCATATAGCGTAACACTAGAGATCTGAGATGATAGTGTGCATTTCTTCTCCTTAGGACGTCGATCGGCACATCATTTACTACTACTACTGTTTGTGCTCCTTCTCAGTCAGTCATCGCCTATAACTCGGCGGATATATCGCGGAACCTCTGATATGTCCTCGAGTGGACCTCCTGTTTGAATTTTACTGTAGCAGATGAATTCTAGAAAGGTGACTCGTTTCGGGATATAAGAGTGCCAGACATGTGATACACTAGTGACTGTAATCATTAAAAAACTTGTTGACAGGATCCAACGCAGGTGTGTGCTTGAATGGGGGGGAGACTTTATTCCAAATCCAAGACAGCATTTCTAGATGATAGTGTGGCATTGGAGATCTGAAGAGTTAGTGTACATTTATTAGGATCTCAATAAGCACACCATCTACTGTTCGTGATCCTTCTCAATTAACCATCGCCTATAGCCCAGTCGATGTATCACTGAATCACTCACATGGCATCGAGACAGAATGCAATATAAATACTGAAAACATACCTAGTGATGGCGGCGTGTGGGAGTTGCAAATACTCCTTTCATACCACATTCCTTAGCTGGATCATTTTCAAAACTGGGTAATTTTATTACGAGGTTGCATCATCGGCGATGTGTATGTGCACTGTTGGTGTGATACTACATGCTCCAGCGATCACCGTCTGTATTCAGTGTCATGGTATTTGTATGGACAAAAAACCACCTCATTCAGGGGTAATCTCGTACCTAGATCTATAAAGCCAGTGTAGGTCTTAACATGGATTCTTGTATGCCCCTGTAGAACCAAGAACACTTGTAATGTTAATATGGTTGTGTTTTTTAACATCTGACGGCTTGTAAGACGATCACGCCTCTCTTTCTAAGACAAAGTGGTACCACTCGCTAGAAAAACTTATGAGACATACCCAACAATCGTTGATTTCCGGTAAGTATTATTTTGTATCGTCTGCAATCAGTCACTGACATCGTATTATACTTAGTAGTAGGGGATGTGTGATAGGTTTGCCATGACTATCAGGTTTATAATGTATGTGTTTGTGTTGCGACTTGTGCAGAGGAGATGACTAGGTCCAGTTGTAAGGAAGGTATGGATTTGACATGGAATACCATGATATCAAAGGGAAGAGTACGTCAGGTCATAATAATGGCACAGATATTCCTATTTCCAGAGCCGTCAGCAGGGTGTATTTCCGATACTTAATAGGGGAAGTGGTCATCAGGTAGAAACAGAGCGTGCTACAACAGCTAACTGAAACAAGTGTTCAGGACACGTTTTGCAGATTTCCACAAATCCGCTTCCATAACATCCGTCATCGAGTTGTAAGCATTCCATATGTATTTCCTTCTGAATCTGTAGTACTTAAAAATATATAGATTTATGGCGTTCTATCAGTTTCACACTGGAGAACTCTCTTCTCCTTTCAACTTACACGTTATACTTGTGAAATTTAATTTATTATTAACTATTGCCAAAGAAAATGCAACATTATTAACTATTTTAGTTTTTTATTGTTTGATTGCAATCACTGCTGATAAATAAAAATATGTGTGTTAAATGTAATAGAGATTTCTTAGAGTATATGTGGATTCTTCAATCTTAAAATCTTCAGATTTCTTGCATTATTAAGTTATTCCCCTATAGTGATGAAGTGCACTTTTTTTTGCATGAGGTGAATTAATATCACTATAGTCTGTGAGAGTATTTATGTCCCTTTTCGCGGTGTCTTTTGCACTGCCCAAGTGGCAAGTTAGCGTTGCTCTCCGCTGTTTAGCGATGACGAGACAGCGGCCATGATACCGCGCGTGTTTGTTTCCCTTTTTGGGTTCAAAAATGGTTCAAATGGCTCTGAGCACTATGGGACTTAACATCTATGGTCATCAGTCCCCTAGAACTTAGAACTACTTAAAGCTAACTAACCTAAGGACTTCACACACATCCAAGCCCGAGGCAGGATTCGAACCTGCCACCGTAGCAGCAATGCGGTTCCAGACTGAAGCGCTTAGAACCGCTCGGCCACTACGGCCGGCGTTCAGGAAAAGGAGGGCAGTAGTAAGAGGGGGACCTTGCCTAGGATGAGTATCAACCCACGTCGGAGAACTAATTTACCTTTTTGTATTTTGTTACAGTGGCGATCCAGCAGAAGAAAATTAGAGACGTTTTTGTAATATGTAAAGCAACAAGTAAGTGGGAACTAATGAGTTTGATAAGTATCTGATATGTGAATGCAGCAGCATTTGTGAGATAGAGCATCTATGGATGCAAATGGGAGCCTACTTTTCGACCATTTCGGTATTGGTAACTACGCCACCGAAAGCACTACGAACAGGTGGAGTATACCTAACATAATCAAAATTGAATAGTAGAGGGGCTTTGAGATAAATTCACTGGTGTTTGGCAAGGAAAATAAGTTAATACTAAGTGTTGTGTGGAAGGAGCGTGTCGGGTGAGAGTGGATCGCGGTGTCAGTCAATCACACGGTAATGCATGATAGGAAATAGTATTAACATAACTCTCACACACAGATCACAGCCACTTCACACCATATTTTTGAGACAATTGCATTTGTTAAAGGAGTCATGTTTAGTGAACATGATAAAACGTACTTCTTCTTTTCGTTTTTATCACGATCGCTCAAGTAATCATCAATGCACTGATATTGCATTTAATCAAAGAGAATCTTCTCGGGTTGTTTTATCCATAAGAAATTCTTTGTAAAGATCGGTGTAAACTTTGCCACTTGAAGACACTACGATGGCTGCCGAGATTTTGGGAGCAGTGACGACGACCACTTGGCAGCTTGAAGGACAGAAACTTAGTCCCCTGATTCAGCTTCCGGTCTAGAGAGGATTCTGGCCTGGCCTCTTGTTATGAGTGGGTTGCAATTGGGACATTCCTCCTGAGCCTGACTTCGCCTTGGTATTGGTCTTGACTGGGGAGCCTGTGTTGAGTTCTTAGCCTTACTGACAGTGTAGGCCTCAGTCATCTCGAACAACTCGCTGTGCCGAGGTGCAATCCAATTCGTGTCTGGTCTGCCGCTTTGACGTTTGATCTCCTTCCGCGCTCTGCCTTATAAGTAAGTCTAATTGGTCCATAGTATTACCCACAAACGGGAGTGTCACACGCTGTAATCTTCCAAGATTTTAGTGCTCCATTAGAGAGTAATTACTATCTGTGTAACAGATCGCCTGCCGCGAGTTTAGATATTTCGTAACCACGATAACGAAATACGGGCGCCGCGCATGGCTGCTCTGCAGACGCTTGCCGTACGCATCGAGAAAGGGGTGTAATATTGCTGCTCCGTCTTCTTAGGGAAACCAAATTACTGTCTCGACATTTGTTCTCGGCTGCACTAACGTTCTATAACTTCTGTGTAGAACAAACCCGCTAGAGTCTGTTCAGCGGATTTCGGATTTCGTTCCCCACGTTTCGAGCCAGAGTGTTGAGATTAATCAGATAAACCTTAGTCTTAACCAAACTGTCGCCACCCATTGGAGTATTAACTATCTGCTGGGTCTATTTGTGTTCCCAAATGGTTCAAATGGTTCTAAGCACTATGGGACTTAACATCTCGGGTCACCAGTCCCCTAGACTTAGAACTACTTAAACCTAACTAACCTAAGTACATCACATACATCCATGCCCGAGGCAGGATTCGAACCTGCGACCGTAGCAGCAGCACGATTCCGGACTGAAGCGCCTAGAACCGCTCGGACACTGTGTTTCCAACATCTCATGATTTATTTGTCGTCTCGCTTAGCTTTTGATTCTTGGCCTATTTTATAATCAATAAACTTTTGCCATAATTTCTTATAAAAGATGAAGCCCGTCTTGACATTTTAATCACACATCAATAATTGACTAAAACAGTAACAGGGCCACAATTTTATTAAATTATTTCAGCATTCAACTCTATTTTCAATCCGACAAAGCCATAACGTCCAGCGCAGGCTAACAACAACCACTCCCAAAGGGCAAAATCAATTTTGCAGACGCATGGGCCAGGTAGGAAAATGGAAGGTTTACTAGTTAATGTCAGGGGTTAAGCACATAGCCGCTTGTAGCCTTTCAGAACATACCCCAAGACTCGTGTAGTCTTACACGGTTTACATTGTCTGCTTTATTCCTCCCCCAGTTTGTGTGGTCCAAACTGCCTGCGAGCACTTCCATGTTTTAGAGACGCTATCACGCAGACTGTTTTCGAACATAGGTTTATTAGGAAAGTATACTAACACGGTATCCATGCACCAACTGCCACTCCTCGCAACAATCCTTTTGATACACAGTGTGTATATTCTTGAATTTTTTTAAAAAAAATGCTGTCTTCTCGAGATGATAAGTGGTAAAGTACTTCAAAGAATTCAAGTAGTCGTAGCTACTTACAGTTATAGCATTCAAAATATATGTACCTGGATTATCAGTGAGTGTCGGTAGGTTTACAGTATTCATCAGCCGAAGTTACTTCTAGTATTCAGACTTTCTGTGAGTTTCTTGGTTATGGACGTGTCATGTAGCATCATGAAGAATAATAGCAGAACTTTTTCTCTCGGGGCTAGATAAATGCAAATGACGCAGAATTACTTGTAATGAAAGTTCATTGAAGAGAAAGAATGGACTTGTGGCACTTATTTACGTTTACATTGTGAAAAAAGGATACGTTACCTCCTTTCAGTAGAGATGTGGCTTCTTCTCTCAAATACTTCAGGGTTGTCTAAACGATGAAATGAGAAACGTAATGACGGAAAAGGATTTTCTTGTAGTATAAACCGTCGGTTTTATTGTTTAAGAGAGCAGACTTCATTCCATACTGTTCTGCAATGACTTCAACAATTTTTGCCACAGTTTAAGTTATTACATTATGTTACGTTACTTCACGCAAAGAAAAAATGTGCACTTCATTACTATACGGGAATAACATAATAATGCAAGAAATGTGTAGAATTTAACATTGAAGAATCCACATATACTCTAAGAAATATCTATTACATTCAACACATATATTTTTATTTATCTACAGTGATTGCCATGAAACAATAAGACACTAAAATAGTTAATAATGTTGCATTTTCTTTGGCAATAGTTAATGTATAAACGATGAAATGAGAAACGTAATGACGGAAAAGAATTTTCGTGTACTGTAAACCGTCGATTTTATTGTTCAAGAGAGCAGACTTCGTTGCAAACTGTTCTGAAATGACTTTAGCAATTTTGGCCACAGTTTAAGTTTTTACATTATGTTACGTTACCTCATGGGCTATAAATAGTTTGGACAAGAAGAGAATAGAAGCTTTCGAAATGTGGTGCTACAGAAGAATGCTGAAGATTAGATGGGTAGATCACTAATGAGGAGGTATTGAATAGAATTGGGGAGAAGAGGAGTTCGTGGCACAACTTGATTAGAAGAAGGGATCGGTTGGTAGGACATGTTCTGAGGCATCAAGGGATCACCAATTTAGTATTGGAGGGCAGCGTGGAGGGTAAAAATCGTAGACGGAGATCAAATGATGAATACACTAAGCAGATTCAGGAGGCTGTAGGCTGCAGTATGTACTGGGAGATGAAGAAGCACAGGATAGAGTAGCACGGAGCGCTGCATCAAACCAGTCTCAGGACTGAAGACCTCAACAACAACAGTTAATAATTAATTAAATTTCGCAAGTATGACGTGTAAGATGAAAGGAGCAGATAGTTCTCCAGTGTGAAACTGATAGAACGCCATAAATCTACATATTTTGATGAACTACAGATTCAGTAGGAAATATATATGGAATGCTTACAACCAGATGATGGATGTTATGGAAGCGGATGTATGGAAATCCGGAAAACTTGTTTGAGTTAGCTGTTGTAGCACGCTCTATTCCTACCTGTCGACCACTTGCCCTATTAACTGCGGGTTTTATCATCAAAAATGTGTTATTATAAATGTCTTTGACTGTGCCACTCAACATGAACTGCATCTTGCGAGTGTGTAATTAAATTTGTATGATGAGACTTTCACCGTATTTCTCGTAAGCCGTAAGCAAATAAGTATGAAAAAATCTGAATTCTTTGTGCAATCAGAATGTAATGCAACATCCTTGAAGACAGTTTTAGTTCAACAGTGATGATTTGTTCAATAAAATAGATTTTGAGAAGAAAGAGTCTTTTGGTTCATACTATGATTACTTTGCCTGCCTATTATACGGTATTATATCAATACTTTAAATATTTTAATAACAATAACATTCTTACAAGTACGTGAGAGCAATCGTAACCGTTCGAAAGCTAGAGACCAACAACTGCTTTCATGCTATGCGCTATGGTTCACTCTGGCAGCACTGTTGTTTAAAAGAGTGTCATTCTTTTGACGATTGTTACTGGGCGCAGTGGCTTGCTGTTGTAGTGTAATGGTCTGCCGGCACAACATTAAAAGATATACAGCAAAAAAAAATTTATAAGCAAGTGAAGTGAACAAATATCAAAATAGAAAAAAATGCTGCCTAGAGCATAGCATGCACACAATCTCCAGTATGGATGTTGCATTACTTTCCGACTGCACAAGGGGATTTTTCTCGTACTTATTTGCTTAAGATTTACGGAGTGGGAATAAGATCTCCCTAATGCTCCAGGGGTGAGCGAGTGGATGAGAAGAGGTAACGCAAAAATTTTCGCAAGCGAAAGTGCTGGAAAAATTTGCATAGACATACTGGTGAAACGTGTGACATATGTAAAATACGTAAAATGTTCCTGAATATTATTTGACATGTGGATGTGTAATCGAAGCCGCAGATTCAAGGTTAGTCGATGATAAAATGTGAATCCGGCAGAGCTACTGGGATCATATAGCGATCGCTTTAGTTTTCCCGAAACAGTCGTAAGGCAGACACCCGTAATTTCAGCAAAAGTTCGTATGCTTGCTAAACGCGCTGATGAGGATATTGAAGTATGATGAAATAAGAGAAATTATTCATGTCATTAACGGAGATGACAAATTATTTGTGACTGATGACCGGAATTCAGTTTTGTAGAAAAGGGAAACAAGTAGAAGAAAGCGGTATGGGGAGGGGGGGGGGGGGGGAGGAGGAAGGAACACAAGGGCAAGTCAGCTGATAGAACTGTGAACATACTGGAGTTTATTCAGTGATAACAACTGATTTAAGAACAATTGAACATAGATACGCCGGAAGGTGGCAGATATACAGAATAATTCAGTTACCCGCACCGATGTCGTTTTATCCAATCCGCAAATTTATATCTGGCCTTCAAAAACCACGCAGAGATATTCATATTTTCTGGCTCAGTATACGTAGACTATTAACCCTACAAAAAAATGAGCTAGACCTCTTTGTAGGAATTTTAATGTTAAATTTTGTACCGGGATACGGTTTTAGAGTTATCCAAGAAAAACTTAGAAAAGTCACCTTCAAACGCACCTCCGCCCCCACTCTCATCCGTCACCATTCTAGTGTGTTGTTCGTAACTCTCCCTCCTACCAACGTATAAAAATTTCCGTCTACACTAACTGTTCCCGATATTCGACCTTATTTGGCCTAGATTTTTAGGCCTATTACGTCACCAGCATAGTTGGCTACTTCGCTAACATTATTGATTTTAGGTGCCCGGGCGGGTGATGAAAGAAATGTGACTTTCGTAAACAATACTCTAAAACTAATTACGTTGTCAATTCGATCCACGCTTAACCCTTACAAGCACAGTAGTTTCGTAGTTAATACAACGATGTCCGCCACCGGTAGCTGAGCGGAGTCCCTCCGGTACATAGTCTGCTGCCGGCAGTGCTGCGAGGCGGTCACGCCTCAGAGCGCTGCAGGCGAAGCGCGCACCGTGTGTTTGTGTTTACTTCGGCCACAGTAAGTGCCATTTTCCTTCTACACCACCATTGCACACAGCTATCGGAAGAAGACATTACGTTTCAACTTTTGTTATGACTTCGCAAAATCCAAGGCCCTGGAGGTAGAACTCTTTATTCGCGATGAAGTTAAAATACCACCAACGGATCTAATTGATATCCACTTGTTCATAGTTAGCAGTACCGTATACGTCAAAATGATCAACGATGCAGCGTGCGAAACTGTACTTCAAGAGGCAAAACGTGGACTGTGCTTTTGTCATTCCGACGGCAACGTCGATCACGCAAGTGCTAAGAGGGAGTGCCATGAACAGCATATTAGTAATACAGTAGTCTTGAACGAGTTGTGACAGAAGCCCGAATAACACGGGACTGACGTACTAGGACATGCACTGAAACTGTGAGATAGTACATTGATAAAGGCTAGGCACTAGCCGATATCTTGATTTGCTTAATAAACTCTGATACGAAAGGGCGACTGATTGCTGCGCTCCATCATTTTGAAACTCGTGTCACAGTCGTTGAGCGCATCCACATTTCTATTGGCAGAAGGAAGCCTGACATTAGAAATCCTGACTGGTGGGGGCTGATTCTGGGAGTTTCTTTGAATAACTCGAGGAGTACGGCCTTTAGCGAAAACGAATTCCAGTACCAAATTTAACTACGTTATATTTCTTACAAAGAGGTCGTGTTCATTTTTCCTGTGCGAATAACAGTTTACACGTAGTGAGCGAGAGGTTACAAAAGTCTGACGCGTGGTTTTTGAGGACCAGATATAGCATTGCGGGCTACATAAAGAGACATTAGTAGAGACAGCTGATTCGCCCTATACTGGGTGTTACAAAAAGGTACGGCCAAACTTTCAGGAAACATTCCTCACACACAAAGAAGGAAAATATGTTATGTGGACATGTGTCCGGAAACGCTTACTTTCCATGTTAGAGCTCATTTTATTACTTCTCTTCGCCGCGCGGGATTAGTCGAGCGGTCTAAGGCGCTGCAGTCATGGACTGTGCGGCTGGTCCCGGCGGAGGTTCGAGTCCTCCCACAGGCATGGGTGCGTGTGTTTGTCCGTAGGATAATTTAGGTTAAGTAATGTGTAACCTTATGGACTGATGACCTTAGCAGTTAAGTCCCATAAGATTTCACATTACTTCTCTTCAAATAACATTAATCATGGAATGGAAACACACAGCAACAGAACGTACCAGCGTGACTTCAAACACTTTGTTACAGGAAATGTACAAAATGTCCTCCGTTAGCGAGGATACATGGGTCCACTCTCCGTCGCATGGAATCCCCGATGCGCTGATGCAGCCCTGCAGAATGGCGTATTGTATCACAGCCGTCCACAATACGAGCATGAAGAGTCTCTAAATTTGGTACAGGGGTTGCGCAGACAAGAGCTTTCACATACCCCCATAAATGAAAGTCAAGAGGGTTGAGGTCAGGCAGGGTGGAGGCCATGGAATTGGTCCGCCTCTACCAATGCATCGGTCAATGAATCTGTTGTTGAGAAGCGTACGAACACTTCAACTGAAATGTGCAGGAACTTCATCGTGAATGAACCAAATGTTGTGTCGTACTTGTAAAGGCACATGTTCTAGCAGCACAGGTAGAGTATCCCGTATGAAATCATGATAACGTGCTCCATTGAGCGTAGGTGGAAGAACATGGGGTCCAATCAAGACATCACCAACAATGCCTGCCCAAACGTTCACAGAAAATCTGTGTTGATGACGTGATTGCACAATTGCGTGTGGATTCTCGTCAGCCCACACATGTTGATTGTAAAAATTTACAATTTGACCACGTTGGAATGAAGCCTCATCCGTAAAGAGAACAATTGCACTGAAATGAGGATTGACACATTTTTGGATGAACCATTCGCAGAAGTGTACCCGTGGAGGCCAATCAGCTGCTGATAGTGCCTGAACACGCTGTACATGGTACGGAAACAACTGGTTCTCCCGTAGCACTCTCCATACAGTGACGTGGTCAACGTTACCTCATACAGCAGCAACTTCTCTGACGCTGATATTAGGGTTATCGTCAACTGCACGAAGAATTGCCTCGTCCATTGCGGGTGTCCTCGTCGTTCTAGGTCTTCCCCAGTCGCGAGTCATAGGCTGGAATGTTCAGTGCTCCCTAAGACGCCGATCAATTGCTTCGAACGTCTTCCTTTCGGGACACCTTCGTTCTGGAAATCTGTCTCGATACAAACGCACCGCGCCACGGCTATTGCCCCGTGCTAAGCCATACATCAAATGGGCATCTGCCAACTCCGCATTTGTAAACATTGCACTGACTGCAAAACCACGTTCGTGATGAACACTAACCTGTTGATGCTACGTGCTGATGTGCTTGATGCTAGTACCGTTGAGCAATGAGTTGCATGTCAACACAAGCACCGAAGTCAACATTACCTTCCTTCAGTTGGGCCAACTGGCGGTGAATCGAGGAAGTACAGTACATACTGACGAAATTAAAATTAGTTCTAACATGGAAATTAAGCGGTTCCGGACACATGTCCACATAACATCTTTTCTTTATTTGTGTGTGAGGAATGTTTCCTGAAAGTTTGGACGTACCTTTTTGTAACACCCTGCATAGTACAGAGACGGAGATTTCAAAAGCACATCCTAAATTATAAACATTTCTAAGGGCAGATAAGGAATTTCACCGTAATGTACTGATTACGAAATATAGATTTAGGCTGAAGAAATTATAAAAATGTAGAAAATTAAAGAGACGCGACCTTAGTAAATTGAAAGAATCACTTGTGGTGTAGAAGGCAACAATAAGCAATGACTGAGTGAAACCAAGGAAAGGAATACTAAAAAAGGCGAGTGGGTAGCTTAGCTAAACGTCACACTGTGAAAGGAGAGGCTCAAATAGATGAAAAGGTAAGCCTCGTAGAAGTCGTTGAATAACGCGAAATGATTATTTTAATGTGACAGAAGTGGATAATATGGAAATGCGGCAAAAGATGTAGGCAAAGTGGAAAACAAAGACCTAAAATTGAGGCTAACTGACAGTGTAGAGTGACAGAAAGGGCTGAATATAGATAGATTTTGAAATATCTGTTATTGAGTGAAAGGTAGATCCCGTCTATGAGACAACAAACGTACCTTATTAAGGAAAGAGAAGCAGCTCAATGAGTTTCACGGGTGCAGATGACCAACCACAAATATGGAAAGGTAAGAAAGCTTGGAGAAATCAGAAGCAGTTGAAAGAATATCAAGAACTTAGTGGCAAGCCGGTAGTATGCAAAGGAAGATTGAAGGGTGAAGACCCGCCAGGGTAGCCGAGAGCGGTAATGCGCTGCTTCCTGGACTCGAGTAGTGGCGCCGGCCCCGGATCGTATCCGCCCAGCGGATTAACGACGAGGATCGGTAAGCCAGCAAGCCTGGATGTGGTTTTAGGCTGTTTTTCACATCCCACTAGGTGAATAACGGGCTGGTCCCCATGTTCCGCCTCAGTTACACGATTTGCAGACTTTCGCACTATTTCATGGCTTACACTACACCCAAACAGCTGTGGTACACTACTTACGTCCCAGGGGCTCGGGGTGGCCTCAGAAAGGGCATCCGGCCACCCTCTGCAACTGTCACTGCCAAATCCGTTCTCACACGGCCGACCCCGCGTGGGCGTGGGACAAAGGCCAAAAGAAAGAAAGAAAAGAAGGCTGAAAGTAGAAGGATTTATAGGACTACACAAATGAAACACACTTCAAGATGATATTACAAAAAGGGAAGATGTTTAAGATGAGATATGAGGTATGATACTACGAGAATTATTTGAGAAAAATCGAAAGGCCTATATGAAAAGAGGCATCTGGAGTAGGCTATACTGGAAAAAGTACGTGAGCTTTACTACTTATGTAGTGAAATAACTGCCGATACCTGGAGTCAGATGATACAGTTATTTTCTGAACATATTCGCCTGGTGTCTAACCTGCGTTTAAGAGACACGCGGACGATAAACATTTCATATAAGAAGAGAACAGAAGCTTTTGAAATGTGGTGCTACAGAAAAATTCTGTAAATTAGAAGGGCACATCGAATACTGATGATGAAGTACTGAAACGAATTTGGGAAAAACGATATTTACGGCGCAACTTGACTAAGAAAGAGGGACTGGTTGACAGTCACGTCTTGAGGCTTCGTGAAATCGTCAATTCGGTAATGGAGGGCAGAGTGCGAGGTAAAACTGGTAGTAGGCAGGTTCAAGTAGTTGCCGGTTGCGGACGAAGAGATGACGAAGATTGTGCAGGGTGGACTAGCGAGGAGAACTGAAGCAAATCAGTCGTTGCACTGGAATTCACAAAAGTATCACCTTGGATAAAGTCTCAGACAAAATATACCTTGGCGAATCCAGACAGGTCTTCGGCCTGGAACTTCATTGATTGGTGCAGAATATCGTTCAGTGATGAGTCCCGCTTGGATATGAGCCCTAATGATTAAGGAAGACATGGCTGGAGACGCCTGTGACTACGCTGGATACCAACCTGACTGTAGTCCACCATACGGAGAAACAACCAGGAATGATGGTCTGATGTGTCATTTCGTTTAATGGCTGGACCCTTTTGTTGCCATCCGCGGCACCCTGACAGCACAGTGGTACGCCGACGATATTCTTCACGCCGTTCTTTTTCTGTTCACGACAGGCTATCCTGAGCTTATATTTCAGTAAGATAATGCCGTTCCGCACACGGCGAGAGTTCCTACTGCTTGTCTTCGTCCCTGTCTGACACCCTACCTGGGCCAGCAAGGTCTTCGGATTTTTCACAAACTGAGAGCGGGTGGAGGATTATGGGTAGGGTCCTAAAACCAGCTCGAGATTATGACGAACTAATGCGTCAGTTGGCGCGATATTCCTCTGGAGAGCATCCAAAGATTTCAGCAATTTACGACAAGCCGAATAACTGTTATCATTATGGCCAGAGGGGGGTCAACACTTTATTGATTTGCTCAATTTGTAATGCTCTTTCTCTCGAATAAAAGAACCAGTTTTTCTGAAATTGTAAGCATTTGTTTGTCTGTACATGTACATCACATCTACCAATTTCCGTCCCATCTGGTTAATTCCTTTATGGCGCGTCGTTTCAAATTTTTTCTCTTAGAGCGTATATGCTATTAAATATGTATGTATTTCTCGTACTAAGAAGTAAGATATTCATCGCAACTATATCTAAGTAATACATAAGTCATTAAAGTGTAGTGGACAGCGACTTTGATGACTGGGGATATTTATTACAGAATATTGAGAGAAGTCTCAACGAACAAAGAGGATTCATGTGTTCTTAGAACATTACTGTCCATAGCATTTATTTGAATAATCGGAATTATATGAGGAAGATAAAATAATTCACACATTTGCAGTTCGTCGAATACATTACGTGCTGTCGCGCACAGAGTGTGTGGCGCTTCAACGACTCTGTTATGTCTTTGATTTGATCCGCTCTAATATGCCGTCTACGTCGTGGAAATATTCACAAAAGTAATGAATACATTTTAATTGAATTCCATATATATCTTAGTATTCCATAAACATATAGCTACATTTAAGAAGGTCTATGAGCAAGGTGGGAAGTAGGAAAGGATAACTGGGAAAACATCATTATGTAGAGTGCGAAAGCGACTGAAAAATACACCCACCCACAGAGATCGGATAAAATCGTTATTACGAACACGTCAACACTTTTCATAATTACAATGATAACGAGAAGTATATAGCCAAACCAAACTGATGCAACCAATAGTTGGCGCAGGTAACTTTTTATGTCCGCGCTTCTGCTGAACCGATTTTAGCTACAGATATTCTGGAAGCAACGTTAACACTGGGATTGTTAACTTTCAATGGTAAATCGATTCCTGCTACACATCCTTCTGTTCTTCCCTTCCAGATGAACCTCGCTCCCGCACTGAACCGATTTGTGGCTCTATAAGTAAAAGACCGTAAACAGCAGAATATATATATTCATTTGACGGTTTTACATACATAAAAAAGTGTCCTGCATTACCTCGGTTCCGAGAGTTAAGGAAACTGTAAAGAAAATTGGAATAAATATCAACATAAACATCATTTCCGCCCTTTTTATTGCTCATGAAAGCCACACACTGCATGTTGTATCACCATACAGCGAGAACTTCAGATGTGGTGGTCCAGATTTCTGTACACACCGGTACGTCTAATACCCAGTAACACGTCCTGTTGCAGTGATGCATGCCTGTATTCGTCGTGGCGTATTATCCACAAGTACATCATGCCACTGTTGATCCAGATTGTCCCACTCCTCAACTGCGATTCGGCGTAGATCCCTCAGAGTGGTTGATGGGGTCACGTCGTCCATAAACAGCCCTTTTTAATCTATCCCAGTCATGTTCGATACGATTCATGTCTGGAGAACATGTTGGCCACTCTAGTCGAGCGATGTCGTTATCCTGAAGGAAGTAATTCACAAGAAGCGCACGATGGGGGCTCGAATTGTCGTCCACGAAGATGAATACCTCGCCAAAATGCTTAAAATATGGTTGCACTATCGGTCGGAGGATCGCATTCACGTATCGTACAGCCGTTACGGCGCCTTCCATGACCATGGTCGGCGTACGTCGGCCCCACATAATGCCACCCCAAAACAGCAGGGAATCTCCACCTTGATGCACGTGGTGAACAGTGTGTCTAAGGCGTTCAGCCTCACCTGATCGTCTCCAAACACGTTTCTGACGATTGTCTTGTTGAAGGCATCTGCGACACTCGTCGGTGAAGAGAACGTGATGCCAGTCCTGAACGGTCCATTCGGCATATTGTTGGGGCATCTGTAAAGCGCTGCATGGTGTCGTGGTTGCAAAGATCGAGCTCGTCATGGACGTCTGGGGTGAAGGTGCGCATCATGCAGCCTATTGCGCAGTGTTTGTCATAGCACGACGTCCTGTGGCTGCACGAAAAGCATTATGGCGTTGCTGTCAGGGTTCCTCCAAGCCATAATCCACATTGATCCACTGCAGTAGTGGCCCTTGGGCGGCCTGAGCGAGGCATGTCATCGTTAGTTCCTGTCTCTCTGTATCTCCTCCATGTCCGAACAGCATCGCTTTGTTTCACTCCGAGACGTCTTGATACTGCCCTTGTTGAGAGCCCTTCATGGCACAAAGTAACACTGCGGACGCGATCGAACCGCGGTATTAACCGTCTAGGCAAAACGAGCTATGTACCTCCTTCCTGTTGGAATGACTGGAACTGATCGGCTGTCTTACTCCCTCCTTCTATTAGGCGCTGCTCATGCATGGTTGTTTACATCTATGGACCGGTTTAATGACATCCCTAAACAGTCAAAGTGACAGTGTCTCTGATACAATACCCACAGTGACGTCTATCTTCAGGAGTTCTGGAGACCGGGGTAATGCAAAACATATATATATATATATATATATATATATATACGGGGAGAGCATTAATAAAACCGACGAACTTCAGGGACGGATTCCTGACTGAAAACTGGGGAAAAAGGATCCTATTAACGTGTGCCCAGAAACGCATCGTTCCAACGGTAGTTGTGTAAATAGGCTGTTTGCGGTTTGGGTTTTCTTATTGGTAACGCCAACGCCAAGGAGGAAGTACAAACATGTTCCCGGAGAATCAGGAATACAGCAATACAAGTCGCTGAGGAATGAAATGAATAGGAAGTGCAGGGAAGCTAAGACGAAATGGCTGCAGGAAAAATGAGAAGACATCGAAAAAGATATGATTGTCGGAAGGACAGACTCAGCATACAGGAAAGTCAAAACAACCTTTGGTGACATTAAAAGAAACGGTGGTAACATTAAGAGTGCAATGGGAATTCCACTGTTAAATGCAGAGGAGAGAGCAGATAGGTGGAAAGAATACATTGAAAGCCTCTAAGAGGATGAAGATTTGTCTGATGTGATAGAGGAAGAAACAGGAGTCGATTTAGAAGAGATAGGGGAGCCAGTATTAGAATCGGAATTTAAAAGAGCTTTGGAGGACTTACGGTCAAATAAAGCAGAATGGATAGATAACATTCCATCAGAGTTTCTAAAATCATTGGGGGAAGTGGCAACAAAACGACTATTCACGTTGGTGTGTAGAATATATGAGTCTGGCGACATACCATCTGACTTTCGGAAAAGCATCATCCACACTGTGGTGTCACCGCCAGACACCACACTTGCTAGGTGGTAGCTTTTAAATCGGCCGCGGTCCATTAGTATACGACGGACCCGCGTGTCGCCACTGTCAGTGATAGCAGACCGAGCGCCACCACACGGCAGGTCTAGAGAGACTTACTAGCACTCGCCCCAGTTGTACAGCCGACTTTGCTAGGAAAGGTTCACTGAGAATTACGCGCTCATTTCCCGAGACGATAGTTAGCATAGCCTTCAGCTAAGTCAATTGCTACGACCTAGCAAGGCGCCATTTATCCTTTGCTATGTATCTAATGAAGCATGTACAGTAACGAGACCAATGTTCACCAATTGTGGATTAAAGTTAAGTATTCCAGCAGCTACGTACTTTTCTTTATAGCATTCATTACGTATCCTCTTTCAGACCTCACGCCAGCCTGCGTGAGTTTAAGCGCGTGCCTATCGGTTACCCGTCACTGTGGATTGGCTGTCTTGCCAGTCCACAACACACACAATTCCGAAGACGGCAAGAGCTGACAAGTGCGAGAATTATCGCACAATCAGCTTAACAGCTCATGCATCGACGCTGCTTACAAGAATAATATACAGAGGAATGGAAAAGAAAATTGAGGATGCGCTAGGTGACGATCAGTTTGGCTTTAGGAAAAGTAAAGGGACGAGAGAGGCAATTCTGACGTTACGGCTAATAATGGAAGCAAGGCTAAAGAAAAATCAAGACAATGGAGCAAGCTGTTCGACATTCTGAAAAAAGTAGGGGTAAGCTATAGGGAGAGACGGGTTATATACAATATGTACAACAACCAAGAGGGAATAATAAGAGTGGACGATCAAGAACGAAGTGCTCGTATTAAGAAGGGTGTATGACAAGGCTGTAGCCTTTCGCCCCTACTCTTCAATCTGTACATCGAGGAAGCAATGATGGAAATAAAAGAGAGGTTCAGGAGTGAAATTAAAATACAAGGTGAAAGGATGTCAATGATAAGATTCGCTGATGACATTGCTATGCTGAGTGAAAGTGAATAATAATTAAATGATCTGCTGAACGGAATGAACAGTCTAATGAGTACACAGTATGGTTTGAGAGTAAATCGGAGAAAGACGAAGGTAATGAGAAGTAGTAGAAATGAGAACAGCGAGAAACTTAACATCAGGATTGATGGTCACGACGTCAATGAAGTTAAGGAATTCTGCTACCTTGGCAGTAAAATAAGCAATGACGGACGGAGCAAGGAGGACATCAAAAACATACTCGCTATGGCAAAAAAGGCATTTCTGGCCAAGAGAAGTCTACTAATATCAAATACCAGCCCTAATTTGAGGAAGAAATTTCTGAGGATGTACGTCTGGAGTACAGCATTGTATAGTAGTGAAACATGGACTGTGGGAAAACCGAAGCAGAAGCATTTGAGATGTGGTGCTATAGACGAATGTTGAAAATTAGGTGGACTGATAAGATAAGGAATGAGGAGGTTCTACGCAGAATCGGAGAGGAAAGGAATATGTGGAAAACACTGATAAGGAGAAGGGACAGGATGATAGGACATCTGCTAAGACATGAGGGAATGACTTCCATGGTACTAGAGGGAGCTGTAGAGGGCAAAAACTGTAGAGGAAGACAGAGATTGGAATACGTCAAGCAAATAATTGAGGACGTAGGTTGCAAGTGCTACTCTGAGATGAAGAGGTTAGCACAGGAAAGCAGGAAAGGAATTCGTTGTCTGCCATTGTAGTGTTGGGCAGCTGGATGACAACAGCGCGTAGCGTTCGGCAGTTGGAGGTGAGCCGCTAGCAGCGGTGGATGTGGGGAAGTGAGATGGCGGATTTTCGAGAGCGGATGATCTGGACGTGTGTCCATCAGAAACAGTACATTTGTAAGAATGGATGTCATGAACTGCTATATATATATTATGACCTTTTAACACTATTAAGGTAAATACATTGTTGTTCTCTATCAAAATCTTTCATTTGCTAACTATGCCTATCAGTAGTTAGTGCCTTCAGTAGTTTGAATCTTTTATTTAGCTGGCAGTAGTGGCGCTCGCCGTATTGCAGTAGTTCGAGTAACGAAGATTTTTGTGAGGTAAGTGATTTGTGAAAGGTATAGGTTAATGTTAGTCAGGGCCATTGATTTGTAGGGATTATTAAAAGTCAGACTAGGTTGCGCTAAAAAATGTTGTGTGTCAGTTTAAGCACAGTCATGTATAAATTGTTCAAAGGGGACGTTTCAGTTGGCACTTCCTCTAATCACGTGCTGTGTGTTCCTTGTCTTTTGCAGGCTGCGTGACTGACGCAGTGTACTGTAAGTAGCAGAATGGTCCTACATTCATGTGGGGAACAAGCCTAGGTGATGATTGTGTGAGGCCAAGTTGGTGGAGGCGGTCGAGAGGCAACACTGCTAAACAAGTGCTCTCACAGACATCAGGTACATCACAGAACGTTTCAAGGCCTTTTTGGGCGTTTGTGTGACCATGGTCCTTTTAGACAGACAAACGTGCAGGGAGGCGGAGGGCTCTGCGTACTCCAGATGTGGAAGGCTGAGACGATATTGAGACGAACCTTAGTACAATCTCGAGGCAAGTGGCCCGAAACATTGTGTAAGCCAATGTACCATTACGTGTATCTCGGTATCGCCTGCAACGTGTCCAAAGATTGCCAGCAGCCGATTTCCCTCAACGGAAAGGATTTTATCGATGGTTTCTGCACCAGATGATAACAATTATGGGATTTCTGTCATCAATCATCTTTACCGACTAAGCAACCTTTACCAGAACTAGCATTATCAGTCTGCACAATCGTCATCTGTGGCCTACAGGTACGGCACGTGGTCAGAGGAACTGTCATTCGTCAGCACCGTCTACTGTGACAATTACGCACTTCCAGAGACATATTCAAAAAAAAAAATGGTTCAAATGGCTCTGAGCACTATGCGACTTAACTTCTAAGGTCATGAGTCGCCTAGTACTTAGAACTACTTAAACCTAACCAACCTAAGGACATCACACACATCCATGCCCGAGGCAAGATTCGAACCTGCGACCGTAGCTGTCGCTCGGTTCCAGACTGTAGCGCCTAGAACCGCACGGCCACTCCGGCCGGCAGAGACATATTCATAGGCACCCTTTCCTCCATTTCCAGTTGACCCTGTTCTGTTGCTTGATTTCTGGTGACGCCGTGCTTTGTACATTATGTCAGAAAAACGTAGAAATTAAGTCGGATAATCGTGAACGGCATGGTAAATACATATAAACGAAGATTTTGATACGTAGATCTGTATGTACACCATCTGAGTTGCGTTCTGTAGAGTAGTGTCTAGGTCTATTCGTCCAGTACCGATATGTGATAGCACTCAGAAAGCCAAGTTGTCAGTGACCCATACTGCTCAAAATAAAATACAGATGATAATAAAATATAAAAAGTGAACTATTTGAAATAAATCAGCACAGGCTATTAGTCTGTGGTGCATCCAGTGACAGACAGTGCTCCCACGCTTTTGTGAGCCAAATGAAAATCAGTTTCGTTACGTAATGCGGAGGAAAACAGCATGAAACTGATTTTGTTATAGCCACCGACTCGCATCAAACTCAAGTGATCGCAAGATGCGAGATATAGGGGTTGATACAGATCAGGCGAAAGAGAAATCTTCGAGAAGGCGACCAATTGTTCAGATCAAAATACGGATCAGGCATTTGGTGCAGGTTCTGCAATGCCCAGGTACAGACATGTTCGAGAATTAATAAACAGGTAGTGATAATTAGATTAGCTTGAAGAAAGTTTTGCAACCACATCATCCGTAAGTGGTTACAAGTTTATTTCAAAACTTTGACATGACTATTGGTAGTAACGCCTACGTAGCTACTGACTGACTAATGGTCAGTATAAGAAGAGAATTCATTAGAAAGGATTTGATGAAGAATATACTATCACCAAATATGTGTCTCTGCTAAGTAAATGTCCTGTTTCTCAAGTCCCGTCATAGCGGCTGAGAGACAGACACAAGATGCTTGTTTCGCTACAATTTTTGTATGCTAAGGAGACAGCAAAAGAGGCGTGCTGTGAATTATGTTAAGCAATGTAAATAACCATCCTGTCAGGCACAGATGCGATTTCTTTCTCCGTCACAGCTTTATCAAAGCTGATGACACGCAGTACTTCACAGTGTCTTCAGATTATGTTAAGTAGTGTGAACGATGATCCTGTTGGTAACAGGTCCAGTTTACTTCGACTCATCAGTTTAAAAAGATCGATTATCCTGTTGAACATATGGCAAATACGTCAGAGTGCCGTTACGCTTCATTTACATTTAACCTTATACTCGGGAAGTCCTCGTGCAAAATTTCGTGTTCAACATTTCTATCAACCTTCGATTCTCGTTCCAGTATCAGACGTCGCTTGTGAAGAAAAGTTGACGCTTCATACTGGTAATAACCAGGTAGAACAAGGTTTAGTGTAAATACTGCCCCACACACGCCATGCAGGTCTGCCTGTAACTATCCAAAGCCTGCTTCTTCCCCTTTTTACTGACACTACTGATAACTGCACTGGAACTCAAATGTAGCAACACTCAACAAGAAGTGCAAAGATAAACTCGGAAATAATGGTATTACTGTCAATAAAATTCTTCAGTGTATATGACCGCATAATCAATATTTCAAACTCTCCAACATTTCGGCCACAGTTGCAAATGACCTTCCTTAGGGTGTTTAGCTGAGTGTTCAATGAGAGAACTTTAGCTCTGTATGATAGTGGAAGACACTGTCATGGATACCTTTGAAGGAACAGCTCTCCAGTCCGCACCATTACGCCCAGAATGCTGCTTCCGGTATGTTACCTGCCAATGTGGAGAATGAAGGCTACAGAACTTCCATCAAAACCTTAATCAGCAGCACAGCCAAATTCTGCTTAGGATGGAGATAGAAAGGAACGTGGAATTTTACCGAAAGCCTCATGATAAAATGTGCCACAGAGTGTACAGAAAATTCAACCAGCACCAAATGGTAACTGTATGTCTTCTCACACCATTACCCTATGCATAAGAAATGCGACCTGCACACATAAACCAAGAAGACCCACAGGATGAGCAATGAAGAACATAATAGGGCAGAACTATGAAATCTCAGATCCGTCTTCTAACCAACAGTTATGGGATGAGGGTGATAGACTTAACTGTGGCGACAAATAGCGAAGAGCGGAAGGAAGCACAAAACAGCGCCCTATCACCATATGTACAACATGTCACTGAGCGTGTAAGCAAAATGCTCCACCGAGCAGGTATCAAGCTAGTTTTCCTAAGCAGCAACAAAATTAAACCGAGCGAGGTGGCACAGTAGTTAGCAAATTGGGCTCGCATTCGTGACGGCGACGGTCCAAACCCGCGTCCGGCCATCCTGATTTAGGTTTTCCGTGGTTTCCCTAAATCGCTTTACGTAAATGCCGGGATGGGTCCTCTGAAAGGGCAAGGCCGATTTTCTTCCCCATCCTTCCGTAATCCTGTGTGGCCGATGACCTCGCTGTTTGATCCCCTCCCCCAAATCAACCATCCAACTAAGTAAAAGATCTTCTTGGCTCAACGAAATTTGCAGTCCAAAAGCTATATCCTGCTTTAGTCAAAGAAATTTTTTGCGGGTGTGGACTAGTGCTGGTATGCAACCAGTTATCTCACATGTATCTGAATATGGAAGATAGATTCTTCTACGACACCACACCAAGTCAGTGGTGGCGGGAAACATGGATGAATTCGGCAAACAGATAATGATTCGAGAAGCCCTTGATGAAGGTACTTACCTTCGGGAGTAATATTAGAGAGTAGAAAACAAGGCGACTTGCCACCCTGAATAGTGAACACGGGTACAAAGCTCCGGCGCCTTGGCTACCAGTTGTACCAGCGCTACGGAACGGCACCTCTCGCAAAGTCCGCGGGAGGCTACAATGACTGCACACACACAGACTGACAAGCCTCAGTCGGCACCAAGCAGCAAGTAAACATAGCTATTGGCCTCCGTGTCCCATTCACCTGTGTTCACCAATGGCAATAAATAACGCAAACAGAAATCAAGGACGCCTACTTGTAAATAACAAGAAATAAAGCAAACACCAATAAAGGACGTCTGACACACCTTCTGCTCATTCTTACCACACTATCAAATTAACGAAAACAGCTTCTTCCACTAGTGTATAAAAACTAAAGTTTTTCCCACTTAGCAGTGAGCAAAACACCCAGAGGAGGGCCATTTGCAACAGTGGCTGAAACGTTGGAGAGTTTTACTTATTTACAATGCATAATCTGAAGAATTTTATTGACGGTGACAATGGCTGAGGAAAATTAATCTAGTCACATTGTTTACAATCTATAATGATTTTTAATGTGGAGACTAGTAATGTGTTGAACCAGAACTCTGAAGTGTAGTGCTCCTTTTCTAGAGCAGAGAGGAGCTCACAGCATTAGTAACAGCTACTAGCAGTACAGTGCGGACACTTTAACGTGGCAGTTGGGGGCGAGTTTAAACAAACGTGAAATCAGACAACTTTTGGGGCTAGTTGCGGTGCTGAGTAATGTCTTCCTCAACCCTCACGAGGGGACGACATCTTACGCTCGTAATTTATGCTTGTGCGAAAGCAGAACCGGCACTTGGACAGAGGAATCGCCGATCCCTGCGGGTGGCTTGCGGATCGTACTTGAACCCGGTAAAAGGCCAGGATTAGTCACTTTACCCATTTCAGAATTGTAAAAGAAAACAACGCACGGCACGCTGTAAAGCAGGGTTCACAAATCATCTGCTGCGGCGCCAATCCTTGCTGAGATTGGCAACGTTGTAAACGAGGTATAGTGCTTGACAAAAAAAAAAAAAAAAAAAAAAATGGCACGGAAGATATGCAGAACAAGTAAAGCTCCACATCCTGGCCGTAATGAGCTAATTGGGACTGCCCGACCGCTGTATCATCGTCCACCACTATGTTCAAAGAATGACGTATGGAGGGCCACAGGGGTCAGAACACCGCTGTCTCAGGCGTTGTCGATTGTCTTGATCTTGCACTCGCTACTTCTCACTCAAGTATTCTCAGCTGGCACCACGAGGATGAATACACGCTTTTCCAATCCTCCCACCAAGGAAATATCCCTGGCAATAACGGAAACCGAGCCCGAGTCTATCGCACAGCTGCTAGACACACAACTGAGCTACAGAGACCAACACCCAAAAACATCGTCATATCGTAATATAACCTCATGTACGTACACACCATCGCCGGATATATCAGTGATTACAGTTTTGAGACAGGCAGAAAGGCCAGCAGAGGTGTTCGTGTTTAGTGATGTTACCATGCTTGAAGGGTGTGTAAGGGGCGTCGACAGCATTATATGTTGTGTGCAGGACACTAAGATATCTCGTACTCAGGCGAGACAGTGTTATCAGCTCCTCATTGATTTCTAAAGGCGCTTCATTGTGGTTTCCATTTCCCTGGCTGTACAAAACGTGCAATATCGACATTTTTGTGACTTTCACATGAGACAGTGACCTGATGTTGGACTGTGTGGGATCTTGACGGCAAGTACACTCGTCTTCAAGGTTCCAGTCGGACATGTCTGACCACCACATGGGAGAATCGCCGTGCTCTGCATCAAGCATGTCGTCTGCTCTTCACATCTGCGCCGACCAACCGAGAACCAGAAGTGGTCTCCATGTAATGTTGTGTCACCCCGCACCACTGGTTGGAGGCTTGCTGCAGCTGAGCTACCGAATTAAAACTTCATGCACAGACTCCCGTTCACACCACAACATAAACGGGTGCGTTTGGAGATTGCCGTGGACGGAATTCAACGACTAATGATGAATGGTGTCACTGTGTGGATGAATCGCGATTCTGTACCACTCCAGACAAGCATCGTCGGGAAGAATGGTGGTGACGTAGGAGAGCTCTTTTCCTTCTGCTGTTTTGTAGAGGCACAGCGGAGTTGTTACTGGGGTCATGAGTTCATGTCACGGCAGGTGGTGCTTGGGGGAACTCTGACGACACAATGGCACGTCATGGACTTCTTGCATCCTCATATGTTATCTGTCAAGTAACACCATCGTGGGATCCAAAAAAAGACAAGTCTCGTCCACACATGAAACGTGTCTCTAGTAACTGCCAGCATAATGCCGAAATACTCCATTTCCCAGCAAGGTCTCTGATAGAACATATGTGAGACTAGCTAGCACGTGAACTCCGTACCTATGCCAATGTGTACGGTATTAAGGACCAGTTACAACAGTTCTGAGCCAGCTTACCTCAGGAGTGAATACAGCGACTAAGATATCTTTCCAAACCGAATCAGTGCATGCGTCCAAGCGCAAGGAGGGGCAGGGGCAAAGTCGTATGACAAGTGGGCTCAAACCACCAAGTTCTTTCCACTTTGTAATCACTGAAATAACATCACACATCCTCTTAACACTTGAAGTTTAATTTCCTTTTCCAGTTCCACGTGCTTCGGTGTTTTTGTCAGGCACTGTAGTTCAGGCTTCTGCCGTCATCTTAACACAATCACGGTTCGAAATACCTGCATCGTAAACTGCCACAATATAGTGGTTGCATCATGCTCATCTTGTGTATTTTCTTTAGGTTATTAATTTTGTGATGCGCTTCTGACAAGATGTGAGCAGCAGCTGCTTATCTGTTTTCAGCTGAGTTTCTCCTGTTGCTGTAAGAGTGTGACTATTTTGCGATTGCTAGTGTAACGTGAGACAATTTCGTTGTGCCAATTTTAGTGCAAGTTTTTATGTTTCTGTTTATATTGTGTGTTTAGAAATTTTAGCAGCGCCGTAGCAAAGTTTATGTCTAGTTACAGACTGCTTATTTTTTCTCATTTTATCCCTGCCCGTTTTCTTTTGTATATGTTTCACGATTTTGTGTAATTTTTACACGGTATAAAATAGACTGTGGCTGTGCTTGTTGTGTGAGGCAACAAGAGGAATTGGGAATTGGACAGTGTCTGGATGAGGCATACAGGCTTAAGCTGCAGTAACGATGTGACATCTGCAGTAAAAGGTATGATACTTCAGGTGGCGCTGGATTCTGCATAGAAATTGAGTCTTCCAGTGCGCAATATGAGACCAGTTAGCTCTCGCTCAATATATAATCTGATAGTTCTCACCCAATATGTGAAGAGTTAGCTCTCACTCGAGGATGTGTGGAGGACGGTGGTGGGTTCGCCTCTGTGTGGGTGGACAGAAGTGGATAATGGCAGCTTGGCTGCCCTCTTACACCTTGTCCACAGGTACAAAGTGTTGCACTGTGTTGGTAACACACCTGATTGAATGAGAGTAGTTTCCTCTTCTGGGATAGTGGCTGCTGTTTCTGCCTAATCCCGACAAGCACTACGTGAGTATGTTGGCCGTTGGGAGCTCCAAAGTAACTGAGCCCCTCAGGGGTCAGCAGGAAGGTCGGGACAGAAGGTTAGTGTGTACTTGGTATTTTTCCTGGAAGGTCTCGTTCAAGACCTGAAGACGGTCTGCCAGTGGTTATCGAACTCGCTGAGTGCAGCCGGCTGTACATGTAGCTCATGTTGGCAGGAATAACGCTTGTTTCCTTTTGGTGGTTGGCTACTATAAACTGGTGAAGGCAGTCAGGGTTGCACATAGGGTGCACACATGTCTCACTAATTGCAGCACCGTACCCGGAATTGACCACCGTCCTATGATTTTGCAAATTTGGAAATCTGTGGTAAGTTCTGTAGGACCAAACTGCTGAGGTCATCGATCCCTAAGCTTTCACACTACTTAATCTAACTTAACCTAAATTACGCTAATGACAACAAACCCACTCATGCCCGAGAAAGAATTCGAACCTCTGACGGGGCGAGCCGCACGAGCAGTGACAAGGCGCCCTAGAACGCGCGGCTACCCAGCGCGGCCTCCTATGATCTACAACGAAAGGTGTAAGCCAGGGGTTCAAGCGGTTCTGCCATTGTCTGGGATTACCATCACTCCATTCCGCTATCAAGTTCTAAATTCTAGAGCTTACCCTACAGGTCAGGCGTGCATTACACAAACGAAACGGCTACTCGGTCAGCAGAGTACATGTGACGTGCACGTGGAGTCAAAAATGGAATGTCTGTCGAAATCGAAGCTGAGATCAGCCACATTAATCTTAGAGTAGAACTATCATCCCCGTAGGTTGAAATAAGAAAATATTAATGTCTTATTAGTAAATTGCAAAAGCGTCCCGGAATTAGACTCACCGAATAAATGTAAAAATACCCACACAATACTCGGCATAGAAAGTCGGCTGCTACTGAAAGTGGACATCAGCGAATTATTAAATTTAGATTGTAATATATATCGCGAGGATACGTGAGACGCCAATGGTTCAGGAGTAATTATTTTCGTGATGTTCTCAATAATATCTAGTGAAGTTATTACGGTTTCCGAATTTGAAATAAACTGGGTGATGAAACTTCGTGGCAGATTAAAACTGTGTGCCGGACCGAGAATCGAACTCGGGACCTTTGCCTTTCGCGGGCAAGCATGTTAAGCATCGAAGTTAGGATACACTATGTGATCAGAAGTATAGGGACACTAGGCTCTAAATAACTTAAAATTTGCCGGCCGAAGTGGCCGTGCGGTTAAAGGCGCTGCATTCTGGAACCGCAAGACCGCTACGGTCGCAGGTTCGAATCCTGCCTAGGGCATGGATGTTTGTACTGTCCTTAGGTTAGTTAGGTTTAACTAGTTCTAAGTTCTAGGGGACTAATGACCTCAGCAGTTGAGCCCCATAGTGCTCAGAGCCATTTGAACCAACTTAAAAGTTCGTGGTGACCTCCATCGATAATGCTGGAATTCAGTATGGTGTTCGCCCACCCTTAGCCTTGATGACACCTCCCACTCTCGCAGGCATACGTTCAATCAGGTACTGGAAGGTTTCTTGGGAAGTGGCAGCCCATACTTCACGGAGTGCTGCACGGAGTAGAGGTATCGATGTCGGTCGGTGACCCCTGGCACGAAGTCGGCTTTCCTAAACATCCCGAAGGTGTTCTATACGATTCAGGTCAGGACTCTGTGCAGACCATTACAGGGATATTATTGTCGTGTAAAAACTCCGCCACAGGCCGTGCATTATGAACAGGTACTCGATCGTTTGAAACAGTGGACCTGGGGATGTTTAGGAGTGTGGCAATCTCGCGTACAGGCGTATGGCACAAGTGACGCCCAATCACCTGACCACGTTCGCAGTCCGTGACTACCGCGGAGCGCCCCATTCTGCTCTCTCACGAAGTCTAATGACTACTGAGGTCGCTGATATGGAGCGCCTGGCAGTAGGTGACAGCAAAATGCTGGTGGAGGTGTCCGGACACTTTTGATCACATAGTGTACTTTGATAGAGCATGAGTAGGTTTCCTGATCTCGATATTATACAGTAGGGGTGACTTAATTTTGACAGCTACAGATCTGGAGAGTTATGCGGTTACAGCTAGTGCCAGATACTTGATTTCGTGCTAAACCGTTATATATGTGTTGCCTGAATATTAATTCCAGCAGATAAACAACCGACTCTTGAGACCTCCTAACAACTAACAGAGTCGAACTTCAGGAATTAGTTATTTGGAGGAGGATATCAGTGACAATAGTACTGTGATAGTGATAATTACTACGAATGTTACAAGGAATATAAAGAAGGGATGAAGTATGCTTTTCTTTGACAAAAATGACATAAATTGTAGAGTATCTGAGTAGTCAATATCAAATATTGAGCATCAACACGTGGCTCCAGTGGTTCAAATGGCTCTGATCACTATGGGACTTTACATCTGAGGTCATCAGTCCCCTAGACTTAGAACTACTTAAACCTAACTAACTCAGGACATCACACACATCCGTGCCCGAGGCAGGATTCGGACCTGCGACCGTAGCAGCAGCGCGGTTCCAGACTGAAGAGTCTAGAGCCGCTCGGCCACAGTGGCCGGCGCAGGTCAGCAGGAAACAACTGATGAACACGTGCGATTTCGTATGGATAGCTGCAGGATATTTTGTATTATTTTATGCACCGTACATCCGTGCCCGAGGCAGGATTCGAACCTGCGACCGTAGCAGCAGCGCGGTTCCAGACTGAAGAGTCTAGAGCCGCTCGGCCACAGTGGCCGGCGCAGGTCAGCAGGAAACAACTCATGAACACGTGTGATTTCGTATAGATAGCTGCAGGATATTTTGTATTATTTTATGCACCGTACTCGCAGGCTTCTACAGCGTTCGGGCAATTCCACGTGCACTGCATGTTTGCACACCACAGCTGCATCCCTCCTGCAGTGCTGTGCCCACAGACTCAGTATCAACTGCTTTCCTCCCGCTGCCATATTGAAGTTCAAATAACGTGGCCTTTCGAATTTTGTAAATCCATAGCAGACATTGGACCAATGCCTTTTTTTCATACCCTTGAATGTCCGGAACTTCTGTACTGGCGCACAATCACCATTCTTGTTAAAGAGCTTTATAAGCAGCGATCCTTCTTTAGTGTAGTTCCGAGCAGTGGTTCTCTTGCCACAGTGTTCTGAAACTGAAACTTTAATTATGAACACACTGTGCATTAGTCATCAACTAGAATACGTTGGTGGCTCTATGAAGCTGATCAGATACGCTGCTGTTGTCTATATAGAACTTGTAACGACAAGAAGACTGTCGCAAAATACGGAAAATCGACTTTGGCACTGGGTCTGTCAGCTGAAGTACACTAAATAAGTGTAACATGCTACACATAATTATGCGAAAAACCAACCACTGCTCGATTGAGGGTAAATTACTGGAAACATAAACTACTACAAACTTTTTAGGAGCAATCATGGAGAACGGTGGAAATTCGGAATGACCATATAATGGAAATTGTAAGAGATACCATAGTGAGCTTCATTGTGAAAATCTGTAAGAAATGTTATTGCGTACAGGGGACCTGTTCGACAGATTCTTGACTACTGAGCCAACACAAGTCTGAAACCACTACCTTGTTGAATTAACAAAAGAGTTACAGAAAATCCAACGAATTGCTATTCGTTTCGCCATGGAATTGTTTTGTAAGCGCTACAGACGCTACAGACCTACAAGAGAGGCGTTGTGCGTCACACAGAAGTTCACTATCGAAATTTCGAGAGCGTATGTTGCAGAAAGAGTGAGGAAGCATATCACTTCTTCGCACTTTTTTTTTTTTTGGTCATCAGTCTACTGACTGGTTTGATGCGGCCCGCCACAACTTCCTTTCCTGTGCTAACCTCTTCATCTCAGAGTAGCACTTACAACCTACGTCCTCAATTATTTGCTTGACGCATTCCAATCTCTGTCTTCCTCTACAGTTTTTGCCCTCTACAGCTCCCTCTAGTACCATGGAAGTCATTCCCTCATGTCTTAGCAGATGTCGTATCATCCTGTCCCTTCTCCTTATCAGTGTTTTCCACATATTCCTTTCCTCTCCGATTCTGCGTAGAACCTCCTCATTCCTTACCTTATTAGTCCACCTAATTTTCATCATTCGTCTATAGCACCACATCTCAAATGCTTCGATTCTCTTCTGTTTCGATTTTCCCACAGTCCATGTACTCGAGACGTACATCCTCAGAAAATTCTTCCTCAAATTAGGGCTGGTATTTGATATTAGTAGACTTCTCTTGGCCAGAAATGCCTTTTTTCCCATAGCGAGTCTCCTTTCGATGTCCAGCTTGCTCCGTCCGTCATTGGTTATTTTACTGCCTAGGTAGCAGAATTCCTTAACTTCATTGACTTCGTGACCATCAATCCTGATGTTAAGTTTCTCGCTGTTCTCATTTCTACTACTTCTCATTATCTTCGTCTTTCTCCGATTTACTCTCAAACCATACTGTGTACTCATTAGACTGTTCATTCCGTTCAGCAGATCATTTAATTCTTCTTCACTTTCACTCAGGATAGCAATGTAATCAGCGAATCGTATCATTAATATCCTTTCACCTTGTATTTTAATTCCACTCCTGAACCTTTCTTTTATTTCCATCATTGCTTTCTCGATGTACAGATTGAAGAGTAGGGGTGAAAGGCTACAGCCTTGTCATACACCCTTCTTAATACGAGCACTTCGTTCTTGATCGTCCACTCTTATTATTCCCTATTGATTGTTGTACATATTGTATATGACCCGTCTCTCCCTATAGCTTACCCCTACTTTTTTCAGAATCTCGAACAGCTTGCACCATTTTATATTGTCGAACGCTTTTTCCAGGTCGACAAATCCTATGAAAGTGTCCTGATTTTTCTATAGCCTTGCATCCATTATTAGCCGTAACGTCAGAATTGCCTCTCTCGTCCCATTACTTTTCCTAAAGCCAAACTGATACTCACCTAGCGCATTTTCAATTTTCTTTTCCATTCTTCTGTATATTATTCTTGTAAGAAGCTTCGATGCATGAGCTGATAAGCTGATTGTGCGATAATTCTCGCACTTGTCAGCTCTTGCCGTCTTCGGAATTGTGTGGATGATGCTCTTCCGAAAGTCAGATGGAATATCGCCAGACTCATATATTCTACACACCAACGTGAATAGTCGTTTTGTTCCCACTTCCCACAATGATTTTAGAAATTCTGATGGAATGTTATCTATCCCTTCTGCCTTATTTGACCGTAAGTCCTCCAAAGCTCTTTTAAATTCCGATTCTAATACTGGATCCCCTATCTCTTCTAAATCGACTCCTGTTTCTTCTTCTATCACATCAGATAAATCTTCACGCTCATAGAGGCTTTCAATGTGTTCTTTCCACCTTTCTGCTCTCTCCTCTGTATTTAACAGTGGAATTCCCGTTGCACTCTTAATGTTACCACCGTTGATTTTAGTGTCACCAAAGGTTGTTTTGACTTTCCTGTATGCTGAGTCTGTCCTTCCGAGAATCATATCTTTTTCGATGTCTTCACATTTTTCCTGCAGCCATTTCGTCTTAGCTTCCCAGCACTTCCTATTTATTTCATTCCTCAGCGATTTGTATTTCTGTATTCCTGATTTTCCCGGAACATGTTTGTACTTCCTCCTTTCATCAATCAACTGAAGTATTTCCTCTGTTACCCATGGTTTCTTCGCAGCTACCTTCTTTGTACCTATGTTTTCCTTCCCAACTTCTGTGATGGCCCTTTTTAGAGATGTCCATTCCTCTTCAACTGTACTGCCTAGTGCGCTATTCCTTATTGCTATATCTATAGCGTTAGAGAACTTCAAACGTATCTCGTCATTCCTTAGTACTTCCGCATCCCACTTCTTTGCCTATTGATTCTTCCTGACTAATGTCTTGAACTTCAGCCTACTCTTCATCACTACTATATTGTAATCTGAGTCTATATCTGCTCCTGGGTACGCCTTACAATCCAGTATCTGATTTCGTTATCTCTGTCTGACCATGATGTAATCTAATTGAAATCTTCTCGTATCTCCCGGCCTTCTCCAAGTATACCTCCTCCTCTTGTGATTATTGAACAGGGTATTCGCTATTACTAGCTGAAACTTGTTACAGAATTCAATTAGTCTTTCTCCTCTTTCATTCCTTGTCCCAAGCCCATATTCTCCTGTAACATTTTCTTCTACTCCTTCCCCTATAACTGCATTCCAGTCGCCCATGACTATTAGATTTTCGTCCCCCTTTACATACTGCATTACCCTTTCAATATCCTCATACACTTTCTCTATCTGCTCATCTTCAGCTTGCGACGTCGGCATGCATACCTGAACTATCGTTGTCGGTGTTGGTCTGCTGTCGATTCTGATTAGAACAACCCGGTCACTGAACTGTTCACAGTAACACACCCTCTGCCCTACCCTCCTATTCATAACTAATCCTACACCTGTTATACCATTTTCTGCTGCTGTTGATATTACCCGATACTCATCTGACCAGAAATCCTTGTCTTCCTTCCACTTCACTTCACTGACCCCTACTATATCTACACTCCTGGAAATTGAAATAAGAACACCGTGAATTCATTGTCCCAGGAAGGGGAAACTTTATTGACACATTCCTGGGGTCAGATACATCACATGATCACACTGACAGAACCACAGGCACATAGACACAGGCAACAGAGCATGCACAATGTCGGCACTAGTACAGTGTATATAAACCTTTCGCAGCAATGCAGGCTGCTATTCTCCCATGGAGACGATCGTAGAGATGCTGGATGTAGTCCTGTGGAACGGCTTGCCATGCCATTTCCACCTGGCGCCTCAGTTGGACCAGCGTTCGTGCTGGACGTGCAGACCGCGTGAGACGACGCTTCATCCAGTCCCAAACATGCTCAATGGGGGACAGATCCGGAGATCTTGCTGGCCAGGGTAGTTGACTTACACCTTCTAGAGCACGTTGGGTGGCACGGGATACATGCGGACGTGCATTGTCCTGTTGGAACAGCAAGTTCCCTTGCCGGTCTAGGAATGGTAGAACGATGGGTTCGATGACGGTTTGGATGTACCGTGCACTATTCAGTGTCCCCTCGACGATCACCAGTGGTGTACGGCCAGTGTAGGAGATCGCTCCCCACACCATGATGCCGGGTGTTGGCCCTGTGTGCCTCGGTCGTATGCAGTCCTGATTGTGGCGCTCACCTGCACGGAGCCAAACACGCGTACGACCATCATTGGCACCAAGGCAGAAGCGATTCTCATCGCTGAAGACGACACGTCTCCATTCGTCCCTCCATTCACGCCTGTCGCGACACCACTGGAGACGGGCTGCACGATGTTGGGGCGTGAGCGGAAGACGGCCTAACGGTGTGCGGGACCGTAGCCCAGCTTGATGGAGACGGTTGCGAATGGTCCTCGCTGATACCCCAGGAGCAACAGTGTCCCTAATTTGCTGGGAAGTGGCGGTGCGGTCCCCTACGGCACTGCGTAGGATCCTACGGTCTTGGCGGGCATCCGTGCGTCGCTGCGGTCCGGTCCCAGGTCGACGGGCACGTGCACCTTCCGCCGACCACTGGCGACAACATCGATGTACTGTGGAGACCTCACGGCCCACGTGTTGAGCAATTCGGCGGTACGTCCACCCGGCCTCCCGCATGCCCACTATACGCCCTCGCTCAAAGTCCGTCAACTGCACATACGGTTCACGTCCACGCTGTCGCGGCATGCTACCAGTGTTAAAGACTGCGATGGAGCTCCGTATGCCACGGCAAACTGGCTGACACTGACGGCGGCGGTGCACAAATGCTGCGCAGCTAGCGCCATTCGACGGCCAACACCGCGGTTCCTGCTGTGTCCGCTGTGCCGTGCGTGTGATCATTGCTTGTACAGCCCTCTCGCAGTGTCCGGAGCAAGTATGGTGGGTCTGACACACCGGTGTCAATGTGTTCTTTTTTCCGTTTCCAGGAGTGTAGATTGAGCCTTTGCATTTCCCTTTTCAGATTTTCTAGTTTCCCTACCACGTTCAAGCTTCTGACATTCCACGCCCCGACTCGTAGAACGTTATCATTTCGTAGATTATTCAATCTTTTTCTCATGGTAACCTCCCCCTTGGCGGTCCCCTCCCGGAGATCCGAATGGGGGACTATTCCGGAATCTTTTGCCAATGGAGAGATCATAATGAAACTTCTTCAATTACAGGCCATATGTCCTGTGGATACACGTTACGTGTCTTTAATGCAGTGGTTTCCATTGCCTTCTGCATCCTCATGTCGTTGATCATTGCTGATTCTTCCGCCTTTAGGGGAAATTTCCCACCCCTAGGACAAGAGAGTGCCCTGAACCTCTACCCGCTCCTCCGCCCTCTTTGACAAGGCCGTTGGCAGAATGAGGCTGACTTCTTATGCCGGAAGTCTTCGGCCGCCAATGCTGATTATTTATCAAATTTTAGGCAGTGGCGGGGATCGAACCCAAGACCGAAGACGTTTTGATTATGAATCAAAGACGCTACCCCTTCGCACTTACGTCTCACGAAATGACCATGTTGAGAAGATCTGATAAATTGAGTCCGCTATGCCTTTTCAGTAAATTTTTCTTAAACTATCATCACACGGGAAACAATAAACATTCTTCTACTAACACATTTCTCTGCGTGTTCCACGGGCTACGTGCGCACCGAACTGCTCTTTCCCCAGTGGTAGCAACCCTACTCACAAAAATCTCGAGCTTTCGACAATTACCTCCGTCGTCTTAGTCAGGAGCAGCTGACTGTCAAAACTGCAGCTGTGATGGCCTTATATAGCCCAAAGGCGGCTTCTGATTGGTCGATAATTACGTCACGCTGTCGCAGATGGTGTCAACGTATGCGTTGGTGGGGCCACCGCTCCCGACGTAGCGCAAACATCGCGACAAATATCGCTGGCTCTTCTCTGCATCGAGAGCTTGCCTCCATGCACTGCTAATATTACGTCCGCTGTCACGGGTGAAGATATTGTCACACATTCTCATTTCTGTAGCCTCTCTAGTTACAGAGTCCCAGTATGAGAGAGACAGGGACAACACTTTGGTTCATCAAACAATATTTTATATCTGAAGTTGTGCTCAACAATCAGATTTCTCGTTTTTTTAATATGCCTTTGACGTTCTGCACAGTAATGGTGCGGATGGGCTGACATATGTAATTACTTCCGCTCTCAAAAGGGATGTTGTAAATCCCAGGAATCCTGAGACCGAGACTGTCCTTAACTGGGTTTAGTGTTTCCTTTTTCTTCTTAGGAGCCGGGAATAGATCTCGATACTTCGTCTTTCCAGGACTCCACCTATTTGCTGGATGTAGCGTCGCAAAGGAAAGGAATGCATTCGGTGGCTCGTCACATGAATGTTCAAAATTTTTACGTTTTCTCTTATAGGAAATTCTTGACGTCAGATCACGTGATCCATGGTCGTTCTTTCGGAACACATATTCCTGATGATTAATCTCGGAATCCAAGTGGTGCTCGTCAGCAACGGTGTTTGCTCTGTGTACCAGAGTATTTAAAGCTGCCTTTTTCTGGACTGGGTGGTGAAAACTCCTGGCGCTAAGAAATAAATCAGTGTGCGTCGGCGTACAATAGGCTGTGTGGCCGAGACTTCCATCCAAATTTTGTTGTACCAAAACATCTAAAATGGCAGTCTTCAATCTTTTTGTATGTTTGGGTGCATGCTGTTCATGTGTTCTTGGAAGGGCTCAAGAGCTTCTACGCCATGTGGCTAGACCATAAATGTCTCGTCAACATAAGGATAAAATGGAGATGGACGAAGGGACCCAAATTTAATGCACGTTCCGCAGAACGTTCCGTAAGAAAGTTGGTCATTGCTGGAGACAACGGATAATCCATAGGCATTCTGTCCGCCGTTTCATGAAATTAAGTAGGTGGACGTCGTAGAATGTCGGAAGAACTTCATCGTTTCAGGAAGAAAATGTTCTCCCGATAGATTCAACGTGTTCTCCACAAGAACTTCTGTAAATAGTGACATCAGATTCAGGCTAAATAAGAGATCATTTGGGCCAACTCTAATCTGCTTGATTTTCTCAGTGAACAGCTGAGAGTTTCTGATGTGATGTTCACTGATGTCCACTATAGCAGTAATCAATTTAGTTAAATATTTGGCTAGTCTGCAGATAGGAGAACAAACAGCGCTAACAATTGGCTTCAATGGAATACCTTCCTTGCGGACTTTATGTAATCTGCACAGCCTAGGAGGTCTATAAGTCTAAGATTTTTGTTTACATCCTCTGCTAGACCAGAATTCTTCAGGAGCTCCACCATTTTTCTGCTGTATGACAGCGATGGGTCCTGTTTCAGGCCATTGTACGTGCTACCTTCAACAATGGTGTCACTTTCCTCTGCCATTTAGTGGTATTAAGAAGAAACGTGGCATTTCCCCTGTCAGCCGTAAGTATCACGAGATCGTCATCTTTCCGAAATGCACAGAATCTCTTTCTCTTTGCTCTGCTGACGTTAGATTTGTGCGGCTTGGGTGAGGCTAAAATGTGACTAGTGGAAAGTCTTGTGAGAGATACTCCACTAATGAACTCCACAACAGGTACAGCGTGTTCATTGTTGTTGTTGTTGTTGTTGTTGTTGTGGTCTTCAGTCCTGAGACTGGTTTGATGCATCTCTCCATGCTACTCTATCCTGTGCAAGCTTCTTCATCTCCCAGTACTTACTGTACCTACATCCTTCAGAATATGCTTAGTGTATTCATCTCTTTGTCTCCCTCTACGATTTTTACCCTCCACGCTGCTCTCCAATGCTAAATTTGTGATCCCTTGATGCCTCAGAACATGTCCTACCAACCGGTCCCTTCTTCTTGTCAAGTTGTGCCACTAACTCCTCTTCTCTCCAATAATATTCAATACCTCCTCATTAGTTATGTTATCTACCCATCTAATCTTCAACATTCTTCTGTAGAACCACATTTCGAAAGTTTCTATTCTCTTCTTGTCCAAACTGTTTATCGTCCATGTTTCACTTCCATACATGGCTACACTCCATACAAATACTTAACGACTTACTGACACTTAAATCTATACTCGATGTTAACAAATTTCTCTTCTTCAGAAACGCTTTCCTTGCCATTGCCAGTCTACATTTTATATCCTCTCTACTTCGACCATCATCAGTTATCTTGCTCCCCAAATAGCAAAACTCCTATACTACTTTAAGTGTCTCATTTCCTAATCTAATTCCCTCAGCATCACCCGACGGCATCACCCGGCTTAGTTTTTAAAAAAAATTATATATCTTGGTTTTTCGTCACCAGATGCTAATTTTTCACTGTGTGGCTTGTTTCTGGTGTGTAGTTAAGATACAGACAGGAAGGGGTCGCTACGTAGACCTGAAAATGATTAAGTAACATCGAAACTAGATATTTTATTTAAAAAATGTGCTATTGAGACGTAAAATTAAAAGGCACTTAAGTTTTTTTTCCAAAGCCGTTCGCTATAACTGATTCTGGACGGAGTCCAAACCACTTGACGATCATGACTGGTGCGCGTTTAAACAAACGATATCGGACCTTTTCAAGTATTTATGCTCATTACAATATGTATGTTAAGAATAAAATACCGCTCTTTTTTAAGGTTTGAGCAACTACAAGTCTTCCTGTATTTTCTAACATCTTTCTAATCATGTCTCTCTGTATAAATAGTCTCTATCTGTATCTACTCGCAACTTTGGCGAACAGCCTCGGAGTGCTTGCAAGATCGTTTATGTCTATCATGAATAGTAATCCTCTATCACCTTTCCTCTGTTGTCTTCTTATGTTTCGTTTGCGCCGAACGAGGTAGCACAGTGGTTAGCACACTGGATTCGATATCGGGAGGACGAGGGTTCAGACCTCGGCTACCATCCAGATTCAAGCGTCCCATGATTTCCCTAAATCCCTGACAGCAAATGCTGGTGTGGTTCCTCTGAACAGGGTACAGCTGATATCCTTCCCCATCCTTTCGTAATCTCAGCTCTTGCTCGGGCTCTAATGACCTCGTCGTCGACGGGACGTTAAGGTCTGATCTTCCTTTCTTAGCTACATTTGTTCTGGACCAGGGATAACCAAGAATTCTGCTTTCACGGGTGCGACTTTCTCTTGCCCGACAAATTTCCCTCTCTTCCATGTTACACAGTCTGAGCATGTGGCTTTGTTTCATGTTTCATATTTCTTAACAACATGATTAACTAACAGAGTAAATTTTAGTGTTACGTAATTATTTTTGGTTCGCTGAAGGCACAGTAAAATTTATATGTGGCACAGCCTTTGGCGTACAGTCAGAGCCAGAGAGCTTCACAGATTTTTTCACTCACGTTGCCATCTAATCGTGACTAATGAGTTTCGTAATAGAAAAAGCTTTCACCCTCATATGTTCATCGAAATTATCGTATGACATTTGCAACCTTAACTCCTCGACAGTTTTAACGTAAAGGAATTTGAGTTTTAAACAGGAATAGCATCTCCACATCCATAGGGGCGCAAATGAAATTGCAAGCGGTGTCGAAAACAGCTCACAGACGATTATAAGATTGGCAGTATTTTCAAACGTTTTGAAACGCCACAATGGATTGTTCAAAATTCCCGTTTTCTTTGGCGCGCCAGTGATTAAGGGAAAAGGACGGTGTTCCTTGTTAGAAGTTGACCTTTCAACACTGAGATTGTGCTTTTAAATGCATCCACTTTCACCACGAAATCATAATTAAGGTGTTTCTCACACTGTGATGTCTTACTGAGAGAAGCCTGCAGCCACTCTATTTAAAACTCAAGGTCTGCAATCTATTCGGTATCTTCTGATTTACGTTCTTACTTTCCTTTCTCCTTCAAAAATTCTAAACAGCGAATCTTAAATGGAAAACACCGTCCAGGATTAGTCTTTGGCTTGGTTTAACCAACGTACTTAGGGGTAATAAGTGACGTCTGCGTACAGTAATGTATAACATCTGCGTACTGTTTGTTCAGTTCCATTAAAATCTGTGGCAACTGACTGTGTAAGAAAGCTTACAACTTCATAAAATTTACTATTCGCACCACCAATCCAGCCACGTGTTGCGTGACTACACATTCAACAAAACGTTCCTTTTGGTTTAAAGAACAATGGATCTCGTACAAATCATCGGTTAATCGTTATAATTTTTAGCTCTCTCTTCACCAAATGAATCTTTAAATTCTTTCCGTATGGTGCTCTAATACCGGTCTTTAGCAAATTTTCGGTAGCTGTCAATTTTGGGAGCATGTAATAGATACTGAGAGTTTTCATCCTTCTCCTTTGTGACTCCCACTCATATTTAAAGGATAGTGACCACAGATCGCCAGACTGTCTCTTTTCTCGGAAACAGCCTCTGACCCTCTGAACGTCCTTTATGCCACGAACAAACAGCAAAGGATGAAGAGCGGTCATACCACGATTCAGCCAATGTGAAGACAGCAGTGTCAACCAAAATTAGCCACATCAAATGCAGAAAGAATCCGTCGCATCGCACTGCTATGTGAAATGTAGCGCTGTACACAGAAGAACCGTGAAGAGGCGAGACGTACCTAGTGGTGGGGAGATTGACCGAGTCTCTGAGCAAATTCATGCAGTGCACTGTGCACGCGTGAAGTTTTGCACGCCATGTCTGACCCTGCTTTTGACGATATCTCCACTCCTGGAACGCCGATCGAATCTTGTGAGATAGCTATTCTGAAAGTCCATAAGGAAGTACCTCGTTTACTGCGTAACGGCCTAGATCGGTATCAAAGGCTTTTCAGAAGTCAAGAAATTCGATCAAGAAACTCAACTTCAACGTAGGCTCCATAAGTTGCAGTCTTCTGCTTCTCAACTGTTGACTGAGCGTGGTTACTGGCGACTGTGGGGGCACACAGTCTGTAATTTGGCGTGCATTATAACAAAATTCGCATAGTGCCCACTGAGTCGCTTATGCAGACTCTATGGTCTGCACAGTTCTTTGTGGGATTCCTTAATCGAATTTGTATGTTGTTATGCCCATTGTCTATGTATAAATCTACGCCCTGGACAAACAGTTTGTCTATACGCAAACAAAACTGCAGACAGGATGTTAAAATTTGATGAAGCCAAGGCCACCACCTCAAAAAACCAGCAATACAAACAAACTGTAGCAATGGTATAAAACAATTGTCAGACGTACTCCTTGTAATACTAGATTGGTGATAATTTTAGAAAAAGGCGATTGACATTCTCTATTATGGAAAGCATCTTTATACTCACAAAAACGGTTTTTTTTAGGCATTGATACTTCCGCAACTAAAGAAATAAACTGGGACACTGCTGCTTTTGCACGAAGCATGTTGCGGAAATCGTTGGTTTTTATGCTGTTTATTAGTTACAATGAAAGAGGGAGACTGTTATGACAAATGTAAAAACTTGGATCATTATTAAAGAGTTTAATTTATATTCTTAATAGATAAATCCAAAGAAAAGGAGAATTAATATTATTAATGTCAAAAATGATAGTTCATAATGAAAAACACCAATAGTAACAGTAATCCGATAATATTTTATTGTATTATCGCACTTTTTTACACAACGTATTCTGGACATTCTTCCAGATCACAGCAGCATAATTTTTTTGTCTTATCAACAGCTTTCTGACAATCATTTATAATTTCACTGGCATTAAATCTTGGGCTCAACATTTTTCTGTAATATCCGAGATCTTCATTTTCCAACCACTGCTGACCGAAGTGGATTGTTAACCATTTATTTTACGTCATTCATTTTTTTCTGTCTCACCTTCATTTCATAAGGATGAATGACATTCAGCCCAAAGTCTTTCGAAGTGCAGTGCTTTTTTGTAATGGGTGCATTACTCCCCTTGCTGTCTTTATCCACAAGTTTTTCTTTCGCTTCACAATTACGTCCATTCTTGTCCCTGCGTATGAATAATAATGAGCATTGACTTATTTTGGAGTGCAAGGTGTTAGGAGTATTAATAGTAGCAGCAGTAGCTGGTTTGAAAGCATGGACTCGAACATTCGTATCAAGATGTAAAACAGTACCATGTAGTCCAGTGGTATCACGACATTCTTCTACTTTCACTATTTTTTGCAGTTTTGTTATTTCCTTTACAATATTACCAAACACACGATCTAGTGGAAGACACGAATGGCCTATAACAGGAGACACAATTTCGACACTGTCTATTAACTTAGGAACTTCTTTATTGTGCCACAGACACAAAATTGTGACGACAATCATATTTTTTTGTCCTGGACAACCATCTGCAATTAGACGCACCATTTCCTTTTCTTCACAATTAAGGTTTAACAATCGACGACTTAACGCAGAGGTAATTACGTTTGATTCTTTACCAAACTCCCTTTCTATCCAAACAAAACTCGTAGCACTGCTTATTTTAAGGATCTAAGGAGCATCCTTGTGTTATGGTGAAGACAAACCTGTATAATTGCTTTCAATAATAAGCTGACTGATCCTGGATCTTAGGCAATGGTAAATTTTTCTCACAATAAAATCGCTATGTCAATAAGTCAGATGTTTTCTCGCGAACAATTTCAAAAAAGGCCTTGGAACGTTTTATATGAATTTGCCTCTGAGCCATCGAATTTCACTTCTCAAAAGGATCCTGAGTCCTCTTAATCCTCTACAACAGACCGATCCGATACATGTGGAACAGTAATCTATTAATGGTCTTCCAAATTCAAGGTTGAACTTCTGATTGAAAATTCTATGAAACAAATATTTGTAACTCTAAGTCTTTTGCAACTGCTTCATTGAACATACCACATAATTGGCAACCGTCAGCTGAGAACTTAAATATTTTCTAATCGATGTTTTAATCCTACAATAATGTGATTCCATTACATTTAGGGACTTTGTAAATTTCATGATGGGATCTAGTTTGGGAGTATACTTCTCGAATTGACGGTCTCCGTCTCTGTTTTTAGAAGGTGAGCAATAAGTTTGTACAAGGCTCTTCACCACGCTTTCAACATGTGTAGGTGTTACCTTGAAAACATTTAAGAAAGTTTTTATTGACAAACCTGTACCACTTCTGAAATGTTGTTGCCAGTACGAGTAATGAAACAAGTCTTGTAATAATTCATCTTAGCATGAGTCTCATTCTTTGGACGCCTTCGTTTCACATCGTGGGTCTTATAGTAGATCATTTTCAAAATACCGTGACACACTTTATCAGGAGCACCACAAAATTTACTGTGGAGTGATTTCAAGTCTTGGATATTCAATGTTCTGTCGAGCAATCCTTCATTATTTTGGTGCTGGTATAAAGGATTCGATGGTTGGCTGTTGAATTTACGTGTAGACAGAAAATTATATGCTTAGTAGTATTGCGTAATCAAATCAAAACTTATATTATGATACAAACCTTGCCGCTTGGCGTTTGTTACATTTACACTGCGACGGATAGGTAACACGCTTCGTATGAAGGAACTTCTTCTGGCTAATGTTCCATCATTAATAATTTTTTGACTTCCATAAATTACGATTAACATTAATAGTAATTTTATACAATACTCAAGTGAACGATATCCACTTACTACATACAGGCCACGGGAACATCAACCCTGTTATCTTGTCATCATCTAAAAGCATTAATAAACCTCTCCTCCTAGCCTTGTCTGACTGACTGTGAAGGAGATGGTTGATTATGCAAGCAGCACCTACTCTTAAATGACATTTCTGCTGGCAAATTGCTTGATTTGCGAGAAACTGTTTTTATCATTGTATTCCCCATAGAAATATTATAATGAACAACAGAAAAGTCACATTGGTAAAAATGGGAGATGACTTGTTTTGATTGTAGTGGACTCCTCTTCATATAAGATTTATATTAAAAAAGAATAGAATTTATATCTTCTTACTCTCACTGGTCATTAGCAAATTGTCAACAGTTTACCTGGTCATGTCAAACGGACATTCTTCCATATGGAATCGCACTTAAACATAGTATCTAATTTGTCATCAGAATGATTAGCTTGTACAGTAATCAGAAAAAAATAATTTTATAAACATAAATTAGGGTTACAGAAAATAAATGCATTGAAGATTTTTTTCTATGCAGTTCTGAGAAAGCCAATTTGTGGTGGTGGCCCTTAAATTGTTTTCCTTGACTTAATTCACAAACTGCACCTTCCGAAGATTTTGCCACTAGTTAAGGCGAAAGAATTATGATGTTTTCCGAACGTAGCCTACTTCTTATGAAAAAGCGATTCTGGTAGCTGGAATCTAACCTTTTCGTCAATGTTGCCCTTTGAGTTCTAGTGGTGTCATTTCCATTGAAAATTTCATCCCATAATAAACAATTCTTTATATCTAGCCGAGAAGTCAAACACGAGTTTTCATAGATTTAGCTTTAAAAATGTTTTAATATAAGCAAATATTTTCAAAAATATTTTCATCTCCTATTTCACGTCTCTAGAGACTGAATTTCGAAAAACTCAGGAACACGTTTTTGTGTTTTTTAAGTTTTTAAATGTCAAATTTCCTTGGCGTAGCTGTAAAACTGTTTTAGTAATTCTTTAATAATAGCTCATTATGAAAATAAACTTTCAACCAGTATTTTACACCCTTAGACGTTGAATTTCCAAAAATACTGAAAGATGTAGTTTGTATTTCTGATCGAGAAACTAAATACCACTTTTCATGGTTATAGTTTCAAAATTGCCTTAACAGTGGCATATTCCGAAAAATCTTTCATCCCCTTTGCTACAATCTCAAGAGTGGAATTTCGTAAAATCCCTTTATAAGATCACCGCAGTCTATGTTTTAATGTAACGAAATATTTTGATAAAAATATTCATCCTGTATTTCACCCCCTTACTCGTCCAATTTCCAAAATCACTGAAACACACACTTTTTATCTCTAATCTAGAGTCCAAATACATATTTTCACAGATTCAGCTTTAAAAATGCGTTTCTAGTAAAATATTTTTATAAAGTATTTCTTCACTTATTTCACTGCTTTAGGGGTTGAATGTCCAGAATCAATGAAACATGTATTTTTTTGTTTCTAACCGAGAAGTTAAAAACGCCTACCAGTATTTACACATGATGCTTTACAATGCCATAGTAGATCGTTAATAATGATTTACTTAGAAGAAGATTCAGCCGCTATCACCCAGTAAGGAGTAGAATTTCAAATAATGATATAACACATGCTTTCTTTCTTTTTTATTTCTGGCAGAGAAACCAAATAAACTTTTCGTAGATATAGCTTCAAAAAGTTTCCAAATTTCCGTAATAGTGACATATCTTCTAAAAACCTTCAATCCCCTGTTAAACCCCTTAGTGGTGGAATTACGAAAAATCCCTTCTGAGGCGGTGTGTGCAGTTTAAGATCAACACAGTCTCCATATTTCCAGATTCTGTCCTTAGCGGTCTGGACTGGTCGATAACGAGTCAGTGAATCAATCAGGACATGTCCTTTTACATACAGAGCTGATGTTCGTTTAACCTAATTGCAATGCAATGGATGATAGCGCAACTTTAATAAGTACAGAAATTTGCATATACTAAATGCAATGTCTCTGGTTCGTGCAGTACTGCAGTGAAGCTTCAGCGAAGTACGGCTTGTTTCATCAAGGGACTGTTTAATAAGAGCAAGAGGGCTCCAGAGGTGCTCAACGAACTCCAGTCGCAGACGCTACAAGAGAGGTGTTGAGTATCACAGAGACGTTTAGTGCTCAGATGCCGAGAGCGTATGTTGGAGGACAAGTTTCTCACAGTTTGAATAACTGTTGGGTTCTAGATGCGTAAGTGGTGTTAAAATTTCTCTCAGCTATCAAAAAACGTTTCTGATTGACAAACTCAACAAAAGATGTATCAAAACCTCATTACTGCCACATTCCAATCGTTTTCTTCTCCAGATCTTGCATTCAACACCCCTTTATTGAAGGTTTTCTGACGTATGTAAACGCATTTACTTCGCGGAGAAACTGGTTATCATCACGTGCTTAGCAGTCCCCATATTATGTATGCTCCAACCAGTGTCTGAGAGAGCGAACCGTACCACTGCCGCTGTTGTCAAAGAAGGATAATTACGGGTGTGAGTACAGCACAGTATCCATGAGAAAAAGCGCGTGCCACTGTCTAAGCTTTGGCCTCCTCAGTGAGTTAAATTTTCTTCCAGCTACCTAGTAGCTTCTCGTTTTACACATGCTTCATATCATCGCATCATTTACAAATTGATCATTTCTCGCTAAATCTCTTCCAGTAACTTAAAAACACCCGCCACATTATGCGTTACATTTCTTCTTTAGTCATCCACGAACCTAGGAGGCCACCGGCGATGAAAGTGACCGAGGGAGGTGGCGCAGTGGTTAGCACACTGGACTCGCATTCGGGAGGACGACGGTTCAATCCCGCGTCCTACCACCCTGACAGGTTTTCCGTGATTTCCCTGAATCTCTCCAGGCAAATTCCGGGATGGGTCCTTTGAAAGGGTACGGCCGACTTCCTTCCCTGTCCTTCCCCAATCCGATGAAACCGATGATCTCACTGTTTGGTCTCTTCACCCAAACAATTCAACCCAACCCAACCGGCGACGAAGTTCATCCTCTGCTAGAGAAATTCTCTAAGCAGCTCCGACGTTACCTGAAAGACACGATTCCAGAACGCTGGATTGGAAGAGACGAACTTCATCGCCGGCGGCCTCCCAGGTCTCCAGGTCTCACAACTTGTGACTTCTATCTGTGGAGTCACATAAAAGACCGCGTTTTTATCCCCTCACCACCCCGCCTCACACCCACCCACGCCAATTACTGTTGAAAGTCTGACATCGTATTGTTAAAGATTTAAACTCGATAGTGAGGGAGCAGCTTCCTCGTTTTTTTTTTTTTTTTTTTGTCATCAGTCTATCAGTCTGCTGACTGGTATGATGCGGCCCGCCACGAATTCCTTTCCTGTGCTAACCTCTTCATCTCAGAGTAGCACTTGCAACCTACGTCCTCAATTATTTGCTTGACGTATTCCAATCTCTGTCTTCCTCTACAGTTTTGCCCTCTACAGCTCCCTCTAGTACCATGGAAGTCATTCCCTCATGTCTTAGCAGATCCATGGATGTCATTCCCTCATGTCTTAGCAGGTGTCCTATCATCCTGTCCCTTCTCCTTATCAGTGTTTTCCACATATTCCTTTCCTCTCCGATTTTGCGTAGAACCTCCTCATTCCTTACCTTATCAGCAGATCATTTAATTCTTCTTCACTTTCACTCAGGATAGCAATGTCATCAGCGAATCGTATCATTAATATCCTTTCACCTTGCATTTTAATTCCACGCCTGAACCTTTCTTTTATTTCCATCATTGCTTCCTCGATGTACAGATTGAAGAGTAGGGGTGAAAGGCTACAGCCTTGTCTTACACCCTTCTTAATACGAGCACTTCGTTCTTGATCGTCCACTCTTATTATTCCCTCTTGGTTGTTGTACATATTCTATATGACCCGTCTCTCCCTATAGCTTACCCTTACTTTTTTCAGAATCTCGAACAGCTTGCACCATTTTATATTGTCGAACGCTTTTTCCAGGTCGACAAATCCTATGAAAGTGTCCTGATTTTTCTTTATCCTAGCTTCCATTATTAGCTGTAACGTCAGAATTGCCTCTCTCGTCCCTTTACTTTTCCTAAAGCCAAACTGATAGTCACCTAGCGCATTCTCAATTTTCTTTTCCATTCTTCTGTATACTATTCTTGCAAGCAGCTTCGATGCGTGAGCTGTTAAGCTCATTGTGCCTCCTCCTATGTGGCAGGAAATGACTCACCGCTTTGATATTTGTCGTGTAACACATGGTGCTGACATTGAATGCATAGATATTAGAACTTTTCTCTTTACAGGAACGCTGGAATTGTGTTTCTATTTTTTTGAAATTTGGAAGCAACAAATGATTGAAATCTCTTTCTCCTTTTTGAATAGCTCCGTTCACCACAAAGCACTGATGAATAATTCAGTAACTTTAAAATATTTTGAAAGAACTTTATGAAACAATTACTAAATTTATTAAACTATTTTACAGGCATCCTTACTGGCGCAAAGTTTGTAGTGCTCGAAAGTGCCCTCTCTGGATGTTCCTAAATGTATCAAATAAAACATTGACGAAGACATTATAGTTAAAAAATTGAAAAGAGCTTTAAAAGATCCAAAAATATTTTCTCGTCCTTCCATTTGGCGATCATAGAGCCAGTAGCGCTCAGCGCTGAATACTGCCCTCTCTGGACAGAGATAATTCATACAGAAAAATCTTCCTAAGTACGACATACAACAGTGAGAACTTAATATCATTACACTTTAAAAGAAACGTAGAAAATTCTTAAGTTTCCTCTTATTTGGGGTTCCCAGAGTTACTAATGTGCCAAGCCGAAGTGTCCTCTGCTCTGACCATTTCGCAGTGTGCTGAGTGCGGCCGCAGATGATTTTGTTAGAGGATCCTATTCTGTCTAAGTCATTAGGGGTCTTCAAGATTTCCGAACTTAAATTTTAAACCATTTGTAATTTGCACCAATTGCAACTATAAAATAATTTTTAGCAATAGATCTGAAGATAGGCAACTGGCCCGAACACGAGCATACGAGAATGAAGTAAAACGATCGGGAATTGAATGTAGACACTTTTTCATTTATGTATACTCAAATATCTTTCGTTTTTATGGTCCTGAAAATACAGTTGAGATAAGAGCTTCGTTGTAATAAAGAAAATAAGTGTTACATCTAAAAATTGTATGAGCAGAATTGGAAGGTGCACGTTCAGCGAGCAATTTACCAGTGACATGGGCGTAGGTGTTGCCAGAGAGGCCCAAGAGTTTTTAACGAAATTTTACCTTAAGTGCAGACTGCATGCTGACACTGTCCAGAGACAGATACAACTACCTTCGTTCTGCGCACACTGCGAAGCTGGTGTGGACGCACGAGAGACGTCGTGCGTCGCTAGACAGAGGCGCAGCACTCAGACAGGGAACGTGATGTGCTGCGTCGCTACCAAGAAGGAGGTCGTCGCGACTCTAGGCAGTCATTTTAATTAGCCCGGCAGAAGATGTGCGCAGCAGCGGACGTGTCGAGGCAGGCGACGCCCGTAAAAAGTAATGTCTGCTCAGAGTTGTCCGTGGAGACCCACCAGAACAGCGCCGTTCTCAAGTCGACGCAGCGCCTCGTAGCCACATTTACACCTGTCGTAACGTTCGCGTTAGTCGTTGCTAGGTAACAGGCAGACGATCGTTTAACCGGCTTCCAGATACTGACGCGTTTATTAAACATGTACATCTGTTAATAGTAATGTTTCTCAATATGTACAACAATATGGAAACACCGCAAGGAATGTATGCTTGAACATAAATGCAGCTCGTAGCCAAATCTGCAGGTTGTGCTGTTCCATCTGACTATGAACGGCAGCTGTGCGATGCTCTCAATACGTTGCTCCTGTCATTCTAGACCAGAGCGGTGTTTCGTGTAGCTGCGAATGAAATATGTCAGAACTAAGTAACTTCGAACGTGGGCCAAATTGTTGGAACTTTTTTGGAAATTTGTGGAAAACTTCTAAGTGGCCAAACTGCTGAGGTCATCGGTCTCTAGGCTTACGCACTAACTTAAGCTAACTTACGCTAGGGAGAACACACTCACTAATGCCCGAGGGAGGTCTCGAACCTCCTCCAACGGTGTTGGGGGAGGGGGGGGGGGCGGTGAAAACGTGACAAGACGCCTAGACCGCGCCGCAAAATTTTGGTCCTCGTATGGTGGACGCGAGCGTAACCAAGCTACCGGTAACCAAAGTGTTTAGTGCTTCAGTTGGGAAGAGCACACCACAGAACTGCAGAAACGCCTTAACTAATCTGTATTTGCAATTCGAGTGTTAGCAGACATAGGCGACATAGAAATGAAAAAGTTTGCATACTTTGCCTACTTTCATTCCATAATGTCATATGGTATAATATTTTGGGGTAACTCTTCAAGTCAAACAAAAGTTTTCAGAGTGCAAAAGCGTGTAATACGTATTATTTGTGGTGTAAATTCACTGACGTCCTGTTCTCAGTATATTTACTCCTTAATGAAATTTGTCGTAAATAACATATGTCTTTTTCCAACAAACAGCTCAGTACATACATACAATACCAGGAACACAAGTGATCTGCACAAGGACTTAAAAGCACTTACTTTAGTTAAAAAAGGAGTCCACTACTCAGGAACACCCATCTTCAATAATTTGCCAGCAAACATAAAAAATTTAGTTACAAATAAAGATCAGTTTAAAAGGAGCCTGAAAGATTTACCAGTGGCCAACTCCTTCTACTCCACTGACGAATTTTTTGATAGAAACAAATGATGTGTTGTATATACTCATACTGTTAGTATTGTTATTTCGGCTTACAAAATGATGTACTGTATATACTCATACTATTAGTATTGTTATTTCAGCTTAAAAAAAAATTGACATTTTCCACATCTACGAGGATCTCCTCAACACGGATCTATGGAGCGGAAAACTAATCTAATCTAACCGTATCGAAGATCTATACCGCATACAGGGAAACTAGGAAACATCTTCCGCTAAGACACAACCTACGACGAATGTGTGTCTTTAGTGATGGTGACTGAGTCATTCAACAGGATTGTGACGAAAAATAAGAGACAACTGCCAAAGTCATTGCAGAACTGAATGTCACGTTGTTGAACACTGTCAGCATCAAAACAACAATACGAAGGAAGCTCCATAACCGGAGAATTGCAGGGCTGTCTGGAATTCTAAACCCGCTCATCGCTGACGGTAATGCCCGTAAGAGGAACACGTGGTTCCGAAGTCATACAACCTGGAATATCGAGCAATGGAAGAAAGTAATTTGGTCGGACGAGTCTTGCTTCACCTTTTCTGCAGCTCCTGGCAGAGTTTACGTCCCAAGAGTCAAACATGACCTGGGGTCGGTGATGATTTGGGCAGCCATATCATAGTATTCCATGGAGCACATGGTTACTCTGCAAATTCGCATTACTGCCAAGGATAATGTAACAGTTTTGTCTGATCTGATCCTGATCATGGTATAGTATTTATTCCCCAGTGGTAATGCTGTGTTCCATGGCGACATGGCCCCTATTCACATAGCTCACATCTTGCAGAAGCGGATGATTTTAGCACGTGGATGAATTTTTGGAAGACTGCTGGCCACCAGTCACCATATCTCAATATCACTGGCAGTTTCCGGTCTACTTTCGAGAGAAGGGTGTAAGATTGCTATCCACCTCCAACACCGTTACCTGAAGTCGCTGCTATTTTACATGAAGAATGGTACAAGATTCCTTTTGAAACTATACAGAACTTGTAAGTATCTATTCCGAGACGGGTGGAAGCTGTTTTGAACGCAAACGGTTTTCCTACATCGTATTTGTCTTTGAAATATGTTTTGTTTTTGATTTGTCCGTATTTTTTCCACTCCTGGTATCTGTGTTTACAGTAAGTTGTTATCATCAGGCCACTTACATTTCCTTTATTTGGAGTTTTAATTATTACTAAGACGAAATCATTATAATATTCACTCGAACAGTGACTTACAGCTATAGGTTGTTACCACGGCCGCAGTATGGAGCTTGAGATTATGGTGCGTATGAGCGTATGGTGCTTACAGCGGGTCGCTGCTGCAGAGAGCGGATGGCAAGGTGACGTGTTAGCTTGCACGCTGATCGGAAATGACTCGAATCCTCTGTACGAAGAGTGTGTAATTAGAAATACTAATAAAAACAACTCATTCTTGACGCACAAAAGTCAGCTGATGCCTTTCAATCATTGGCCATAATTGTAGCGTTATTCCTCTGCAGCAAACTCATTTTGCTGAATCAATGACGGAGAAATAATCAACTGTGATTACTTGATGCAGCACGAAACAGTACGTCGTTGTATAGAAGACATCATAAAAGGCCAAGTTAGCCAACCGGCGCTTGGACATGAACGAGGTAAGATTTTAGAGATAGCTGCCTTTTGAACGTCTTACTTAGGCGATGGTCAACAGCATGTACAAATTTAAAAAAAAGTGGGTAACGCTGTGTTGCCTAACATAATATTACTTTTTATTTTGCTACCGGTTTCGGTTCTGGACCATCATCAACGGCAGCTGTACAACATACAAAAGCAGACAAAGTGACAACGCTAAACGAAAGAAAAACAAACAGGATAAAACGTTAAACCGACCAGAATTCTCACGAAAATTATCACAGATACATCACATGCTTTAACATAACATATTACAGAAAAACATAACTAGCAAGAAAAATCATAAACTGTGACAAGATCATAATATGATGGCACATTGGCACATGGATAAAATGTAATGTACAGCAATACAAGTCGAAGAAATTTAGTCAAAGATGACAGTCCTGACTGAAACCAAAGGAGTTGCAATTAAATACATCTATGATCATCAGAGTACAAAACGTAAGTATTAACAGCTGTACACTTGATTGATATTGCAAAAAAACAACACCAATAGACTAAAATATAAAGTAACATATAAACTGGATTGAAAAATGTAAGAATGTGTAATCTTTTACAGTCATTTTAAAGAATGTAAGGAAGAAAAATGCAAGGTACAGAGCAATCCATGAAATTAAAATCAGTTAAGCCATGTCTGACGAAAATACACATTAAATTAAATTAATACGAACGAAATATAAGTTTTAAAAGTGATGGAAAATACAAAAGGAAAGTAGAATATGTAGATGCAAAACATCTAAAATTTTGTGCATACTCTACAATCTAACCAAAAATTTCACGAAGAATCATGGTATACATCTTAACAGTCGCACATTAAAGCAAATCAGACGTAACGGACATTCCTGTCCAAGTAGCACCTCCGCTTTAAGGGTATGATTATGTTCTTTCCAGAAGAAACAGAGCTTTTGCAAGTAGGATTATTCATATAGAAAATGTTCTCAATGAGTAGGTGCAACTGAAAAAAATAGAAGTTGCTTCCACAGTTTCCCCGAGAGTTTTAAATATATGAGTGCATCTTCTTATACTACAACTCTCATCGGTACTCCCCATCCCCCTTGCCCTTACCCACTTTTTCGCTTCTTAGCTTATAGGTCTTTTTCATATAGATGTTTTAATTTGACTTATTATCATCCTCGAGGGCTACACCTAATGAATGATATTTTTAATTCTTACTTTTATTAGTTTTCGTGATACCTAATAGGGCGAATAGTGTGTGAATTGATTTACACGTAATTCACATATTCTCTGTCATTTTTTACTTTTATACTGGGTGAGTTACCAACTATTGCCACCTAGAATAACTAGGAAATTATGGTAGTAGCTGAAAATTTGTGGGAAAAATGTTGCATGGGACAACGGGAGCCATAATATGACGTTGGTTTTTTGTTGCTAGGTGGGGTCGTGTCGGAGATATGAAGGTCAAATTTGTTTTTTTTTAAATGGGATGCTATAGTTTGGTACTTATTTTCTGATAGCGGCCACCGAGACGAATCCAGTGATGTGCAACAGTAAGGTCTTTGAAGGTCATCGAAGTTCAAAAAGGTCGCATGGACGTCCATTTACGGAAGGTGTTCGAAGAGATGACCATTGATATCAGTGAAGTGCTGCAATCTTCTTAACATGGAGTAAGTGGTATTCCCTATCACTTCGGTTGTAAGGTGTCAGGCAAATCCAACACCTTCCATGAAAACCCTGACATGATAAGCAAATCCAGTAGAATGTCACATAACTCCGAATAAATCGTGACATTAAATTAACCAAGGAAATACGAGTAACGAGTGAGCAAATGGAATACCACAGACTAACACAGGAATGCCTAAATGCATGTCATACCTTCCCACCGTGAGACAGACGCAGTTCCGAGGGGAGAAAAGAGAACAGAAGCCGAGAGCAGAACCGTGTTAAGCTAGAAGGCCCTACGATAAGGGACGGACTGGACACCCACGTCGCCGCTAGGACCCCCCCCCCCCCCCCAACCCATGTTAAAAGCTAGAGCCCTCCAGAAGAACAGTATAGATCTTACGATATCACAAAAAGGACCACACCAGTTGCAAGTTTTAGCGTGAGACTTTTTCGCGTCTCTGTTACGTTGCAAACTTTAGAAACATTGCCCCACCACGAAAAGTATAACGTTTCTCATTGGATAGACAGAATTTTTGTAGGCAGAGCTTACGGTTAACATTGAGACCCTGACTGGTCAGATGAAAACATAGCCTGACAGTTTTTTTAAACCAACTTCGGTAAATTGCAGTAAGGAGAAGTTAGTAGAGTTGCTTCCGAGACGGCGAGGTGAGTGGAGCTGTGCTGCCCTCCGCCCCCTGACGAACACCGACAAGGTAATGAACGCACGCGATGCCGCATAACAGCGCATAAAGCTTCACTCACAACCGCAGAAGTCTCATCTGTTACACCCCCTTTTTTGCGTAATACTAGTGTCGATCGTCAATTAAAGCTCATGGTGTTCACATTTGCCACTTGAAGTAAAAATCTGAAACGCGATGATTTTTCTGTTATATAGTTATTGAGAAGCCACATCAGCCACTGTAATTTACGACAAGTTAGATAAGTAATTAAAGATAATTGAAGGTCACTGTAGATCATTTTGATAGTTTTATCTCTTGTGAAACTTAATTTAAACCTAGATTATAGATGTGATATGGCATAGGTCATCCTTCGATCCATTGTAGAACTTGTAAACCCATTCAGGGAATATTCGTTCACATTTTTGTTGAACGCAGTTGGTTTTTACCATCCTATATTAAAACATTTCCTTTAATCAATAGTGCAATTTATAAACAATGTTTTGTGAGTAGAATAAAATTTCCAATGGTAAACTTGACTGCTTTTTCGACGATATTTTACCAGCTAACTAAAAATAGGAAAGCCTTGAACCCCTTCCATTAAATTTGGTTAGTATTAAGATTCTTTTACAGGGAGTGCAGTGGAGCTGACGCTGAAATCATTTAGTATTTGGTCATATCATCGCTAGTCTCACTGAACTCTTCTGAACTCTACATGTCATGTGTGGTCTGGCGTCTCCTTACCAGCAACAGGTCCCAGGTTCAAACTAGTCAATTCCCTAAAAAACACGCTCAGAGCGTCGTTGCGCCAAAGTGGTAGGGAGACACGATATAGAACAAACAGACACCACACAGAATGTTAGACGTTACTTATCGAAACACTTGCTCTGGCAATTCTCTCTCGTATATCGTGAAAATAGCAAATATTCACCGAATAAGTGCATCCGTCTAACGTGCCATTGGCATGTAAACACCTTTCGACGGTTGCACAATACAATACTAATAGGAACGGTAAGACTAGTATCGTCGACTCAAGCGAATGTGAATGATGTATACCTTCGAAGAACAAGCCGATATGTTTCTCAATTACGGAGAATGCCAACGAAAGTTAGTGAGAGCTAGAGACTTATAAGCTTAGATATTCTCAATGTACTCGCCCTACACGTCGTATATTTAAACATCTGTATGATAAATTGAGAACAACTAAATCTTTAACGCATCGGAAACATATCCGGCAAAGTAAAGTTACTAACAAGGAAACAGAAATTGGTACTCTTTCCATTGTGGTTCGAGATTCTTATGTTAGTTCGCGTCAAGTCGCAACTGAATCTGACATGAGCAGGAGTATTGTTGATCGTGTTCTGCATCGCCATAAATATCATCCTTACCAGATCAGTTTCCACCAAGAATTAACTGGTACGGATTGTATTCGTCGCATTGAATTCTGTCGATGGGCTCAACTTCAAATTTCAGAGGGACGACACACTTATTAATTTGATTTAATTTCATGACTAGACTACAGTCACGAACCACGCAAATGTTAATTTGCATAAGGTGCATTACTGGGCAACTGAAAATCCATGTTGGCTGCAGCAAGTTGCGCACCAAAAGCCGTGGTCTGTGAATGTTTGTTGTGGGATCCTGGAGGACAGATTTATAAGCCCCATTTTCATCGAGGGACATCTTAATGAAAAAGAAGTACACTACATTCCTTCAAGAAATATTAGGTTTGTTACTGGAAGAAATACCTTTAGGGATAAGGAACAGAATGTGGCATGAACACTATGGGTGTCAGGCACATTACTCGCTGATGGCTAGAAGTGGATTGCAGAGACAATTCCCAAATCGTTGGATTGGAAGCAGAGGAGATGTGTCGTGGCCGGCTCGTTCACCAGACTTGACAACGCTGGATTTTTTTCTTGTGAGGTTTCGTAAAAGACATTGTTTATAAAGACTTTCCAACTATACTTGAAGATAAGCGAGAGAGAATTGTCAGAGCATATGTTTCGATAAGTGCCGATATCATAAGGAATACCACTTAATTCATGATAAGAATATTGTAACGCTGCATTGATACCAATGACCATGACTTCGAACACCTTCTGTAAATGGACGTTCATGCCACCTTTTTGAACTTCGTAGACCTTCAAAGATCTTACTGTTACACATCATTAGAGTCATCTCGATAGCCGCTGTCAGAGAATGATTACCAAACTATAGCATCCCACCTAAAAAACGAAGTTGACCTCCATATCTCTGAAGCGACTCCACCTAGCAACAAAAAACCAACGTCATATTATGACCCCAGTTGTCCCATGCAACTTTTGTCCAACAAATTTTTCGGGTCCTATTATACTTTTGGAGTTATTCTTGGTGGCAATTGTTAGTGACTCACCCTGTATTTTTCATCATTGCAAACCCAAAATTATAGTCGTTTAATGCACCGCCTTTGATGCACAAGTATTGTTTTTTTTTCTTTTAAGCCTTCACCTTCCTTCTTCACCATCCCCATCCCAGTACCATGTACGTTAGACCGGCTATAATTATTATGCCATCTGTTTTTAACATTTCTGGAAGTTCTGTAGTTTCGTAAGGGCAGTGTCCCTCAGTTATTTACTTTTGTAACATATTATGATAATATTACTTTTTTTTACTTTAAGACTTGGTAAATTTTGTTATACATTCAGTTCCTTTCCCTTAATCCCTCCCTATAAACACTCCAACAGCCGAACTATATTTTATTATTTTCACAGCGTGTTTAACATCAGGATTAAAAGTTTCCTCTTATTTTTTCCCATTGTATCCCTCCTTTTGCCAATTAAAAAAAGAATATTGTCTTATGATGTGATTATTTCTCTGTATTTTCATTCTACAATCGAGTATTGTTCTCACTTTGTTAATTTTCTCCTATATGCTGTTTTTTTGTGCTTATGACACTGTAGTTATATTTATGAAATATGTTTAAGCAACGTGTTACAGTGTAGATTCTTACCATATCTCTTTATTATTTTTTGTCTGTATGATAAACAGAATTTTAATTTAATTTGTGATTGTTTAGACATTCGGATGACATATTTTTCTAACGAATGTGTAACAGTTTAGAAATATACCATTGTTCTACATCTTTTTGGTTGGTTTGTGGCTTATGCTAAAATTTTAGATGTATTGCATCTACATATTCAACTTTCCTTTCGTACTTTCCGCCACTCCTAAAAATTGTATTTCCTTCGCATTAATTTAATGTGTGTTTTCGTCACATGTGGCGTAAGTGATTTTCATTTCTTGGAGTGATCTGTAGCTTGTATTTTACATGGTTAAATTTTTTGACTTGATTGTAAAAAATTGTATATTCTTACATTCATCAAGCCTGTTTATCTCTTAGTTCATATTATTCTTAATTAGTGTTTTTGTGTAATATCAATCAAGTGTGCAACTTTTTAATACTTCAGTTTCGTAATTGAGTGTCAAAGAAGAATTTAATGGAAACTTCTTTGGTTTCGATCAAGATTGTCATCTTTGACTGAAGTTCTTTGACTTGTATTGCTCTACATCACCTGTATCCTTGTGTCAATGTGCCATAATATTTTTATCTTGTTACAATTTACGACTTTTCTTGGCACTTACGTTTTTCTGTGGTAACTTAAATTTGTTCTTATTTCGTTTGTCCGATTTTGCATGTTGCACACCTGCCATTGATGATCGTCCAGAACCGAATCCGGTACAAAATAAAAAAAAAATAGCAAAGCACATGGATTATGTGTCAGCTTCCAGCTGACAATGTCAGAGGCCAAGTGTGAGATTTATGTTGCAAACGTTAGTGCAGACTAATGGTGTCACCTTTAGTTGATGAGTTATCTTTTTGATGGACTGACTTTTTGATCATTTTCCTGCCATATTTAATGGAATGTTCCCCTGCACCATGATCATCATCAGAAATCAGTAACTACACAGTTGGCCAAGCCAGCGTTACCTCTATTCTCTGAAATATTATCTTTCATTCATTTAATATTTTACTGTTTAATTTCCTGATGTCGTTGCAACACTCTTTGTTAGCGGTTTGTTAGCGGATTTACTGTCCACAATATGTCTGAAAACTTCACATCATAAAACGTGACCCATATTTAAAAATAAATAAATAAATAAGCTACACAACATTAAGTGTGGCGCTCTTGAACCCACATCCGCATGGCAGTCACTAGATCCTAATCAGTGTGAGCAGTAATATCTTATAGCCCGCCCAGTTAGCCGTGAGGTCTAACGCACGGCTTTCCAGGTGGGAAGGAGCGCCTGGTCCCCGACACGGATCGACCCGGCGGACTTGCGTCGAGGTCTGGTGTGCCGGGCAGTCTGTGGATGGCTTTTTAGGCGGTTTTCCATCCGCCTCGGCGAATGCGGTCTGGTTTCCCTTAATCCGCCTCAGCTACACTATGTCAGCGGTTTCTGCGCAAACAAGTTCTCCACGTACTCGTGCACCATAATTACTCAGCCACACAAACATAGGGGTTACCCTCGTCTGGTGTGAGACGTTCCCTGGGGGGATCCACGGGGGGCCGAACCGCATAATAACCCTGAAAGAGTGGTTCGGTGTGGGGCGGCGGAGGGGTGAAGTGGGCTGCGGTAGTCGTAGTGGGGTTGCGGACCACTGCGGCTGCGGCGGGGACGGAGCCTCTCTGTCGTTTCTAGGTACCCGGTTAACATACAATACAATACAATGCAATATCTTATAACTATGAACCACACTCTCAATAGGCCACGATCCTGCTGCTGCCGAATTTCAGCACGAGCTGGAAGACGTTTCCCCTTCTTATACGACGTGCAATACGATTTTATCACAAATAATCAGTATGCGCATGAAATTTCCAAAGGAGAATTCCGCGGTGTGATCTTTCCTTATGCAGGGTATAACAGGCATGATTGCGGATATTTCTGTTTGTGACTGAAGACAATATACCGATGAGTTACATCAGTATTAACTCAATTTTTAGACTAATAATTATAGATATTAGGTGTAGTATGTTTTCAGATTGGTTAGTACTTACAAGCAGTAAGGCAAGAGCAAGCCATTAATGTTTAATTTGCCCTGGGCAGCATGTCGTGTGTTGAAGTGTGAACACATGGACGCAACACGGCTAGTCTGTAGTGAAAGAGTTAGTCAACTTAGAAGTGCTGTAACCACCTTGCAGAAAACACGAGATCGTAATTTTTGTGATTTGTTTGTGGGAAAGCTTTTCGACGCAGAGACAGAACAACCAACACACTGGTGTCACATGTAAGGATATCTGCTCTTATACCCATTCCACACTGTATGTACAGTGTCATTCCTATCTAATATTTTACATGGTTGCACTGAAATGCTAATCACTTGCAGATTAAAGAATGTAGTAGATTTCATGGAGATTTAACGTTTGTTGTGCAGTATCCTGCCCACTCGTCTAACATAGGCTACCTAGGATGCTGTTTCCTCTGATCGCTAGACAACAATTAAGGCAAATCGTATTAATGGAGTATATTGCAGTAAGTTAAATTGACAATAGTTAACTTTGTGTTTCCACAAAAGAGCTCTCGCAAGCAAATGGCAACATGCAAATAATCAATGTCCATCGGTATATACAATTTCAATGCAAGCCAAACAATTCATAGTTCATAAGTCACTGCTGTAGCGTTTGTATGACGGCTCGTCTTCTGCTCCGGCCGCGGTTAGGCGGCACGGTGCTTTTATTCTCTTGGTACAGATGTCGCTCCAGTCGGGCTGTCTTCATAGTAGCTTCATATAGCTGACATCGTGTCACAGCTCTCTCTGCTGTGACATTCCAGGGGCCCTATTCTGTATCGTTCATACCGATCGGTGTAGTAGGTTAGTCTCGGTAGTGACGTTGTGGTGTCACCGCCAGACACCACACTTGCTAGGTGGTAGTTTTAAATCGGCCGCGGTCCATTAGTACATGTCGGACTCGCTTGTCGCCACTCTGTGATCGCAGACCGAGCGCCACCACAAGGCAGGTCTCGAGATACGGACTAGCACTCGCCCCAGTTGTACGGGCGACGTAGCTGGCGATGCACACCGACGAAGCCTCGCTCATTTGCAGAGCAGATAGAATAGCCTTCAGCTAAGTCAATGGCTACGACCTAGCAAGACGCCATTAGCAACATTGCATGTATCTAAAGAGTCTCACTTGTATCGCCACAATCTCCAGATGTACCACAAGGATGGATTAAAGTTAAGTATTCCAGAAGCTACGTACTTTTCTTTATAGCATTCATTACGTATCCTGTTTCAGACCTCACGCCCTCCTGCTTTAGCTTAGCGCGTGCCTTTCGGCTTCCTCTCATTGTGTCTAGGCTTTCTTGTCTAGACACAACAGACGTCATTTTCGGTTCTTTATCCAAATATCCTATTCAGTAAGTTTCTGAGACCTGCGATACGAAAGGACACGGGTTGGCGCATGGATGGGTGCAATTTTTTTTTTCCCTCTTCGTGTATGCAACACGTTCTGAGACATTGTTGTTCGTGTAAGTTGTGATTTTTCTGCAATATTCGTTATTACTTACATGTAAGAGCGCACTTCCTCAGTAATGATTTCGTGATTTCTGCGTGTTTAAAAAGGAAATATGAAATTGCTGGAGATGAAATTGCTGTGGGTGAAACAACCAACAGTGACCTTTATATTTTTTCTTGTCAGAAATAACTCACTTTTTCCGAATATGTAGCAATGTCCGAGTATGCAGTTAGAAATCTAAGAACACAGCTTAAATTACTAGGACTGTAACTAGCAGCAGTTATCTTCATAATCTTGCTTGTCACGACTATGTATCTGCGATCGAATGCAAAACAACAGCGGACAGAGATGAAAGATTTCCGCCGTAAGATTTTTAGACTGTAGCACCATATACGAAACTTTTTCATTCATGAGATGCATGTTATAAACTTCGATGAACTGTAGGAGTTCTCGAAAATGCGTTTCTTCAGTTTTGTTTTTAAGACCCAAATCGTTGACGTATCATAGAGGGAAGTGGGCTACTTAATCATTTGGATATCTAGGAGCGATTTATAACCACATTCTGTTTATCTTCTTATTCTTTGAAACTCTCAGAATCAATTTTTGGGGTGTTTTTAAAGATGTATTAGTACAATGTGGTACTACACACTATTCCTAACTCATTTTCCGAAACATAAAATCCAAAACACGATGTCAGCGTGAATTAGAATAAGATGACATAATGCTGCATTTACGACAATCTGTAGAATACAATCAAATACGCTATCGTTAATATGCATGCATGGAAACATGCGGTCAGGGAAACTGTAAAAATTTCTATGCATTTCAGCTGAGAAACATGGAAATGGATATACTGCGCCTGATGCTGTTAAGGAGGAGGCAAGAGCGATGAAGGCAGGCACGTCAGCTCGATGGAATGCGGCGTCGCGGATTATGGCAACGTAAACGCAATTTTCGGTACTTTGAAGAATAGCTCGTCTGTGTCATCTGTTACCCACTTTGTGTGCATGGCGCTGTGCGTGTTGAGTGCGCATGCGCGGATCTGCGGCCGCTTGCTTTTGATTGGCTTGCGCGATGCGAACCGACAACAGCTCTCCGGTTCTCTGGAACCGAACGGTATCGCTTCCGAAATGCATACCGAATAAGGCAGGGGCTCTAATTCGAGTTCTAGACCGTTCGGTACTCTTGAGTACTGAAACGATCGGCAAAATGGCGGAAAGATACAGAATAGCCACCCAGGCAGTAGTGCTGGCGCTGGTCGTTACGCCGGAGCATGTTGCATGGCGTATTCTTGGTACGCCAACTTTAACGGGCACCAGAGTATTAATGGAACTAAAGAATGAGAAAAATCAAATCAAAAACTAAACTCCATAACAATACGTTGCTATGTGCTGGCAAACGCACGCAATCTTTCGACAAAGGTGCTAGAGAGCTGCTATAAAGCATGAATGAAGCCAAAAGTAGTGTAAGGAGGGCGATGCGTGAAACGCTCAGCGAATCCGGAAGGAAAATCCTATTTATCGACTCGCTCTTTTTCTAGGAGCAGCATGCTGTAGGTCTCTGGAGGAGCGAAGTGTCCCCAGTGACTGAAAAAAAGGCTCATTACCGTTTCCAAATATGGTCGTCGGACAGACGCAAAAATTAATAGGCCTATATCTTTGACGTCGATATTTTGCAAAATTTTGGAACATGTTTTATGCTCGGGCATATGACATTTCTGGAGGCTAAAAGTCTCCTCTGTAGTAATCATGTGTTCCGAAATCAATGATCGAGTGAAACCCAGATCTGTTGCTCCACGAGACCCAGAAAGCAGTAGATATAGGCATACAAGTTCGAAAAGCGTCCCTTGACTCCTAGAAGGTGTTAGGGAAAGTTACACACTGTCGCCTCCCAAGAAGAGCAGCACATTTCGTTGCACGTTCGTATAGCAAGCGTGAAAGCGTCATGTAGATGCTCAAACCATGCGGTGGCAGGCGCTATAAGAGGGCCGTTTTGCATTACGATGTGCGATACTGTTGAAGTTCCGAGAGCATACGGTACCTTCCCAGAAGTGTCACTCAGCACATTGTTTCCTCCTGCCTACATTGCGCGAAAAGAGCGTGAGGAAAAGATTAGAGAGATCGAAGTCCACACATAGGCTGTTACAACGGTGCCATAAAAAAATTATATATATATATATATATATATATATATATATATATATATATATATATATATATATATATATACATAACTTTTAATTTATCAGCATGAATTTTTCTTTTGTCAGAGCATGATTCTTTCTCTCAGGGATATTATTTTTCTTGTCACTTTTACTTACGTGCATAAGTAAATATGAAACGGGTTCTTGAAGGGCCGCTGTTATTCATGTACCAACTTTAGATTTCGAACGTGAGGACTAAAATATAGTTGCCGTTAACTGAATTGAATGTAATTTTGTTAATTTCTATTTATTGATTGCAAAGCTCGAGATAATTTCGAATGTTGCCGTGGAGCGGCCAAGATAAAACTTACTTAACTCATGGAATCTGTACAATTTAAAAAAAATGAGCTCTAACGTAAATTAATTATCTGTTGCAATTTAGAAAGGTTCTTACATCGAAGTCTCTCGCATTTACAGTTTTATTTGAAAAATAAATTAATACTTCGGCGCGTAATGGCCGACCAGAGGCTGCATCGGAAGATGAGTTTCTTGCAGCGCAAATTACTGAAAAAATACTTATTAAAAATAATTAGCCACTGCGAGCGTTTGAGGTGACAACTATTAGAAAGAAATTCATTTTCTGGTAATTATAATTAGTTTATTTTAGCAGAATAACGAATAACTTACATAAAAAATGTGAAGCTGCCTTCCGTATCGCGAAACAAAACAGTGTGTGAACCATAAAGTACGTCCTTCCTCCTCGGCCGTACAATTGCGACTCTTTTGATCTCTTTTTATATTCATAGACATTAAATAAAGATGCTACTCTCAAATTATCGCTGCATATCAGTTGTCTCAAGGACATTAACTATATCTTTTATACTAATTATATTCATAAAACACGTTAACTACGATTTACAACCGATAAAAATGTCAATATTTATGTGACGTACCGTCGCAAGGCTTACCAAAAATCTTTCATCCCGAGAGCCATTCGTGACAGGAACAGGAAAATTGGGAAGTGGCAGTGGTACGCAAAGTACCCTCTGCCGCACACCACCATTCACGCCATCAGGAGCCCTCTCCTAATGTTGATACCTATTCGAAGCAATTACTTATTGCACACTTCTACATTCAACTACATATCCGACGATAGAATGACTTTTTCGGGCTAAATGCTTTGAAGTTTTATTCACTTTTAATGGTTCCGCAGCCATCCTCAACCCTTTAAAAACCTGGAACCGTCGTAAAATTGCACATGCTTTCTCGTTGTTACATATATACAAGGCAGTTCAGATTAGCTGTTTACCTCAGCAGCCCGGGGTAGCCGCGTGGTCTAGGGCGCCTTGCCACGGTTTGTGCAGCTTCCCCCGTCGTAGGTTCGAGTCCTCCCTCGGGCATGGGTGCATGTAATGTTCTTAACATAAGTTAGATTAAATAGTGTGTAAGCCTAGGGACCGATGACCTCAGCAGTTTGGTCCCACGGGAACTTACCACCAATTTCCAAAAATTGTTGACCTCAAATTTTTAAGGGCCATTTTAACTCACTGTAATTTACATTTCACTCAAATGAATTATTACAACGTTCCCACAAAACGGAGTGTAGTCTCTTCCCGTATCTATATTAATTACAGAGATATTGGCATCAACTTTACTTTTTCAAAAGAAACCAAGTAATTTCTGCTGCTAGTATAATAGTTGTAAGAAATAAGAATTTAACGGCATTTTATTCTTCAAAATCCGATTAATATTTCCAGGCAACATACACTGTCTAGAACCTAGAATTTAACTGATTTCAACATGTAATTGATTACTGTCTGATGCCGCACTTAAAGATTTCACGCCAAAATAAGGAACTGTGACTTCAGAAAAGGAGAAAACTATGTTGCTAAGTCTAGAGCTTAGATTTTGTATATGATAAGTTTAAACTGGTGCTCAGTGCGTTGTTCTGGAAGTTTGTTTTCATGGATTCCTTTGATGGATTTTACTTATAAACGGACAAGTAAAATAATTAAATATATCTAAGTAAGCACCAAAACTGTTATTTTATTATAGTATCCGAAAAAACAATAATACAATTTTTCGTAGGAGAGAACTTTAAAAAGTAAGTTACACGTTATCACGGCAAGCCAAGTAACTATTACTCAATGCTAGACTACACTTCAAAGTGACGCCGATAAATTACAGTATTTTTCAACATAGTGATCAAGTCTCTACCACAGTAGACGGTCGAAGCTAGAAATCCGCTCCTTGGCCATTGCGTCATTCGGGAACCGCTGAGCGAAGGTCTTCAGTGCCTGAAAATCTACTGTTACTAGGAATCTGTTGCTAGATTGCCTGGACGTTATTGTCTGTGGCTTACGATGCCGACGTCAATGGCCTTACTTCCCCATCAGCGTCACCCACGTCTGTGGAGCCTTGTTTAAATCGTTGTTACCATATCACTACGTCTGGAAGTGACATTTTATTTTGTCCGGATACTCGCAGAATTTCACGGCGAATATTCACAATTTACACATTTTGCCCACAACTTATTATAATGTCCCGCGTACTTCACTTTGGAGTACTTTTCCACTTGCAGCACTATTTTACTCCCATTCTGCGATGCGTCTCTTATCCGTACCGAAGCAGTGTCTTCTGACAATGCATGACTCTTGCTGACTACTTGTCTCAGCGTGGGACGACACGTGTAATTTACTTTTATAATTCCCTATGTCTAATGTCCATTCCGATAGTTCTCAAATTTTCTTAGTGAATTGAGATAAACAATTCCTTTTTTTCTGTGGAGCAATGATGCATTATAGATTCAGTGCGCTTCACAAATGTGACACCCTTACATACGGGCAACGTACATCTGAAACGACGTTTCTGGGTAGGCGCGAGACGTGGAAAACCATTGCCGTCTGTCATGGCGCTGGCTTCGTTGTTCTAAGACAATTCTTCATTGCAAATGCATCGTCTTTGTCATCACATTCTTCCTCATTTCCATCAGCACTCTTGTGCTCTATCTTCTAATTTGTGAAAATACAAGTCGTTACCGAATGAAGATCCAGTGCTGCATCGAAAAAAATCTATCGTCTTATTGCTGTGAGGAAATAAACAATCACTTACTGGATAGCGTAGGGTATGTTAGCATATTAAATATTGTAAACATATTCTTTCTCTTAGCAATGCTAACTAACACTGTTATAAATGCCTTTTTCAGATGCATAAACCTACCGTGAACTTGCAGAAACGAAAAAAAAGTGATGCGCAGAAAGCACATGATGCAAAGTGCACGGTACGTAAGGCACGACAAGATTAGTTAATTTCCCGAGTTACAAAAAAGAGTTGCAACATGTGTGGTACATGAGGGCTGAGGAGGATACGTGTGCATTGTGTTGGTTAGTCTGAAGAAAGGAAGGTCCAAGAGAAACTCGATGTGCTACTCATTTACGGAGAAGGCAAGGGGAATGTCCTAAGAGAACAACGGGTTTGTATGCGCAGACGGAGTCCGACAAGAATGACAATTCAGCGAGTGTACAAAACGGAAGTGCACTGGAATTTTACGCACAGGGCAAGGAGCAAACGTATAACAAGCAGAGGAACGAAACAGATGGTCTGGCAGCTGGATTATTCCACACGTTAGCTCCACAGATATTGCGAATTCCTTGGAGTAAGTCAGCCCAGCGTGGTTCGCATTTTACGCGCTGTATTTCTTCGTACCAAGTCTCACTTCAGCAGGAGATTAACCAGCGGAATTGTAGACGACTCATGGAATTCTGGTTTTCGGTTCTGAGGCAACATCAGAACAATAAGTTTTCTCTTCAAGAAATTCTCTTTACGGGTGAAATTTTTTCCCAAATAGAGGAAAACTGAAATTAAGACATAAACGTTACTGGGTCTCTGTCAATACGCACTGCCTGAGAGGGGCTGAAGACCGGCGGCAGTGGTGCACGAATGTTTGAGTCAAGGTTTTTGAAGACCATGTGTTTAGTCCTTACGTCCTCGAAGAAACCGTAGTGGGTAAAAGACACGCAAAATTTCTTACCGAAGTACTATTGGCTCTTCTAGTGGCAGGACCACTTGAACTACGTAGACGTACGTGGCACCAGAAATGTCGGGGCACCGTTCAGTACTTGTTCATGTCTAGGAAATCGCTTACCCAGCTCTTCCCTGGTAACTGGATAGGATGAAGACGTTACCCGTTGGCCTGCACGTTTCCCAGATCTGATGACATTGGACTTTTTCTCTAGGGTAAATTCAAAGATGATGTCTACGTATAAGTTCCGACGATCCAACAGGATTCAAGAAGTTGTATTGTTGCAATATGTGCGGCGATATCGAAGGAATCCCTTCAGTCTCTGGGAAACTCCTTGCACTAGCGACTGAAAATGTGTGTTGGTGTACGCAGTGGGTGTTGCGAACACTTGGAGGTATAAATGGAATTTTTAGGAAGTGTTTACGACCAGACAAAAACTATATTACGGACCAGGTCTTGAACCCAGGACTTTTACCTCTCACGGGCAAGTGCTTTACCAACTGAGCTACCCGAGCACGACTCAGGACCCCTCTTCAGAGTTCTTCTTCCTCCCGAACCGTATCTCTTACCCACCAAACTTCATAGAAGTTCTCCTGCATAGGTGGCGGGACTAGAAATCCTGACATAAAGGATATTGCAGAGACATGGCTTAGCCACAGCCTGGAGGATTGTTTCCAGAATGAAATTTTCACTTTGCAGCGGAGTGTGCGCTGATACGAAACTTCCTGGCATATTACGTTTGCTGGACCGCGCACTTAAAGCACTTTCCTGCGAAAGTCAAAGGTCCTGGGTACGGTTCCCGGTCCAGTACACAGCGAATTGAAGCAAGCTGGTTGTATGTATAAAGGTTAATGAGAAAATTATGTAGTCATGGAAATTTCCTTTACCAGGTTAGTCTGCTTGAAGATGCCAGGATCGTGGGACACGAGAAAATCGTTTAGTTTCAGGAAGAGCCAGGAATCAGTCGTGGTCTGTTCAGTCGCTCGAAACGATTAGTGAATTTCGGTATCGACGGTGTCTACTTTGACCGCACTCGGCGTGCCACGCGCCGTACACATATCTGCAGGATATACAGCATTTAAGCAGGACGCCACCGCCGCGAGCAACTTTACTTGAAGGGTCACCGTGCTCCTACTGGTGACGTTACGGACGTCACCAGTCAGCGGTTCCGCTCACAACATGCAAATCAATCCCTCTGCGCGTCTTGTTAAGACGATGCTCTCCATGTTCCGCTCTCAGGTCTCGAAGCTACTGTCAACAGTGAACCTTGCAGTCGGTTGGGATGCTTGCGTGCCTCAGCGATACGGATTACCATACCGTAGGTGCAACCACAATGGGGTGAGGGGGGGGGGGGGACTGTTGATGGTCAGACAAATGTGTTTTCTCAACAAGCGCAGCAGCCTTTTCAGTAGTTGCAGGAGCAACACTCTGGATTACCGACTGATATCTCCTTGTAAAATAAACCAAAGAGGTCTTGTTGCGCTGATAGTGTGAACGGCTGAAAGCAAGGGTAAACTACAGTTGTAGTTTTCCCGGAAGGCATCCAGCTCTCTTGTATGTTAAATGATTATGGCATTCTCTTGAGTAAAATATTCTGGAGGTAAAGTAGAGCCCCATTCGGACTTACTGAGGAGGATGTCATCATAAGGAGAAAGAAAGTCGGCGTTCTACTGATCGGTTCGTGGAATTTAGGTCAGTTAATCAGTCAGGTAGGTAATAAAATTTTAAAAAAGGGAATGGATAAATGAAAGTTAGATGTAGTGGTAATTAGTCGAGTTTGATACCACAAGGAACAGATCTTCTCGTCAGGTGAATACAGGATTTTATACACAAAATGACATGGGGATATTGCCGCACTAGGTGTAATAATGAATAATGTTTAGGAATGCTGCTAAGCTACTGTGAACAACATACTAAACGCATCATCGTAACCAAGATAGACACGAATCTGACACCCACCACAATAGAAGAAGTTTATATGCCAACTAGTTTCGCAGATGATGAGGAGATTGAAGAAATGTATGATGAGATAAAAGAAATTATTGAGATAGTTAAAGAAGACGAAAAATTACTTCTGATGAGCGAATGGAATTCGATAGTGGGAAAAGAAAGAGAAGGGAAAATAGTAGGTGAATATAGACTGGAAGAAAGGAATGAAAGAGTAAGCCACGTGGTAGAATTTTGCACAGAGCATAACTGAATCATTGTTAACACTTGGTTTATGATCCACACTGTACACTTGGAAGAGAACTGGAGACGCCGGAAGCTTTCAGATAGACTTCATAATGACAAAACAGATACTCCGAAACCAGTTCCTAAATAGCAAAATACTTACAGCGGCAAATGTGGACTCTGACCTCAAATTATTGATTATGAATTTTACATTAAAACTGAAGCATTTGCAAAAAGATAGAAATGAAGGAAATGGGACCTGGATAAATTGAAAGAACCGGAGAGTGTTGAGAGTTTCAGAGGGAGCATTAGGCTGCGATTGGCGAGAACAGGGGAAAGGATTGCAGTCGATGACGAACTGGAAGTTGTGAAACATGAAGTAGTCAAGCCAGCAGAGGATCAAATAGGTAAAAAGACAAGCAGTAGCAGAAATCCTTGTATAACACGGAGGATACTGAATTTATTTGATGAAAGGAGAAAATATAAAAATGCAGCACATAAAGGAAGCGAAAGGGAATATAAAAGTCTTAGAAATGAGATTGTTAGGAAGTGCAGAATGGCTAAACAGGAATGGCTAGAGGCCAGATGTAAGGATTTAGAAGCATAGATACCTCCTGCAGGAAAATTAAAGAGACCCTAGCAGAAAAGATAAGAAGCTGTATGAATATAAAAGCTTAGGTCGAAAACTGGTCCTGAGTAAAGAAGGAAAATCTGAATGGTGGAAGGAGTATAGAGGGTCTGTACAACGGAGGTGTACTGGAGCACAGTTTATAGAAATTGAAGAGGGCGGCAAAATTATAGGAATTGAAGACGACGTAGATGACGATGGGATGGGATATATTAAACTAGGAAAACAATTTGGCAGAGGACAGGAAGACCTAACTGGATACAACGCCCCTGGAGTAGACGACATTCCGTCAGAATTACAGCCTATGAAGAGCCAGCCATGACAATACTTTCCCACCTGGAATGCAAGACGAATGAGACAGGTGAAATACCCTCAGACTTCAAGAAGAATATAATAAATCCGACTTCAAGGAAAGTAGGTGCTGACAGGTGTGAATATTATGGAACTACCAGTTTAATAAGTCATGGATGAAAAATACTAACACGAATTCTTTACAGAAGACTGGAAAAACTAATAGTAGCCGACCTCGGGGGAGATCAGTTTGGATTACTCTGAAATGAAGGAACACACGAGGCAATATTGCCGAGACTGACAACGATGCAGTTTAGTTCATATAATCTCCAAACCAATATTGACCATACGATATCTCTTAGAAGATAAGTTAGGGAGAGGTAAACCTACATTTCGAGCATTTATGGATTTAGACCAAGCTTTTGACAATGCTGACTGGAATTCTTTGAAATGCTGAAGGTAGCAGGGTTAAAATACATGGAGCGAAAGGCTATTTATTATAACCTGTACAAAAAAGGGAAGAAATGGTTGAGAATGGAATGAGGCAGAGTGGTAGCCTATCCCCAACGATATTTAATCTGCAAAGTGAACAAGCAGTAAAGGTAACCGAAGAAAAATTTGTAGGAGGAATTATTGTTGAGGGAGAATAAATAAAACTTTCAAGTTTGCCGATGACACTGTAATTCTGTCAGAGACAGTAAAGGACTTGCAAGAGTGGCTGGACAGACTGGACTGACTGGAGTGTCTTGAAAGGACGATGTAAGATGAACATCATCAAAAGCAAATCAACTATAATGAAATGTAGTCGAATTAAATCATGGATGCGGATGGAATCAGATTAAAAAACGAGACAAATTAAAGTAGTAGATGAGTTCTGCGATTCGGTCATCAAAATAACTGATGGCCGCCGAAGTACAGAGAATATTAAATGCAGACTGGCAATAGCTAGAAAAGCGTTTTTTAAGACGATAAATTTGTTAACATCGAACGCAAGCTTAAGTTTCAGGAAATATTTCTGATGGTATTTGTATGAAGTGTAGCCACGTATGGAAGTGAAACATGGACGATAAATAGGTTAGAGAAGAAAAGAATAGCAGATTTTGGTGCAATAGAAGAATGCTGAAGAGTAGATGATAGATCACGTACGTAATGTAGAGATACTGAACAGAACTGGGAAGAATAGAAAGTCGTGGCATAATCTCACTAGGAGAAGGAATCGGTTGACAGGACATGTTGTGAGACATCAGGGACGATCGGAGGGAAGTGTGGAGCGCAAACTCTTTGAGGGAAACCAAGAGGCGAATAAGGTAAACAGGCTGAGAAAGATGTAGGCACAGTAGCTATTCGAAGATGAAGAGGCTTGGGATAGAGAAGCACAGAGAGCTACATCAAACTAGTCGTCGGACTGAAGACCACAACACAATAACACATGTTTGTGTGTGTGTGTGTGTGTGTGTGTGTGTGTGTGTGTGTGTGTAGTATTAATCTGGAGATAAAGGGGTGCTATGGGAAACATTAGAGTTCCAAATACTGCGCCAGTTTATCAGCTTATGGATATAGTAATTGCTTGTGGAGAGGTGAACACGCAAGAGCTGAAATACTTTTTCCATGATCATCATCTACTGGTCGAAACACCAGCTCCTCCTATTCGAGATGCGAACTGAGCAGCGTTTCTTGCTTCCTGTTTTACCTTTTTCGAATGATTTGATGTCTGTAAGTTGCTAAAAGAAGCTGTTGCACACTTTTTTTAAGATGGAATAATGAATTTATGATGTTGTTCGGTGTGCGTGACATGTGCCGTTCAATTAACACCGGCGGTTAAACTATAGTAAACACTAAGTGTGTCGTTTCCCGTGTGGAGTAATAAGCTGTTAATTCTCCTCGAAATATCTATTTTTTGTGTCAAAACGATATCAAAATGGTATGTATTGGATGGTTAATGTAGTACACAGTCAAATGCCAGGTCTAACAATAACATCACAGTCAGAGCATAAAAAAAGATGAAGAAACGAGAAGTGGGCATTAACAGCAAAATAACCTACACCAGAATATTTGCTGTACTCGACAGAAATGAAATTTCCCATTGACAACAAGTATTCGTTGTTAACGTATATACAAAGGATTTTTTCTGATATTGACCAGTAATGTCTTCTTTAAAAATATGGGACACTTTTATAATAACCTTATGTATACGAAATTTCGTTACATTAAGTAATTTTCGAGGAAACGGACGATAATCCAAATAACTCTACTGCAATTCACAGTCTCCTCTCAAACGCAAAAAATATAATAAAATTAATTTCGTTTACATGACGATCACGATGTCTATCTAAGGTGGTATACGTAGTCTTTGGTAAAATAAAACTTCTGGCAGACGTTTGCATTTCCATCCATGAGTTAATGACCTTACTATTGGCAGTCTAGCACCCTTGCCCTTGTGTCTGGTACGACTTTTTAACTGGACTACATTTTCTTTATAACTGCCACCGTGTGTTATCGGAACAGGAGAAAATGGGACGAAACTTAATAGCTATGAAATCGATTTACCTTAAATGTCCAACTAATTAAACAGAAGAAATAAGGTTTTGATAGTAATAGGTTACAGGTGAAATCACATATCTTTCTGCTCTTAAGGTATTGGCTATGGAAAGAAATTTTCTTCATTTTTCGGGATGCATTCTACACATAATTGCTCCTTATTTCTATTTTTCTGTTGGATACTCCTCTCTAGACACTGGTTGCGAATGACTCCTTTGATAGAAACTCTACGTCTTCTCTAAGAAGCTAGCAAAAACAGAATCAAAGATATTCCGTGAAGCCTGCGGAAGCAGCATCAGAGACGGCAGAGATTTTATTATTATTATTGTTGTCGTAACTGTCTGACCTTTCTCGATTTTAGGGTCATAGAACCACAGCGGTGGCCGTCAAAATAAAACTTACGTATCGCATGTAGATCTTCTTTTCGTGATGTAAACAAGAATGTCCATACAGTCAGTCTCCGTCCCTTTCTGATGATGGTTGGAAATTTTCCTTTTGAAATTTCGGAGGAAGTAATAATATCATAAATAATACTCACTCGAAATATTACGGCATACAAAACGCTGTTTGAATAGCGGCAGGTAAACATGTTCAGGATAGTGGACTTGCAACAAATTGCTTGTCCACTTTTCTTGCTATCAATTGCTTCGCCACCATGAATTACTATGACACATTTTGTATGTTTCTATCAGCTAAGCCATGCAGTACAGTAGCATTGTGGAGATGACGTACTGTCACCAATAACAAGCCAATCGGCGATTACAACTTCTGTTTTGCAGTAACAAGAAAATTGGTTTTCCTGTCATTTGTAAGCGAATAACTGATTTGCCGGAGCTCGCTATATCCAATTGTGCTAATGCAATTGCACCACTGCTAGGAAAGCTGGATTTCCCGCCAACATATATTTTACGCACACGGCGGAGACACTGGCTGCGAAGTAAAATTTAGTGCAGGTCCCGCGCTAACGGCCCGTTTCGTTCCGTATTCAGTCCATTGCTATCTTCATCGCTATAACCATTCACTACAAACGACATTACTCAGACAGCGTCTGCCTGATCGTGAATTATCTTTCGTTCCCACGCAAAAACCAATATGCCATATTTGGAGCTGCGATAACATACTTTCCTTGACATTTACGTTGGCAGTTTCAAATGATCAAACACAAGCCTACGATTTTGAAATACGATTACACAAATATTTTACGCAACAAGTAGTTATACCACGAAGGAATCATGTAATTCATATACATCACATTATGTCCTACGCTGGCAACATGGAAACCTGAAAATCTCAAATATTTGAATTCCATTCGTAAATTGAGTTATCTAAAGAACTTTTTCTTTGATCTAAATCTTCCATCATTTCTTTATAAAGGTAACTTGATTACACAGTGCTATTTGTTAACCATCTCCTATTTTCTGAAGTGTTGAGCATCACTATCCTAAATAGAAACTTTAAACCCATTTCTTTTCAAAACTTCATGGCCATTAACTCTGAACTGCACCCATCCATTATTATCCCATTTATTCAAATTTTCTAATGAGCAAATAAAATTTCACATTTAAATCATACTTACTTACTGATGAAAATATCTTTGCTTTTCTTATGTTTACTGTTATCCTTAAATCTCCATACACGCTACTTACCGACTACATTGATACCTTAATGTCAATTTCACCTTTATTAGGTGCCTGTGATCTTGTTCTTATCTCATTTAAAGAATAGCGATACTCATAGAACTAACTGTCTGTAGATTAAGTTTCCTCTAATACCCGTTACTGCTCTAGTATCTATGAGACTTTTTTCTGTGCTCCTCGTTTCTGTCAGCATCAATTTTGTTTTGTCCAAACAGCAAACTCTATTATTTCTTCGAGCCCTATCTTCAATGTATGTGTAAAACTACGTAGATTCAACTTTCTATTGCTATAGAATTACAAAGAAACGAATTTTTCTGTTTAGAACTCACGGAATTTTAATTTTCTTTGCTACTGATAATTTAAATGTAATAATGTCTCTTACAGCATTACGGTCCCTTCTTTTGATGCTTCTTATTATAATCCAGTGTTGCTGTTTATTTCTAAATTCTCTCTAACGATCCTAGAGGAATTACCGTGACATAGTAAACGTTATTACATTCTACCTGCTTACCTGCTCCATTATAGTGTCCTTATCAGTCTGCTGAATTTATCCGCACTTTAAGGTCCTGCACACCACATAACTGTTTTGGAGGCCTTTTAAAACACAGTATATCATGCCACAATTATATGAATTATAAATGCGAGCTTTGTGTTCTTTTGCATCTTTCTCGCTAAGTGTTAAGACCTTTGTTTCATTCGTATCTCTGTTACGTAGTAAATGTTATATGTACGTACGGCTGAGAAATTCTGTTGTTACTTTTGAAGGGTAGGATCACATTGTGGTGTCACCGCCAGACACCACACTTGCTAGGTGGTAGCCTTTAAATCGGCCGCGGTCCGTTAGTATACGTCGGACCCGCGGGTCGCCATTATCAGTGATTGCAGACCGAGCGCCGCCACACGGCAGGTCTAGAGAGACTTCCTAGCACTCGCCCCAGTTGTACAACCGACTTTGCTAGCGATGGTTCACTGACAAAATACGCTCTCATTTGCCGAGACAATAGTTAGCATTGCCTTCAGCTACGTCATTTGCTACGACCTAGCAAGGCGCCATTATCAGTTGCTATTGATATTGTAAATAATGTACAGATAAGAGCTACGTTCAACATTAATGGATTAAAGTTAAGTATTCCACCATCTGCGTCCGTTTTTCTGAAGTCTAAATTCCTTGTCCTGTTCCAGACCTCACGCCAGCCTGCGTGAGCTTAAACGCGTGCCTTTCGGCTTCCTCTTTTCATACGGGTTGGCTCTCCTGCCAATCCACAACATTTTGGCGACGAGGATGGGATTCGAACCCACGCGTGCAAAGCACATTTGGAACTGAAAGTAAACGCGCAACCGAATTTTTTCAGAGCGCGCCATGTTCCCCACGCATTGCGTGATGAGGTCGCAAGAACATTAAATAATTTGGAATCACAAGGTGTGATTGAACGTGTCCAGGCTTCTCTCTGGGCATCACCGTTAGTAATTTTGCCAAAACCTTCCGGAAAATTGAGACTTTGTGTGGACTTCAAGGCAACAGTGAATCCACAACTAGTGATTGCAACTTTTCCTTTACCCCGCCCGGAAGACCTTTTTGCAAACTGTGCCCGGGTAAATATTTTTCGAAGTTGGACCTAGCAGATGCGTACTTGCAAATACCGGTGGACGAAGATTCCCAGCACGTTTTGGTGGTTAACACGCATCTTGGTTTGATAGATTCACACGACTGCCATTCGGGCGTGCATCCACCCCTGCATTGTTTCAGCAATTTATGCAAACTTTTTGTGCGTCGGTCCCTACTGCAGCGAACTATCTGGACGATATTGTGATCTCTGGAAAGACGGAAGAAGAACATTTAGCCAATCTCAGAACGTTATTTCAGGCCTTGCGACAAAATGGTCTTCGCTTGCGGAAGGACAAATGTGTGTTTTTTGCTCGTGACTTACCCTACCTGGGACATGTACTCAATGCCCAAGGCATACATCCCAGTCCCGAGCACCTCCGTGCCATACAAGACTTGCCTTCGCCGCAGAATTTGAAGCAGCTACGGAGTGTGCTGGGAAAAATTAACTATTATCATCGCTATGTTCCACAGGCCTCTTCCATTTCAGCTCCGCTTCATCGCTTGCGCCGTAAAGGTGTTCCGTTCGTCTGGACGACGGAATACGAACGCGCCTTTCGCCAGTTGAAATCGGCGTTGCTTTCCAAGACTTGCCTTACGCCATTCGATCCCCAGAAACCCCTTTTGTTGATGGTGGACGCATCGGATTTCGGGATCGGTGCTGTGCTTGCGCACAAAGAAGGATCGCACGATCGCCCTATAGCCTTTGCGTCCAAATTGCACTCGTCTGCGCAAAGAAATTATTCACAGATCGAGAAAGAAGCATTGGCTCTCGTATTTGGTGTTACAAAGTTTCATGATTTCTTGTATGGTCGTCACTTTACCGTCATCACAGACCACAAACCTTTGACATCGCTTTTTCATCCAAACAAGCCTGTACCTCCGCGTACAGCGCAGAAATTCATTCGCTCGTCTATTTTCCTCTCGCAGTACCGCTACGATATCTTGTATCGGTCCACTGCTAAGCACGGAAACGCCGATGCGTTGTCCCGTTTGCCTGTTGCTGAGGATAGAGCATTCGATTCTTCCGAACTTGCTTGCATGTTCATTGATGCGGAAACCGATGACGTGGTCGAATCGTTTCCGATTGATTTTCGTCGTGTAGCTACAGCCACAGCTGCTGACCCTGTCCTTGCTACCATTCTGCGTTTTGTTGCTACGCAATGGCCCTTGTCAAAGTCACGGATCGGGGATCCGTTGGTTCGCCGATATTTTGCTCACAAGGAGGGACTTTTTGTACGACGTGGTGTTTTGCTGTTGCGTTCTGATAATGATCAGTCCAGGGTCGTGGTCCCACGTTCGTTACAGTCCTGTGTCTTACAGCTTCTCCACCAAGGACATTGGGGTATAGTGCGAACGAAACAACTTGCTCGTCAGCACTGTACTTGGTTCGGAATCGATGCCGCGATTACGAATATGTGCTCTTCTTGCATGGTGTGTGCCGAACAACAATCCGCACCCCCGAGGAAATTCTTTGCATGGCCAACGCCACTTCCCCTTGGCAACGCTTACACATCGATTTTGATGGTCCATTCTGGAATGCTCGATGGTTGGTTCTGGTTGATTCATTCAGTAATTTTCCTTTTGTTGTCCGGTTGTCTTCCACGACGTCTTCTGCCACCATCCAAGCGTTGTCTGCTATCTTTTGCATTGAAGATCTTCCACAGACTATTGATTCCGACAATGGCCCACAATTCATGTCCGCAGAATTTCAGTCCTTCTGCAAGGCCAATGGTATCCAACATCTGACATCCGCGCCGTTTTCGCCAGTCAAACGGTGCCGCTGAACGATTGGTTAGGACTTTCAAGTCACAGGTGCTGAAGTTAAAAGAGTCGCATTCTCGGGAGGACGCGTTATTGCTCTTTTTGTCCTCGTATCGCTCTCAGCCCCGAGATGGTCGCTCGCCGGCTGAGTTGCTCCACGGTCGTCCTCATCGAACCTTGATGTCTTTGCTGCATCCGCCGCATCAGGTTCCTGTGTAGCGGCAGACACCTGCTTTTGCTCCAGGCGACGTTGTCTACTATCGCCAATATCGGGGTTCACGGCGTTGGCTCGAAGGGCGCATTCTTCGCTGCCTCGGCCGCGCTATGTATCTGGTTTTGGGGGCCTCTGGTGAGGTGCGCCGGCATCTCAACCAGCTGCGCCTCTGTCGTCGCATGGGATCTGCCGCTCGCCGTCTGCTTTCAGCGACGGTGCCGTCCGGTCAGCGCCCTGGGGACCCATCTACTGGCTCACCTCAGCCCCAGGTGTTTCCGACGCTGCCTACCATTTTGCCCCATGGCGACGCGCCGCTGCCGCCGCCGCCAGTTCTCCCGCCGGCGACGCCCGCAGTGGCCGCGTCGCTGCAACCGCCGGGCGCCTCTCTGGGTCACGCGCCGCCGATCGCTTCCCGTGCCCAGCTGTCCTCCGACATGGAACTCTTGCCCGCTCCGGACCATATGTCGTCTTCGCCCGTCGGGTGCCCCGGCCCGATGGAGGTCGACCCTTCGGCCCCTCCTGTCTCTCTACGGGCGCATACACCGCATGTTGGAGTGCACCCTGGAGTAGGTTTTCAGGCGTTTCCTAGCGCCCCTCGGACCGAATGCCAGGGTGCGGGTGGCACAGCCTTGCCTGTTGTTAGGATCCCCACCTCGTCGCATACGTCAACATGGGGTCCTCCCCACGGCGCGCGGAAGCGTTATAACACAACCGTACGCCGATTTGCGGGGGAGGAATGTGGTGTGACCGCCAGACACCACACTTGCTAGGTGGTAGCCTTTAAATCGGTCGCGGTCCATTAGTATACGTCGGACCCGCGTGTCGCCACTATCAGTGATTGCAGACCGAGCGCCGCCACACGGCAGGTCTAGAGAGACTCCCTAGCACTCGCCCCAGTTGTACAACCGTCTTTGCTAGTGATGGTTCACTGACAAAATACGCTCTCATTTGCCGAGACAATAGTTAGCATAGCCTTCAGCTACGTCATTTTCTACGACCTAGCAAGGCGCCTTTATAAGTTGCTATTGATATTGTAAATAATGTACAGATAAGAGATACGTTCAACATTAATGGATTAAAGTTAAGTATTCCACCATCTGCGTCCGTTTTTCTGAAGTATAAATTCCTTGTCCTGTTCCAGACCTCACGCCAGCCTGCGTGAGCTTAAACGCGTGCCTTTCGGCTTCCTCTTTTCATACGGGTTGGCTCTCCTGCCAATCCACAACACACATACTCATTCATTTCTTTCTCAGGTCATTTTCTGAGTTACATTCTAAGAAGTGTTGATGGAGACTATTTTCATAAAAATGTTTTATCGTTTCATCTTGCAGTACATATACCTCGTGCACGTCCCCTTGTGGGCATTATATCTGAGATTTGCCATTTAACCGTTGTTTCCATATCGCCCATTTGGCTACCTGTGTCCATGCAAAATCAGGTTAACCACCCATTTGTTTCTTTAGATGCTCTTTCATCAGAATATAATTATTTCAAACATTTATGTATTTAACCATCTGAGTTTTATTAGGATTATTATTTCCTAAAATGTTCTTAATATGAGTCGGATTATTACCTACTTTTGCATTGCACTTACAGTGCAAAATAAATACTCATCATTTTTAAAGAAAATCTATTTCCCATAAGTATCATCGTGGGATCGACTTTCTCTGGTTTTTCTCTCACACTAGTTATTTCGTGAAATGTGTGGAGAAGAATGTAATATGTTGCATGATTCTTACTGGAAATTTCGTTCTCAATAATTTAACTGTGAGTTCTCCGTAATGCATAACGCCTCTCTTGTAGCATGTGGCACTGGACTCCGATGAGTAACTATTTGACGCCTTCGCGATTACTCCACAAACATGTGACGAATTGAGCTGCTAGTTGTGAGAGTCCCACGTTATAGAACAGTAATCAGACAGCATTTTGTTCTCTTCTTCTTTCTTGAGTGAAACACATTTCTTTCTGACTTTTCCAGTTAAACTCAATCCAGCACTTCTTTGCTATTTTTAAATGCTCATCGGTCTTGAGGTCACTCTGGACCTAGAAGGATAGACACTATTTCCAAAGACTGATCGACGAACACGTACTGTAGAAATCACGGGTCTCTCCACACGTTTATATTTAATGCATTTGGTTTTTGTCGAGGATCAGGTAACAACCGTGGCACGAAGCTGCAATCCTCTGCAGATATTTCTCATTTTCTTGTGTTGCGTCATCACTATACACAACACCACAGTGCTCCTACACTCCCCCGGAACTTTCATCGTCATCTGATAGTCAGTTTACATGTATAGGGAGAATCGCATAACATACCTTTTATTTTGTGAACGTTTCAGGCTATCAAAACAAGCTTGAAAAGGCAGTGAGCAAGAAACTTGCGGTGGCAAGTGCCAGGGAATTCCGCCAAGAAAAACAAATTATTTTATTTTGAGGTCAGTGCGGCACCAAAACAATAACATCTGCACATGTTTATTGCTGGGAGGCATAAAACAATTACATATGATGTAAATACCTGCGCCACCGGCACTATAGGCATTTCTAAAAATAGCGAATAAAGCATCCTATTAACAACAAACCGTCGGCCTCTGTCACCAAGTCTTCACGTGCAGACAGAGTGATAAGACAAAATAACCCTGCTGTTTTTCCAGAACATTATACTGGCAACACATGTAGCTTAAAACATTTGCAAAACGCTCATAAAACATGGAAACCGATAAAACAATCATAAAAATAAAAACATGAAAACAGACATCAGAGAAACAAAGCCTTCATAATTCTGAATAAGCGTTTTTGAAAATCTGGTAATAGTACGAGGGGCGTTTGAAAAGTCTGTGCAAAAATAAAATCTACTTACGTCTTTGTGGTAAACCATGTTTATTTTTCGACATAGTCTCCTTTTACGCTTGTACACTTCCTCCAACGCAGTTCTAATTTGATGATCCCTTTCGAATAATAGGAATTGTCCAAGTCTGCAAAATAGCTATTAGTTGCTGCAATCACCTCCTCGTTTGAATAAAATCCACCAGCCATTTCTTCAAATTGGGGAACAAATAGTAGTCCGAGGGAGCCAAATCCGGAGAATAGGGGGGCCTGGAATCCTATTTCCATTAATTTTGCGACCATAACTGTTGTGGTGTGTACTGGTGCATTCTCGTTATGGAAAAGGACTTTTTTGCCGTCCAATTGCCGGCGTTTTTCCTGGAGCTCGGATTTCAAACGGTCCAGTAACGCTGAATAATATGCACCTGTAATAGTTTTACCCGTTTCCAGATAGTGGATGCGGATTATCTCTTGCGAATCCCAAAAGACAGTCGCCATAACTTTCCGGCCGAAGGAATAGTATTCGCCTTTTTTGGTGCAGATTCCCCTTGGCAACCCATTGTTTGGATAGTTGTTTGGTCTCCGGAGTATAGTAATGTATGCATGTTTCATCCACAGTGACGAAACGACGCTTTAAGTCCTGCGGATTCTTCCTGAACAGCTGCAAACCATCCTTGCAACATTTCACACTATTCCGTTTTGGCTCAAACGTGAGCGATAGCGGAACCGATCTTGCGGATAGCTTTCTCATGTCCAAATGTTTATGCAAAATATTGTGCACCCGTTCATTAGAGATGCCCACAGCACTAGAAATGTCAAGCACCTTAACTCTTCCGTCATCCATCACCATATCATGCATTTTATCAATGATTTCTGGAGTCGTAACCTGCACAGGGCGTTCAGAAAGTTCAGTATCACTTGTGCCCATATGGCTACTCCGAAAATTTTGAAACCACTTATAAACTGATCTAATGAAAAGTGCAGCGTCACCGTAATGTTTATCAAGCTTCTGAGGCGCTTTGCCTTTCATAAAGTAATGTTTAATCACCACACAAAATTCTTTTTCGTCCATTTTTTGACAATCACTCGACTTCCTTGATTCACACGAATGCCAAACACAAAGAAATAGACCAATATGGCTGAAACTTGGCGTGCGTTCTTTCCAAAAGTGCTACTAACTCAACATGACCTGGATATGCGCTGGTGGTGGCATCTCTTGGACTTTGTACGGACTTTTCAAACGCCCCTCGTAAGTAAAGAAATACTGACATTTAAGAAGGATTCACCAGGTAGTAACTAATGCCGACCCAACAGCACAGTTACGTATTCAAACATACAAAGGGCGTTCAATAAGTAACGCAACACATTTTTTTCTGAAAACAGATTTGTTGTTGTGACTACAAAGCCCTATTGTTCGACATAATCTCCATTCAGTGCGACAGCCTTACGTCTCCTTACGACCACCCACATAGTACTAATCTACTTGTCGACTTCGGCACGAAAGTACTGCTGCATCAATAATCTCCACATCGACCACGTACTACTTCCCGAGAAATGCATCCTTGATTGGGCTACACAGATGAAAGTCGGAAGGTGTGAGGTCCGGATTGTAGGGTGTATGACGAAGAATAGTCAAATGAAGTTTTGTGTGCTTCTCTGGGTTACTATTCAGACTTATGTGAGGTCTTGCATTGTCATGAAGGAGAAGTTACTTTGTATTTTTGTGGCGACGAGTACGTTGAAGTCGTTTTTCCAATTTCCTGAGGGCAGCACAATACACTTCAAAGTTGCTTTTTGCACCACCGGGCAGGACGCCTTCAGAGTCCCAGAAGACCGTCGCCATGATTTCACCGGCCGAGGGTGCGGCTTTGAAGTTTTTCTTTCGGAGGAGAGGTGGTGTGGCTCCATTACATGGATAGTCGTTCGGTTTCGGGTTTGAGGTGATGAACCCACGTTTCGTCACCTGTGACGATGTTCGACAAATGTTGTAACGGTCATCCTCGTATCGGGCAGGTAGTTTCGCACAGAAGGTCCTTCGTTCCTCTTTATGGTCTTCTGTTAGGCTGCGAAGAATGCAAAACGAACTCACTTGAAAGCACGCTGACTAATGTGTCAGCACAGTGAACAGATGTCCAGTTGTGCAGCGAGGTGTTTGTGAACCGTCGTTCTCTTCGAATGAGAGTGTCCGCACGTTCCAGCTTTGCAGGAATCACAGCTGTGGGCGGCCGGCCGGCACGTGGGAGATCGGACAGGTTTGTGCGAACTGGTTGTGATGATGACAGACGCCTCGCCCAAAGACTCACTGCGTTTTTGTTGACTGTGAAGTTTTTGTAGACTTTTGCAACAGCCTATGAATATCTGTTTTTCCACCAAAAGAAATTTGGACCGCACATCCCTTACGGCCGCCATTTTGAAGACTACGTATAGAACTGTCTCCTATCAAAACTTTTTGAAACTTTAGGGGCTGCAGTAGGAATATTCCACTATGTCCCACGGCAAATCCACATTTTTTTCAACCGTAACTGGCGGAGAACAAAATTTCTTGCATTACTTTTTGAAAGCCCTCGCAAAACACTTCATAAATGAAATTGCGATGATTTACTACTTTTTTAATCACTGACGAGATCGAAACCGCACTATCATAACATTAAGCAATCTAAAGGAGCATGAAGTTAAGTTGAATGAAGTATATCTAAGATTGGTCTTGCGATAACCAGAGCTGGTAATACACAGTTCACTCCACTGTGGTGTACAGGAAGGTTGAAAGCGTCTGTTTTATATAGCTTCTCAATCTATGAGTATTATTCGGTGCTCCGCTGGCAGTACCGTACAGTCCACGATGCAGACAGCCTGTAGCTTCTTAGGCGCTGCTACCTCGGTCTCTCGCTGCCTGTCCCTTCCGATTATACAACGTTTAGAGCGAGATCTGCTCAAACGTACTTACGAAGTAGGGCACCTGGAACAGTGATAGTTCGAACGGCGTAGCACACCAGGGCACTCGTCGCACGGCCATGTACACTGGGCACCAGCTGAATGAAGACTCCGAGACACTAAATGAGAACCACACACTGAAAGTAAGACTGCACATGAGGCACTCTTAATGATTTACGCTGGCGGAGCATGTCACGCCCTCTTACGGAACACTACAGCTCTCGTTGCTGAGTTACTACGTCAAAGGTACAATAGAGGGAAGACCACTATCGATGCAAGTCAGTATACGGCGTAGAGGCTTTTTGTAAAACAAGGACTAAGAGGGACAAGTAATATTATTCAATGTATAAAACCTGCAATTCTTGTATCGACTCAGATATTAAAGCAAGAATATTGCGTGGCAAAAAACGGTGAAGCGTCCACAAGGCGTTCTGGGATGTCAATGTCACTTCATACACATTGACACATCGGTTGGTATAGTGTGTGGGTTTTATTTTGTCAAGTTGCGCAATGGATTGATCCAACAAGTACCCTTTGGCTCCTGCAAGAAACAGTTTCCACCTCAGACTCCTAATATATCAAAAAGAACTGCTGGAAAAACATTCAGCAACAAATATCTTCTGGCGTCGCCCACTGTAAGGAAAAGACTCCAAATTTTTCTATATTCTTACGTAACTAGTGGAATATTGCTGGAGTATTGCTAGTTAGTGTAAGAGAAACATTAAACTATCTCTTCCTATCTGGATTGACCTTCACCAAACAAACTCTCCCTACGCCTTGATGAAGTCAAGGACTCCTATCCGTCCCAAGTGTAACTATTGGCGTGGTACACCGGTCAGATAACCAAGTCACCACGATGCCACTCAATATTCACTCGCAGGCGTTTAACTAATACTCTGTCTGTGTTCACACCACACAATAAGTGTGGCGGCTAACACAGTGAAGAACGCTTAATCGTGAGCGACTCAATATAGAGAACGGCTCCAATTCGCTAACGAGAGAGGTGCTTTCCCAGTGAAGTACTGAGGACAGATATTGTTCCTCGCTCTTTGCGTACACGTACGAGGGCACTCGCTCTCGTTACGTGTTCCTGGTCCAAGAATGACAATGGAACGACTCGTCTTTCTGGAAAAATTGCAAGGGTATATCTTTCGCTGTCTGCCCTCACTCCTCGGGCTCTTTGGGTCAGAAATATTCCGCCAATGAGCGTTGATCTTTTAAATGGGAGACTGACGTTTCGTTTAAGTCGACCAATGCGGAAATATGTAGCATCTCTGTTAGGCGTATACTGTCCTGTGAGAACTCAGTAACTACGCAGTCAGCTCATCAAAAAATGCCTCTACTGGGCACTCCCACTCAATGTAGCGGAATTTACTTTTAAGTTTAACACAGGGTCGTTATCTCCGGACACTGTTGCCTTCTTGGTGCAAAGTGATTATCTTTACGAGTGAAGTTCAATAAATCTGGCACTACGCAGCCACCTACAATTATTTTCACTGCGTGTACATTCTGCTTTTATGGCGTGTTCTACCTTCACACAACTAAACAGAATTACAAACAACGTACTACTGCATATTCGTACTACTACATATTAGTACAGAGTGCGGACTAAGAATAAAGCGAAGAAAGATGAAAGTAATGAAAACTAACAGAAATAAAATTAAGGAAACAGTAACGTCAAAGTTCGGGAGCAGGAAGTAGACGATGTTAAGGAATTTTGCTAGCGTGCAGGCATAATAACTCACGAGGCGCTAGTCAAGGCGGCCATAAGAAGCAGATTAGCACATGCGAAGAGGGCAAGTCCAAGAAAAGAGACGTCTGCTAGTATCACTGCTAGTATCAAACATCCGCCTTAATCTGAGGGAAAAAATTCTGAAAATGTACGTTTAGAGCACAGAATTGTTTGGTACTGAATCATGGACTGTGGGAAAACCACAAGAGAAAATAATCGAAGCATTTAAAATGTGGTGCTGTAGAAGGATGTTGAAAATTGGGTAGACTTATAAGGAATGTGGAGGCTTTCCAGGAATCGATGATGAAAGCAACATGTGGCAGATACTGACAAAAAGAAGGCACAGGGTGAAAAGAGATAGGTTAACAGGGAATAGCGTCCATTATACTACAGGGAGCTGCAAAGGTTAAAAATTGCAAGGGAAGACAGATATTGGAATAAATCCAACACGTAAGTGAGGACATGTGGTGCAAACAGCGATCATTACAGATACATAAGATGAATACACATGACATGTGGCCCATAACTGAAAAAGTTTCACAATGACCTCTCCCCTGGCAGAAAATTTGCCCCTATACAAATATCCGGGAGGGCACTGCCAAGGGGAGGCGATGCTTAGAAAAAGATTGAATAACCAACGAATAGATACTTTTGTAACAGCCGAAGCTTGGAATATCGGAAATTTGAATGTTTCAGCGAAGCCAGAAAATATGAAAACGGAAATGCAAAGGCTCAGTATAGTTACAAGGGGGGTCAATGAAGTGAAATGGAAAGAAGATAATGATTTTTGGCAGAATAATATAGGGTAACATCAACAACAGCAGGAAATAGTAAACCGGAGTAGTATTCATTATGAATACGAAGGTAGGGAAGAGGGGAAGTTACTACGAATAGGACAGAACTTTTCTCACCACATTCGACAGCAAACCAACACCTTCTAAAACTGTTCAGGCACACATGTTGTCGTCGCAAGCAGTAGCTGATGAGATAGAGGAAGTATACGAGAATACTGAACGGGTAAACCAATAGTTTGAGGGAGAGAAAAATCCAATAGTCATGAGGGACTCAATGCAGTTATGGGGGAAGGAGTAGAAGAAAAATTTACGGTAGAATGTAGGCTTGGCAGTAAGTACAACTGGGAGAAAGACTATTTGAGGTCTGTAATAAATTTCAGCTAATAATAGCGAATACTTTGTTTAAAAAACAGGAAAGTAGAAAGTGTACTCGGAAAGGGCCGAGAGACACTGGAAGATTCTAGGTGTGTCACATGATGGTCAGACATTAATTCCGAAATCAGTTGTTTGATTGAAGCGTGTTCCAAGTTGCAGATATAGGCTCAGATCACAATATAGTTGAAGAGTAAACTGAAGTTTAAGAGAATCATCCGAAAGAGGCAGTTGGAAGGAAGGTGGATACTGAATTGCTAAAGAACGATAAGACGTGTTTTAAAATCACTGAAGATGTGGATACTGCTATTGAAGAAGAATGGATTTTTCACAGATATTGGACGGACAAACTTAGTTACAAGTAACGGCAAAGAAACCTGAGAGCTGATCACCGAAAGAAAGGAGTGCAAAAATGTTGAAGAAAGACAGGAATACAGAAATAAAAATAACTTGGGAATGGACTAAACAGGAGGTGCAGGGAAACAACGGTACAGCTGCACGAAATGCGCGAAGAAATCTAAAAAGATATTATCGTCGAAAGGAATGATCCACAATTTAAAAATGTCAAAACAAACTTCTGTCAAATGAAAAGCAAGGGTGTTAAAATTAGGACTATGAGCACAATTGGACTACCACTGGTAAAACTACATGAGAGAGCGAATAGGTAGAAAGAGTTCACTGATGGTCTACAGGAAGGGGAGGAATTGTCTGATGACGTAATAGAAGAAGAAACAGATGTAGGGAAGAGATAGGGGATCAAGGATCGGACTCTGAATTTCAAAGATGGAAGAGTTGGGATGAAATAAGGCAGAAGGATTACGTAATATTCCATCGTAACCTCTACAGTCAAACGACTATTCAAGTTGATGTAGAATCTATGAGACAGCCGACAAACGTCTAACTTTCGGAAAATATTATCCATTCAATTTTGAAGACAGCAAGTGCAGGTAAATGCAAGAACTGCCGCGCGACCAGCTTAATAGCTCATGCATGCAGGTCACTCACAAGAATAATGGAAGCAAGACTGCAAACAAAGACACGTTCATAGGATTTGTCGACCTGGAAAGTTGTGGAAGATATTTGGAATGCCCTAAAAAATTGGATTAACGTATAGAGAACATCGGATGATGCACAATATGTGCAGTAATCGAAGAGGACCATAAGACTGGAAGACCAAGAACGAAGAGCTCCAATTAAAATGGGAGAAAGACAGGGATGCAGGCTTTCGCCCCTACTGTTCAGTCTATACCTCTAAGAATCAATTATGGAAATAAGGAAGAAGTTCAAGAGTGGAATTAAAATTCAGGATTAAACCATATTATTGGTAAGGTTTGGTGGTGACATAGCTATCCTCATTGAAGATGAAGAAGAAACGCACAATCTGTTGAACGAAATGAACCGTCTAAAGAGTACACAATATGGATTGAGAATAAACCGAAGAAAGACAAATCTAATGAGAAGTAGGGGGACTGAGAATAACTGAGAAGTTAAACATTAAAATTGATGATCGCGAACTAGACAGAGATATGGAATTTTCCTACCTTGGAAGCGAAATAACCAATGACGGGCAAAGCAATGAGGACATCAAAAGCAGACTGACACAGGCAAAGAGGGCATTCCTGGCCAAGAGAAGTCCTCTAGTATCATGTATAGGACTTACTTGGAGGAAGAAATGTCTGAATATGTACGTTTAGAGCAGAGAATTTTATGGCAGTTAATCGTGGACGATCGGAAAACTGGAACAGAAGGGAATCGAAACATATGAGATGTGGTGGTACAGAAGAATGTTGAGAGTTTGGTGGACTGATAAAATAAAGAAATCGTCGCTCGTGGTGTTCAGGCTTAAAACTATCTGTTCGTGTAGACTTTCCTCAACGAATAGCTGACATGCACGCCGTGTATTAACGAATCAGGAGCGAGGACATGATTAGTGGGCCCAAAGTTGTATGAATTACTCGTTTCAGTGTCACGTATTTTAAGTGACTGTACGTTATAATCACAACGCCTCTGAAAGATGCTGAGATCAGGCAAGACTGATAGCCACTCAACGGCTAAATTGAGCCTGTTGTCCTTCTACGAGTACATCAAAACTACGTCGCTGACGTTCACTTCGTTCTCTTCATAGCCACCGTTGTCTATCGGAAGGTCGCAACATCTGAAGATTGTCCGAAGTGATGGAAGTAGAAGATTGGCAATTTGTGCAGAGACTGGCAGTTGGAGTTGTTTCTGACGTTAAAAGTAGCTATTGCATGTCATTTGGCGAAGAGCTTGACTGTTTCTCGATTAGGCTCTTTTTTTAGTTATCAGTTTTCTTACCGGTCTGACGTGGCCCACCACGAATTCAGCTCTCGTGCCAATCCCTTCATCTCAGAGAGTACCAACTAACTCTCAACTTCTTGAGTTATTGATAATATTCTTCTCGGGTATGCAGCCGGATCATAACGTCCTCATGACACAATATTTCCGCGGTCCATCTGGCCGCCATCTTCAGGTGAAAGTACTGGTGCACGAACTCGCCGGAACTGACTTCCTAGCGCAAGCTGCGGCCCCTATATAGGCCTCAGAAGACCCACAACGCGTGCGTGAGAAGGTGCCGTAACTGCCCTCTAGCGCAGTAAACATACCGCGACGCCAGTGGTGGAAATAGGCGAAATCGAGATATCGCTGTCAAAAATTAAAAAATTTTTTATTCCGGCGATCGAAACACAGACCGTTGTTTTTTGATGTCAGATAACACCGGGTCCCAAGTCTTACTTAAAAGATAGCCCCTGTCTCTATTAATAAGATTGTCAGATAAACGAATCTCTATGGATTCTTTTAAAACACAGTCCCAATAGCGAGATGCAGGGGCAACCATTTGTGTCTTGTCATAGAGCATTCTGTGTCCCTCGGTGAGACAGTGCTCCGCCCTCTTTTACGTACACTTTCACTATTACAGGAACAAACTCATGTGACTTACAGCAGCAGCAGGGGCTTCCGTTGTCCTTTAAGTGGTCTTGCATTGCGTAGTTCATCTCAACTGGTGCTGGGCTTACAAGTGACTATCCATTCTCAGTCTCCAACTCCAGCATACAGGACCGGTACATTTCATGTAACAATACAAAATGCCTTATATTAGATTTCTAATAAAACTTAACGAATCCCTGAAATACACTTTTGATTATACAATACAATGAATACACTCCTGGAAATGGAAAAAAGAACACATTGACACCGGTGTGTCAGACCCACCATACTTGCTCCGGACACTGCGAGAGGGCTGTACAAGCAATGATCACACACACGGCACAGCGGACACACCAGGAACCGCGGTGTTGGCCGTCGAATGGCGCTAGCTGCGCAGCATTTGTGCACCGCCGCCGTCAGTGTCAGCCAGTTTGCCGTGGCATACGGAGCTCCATCGCAGTCTTTAACACTGGTAGCATGCCGCGACAGCGTGGACGTGAACCGTATGTGCAGTTGACGGACTTTGAGCGAGGGCGTATAGTGGGCATGCGGGAGGCCGGGTGGACGTACCGCCGAATTGCTCAACACGTGGGGCGTGAGGTCTCCACAGTACATCGATGTTGTCGCCAGTGGTCGGAGGAAGGTGCACGTGCCCGTCGACCTGGGACCGGACGGCAGCGACGCACGGATGCACGCCAAGGCCGTAGGATACTACGCAGTGCCGTAGGGGACCGCAGCGCCACTTCCCAGCAAATTAGGGACACTGTTGCTCCTGGGGTATCGGCGAGGACCATTCGCAACCGTCTCCATGAAGCTGGGCTACGGTCCCGCACACCGTTAGGCCGTCTTCCGCTCACGCCCCAACATCGTGCAGCCCGCCTCCAGTGGTGTCGCGACAGGCGTGAATGGAGGGACGAATGGAGACGTGTCGTCTTCAGCGATGAGAGTCGCTTCTGCCTTGGTGCCAATGATGGTCGTATGCGTGTTTGACGCCGTGCAGGTGAGCGCCACAATCAGGACTTCGTACGACCGAGGCACACAGGGCCAACACCCGGCATCATGGTGTGGGGAGCGATCTCCTACACTCGCCGTACACCACTGGTGATCGTCGAGGGGACACTGAATAGTGCACGGTACATCCAAACCGTCATCGAACCCATCGTTCTACCATTCCTAGACCGACAAGGGAACTTGCTGTTCCAACAGGACAATGCACGTCCGCATGTATCCCGTGCCACCCAACGTGCTCTAGAATGTGTAAGTCAACTACCCTGGCCAGCAAGATCTCCGGATCTGTCCCCCATTGAGCATGTTTGGGACTGGATGAAGCGTCGTCTCACGCGGTCTGCACGTCCAGCACGAACGCTGGTCCAACTGAGGCGCCAGGTGGAAATGGCATGGCAAGCCGTTCCACAGGACTACATCCAGCATCTCTACGATCGTCTCCATGGGAGAATAGCAGCCTGCATTGCTGCGAAAGGTGGATATACACTGTACTAGTGCCGACATTGTGCATGCTCTGTTGCCTGTGTCTATGTGCCTGTGGTTCTGTCAGTGTGATCATGTGATGTATCTGACCCCAGGAATGTGTCAATAAAGTTTCCCCTTCCTGGGACAATGAATTCACGGTGTTCTCATTTCAATTTCCAGGAGTGTATGTACATGAATAGACATAAAAAGTAGACTTCATTCTGTTTTAATGCAGTGCCACTGTTTATAATCAGTGACTGCTATCATATGGCAAATGCGTTGCCTGCAGCGTATGATGGGTCGATGTCCATTCACAACATGTGACATCCAGTACCAGCACCGTGACTCATTCATACAGACGCCAGCTGTTGCCGTACGCTTTAGCTCTGACAGACAGCTCTGTGCCGTATAACTGTTTCATTACGCAGACTTACATGACTGCACTTCCAACTCATTCTCATACGTTATTTCTACATTTTTCGATACAGTATTATTGTAGATATTACGTAAACAGTTTTCTTAAGCATTAATAGACACACAGTTGCGATTCACAGATACTGAGAGAACACTTCAAAATAAATCTCTTAACGAAAATTTTGGCTGTCAGAAACGTTGCGTCACTCAACAGTAAAAGTTACCATACCTTTCTCTTCTCGTATAAGCGTTGTTACTATTTCTATAACCAGTGGAACTGTATTAATGTGTTCATATGAGTACACTTCTGTAATCATTCCTGTGTCAAAAGTTGTATGTAAGTATTATGTGACTTCATGCAGGGACTGTCTGAACACTCTGAACTATTGTCGTTTTCATACTTCTTATTATAAACCAGTGAGCTATTCTCCATTTCTTATATAATGTGGCTTTATCTTTAAATCTTAATTGTATTGTGTCTGTGTCCCTTGAGATGTTCATGCTGGTGTTGTGCCTTGCTCATGTCAATAACAATACGTCTATTTTTCTCATACTTCATAACCAGTTAGCGGAACCACTTTGCCAATAAATACCTCCTTAATAACGGGCCGACTCACACGTCACCTGGTACGTCCACTTCCTCATACTTCATAAATAATGGGCAGACTTACATGTCGCCGAATAATTCTCATCTCCTCACATCTTCATTTACAATTGGCCGACTTACCTGTCGCATACTTCATAAATAATCGGCAGACTTACATGTCGCCGAATAATTCTCATCTCCTCACATCTTCATTTACAATTGGCCGACTTACCTGTCGCCTAATAATATTTCTCCACAACATAAACCTCTTTGGCAGGATCATCCCTTGCCTATGAATACATACTCTCTTGCGCCAGCGGAAGTTGCGTCCCTGGCAATTCATACTTATGAATATAATATATTTATTTCCACAAAACGTAACACAACTTTTGCACTAATAATCTCCTGACATCGTTTTCTGCCACCAAACCTCATTCTTTCGTCATGTTCACTTACCTGGTTTAGCGTCGTCCTCTTCTTCAGCAACTGCTAGCTGAGGTCTGTAATATGAGCCCATATTTCACTTATTTGCTACTTTTTCCAGATTTTTCAAACATAATGCGTGATGTGTTGTTCTTACTACTTCTTAAAATTAAAAAATAAATGGTTCCACTGTATACTTTGTGATAGATGTAATGTCATTAAAAGCTTATACTGATGTTTCTTAAGGCAACGTAATACTGTGTTCTCTAGCTTGTGTATTTGTGATGCTATACTTTGGTGTTATAAAACTCGCTGTTCACATATTTTCCGTCAATTACTGTTTTTCACCCATGCAATGCAGATGTTTATACTGCTGGGTTACTACGCTGTCACTAATTATGTTTGTTGTCACAAATCGGGTAAAAAATTGTCATAGCTGTGGATAGAGAAGAATGTAAAGAAGACAGAATATAGTTCAGAATAAAAGAAGAGGAAGAACGAACAGCATGAAGGAAAATGAACTCGGGTACCTGGTAGTCGTCATTTACCTAGCAATGCAAAGAACGCTATTGCCCCCTGAGGGTTGCTAATTTTCATAGTATTTTTTGATGTCTACGATATTGTAGAGGACTTTGCTTACTCCTGTTTTTATGTTAGCTTACCTTACTAGTGGTCCGTTACATTCTGCCGTTCGCGATTGGACCAGGTCCGAACCACCCACTAGTTCTCCGGCTCCTCCTAATTCCCGTCTCTTTCAGGAGCATGATCCCTTCCATTGTTGTGATATTCTCTATTTCCACCATAATATCCTCCTCTATTCATACCTCTCTGAAAAGCACCTCTCCCTCTTCTTGAAGGACTGAGACTGTAGCGAAGCGGCCTATTATCCTCTGGGTCGCGACGCTCGTCGCTTCTGTTTGTGCTTCTGCTTCGGCTGAACTCACGGTCATTCAGGCGGTCTGCACGCCACCTGTTCCTTCTCCAGCCTTCCTGCATTTGCTTGTTGCCTGACAACGCACCTAACTGCTCGAGGACGTGTAGTAGGTTATTGACATCGCTTTTGTTTAGATTGATTAACTTCTCTTGTACAGACATTGGAAATTTAAGTATGATTATTTGTATGAGGTGTGATTCTCTTATAGGTTCAGTTAAGTGTTGATTCTTTTCCCAATAATGTTGAAAAAACTCTTTGTAACTGTTACATCCACTACTAGCGAAACTCCTTCCCTCAAAAATTTCACTCCTGGCGCTATTTTGTGTGCTAGTAGACCAGTATTGATTTAAAAATGCTTGTACAAATTCCTTGTACGTGGTACATCTGTTACTGACCCCGGTTCCCCATGATATTACGTCTCCCTGAAATCTACTTGCCACAGCTTTTATTTTTTTTTGATCTGTTAGATTTTCAGGAAGTGTACCCTCGAACTGTTTAATAAAATCAACTGGATGTATGTTACCTCTACTAGAGAAAGGATGGTAAAAAATAGTGGGATTTGTTACATCACTAGCATGTACACACTCTCTGTCCTTACTTTTGTCAGGAAATTGCTTAATTGCTTGATCTAATTCCTTCAATTTATCTTCAATCGCATCTGTGGTACGTTTACAATGAGCACCTATTTGTGAAACCTTGCGACTGAGTACCTGATGCTCATCATTGATGTTTTCTAACTCACGTAACTGCTGTTCATGTATATCATTACATTCTTTAGCAGCCTTGCTTTGCTCGTTTAATACTTGGCTAACATTACTACTTATTGTTGATATTACACAATGCTGACCCTCCATATCATCATTCAGCTTTTTAATTTTACAATCGAACTTCTGATTTATCTCAAACTTACATAATTCTAATTTCTTACCTCATTCTTTTGTTTATAGATATATTTTACTGGAACACGCCTCAGTTTTAGCTTCAAGTTTTGATACCTTTTGTTCTAAAGCCTTAAAATTGCTATTGATTTGAGTCATTACTGCATATGCTTTCCTGACATCACCTTTTCCTTCTCGTAACTCGGCTTTTATCTCTTCTTTAGTGTCATTTTGCCCTTTACCTATTTTATCTATGTTTTCGTAGTTTTCTTTTGAAAGTGATAATAACATAGATAACGTATTTGGCTCCTTGCTGATTTCTATCTACCCATTATCTACTGTTGGCAATGTTTCAGCTGAAGCAGTGCCATGACTTAGTCTGTGTGACTCCACTGTTGGCTCATTTGCAATGTTGACTTCAGATTCAGTGTGTCTGACGTCATCATCCAAATCTACTACGTCGTTGTGGTCAGGAGCGACAGTGTCTACATTTTCAGTACGATCATTTAACACAGAATCAGCATTTTCCGAAACATTTTCAGTTTGATTATCTAAACTTTGCCAATTATCTGATAGATCATCAACAATGTTACCTATTTGCAAGTTTTGTGGCTGATCTGAAGGATCATTGCCATCAATATCTACTTGATCCCTTTCCCTACTTCTAAGAGGACATCTTTTTCTCAATTTTGTCAGACATTTTACACTTGACATAATTAACAAATTTTAGCGAAATACGTTTAAAGGGATCAATTTTAGGCTTTGAAGTTATAATATTATTCCACTGTCCGAACAGAGATTAGCTATTTGCTCCAGAATAACACTTACTCTTCGATGCTATTCTGCGTGTTGCCGTCAAGAAGCTCCTTCTCTGCTCTGGCTGCTGAAGCTGAAGTAACGTACTGCTGTCTGGACTGCTGGAACACCCTGTTCAGCGGCTGCTACTGATCTCGCCCGCTGCTGGCTGCCGATCCTCGCACCTGACGCGGAGAACTGCGGCCGCCGGTTCTGCCTCCCCGCGCTGCGTTGCGTCGCCTTGCAACACGTCGAAATCTCGACGAAAATTAAACGTAATCCCATGGACCGCGCACACGTATTTGACTTTATCTGTCACTTGCACTTTTAACACTTTAAGCATCTAATATACATGGACGTTATGTTCTCGAGAGTAAAAAAACTTATCTGTGGCATCAAGTTCAACTAAAGTTCAAAACAGTTCAAACACAGTTCAAAAATCATTTGAAACAGTTCCCACACATTTCTATTGACATATAGCAGCAGAACAGTCACTTTAGGTGTTATGAATTTTTCCAAGAATTTTTCACAGTTCACAGTCCTCGCTAATAATCAAGCCTCAAATCTTCAAAGCACTCAAACATCGAAGATTTCCCCCTCAAGGAATGCCATGTACGGCAAGAAAAAGGAATAAAGTGAGACAGTGCTAATACTTTCAACCTTCTTTACCTCCTCTGCATTACCGCAGATGACGTGTCACTCAGCACATTTGTACTGTGCATGCAGTACACGTGAGGTGCCTTGTTGTTTCCACTGCCCTGTGTGGAATACATAAGTTCTTGTACACTTCACTAACCTACTGTCTTCATGATGATGATGTCCCCAGCGCAGAAAACAGCACGCAGGTCGTGGATTCTTTTTCTTGAGGCTGAAATTAATTTCACAAGGAACTGCTGCTACAAATAAACTATAACTCATTTGGGATATCATTCACATTTTTATTGATGTAGACCGGAGAAACTATTCTTGATCACAGTGTATTGAACATATCTTTCCACAGTCATTATATCTGGCTAAAATGACACGAAATACATCCTGCCACAGACAATATGTCTGTCAACTGGAACCGTCAGAACTGGAGAATAAAATTACATGAATCAAATACTACTATTACAGACAACATGTCTCTACCTAGCGACGGTCAGAACTGTAGTAAATAAAATTGCATAAAACAAATACTGCTATAACAGACAACATGTCTGTCTACTGGAATGGTCAGAACTGGAGAGCCGGACTGCCTAAGACACTTCGCGCGCCAAGCCAGCAAGTCGTGACCCGAACGCCACCGAAGTGCATCGGCTGTAATATCGCCAGTCTTTTGTTTTAGTAATACTTTGATTTTAATAATTTTGAAATGACTGATTGATAGCTGGCTGTTGAGAGATGTTTATTTAAAAAGTGAAGTAATTTGGATGATAGGTTTAATTAATCATAGCAACTAAAGTTTAACGTTTTAGCGCCCTACCGCCGAACCCAACAGCCAATCACAGAGCAGTAGCATCATGCAGGCGGTCTTTCTCACGGGAATGGTACGGAATCTAACACCTGTCACCGGTACCTCATCCCACACTGCGTCATCTCTATGCTTCTTGCATCTCCACTGCCATGGGAATAGCTTCCTGGAGCCCAATATGATGGCTGAATAAGCCAGAAATATTACAATCTGATTTCGGAATCTCTGTCTGACAATGTAATGCAACCAGAATTCTAACCGTGTACGTAGGCCTTTTGCAGTTATACCTCCTGTTGTGATTTTCGAAAAGTGTATTTGCTATTACTAGTTGAAATTTATTGCAGAAAATTAGTCTTTCTGTTACCTCAGTCGTACTACCAAGCCCATATACTCCGACAAATTTTTCTTCTCTTCCTTCCCCTACTACTGCGTTGTATTCCGCCTCCTATTAACATACTTTAATCTTCTTGTACATTCTTAGTAAACACTTCGGTATCCTGTAATACTTTTATACCTCTTCATCTCATGCTTGTGACGTCGGCTTGTGTACCTGAACTGCGTTGTTGCCATTGGTTATGAGTCGACGCTGATGAACTCAAAGCTGTCATTCAACTATTAACTCTCTCTCTCTCTCTCCGCTATTTGCATATTTATAAAGAATCCTCGTCCCATCATTCCATTTTCTGCTGCTGTTGAGATTACCCTACGTTTGGTTGACCACAGATCTTTATATTTAATTTCACTGGCCCCTACTATACTGACAGAAAAAAATATCGCTGAACAAGAAAATATCTAATACAGAGTAATAAAATTTCGGAAACGCAATTGTTTGGGTAACATATTTAAATGATTAACATTGAAAGATTACAGGAAAATCTAAGCGCGAGATACGCCATTGTAAATGTGAAATGCTGACACATTAATAACCGGCGTAACCGTCAGATTGTTGAATGCAAGCACGCAAACGTGCAAGCGTTGTGTTGTGCAGGTGACGGACGTCAGTTTGTGGGATGGAGTCCCATGCCTGTTGCACTTGGCCTGTCAGAACAGGGATGACTAATTCTGTTAGTGGATAACATTAGCGTTGTCGTCCCATGATGTCCCACATGCCCTCGATTGGAGACAGATCAAGAGATCGAGCAGACCAAGGGAAAATGTTGACACACTGTAGAGCATGTTGGGTTACAACAGAACAGTGTTATGTGGGCGAGCTTTAATCTGCAGGGATACATTCCTGGAATGCTGTTCATGAATGGCAGCACAACATGTCGAATCGCCAGGCTGACGTACAAATTTGCAGTCAGGGTGAGTGAGATAATCATGGGAGTGCATCCGGCTATTGTACGATATAACTCCAGGTGTAGACCGAGTGTGTCTAGCATGCAGATAGGTTGGCTGCAAGCCCTCAGTTGGTTTCCTTCTAAAAGACACACAGTTCTCGCGTTTATCGTTTACGTCGGAAAGTAAACCTATTTTGTGACAAATTACAAGTTCCTAATCAGGGGCAAATTATTTAGTTTCACCTGAGTGCTTCGATAGCTAGGTTATTGAATATCTGCGCATTACTAGACACAATTCGTGCGTTTTCGTCAGGGTCTACAGTAGAGTTGCGCAACACGTGCCGATAGTCCGTTTATCTGCATAGTTCAGCTTTCCACGGTCTTTAGTATAAAAAGGGACTGTGATTGTTGTGTGCAGATGCGAGCCGAATTGGCTGTGATGACTTTGATGGCTTTGGTTACACAGACTGAGTCTGCAGTGGATAGGCACCACTGTTATGGGGCCGGCCGTGGGGATGCAATGGACGTCCAGTACGTCTGAGTCCTTCGATCGGTCCTCACCGGTGGCCAACCTAGTTACAGCTTGCACTGAGGCTGACCCCTCACCTATGGTCGAGTGGGAGGTCGCCCTGGGGCGAAGCAGGCGGCGAAAGACTTCCCAGACGCCCGCACGCAAGGCCTCGCCGGTTTGTCTGACAAACAGTTTCCAGGTTCTGTCTGTGGCTCACACTGTCGCTGAGCCGGGTGCTGTTGCCTGTCCTGTTTCAGAGGAAACCACTCAGCCTGCAAGATCCGGGCAATCACAGAGGTTGGAATTATTCGTAGTTGGGAACTCCAACGTCAAGCGCGTTATGGGATCGCTGAGGGACTTGGTTCACAAGAAGGGTAAGAAAACCAATGTGCACTCCGTGTGCGTACCCGGTGGAGTCATTCCAGATGTGGAAAGGGTCCTCCCGGATGCCAACCTGCAGGTGGTTGCTCACGTCGGTACCAATGATGCCACTCTGGATCAGAAAAGATTCTCTCTGGTTTCGAGCGGCTAACAGAAGTGGTAAAAGCAGAAGTCTTGCTTGCAAGATGGAAGCAGAGCTGACCATTTGCAGCATAGTCGACAGGACCGTTTGCGGACCTCTGGTACAGAGCCGAGTGGAGGGTCTGAATCAGAGGCTCCAACGGTTCTGCGACCGTGTAGGCTGCAGATTCCTCAACTTGCAAGTCGGGTTCTGCTGAATAGGCCAGGTGACCACTATACCCAGGAGGCGGCTACACAGGGAGCAGGGCTTGTGTGGCGTGGACTGGGTGGTTTTCTTAGGTTAGAGGGTCTCGGGAAACCACAAGAAGGGCTTCAGTTACAAAAGGTGCAGGCTGAACACAAGAAGAACGAAGATACGGGAACCATTGGTATAACAGTTGTAAATTGTCGTAGCTATGTTGGGAAAGTACGAGAGCTCCGAGCGCTAATAGGAAGCACTTATGCTCAAATCGTTAAAGGCACTGAAAGCTGGCTAAAGCCGGAAATAAGCTCAACCGAAATTTTTGCGAAGTACCTAACGGTGTTCCGAAAGAATACGCTAAACCCGGTTGGCGGTGGCATGTTTGTAGCTGTCAGAAGTAGTTTAACTTGTCTCGAAATTGAAGTAGATACTTTCTGTGAGTTCGTATGGGCAGAGATCATTGTTGGCAGCCGGAATAAAATAATAACTGGATCGTTTCACCGACCTCCCAAATCAGTTGCTGAAAGGTTCAAAGAAAACTTGAGTTTGACTTCAAACACGTACCCGACTTATACGATAACAGTTGACTTTAATTTAGTAGCCTCGAAATGTAGGCGAAAATACATGTTTAATTCCGGAGCTACGCATAAAATATCATCCGAGATCGTGCTAAACGCATTCTGTGAAAATTATTTCGAGCAGTTAGTTCATGATCCCACGCGAATAGTAAACGGTTGTGAAAACATCCTTGATCTCTTAGCAACAAATAATCCCGAGTTAATAACGAGCATCGAAGTCGATCATGGATTAGTGAACACAGGGTTGTCGTAGCGAGACTGAACATTGTAATCCCCAAATCCTGAAAAAATAAGCGAAAAATATACCTATTCAAAAAAGAAGTTAAAAATTCGCTTGACGCCTTCTTGAGAGACAATTGCCATTCACTCTAAATTAATAATATAAGTGTAGACCAGATGTGGCTTGGATTCGAAGAAATAGTATCGGCAGCAATTAAGAGATTTATACCAAATAAATTAACAAGCGACAGACCTGATCCTCCTAGGTACACATAACGGTTTAGAACACTGTTGCAGAAACAACTAAACAAACACGCGAAACTTAAACAGACGGAAAATCCCCATGATTGGCGATCTTTTACAGAAGCTCGAAATTTAACGTGGACTTCAATGCGAAATGCCTATAACAGTTTCCACAACGGAACTTTGTCTCGAAACCTGGCAGAAAATCCAAAGAGATTCTAGTTGTATGTGAAGTATGATAGCGACAAGAAACAATCAATGCCTTCTCTGCGCAATACAAATGGAGATACTATCGAAGACAGTGCTGCCCAAAGCAGAGTTACTAAACACAGCCTTCCAAAATGGCTTTACAAAAGAAGACGAAGTAAATATTCCAGAATTCGAATCGAGAACAGCTGCCAACATGAGTAACGTAGAAGTAAATATCCTCGGAGTAGTGAAGCAACTTAAATCACTTAATAAAAGCAAGTCTTCTGGTCCAGACTGTATATCAATTAGCTTCCTTCCTGAGTATGCTGATGCATTAGCTCCATACTTAACAACCATATACAACCGTTCGCTCGACGGAAGATCCGTACCCAAAGACTGGAAAGTTGCGCAGGTCACACCAATATTCAAGTAACGTAGTAGGAGTTATCCACTAAATTACACGCCCATATCGTTAACATCGATATGCAGTAGCATTTTGGAACATATATTGTGTTCGAACATCATGAATTACTTCGAAGAAAACGTCTATTGACATACAGTCAACACGGGTTTAGAAAACATCGTTCCTATGAAGCACAACTACCTCTTTATTCACATGAAGTGTTGAGTGCTATTGACAAGGTATTTCAGATCGATTCCGTATTTCTGGATTTCCGGAAGGCTTTTGACACTGTACCACACAAGCGGCTCGTGAAATTGCGTGCTTATGGAATTTCGTCTCAGTTATGTGACTGGATTTGTGATTTCCTGTCATAGAGGTCACAGATCGTAGTAGTTGACGGAAAGTCATCGAGTAAAACAGAAGTGATTTGCGGCTTTCCCCAAGGTAGTGTTATAGGCCCTTTGCTGTTCCTTATCTACATAAATGATTTGGGAGACAATCTGAGCAGCCGTCTTCGGTTGTTTGCAGGTGACGCTGTCGTTTATCGACTAATAAAGTCATCAGACGATCAAAACAAACTGCAAAACGATCTAGAAAAGATATCTTAATGGTGCGAAAAGTGGCTGTTGACCCTAAATAACCAAAAGTGTGAGGTCATCCTCATGAGTGCTAAAAAGAACTCGTTAAACTTCGATTACACGATAAATCAGTCTAATCTAAAAGCCGTAAATTCAACTAAATACCTATGTATTACAGTTACGAAAAACTTAAATTGGAAGGAACACATAGAAAATGTTGTGAGGAAGGCTAAACAAAGACTACGTTTTATTGGCAGGACACTTAGAAAATGTAACAAACCTACTAAGGACACTGCCTATACTACGCTTGTCCGTCCTCTTTCAGAATAATGCTGCGCGGTGTGGGATCCTTACCAGATAGGACTGACGGAGTACATAGAAAAAATTTAAAGAAAGGCAGCAAGTTTTGTTTTATAGCAAAATATGGGAGAGAGCTACACAGAAATGATACAGGATTTGGGCTGGAAATCATTAAAAGAAAGGCGTTTTTCGTTGCGACGGAATCTTCTCACGAAATTCCAATCACCAACTTTCTCCTCCGAATGCGAAAATATTTTGTTGACACCGACCTACATAGGTCACCATGATAAAATAAGGGAAATCAGATCTCGTACGGAAAGATATAGGTGTTCGTTCTTTCCGCGTGCTATACGAGACTGGAAAAATAGAGAATTTTGAAGGTAGTTAAATGAAACCTCTTCTAGGCACTTAAATGTGATTTGCATAGTATACATGTACATGTAGGTGTAGATGTAGAACACACGACCATCGCTGGCATCGAGGCAGAACCAGCTTTCATCAGAAAACACAACAAACCTACACCCTGATCTCCTATGAGCTCTGGATTGACACCACTGAAGTCGAAAATGGTTGTGACTTGGGGTCAGATGAATGTACGCTACAGTACGTCTGACTCGGAGCTATCCTTGAAGTAACCGATTTATGGCTATTCAAAACGAACACACTTCGTACATCACAGTGTAATCTTGGAACAATAAAAGTGTCTTCATTGCGGTAGCCCAACAGCCCTAATGTGGGCCAACTGGTGCTCCAGATGTTGCTGTAAATGCAGTACAGTGCGCCAGAGCCATACGCTGAACTCCGTGGTCTTTCCTCTCGATAGTGTCATGTGGGCATCCGGTGCATAACCTTCTTGCCACCGTACATTGTCGTGACCAGCACAGCCAGCCATTATGTACAGTGGCTACATGCTTGCTAACAAGGGAACCTCCTCATCGCACCCCCCTCAGATTTAGTTATAAGTTGGCACAGTGGATAGGCCTTGAAAAACTGAACACAAATCAATCGAGAAAAGAGGAAGACGTTGTGTGGAACTATGAAAAAATAAGCAAAATATACAAACTGAGTAGTCCATGGGCAACATAGGGCACATCAAGGATAGTGTAAGCTCAAGAGCGCCGTGGTCCAGTGGTTAGCGTGAGCAGCTGCGGAACGAGAGATCCTTGGTTCAAGTCTTCCCTCGAGTGAAACGTTTAAGTTTTCATTTTCAGACAGTTATCAGAGTTCAGGCAGTCACACATAATCAACTTCGCTCTCCAAAATTCCAGGACATGTTCAGGTTTGCTTGGTCATATGCAGGGTTTGACGGTCTATACACGAAAAAATTTGAAAACGTTAAAAACATATGTTCCGACAGAGCACAGAGAAAACTGTGCGACTGTGAAACTGTTGCATTTATTTGTTGCATTTTATGTGACACACTCTTATGTTTTCATCGCTTTTTTGGGAGTGACTATCACATCCACAAGAAAACCTAAACATATTCCTGTCATGTGACGCACATGCCGTCACCAGTGTCGTATAGAATATATCAGACGTGTTTTCCTGGATCAAATGTTTTCGGTCCCGTTGGAGAGGCACGTCCTTTCGTCTACTAATCGCACGGTTTTGCGGTGCGGTCGCAATACACAGACACTAAACTTATTACAGTGAACAGAGACGTCAATGAACGAACGGACAGATGATAACTCTGCAAAAAACAGTAAGTAAACTTTTCGCTCGAGGGAAGAGTTGAACCGAGGACCTCTCGCTCCTCAGCTGCTCGCGCTAACCACGGGACCACGGCGCTGCTGTGCTCACCTCTTCCATGATGTTGCCTATGTTGCCCATGAACTACTCAGCTTGTATATTTTGCTTATTTTTTCCACACAACTTCTTTCTGTTTTCCCGATTGATCTGTGGTCAGTTTTTCAAGGCCTATCCACTGTGCCAAATTATAACTAAATCTGAGGGGGGTGCGATGGGGAGGTTCCCTTTTAAGTTTTTCTGCAACATCGCAGAAGAAATCTCCACCTACTTGTAGCCCTATTATACGATCTCGTTCAAACTTGATGAAGTGTTCACAATGGCGTCTTTGTCGTCTTAAAGATATTCTTGATTAACAGCAAGTCAGCGTCTCCAATCTCGAAGATAACTAACGCTCACGACCGCTACTGCGCATATTTAAAGCAAACCTGATTTGCAATCACGTGGTGAAGCTATTAGAGTCACATTCACTCGACTGGCGCGATACGTGAAGAGGTATCACGCTTCCGAGCGAGGTGGCGCAGTTGCTAGCACACTGGACTCGCATTCGGGAGGACGACGGTTCAATCCCGTGTTCGGTCATCCTGATTTAGGCTCTCCGTGATTTCCCTAACTCGCTCCAGGCAAATGCCCGGATGGTTCCTTCGAAAGGGCACGGCCGACTTCCTTCTACGTCCTTTCCTAATCCGTTGCGACCGATGACCTCGCTGTTTAGACTCCTCCCCCAAAACAACCCAACAGCCATCGTGCTTCAGATGTAAAAGCACTACTACTAGCTTTGGTACACGTTGCACAAATCCTTCTTGGTGTTGCGATGTTTTACCTGTCTGTGTAGTACATTATTCGTGACACTACTCCGCACCACAATATAAAAATTTGCGCTTACACGAATTTTTGCCATCAGACTGCACATTTTGGTCTTCTTTGATGGTTTCGGTTAAATTTTATGGACAGCATCTTAACACGCTATCTGCTGAAAAAGATACCTACATGCAATACTTAATTGATCACTAGGGGTCACTTGAGAAGGACCCGGCTGTGTAAAATTAGCCAGGAGGTGATTGCGTAGTCAGTAGAGAAGCAGCACAACAGAATGGTTCGATAAGGAGAGCTCAGTGTCTTCGAACAGGGACTAGTCATTGGCTGGCACCTTAGTGGTTGTAGATCAGAGCATGAAGTCAGCGGAAGGGTCCTCTCGCGAGTTACAAAGTGTTTCCAGCAGTCCAGCTAGCATAAGTGCGGAAGGATTTAAAATGAATTTAAGCATTCATTTGCGGAAGGATTTAAAATGAATGGATTCAGTTGTCGACCAGCCCCTCATGAGCCACATAATTCTGCAGTCAGTGCGTAGCAGCGCTTGAGGTGGAGTAAAGAGCAACGCCGCCGGACAGTGGATGAATCACGCTATACGGTATAAGGCTGCTTTTTGTGGTTAGCATCTGATTCCCTTATTGCGCTTAAGAAAACGCTAAATATGGAAGGATATGAGCACATTTTTCAGCATTGTGTACTGGGATGGCAACTCACCCTCTCTGCAAGGCAATGCCCTATGGACAACAGCATTGCCGAAATGGAACGGCGTGCCCTCAGTCCCAACCTGAGCCCAAATGATCACCATTAGGTTGTGTTCGAACGTCGACTTCGCCGCAGACCCCACCATCCAGCACCACTATCTTTTCTTGTTCCTGCTCTTGAGAAGAATGGACTGCCATTCCTCCACAGACATTCTAATACGTCATTGGAAGTTTACCGAGCAGAGTTTATGCCGTCATAAAGACGAAGGGTGAACACAGCCCATATTAATGGCCAATAATAGGTGTAATAATGTTTCTGACTAGACTTCGTACAATAGCCGCCAGTAATTGTACAGTATTTGACAATAATTCGCCCCAAGTTCAACCATTTTCTATCCTACTTCACACACACACACACACACATACACAGGAAGTGGCAAAGTCACTTGTGTAGGCATGCGTATTCAAATACAGAGATATGTAAACAGCTAGAATACGGCTCTGCGGTCGGCAACGCCTATATAGGACAAAAAGTGTCTGACGCACTTGTCAGATCGGTTGCTGCTGCTACAATGGTAGGTTATGAAGATTTAAATAAGTTTGAACGTCGTGTTATAGTCGGCGCGCGAGCGATGGGATACAGCATCTCCGAGGCAGCGATGATGAGGCGATTTTCCCGTAAGACCATTTAATGAGTGCACCGTGAATATCACGAATCCGGTAAGACATATCGTTGTGGCCGGGAAAAGATCCTGCAAGAACAGGACCAACGACGACTGTAGAGAATCGTTAAACGTGACAAAAGTTCAACCGTTCTTCAAACTGCTGCAGATTTCAGTGCTGGGCCATCAACAAGTGTCAGCATGCGAACCATTCAACGAAACATCATCGATATGGTCTTTCGGAGCTGAAGGCTCACTCGTGATGACTGCACGACAAAGCTTTATGTCTCGCCTGGGCCCGTCAACACCGACATTGGACTGCTGACCATTGGAAACATGTTGCCTGGTCGGACGAGTCTCGTTTCGAACTGTATAGTGCGGATGGACGTGTACGCGCATGGAGACAACCTCGTGAAACCATGGACCCTGCATGTGAGGAGGGTACATTTTAAGCTGGTGAAGATTTTGTAATGGTGTGAGGCGTCTGCAGTTGGAGTGATATGAGACCCCTGATACGTCTAGATACGACTCTGACAGGTAACATGTACGTTAACATCCTGTCTGATCACCTACATCCATTCATGTCTACTGTGCATTTCCACGGACGGGCAATCCCAGTTAACAATGCGACACCCCACACGTCCAGAATTGCTATACAGTTGCTCCAGCAACACTCGTCTGAGTTCAGCTGGCCACCAAACTACTCAGACAGGAACATTACTGAGCACGTCTAAGATGCCTTGCAACGTGCTGTTCAGAAGAAATCAACACCTCCTCGTTCTCCTACGGATTTACATACAGCCCTACAGGATTCATGGTCTCAGTTCCCTCCAGCATACTTCAGACATTAGTCGAGTCCATGGCACGTCGTGTTGCAACATTTCCACGTGCTCGCGTGGGCCCTACACGATATTAGCCAGGTGTATCAGTTTCTTTCGCTCTTGAAGAATTGTCTCAATTTTTTTCGAATAACAGTTGCCTAAGTTTAGCCAAGAGCATTTCGTGGTATTAGTATATCCTTTGTTCCATAGATACACATTCAAGTTGGATGAGCATATATGCTGCACTTTCTCATGCGTTTTACCGACCTGTTACTATACTAAGAGTGTTGCTGTGAATATCGGCTGTTAAGATTACCTCATACGACTGCCGACGGCCACACTACGGTTTTGTCTGCATTCCTCGAATTCTACCCGTAAACCAAAAACTTCCCTTGGTAGTCTCCACAGTAGATTTTATGTGATCACCCAGTTCCACCGCCCCTTAGTTTAGCTCCTATATACTTAGACTATATGATGTACAGGGTGATTCAAAAAGAATACCACAACTTTAGGAATTTAAAACTCTGCAACGACAAAAGGCAGAGCTAAGCACTATCTGTCGGCGAATTAAGGGAGCTATGAAGTTTCATTTAGTTGTACATTTGTTCGCTTGAGGCGCTGTTGACTAGGCGTCAGCGTCAGTTGATGCTAAGATGGTGACCGCTCAACAGAAAGCTTTTTGTGTTATTGAGTACGGCAGAAGTGAATCGACGACAGTTGTTCAGCGTGCATTTCGAACGAAGTATGGTGTTAAACCTCCTGATAGGTGGTGTATTAAACGTTGGTATAAACAGTTTACAGAGAATGGGTGTTTGTGCAAAGGGAAAAGTTCTGGACGGCCGAGAACGAGCGATGAAAATGTAGCACGCATCCAGCAAGCATTTGTTCGCAGCCCAGGAAAATCGACTCGCAGAGCTAGCAGAGAGCTACAAATTCCACAATCAACTGTATGGAGAGTCCTACGAAAAAGGTTAGTTATGAAACCTTATCGGCCGCCAGGCAGCCCGTGACAGAGCACTTCATCACTGGCCTCCAAGAAGACCTGATCCTACCCCCTGCGATTTTTTCTTATGGGGGTATGTTAAGGATATGGTGTTTCGGCCACCTCTCCCAGCCACCATTGATGATTTGAAACGAGAAATAACAGCAGCTATCCAAACTGTTACGCCTGATATGCTACAGAGAGTGTGGAACGAGTTGGAGTATTGGGTTGATATTGTTCGAGTGTCTGGAGGGGGCCACATTGAACATCTCTGAACTTGTTTTTGAGTGAAAAAAAACCTTTTTAAATACTCTTTGTAATGATGTATAACAGAAGGTTATATTATGTTTCATTCATTAAATACACATTTTTAAAGTTGTGGTATTCTTTTTGAATCACCCTGTACTTCTCTGATTACTAATATTTCAATAGGATGCTATGTAGTTCTTTCTTTTTATTTAGGGCATTACCGCACATTTAACAGTGTTTAAGAAAGTTGCCATTCACTACACGTAATAGACTGTTTTATAAAGTCTCTCTATATCTCTTTATGATAATCGAACAACGTTATTTTCCCATATATAAGGGCATTTTTCTTTAAAAATGGAATAGAGTTACTCTTTCCTCTAACACATCAGATGTTGCTTTTCATTGCATCAAAAATTAGGTGTGTAATATTGCTTACTAGGTGCTAGTATGACAGTTTCCGACTGGTGAAGTTTCTCGGGGTGATCGTGGCTTGGCTATTAATTGAGAACAGGGGACGGTGTAGTACACCTTTCAGCTTTCGAAAACAGCCTCGTGAGGGTTTCACTGCTGGCAGGAAACCTCCACACAAGATTCGCGTTCGAAAACAAGGACAACGCTGTCCCAACTCTAGAAGATATTCAGTTCACTCGTTCCCAAAGTTCTAGACCTGCTATCACAGTCTGTGAGTTCTCTCATCCACGTGGCACGGTCTGAAAACTGACTCGTAAAGACGCATATGAACCTGCGAGGATCAACTCCCTGCCCCATCAGATCAATCAAAACGGGTCGTATTCAAGAACAATCAGAGCATGTGTCCTTATCCTGTCTGCTGTCCTTAATCCCCTGGGTGTTTGGTTCAGGGGGTCGCACGAAAAAAGTGATGTATGCTACTGCAGTTAACGCCATCTACGACCTGCAACTGGGCATTAATAACAGTGGGCGTCATTTAACGCGTGAAATATGGCTCGTATGTCTCTATTTGGTACATATTTTCCCACATTCCACCTCTGAAAATCTGCCACGCAGCACACTCTCGGGAGCGCTATTTGTTTGACGGTTTTTGTCACAGCATTGGAAAGATAGTGTAGCAAAGGGATACAACATATTTAGTATTTAAAATTTCATCTGCGTTTGTAAAGCATTTCTCTTACACAAAACAATCATTAGTCACGCATTAGAGAGTACGTTCTATACCAAACAACATTTTAGGGGTAGTCACGATATTTAGCATTTAAAATTTCAGCCATAGTTTGTCTAAGCATTATCCTTACATCAAACATTCGCTAGACACGCGTTGGAGAGTGTGTTCCATCCAAAAAAAATTTTATGCATAGTCATGCTCATACAGTGTTTGATATTGTGAAGGTGACAGGGATAAAAAAAAAAAAAAACAGGGAGCAAAAAAAAAGTACCATTTGGACAGAAACGAGGCTTCACTTATAAGAACCGAAGGGCCTGGAAGGAAGGCAGTAGTTACGAAAGATCTGACACATGATCGCAGCAAGTCCGAAGTCTGTACACAAAGCAAGCAGTGAGGGAAACCGAAGAGAAATTAAGAAAAGGAAAAAGAAATAGAATCTGAAAGACTTGACGGTAATATCGTAATTCTCTGAAAGACGACAAGGGACTTAGAAGATCAGTCGAGCGGAGTGCATAATGCTTTGGAAAAACATCTGTAGTACACAAAATTTGTGCTACGTCAGTGAGTCCTCGCTGCCTGCCAATATATCGCCACCTTAGTACAACAAGTATATAAAACAGCTCTTATTGAAACAAATGCTTCTGAAAATTTCTCGGAATTTTAAAGCTTCACTGTACGCAAACCCCTTGAAATTCATTGTAAGAGAAACAAAACAACCCATCACCAAGGAATTATCCATATAGCACGGAAATCGATAGGTGTGATGTGCATATGGAGACATTGCAAATGACTACAATTTGAGAAAAATTGTATGATTTATTAAGTGAAAGAGCTTCACAAACTGAGCAAGTCAATAACGCGTTGGTCCACCTCTGGCCTTTATGCAAGCATTTATGTGGCTTCGCATTGATTGAGTGTTTGAATCTTCTACTGAGGGGTATCGTACCAAATTCTGTCCAGAAACCGTGTAAGGTCGTCAAAACCCCTATCGGGTTCGAGAGAGATGCCTATAATGCTCCAAACGTTCTCAACTAAGCAGAAGTCCGGTGACATTGCTGGACAACGTATTGTTCGGCAAGCACGTGATAAGCCTATGTGCAGGCGGGCGTTATCTTGCTGAAATGAGATCCTAGGATGGCGTGCCATGAAAGGCAACAAAACGGGGCGTAGAATATCGCTGACGTACCGCTGTGCTATAAAGGTGACGAGAATGACAATCGGAGGGATCCTGATACGAAATGGTGTGGCACCTCAGATCATCACTCACGGTTGTGGGCCGTATAGCAGGCGACAGTCAGATCGGTATTCCATCGCTACCTGGGAGTCTCCGGACACGTCATGTCTGGTCATCGTGGCTGAATTCGAAGTGCGACTCATCACTGAAAACAATTCTACTCCAGTCAATGAGATAGCAGGCTGCGCCCATCGGACGAAATTTGGAACGATATGTCTCTCGAGGACAGCCAACAATGCTGTCAGTCAACACCAAGCAAAACAACTACTTGCATAAGAGCCAGAGGTGGTCCAACGCGTTACTGACTTGCTCGATTTGTGAAACTCTTTCTCTTAAATAAATCATCCATTTTAAAAAAATTATATAATGATTTGTTTTTCTGTACACGTACATCACATCTACCGATTTCTGTCCCGTTCGCATAATTCCTTCGCTCATTTACTAGCATATCCATTTTTCTTGAAAGCAGACCGTAAGCGATTTAGACCGGCTCACAGATTGTGTTGGCTCTGTCCATCAAGATACATTGTGTCACTCTGTGGATGATATCTTTGTAGTATGCACTCACGGTGAAGAGACGTGGGATGTCATGGTGCATCTCAAAGACATTAACCCAAAGATACAGTTTACCAGGCACAAAGAGAGCACAATGGTCATCTTAGTTTTCTGGATGTATCTGCTATTAAATGGGTGGACGTGACTCTGAGCCATAAGATATACAGAAAAGATACACACACACAATCACACACACAGAGAGAGAGAGAGAGAGAGAGAGAGAGAGAGAGAGAGAGGGAGATCGGTATCTCCACAAGCAATCAATCCATCATTCTAGTCAAAAAAGAGGTGTCATTAAAACCTTGATGGACAGAGCTAACAAAATCAGCGAGCCTTTTTTTTTTGCCACTAGGAATTAAATCACTTACGGATTGCTACTAAGGAGATTGAAAGAGCACTCCATCAAAGAATAAAAGAAGATGGAAGTACTGAGCATCAACGTCCGCCATCTGGAAAAGTTTTTCTCCAGTTCATTAATAAAATTACGGATCCCATCGGGAAAGTTTTGGCCAGGTACGACGATGAAACGAGCTTGAGGCTCACAAAGAAGATTAATGAATATTTAAGAACGGTAAAAGGTGCACGGCAGACCCTAGCAACACCTGGAGTGTATAAAATTCCGTGCTGTTGCGGAGAACTGTATACTGGAACTACGGAAATGAGAGTCAACTCTCACTTAGCCGAACACAAACGGAACTGTTGTCACCGACAAACGAAAAATTGCACATAGCAGAATATGTTTCGTGAGATGGGAACCACAAAATAAAATTCTAAGTGACGAGCATTTTAGCTAGGACATCGCATTATCGTGCACGCATATATAAAATATGGACGTCGACATCGTGCCAACAGAATAACAACCGACTATTTTTAATCGAGAATGATGACGCCATCCAGAAAAAGACACACAGTCGGCATCACGTGTCGTATGGTGGTGCTCTCTATGCATTCTATAAATGTGACAGCCCCTTAAGTCTTAATGGCAGTAACCTTTTTACGTTGGAAGATACGTTCCGCAACTGGAGACGAAACTGTCATTAACCCAGCATAATGAAATCTGAACTGCCTTCTGCAGTTGTCTCGATATAGACCTTTCATGCGTACTCCTGGAACACGCAGTTTCCTGGACGGAGCGGAGGAGTCTCGACGTGGTCGTCTTATTTTGGAAACATTTCTTGCCTACCATTGTGGAAGTTTTAATTTTTTACTGAGATTGTTTGTTCTTGAAGATGTTTCTTCCATGCCTTCTAAATTCTGTACATTAAAGGAGTGCACATCTGTAACATCACCTTCAGCTGTTCTTTTCGATGGCTCTCGTTTTACTTCATTAGTATCAGCTGGCTTTAAACGCTTCTCTCTTAAATGTTCGCTGTTCTTTGTGGCTATTCATATTATTCATCATCAGACGATGGTTGGTAGTCTGAATTAGGCGGAGAGATATCAGATGGCGAATCTCATTTGTGATTGCCACCGCTGACAAGCAATGTAGAAGGCAAGGTGGCTGATTCAGGTTGGTTTTCCGACAGGAGAGAAAAGGAATTGGGCTGGAGATACGACATTACACGGTCTGCGATTTTTCAAATACGTCCAAGAGGAGGAAGCAGAGTAAGATTCTTTAACTCCCATTACAGGCTACATGATGAACATCTAATAAAGTGGAAAAAGAGTATTGGAATCTGGTAGAATGAAAGCAGATGATGATGGGGAAATTAAACTACTGAATGAGACATTCAAAGTAGTAGGCGAGTTTTGTTAATTGGGAACAAATGTAACTGCCAATGGCCAAATTAAGAAGGATTTACACGGATAATGACAATGAAAAGCGTTTTAGGAGAAAGAGAAACGGTAAACTCGTGAAGACTATTTACAACACATCCGCCGGAAAACTTGAAGAGCCACAGAGAGAAATCTGCTAATATTGAACATAAATATAAGTGTTAGATAGACTTCTCTGAAAGTATTTGTCTGAAGTGTAGTTTTTATTGAAGGGAAACTACGACTTTAAACAGTCCGGACAAGAGTGGAATAGAAGCAGTAGGAGCATAGAACCATGGTCGGGTTAGGAAGAGCATCGAATTGAGAACAAATGAGCTTTTTGTCTCTATCTTCATTGAAAGAGTGAGTAAATTGATAGGACACAGCAAGCATAGGGAAGCAGTTTATTCGGAGGGCGATTGGGGGAGTGGGAAATTGTAGACTACATTACCCAAGTCCAAGAGGAGATACGTTGCAGAGATAAAGAGTTTCGCGTATAATGACATGATGAAATAGAGTATAGAACTGTATCAAAATCGTCTGATGACTGAGGACTACAACAATAATTTTTTCCTATCTCCAAACAGAAAAAAACGTAAGAAACACTACACCCGTTTAAGCACTGGCATTGTAAAGTAGGATGCCAACGTTCGAGTAGACGTATTTACTTTATCACATATCACCAATGTAGTATAATCAAACTGCTGACTTTTCCGAATAACGTCTCCAGGCCCTCGAGTGTAAGTCTGTAACATAGGGTGCAACGGTATCTCCTTTTTAGATGAGCACAACGAACTGTTCTGCCACCTAAACAGGGACTTCTATGGTCCTCCACTGTCTACACATATCTATGGATTTATAACACTCCCAGTGTTCCATTTATATAAACAACACCCCTGGTGTAATGTGTGGCCGTGGATCTCATATTCTTACTTCCCTTCATGTGGTAAAGTATACTGTCCTAAGCAAAATCTTAATAACTACAACGCAGGGCTAAGATTGGCCGTCTGTTTCTTGATGGGAAGTCGCTTATTTGCGCGTGAACTTGGTGGTTAGTGGAAACTGTTTTAACTGCTGGGATCTTAATAACAGCTGTTGTAGCTGAGTGCCTGGCGGACTATCGAGGGCGACATCTTGTGGTGGTACTTGAATTACGTAATCATTACGGCAGCTCACCTGAACCTCTCGATACCAGTAATATTCTACTGTGTTTCCGTAAAGTAGTTAATATATTTCTGAGACAACATTCAGATTTGATTTCATTAATGTAAAGGTACTTTGATACATCGAAATTTTTATGTTGCAATGATATTATTCTAATGTGTATTCTTTCTTTTGTCATTATGATCTTTGTCGTACTTGTAACTCTTGATTTTTGGGCGCGTAAGCAGTTAGTTAGAGAGTCAGACCTTGAGAAAATCAAGTCCTGGACGTCATGTTGGAAAGACGCATATTGTAACCAGTTTATAAAATGTGAACTTTAACAGTGAGGAAGATGTTTTCAAGTATGTTTTGTATTGTGAAGTGATGTTTTGTGTGTTATGTGCCATTGCAACAAAAGCAATAAAAAGGAAGTGTAACTTGAATTCGGAGTGATGATTACTTTTTTTTGCATCACCATTGTGCTAACTTTCAAAGATTGAATCTTCAAGAATGGTTTGTGAAACACATCTAAAAACCTTTTGAATATAGCAGAATAAAACCTAGGCCTCTTTGCATCCGAGCTTGTAATCATCACCACCTATATTGTCGACGATTGAGACACGATTTTACAACGAGACCAGCGTGGGAAACACGAAAAGATGAGTGCCTAGTTTATTCATTATTACATGAAATGACTTTATTAACTGTAACCTGCCACATAATAACTACGTTGTTGCCCGAAAATGCAGTATTTGGCAGCATGAGCAACACCGCAATCATTATTAAATTTTGACCTTTGTTGTGGTAGGGTTGTTAGAATCTGAACCTGTTTGCCGCTCGCCAATGCTCAACGTGAAATTCTCGTGGTGCACCTAGTGTGGGCCACAGCGTAAATTTTACACATCAGAGCGTTCATCTTCGCTTCGGACCGAGAACAATCACAGAGCGAAATATGAAAGTTGAATATTCCATGTCTGATGGCTTGAGCTGTAATAAGTCAGATAGATTTGATGATATACTGTACCTTCGGAATTACTTAAGTCTGTGGGGGGTGCCGGAATTGGTTTATTTGTGTTGATGTCAAACACACTGGGTGATCGAAATGTCGAACACATCAAAAAGTACACACGTTTTTTATATTACACATTCCGATTGGATGCATTGCTCAGTAACTCAGGCATGAACACATGTTAACCGTGCTTTTTGGCATCGTAGACAGTAGTGTTGTTAATGTCCATTGCTATGTTAATCTTTATTTCCGACAGTGTGAGTGATTTGCTTTTAAACGGTCTCCTTTCAGCCCTTTATTTACTGTAACTGTAAAAATTATAGAATCAACGTCCAATATTTTTATTTTAATGCATGATGAACTCTCATTGAATTAATAGCAAATTCTTTTATTTCAACAAGATACAAATGGCTCTGAGCACTATGGGACTTAAGATCTGAGGTCATCAGTCCCCTAGAACTTAGAACTACTTAAAACTAACTAACCGAAGGACATCACACACATCCATTCCCGAGGCAGGATTCGAACCTGGGACCGTAGCGGTCGCGCCGTTTCAGACTGAAGCGCCAAGAACCGCTCGGCCACACCGGCCGGGCAACAAGGTACAATGACATTAAAACGCATATAATGTTCAGAGGACTTGTAAATCCCTATAGGATTATGAAGGTGAAGTGTATTGAGGGACAGAGAAGTCCATAAAAATCATACACCTGGTATTATTGCTTCTGGTGGTACTTATAAAAGCACGCAAAACCATTATGCTCTGGACACATTGAATGGTGTCTAGATTCCAACTTGAATGAAGAGAAAAGTTCACATCTGAGTCTTGAATTGACAATTGTTGACCGGTAAGATCCCACATTCTGAAAACGCGCGTTGTTTGGTACCGACGATGCAGTATTTCTTCTCCTTGCAGTTAAAAGACGAGACTTTTGACCCTATTTGTGCTTTCCCCGTTTTTAGACATTTGCTTCCCAATTGTGAGTAGACCAACTGTAGTCAAAATGTTCAAATGTGTGTGAATTCCTAAGGGACCAAGCTGCTGAGGTCATCGGTCCCTAGACTTACACACTACTTAAACTAACTTATGCTAAGAACAACACACACACACACACATCATGCCCGAGAGAGGCCACGCAATCGGTGACATGGCGCCCAAAACCGCGCGGCTGTAGTCCTGTGTTTGAAATCAATCGATGGAAGAGTCCCTTTTACGTCCCAGTGTGAACTATAGGTAATCACAAGGGTCATTTCCAGCACTGCATAAAAGAGTATGTAGGAATACTTTTTTTACTTTCTTATTCAGAGAGAGACTTTACCACGTCAGCTTTATTTGCAATACCTAGGTGTTCATTATAATCTTTTACAACTGTCCCTGCACTTCAATGTTTGTTCCAGATACACTTACATACTTCATTTCCATGATAATTTTAATGAAAGTGAATAATGAACTTGCTGTTATTCCGAGAGAACTTAACTTCGTAACGGCAACCTCTTGACGTCTCGATAAATAAACCATCTGGAGTGTATAAGAGGAATGTATGGAACAAATAGATGGTAGATGAAACTCAACATGAAATCACGTCGAAAGGGCGCTATAAAACCACCTACAATCAAAAAAGTGTGTCAGTGGATAAAACAGTCGTGGTCTAGAGTGATAGAAGACATTATTGTTAAAACCTTCAAGAAGAGGCACATAATACAATAAATCCACCTTGCGTCTGATTTGTAACAAGCGGCACTGTGGTCGGCGTCTGTTCACCAGAGGTGCGGCCGTAATACAAATTCTGGAACTAACCACTCCAGTCTTAACCACTGAGCTTTTCTGAGCTCAACCCTTTGATTCTAAGTACTATTATGGAGCGTTTTAGTAATTACAAAATTACCCCAGGTGGTAACAAATCCTCCGCCATCAGTGGCGCAACTAGTCTATCGGATTCTGGGGAGACTAGGCTGAAACGCTATATCCCAAACCAGAGGAAATCGAAGTCTTTTGACCGACTCATGCCCAAGGTCGAAACATTTTTTGGAACTATCAATATTAACTCTCTCTTGACACCAGGAAAACTCTATAAATTAGGAGACACACTAAAAGAACAAAATATCAAAATTTTAGCCCTGCAAGAAACAAGGTTGCCTGATGAGAATACCATGGATTTTGGAAACTACCGATTGTTTAAAAGTAAAACAGACAAAAGAATTCTTAAAAACACTCCGCATCTGGGTGTTGCATTCGCAATTTTGCAAGACATTCTTGGCTCCGTAATCGAAGTAAATCCAGTAAACAACAGACTAATGACAATTTCCATGAAATGTGCAAATAAAATGTACTGTTTAATTAACGCACACATGCCTATCAACCAGGAGAATAAAACAAATCCAGAAAAAGTAAATAAGTCATGGGAAGTGTTAGAGAATACAGTCTCCAAAATTCCTCAAAATTATGTAAAGATTTTAATGGGTGATTTTAATGCACAGTTAGGGAAAGAGAGAAAATTTAGAAAAACGGTCGGTGAATTCCCCGCACATAAATGGACCAATCAAAATGGAAAGAGGCTGGTAGAATTTTGCAGAAATTTCAATCTCAAAATTATGTCAAGTCATTTTAAGAAAAAACCTTCAAAACAAAAGACATGGCGATCACCTAACAAGGACATAGGTGAATTCCAAATTGACCATATTGCAATCTCGTATCCATGTCACAAAGAAATTTTAAATGTTCAAGTTCGTAAAGGCGCCAATATTGACTCAGACCATTACTTAACCCGTGTGAAACTAAAGCTAAAACCCCAAAATTTCAACAAAATGACACCATTAATCCCCAAATTTGACACCAGTAAAATCCAACCATCATTATTAGCAGACGAATTTGACAAAACAAGTGCACAAAATTGGGAACAACTCAAACACAAGATTATCAAAACAGCTCAAGATCAAATTCCTTTACGAAAACACAAGAAACATGCTTGGTGGAATGAAAACTGTGATCATGCAATCAAAGCCAGACAAGAGACATTTAAAGCATGGAATAGCAACAAGACAGAAGACACATATGATACATTCCTGACAACTAGAAAAGACACTTCAAAACTAATTAGACAAACAAAAAGACAATATGAGAATAGTCAACTCTTAGAAATTGAAGAAGATTTTCAGAAATACAATACCAGAAATTTTTATAAAACTTTTAAAACCAAAATAAAGGGGTACCAACCCCAGAATCTTTGCTTCAAGAAGGAAAATGGACAGTTGGCTCTTAACAACCAAGAAAATTGCAAAGAACTTTCTAAATATTTTAAGAATCTTCTAAATTGCCCCGAGCCCACAGAAAGATTTCCACCAAAAATTCTCCAACAATGCAATCCAGTTTCACTTGCACCAAATGAAGAGGAAATCATTAAAGAAATTCATAGGTTGAAAAACAACAAAGCATCAGGTGAAGATGGAATTGTTGCAGAACTTTTAAAGGCAGCTGGTCCAAAAACCGTTAAAGAAATTACTTCAATCATGCAAAACATTTGGCAAACTGAAAAAATTCCTGATGAATGGAAAACCGCCTTGATTCACCCACTTCATAAGAAGGGAGACAAAACTGATGTTAATAATTACAGAGGAATTTCTCTTCTTCCAGTCACATACAAAATCCTCTCTCAATGTCTTCTGAACCGAGCACAACAACAACTTGAATGGAAAATTGGCGAATATCAAGCAGGTTTCAGGCCAAATAGATCTTGCCCAGAACAGATTTTAGTCCTCAAACTAATTCTCAGACATCAAAAAATTTACAATAAAAAACTAGTTTGTACCTTTGTAGATTTTAGAAAGGCTTATGACTCAGTGGATCGTGAATCTCTTTTCCAAATTGTGAAAGAACAAGGCCTGGATCCTAAAACCACGGCAATTATCAGAGACACGCTAACTGGTACAAAATCAAAAGTAAAGTTCAGAGGAGAAATTTCAGAATCCTTTGAAATAAAAACAGGCGTGAGGCAAGGTGATGGACTCTCTCCGTTGCTATTTAACTGCGTTCTAGAAAAAGTAATACAAGAGTGGCGCGAACGAAAATTGGAGTTCAAAATTGACCAACCAGTGAAATTAGGACGAACAAATATTCGAATAGACTGTTTGGCCTTTGCAGACGACTTGGTTATTCTAACGCAGGACATCCAAATTGCTCAGAAACAAATAGAAATTCTTAAAGAAACAGCAGAAAGAGTAGGTCTCCAAATCTCATTTGAAAAAACACAGTATATGACTAGCAACAAACTGGCACCCAAACTTTTGGAAACTAAGTATGGAAAAATCAAAAGAGTTTCGCAATTCAAATATTTAGGTGAAACAATCTCAGAGACTGGTCTAGAAAAAATTGGAAATGAAATTCGTTGTCAAAAGATGGAGACAGCTTTTAGACTTACAAAAGACATCTACAACAAAAAATGTCTCTCGAGGTACTCTAAATTGAGACATTACAACACGGTCATAAAACCAGAGTGCCTTTATGGGGCTGAAACGCTAATTTTAAACAGAAAAAAGGACATTCAAGAAATCCAAAAAAGAGAAAGAAAAGTAATCAGAAAAATTCTAGGTCCAAAATATACTGAAGAAGGAACATACAGGCTAAGAGCAAATAGTGAAATTCAACAATACACCAGCATATATTCGGATATGAAAAAACGCAGATTAAAATTTTATGGGCATATTAAAAGAATGGATGCTACCAGACTAACTAAACAAGTAGTGGAATTCTACGAAAATCGAAGTAAAGCTAAATTTGAGACAATAAAATGGATTGCTGCTATAAAAGAGGACATGAAAGAGGCAGATATAAAACAAGATGAAATTCAAGACAGAAAATTATTTGGGCAAAAAATTCATGACTGGGTAGTTGGTCAAGCTGAAAAACCAAAGAAAACTGGAACCACATGGTCTGATGAAAGGAAAAGAGCTCATTCCGAGAGAATGAAAACAATTTGGGCAGAGAGAAAGTCTAAAAGAAAATAACTGAATGCCCCGTGATTGTACTTCGCGTGGTCCAGTAGGGCCCAAACGTGAATAATAATAATAAAACCTTCAACAACTGAGGCATAAGTAACGCTTTCGATGGTAGTGGAGGCGATCTTATATATGAAGAGGGCAACGATGATGACAAAGAGGAAGAAGAAGAAGAAGAAGAAGAAGAAGAAGCAGAAAGTTCAAATGACGATTTTCAGAAATTTTAAAGGTAAGTTCAGTTTTATAAAATAAGAATTTTTAAAATCTAATAATTAAAATGGTAAAATTGTTCCTTTTATTGCTTGAAAATTAAGGTGCGTCTTATATTCCGTAGCGTCTTCTTGTCCGTAAAATATGGTAATCCTTTAGACATTGCTTCTTTATGTATGTGACAAATAACACCGACATGCTGCAACCCGTAGTAACATTTGTCTGCCTCAGAAGCCAAATAAACTGTGCAGTAATGTGTTGGTGCATAACACTGTTCACTGAATTTGCAAGGAAAATGGGGCATACTATCCGACGACGAAATACGGTAAACAGCACTCCAAGTTTTTGAACGTGCAAGGTATTATCGTGAAAGACAAGTTGAAAGGCTGCACTCAATCAAACTATCACGTGATTTTTGCAATTTTATGAAGTTCTATACAGGGTCTTTTCTCTTCCTGTGTTTTCTAAGATTTTTTTGTCTTTCCAGGAGAAAACACAACTCTAGGAAGCTAGCTGGTTTGTTTTTATTCTAACTTTACTACGCTTGATATTTGGCATACCATGTACCTTAAAACACCTTTCCTAAACGTGGATGATTGCTTGATGCCGGCCGGATGGCCGAGCGGTTCTAGGCGCTACAATCTGGAACCGCGTGACCGCTAGGGTCGCAGGTTAGAATCCTGCATTGGGCATGGATGTGTGTGATGTCCTTAGTTAAGTTTACGTAGTTCTAAGTTCTAGGGGACTGATGACCTCAGAAGTTGAGTCTTACCATGCTCAGAGCCATTTGAACCATTTGATTGCTTTATTGTTTGCATGTGGCTGTAACTACAAACACTTGCATGTGGTTGAATTCAGGTGGATTTTCTTGGTTTCTTCTTACAACACAGCCTGGGAACAGCCGTTGGGATTCAGTCACCAATACGGCACGAGTCTGTCCACCCGTCCTTTCGTAACGCACAGTCCTGCGATTGGTTCCTTCAAATCCAAGTAGAAGAAAACGGTTCACGCTAAGTCGGTGGGAAATTCTGAACAGAGAAAGCAGACGTTGCGTCTGCTGTCCCCTTATTGGAGAAGACGCCTGGTATACCACTACAAATTCGCGGTGTCGGATGGTCATTCGACATGAGGTTGGGGCAGGATGGATTTTTGCTCAGAGCCAGTACTCGCTGTTCGGCGGTGTGGTGAGAAAGACCTGCCACTGCTGTGTGCACATGGAAGTTAATCAGATTATTCGCGTTAGGAAGATTCCGTAACTGTTAACTCACTTGTTAGAAGCACTTTTACGAGAATGTTGTTAGTTATAATTTTCCGATCGTTTATTTAGATTCATTTAGGGTTGACTTCGTTCGTTATCCAGTCACAATTCACTTTAAGCATCGTGATCCCGATCAAGTGTAGTGATTTTTTTCCACTGTGGGTCGCAAGCCAGATTTCACAACTCTACCTCCTCCAATGATGATGAACTAAGTCTTTCGTTATCTTAGAGTGAATTTTTGTAGCATTTGAATGTCCATATTGGTTTTTTTATGTATCCTAATCTTACTGATTACTGGTGACAAACCTTGTGGAAAACAGGTACATCTTACTGAAGCATAGTGATAGGACTTTGTAAGTATTAAATGTTTACTGAAGTTGAGGACTTTGCTCCATTTTATTAATAAATGTAACTTGAATCAACTTAATGGGCTAAACTTCACCCTAAAGTGCATTTGCCGCATAATCCAATGTTCCTGAGCTCATTAAAACCACCTGTCTTGTAATGAAAATGTCTGAGAAGGCACATATCGAAATTTTATCCTTTAATCGGCTGTTCTGGAGCCTAATTATCAGAATTCCCGTCGCGCAAATTATTATTAAACTTAGAGGCAAATTTTATTAATGTTTCGCGCGACATCAGCGGGCTCGTGTAAGTTACAGAACAATAAACACTTTTTGATCAAAAGGAAACAGGGCAACTATACAAAAGTCAACGTCATAAGGCAGAGAGTCGTCCCACAGAAAAATCTGTTACTAAAATTTAGACAATATGAATATTTCACAAAAAATGAGCAGTTTTTAATGTGGATTTTTCAGTTGACGAAATTCATGAAGTTTGGTTGTTCACGTGTCTACTAAATCGAAACATCGTCTCATCTATGAAAAAAAATGGATGTTAGTAAACGACCGAAACCGTGAGCAATAAGCTAGACACTTTTCTTTCAGTTTCCGTACACTAAGAACATGATTTGCACGAAATTTTAACTTCTGCATCGTTTTCTGAACATACGAAATCTGGTATAGGACAGGTAGTTACCTCAAACGTTTTAAAGAAGAGCGCAACATCTTACCCCTCACCTCACCCTCTTTAGCATCTGTTAAAACGGCCGATCTTGTCTGCAAGTGATCTGCATTTCCAGAAATAGTTGATTAATCTCGTTATTATCGACCTGTTCAACAGTGCGACTTCTGGATATTCCTCACTATAACTACTTACGTACGACTGGCAAAACACTTTTCAAATATGGAAACACATTGCTGTCAGAAAAAAGACATGTTTACTAAGCAGTGAACTGCACATCCCTATAAACTTCATGTGACCAGCAACCATTGTATTGTCATTCTTGTTCATTGTCGGCTATACCTGTGGTGCTGTCTCGCATGGCTGATCTAAAGAATAGCATACCCCTACCATTACAGGTACGTTTATTTTCATGTGTGCGACTTCTTGCCTGCAGCTTATATGAAACGGGTGACTTCCCTTCAGATTTTCAAAGAAGTGTTATTCTCACGTTACCGAAGAATGCAGTTGAAGAAAAATGTGAAAACAGAGGAGTACTCCATTTAACTTCGGGGGTGCAGCAAGTGAGGTGACGCAGTGGTCGTCAAACTAGACTCGTGTGCAAGAGGACGAAGGTTCAAATCCGAATCGGCCATCCAGATTTAGGTTTTTCGGTGATTTCCTAAATCATTTTCCTTTCCAGTCTTTGAGCTACTGCTCCATCTCTAATGACCTCGATATCGACGGGGCGTTAAATCTTAATCTTCCTTCCTTCCGGTGTGCAACCCATAAATTTCACTTCTTCTAATATTTCGGCTGTATATCGTTCGGTCGTCTTCGGAATGAGCCGACTGCACGGCCGAAATGAAACGCAGAAGTCAGTGCACCGTGAAAAGATGAAGGCGCACAATCAGACGATTAGGTTGGCAAGTCAGGTTTGTAAAGAACTAAGAAGAATAATATGCAGAAGTTTAGACAGAAAAATTAAAGATGTACTGGATGCAAATGAGTTTGGTTTTAAAAAGGAAAGACGTATAAGAGAGGCAATACTGATATTACGATTAAAAGTGGACAGATATTGGAGAAAAATCTGGGTATATTCTACCTTCAGTGGACGTGGAGACAGACTTCCGGTAAGGTTAAGTTGGAATAAGATGAAACAGTCACGACATACCTTAGTTAAACAGGCAATGCTTAAGCTGCCAATATATTCTCAATAGGATTACAGATCCTCTAGCCAGTTCCGCACGCTTACGCCGTTGCGTAAATAAGATGCTTCCTTATATCTGATTTTCCCTTGTATGCACAGTTTGACTACAATCACTAATTCCGAAATCGAATATCCTAGCACTAAATCTTTCACGAGTTCATCTCATAAGAATCAGTGCCCTCTTTTCGTGACATCCCGTCTTAGTAAAAGAACAGATATGAACTGACGGAATACGACAAAGAGGAAGACACATAGACACATATATAGAGTGCTATAGTTCATTTATGACACTATAAGAGAAAACTTTAAGCAGGCCTCAAAGATAGGGCGCAGACATAATTACGAATGCATGGTTTCGCAGCGATATAGACTGATAAAATTCTCTCGAACTTCCAGCCGCATCAAGTGATTTAAAATCAATGAGTTTTTTGGCCGAGTGCTCGTCGGCCATTGCTAAAACGTGACTGTCTTCTAGTTGCTGCTACCGTACGTATAAATCCGCGCTGCCTTCTGTGACATCACTGATTTTCACTCGATCGCCATATAAGTTAACGTTCTCGTTGGCCCTCGCCGCATCCTCCACTCCTGCTTAGCTGCCATCGGCCGTCGTTATTGAGGGTGTTGCCACAAATATTTATCTCGAGGCTTCTTTCATGAAGCCTTCCCAGAAGGTATAACTCTGCGTAGTAACAGATGCCGGCTGCAATACTGTGTCCGTTTTCTGGAGCAGGTTCTGCTACCGCTGATTTCTCAGAGTACTGGATACGAAAACATCTCTCCTGTTCTATACAGCGCTGTTTAACAGCATGCACAATTTGTCCGACATGTACCCCTATCTTTCTGAGGCCTACATCGTCGTTCACAGGTCTCATTAGTTGTATTTCCTCTAGAGCCTTGAAGACTGAATTGATTTTATGTCTCTGTAGGAGCCGGCTAATGTTTCTGTTGCAGAGCAACAGAATGGCAGAAACGCAAGCTTCTTCGTGTCCCCCTATGACGCGGCTGGTAGATAGAAAGAATTTTAAGAGGTGATCTAGTTGCATATACATTGGGACCACATACTATCAGGCTAGGTGCTGTGCACATATGACTATGACAGTGTTACATTCTGCCAGCTTTCGTTTGCCTCGTAGCTTCCATATATTGATAAATCCATCATGATATTGTTCTCAGAATCGGAACTCGTATGAAGAAACGACGTGGAGCCATTCTTGTGTCCATTGCTGGCGTTGTGTACACCACTTTCGGCGTACATCTCTCTGCTGTCACGTCAAAGGAAGCCGTAAAAATGGTCATCATGGTGATAGTCCATGATCACGCTATCTTTCTTGAAATTTGTCTTGATGAAAACAAGACCATTTATTGCTTGTGGTATGTGGTACTGCTGTTCGATCCTGGACAGCTACTTAGGTGGCGCGTTCCCTAAGTCACCCATTCTATATTCACATATTACTGTAGGATCCCAACCAATGCAAACAAAAGTATTGCGGAACTACGGACTATAATATCGTCGGGTCGCGATGCTGTCACTGTTAAATTTCCACACATGCTAGAAGACACTTTTCTATCTTCTATGAGATATAATGCGACCTTCTCAGAAACATTCAATATTCAGATCATACACTCCTGGAAATGGAAAAAAGAACACATTGACACCGGTGTGTCAGACCCACCATACTTGCTCCGGACGCTGCGAGAGGGCTGTACAAGCAATGATCACACGCACGGCACAGCGGACACACCAGGAACCGCGGTGTTGGCCGTCGAATGGCGCTAGCTGCGCAGCATTTGTGCACCGCCGCCGTCAGTGTCAGCCAGTTTGCCGTGGCATACGGAGCTCCATCGCAGTCTTTAACACTGGTAGCATGCCGCGACAGCGTGGACGTGAACCGTATGTGCAGTTGACGGACTTTGAGCGAGGGCGTATAGTGGGCATGCGGGAGGCCGGGTGGACGTACCGCCGAATTGCTCAACACGTGGGGCGTGAGGTCTCCACAGTACATCGATGTTGTCGCCAGTGGTCGGCGGAAGGTGCACGTGCCCGTCGACCTGGGACCGGACCGCAGCGACGCACGGATGCACGCCAAGACCGTAGAATCCTATGCAGTGCCGTAGGGGACCGCACCGCCACTTCCCAGCAAATTAGGGACATTGTTGCTCCTGGGGTATCGGCGAAGACCATTCGCAACCGTCTCCATGAAGCTGGGCTACGGTCCCGCACACCGTTAGGCCGTCTTCCGCTCACGCCCCAACATCATGCAGCCCGCCTCCAGTGGTGTCGCAACAGGCGTGAATGGAGGGACGAAGGGAGACGTGTCGTCTTCAGCGATGAGAGTCGCTTCTGCCTTGGTGCCAATGATGGTCGTATGCGTGTTTGGCGCCGTGCAGGTGAGCGCCACAATCAGGACTGCATACGACCGAGGCACACAGGGCCAACACCCGGCATCATGGTGTGGGGAGCGATCTCCTACACTGGCCGTACACCACTGGTGATCGTCGAGGGGACACTGAATAGTGCACGGTACATCCAAACCGTCATCGAACCCATCGTTCTACCATTCCTAGACCGGCAAGGGAACTTGCTGTTCCAACAGGACAATGCACGTCCGCATGTATCCCGTGCCACCCAACGTGCTCTAGAAGGTGTAAGTCAACTACCCTGGCCAGCAAGATCTCCGGATCTGTCCTCCATTGAGCATGTTTGGGACTGGATGAAGCGTCGTCTCACGCGGTCTGCACGTCCAGCACGAACTCTGGTCCAACTGAGGCGCCAGGTGGAAATGGCATGGCAAGCCGTTCCACAGGACTACATCCAGCATCTCTACGATCGTCTCCATGGGAGAATAGCAGCCTGCATTGCTGCGAAAAGTGGATATACACTGTACCAGTGCCGACATTGTGCATGCTCTGTTGCCTGTGTCTATGTGCCTGTGGTTCTGTCAGTGTGATCATGTGATGTATCTGACCCCAGGAATGTGTCAATAAAGTTTCCCCTTCCTGGGACAATGAATTCACGGTGTTCTTATTTCAATTTCCAGGAGTGTATTTCTGAAAAATAACTCTGCAGCGTAACCGTCCCTTATACACAGAACGTAGATAGCACTACATTTTCCTGTAACGACCAGACGAAACTACAATCGTCCAGCCATAACTATGGGTTCTTTGATTGCTCTTTGGCATGGCTCATCTGAAGAATAACGTATGAAATAGACCTATTAATTCATTTTATTACAAGCATGATGTAAGAATTTTCTATCTTGATATAGTCCTTTGTCACATGTGTACTTGATAATTTACTATTGTCATTCGCGTTAAGGCGTCTCTTGATACATGTGGTTATAACTGCACTTGCATATTCAGCTCTATATTGACCTCTGTGTGAGGACGATGCAGTGCTGAGAGAGAGGTGTGGTCTTCAGGAATGCTTTCCATTCGTCGTTTGTGGTACCGATGTGCATGCCGACTTTGCTGTCGCACTGCGGTCGTTGGACCATACCACACTCGCCGCTAATCATTTCCATACTGAATACACTGGGAAGATTCTGTATTCTCACACGTCATATTATTTACTATTACCTGTCACTAATTCATATAATAATTATAGTATGATATAAATAATATGTATGATTGCTTTATTCGAGAAATGGGTGTAGAGAAGAATAATCTAGCACTATTTGTAGTATCTTCATGGCAGTATTACCATAAGTCAAGCCAATTTTATATATGTTGCTAGCCGTCTTCATGGTGTAGTTCTTTTAACGCAAAGCTATGTAAGAGTGCAGACAAGAACTACAATATAAAGACCAGTTTACAAAAGATATTTGGTCTGATAGTAAAGTAGAGATGAAAAGTTTTGCAGAAGATAGAAAAATGTTGAGAATAACATGGAAACTATGAAAAGACCGATAACTCAAAGAAAAATAACGATTCCAAGACTCTGTTCCCAATCTTTTATTTGAAAAAATAGTGATGACGTGGGACCAGCAAATTATTCTCGTATTAGTCGTTTAATGCCTCTACTAGTAAGTGATCGATTATCTGTGAATGACTGGAGTTGGAACTTGAGGAACTGTGAGTCCAGCGACAGTGTGCTTGTAGTTATGCGTTAGTCCTGAATCGCTGCGAACTATACTGGTTTGTGAAGGGGTCAATTGAATGTGCATTCTAATCATTTTAATCTCAGATACACAGCATGCAGTCGAAGACTCACTTGCGTTCTATCCTTTTCCACGTACATCAGCATTGGTCGCCAATAACCACCCACAACACAGCTAGTTATACCGCTCAATATCCTCTCCTGCTGTCAGTAGCGCGAGAGTGTTTTGTCTCATCTGCAGTCAGACTGCGAGGAGCTGTCAATAACGCCATTTAGACGTGGCTGAAATATACAGTCGATAATCGTACGCGTTGACAAAGAGCTACAATCGCTCGCTTCAGAGAGAGACAGATTTCTATAGTCCAGTACTGGAGCACTGTTACAAGTCCCGTGTTGCTCTGCAGCAGTGCTTGAAACGTGATACTCTCCTAATTACTGTCATTACCCTTCGAAAATCAAAGTCTCTGATTGCTGGGAGAGCGCAGGTGCGAAGCGAAACGGTTTAATTCTCGACAGGTCACGGTCTCCAAAGAAATTTGTTTCGTAATGTCATACAGTATGGGCAACGTTGCTAGTAAGTGTATCTACGTTGGTTTATTCGTCACTGTAAACGAAAATAGAATAGAAGCACCTGCAAATGGCTTCGAAACAGTTTGTACGAGGTTCAACTGGTTAAGGAACAATTCACAGTCCAAGATGGAATATAAAGACAATATGATGCAATGGCAGAATTAGATAATTACTTTAGAGTACGTGAAACACTACCCTGTGAGAGTAAGCAGACTGAAAAGGTGTACAGCCACATGTTGTCGCATGGATTTACCCAATCGTATGATACAAATGACAGTCAACCTTGTATTTTCAGAACTGCAAGCGGCTAGAGCTCAAAAATCGCTTCGCCATGACCAATGAATTGTTGCAGTTGTTGGAAGAGGAAGTGGTATGACACGGGCCTTTCGACCAAACTTGCGTTCAAGAAACACGTGCTCATTTGTGTTCACTTCGCGGTTATGGTGAAAGTCTGTTAAAGCGCACACTGTCGCTCACGACACTATTCTCCCTATACAGGGTGGTCAGAAAATGTGTGAAATGCTTGTAGGGCTGTTACAGGGCAGGTTGTACTAAGACATAAATGTTAAGAAAAAATTCGATACGTTGCTCCGTTTCCGAGTTATTTAGCATAGAATTTAGCCAATCGGGGCGTCGCGCGCTCACACTCAAGCGGCCTGCCAGGGGTGGTGTTGCCCAACGAGTGTTTTGTCTCGTCAGCTGAAACTTGAATTTACGAGCGCGACGATCTGGTTGGCTAACTTCAATGCTAAATAACACGGAAACGGCGCAACGTATCGCATTTTTTTCTTAACATTTATGTCTCAGTACAATCTGCGCTACAACATCACGACAAGCGTTTCAGACTTTTCTGACCAACCTGTGTATCAATGATTCTCGGCGTCGCTTTCATCGTGTCTTTGCGATAGGACAACACGCGAACGTAATGGAAGATGGAGTGGATGTTTCAGTTGATAATTGGATCCACTGGTTGAGCACTGGCTGGTGTGACAGACACATTGTGTCACAATTCCTACGTGGAGCTGATGGGCAGGCAGGGTTTGCTATTGTATGTTACCTTACAGGTACTACAAGAAAGGCACAGAGATTAGCACCATAGCTCAATAACAATAAATATTACAGCCGACACATAACGGTCCAATTTGGAGGGGAAGCTGAGTCTTGCCATCGCTTCGTGCAGGTCACAGTCAAGTTAGACGAACATATATTTTATCTTCTTGGCTTTGATAAGCTACGTTTTGTAGTGATCAAATGTAAATTTATTGTATTTGGCTGTAACTTTAATAAGCGTGGTTTAGAATTAGCCTTTTTTATATCGTTGGTATAGCTAGCACCTTACTGAAATTGCCTCTTATACGGAGATGTACAAATTCATACAGAAGATACAGTCCGTTCGTATTCCATACACCGACATAATACACAGCCGAAAAAAAAAAATGCACTCTCTTAGAAATTTCCAGTTCACTAACGATTTTTCGTGCATCTGCGTATATGGGATACATAAACAATAACAATTACAGATCAAAAGCATAAGCGGTTCAGCGGTAACAGTTATCGATCCATAGTGAAGCAGCCATATTAGTACGTTGTGTAGCATCCAAGGATCGCAATCCAGGCGCTAACTCTGGCACCAGTCGATTGTACAGATGCCGAATACTGTCCTGCGATACTTTATTCCACCCCTGTGATGGCGTAGTTTTGTGGGAATCGTTGGTTGACGAGTAGCACATGTGACTACGCGTCCCATCATGTCCTACACGTTCGTGACTGGATACAAGTCCGCAGACTGTGGTAGTCAGGGAATTTACTGCAGATTTTGCAGACCACGTTGAGCTTAATGGTTAGTGTGTGAAGGAGAGTTATCCCGTTGTAATAACATATCAGCTTCCTGTTGCAAGAACGGCAAAATAACGGCTCTAACAACAACCTACACATACCGAGCACAGGTCAGCATTCCCTCCAGAAACACCAAAAGTGAACCAAAGTTGTAACTTATCGCACAACAGACGAAAAGGCCTATGCTTACCAGGCCTATCCCGTAGGCGCAAACGACCGTCATCTGCGTGCTTTCATCGTTCAAGACCACGGTGCACCATTCCATCTTCCAAGTGGTCCTCTAACGGTACCAGCCGAGGCGTTCCCGCCGATGCTTTGGTGTGAGTGGAAGACGGATTAAAGGCGTGTATGCTCGTAGTCCCACTGCTGATAAGTGGTTTGCAGCAGTTCGTGTTGAATGTCTGAGCTCACAAGCCCTCCTATCTGCCTGCGATAGTTATACAGTCTGCCACTGCTTCCCTTACAAGACGATGGTCCTAACCGGCGTCTTTGTTACGTGGACGTCCACAATCTCGTCTGCGTGTGTGAGGGTGTTCTCGCGACCACTGACATTATCATCGTTCCACTACCAACGCGGTACGTCCTACTGTACCACACAAGCTGGTCGCAGGAAAATTCCGTGCTTATGGAATATCGTCTCAGTTATGTGACTGGATTCACGATTTCCTGTCAGAGAGGTCACAGTTCGTAGTAACTGACGGAAAGTCATCGAGTAAAACAGAAGTGATTTCTGGCGTGCCCCAAGGTATTGTTATAGGCCCTCTCCTGTTCCTTATCTATATAAACGATTTGGGAGACAATCTGAGCAGCGGTCTTCGGTTGTTTGCAAATGACGCTGTCGTTTATCGACTAATAAAGTCACCAGAAGATCAAAACAAACTGCAAAACGATTTAGAAAAAATATCTGAATGGCGCCAAACGTGGCAGTTGACCCTAAATAACGAAGAGTGTGAGGTCATCCGCAGGAATACTAAAAAGAACTCGTTAAACTTCGGTTACACGATAAATCAGTCTCACCTAAAAGTTGTAAATTCAACTAAATACCTAGGTATTTCAATTACGAAAAACTTAAGTTGGAAGGAACACATAGAAAATGTTGTGGGGAAGGCTAACCAAAGGCTGCGTTTTATTGGCAGGACACTTGGAAAATGTAACAGTCCTACTAAGGAGACTGCCTACTCTACGCTTGTCCGTCCTCTTTAAAATACTGCTGCGCGGTGTCGGATCCTTACCAGGTAGGACTGACGGAGTACATCGAAAAAGTTCAGAGAAAGGCAGCACGTTTTGTATTATTGCGAAATATGTGGGAGATAGTCATAGAAATGATATAGGATTTGGGCTGGAAATCATTAATAGAAAGGCGTTTTCCGTTGCGACGAAATCTTCTCACGAAATTCCAATCACCAACTTTCTCCTTCGAATGTGAAAATATTTTGTTGACACCGACCTACATAGGGAGGAACTATCACCACGATAAAATAAGGGAAATCAGAGCTCGTACGGAAAGATATAGGTGTTCATTCTTTCCGCGCGCTATACGAGATAGGAATAATAGAGAATTGTGAAGGTGGTTCGATGAACCCTCTGCAAGGCACTTAAATGTGATTTGCAGAGTGTCCATGTACATGTTGATGTAACTGTACTGGTGAGGCAATACTCCGAAAGGGCATCCTACCACTCGGAAGACCCCTTTTCAAACTAGCTACGTTTGCTGTAGGATACACGAGTGTTTCTCTGTTAAAGGGTTATCTGCTTGCTTCACACGTTTGCACCACACTCAATCTTCTAGCTGTGAGCATTCGCTTTTAAACGTTAGACGCAGACAGCACTACGGTAGCTATGCCACTACGGTGGCGAACGGCGCTGAAAAGATTATCAGACTACCTACTACTTTCCAGGTGCCATATGATGTCATCGGCAGTGTATTTTACCATGAGTGATTTGAAGATGATTGTATGAACAACAAGTAGTCGAACGTGCTAAAGCACGTATCTAACCTCGCCACTACTTAAATTTCAAAGAAAAGGCATCAGCAAAGTTGGCCGACGCCATGCGGATTAAGAATTCACCCTCATGCCGCCAACAGCATTGCCAAAGACGCCGGAGGAGCGAACAAAGGTTCAGGGCATTCCTCTTCCCTTGTGGTGGGAAACTGCTCCTATAAACGACATGAGGATGCTGAAGGCAATGAAACCACTGCATTGAAGCCACATACGGCCTGCAATTCAAAAAAGTGTCATAATTATGTCTCCATTGGCAAAAGATTCCAGACTAGCCCGTAATCATATCTCTGGGAGGGGACGGCCAAGGGGTAGGTGGATATGAGAAAAAGACTGAATAACAAACAAGAGGATAACGTTATACGAGTTGGGGCGAGCAATGTCAGAAGTCTGAACGTGGTACAGAAGCTACAAAATCTGAAAAGGGAAATGCCAAGACTCAATCTTGATACATCGAGGCTCAGTGAAGTGATATTCGAAGAAGATAAGGATTTTCGATCACGCAGGTGTAGAGTAATACCAACACCAGCGTAAAGTGGTATAACAATAATAAGATTGGTTATAAACAGAAAGGTAGGGCAGACCGTGAATTATTGTGAACAGTTCAGTGATAGGGTTGTTCATGTCAGTGTAGACAGCAAACCAACACCGACAACGACAGCTTAGGCACATATAGCGACATCGCAAGCAGAAGATGAAGAGAAAGTAAATGAGAATATTGGACAAATAATTTGGTACGTAAAGGGATATGAGAATCTAAAGGTCATGCGTGACTGGAATGCGATCGTATGGGAAGGAGAAAAAGAAACTCTTACGGAAGAATATGTGCTCGGTAAAAGGAATGAGAGAGAAGATAGAGTAATTGAGTTCTACAATAAATTTTAGGTAGTAATAGAGAATACTGTGTTTAAGTTTTACAAGAGGGGGAGGTATGTTTAGAAAAGAACAGGCCATAACAGCAGCATTTCAGTTAGATTACTTCATGGCTACGCAGAGATTCTGAAATCGGATAATGGATGCAAGAAACAGGAGTAAATATGAACAGAGATCTCAGTTTAGTAATGATCAAGAGTATGGTGCAGTTTAAGAGTGTAGTCAGTGGGTGATGGGAGTACTAAGGAATGACGAGGTTATAGATACTGCGATAACGAATAGCTCAGAACGCAGTTCAATTGAAGAGGAATACACGTCTCTAAAAAGGAAAATCACAGAAATGCGAAACAAAACCGTAGGTACAAAGAAGGCAACTGCGAGGAATCCGTGGTTTATAGATGAAATTCTTCAGCTGATCGGCGAAAGAAGGAAGTACAAAATTATTGATGGATTTCAGCAGTACAAAAATACAAATCACTTACGAACGAAATAAATAGGATGAGCAGAGCAGGTAAGGCAAATGGCTGCAGGAAAAGTGTGAAGAAATAAAATTTAAAAAAAAGATCGTCGGAAGGACGGACTTAGCACATGTAAAAGTCAAAACAACCTTCGGTGAAATTAAAAGCAACGTCTGTAACACTGAGGCTGGAATGGGAATTCAGTGGTTAAATGCAGAAGAGGGAGAGTATAGATGGGGAGAGTACACAACTGAAGACCTCTACGAGGGGAAGACTTGTATGGTGACGGGAAAGAAGAAGAAACCGAAGTCGTCAGGGAATGGATTGGGGATTCACTGTTAGAATCCGAATTTAAGAGAACTTTGGAAGACTTAAGATCAAACAAGGGAGAAAGGATAGATAACATTACATCGGAATTTCTAAAGTGATTGGGGGAAAGGACAACAAACGACTGTCGTGCGTTGAATGTATGCGAGTGACGATGTACCGTCAGGCTTTCGGAAAATCATCATCCACACAATTCCTAAGACAGCAAGAGCCGATAAGTGCGACAATTATCGCACAATCAACTTGAGACCTCATGCGTAGAAGTTGCTGACAAGAATCAAATACAGAAGAATGAAAAAGAAAATTGATAATGTGTTAAATGGAGATCAGATTGGCTTTAGGAAAGGTAAAAGCACCAGAGAGGCAGTTCTGGCGTCACGAATTGATAATGGAAGCATGACTAAAGAAAACCATGACAAGTTTGTTAATTCGTCGACGTGGAGGAAGTGTTCAACAGTGTCAAATGATGCAATATGTTTTACATTCCGAGAAAAATTGGGAGAATCTGTTGGGTAAGATTGGTTACATACAGTATGTACCAGAACCAAGAGGGAACAATAAGACTGGAAGATCAAGAAAGAAGTGCTCGGATCAAAAAGGGTGTAATGTAGGGATATAATTTTTCGCCGCTACTGTTATACTATACACCGAAGAAGTAATGAGGGGAATAAAAGGAAGTTTCATGAGAGGGATTAAAATTCATGGTGAAAGGATGTTAATGGTATCTGATGAGATTGGTGTCCTCAGTGAAAATGAAGAAGGATGACAGGACGTATGGAATGGTATGAAAAGTCTAATGAGTACAGAGTATGAATTGAGAGTAAATCGAAGAAAGACGAAAGCAATGAGAGGTAGCAGAAATGAGGACAGCGAGTAACTTAACATCATGACTGGGGTTTCACGACGAAGGAATTGTGATACTTAGGCACAAATTTAGCCTATGGCGGATGGAGCACGGAGAAATGGAGGACATAAAAAGCAGACTAGCACTTGGAAAAAGGGCATTCCTGGGCAGGAGAAATCTACTAGCATCAAACATAGGTCTTACTCTGAGGAATAAATTGCTGAGAATGCACGTTTTGAGCACATCAGTGTATGGTAAGGGACGAGGAGGTTCTCTGCACAGTCGGAGAGGAAAGGAACATATGGAAAACACCGACAAGAAGAAGGGAGACGTTGATAGGACATCTGTTGAGACATCAGAGAATAACTTCCATGGTACTAGAGAGAGTAGTAGAGGGTAAAAACTGGAGAGGAAGACAGATAGTGGAATACATCTAATAAATAGTTGAGGAAGTAGGGTGCAAGTGCCACTCTAACATGTAAAGGATGACACAGGAAAGGAATACGTGACGGGTAACATCAATGCAGTCAAAAGACTGATGACTAAAACAAAGAAAGTATTATTTGCGGTCTGGATAGCTATAGAAAGAATTGTAAAAAATGTATATTATTTGCGTTATAGGCAATTACAAAAAATTATAATTTTTTTTAAAATGTTCAAATAATTATGACTACAATGGGCACGGGAACACAGATGTGGATCATTGATAAATTTTCCTTGTAACACAAGGTCGATGCGTCCACATACAATGCAGTTCAGGCGATCGGCTGCTTGCGCCAAGGGCACTAGCCGATGGGGTCAGCTTTATGGTACGAGGGAGATATATCTGCGATTCTCTGTGGCATGTGGCAGCAATGGAAGGAATTGTGACAACTGTGGTCGCAGCTACGAGTTGCCGACTACCTCCATCCCCTCATACTTCATCTCTTTCCGATACTGATATCTTCCAACAGGATAACTCGCATTGACGCAATGTCGGGATCGCGCTACTGTAGTTTGAGGTGCATTGCAGTAACTGATCGTTGTTGCATTGTTCACAAAATTAGACTGATCTGAACCCAATGGAAAACGTTAGGGATCGTATCACGCGTGATATCAACACACTTGAAACACCGACCAGTAACTTAAGGAAGTTGCGTGAACTGTTTGTACGTTATTTGGTGCTATCTTCACTGATTCTCATAAATTAAGGATAATTGCAGAATGTGGTGCCACACAACGTGGCATACTCAGGATCAGGTGGTCGATCAGCTGCTGGGATATAGCCTCACATTCTTGCACCAGTGCCTTTCGAAGCTGTTGAAGTGTCCTAGGGGTTTGAAGAAGTGCAGTGATACGTAGACCGACCGCATCCCAGGCGTGCTCGATGGTATTTAGGTCTGGAGAACTGGCTGGCCATTCCATTCGCCTGATATCGTTTCAAGGTACTCCTCCACGATGGCAGCTCGGCGGGGCCGTGCGTTATCATCCACCAGGAGGAAGGTGGGACCCACTGCACCCCTCAAAAGGTGGACATACTTGTGCAAAATGACGTCCCGATACACCTGAACTGTTACAGTTCCTCTGTCAAAGACATGCAAGGGTGTACGTGCACCAATCATAAGCTCACCCCACACCATCAAACCACGACCTCCATAGAAGTCTCTTTCAAGGACATTGAGGGGTTGGTATCTGGTTCCTGGTTCACGCCAGATGAAAACCTGGCGAGAATCACTGTTCAGACTATAACTGGACTCGTCTGTGGACATAACATGGGACCACTGCTTCAATGACCATGTAATGTGTTCTTGACACCAGGCTTTACGGGATCTCCTTTGACCAGGCGTCAGTGGCATGCAGTTTTCAGATCTCCGGGCGAGTAAACCATGTCTGTTCATTCGTCTGTAGACTGTGTGTCTGGAGACAGCTGTTCCAGTGTCTGCGGTAAGGTCCCGAGCAAGGCTACCTGCAGTCTCCAAGGCTGTCTGCGGGTACTAATGGTGAGATATCGATCTTCTTGTGGTGTTGTACTCTGTTCTCTTTGATCGAATGAAAAGTAGGTGTTCTTCCTAATTTTTCTCTAAAGAAAAATAAAAAGTATTGCTGAATCTAATGAAACAATTTTATCCCTGACACTTTTCTCTTCAATAAATAATTTTATGCCCACATTGGCTGCTCCCAGTAACCGCTGCACCCGGTGAAAAGACCCTTTGCAGGCAGAACGTTGGTCATCGGCGTAGATTCCCGAAGCCCTCCTATTAGACCTGTAACATAATAATTATCTATAAGTAATTTTCAATATACAAGGGCTATTCGGAAAGTAAGTTCCGATCGATGATGAACTATATACCAGTGCGAAAAACCGAAGAAGCTTTGCACTTAATTGTTGGCAGTATCTCTAATCTGCCCGTCGATCACGTCACGTCGCTCTATCCAGTTCTGAGCGTACGATGAGCAAGTAAAGATGCCTAGAACACTGATGTCTCCGGCCAAGTATGAGGATCTGGTGAGAAATTTCACCTGATGTCATGCAGCCCACATAACGTAACTGTCTTGCAGTTCCTTCTTCGTGGCAATTCAAGGCCGCACTCTGCAGGGGCAATGAAGGCGCTCCTGCAGCGTTTTCGATGGGAAGTGTCTGATCAACCACAATACAGCCCGTAATTGGCTGCCACTAAGTTTCATCTCTGCTCACATGAACTGCTGGCTATCAAGACAACGTTTTACCATAGACAACGAGCTGTAGATTAGCGTAGAGAATTCGCGGAAAGCACAGGCGGCTGACCAATGACCAGGATATTGAAAAGTTCGCACAACGTTACGTTAAATGTCTAAGTCGGAGCGGTGGCTGAGCAGAGAAGTGGCTGGAAAGTGTAGCTAACTGATGGAAATAATAAAAAGAAACATTATTTTCTCAGTGATTTCCATTTGGCAACCGATCGGAACTTACTTTCCGAGTAGCCCTCTTATCTTCTATCAGCATAACTGTCATGCTGGATAGTTAAAAAATTAAAAATATGAAGAATTCAACAAAATAGTGACGTCTTGAAAGAAATGTAATTGTCTTCACCCACCAATTTCAGACAAAAACGTTTACTCGAAACAGACTTTTGAAGATATCGCAAAACGGCTTCATACGCTGATAGAGTATCAAATTTAGAATGCCGGCATCAAATACTTGTTCAAATCGTATCTACTGTTCTCAAGTAGTACTTCCCGCCAACCTGAAAAATGGGGTACAAAAAAAAAACGCGTTTAAATTATGCGTTACAGTTTCTGCAGTTAAGTCAAAAATGCCTCTAGTCAGTGATCCCTCAACCATACAGACAAGGAGATCGTCCTCAATCTTCTTCGTGGCCATTGTGGTCCTGAAGGCCTCTTTGCCACCTCCTGTCATCCGCTGATCTCCTCGCTCGATTCAGATTTCGCCCACTTTTGTGCAGAATTTGTAACAGGCTGGTACGATCTCAATTTTGAGCACGTACATAACTTCCATACTGCTTCATAGGCCGTAGTTTAAATTAAATGCTGCCACGTGAGCCGCGGTGTCGATTATTATTTTCTCACTATCAACGACTTTGAAAAACGCATTTCCATAAATCCAATCCTTGTAGTCCAATAATATAGTTTCTGATGAAATTGGGATGAACGCTATAGTAGATAAGACGTCTCATTATAGCATTTTAAGCATAAAACATGGATTTCTTTGAAATTTTCAGAGAGAGAACCATCCCCTTAAAGAGGCGTTCACATATATACACAAGAGCCAAAGAAAGTGGCACACCTGCTTAATAACTTTTAGAACCCCCGAGAACATGCAGAAGTGCCGAAACACGATGTGGCAGGACTCTGATTATGTCTGAAGTAGTGCTGGAGGTACCTGACACCATGAATCCTGGAGGGCTATTCGTAAATCCGTGAGAGTATGAGGGGGTGAAGATCACTTCTGAACAGCACGTTGCAAGGCATCCTCAATAACGTTCGTGTCTGGGAAGTTTGACGACCAGTATTTATAACACCGAAGAGTGTTCCTAGAGCCACTCTGTTGCAATTCTGGGCGTGTGGGGTGTCGCACTGTCCTGCTAGAATTGTTCAAGTCCGTCGGAATGCACAATGGACACGAATAGATGCAGGTGATCATACACGGATGCTTTCATACGTGTCACCCTTCAGAGACATACATAGACGTATCAGAGGTCACAAATCACTCCAACTGCACACGCCCCACAACATTACAGAGCCTCCACCAGCTTGAACAGTCCCCTGCTGACATGCAGGGTCCATGGATTCATGAGGTTCTCTCCATCCCCACACAGTTCCTTACGCTCAATACAATTTGAGACGAGACTCGTACGACCAGGCAACAGGTTTCCAGTCATCAACAATCCAGTGTCAATCTTGATAGACCCAGGAGAGGGGTATAGCTTTGTGTCGTGCAGTCATCAAGGGTACAAGAGTGGGCCTTCAGCTCCGAACTCCCATATCGATTAATTTTCGTTGAATGGTTCACACGCTGACACTTGTTGATAGCCTAGCATTGAAATCTACAGAAATCTGCGGATGGATTGCATTTCTGTCACGTTGAATGATTCTCTTCAGTCGTCGTTGATCCCATTCTTGGAGGATCTTTTTCCGGCCACAGCGGTGCCGGAGATCTGCTGTTTTTCTGGTTTCCTGATATTCACGGTACACTTGTGAAATGGTCGTACGGGAAAAACCCCGCTTCATCGCTACCTCGGACCGAGCGAGGTGGCGCAGTGGTTAGCACACTGGACTCGCATTCGGGAGGATGACGGTTCAATCCCGTCTCCAGCCATCCTGATTTAGGTTTTCCGTGATTTCCCTAAATCGTTTCAGGCAAATCCCGGGATAGTTCCTTTGAAAGGGCACGGCCGATTTCCTTCCCAATCCTTCCCTAACCCGAGCTTGTGCTCCGTCTCTAATGACCTCGTTGTCGACGGGACGTTAAACACTAACCACCACCACCTCGCTACCTCGGAGATGCTATATGGCATCGCTCGTGCGCCGACTATAACACCATGTTGAAACTCACTTAAATCTTTATTACCTGCCATTGTAGCAGCAGTAATCGATCCAACAACTTCCCCAGAGGCTTGTTGATATATATAGGTGTTGCCGACCGCAGTGCCGTATTCTTCCTGTTTATACACTGCTGGCCACCATAAATGCAACACCAAGAAAGACAAGAGGTAGCACAACAAAATTTATTTTGTAGATAACATGTTGACCAAGTATCAAATGATTACGTTTACAGACGTCTGTGACATGTGGTTCCTGCCAAAATCAGTAGCCATAGTAGCCGCCATTGTGGGAGATCACCGCTGCCACATGTCTCGGCATTAAGTCAAAGAGACGTTGGATGTGTTCCTGGGGTACAGCAGCCCAAGCAGCTTCCACACGTTGCCAAAGATCATCTGGTGGGTCACTCGTTGAGCAACCATGGACCACATGTTTTCTATCGGCGAAAGATCCGGAGAGCGAGCCAGCTAGGGAAGCACTTCAGTCTGGTTATTGACGAAGAACCTTTGGACAATGCGTGCCACGTGTGGTCGCGCATTATCCTGTTGATATATGGCTGAGGCCGAGCCCTGAAGGTAAGGAAGGACAACTGGCTCCAGCACCTCGGATATGTAGCGCCGGCTATTTAAAGTACCGGCAATGCGTACTAGAGGCGTGCGAGAGTAATATCCAATACCGCCCCATACCATAATACCCGGTGCAAGACCAATGTGGCGGTGCATAATGCAGCTGTCCAGCATCCTCTCTCCACGGTGTCTCCACACTCGAATCCGACCATCGTGGTGCTGCAGACAGAAGCGTGCCTCGTCAGTAAAGACAACGTCATTCCATTCTGCCGTCCACATCCGTCTGTCATCACACCATTGGCGACGTAGACGTCTGTGGTTCAGCGTCAATGGTAGACGAAGCAATGGACGTCTTGCGGACAGACCACTCTGCTGTAAACGGCGTCGAATGGTACGCGCAGACACTGGATGATGCGTTACAGACGCAATGTGCTGTGCTATGGTTCGGGATGTCGCTGAGCGATTCGTCACTGCCATGCGCACAATTTGCCTATCAGCACGTGCAGTGGTGCACCGAGGTGAATGCGATCGACCACGGCGGTCCGTCGTACCCTCCTGCATCCAACGGTCACATATCCGCTTTACGATTGTTTGGTTTCGTCCAACACGACAAGCGGTTTCTCTGTATGATAATCCACAATCTCGGTAAGCCACTATCCTTCCTCTGTCGAACTCGGATACTTGATCAAATGATGTTCGCTGTTGTCTACGAGGCATAACTGATCGTCTTGTGAAACAACCACAAGGTAAACACACGTGCCGAACGTACACTCGTCGAAATCGCCAAGCTTTAAATGGCGCTATGAGGTGGCGCCACAGGCGCGCGTGATGTGCGTCTGCGCTGAAATTCTAATCAGTTGCATATCTCATCGCTGCAAACCCATGGTGTAAATTTCACTTGATTCGGATGCTTCCTTCAGGGTGTTGCATTTACGGTGGCCAGCAGTGTATATTCCTGTATTTGAATGAACATGCCTATGTCCGTTTCTTTGGCGCTTCAATGTATGTAAGATGTTACAAAAAGTTACCGACAACGTATAAACCATTGTAAAGGATATCGTTAGGAACAAATGAGCTTGTGACTGACGGATCGTAAGCAGAACTCCAGGCAATGGGTCCGACGGTGTTCATCAGGTTAGACTGCGTCGAAAGTATTTGCAATATTGTAAAGCGTAGAAACTCGCTATTCTTGCCTTACGGGCGTCTAGCCGCAGGTGTTGATAGCGTATCTGGACATAGGTTTTTATCCTTAATTTGTTCCTGAAGACACCCTACACAACCTCTAGATGTTTGTCAATGTCGCTACTTTATAACCTCTACACATTTTATAGAAAGAGAAATGAAATTTTAGTTGTTGTATTGGCTAAAGGTTAAACTTCGTCCATAGTATTGTGGCATTACGAAATTAATAGGATGATAAAAATGAAAACTTTTGTTTAGCATTTCCGTCGACGACGAGGTCGTTAAAGGCAGAAAGTATCAGACTAAAAGAAAGTCCAAGAAGGATGGAATGTAAAACATTACTGGGTATGTACTTCACGCTTCACAGTCATTTCATTAATGAAAATAAGGATTAGCTGACGAGCAAAATAAATAATATTTTTGCATTACTGATGGAACATAAATCCAATCCCAGATGTCCCCGTAGCAGGATCAGTTTCGGGACTCCAATGTTCCCAAACTAGCAAATAACATTTTAGGGAATTAAAGAGCTCTTCTAAGCATAACTTCATAATTCATTCAGAAGTGAGCCAAGAATGTAACTATACTTTTAAAAAAATCCAAAAAACCGAAAATTTATGAGTGTATCATGAAATATTATGATACGCACATTTGCAGGGCAGTTTGTGATGCAGCATTTGGGTGGGAATTGAATCTAACTGAAAGCTGTGCAACCATGGGCTTTTAATCAGTCTTTGTTTCATCACACAAAAATTTACAATACCAGAGAGAATAAAATTCCTCCCACTGAACCTCTTGCAATAATTAACTAAAGATAGCTGTTGAGATTACAAAATAGAAAACAATTATTTGTTTTGCAGTAATAAAATCTGACTTCCAAAGTGGGCATCAATAATATACAGTAAAAACGTATCCTAAGATAGAGGCATCCGTTGTATACGAGGGTTGCCTGGAAAGTAATGCCCCACATTTTTTTTTCTGAGCCGAAAACCATGCTACGAGTGCGAAACGTTACGTTTATATTATCTGAAGTCTCCCGAGTGAACACGCCAAGTTTCCGACACTTCCGGCAGATAACGTAGCTGCAGGACAGTTTCAAAATGACGTCTGTAGGTGATGTACGTTACAAGCAACGTGTCGTCATTTAATTTCCCACTGCAGAGAAAGAAACTGTGGGGAATATTTACAAACACCTGTGCAAAACTTGGGTCTCTCCGGATGGACACACCCAAAACCAAATCGATCATGTTCTTGTAGGTCGGAGATGGCACACTAGTGTAGAAAATGTTAGGACTTTCAGGAGAGCAGACTGCGACTCTGATCATTTTCTCGTAGTTGCCAAAGTTCACCAACGGCTATCTACAGCAATATCAAGGTGTCACAATGCAGAACTTGTTAGGTTCGACACTGACAAGCTAAATGATGAAAACTTTAGAAGAAGGTACATAATAGAAATTTCAAATAGGTTTGATGCTCTCAGGACACACGAAGATCAAGACGAGGATGTAAATAAACAGTGGATCACTGTGAGGAATAATATCGAAGAGGCAGCGAAGGTCACAATAGGTACAATTAAGAAGAACAGGAGGAAACCGTGGTTTGATGAGGAATGCAAGAAACTGGTAGAGGAAAGGAGAAAAGCGTGATTAGATTGGGATGGAATGGGAGACAGAAAACGAGAGAAGTTCTTGAACTTGAGAAGGGAAGTTGGTCGTAGGCTACGGGCAAAGAAGAGGGATTATTTGAACAATCAAATTACAAAAATGGAAACAAACAGTAAAACAAAAAACATTAGGGAACTTTACCTAGACATAAATGGGTATAGGAAGGGCTTCAGGGCTAGGACAAATGCACTTCGAGGGGATGCTGGGGGAATACTGACAGACCCCAGTGCTATATTAAGTAAATGGAGGGTGCATTTTGAGCATCTATTAAATGTACACCAGGAAGCAGGAAATGAGCAGGCGTACGAAATACATACAGCAGAAACTCAGATACCTGAGCCAACGTTAAAGGAAGTAAGAGATGCAATCAACAAACTGAAAAACCATAAAGCACCAGGATCAGATTGCATAACTGCAGAACTAGTTAAAAATGGGGGACAGAAATTGGTGGACGTAATTCACAAAGTGATAACTAAAGTATGGAACTCAGAGATGATACCTGAAGAGTGGCAGGAGTCGATTCTGATCCCAATTTTTAAGAAGGGCGACAACATGGATTGAATTAATTATAGAGGGATATCGCTATTACGAGTATGTTCCAAAATTTTCTCGAATATTCTGCTATGCAGACTTACACCATATGCAGATGAAATTGTGGGGGATTACCAAGCCGGCTTTCGGGGGAACAGATCAACTATAGACCAAATGTTCACCCTGCGTCAAATTTTGGAAAAGAAATGGGAATACAATAAACCAGTTCATAATCTTTTCATAGATTTTACAAAAGCATATGATTCAGTATTGCAATCAAAATTGCACAGAATTCTTTTGGAACTTGGAATACCAAAGAAGTATGTTAGACTTATAGAAGCCAGTTTGAAAAACACAAAAGGTAGAGTACGCGTGGGGAAACTGGAGTCAGAAGAATTTGTAATAAAGAACGGACTTAAGCAGGGAGATGCCCTGTCTCCGCTACTTTTTAATTTAGTCCTAGAATATATTGTACGAATGGCAGCAGATAATTCAGAGGCTGTGGGGTTAAATGGAAATATTAAGATATTAGGGTATGCAGATGATCTAAACATCATTAGCGACAGGAAAGAATCTGTAACAGCAAATGCGAATGCGTTAATCAAGGCTAGTGAAGATGTAGGTCTAAGGATAAGTGAAGACAAAACTAAATACCTGGTTACTACTAGAATGCCAACAGCAGTAGATCAGGAAATGTTAAGACTTGGAGACGTGCAGTTTGAAAAAGTGAATACATTTAAGTATCTGTGGACATCACTTCGAGAAATGAAATTGAATCTGAACTGAAGAAGAGATTACGGGCGGGAAATGCGTGATACTTCTCACTAAATAGATTACTTTCAACCTGGATATTGTCTAGGAATTTACAGATTAGAATATACAAAACTATTATTCTACCAGTTATGCTGTATGGGTGTGAGACTTTGTCTCTCACTGTGCAAAATGAAAAGCCGTTTCGAGTATTTGAAAACAAAATTTTGAGGAAAATTTTCGGAGCAAAATGGAATTACATTAGCGGAGAGTGGCGAAAACTGCATAACGAAGAGATTCAAGAACTCTACTCAAGCCCTGACATAATCAGTATTATTAAATCAGGTAGGCTGCGATGGGCGGGTCACGTAGCTCGAATGGATGAGGGCAGGGCAGCGCACAGAGTACTGGTAGGGCACCTAGAGGGGAAGATCGAGGCGTAGATGGGAGGACAATGTGAAGGCTGACTTGAGGAGCCTAGGTATTGAAGGTGAATGGAAGGAAATAGCCCAAGACAGGGACAGATGGCAAAATTACGTTGCTGCGGTAATGGACTCTCGAGTCCGGTATGACCAGTGAGTAAGTAAGTAAGTAAGTACTGTGCAAAGTGAGTGCAGCATCTGCTGTCTCCCAAAGTACAGTTAATCGATGGGCACGGAGGGTGACGTCATGAGAAGGCGGTTCGGCGGAGCTCCACGGTCTGAAGCGGTCGGGGAGACCCATCCACTTCCGTCACGCCTGACACGTTGCAGTGAGCTGCTGTTGCCATTCGCGACGACAGACGCATTACGCCTCGGCAATTGGCGCTGCTCCTGTCAATCAGCAAAGGAAGTGTGGATGAAATTACCCGCACTCTTCTAAATTCAAAAGTTTGTACAAGATTTGTCCCGCGGTGCACAGCGGTGGATCACAAATCGCACAGAAAAGAAAAACAGTTGTCTGGATTTGTTGCAACGTTTACAAGCCGAGGGGGAGGCCTTCTTGTCCCGGATTGTGACAGGTGATGAAACCTGGATTCACCGTTTTGAACCCTAAACAAAATGACAGTCGATGGACTGGCTCCATTCCCACACCCCACAGAAGGAAAAAATTCAAAGCAACTGCTTCTGCCGGTAAGGTCATGTTCACCATCTTCTAGGACTGTAAAGGTGTAATTCTCATTGATGTGATGCCAAGAGGCGGTGCCATTAATTCAGAAGCATATGTCAACAAATTAACAAAACTCAAGACGCACTTCCGGCGACTTCGGCGCCACAGCAACCGAGGATATGTTTTAGTGCAACACGATTACGCTCGACCCGACACAAGTTTGAGGACTGCTGAACACATCGAAAAACAGGGTTGGACAGTGCTACCCCATCCGTCCCAGCCGGCCGCGGTGGCCGAGCGGTTCTAGGCGCTTCAGCCCGGAACCGCGCGACTGCTACGGTCGCAGGTTCGAATCCTGCCTCGGGCATGGATGTGTGTGATGTCCTTAGGTTAGTTAGATTTAAGTAGTTCTAAGTCCTAGGGGACTGATGACCTCAGATGTTAAGTCCCATAGTGATCAGAGCCATTTGAACCATTTGAACCATCCGTCCCACAGCCCTGAACTAGCCCCCTCGGACTTCCACTTGTTTGGGCTATTAAAGGATGCCATTCGTGGAAGACATTTTGAGGACGGTGGGGAACTGATTTACACATTGAAGCACTGGCTTCGACACCAGGACAAGGACTGGTACCGACAGGGCATACACGCCCTTGTTTCGCTCTGGAGGAAGGCCATAGAAAAGGATGGAGATTACGTCGAAAAGTAGGGTGTGCAGATAAAACACCATTTTTTCGTGCGCGTAATTCTCAATATTTTCAATAAAGGAGTGTTGAAGAAAAAATGGGGTGCATTACTTTCTGGGCAGCCCTTGTAAATAAAACTACATTGCTTCTGCCGATAAGTGAACTAAGAAAATGGCACCAAAATAAAATGTCAACAAGCGGAATACTTCACAACAATCATCTACGTTCTACGTCTATGAACGCAGACAATCAACAGACGGGACAACACTATCTGCATGGATATACTACCGACAAGATAACTGTAGTGTTGACCGTATATGGGCATACTAATTTGGCCGTAGGCAGTGTATTGGAGCAGTGCCGGCAGCAGGCGAGTGCGGGATGCTATCACCCTAACAATTCAACAAGGCCAACGCAGTGTTGCAAAACAGGTTAGCTTGCTGAATCAGCGAACTCAATGGTACTACATCGGATAGTGTAGCAAAGCGCAAGGCAGATTTCCACACTGATAGTCGCTGTAGTGTTTTAAGATACGTGACCGGTAGTGGTGCATAAGCACAACAAGCGCGCCGCTGCTGAATGTAAGTACTGGTCATCTTTGTTATGGAGTTATTCTAACACTCGCAGCCCAGCCAGGACGATGAGGCTATGCTGGGAAAGGACACAACATGCACCTACCATCAAAGGCCACCAGTTCGAGGCCACAGCAGGGCAACTGCTCTGCGTGCTTAAGTCCCTCCCCAGACTTAGTGCCACGCCGCGGCTGGTCACACCAGGTCATCTCTACCAGCATGGCTGACTCCTGCCCAGGGAGCAGAGGTCGCTCTACACACACCAGCCGCCATTCGCCACCATTGGTCAGGTATCTCAGAATCGCGGATATTCCCCACTGTCCTGCGACCAGACGGCGCCAGGGGCCGTAGTGGCAGAAACAGCGCCGAATACGAACACCGCTGGCGTGAGGTCCACGCAGCCAACTACATATCAAGGCCACAGTGTAGTACCATGTCAGCAATGTGAGGTGTGTGGGCAGAGAGCCGAGCAGAATTCAGTGACGAGATGGGCAACGGTCTAGTGTGTTGAGCAACGCAGGTGCGTCAGTAAAAGAAGTTGTTACATTTGCAGCTGCCTTTGTCTGGAGCCACCTGGGCCCCACACTATCTCGTCGCCCGCTCGCATCATCCTCGCTCATAGCCATCCAAGACAGACGACCGTCGGTCATCTGGCGCCAAGCCTGGGCCAATATCAACCATCCAGCCCTTTCCACGGAAGTTTCGGCGCTGTGGTACCGCATAGTGAATAATCTAATACCCACTAACCATCGCCTGGCGGCCATCCGCCTGCGGCCCTCGGCTGCTTGCGGCCGATGTGGAGACGTAGACACCAGAGAGCATCGTCTCTTATGCCCTCACGTCACAAGTGTGGGACCTTGCGCGTGCTGTTAGCGCTGATCTGTGGTACTACACCGGACAATGTGTCAGTCTACTGGTTCCTCTCCCCTGACATTCAGACCAACCCCCGAACACGACGCAGCGCAATGGTGTGGCTCTTGGGCCACACCGTTTTCACGATTTATGACCTTCGCCTAACTGATGCTGTCTCTTTCATGGGCTACCTTTGGAGACAGCATCGTCTGGCGGAAACCATCCGGCAATATACCACTAACTTTGCAAGGTTTCTTAAAGTGGCAATGGTTCATGGCTATTGAAATGTGTTCTGGGTCGGCTGAGGCACCTCGTACGAGGATTTCCTGAGTGTGGCCCAGGATCTCTGTAACTCGGACTTTCAAACTACACTTGATTTGACTTACCCTTGATTTGACATTGCCATTCTGGGCGTCACTGGAGTCTACTCTCATATGATACCAGTAATGTGATAAGTGTGTGAAAATTCTCGGAAAATTGGAAAAACCGTAATCTATCTTAGGGGCTTATAATTTAGTTTTATTCTCATCGGCGATGGGATTATCTCGCCAGTTTCATTCCATTTAAATGAGCCGCCCTCCTGTGTTTTATTTTGTTTCATTTCTGTCTTTATTTACTTCTTTCTTTTTAGTTCCACAATTCTTATCTTGCTTCACACCTGCAGAGGGAGGTGTGTTTTTCCGAAGTATGTGTCGTCGCCCCCATAAGGCATAGCAGAGTATGCCTATTCTTTTCCTTTCATTTTTGGCGATAAGCCTAGTCACTGGAAGCACTCAATTTAGCGTGCTGCGTCGACACTAGTGGATGGCGGCATTTTCGGAGAGGAAAAGGTAGGGCTATAGGGGTGGTAGGAGACCCACAAAAAAAAAAAAAAAAAAACAGGCACCATGGGATGCTGGAGTTATTTTGCTTTCTCTTCACCAGTATCTCTCTGTTGCTCTCCAATTTTTTGCTCTGCACCCTCCACGGCCAGATGATAGGTGATCCTTAAATTTCTCTGGTGCTAACACTTGCCGCCATAGTCTCGTCTCCTTGAACAAACGTCCATCACATGTGCTAAACTGTAGTTGTGTACTATACTGATTACAGTCTCGATCAGCGCTCTGCACTACCTGCCACTCCGCAAGACCATGACGCAGAATTTTCACCACTGCTATCTTCCTACTCGATGCTACTTCATTTTTGTGCTTCCTTCCTGGCTTGTGAACTACTTCGTAGTCGAACTTGCTGTCTCAGAGTCCACCTTGTCAGCCTGCTAGATGTGTCCTTCAGTCTCATTAATCGCGTCAAAGCAGAACCGTCGGTCACTACCAAAATTTTTCCCATAAAGATAATATCTACAGTACGTAACATCAAAAATTAGGCCCAATAGGTCTTTTCAGCCAATTCAGCTGTCCCGACGGGTAGGTTACAGGATGCTCTTCATCTTTAATCTTCTGGCTTAAAAAACATCCCAAAGCACGATTAAATGTTTCACACGAAATGATACACTCCTTCTGAAAGTATGGAAATATTACAACCAGGTTGGATATCGCAACTCCCTTCAATTCTTCAAACGTGTACTGACACACCTCTGTCCACATGAACATCACATCCTTCCTCACCAATTGTGTGAGTGGTCGTGCCACGTCAGCAAATCCTTTCACGGATTTTCTACAATAATTTGACATTTCCAAAGCAGATTGCAGTTCCTTGATTGACTTAGCCGGTGTGAACTCTCACACAGCTTGCACTACTCTCAGACCTATCCACACATTGTCTTTACAAATTAAATGGCCCAAATACCTTCTATCTTCTAATGCAAAATGGCACTTCTCTATCCTCATTGTCAGAGTCACAGATCTCCATCTCTTAAACACTTCCTACGCTTAGTGTCTATGCTACTCTGTGTGTTTTGCAAATACAGTGATATCATCCAAGTAAAGTAGATAGTGTTGTGGTTTGAAACCTATCAACACATTGTACAACAACCTTTGAAACCTTTCTGGTGCATTTTTTTCATCCAAACGGAATACTCGTAAACTAATAGTGACCCTTGTACAAAAAATGCCGTCTTCTGCGAGTCTTGGGGAACAAATTAGAACTGCTGTTAAAAACTCCTCATATCCATAGTCGATAAATACCAACATTGCTCCAAATTATTTATGGTCTCAGTAATGTTTCGGATGGGGTATGCAAGCATTACGGTCATACTGCTCAGGTGATGGTAATCACAGCAGAGCATGCATTGTGTATACCCATCCAGAGACTTCTCTGATACGACCACAATTCCTGCTCCCTGTAGACTATTACTCTCTTCTTTTATCCTGTCAGCTAACTGCTGGTTAATAAACTCATCCATAATCAGCTGTAAATAACAGAGAATGTGGTTTGGTTTCTGGTAGGCTGGTGTTTTGTTCCCTGTTGGTATTCGGTGTTGGGTCACAGGCACTACTTGCAATGGACCACTTGGAAAACATAAGTTCTAAAATTCGAACAGTGATTCTTCCAACTGCTCCCTCTCTCTATTCGCTTTAGATTCTCTATTTTCCTATATAATGCAGTCTTAATAGTAGCTTGCAGTTGCTTATGTTTCACACTCTTTGTGTACCGATTACTGTCATCCGGAAGTTTTAAATTCGCTGTTAACATACTTTCTCTTAACTTCACTATTACTTTAACGGGCACCGTTCTCCATATACCTGCCTTGTACACATACTAACCTTAATAAAACTGCTTTCTGGATCCAGTATATCGTTCTCCTCCAGAGGATCCACAACAAATAACATGCCCATCGATGGACCTGGCTCCATATCCACACAAAGTGACTTCGAAATGCCTTTCCGCACACAGGCATGAGAGTAAAGCCCTGCAATTTACACAGTTCAGCTGGTTTGTCCAACAAGCTAGCTCGTGACAACTGTACACTGGCAACAGTTTCCCATGGCTGGAATGTCATTCCATTAAGTTCTACTGCACGCTGCCGAAGATCACTTTTAGCACAACGTTCATACAAAAAACCTAAAGCCAAGATCATGCCGAAGCTCTGACTCACATGTAGTAATACTTCTACACTTTGCTTTAATAGAACAGACCCTATACGAAAATCTACGTCTGCCGACACCAACAATCTCACATTACATCGTTATCCCCGATCCCAGAAAACCTATAGTGCAGCGGTTTCCACTGCATTCGACTCACTCTTTACTGACAGCCAGCACATGATACCCTATGTCCAACAATAACTCACACTCTTCGCCTTCTACAACACCTCTTATTGCCTCTTGTAACACCTCTTAGTGCCCGCTTCACCTCTGCATACGAATTTCTTGCATCTAATTTTAACGGGAAGGCCTTTTAGGTGGATTTCAGGTTCTCTCTTCGCTTTCACGCCTGCTTACCATCTCCTCGTCCACCCTCTGCCCGTTGCAAAAGTTTTCAACCCATACGGTGAAACACTAAATTGTTCGCAGAAAATACCCCACACTTATCTAACCCCTGTTGATATACCAACTTCCTCGCACTCCATCACTAACCTAGTTGCAGAATATAGATCTTCTAGTGTATGTGTGCACCCTTATTCACATTTCAGTCAGTAATCCCCTCAAAAAGCATCGTGTGCCCTTTGTTCAGCTTATTGTTGCATCACTCTGCCCTAACCCGTGTTCATTACATTTCCTCGACCTAAGCACAGTATTTTCTACAGTTTCCCATGTCCCTTCACAATAGTGCTGAACTGTTCCTGAAAATACCTCGGACTATTCGGTTTCTCATACCTTTGCAAAAGCTATTTCTTTCGTGGCTCAAAGCTTGCTGCGTACCTTCATGCTTCCGTACACTTCCCGTGGGTTTGTGTTTCTCCCTCTAGTATCAGTTTTGCTGCCCTTGAGAACTGGCTATCCGTCCAATGACCCACATACGCCGACGTTCTGAAGTGCTGTAAGAACGATCGTACAGCCTAAGACGATTTTCCAGAAAAGGAAGCAATCAATCCTGCCAGCTGCCCACGTAGCTGCGTGTTATCCACTGTGTTTTCTAATAATATCCATTATGTTTCAAACTCCGATTCACCTTTCCTCTTTCCTTTTGATGTTGCGACAGTGTAGCTCTCCATTACACACACTAATACACCAACAAAATAAAACTAATTACACCCCAGAATATCCATACAAAACAGTCGAATCATGAGTCATCTATACACTTTACATTACCTTGCAATACGACCATATCGACGACTTGCATAACAGGTTAAAGACACTGACTCCGTGCATGCCACAGAATGCCTCATTAACGTATGCTGTGTACACCTTTCCGTCATCAAATACTCATTTCTCCTGTGACTATTTCCTGGTATCATTTCTTTGACAGATTTATTCAAAGTTACTGCCAAGATTGTTCCAGATTCCTCCATAGTTAATAACGTTGCAAAAGAGCCCTGTCTTTTATTGTACTATTATTCATCTGTTTTGTCTTTTGCTTACACATAACCTGTATTGTGTGTTGCATACAGTGTGTCCGTTGCATCCACCGAGTGTTCGAAGTTTACTTGCTCTTGTAAAACGTCAGCAGACCTTAGCATAAGTACTACTTTTCCCTACACATCCAACAGTATTCAGAAATTTTTGTTCTCCTCTTTTTTTCCTTTCTCATTATCCTGGATCAACATCATACCGCCTGAATATGCATCACGGCCATAACACTATATCGTGATGTTCAGCCAGTTTTGCAATTACCGTGCATAACCTTCCACATTCATTTGTTTCTGCCTGTGAGTGGCATCAGATCCATCTTGATGTTATCTTTAATACAAAGTACCTCACCATCTTTTGATTGCAGTTTTCATTCTCATGTGTATACACCAAAAAGCAAAAGACGATTTTTCCCATCGCTCCTTACGTTATTAAACAAATGCCTTCAGTTCTTCATTAATCTGGAGAAGATGTTTCATAATCGCTGTGTTTTAAAACCTGACATAGAAAAATTGACGAATTTGATCGACAATGAGGTTTTGATTCACAATTTTCAACAAGAGATCTATCAGACAACCAAGAAATGGCGTAATTCAACTTCATGGTGCTCTTTTCTCCAAAAACCAGACGTTTGTATGTTGAAACAGCAAAAGATTCTGTCTCTACAGATAGAACTGAACACATCACTCGCGAGACACCAAGGGAATGTTACAGAACTAATGGACAATGTCAGAAGCTGCGTGAGGCTGTTTGTGGAAGACTTTGTTGTCTATTTGATGTCTGACGCAAGAAGAATTCAGCGAGATGGAGGAATGGTTCAAATGGTTCTAAGCTCTATGGGGCTTAACATCTGAGGTCATCAGTCCCCTCAACTACTTAAGCCTAACTAACCTAAGGACATCACACACATCCATGCCCGGGGCAGGATTCGAACCTGCGACCGTAGCAGCAGCGCGTTTCCTAGAACCGATCGGCCACAGCGGACAGCGATGGAGGAATACCCGTGGAGAAACGACGATGGTGCACGAGATCGGAAGCTGACCTGGAAAGTAAATAAATTATAACAGATTGTTTATCAATAGGCGATCAGAGGCGATACTCATTGGAGAATACCAGTGAGTCACTACTCACAGGAAATGTGGACTATCTTTGAAGAGGGTAGCTTCCATAACACTATTTCAACCAGTAACTGGCTACTGATAGTCATTGTGACATCTGGACCAAATGCGAATGACAGAGGAAACAGAGAAGATCCATTTCATCATAGGTTCGTTTAGTTAGCACAGAGCATCACAGAGTTGATTAATCAACAACGGTGACAGAGTTATATCACTTATCAGTGTCATACCACTCACGCCTTTAGGGTGGTAACGGAATAGCAAGTTTCCATTAGACGCCGACAGATGTTATGTAGAATCTGACGGACCCAACGGTGAGCGACGACTGAGCTACGCGTACACCAGTTCTGTACTGCGAGCGTCCTTTGCTGCCACAATACAGGATGGCTGGCAGCAGCCGCTCGACAGCTTTCACTCATCGCTACGACACCATTGTTTCATCCTTAATACAGCTAGCCGCATCTTAGTTGCTATTGTACGAGCTGGAATCTACCTCTCGCTGCGTTATTTGTAATGAGTCTTCATACACTTGGAGAAATACAAGTTAAGTATATGTTCTGTTCACTGTGATAACTTGTTTGCTAATCATTTCTGCTCTTGTCTACTTTCTCACGACGACAGTTGCCATACGACACTGTAGTCCACCTCTCCATCTCATTGTGCCTGAAGTCGTACAGAACAGCAGATGCTAGAAGAAAGGCATTGTACATTACAGTCTGGTTCACTGTTAAAATTCTGACAGTGTGCAGTCGCAAAGGAGTCAACCAAAATATCTTCTTCTCTAAGTATATATCTCTCACGGAAAGACCATGAAGGTAAAATAACGAGACTCTAGGTTGCACTGATTTTTTGAGTCATCAGTCTTCTGACTGGTTGACGCGGTCCGCCTCGAAATTCTTTCCTGCGCTAACCTCTTCATCTCAGAGTAGCATTTGCAACCTACGTCCTCAATTACTTCCTGGATGTATTCCATTCTCTGTCATTCTCTACAGTTTTTGCCGTTTACAGCTCATTCTAGTACCATCGAAGTAATTCCCTGATGTCTTAACAGATGTCCTATCATCCTGTCCCCTCTCCGATTCTGCGCAGAACCTCCTCATTCCTTATCTTAACAGCCCACCACATTTTCAGTATTGGTCTGTAGCATCACATCTCAAATGTTTCGATTCTCATCTGTTCTGGTTTTCCAACAGTCCATGTTTCATATCCATACAATGCTGTGCTCCAAACGCACATTCTCCGAAATTTCTTCTTCAAAATAAGGCCTACGTTGGCCACTAGTAGAATTCTCTTGGTCTGGAATGCCCTTTTTGCCAGTCCTTGTTTACTTTTGATGTCCTCCGTGCTCCATCCGTCATTGGTTATTATGCTGCCCAGGCAGCAGAATTCCTGAACCTTATCTACTTCATGTCCATGCTGTTGTTATTTCTCGCTGTTCTCATTTCCACTACTTCTCATTACTTTCGTATTTCTCCGATTTACTCTCAATCCTTATTCTGTACTCATTAGACTGTTTGTGCCATTTAGCAGAACCTGTAATTCTTCGTCACTTTCCCTCAATAGCAATGTCATCAGTGAATCGTATCATTGATATCCTTTCACCTAGAATTTAGATTCCACTCCTGAACTTTCCTTTTATTTCTGTCATTGCTTCTTAGATGTGTAGATTGAACTGTAGGGGCGAAATACTACATTCCTGTCTTACACCCTTTAATCTGTGCGCTTCATTCTTGGTCGTCCACTCCCTCTTGGCTCTTGTACTTATTGTATATTACTCGTCTCTGCCTATAGCTTGACTCTGGTTTTCTCAGAATTTCGAACACCTTACATCATTTTACATTGTCGAACGATTTTTCCACGTCGACAAATCGTATGAATGTCTCTTGAATTTTCTGTAGTCTCGCTTCCATTACCAACCGCAACGTCAGAATTGCTTTTCTGGTGCCTTTACCTTCACTAAAGCCCAAGTGATCGTCATCTAGCACACTCGCAATTTTCTTTCCCATTCTTCTGTATATTATTGTTGTAACCAACTTGAATGCATGAGCTATTAAGCTGACTGCGCGATAATTCTGGCACGTTTCAGCTCTTTCAGTCTTCGGAATTGAGTGGATCACATTTTTCGGAAGTAAGACCGTATGTCGCCAGACTCATACATTTTACACACCAACGTGAATAGTCGTTCTGTTCCTTCTTCTGTCACATTGAACAAATCCTCACTCTCATAGAGACTTTCAATGTACTCTTTACACCTATGAACTCTCTCCTCTGCCATTAACAGTAGAAATCCCATTGCACTGTTCATGTTACCACCGTTGCTTTTAATTTCACCGAGGGTTCTTTTGACTTACCAGTACGGTGAGTCACTCCTTCCAACAAACATTTCTTTTCAATTTCTTCATATTTTTCATGCACCCATATCGTCTTAGTTTACCTGCACTTCCTATTTATTTCATTCCTCAGTAATTTGTATTTCCGTGCTGCTGAATTTCCCTAAACATTTTTGTACGTCCTTCTTTTATGGATCAACTGAAGTATTTCTTCTGTCACCCACGGTTTTCTTCCAGTTACCTTCTTTGTAACTGTGTTTTCTTTTCCAACTTCTGTGATTGCCCTTTTTAGAGATGTCCATTCCTCTTCAACTCTATTGCCTACTGTACTATTCCTCATTGCCCTGTCTATAGCCTTAGAGAACTTCAAGCGTATCTCGTCATTTATTACTACTTCCGTATCCCACTTTCTTGCGTATTGATGCTTCTTGACTAATCTCAAAAACTTCAGAATACTCTTCATCGCTACTACATTGTGATGTGAGTCTATATGTGCTCCTGTGTACGACTTGCAATCCAGTATCTGATTTAGGAATCTCTGCCTGACCATGATGTAATCTAAAGGAAATATTACCGTATCACCCGGCTTTTTCCAAGTATAAGTCATCAAATTGTGATTCTACTAGTATTCGCTACTACTAGCCGATATTTGTTACAGAAGTCAATTAGTCTTTCTTCTCTCTCATTCTTTATCCGAAGCCCATATTCTTCTATAACCTTTTCTTCTGCTTCTTCCTCTACTACTGCATTTCATCTCGCTTTACGTACTGTATTACCTTTCACTATCCTCATGTACTTTCTCTGTCTTTTCATCTCCAGCTTGCGACGTCAGTATATACACCTGAACTGCCGTTGTCGGTGTTCGTTTGTTGTCGACTCTGGTAAGAACAACCTTATCACTGAACTGTTCACAAAAACATACTCTATTCATAACAAACCCTACTCCCGTTATATCATTTTCTGCTGCTGTTAATATGACCCTACGATCATCTGACCAGATATCCTTATCTTCTTTCCTTTTCACTTCATGACGTTTTAATTTATTAGTTCTTTCTTGCTAACTCTGTTCGTAAACACCGAGATCCAGGGAAAACCAGATTTTCTTAAAATGGTGTGGAAATTACTTATCCTATATCAATCCATTGTTTGATACTGGGAGTTGGATTCCCTAAGCAATCGGTGGGGCGAGAGGATGGTGATAACCCGCTTCTAACTGTTTCATTTAGATGCTGAAACTGACAATAATTGCGTACTTGACACCCAGGAACCTTACTTTAAACTCATGCAGTGGTATCCATAAGTATCTGCTATACACAGAACTTCATATGATTCGTTTGGAAATATACGATTCCTTACGCACTTATGTGAAGATATAGATGACGTGAAGACGGCCGCTTGAGCAAAACTGGTTGTCGATAAATAAATATACACTACGGCAGCTGTTGATGGTTTCGCGTAGGTGTTGGCGTCTTCAGGGTTTCGAAACTAAATCTTTGAAAATGAAAGTCTTACGGAATCATTTTGTTGCCTGTCTGTCTGTCCGACTGTAAAGACCCTTTTTTTCAGGAACGGGAGACGTATCAAGGTGAAATTTAGGTCAGGTACTAAAGTCTACGATGCATTGACGGTGAATGTAATTTAATCTTCTAAGTCAATTCAATCAAAAGATTTGGCCATTTATTTCACTTATTTACATAATATCAGACTACACTTATTAAAATTCCATAGATGAAATATTTATCTAGGACTAAAGTACGCGCATGGAAACTAAGATTTTGAGGGATCGAATCCCGTTCGGACAGAGGGTTTCTCACTCTCTCCCGATCACGGGAGGTGACGGCAGAAACAATATGTGGTTCGAATTCCACGTTAAGCTATAGGTCCTCTTTTCCCGGCGGGATAACGGGGGTAGGTTAGGGATACGGATGACGCCGGAGTGGCGTCGATTAGCCAGGCCATGTTTTTATTATTATCTAGCTATACAGTTAATGCCTCGGGCATGGAAGTGTGCGATGTCCTTAGGTTGGTTAGGTTTAAGTAGTTCTCAGTTCTAGGGGACTGCTGTCCTCAGAAGTTAAGTCCCATAGTGCTCAGGGCCATTTTTTTTTATACAGTTAAATTCACATGGAATCATCCGAACGCTAGTCCTATTCGCACTTGTCTGTTATTTTTGAATTCGTCGTCATTCTGAGGCTCACCAGCAGCAGCGCACTCGACGCTGTAGCAGGTGAACGACAAGGCGTGTTTCCGCAACAGTGGGGTTGTTTCGACAAGGACCGGCCGGTATTCGGCCGCGCACAGCTTTCGGTAATGCCACGTGCGTACGGGTGGAGATTCCAGCAGCAGAGTCCCGAGGTTGTCGCCAGGGGGATGAGCGTAATCCGGCGAGACCAGGAGGTGTGGCGGCGGCGGCGGCGGCAGCGCAGGCCCGCGGATGCCGGGCGAGGCGGGCATTAGCAGGACACGGCCGCCCCCGCAGCCGCCGCCGCAGGCACGGCGCCGCCGCCCCCCGCGCCGACCGCAGCCGCAGCCGCCTCCAGCTTCCACTGCAGTCCGACGGTACTGTCGCCCTCGCTGAGCCGCCGCCGCAATACTGCAGGCGCATCGCCACCTACCTGCCGCGCGGTTCATACTCCTACACAAACTCTAGGCAGTGAAGGTCCGTGAAAGAACCGACCTCATCGGATTGCAAGGTTACTCTGGTGTTTCAGAACAAGACCGCGCGGAAACTACTAGTCATATACACTGAGGTGGCAAAAGTCATGGGATGTCTCCTAATTTACACTACTGCCCATTAAAACTGCTACACCAACAAGAAGTGCAGATGATAAACGGGTATTCATTGGACAAATATATTATACTAGAACTGACATGTGATTACATTTTCACGCAATTTGGGTGCATAGATGCTGGGAAATCAGTACCCAGAACAACCATCTCTGGCCGTAATAACGGCCTTGATACGCCTGGGCATTGAGTCAAACAGAGCTTGGATGGCGTGTACAGGTACAGATGTTCATGCAGCTTCAACACGATACCACAGTTCATCAAGAGTAGTGACGAGCCAGTTGCTCGGCCACCATTGACCAGACGTTTTCAGTTGGTGAGAGATCTGGAGAATGTGCTGGTCAGGGCAGCAGTCGAACATTTTCTGTATCCAGAAAGGCCCGTACAGGACCTGCAAAATGGGGTCGTGCATTATCCTGCTGAAATGTAGGGTTTCGCAGGTATACAATGAAAGGTAGAGCCACAGGTCGTAACACATCTGAAATGTAACGTCCACGGTTCAAAGTGCCGTCAATGCGAGCAAGAGGTGACCGAGACGTGTAACCAGTGGCACCCCATACCATCACGCCGGGTGATACACCAGTATGGCGATGAAGAATACACGCTTCCAATGTGCGTTCACCGCGATGTCGCCAAACACGGATGCGACCATCATGATGGTGTAAACAGAACCTGGATTCATCCGAAAAAATGACGTTTCGCCATTCGTGCTCCTAGGTTCGTCGTTGAGTACACCATCGCAGGTGCTCCTGTCTGTGATGCAGCGTCAAGGGTAACCGCAGCCATGTTTTCCGAGCTGCTGATAGCCCAGGCTGCTGCAAACGTCTTCGAAATGTACGTGCAGATGGTTGTTGTCTTGCAAACGTCCCCATCTGTTGCCGCAAGGGTCGAGACGTGGCTGTACGATCCGTTACAGTCATGCGGATAAGATGCCTGTCATCTCGACTGCTAGTGATACGAGGCCGTTGGGATCCAGCACGGCATTCCGTACTACCCTCCTGAACCCACCGATTCCATATTCTGCTAACAGTCATTGGATCTCGACCAACGCGAGCAGAAATGTCGCGATACGATAAATCTCAATCGTGATAGGCTACAATCCGCCCTTTATCAAACACGGAAACGTGATGGTACGCATTTCTCCTCCTTACAGGAGGCATCACAACAACATTTCACCAGTCAACGCCGGTCAACTGCTGTTTGTGTATGAGAAATCCGTTGGAAACTGTCCTCATGTCAGCACGTTGTAGATGTCGTCTCGGGCGCCAACCTTGTGTGAATGCTCTGAAATGCTAATCATTTGCATATCACATCATCTTCTTCCTGTCGGTTAAATTTCGAGTTTGTAGCACGTGATCTTCGTGGTTTAGCAATTTTAATGGACAGTAGCGTAGCAACGGACCTCCTTTTGCCCTGCGTAGTGCATCAGCTCAACGTAGTACGTACTCACTAAGTCATTGGAAGTCTCCTGTAGAAATATTGAGCCATGCTGCCTCTATAGCCGTCCGTAGTTGCGAAAGTGTTGCTGCTGCCAGATTTTGCTCACGAACTGACCTCTCGATTATGTTCCATAAATATTCTATGGTGTTGGGGCTGACGGCATCCACTTTGATGCAAATCTCACTGACGCTGAAAAAGACTAATAAAAGCGTCCTAGCAGGACGGACGCGGGGATCCTAGGGCAGCACACACACACACACTATGAAAGTAACACGGACTAGTGAATATAAAAATACATTACTCAACTTTGGTAACGCTAGTTGCAGCAATTCCAGAATGCACGTTTAGTCTATTTATCTTGCATTGACTCCAGTTCCGTGAATACAGATAAAATAACGTTCTTTGAACTAAAGTCGGAAGAAAACTAATCTTCTATCTTGATGTACTACTCGGCGAACAGTTCTAATCTGTAGCACTAACCTCTGTCCATCTATCGACCGTCCGCCCACGATAGCTGAGAGGTCAGCGAGACAGAATGTCAATCCTAAGGGCCCGGGTTCGATTTCTGGCTGGGTCGGAGATTTTCTCCACTCAGGGACTTGGTGTTGTGTTGTCTTATTCATCATCATTTCATCCCCATCGACACGCAAGTCGCCGACTTGGCGTCAAATCGAAAGATTTGCACCCCGTGAACCGTTTACCGGACGGGAGGCCCTAGTCAAACGACATTTACGTCTATCGACCACTGTTTCTACCTCACTGGACGACTTTAAGACTTGAAGCCCAGGCGATCGTTCTGCAGGAGCAAGACTCGGACTGACTTACAACTTGCAACTGAGGACTTCTGCTCTTGGACTGTTACTTCAGCGTACGTCTCTCCTCGTGGTGGCGCTGCCGCTCCAGGGTCGTGATTCTTGCGGGCAGCGTGACTGGATCGTTCGCAGTTATGTTCCTGCTGCGGACAGATATCTACGGTTCAGTTGGTACCAACTGTAGCAAATTCTTCCTCTCCGGTATTTCAGCACCCCACAGATAGAATTCATGTAGGCCAATCTCTTTCGAATTGTCCAGAATGTTCTTCAAACCAATCGTGGACAACTGCGGTCCGGTGATGTGGCGCATTGTCATCCATAAAAATTCCATCGTTGTCTGGTGACATGATGTCCACGAACGACTGCAAATGGTCTTCAAATAGCCGAACAGAGCCGTTTTCAATCAACATTCGGTTTAGTTGGACCAGAGGACCCAGTCGTTCGTATAGAAATACGGCCCACACCATTATGTAACCACGAACAGCTTGTACAGTACCTTGCTGAGGAGTTGGGTCCATGGCTTCATAGGGTCGACGCCATACTCGAACCTTACCGTCAGCTATGAACAACTGAAACTGGAACTCATCTGACCAGGCCACGGTTTTCCATTCGTCTAGGATCCAAACGATATGGTAACGAGCCCAGGAATAGTATCGCAGGCGATGTCGCACAGTTAGCAAAGACCCTGTTGTTTCCTGCCACAGTCCATTAACTTCAAATTTCGCCGCTCTGGCGTAACGGATAAGTTCATCGTACGCTCTACAACGATTTCTGCGGTTATTTCAAGCAGCGTTGCTTGTCTGTTATCACTGACTTCCACGCAAACGCCGCTGCTCTCAGTCGTTAAGAGAAGGCCATCGGCCGCTGCGTTGCCACTGATGTGACGTAAGGCCTTAAATTCGTTATTCTCTGAACACTCTTGACACGGTGGATCTCGGAATACGTAATGCCCTAACAGTTTGCCTTACATTCAACTCCAGCTACCATTCTGCTTTCAAAATCTGTTAATTCACGCCTTGCGGCCAAAATCACGCCGGACACCTCTTCACATAAATCACCTGATTGTAAATGACAGCTTCGCCAAAGCTCCGCCATTTTATTCAAATGGTTCAGATGCTCTAAGCACTATGGGACTTAAAATCTGAGGTCATCAGTCCCCTAGACTTAGAACTATTCAAACCTAAACTAACCTATGGACATCACGCACATCCATATCCGAGGCAGGATTCGAACCTGCGACTGTAGCAGCAGCGCGGTTTCGGACTGAAGAGCCTAGAACCGATGGGCCACATCGGCTGGGCCGCCTTTTTATACCTTGGGTATGTGGTATTACTGCCATCTGTTGGTGTGGCTATCGCTATCCCATGAACTTTGTCACCTTAGTGTATATTAAGCCATACATTTGATTGTTGACGCACGAGTGATTTGTGGAATTTGCTCCATCATAAACTGGCAGTGATCGACAGGAAAACATCTGCAGATGTAGAGTAACTGAACTGGTACGACCGTATTGATTCAAATGCCCACGAAAAAATAACAACGCTGCAATCAGAATGCTTGCACATTGCAACATTGACGAGACTTCACCGACCACCTATGTACTAGGCTATTTATCAGACACTGAAAGCGGCCACTGGAAAAGCGCACTGTACACCAAATATACGAAAAGCTTTATCAACACGCTGAAAACCAACAAACTGAAATTCGTTCTGTATCATGGCATAACACTGCCATGTGCTCCTGTGCAGCACACTGTCATCAGTCCGCCTCCCCAACAACTTCTCCATACTCCCTGTTGGCGGGGTTCTCTATTTATATTCAGTTCCTTTCTAACACCATCACTGTATTTCAGTTTTCTCCTCTTCCTTTATCTCTTACACTTCTGATAATACGTAATATTGCTCCAAAACTGCTATACTTTTCTATAGCATTCTAAACGCCCTTTACTGTTATTATTATTGTATTTATTACTATTATAATTATTTTTGTCATCATCATTATTACTGGGAATGGTTTGTAATATCTTTCGTATGTGCTTTTACCAGTCAGCAAAAAGCAGTGCGTTAAGACCCTAAATTGATGAGGCTAAAAAAGGAGTAAATAAAGAAATAGCTAAAAAAAAGGGAAGAAGAAAATGATGACCAGACTGCAGATAACGATAATGTGATAACCCTACCCTATAAGAAAAATTTGCTGATTGTTGTGATAAAGAGAAACCTGAAACTTTTATAAAGTGCCAAATAAGAAAGACTCTTTTGTGAGTTACTTGATGTGAATATGTCTATATTATGTTAAAAATGTATAATTATTTTTAATAAAATATTTCGATAAAAACGGTGAAGCTGGTCAGTTGTTCACGTGCTGCTGCCGTGAGCATTTATGGAAAGTTGGTTGAAAGACGGTGAATCACAAATAGGCAATAAAGTGTTGGATTTTCACGCCTCATCACATAGTGTTGAGGTGTTCGCTCTATAAAACTTGGTTCCCAATCATCTAAAAACTTCCGAGACTGGATTAACACACACAAAAAAACACAGATAAAGTTGAGATGGTGGCTTTAATGCTTCAGGTGTGCAACATAGTCTGCACCCATTTGAATACAACGCAAAGAACGTTGATGCAACCATGTGAAAGCATCAGAAAACTATTTTTTTATGTTGTTCAACTAGCGCTCACAGTGGCCTGAATGTCGATTATGATTCCAAAGCTTTGCCCTTCCTGTGAATGTCTGCACTTTGTCCTTTAGTGTTAGGCTCGTATACGTAGGGTTATTCGGCTGTCCCTAACTGTGGGTTTTATTGAACACACGTACTGTGCGGAAGATTTTCGTACGCCCTCACGTGCTACGTGCCAACCATTATTGCTACAGAAAAAAAATGAACAGCATCTTTCGGTTAAAAAAAAATGGGTCTGAGCACTATGAGACTTAACTGCTGAGGTCATCAGTCCCCTAGAACTTAGAACTACTTAAACCTAACTAACCTAAGGAAATCACACACGTCCATGCCCGAGGAAGGATTCGAATCTGCGGCCGTGGCGGTCGAGTGGTTCCAGACTGTAGCGCCTAGGACCGCTCGGCCACTCCGACCGGTAATCTTTTCGTGGGACGTTTAATGTAGAATCTTGTACTGGAACACTCTAGAGGCCATAGTTTTCGAATTATTCAAGGAAAACGTACGAATGTTACATTGAAAGATGTTTTTCTAGAGTAACTCGAAAAGCGTGGCATCCGGTGAAAATGTATCTCAGTACACAATTTAATTACATTAAATTACCTACAGAAAGGTCCTTTTCTTTTTTTCTATAGGACTAATAGTTTGCATGTACCGAGCGAGAGAATATGAAAGACTAGCTTGCGGTTTTTGAAGGTGTTGCAGATTGCATAAAACCCATCGGCTGAGGCAGCTGAATCTGCTGTATAACAAGTCTCGTCTGCTGATACCATTCATTTTCCTGTAAAGAATTTTCCACGTTTTTCATTTCAGTTATCTTCCAGCAGGCGTCCACACGTCGTCGTTTTTGTTCAGAATGTTGGTTATGCGCCAGGAAATTAATCAGTCTCTGACCTTTTTGGTTGGGCGGTGTAGATGGCAACCGATCCAAATGGTTCAAACGGCTCGGAGCACTATGGGACTTACCATCTGAAGTCATCAGTCCCCTTGAACTTAGAACTACTTAAACCTAACTAACATAAGGACATCACAGACATCCATGCCCGAGGTAGGATTCGAACCTACGACCGTAGCGGACGCGCGGTTCCAGACTGAAGCACCTAGAACCGGACGGTCATAGCGGCCGGCGCGACCGTTCCAGATCTGACGACAGAGTACAATGCTGGTCCAATAACAAGTGTTGCGCAGCACGTCGTTCAGCGTGGATTGTTAAATATAGGGATCCGCAGACGTCCTTTACGGGTTCCGATGTTGAGCAAACGTAATCGTCAGTTACAAATCCAGAGGGCAGACGGTCATCAAGACTGGACCATGGATCAATGGAAACTTGTCATCTGTTCGGCTGAACCTTGTTTCTTGTACCACCATGAAACGTCCCCTTTGAACAATTATACATGACTGTGCTTAAACTGACACACAATATTTTGTTAGCGCAACGCAATCTGACTTTCAAAATTCCCTACAAAAGAATGGCCCTGGCTAACATTAAACTATACCTTTCACAAATCACTTACCTCACAAAAATCTTCGCTGCTCAAGCTACTGCAATACAGCGAGTGCCACTACTGCCAGCTAAATAAAAGATTCAAACTACGGATGGCACTAACTACTGATAGGGATAGTTAGCAAATGAAAGATATTAATAGAGAACAAACAATGTATTTACCTTGATATCATCATATATAAATATAACAGTTCATGACAAATTTCAAAACTCCGCCATCTCTCTCCCCACATCCACCACTGCTGGCGGCTCACCTCCAACTGCGCAACGCTACGCGCTGTTCACATCCAGCTGCCGCTGCCCAACACTACAATGGCAGACAACAATGCAAACTACCCACAGACTGCACACAGCACTGCCATGGTCACAAGCTAGTGGGGGCAGTACAGCGATATGGGAGACAGTCAGTTGGGCTACCATGGAACCTATAGTGTAAATCGAAGGCACCGTGAGAGCTCTGGACTAAGTGTACATCTGCATCTTTTCGTGCTTAATGTCTTCCCTGGCAGCGAAGGATTTTGCAGCAGGAACATTAAATCGGAAGCTATGGGTTCGACCAGTTTGGATGAATTGTATTCCAAGAACGCCGATAAGGGGGCATGAAATGGTGAAACGGCTTGGAAGCCGTTGAGGAACGGAAACGTCGAACTTCATATCACAAATGAGAACTTTGAATCAAATTAGTACCGCTGAAAAGATCTCACAGTTCTGATCAGTTTGATTCAATCAGTTGTTTGTGTTTTCCGTCTCTGTATGTCATTATAGGGGAAAGGTGATGGAAAAGCGTCATCCCACGCCATTCAACCGGAGCAAGAGCTAACATCGTACTAGTATAGTAATTGCCGTTTCCTCACTCCTACTTCAATTACTTGCACCAAGCAAGATCCATTTTAGGTAGAGGAGGCTGTGTGGCGTGGACTGGGCGTTTTTTTTAGGTTAGACGGCCTGGGGAAAGTACGGGGTGGGCTGCATGGCAAATACAGGACGTGCTTGGATCAAGGAACAGTCGGAATTGTAAATTGTTGTAGTTGTGCTGGGAAAGTACCTGAGCTTCAAGCGCTAATAGAAAGCACAGAAGCTGAATTCGATATAGGTACAGAAAGCTGGCTAAAGCCTGAAATAAGTTCTGCGGAAATTTTTACAAAGTCTCAGACGGTGTTCAGGAAAGATAGATTAGGCAGAAATGGTGGTGGAGTGTTTGTGTCTGTCAGTAGTGAAGTCGAAGTATGGGTGGAGGTTATACTTAACAGCCGAACTACGTTCATAATTGGCTCCTTCTACCGACCCCCAGACTCCGATGATATAGTTTCTGAACAGTTCAGAGAAAATTTGAGTCTCGTAACAAATAAATACCCCACTCATATGGCTATAGTTGGTGGGGACTTCAACCTTCTCTCGATATGTTGACAAAAATGCTTGTTCAAAACCTGTGGTAGGCAGAAAATATCTTCTGAGATTGTCCTAAATGCTTTCTCCGAAAATTATTTCTAGCAGTTAGTCCATGAACCCATGCGAATTGTAAATGGTTGCGAAACCACACTTGACCTCTTAGCCACAAACAATCCAGTGCTAATAGAGAGCATCATCACTGATACAGGGATTAGTGATCACAAAGTCGTTATAGCTAGGCTCAATACCGTTTCTTCCAAACCCACCAGAAACAAACGCAAAATAATTTTATTTAAAAAGCGGATAAAGTGTCACTAGAAGCCTTCCTAAGAGACAATCTCCATTCCTTCCGAACTGACTATGCAAATGTAGACGAGATGTGGCTAAAATTCAAAGATATAGTAGCAACAGCAGTTGAGAGATTCATACCTCATAAATTGGGAAGAGATGGAAGTGATCCCCCATGGTACACGAAACGGGTCCGAACGCTGTTGCAGAGGCAACGGAAAAAGCATGCGAAGTTCAGAAGAACGCGAAATCCCGAAGATTGGCTAAAATTTACAGACGCGCGAAATTTGGCTCGGACTTCAACGCGGGATGCCTTTAATAGGTTCCACAACGAAACATTGTCTCGAAATTTTGTAGAAAATCCGAAGAAATTCTGGTCGTATGTAAAGTACACAAGCGGCAAGATGCAGTCAATACCTTCGCTGCGCACTGCCGATGGTACTGTTACCGACGACTGTGCCGCTAAAGCGGAGTTATTGAACGCAGTTTTCCAAAATTCCTTCACCAGGGAAGACGAATGGAATATTCCAGAGTTTGAAACACGAACAGCTGCTAACATGAGTTTTTTAGAAGTAGATACTTTAGGGGTTGCGAAGCAACTCAAATCGCTTGATACGGGATAGTCTTCAGGTCCAGATTGTATACCGATTAGGTTCCTTTCAGATTACGCTGATACAATAGCTCCCTACTTAGCAATCATATACAACCGCTCGCTCACCGATAGATGTTTATCTGCAGATTGGAAAATTCCGCAGGTCGCACCAGTGTTTAAGAAGGGTAGTAGGAGTAATCCAGCGAACTACAGACCTATATCGTTGACGTAGGTTTGCAGTAGGGTTTTGGAGCATATACTGTATTCAGACGTTATGAATCACCTCGAAGGGAATGATCTTTTGATACGTAATCAGCATGGTTTCAGAAAACATCGTTCTTGTGCAACACAGCTAGCTCTTTATTCGCACGAAGTAATGGCCGCTATCGACAGGGGATCTCAAGTTGATTCCGTATTTCTAGATTTCCGGAAAGCTTTTGACACCGTTACTCATAAGCGACTTCTAATCGAGCTACGGGCCTATGGGGTATCGTCTCAGTTGTGCGACTGGATTCGTGATTTCCTGTCAGCAAGATCGCAGTTCGTAGTAATAGATGGCAAATCATCGAGTAAAACTGAAGTGATATCAGGTGTTCCCCAGGGAAGCGTCCTGGGACCTCTGCTGTTCCTGATCTATATAAATGACCTGGGTGACAATCTGAGCAGTTCTCTTAGGGTGTTCGCAGATGATGCTGTAATTTACCGTCTAGTAAGGTCATCCGAAGACCAGTATCAGTTGCAAAGCGATTTAGAAAAGATTTCTGTATGGTGTGGCAGGTGGCAGTTGGCGCTAAATAACGAAAAGTGTGAGGTGATCCACATGAGTTCCAAAAGAAATCCATTGGAATTCGATTACTCGATAAATAGTACAATTCTCAAGGCTGTCAATTCAACTAAGTGCCTGGGTGTAAAAATTACGAACAACTTCAGTTGGAAAGTCCAAATTGATAATATTGTGGGGAAGGCGAGCCAAAGGTTGCGTTTCATTGGCAGGACACTTAGAAGACGCAACAAGTCTACTAAAGAGACAGCTTACACTACACTCGTTCGTCCTCTGTTAGAATATTGCTGCGCGGTGTGGGATCCTTTCCAGGTGGGATTGACGGAGGAAATCGAAAGGGTGCAAAAAAGGGCAGCTCGTTTTGTATTATCACGTAATAGGGGAGAGAATGTGGCAGATATGATACGCGAGTTGGGATGGAAGTCATTAAAGCAAAGACGTTTTTCGTCACGGCGAGACGTATTTACGAAATTTCAGTCACCAACCTTCTCTTCCGAATGCGAAAATATTTTGTTGGGCCCAACCTACATAGGTAGGAATGATTATCAAAATAAAATAAGAGAAATCAGAGCTCGAACAGAATGGTTTAGGTGTTCGTTTTTCCCGCGCGCTGTTCGGGAGTACAATGGTAGGGAGATAGTATGACTGAGGTTCGATAACCCTCTGCCAAGCACTTAAATGTGAATTGCAGAATAATCATGTAGATTGAGATGTAGGTGGATTATCAAAGTTTGCTGAGGCAGTCTTAAGCTCGGTAATGGCTTACTCCAACAAAGATGCTTTTAATGTGAGTAGTATGGTTGTAAGTATTCAAACGCATAGTCAAGCCATTTACCAGTAGTCGGCACTTCACTCGCTAGAAAATTTAAAAAGGCGATGGCTGGAATTTATAATTAGAAAAATGACGCTGGTGGAAAATTAAGAAACATTCAAGATCGCACTGACAGAAAATAAAGAAGTCAGAGATTGTGGAAATAGCCCAGTTATGCCTTGTAACACTCCCTCCTTCTGCTTTGTAACACTCACTCCTCTGAAACTACAATCAGAGGTGGTGCACGTTAAAATGTTTATCTCAAATACTGTGCCTATCATCTAGCATGTTTACACTAATCTAAAAAAGTCTTAATTTGTATTGTGTAAAATGATACTATGTTTAAAAAAGGTATTGTCAATATTACTGCACTTCCAAAAATATGTAAGCTTCCCTCAAATCACATAAATTCGCCAATACTAAAGTACTTCAAAAATATGTAAGCTTCACCTGCATCATGTAAATTGGAGTATTCGGTAAAAACTCTAACACATACATACATATATACACGCACACATGTACACACTAAAACACACCGGAATCATGCGTGATATTCAAAAGTATCCGGATGACCTGAATTAATTAAAACTATTTAATGATTTTACAACACTAACTTACAGTTTTTCTGGTTAAAAAAACTTAAGTTTCACCTGAGTTGTGTAAACTGACATCACGTTCAAAGTATCCAAACTATCTTAATTGTGCGCCATATTCCAAAATAGCCGAATGGTCTGCATCACTGTACGAAAAACAAATGTTTATGTCAAATACAGTACCTATCATCTCACATGAGTGCGAACAGTGTCAAAAAATACATTATGAGTGTAACTTGAAGTATGCACATACTTGTACTATTTATCAAAGATACATAAATACCTAATATCCTACATCTCTTTTCTCTCTCTCTCTCTCTGTTCCATACCTGTTTCTCGCTTCATGTCAAACACTGTGCTGTCTCACCACTAAATATAATCTCTCTATGTAATGGTTACTTTCTGTGACAGTACAACATACACGTCCCTAAAAATGACATAATTACCAGGTTGTTCACTTTTGCTACTAGGCCTAAATGGAGCTATGTATATAAAGGTAGTATCGGGAACTGCAGAAACATTTACATTTACTGATCGAACCTGTAGTCCCACGGCTTTCTAAAAAGTTTACTAACTGTATTTCCATTCCATTCCACTATCAAGTAGTAAATAATACCTAAGTCTAATCATAATTCTCCAAAATACGGAATGTAACCACACAAGATAGCCAAAGACAAACGATTTGAGCACACACCATTTTAGGAGAGAGGATTCAATGCACGAAGTTCTACACTAGAAAAACGTAGTCGGTGGTAGGCACTGGATAGTATTGCTTTTTATTACTACAACCAAAATATCCGTCATAGAAGACAGCAACTGAACTGATATTTAATACAATTTTAACATGTAGTTTGTTTTTCAATCTCAGCTGTACATTTTGATTGTTACATTTTATCTACGCCTAGTCAAATTTACGTTCAAAAAAACAACCTTATAGTAAGGTTGCGATATTCACCAATTGAAACTATCGCGACAAGGCTCTCCAAAAGGTTTACAGACAGTATTTCAGTATCTTTCTATACCCCACTACTAACTAATACCAAGAAGTAATTGTAATGCTTCAATATACGAGTAGTAAACACTCAACACAGCCAAAGACAGCCGAACTGATGAGCAGTGCATACACACACACACACACACACACACACACACACACACACACATAAACATAAACACACACACACTGACACACACACAGACACTAACACACACACACACACACACTCACACACACACACACACACACACACACACACACACACTGAGAGCTACTAGTGGTAGAATACAGTTTTAAGATCCAGTAGCTGACACACAATGCGCACACACACTATCCGATTCTGGTGCTACAATACTGTTTTAAGATTTAGGGGCTGTCACTCACTATCATGTTGGAATACTATTTAAGTTCTGAATCCCTCTTTGTTTGTGAGAGTAATTACAGTATTTCCTGCTTACCATATTAATTTATTACTATTTTAAAACTGTAATTTGAGGTGGGAAAAGAAAAGGAATTGAAGATTTTAAGGTATGAAGAGCATCAAATGATTCAAGCTTTAGGAACTGTAAAAAATTTGGTGTCAATAGACAGTGCTGGTAATTTCTTCAAAGATGCCAGAACAACTCTGATTTCACTATGTGACGGCATTACTTAGCATTATCACCATACAAACGTTAGGTAATGCAAGATTTAGTTAACACCCTTGCATGGCTGTCACTATAATGTTTGCGTGCCCCAGACATCGGCTTTAGTCAAATTTTTTGACAGATAATAGATGTGGCATTAACTTTGTTTCCTTTGAGTTGACTGAAGTCGTGGTATACCTCATAATATAGTATTGTACCTACTTCTACCCGGACTAGTCCAGCATCTTGATGTGGCATGGACTCGAAAACTCGTCGGCAGTCCCTAAAGATACAGTGAGATGTGCTGTCTCTACAGCGAAAGTATTGCGGATGCAGGCTTTTGTGCACGGAATTATATCTCGCTTATGTCTCACATGTCAGGTGATCTGGGTGGCTAAACCATTCACTCGAATTGTCCGCAAGTTTCTTGAAACCAATCGAGAACACTTTTGTCCCGGTGACATGGCGCTTTGTCCTCCATAAAAATTCCATTGTCTTTTCGGAACATGAACCTCATGAATAGCTGAAAATGGTGTCCAAGTACCCGAACATAACCATTTCCAGTCTAGGACTGATTTAATTGGACCATAGGATCCAGTCCATTCCATGGAAACACAGCGCACACCATTATGGGGCAACCACAAGCTTACACACTGCCTTGTTGACAACTTAGATCCATGGCTTTATGGGGCCTGTGCCACACGCGAACACTAGCATCAGCTGTTACCAGCTGAAATCGCAACTTATCTGACCAGGCCACGGATTTCCAGGTGCCTAGGGTCTACCATATATGGTTACGAGCCCGAGAGACGAGCTGCATGCGATGTCGTGCTGTTAGCAAAGGTTCTCGTGAGGGTTGGCTGCTGCCATGGCTAATTAGCGCCAAATTTTGTCGCACTGTCCTAACGGATACTTTCGCCGTACGTACCATATTGATTTCTGCTGTTATTTTAGGCAGAATTCTTTTTTATGCCGCCTGGAAGGCGGCTCGTGGGTCTGCTCCTGAAAACTGGAAGGCTGGCCGAATGACGAAAGCGAGTAGGAGCAGGAAAAGATGAAAATCTCTCGATACTGCAGTCTGATTTATGGATGTTCACTATAGGCAAAAACAAGTTAATAAATGGTTACATAACTTTGCAATGATCACCAAAGCCTTAGACCCGTCGTACGTAGTACATAGTCTCAATAGCAAGCCAACACCCTCTGAGGTTGAAACGATGTTTCCAGGCCGTCTGCTCTTGATGAGACGGGCTGAATCCGGAGCGACACTCGTACAGCTCCACAGCGCCGGCTAGAGGGCGCTGTCGTCGGTGTCTCATAGTGCCAACTCATGAACTTGCACCTACGCCGTGGCATCGTTGCTATCGATACCACACATTCCTTGTCTGTTGTCACTGACAACTCTTTGCAACCGCCGCTGCTCTCGGTCTTTAAGTAAAGGCGGTCGGCCACTGGGTTGTCTTTGGTAAGAGGTTATGCCTGAAATTTCGTATTCTCGGCACACTCTTGACACTGTGGATAAGGGAATACTGAATTCCCGAAATGGAATGTCCCATGCCTCCAACTAGCATTCGGCGTTCGAAGTTTGTTAGTTCCCGCCGTGCGGCCATCACCGTGTCGGACACCTTCTCACATGGATCACCTGAGTACAAGACGATGATGTTAAACATGCCTATCGCTACATGATGCAGATGTTCTTCATCATACTCAGAGTGCACAAAGACAGGAATGACTGTGCTTGGAACAAGAAACAAATTATTCTGAACATGTTTTACCGCATGCAACTATAAAAAATATTGCACTTTCTAGTAATGCCACTTGTGATAAAATGGCAAACAAAGTTTCTTCGAAGTTAAAAATGTGACAAAAGTTTTTCCCTCGCTGCAACATTATATACCATATCCATTATCATCTAGACTCTCTTTGCCTTTCCTTAAGCGTTCCTAAACTGTCACATCCAGGAAGATTTTTTATGGTGTTAGCAAAACGACGCAAACAAAGCAAATTAAGAATACAATATTTTAGAAGAAACGTCCTTTGTTTTGTAGCCTTTTTTAATTGTACTTATATTTTCGCGTATTCCTGTATGAAACTCTGAAGTCGAGGCTACATCTTGATTTTCCAGCAGCTCGCACGCAAAGAAAAGTTCACTACTACATTTACCCATATTGGCTTTCTTAGAACGCCTTTCACCCGAAAATAAGCGGACGCACTGTTTCTGAGACCAAGAGCCTGAAATGTCTTCCTCTTTGGACGTCCAGTTTTTTCATTGCACATCGCTCCGCTTTACCAGCAACGGCCGTAGAAAAAGAGTGTCTTATAATTTGATTCGCTGTTGGGTAGGACGACCGAAACAAAAAAGATATCAGATTGGCATATGTGAAGAAAGCTTTCTTCAGTAATAGAGCTGTACAGATAGACATCGATACACCGAAATGACTAAAAATTTCCGGTTTAAAGATTCTGGAACATATTACTGTCTCCAGGTGAAACGTATCGGAAATAGGGAAACAAAACATGAAATCTGGTACTATCATTGAATGACAAAAATTGATTAATGGCTACAAAAAATATTAAATGGATCCATGCTCCCTTGACGTAGAAACCTTAGCACCCGATCGCGACCCCCATGTACGCGGGCGTTCGCTCTTCTCGTTAGAAGACACCCATTTTTGTCTCTGGATTTGCACAGATGAAGCGCTTTGTATTGTTACAGCTTGTCCTCACATCTGGTGGTCATTTTATTAGCACATTATGGTATGAGGAACAGAAGGCAATGGAAACCACTGCATTAAGATTCATCATGTGTGTGCACAGGATACTTGGCCTGTAATTAGTACCATGACAATCTCTCCTCTTCTTCTTCTTCTTCTTTTGCTTTTACGGCCTCATTGGACCACTTCAGTCAATCATTTCTGGTCCTCTTCTTTGGTATTTTCCCCTTCCGAGTGGCCCAGTATCTCTTCATTCGTTCCGATGCTTTTCGTCGTTCCTTATCTGTAAATACCCTTTTCATTGTATGTCGTTTGTCAATTTTTGGTTTAAATCTTATTTCTGTGTCCCTCAACTTCTTTAAATTTGGCGTTTTGTTCTGCAAATCATCCAGAGTTATTTCCAGTTCTTCCATATCCTCTCTTATATCCTTAAGCCATCCTCCTTGTTGTTTCAAATTCCAGAGTTTCTCAATAATTTTCCTTGATAATCTGGTTTCTGGTGTCCTCAGAATGTGACCACAAAAAGAGATCCTTTTCTTTCGTATAGTATCAGTGATGGGCTCCAGTTCTCTATTGACAAAATATTCCGGATTATTCACCCATTCCTACCTCTGGGATGGACCGCCAAGGGGGAGGTGACCATGAGAAAGAGACTGAATAACCAAAGAAATGATAACGTTCCATATGTCGGGGCATGGGATGTTAAGAGTTCGAAAGTGATAGAGAAGCTAATATATCTAAAAACTGAAATGCTAAGGCTCATTCTAGATTTACTGGGGGTCAGTGAAATGGGATGCAAAGAAGACGAGGATTTCTGGTCAGACCAGTGTAGGGTAATATCAACAGCAGCAGAAAAACGTATAACGGGGATAGGATTCGTTATGAATGGGAAGGTAGGGCAGAGTATGAGCTACTGCTATCGGTTCAGTGACAGTGTTGTTCTCATCAGAATCGCCAGAAAACCACAACCGACAGCAATAGTTTAGGCGTAGATGCCGACGTCGCAAGCGGAAAATGAAGAAAGTAAATGAAGATACTGAACGGTTGCGGTTTTAGGGGAAGTACGACGGTTGGAACTTCAATAGTGACAACTACTTATTTACAGCTTGTACAAAATAGATACGTGTTTCAGACATTTTACTGACCTTCAAAGTAGTCACCAGAATTGTGTATAACCCGTTGCCAGCGATGTGGAAATCGAAGGCTCCTCTTAGCAGTGCGAGTTGTGTTGGCAGTTCGAGCGGCGCGGTCTATTGCCCGACGAATTTGTAGCAGTTCTGAAGTAAATGCCGTGAAGTGTTTCCTTCAGTTTAAAAATGGAGTTGAACTCACGAGGACTTAAGTCAGGGAAGTGCAGTAGGTGGTATAGCACTTAGCAGCCCCAGCAGTCAAACAAATCAGTAACAGCTTGCACTGGACGTGCTTGAGCATTGTCCTGCAAAATGATGGTCAGGTCCTGCAGAAAGTGTCATCACTTCTGTCTCTAGGCTTGTCGTAGGTTGAGTTCCAAAATTGAACTATTAAAGTTCCAACCCCCTTAGTAGAAGAAAATGTTGTGGGAGGTTATTGGCTTGGTAGTAGGATTGAAGGAGGAGAAAGAGAAATTGAGTTCTGTAATAATTTTCAGCTGGTGATAGCAAATACTCCGTTGAAGAATCGCAAGAGAGGATATATACCTGGAAAATGCCGGAGATATGGGAAGATTCTTGTTAGATTTAATCATGGTATATCAGAGATTCCGAAATTAGATACTGGACTCAGATCACAATTTAGTAATCATGAAGAGCATGCTGAAGTTTAAGAGACTAGACAGAAAGAATCAATGCTCAAAGAAGTGGGATACGGAAGTACTAAAGTACTACAGTTTTCTGAGGCTGTAGAATCTGGGATAATGCACAGCTCAGGAGGCAGTTCGGATGAAGACTAATGGACATCCTTAAAAAGGACAATCACAGAAATTCGAAAGAAAACCGTCGGTACAAAGACGTAACTGCGAAGAAACCATTGATAACAGGAGAAATACTTCAAATTATCGACAAAACAGGGAAGTGCAACGTTCAGGGAAATTCAGGAATATAGATGTACAGGTCACTTAGGAACGAAATAAATACGAGGTGCAGGAAGCTCATGCGAAACGGTTACACGAGAAAGTGAAAAAATGCAAAAAAAATGAATGTTTGAAGGACTGGCTCAGCATGCAAAATAGTCAAAATAATGTTCGGTGATATTAAAAAGCAAAGGCGGGAACATTAACAGTGCAGTGAGAATTCCACCGTTAAGTGCAGAGGACAGAGCGAACAAATGGAAAGAGTACACTGAAGGCCTCGATGAATGGTAGGTGTTGTCTGATGGCGTGATAGAAGAAGACACAAGAGTCGATAGGGAAGAGATAGGGGTTGTAGTATTAGTGTCAGAATTTAAAAAGAGTTTTTGAAGGCTTAAGATCGTCTAAGGCGAAAGGGGTAGTTAACAGTCCATAGAAATTTCTAAAGCCATTGGGGGAAGTGACAACAAATCGACTATTTATGATGGTACGTAGAATGTATTAGACTGGAGATATACCATCAGAGTTTCAGAAAAACATCATCCACACAGTTCTGTAATTTGCAAGAGCTGACAAGTGCGAGCATTACAGCACAATTTTAACTTAACCGCCATTGCACCCTGCTTGCTGACTAGAAATATATACGGAAGAATGGACAAGAAAATTGTCGATGTGTTAGATGACGATCAGTTTGACATTAGGAAAGATAAACGCGCCAGATTTGCTGTTCTGACATTGCGGTTGATAACTTTAGTCTGCATGGTATTAGATGACTGAAAACTAATACGTGTGGCTGCCTCAACTTTTTGTGCTGATTCCAAATACGTTTACAGTTGTTTCCTATCACATACAGTTTTGCTGAAATTTGACTTCAAAAATATATTGCTGTGCCAGTAGGCTATGTGTGTTGTTGGAGGGAAATACCTTAGGTTGTCACGCTTGTTGATGATGCTTGCTGTTATTGTATGACCTTGAAAGCGTTTTTTTTATCTCATAGTCTTGCATTAACAGTACTGCACTGTTATTATCATGCCGTATATACGAGACACTATTAATAAAACAGTTCCCCTATTGTTTGTAGTTACTACAATGTCAACACTCAAGTGGGTGAACTGTCCAACTGTTCTCTCTAACATATGTGAATATTATACAGTGCCTAACCAGAGAATGGTTACAACAAACTTCGTAAAAAAAGCTTGCCGTACTTATTTTAAAATAAAACTTTGTAACCAGACACGGGATTGCTGCCAAAGACAGTTTGCCACTATTGTACTGACAGGTTAAGATTGTGGACAACATTAAAATAACATGCTGCCATTTGCGATTACAGTGGTGTGGAGGGAGCCTAAAAATCACCTAAAGGACTGTTATTTCCATTTAGTTAATGTTCAGGGGTGCAATTTGAAAAGTAAGAAACAAATTGAGTATCTAATCATTGATTCAGCCATTAGGCCAGTTGCACATTTTTTCCCCTCCTCCAGCTCTTTTGGAGAATGCGGCAGAAGTTCATGACGAAAAGGAAGTTGATGCAGTTACCAAAGACGATAGTGATGTCTACCAGTCTGATATTGCACAAATGTTGTCTCAAGTGAACTTAATGCTCTCGTATAAGATCTGAATTTGCCTAAGGAATCTGCAGAGCTATGTGGTTCGTGAGTAAAAAGTAAGCATCTTCTGGAACCAAGAATACACTACATATGGTATAGAGAGAGAGAACTAGTTGCATTATTCTCACGGAACATGTCCTTCGTTTACTGCAATAACATAAACGAGTCAATGTGCTTCTATGGCATTGGACATGATGCTACTCAGTGAAGACTATTTCTAAACTCATCAGCCACGAGCCTGAAAGGTGTGTTACTGCATAATGGGAATGAGTAGATGTCCATTCCTATGGCACATTGAGTTAAAACGAAAGATATGTATGAGAACGTGAAAATACTCTCAACAAGTACCCAGTATGAGGAACAAAAATGGCTTGTCTGCACTTACTTCAAAGTTATTGAAATACTATTAGAACAACAAGCTGGGTTCTCTAAAATGCCGTGCTTTATATGCAAATGGTACAGTCGGACAAGGAAAAGACATTGGAATATGGGAGTCTGGCCAAGAGTGGAGAAATTTTGTGCCGGGAACTAAAAATATTCTGCAGATTGGAAAAAAAAAACCTTGCTTCTACCACTACACGTAAAACTGGGCTTGATGAAGCAATTTGCAAAGGCTTTACTACAGGCATCAAGTGCCTTACTAAGAAATTTCCATTCATCACACAATATACGTTGAAAGCTGAAATTTTCGTTGGTCCTTAAACACAGAAATTGATGAAGGGTGAGTATTTAGATAAGACAATTATGAGGAGAGAAAAAGGCGCATGGACCACCTTCCGAACTTTTACCGAGAACTTTCTCTGGAATAACATAGATCCTAATCACAAGGTCATTATTTTGAAAAACTACTGCAAACTTTCAAGAAGACGGGTTGTAACATGAGTGCGAAAGTCCATTTTCTACACTTTTCTACTTTCCGGAGCAGGGTGAACGTTTTCACTAAGATATTAGGGATATGAAGAGAAGGTAACAGGGGAATGGAATGCAACTATAATGGCTGGCTACTGTTGGCTGTTAAAGAGGGACAGGCATCATATCATCATATGTAGTAATTTACAAGAAAGTCACAGAAGAAAAGATGTAAGAATTAAAATAACACTGTTTAATTCTTGTTTTTATGCAAGGTAGTCACGAAATAAATTAAGGGTGTCCTGTAGCGTATTTTTAAGCGTATTTTATTTTTAAATCTGTTTTGATTAAAACCTCACATTGTGTGAAATGTTGTTTGAATATATTTGTGGACCTATAAGTTAAAATAGTCAAAAATACTGCTTCTTAATGTGTGCAAAAATCCTTATGTGATAGACAAAAATGAAAGTTATTTCTAGAATCAGCATAAGAAACTGATTCAAGACCGCCTGCTTTCAACAAATCATCTGACGAAAAGTATTAAAATGCAGGCTAGTGTAATGAAAGCAAGACTGAAGAAAAAGCAGGACAAAATTGTAGGATTCCTCCGCTTGGAGAAAGCTTGCGACTATGTCAGATGCTGCAAAATGTCCAAATCCTGAGAGAGTGGTAAGCTATAGGGAAAGACGGGTGAATCACAATATGTGCAAGAACCAAGAAGGAAAAATAAGAAGGGAAGATGAAGGATGAAGTGCTCAAATTAAAAAAAAAGGGTAAGTGAAGGAATTAGCCTTTCACCCTTACTGTTCAGTCTATACCTCTAAGAGAAAGTGACACATAGCATCATATGGTAGTGAAACATGGTCTGTGGGAAAACCAGGTCAGACGAGAACGGAAGCATTTGAAATGCGGTTCCACAGACGAATGTTGAATATTATTTGGACTGATAAGGTAAAGAATGGTAAGGTTCTCCGGAGAATAAGCGATGGCGGGCATATGTGGAGGACGCTGAGAGGAAGAAGAGACGTGATGGTAGGAGACATGTGCTAAGTCGTCAAGGAATAACCTCCATGGTATTAGAGGGAGCTGTATAGGGCAAAAATGGTGGAGGATGACAGAGATTCAAATGCATCCAGCGAATAATTGACGACGTAAGTTGCAAGTGCTACTCTGAGATGAAAAGGTTGTCACAGAGGAGGAGTTCGTGGCGGGCAGCATCAAACCATTCAGAAGACAGATGATTCAAGAAAAAAATCTTTGATTTCCAGGAGAAACAATAAATTGATTTTCAATATTTCATGTAGTTACTCACCGTATTTATAAATTTAAAATGCCGTCCAAGTCTACCCATTAACAGGAATAATCCTTTGTTAAAAGCACAACAGAATAAGACAAGTATTACACGCAGAAACTGACTGCTCGTCTTGAGTCGTAACTGACTGGACGCTAATACTAGAAATATATACGTCCACTATCTGAGAATGAGCGCAGTTAGCGACTTACAACAATTCTTCTCACTGACACCCCCACAAAATGATGAAGAAGAATACTTATTGCTTACTAACAGGGCGTACTGAAAAGTAATGCCTACGGGTTGTTTACGTGACAACTCTTAAAGGTTTTTAAATTAACATTATCATTCTACATCTTCGTTGTTTTGACATTAGTTGTCTTCACATTAGTGACTCTTCACGTTCAGGAAGACCTTCAGGGTTTGATGAAGGTCGTTTAAACGCATTAATCCACAATTATCCACGTCAGCGTACTAGGCAACTGGCAAATGCGATGAACTGTGGTCATTTCACCACCGCGTGACATTTGCATGTCATGGGGAAGGTTCAAAAATCGGGCGTATGCGTACCGCACACTCAAAGCCAATATCACAAAAATCTGCGGGTGGCCATATGTCCGTCTCTGCTTGCTCGTCATCAACTGGCTCGTGAGCAGCAGCGACCATTCCTATCCTACATCGTTACTGGTGACGAGAATTGGTGTCTTTATGCTACCGTAAGGAGAAGAAAGGAATAATTGAGCCCATACAAAGCAGCAGCTCCTCGTACAAAGACATGCGTGCACCTAAAACATATAATGTTACGCATCTGGTGGAGGGGCGGTGGTGTGCTGCACTATGAATTGTTTCCCCGATGTGTAACCATCACTGTTGACGTTTACTGTCAGCAACTCAGACGTCTTACAGATGCAGTCCAAGAACTGCGACCAGGAAGACCGCGTAAATTGATGCTACTCCACGATAAAGCCCGCCTGCATTGTGCTAGACTGACCAAAAACCCTGTACAGGAGTTTGGTTGGGAAGTCATTATGCACACATGTTAATCACCTGATCTTGCGCCGTCAGATTTTCACCTTTTCCGCTCTCTATCGAACAACCTTCAAGAAACTACCTTCCGGATGAAAATGTACTCCGAAAATGGTTCGACTTGTTCTTCGTCTCAAAACGTATGATTTCTATAGCCGCGGAATCTAAAAGCTATCCCAGGGTTGGCAGACGGTTGTAAATAATGAAGGATAATATATTATTGATGATTAAAGACTCTGTTATGTGTATCTGCTGAAACTTCTACAAAAATGCTTCGAAATTGTGCACCAACCCAATAGATGCTCTCTTGCGGAGCACGAAAAATTTTTCTGTTCCGAACAGGTAATGTAAAGGCTGATACACACCCAGGCACTGCTGGCAGCACCATACATTCTAGCCCTATTACAGCGTTGGGAAGTGTATACAGAGCATTGTTTAGTTAGCAGCGGTGTATGTTCGAAAAATGATTCATCATCAAACGTAAAACTGCGAATCCTTGCACATTTACTCGTAAGCAAAATAACGCCTCTGACTTAACGTATCAACCCAAGCTAATAGCACAGCAGTTCTACAGCTGTCGGAAATAGCTTTGTACGTTCCTGTTTAAATTTATTCAGCTTTATTCAGAGTATAATGTGTAGCAATCAAAATTTAATTCTAGCTCCAAATGTTATTCTCCTATTTAATTGTGCCTCTCCTCTGCTCCTTATCAACTTCAAACCAACTGTGTGTGTAGTAATTAATTCGAATGAATTATTCATTACGTAATCTGCAGCAAACTTTGAAGTGAAAACGCGTGAGTTAATCAATTAGTTGCGTTGCACCAGGCAACTGTTTACATTTATTCGAAATTATTTACACCGACTCAGAGGCTGTTGTGAATATTGCGAGAGTTCTGATTAAGTACTGTTAAAGTTTGATAATTTCACGCTTTCAATGGCAGTACCGAACAACATTATTGAAACAAATGTGTGTGTGTGCGTTTGTGTATGACTAATCTACTTGCGGTATAGTTATTTATTTATGAATTTTGTTGTTCGTAAAGAAAATTTTATGCGGTTATTTTGCAATAAAGGATAACCCTTGTTTAACTCTTAAACGTAACAACACAACGATGAAAATTTATTAACGCCAAAAATCATACAGAGCACAGTATCGCATTAAGTAAACACTTGTAATATGTATAGTGTAATTTCATAAGGCGGCGAGAGCATACAATAATTTGCATTATAATATCTAACAGGCCACCAAAATGCAAATCCATTGTATCACTATAATTTAAATGTTTTTCGTATATCGTTCATTCCGTCAAGCTGTCAGCTACCATATCACATCCTTGAATGGACATAAACTTGGTTCTTGTCCTCGTAACGTTTTCTCTGGCAAATTGTAGATGGGTATCTGTTCCATCTTTGGAAGGCAGCAATCTGTGGGTACCAGCTTACTGAGCTTTGATTGTCTTGGTATATCACTAGCGGGCTATTTCCTTGTTGAAGGAGTTTGGTTTCTAGCTCTTAAAACAACAAAGCTTCTTGAGCTGCTATCGCTATTTACCTATTCTGTCTCTGTCGTAGGAAGTGCTATAGTACGCTGCTTGCCAGAATTCCATGCAATACTGCCTTTCTGAAACAGAAAAACGTATCCAGTACAGGACCTTCTATTTAACGGATTACTGACCCAGTCTGCACCACGATCTACAGTTATTTCAGTAGTCCCTTCTTCAGTGAAACATAGTTGCAGACCCTTGGTTTCTTGAAGACACCTCAAAACACCGAGTGTTGTTTCTGTGGAGCATTTAAGTAATGACTTAGCTTGTTTACAGCATATGTAATATCCAGTCTTGTCACTTGCCCAAGTTACAAGAGACATCCTATCGCTTGTCTGCTGGGTATGTTGCCTCATTTTTCACAGAATTTTTATCAGGTTTTGCAATCAATTCAATGGGAGTTTGAACAGGTCTGCGCTCTGACATATTAAAAAATCTAGGTCCAGATTGATGTACCTCATATGACCTAACTTAATCAAACCTGTTTCGTGAATTTCGGCTATGTTCATCCCAAGGAATTGCTTCATACAACCAATATCTCTCAAGCAATATTTTCCGTTTAGTCCTTATATGGTTTCTAGTTTGTTTCCCTGACGGACACAAAAATTAATATATCACTTACCTTCACTACATGGAATGGGATTATTAGTCAACAAAATAATATGTACACGGATCAGTTCTCAATCTTTCGAGTCATATTTCAACAGTAGATTATTCAATTTCAGATTCCACTGTTGGCTAGTGTGCTTCAAACAGTGCAGAGGTTTATGTACCAAACGTACCCGTGCGCCTTCTGAGTACGTCTCTGGGCGTGACGTATAAATCTCAGTGCCACTGTCCCCCTTGTACTGTCACTGGCACCGAATTCTTTATATTAATCTCGTTCACTAGTCCTGGTAATTTATGTTTTTACTCTGGAGCATGAAAGGTCTTTTGATTAATTATATAGAAAAGACGTTAAATGTAGATTGTCCATTAGCTTTCGTACTTTTATTGATTTTTTTTTGCAACACCATGATTAGTACGCACGTTATTATTAATATGTGATAAAAATAACCACGCCAATAGCCACCAAACTGCAATGGAATCGATCATGCATAGTGGCAGAAGAAATCGTTATTTCGTCTTGTTAATCAAAGGAGTAAGCTGACCTAACGTATCTCTCTGGCGTCGTCCTCATCTCCGTAAGAGGAAGATAGATGGAAGTCCAGAGAGTAACAAATATATTTGTAATCATATCAATCGATTTTGTGGATAAATTGATCAGTGGCTGTCTAGCTTTCTGAACATGTCTGTCTCTGTCGACCTGCAGAATGGGTCTGCACTGTTTGTTATCTTCCATGTTGTCAAAAAATAACTCACATGGAATGTGGTTGTCAGCTGATGTACAGTTTCCTGAAATGGCACCAAATACTCAGGTCATGTGCTATGCACATGACCCGTGCTTTCTCATAAAGTGAGGTAATTCTCGAAAACATCACAATACAGGATTATTTTCCAGATAGTATTTAGAGATGAAAATTTGTTTCCTGCTGTTGTCCCTTAAACAATTTTTTTCCACTTATGGCTAGCATACTGACTGCCATTATCGAAGAGCAACATCTCAGGTTTGGCAACTCTCACTAAGTAATCCAGTTGTATGTGTCAAATGATAGACACCGTCATTACACTAAGCACAACAACTGGTACGTATCGCAGCCGTGGAGGTGCAATAAGAATACAGCACAGGTAAACAATGCAAGACAAGTTTATTAGTAAACAGATGAACTCATCTCTTCCTTGAAGTAAGTTTTTACATTGACAGTACGCAGTTAAGTCAGAGCCGCTCCTGAATGTCACACTAACCTTTTTGTTGGGCTGATTGCACCAATTAATATCAAATTTAGTTTCTGATGTCACTTTGGAATGAAAAAAGTTGATGACTTAAAGTAATACAGTGGCCAACACCTGAGTCCACCACATGTCCGCAGTGCAGCGGCAATTCCTCCCGAAAACCTGGTGACAGCACTAGCTGCTACTGATTGTTCCTTTGTGAGACTCTGATTGATAAAATGCTACTGCAGTCGTTGCCTTGACCGGAAAACTCGTTAGGAACGAATTGGCCTAGAACAACCAGGGCATTGTCCTAAATACTGTGAAGATCCCAGAGTGCTGCCAGGTGTATTTGTGGCCATGTGAGCCCGCAGAGGCAAAGGGTCCAGAGGGCCAGTGATCTCTTGTGGCGATCATGCTACCAGATGCTGGCCTGTTGGACGCCTGGAACCTTCTGGCTGCCGTTTGCTGGAATGACCCACACTGCTTAGCTCTGTAGGTCACCCACTTTACGCTGCTGTATGACTGGTTGCAGTTTAAGAGGGTGAATGGATTTGACATAGCAGCAACAAACGCAAATATTTAAAGAAAACATCGTAGAGGCTTAAAATCAGTCACTCCAGCTTTTGCCTGTCACTTCCAATAAATCACTTCCAATAAGCTCCAGCGTTTTTGTTGAAATAATTGGATATATATAACCCCAGTTCAGTATTTTAACAGATAGGAAAAGTCTTAAAATTCCATAGTCCTTCTTGGCACATATTTGTGAAGTAACAACACTAACACAGCTAGTAAATTTTTATACACCAATGTGGCACCGTACAAAACATGTCTCAAATTTGTTTCTCACTGCTCCTTGAGAAATACAAACTCGCCACAATTTACTATTTAAACTCCCCAATATTATAATTCTTCTATTAAGTAATGCAACAAGGATTGTGGATGACTCATTCCCTTCAGTTAACCTTTATGGTTCTGCACATAGAATTGGTATATTGCATATCTGACACAGAGCAGCAAGTGTCAACAGAATTTTTTGGTGGGTTGTATCCTGGATTATCCTGGATAAATGGCATTTGCATTTCACATTTGTCGGCCAAGTGATGTTTGAAATTGTTTAATGCTCAAGGCAAACTTAATAATGTGCCAGGAACTATTATCAGTTCCTTTTACGAATATTATTTTAAAGGAATGTTCTTGTAAGGACAGTGGGCATTGCGCTAGGCTAGGATTGTTTACAATTTGGTAGACAGCTTAATTCTTTGTGGTCACAATAAACCTTGATATGATATAACATATGGAATAGTGGATGTGATTCAATGGCCACACAACTGCTGATTTTACTAATTCTGTGGTGGAGTAGGTGCTTTCACAATTATTTGAATGTGACTCGCAAAACCAGTGGTTCTCACTATCGCTTTGTCGTATACTTGTTTAGGCTGGAAGAAACAATAATCTAATTCAAGTCGTGAAGCATCAGTCGCGAGACAAAAATCTAAGTTCATATTAGGGTGGAATACAATTCTCCTGACAAACCGTTAATTATGTCAGAGATGGCTCGTCACTCAGATGACCAATACCACAGTACATACTTCCGTAAAGGGTTGTTTAGCATGTATCCCTTTAGAGTCTAGTGTCATCCAAATGTCTATAAGATAAACATAATCGTAGGAATGGTTTAAACTGTTTCTGTGCCTGTGGAAAATTAGTGACGGCTTACGTTTTTTTTTCCATATGAGGTAATACGGCATGCTGTTTTACCATATGACCAAGAAATCTGAGATGAGGTTCTCCAAATTAAGGCTTCTGCAGTTCAGGAGCATCACACACTTACCTAAATCTTATGAGTTGGGGTAACATGTTCAGCCACACTGGAAATGGCAATCAATAAATCGTCTACATAAAGATTGACTAGTCCATAATGCCCCAATGTAGCATTTGTTTTATTTCTTCGCTTATTGCAGGTCTGCTTCGCCTAGGGCTCGAGTGTGATGACAGATCAAATAGATGAAGAGGCACAACGTCTAGTTCGAAAATTTCACCATAACTAGTGAGAATTTTGGGCAGACTGGCTCTTTGTTGATTATTAATCTGTGCTGAGTCATTAACATTGTCTTCAATGGTTCATGTTGAATCCTTGTAATTGCAAGTCTCTGAGGTGCTAAGGCATGTTAGTTTACGATTGGTACCCACTATGTGCTTCTTCACCTATGGACAGAGTCGCCTATATCTTTCAACTGTAGTTAACAGTGATATACCCACGATAAGCTTCTAGGATGTAAAACCGATATTCCTACAGAAAAATCTATTATAGCATCGTTTCTGCAAAGAAATCGGTGTTGAGTATGCAGTTTTCAACCTGGTTGTCGACTATTGGGAAGCTGTGACCCACTTCACGCCCCTTAAGTTTCACGAGCAAACACATCTGCAACTTCAAAGCTTTTCTACATGTGCCTACACTACCAATAATTCTGTATGTACTGACGTGTAATGCTGGCAGCTTCTTAGGTTGATGGCTGTTTGGTTTGCGTAGGAATTATAACAGCGAGGTCATCGGTCCTATCGGATTAGGGAAGGATGGGGGAGGAAATTGGCTTTCAGGAAGTCGACTTTGCCCTTTCAATCGAACTATCCCGGCAATTTCCTAAGCGATTTAGGGAAGCCACGGAAAAGCTAAATCAGGATTGCCAGACGCGGGTTTGAACCGTCGTCGTACCGAATGTATGTCAAGTGCGCTAACCACTGCACCACTTCGGTCGGTAGCACCGTATTAGACTCAGCGACTTGTCTGAACAGTTTGGAAGAAGTAACTGTGTTATATCGATTCCCTCAATTTCTACAGCTACTGACGATCACTTATCATTTGGTTGTAAATGTGGACAACTTTCAGTAATGTCTTGAAAATCATTACGTATGTCCACACTGCCAATATTATTGTATTCAGTGGACTTCAACGTCTGCACCCATCGCCTCTCGTTTGACATTTACATTGGGGTTATTTTTTTATGGTCGACGTTAGTTTTCTTGGTGCTCACAATCTATCATTTCATTTAACCCACGTTCCAGGTCGTACTCTCTATTGTCGTAGCTGGGTTGACAACAGCAATTGTACTTATTCTTCCACTTTATGTTGTTTTGTTTCCTTGAGCTCTTTTCATTTTCTTTATCATTATTATTCCAGTTGCTCTGCATATTTTATCACGTTGGCGACGACTATCGATGTCATGAATTATCACAGCATTATCAGCAGATAAAAATTCATCCCCATCATGTCAGGAACAGTAATTAGCTTTCTTGTGATGTTTAGTGGTAGCTTTCTCTTTAGACTTTTTAACACATCAGTGGGTGCCATTTCTTAGCCCCAGTACTTAGTCCTTTCCAATATATACGAAGAGCGTTCGATAAGTAATGGAACACCATTTTTCCGAAAGTTGGTCTGTTTCATTTAGGATTCCACTACACCACATTATTCCCCACTCTTTTGGCGATAAAATCCTATTTTTCAATATAATATCCGCTCAATGTGACGGTTCCTTCTTGTGGGGAGGGGTCGGCGCCGCTGTGTGCCAGCATGGTACCGTTGTATCGGCCGGCGTCAGAGACATAGTCTTGCTGCATCCGCAACCTCCACATCATCCATGGAGTGCATCATTTATTGTGCTGAGCATATAGAAGCCGCATTTTGAGAGCTCTGGGCTGGCCGGTGTGTCCGAGCGGTTCTGGGCATTTCAGTCTGGAACCACGCGACCGCTACGGTCGCAGGGTCGAATCCTGCCTCGGGCTTGAGTGTGAGGGATGTCCTTAGTTAGGTTCAAGTAGTTCTAAGTTCTAGGGGACTGATGACCTCCCATAGTGCTCAGAGCCATTTCATTTTGAGAGCTCTGGGTTGTAGGATGGATGGGGAAGAACAGTCCAACCAAGTTTTCTGAGGGCCTATCGGGGTTTTCAGAGTGAAGTTCCTTTGCATTATCATGGTGACTAACACGCTTAAGTCTTTTCTTCAGTTTCCTGAAGACAGCACTACACAATTCCGAGTTATCTTCACAGCAGGAGAGAGGATACCATACAGAATAACCCCATCATAGCCTCCGAAGACCTTCACCAATATTGGTCTGGCTGAGGGCCTGGCTTCGAATTTTTCCTTCAGATGGAAGTTGGTGTGGTGCCCCTCCATGGATTGCCATTTTGTTTCAGCATGTTTCGTCACATGTGACGTTGTTCGGTAAAATTCGACATGATCAGCCTCATAACGCACAAGTTATTCTGCACAGATGGTTCTTCATTGATCTTTACGGTTTTTTGTTAGTTGGTTAGGAATCATGCGGGCACACACTTAAATGTACCCCATCTGGTGGATGAATGTGTCGACACTGTCAACAGAGACGTCCAATTGAACAGTGAGGTTCCTGATTGTGATCCGTTGATCATTTCGAGTGAGAGTGTCTGCACGTTCCAAAACTGCAGGAATCGCAGCTGTGTTCGGCTATCGGGCTCGTGGGAAATCGGACAGGTTTACGTGACGTTGTTGTGATGATGACTGAGGCCTCGCCCAATGACTCACCGTACTCTCGTTCTCTGCCAGGTCTCCGTAGACATTCTGCAAGCGCCTATGAATATCTTGTAATTGAACCGTGATTTATTTTCAAAGAATATTCTTAAGAATTTATTTTTTTTACTAGCGATTCATCAAGAACATTAACACATTTAATCACACTATGTAAGAATGGAAGTAGTTGCCAGGGAGTAACTGATGAAATCATAACCAAATTCCTTTTAACAAATGGGAATTTTATTCACTTTAATAGTGCCTAAAAGCATTTTTTAAAAGAAATAGATTTAAAATTATAATCAGAAAGCACCCTCTAAATATCAAAGTTACAATTTATTCAGAGGCAGAAAGAAGTTTTGACTGTATGAGCTTTCGGGCAGAGAACCTTGCCATTCTCTTTTGACACGGCCGTAGTTACGACCGCTCACAACAGCCTCTGAAAGACTACACTGGTGCAAATCTGCAACACACCAGATGACTTTAAACTAGGAGTTTTAACAATTTACACAAGCACACAAGCTATGCACCCCCCCCCCACCCACCAACACCCTCCCACCCACCCCCACCCCCTCGTAGGAGGGATGGAAATGGTACAAAACACTAGCATTTAAAATATTAACCTTGCCACCGAAGGTGCAACTAGACTCTAACTTCTAAGAAAAGTCTTACAGTGGAAGAGCGGCAACTTTATATACTAAAATGATCATTTAAATAAAAGCCCATGAAATGCAATCCTATATAAAATTCTACAAGGTTGGCCAAACAATAGTTAAGATGCTCTACAGCAGACAGATACCGCCTCTTCAAGATCATAGGCAATAATATCAAAGTTTCCAACGATCAAAACGTATTTCAGGTATTAGGCCATTACACTCCAAGCAATAAATTCGTTAACAAACCAAATCCGACAAACATGACAGAGGCAGCTACTAACGTACGGTAGATTGACAGGGAGATTACCGAACAAACCGAACCGCAGGATTCTCTAACCCGCTCCTACTCCACGAGGGAAAAACGGTCCACCGAATGTATAAAGAACCACCTTCCCACGGGTGGGCAAACGGAGAAGAATGGTGGGACGACCCCAAAACAAAACGGCTGGTGATCCCAACAAGAAAACAAGTAGAATTTAACAAGAGTAAATCAAACAAGATATCACCAATCACTCAACTTCTAATAAACTGCGATTTCTCGAGAAGACCTGGCGCAGCACCCCCAAATCGTTCTTTGGAACCGTCCGCTACCAGCCGCTTCAACGGACGCGGGAAGGCGCGCCGATCTCCCGTCTCACGGCGTCGCAGCTCGCACCGGCCAGACCGATGTCGTGGGTTGACTCTTGTTACTCTCGTGTCGACCGCGAAGTCACTACACCTCGCTATACGCAGCGGCCGACTGGACTCACGTGGCGACCTCACATGCGCCGACGCTCAAGACGGTCAAGTCACCTTGTGTCTCAGTGCGCGACCGCCCAACCGATCGATCCAACCTCCAACGACCATTGCCTGAACAAACTCGAGCGGACTGGCGGCCTAACGCGCAGACTCAGATGCAGGAACTAAGCCCAGACCGGGTGACCACTCGCTGAGTTCTCCTACTGGCGGAGTAGAAAGACTCTCATTTTGCAGGCCTTAAAGGTTGATCCGAACGACAAAGTCACTAGCATACCGAACGACAGACAGACACTAACTGCCTTACAAATGCGGACGAGAGACAGACTAGCAAGCTGGGGACGAGAGACTGACCCAGACTGACTGCTAGCGAGCTCGTAGCGCCCTTTAAATAAACTTGAACAGGCAACGCTTCCCCTTTCCCACCGGAGGGAGACACCAAAGCTGCGATTGCCACAGCGGCGCCACCACCAGAAACGGAGGGCAACTGCTTCACAGTACGCGCTGCGGCGCGCTCTTCAAAACAGTCATTTTTACGACAGCTCAGTAATACTCTGGTTTTCCGTCAAAAGAAACTCAATGTAGCTCACTGTTGGGAACGCACCTTCGTTACAGACCCCACTTTGAAGGCTTCGTACAGTGCCGCCACCTGTTGTAACTTCATGAAGCTATGGGGGTTGAAGCGGGAATGTTTCACGATGTCGCGCAACAAATTCTTCCTTTTTGCAATGGAAATGAGCCGATAAAAAATGCGTTGCATTGCTTACTGAATAATTGCTTACTGAATATTGTTTTCCAAATTAGGCACACAATGTGCCTTGCTTCGCATTCTATGCAGTTTGCTTTAACACTTTTGTTCTTAACCTTTCCTGATGACTCTTCAAGCAGTATTTGGCTAGCAATGGTTTTTAGAAATTGTCATATGCTGAACACTCCTCTGTGGCCCTGAAGGGCCGAAGTGCTGGGTCACCCGGCATGTACATGACACAAATTGAATGTTTTTTTTCACTCGCTCGGAATGGCTCCTCTAAAAGCATTAATAAATAAAAGAGGATGATCTTCTTGTTGTCCCTGTGTAAAGGTAGCGAACTGCTCCCATAAGGTTGTCATGAAAATCTCTGTTACCATGAAAGATATTTCACATTGTTATTTACAAGAGAAGAAAAGACTTCTTCCAGTGTTAAACCCAGGGCTGAAAAACGTGACTTCGTTAATTCGAAAGTTTACATGTAAGACCGTCAGGGAATATTTGTGTATATTTTGTAATTTCATAAAGTTGCAAGAGCAAGCAATAATTTGTATTCAACATCAACACTGAGAATGTATGATGCAAATAGTAGTCCGAGATGTAGAAGTGAGCAGGGGAGTGTAATTGACAGTGAGCCACATCAAAGTAGGACAGATGACTCACAAAAAAATAGTATTTTTCTGGAACAGGCTACATTAATTAAGTGCGTTACATGTACGTTGTAGTTTTTAACATCCTAATTAGGTAGCCGAATTACTAGCGGGATATTGGTTGCTGACTATTCCAAAATTTTAACTGGAAAATTGCAGTTTCTGGTTGCACCGATTTCAGAAGGTGAACATGTAAGATAGGTATCATGAAATACACTCCTGGAAATGGAAAAAAGAACACATTGACACCGGTGTGTCAGACCCACCATACTTGCTCCGGACACTGCGAGAGGGCTGTACAAGCAATGATCACACGCACGGCACAGCGGACACACCAGGAACCGCGGTGTTGGCCGTCGAATGGCGCTAGCTGCGCAGCATTTGTGCACCGCCGCCGTCAGTGTCAGCCAGTTTGCCGTGACATACGGAGCTCCATCGCAGTCTTTAGCACTGGTAGCATGCCGCGACAGCGTGGACGTGAACCGTATGTGCAGTTGACGGACTTTGAGCGAGGGCGTATAGTGGGCATGCGGGAGGCCGGGTGGACGTACCGCCGAATTGCTCAACACGTGGGGCGTGAGGTCTCCACAGTACATCGATGTTGTCGCCAGTGGTCGGCGGAAGGTGCACGTGCCCGTCGACCTGGGACCGGACCGCAGCGACGCACGGATGCACGCCAAGACCGTAGGATCCTACGCAGTGCCGTAGGGGACCGCACCGCCACTTCCCAGCAAATTAGGGACACTGTTGCTCCTGGGGTATCGGCGAGGACCATTCGCAACCGTCTCCATGAAGCTGGGCTACGGTCCCGCACACCGTTAGGCCGTCTTCCGCTCACGCCCCAACATCGTGCAGCCCGCCTCCAGTGGTGTCGCGACAGGCGTGAATGGAGGGACGAATGGAGACGTGTCGTCTTCAGCGATGAGAGTCGCTTCTGCCTTGGTGCCAATGATGGTTGTATGCGTGTTTGGCGCCGTGCAGGTGAGCGCCACAATCAGGACTGCATACGACCGAGGCACACAGGGCCAACACCCGGCATCATGGTGTGGGGAGCGATCTCCTACACTGGCCGTACACCACTGGTGATAGTCGAGGGGACACTGAATAGTGCACGGTACATCCAAACCGTCATCGAACCCATCGTTCTACCATTCCTAGACCGGCAAGGGAACTTGCTGTTCCAACAGGACAATGCACGTCCGCATGTATCCCGTGCCACCCAACGTGCTCTAGAAGGTGTAAGTCAACTACCCTGGCCAGCAAGATCTCCGGATCTGTCCCCCGTTGAGCATGTTTGGGACTGGATGAAGCGTCGTCTCACGCGGTCTGCACGTCCAACACGAACGCTGGTCCAACTGAGGCGTCATGTGGAAATGGCATGGCAAGCCGTTCCACAGGACTACATCCAGCGTCTCTACGATCGTCTCCATGGGAGAATAGCAGCCTGCATTGCTGCGAAAGGTGGATATACACTGTACTAGTGCCGACATTGTGCATGCTCTGTTGCCTGTGTCTATGTGCCTGTGGTTCTGTCAGTGTGATCATGTGATGTATCTGACCCCAGGAATGTGTCAATAAAGTTTCCCCTTCCTGGGACAATGAATTCACGGTGTTCTTATTTCAATTTCCAGGAGTGTAAATTAGACCAGGGCTACAAGTGATTAATTGTCACTCTTTTGTGTAAGTGCATCTGCACAGTATTTAAATTGATAAACGGCATGCAATTTGATGAATTGTAGATTGTGCAGTTAAGGGCGTGAGTAAGTGAACGGAAAGCTCAGTTCGTAAACAATCTCTGCTGACTAATGAACTCAATTATACTGGAATTGAAGACATTTTCAGGGGCTGTAGTGCACTCGTGTTCGTGCCTGAGAAACAGGCAGAAGAGATAGTAGTAGCTTACGCTCCATTATTCTCACACGTGCAGCACTGCCGCACGCTACATGCCTAACACCAGTGCCCCAAGTGTCACAACACTTGAACGCTGACCAGCATTTTGAAAGAAATAATCCGCACTGGCTGTAGAATACGTTTTATTAAAGGTCACGACCGGTTTTGCGCCACTAGAAGACGCATTCTCAGGTTGGTTGGTTGGTTTTGGGGGAAGGAGACCAGACAGCGAGGTCATCGGTCTCATCGGATTAGGGAAGGACGGGGAAGGAAGTCGGCCGTGCCCTTTGAAAGGAACCATCCCGGCATTTGCCTAGAGCGATTGAGGGAAATCACGGAAAACCTAAATCAGGATGGCCGGACGCGGGATTGAACCGTCGTCCTCCCGAATGCGAGTCCAGTGTCTAGCCACTGTGCCACCTCGCTCGGTCGCATTCTCAGGAGATCTGTACAAATAATAAGGAAAAATTCTCTTACAAAGAATCCTTAACGATGGTGTAAGGAACAAAGGTATTATGAAAAGTAGTATTCTAGAGCTGTGCTTGAGGAGAACTGAGAAACATTCTCTTTAATAGGTCATCTCCCAAGGATAACGCCTTAGAGCCACTAACTGTCATTCACGTCATGTAAAAAAATAGCACGCTAAAAGCAGTAGTCCGTATTAAAAACGAGCGAGTAGCAGAACGTATAAAAATAATATCAGGATGAAAATTAATCGGACCAAACCAAACTGTAACTAATAATGCCTAGAGACAGTATCAAAATATGTACTTAGAGAATGAGAAGAGCCTTACCACGCCACAAGCAGGAAGGCGGTTGAGAGGTAATAGGCGATGCAGTGCTGACCGCTCTGCAGTGGGGAAGATGTTTACAGGTGGCCTCAGAGGCGACGGGAACAAAACCGACGCCATAGGTTGTGTCCCATTTATAAAAAAATACTGAAAGTGGACGATTAAAATGCAACATATTAATAAAACCTGAGTGATGACATAAATTCTCTCTTTCACAAACACAATTTATAAAATACTGAAAATGGCTATCTAAAATATAAAATATTAATAACGCCTGAGAGGTGGTGCAAATTGATTGGCGACTCCATGGAGTGTTGTGTGCACCACGACCAAATAGTGGATAGAATTGGAAGGAAAATCAGCATTGGCCGTATTTTGTTGTTTTATTGTCAGCAAAATCGATTTTCGGTCACTTAGTGACCATCCTCAGTGCTGTCATATACAATTAAAATTGGTAGGGACTGGTATGAAGTTATAACCACAAGCTTCGAGCGATCACATAAATGTGATCACATTTATGTGATCGCTCTAAGCTTGTGGTTATAGCGTCTTCAGTAATTTCACCGGTGATACCATACTTGATGCGGAGTATGAGCATGTTGTGAATGTTTGGCACGAATTTAATTTCTCAACTTCGGGCCATTAAGCAAAACTGTACATGTACATGGATATATGTCTGCTTGAGGACGTTATCGAAAAATTCCACACTGTGTGCATGGCCACATACAATATCCACTCTGCCTTTTATTACACTGCACTCTGGTCGTCTTGGGATGCAATTTCCAAGAAAGAGAAGAAAATAACCGACCTATTGACTAACGTAGACGTGCTTCTTTTCCTTGAGTGAGGGAAATATGAGGCTTTGCCAGTGTGTCCATAGGCACCTTACCAAGGTAAATAACCCAAAGATGGGTAAGTTGTGCAGCAGATCCGATGAGTCTAGTTTTATCTTGTATCTGGATCTCAGGCATGCCATGCAACAATCACTGCCGACTGGCATGTTTTAATGGGTGCCCGAAGAAATCTCAAGAGATTGAGATATTTAGAAAAGGTGGCGTGGCAGATGAATGTGATGTATGATATGTTGTGGAGGTAGACCTTGCATGCCCTATTAGTCTGCTTGATGCACATGCCAATTATTTACAGATTTGTCCAGAGCACCTAGTTCGGTGAGGCACATGTTCCATACCAAAGCTGATGACAATGATGGGATACAAGCAGAGGTATGGTATTCATTACACCAACCTCCAGCAGTGTCTTCAGTTATGGATGTTTCTGATTGGAATTGGGAGTGCTGTTCCCTTCAGGGAGGATCCCTGGTTGAAGGAGTCTATTGATTTGAAGACGAGAGAGAGAGCTTCCACGGGGTGTGACTTTGAAAAAGATTTTGAATTAATTAATAATGCAACTTTCTGCAGAACCATGGAAATTTAAGAACCTGCCGAGAACCGAATGGGATGGGCGTTATGCCGCAAGGAAATGCATTGCCAGACCAAATTTCAAACAGGTCACCATATTCAGTAAGAACTTTCTCACTGTAGAGATGGCGAAAGTTGCAATAGACTCCACAATACTACTTTATGTGGGAATGTGTATATTAGACCTGCCCAAACTCCACATTGCGAATTCGCAATAACTAATTTCACTAGTCCAAAGTTACTTTACATATATGCAAATAGTTTCAACTATTGGGTGAAGAGCTGCAGCCATATAAAGTAATTAGGTACCAAAAAAAAGTATTCGACATTTCTTCATACACGGCCTTTAATGCGTAAAATATGGTTGTGCAGAAGAAGAAGGTTATCGACCTAAAGAAAGTGAAGGTGAATGGACTGCGAAGCCCTGATGTCTAGTGCCCTGCCACAGCTGAGGCGCATGGTGTGGCAAAGTAGTATTCAATCATGAGGCCACGAATTGTACACTGTGCGGCAGTCTAAAATCGCTTGTCGCCTCATGACAATAAACAGGTCATTTCTGGGGATAGAGCTGAGACCCACCTGTTCACGTACTATTCTCTTCATGACATGGGTTGAGGGAACGATAGGGAGTGAACCTTGGTGTAAGAGGAATATATGCATCCACATACCCAATATCCAATACCCACGTACCCAATACAACTGCACTGCAACGAAATTTTCTTGAAAACAATGTTACAGAGAAGTACAGTTATGTTACACATTTTTACATACTTTGCATTTAGTACATAATGCATCACAACAGGCATATTACATGTATTCAGTTGACATAGACGTACCACGTCTTTTACAAACGGTACTAAGACTTATCTTACAGATGTTGTATAGTTCACAGAACAGGTTCGAATACCTCACCATGAACGTCAATGCACTTTTGCGCTCTAGATACAGTTGGCTGTGATTGGTTCCTAATTCAACAGCGTCCATGATGCGACGCAGTTCATCTCGTGTATTTATCTTCGCTTTGTGCAACTCTGATTTCATTGAACCCCGTAAACAGAAATCTGAAGGTGTAAGGTCAGGTGATCTTGGAGGCCATTAATAGCACCGCCACCGCCAGCCCAGCGATTAGGGTAGTTGCGGTTGAGACGTTCCCTCTCACGTAAGGTAACATGTGGAGGGGCACCGTCATATTGAAAGTACATTCCAGTTCGCTTGGCTAAAGAAACGCCTTCCAATAGTTCCACAAATGAATTTTCCAAAAAATGCTGGCACCTCTCCCACGTCAATCGCTAATTGATAATAAATGGACCTATCAAAAATGGACTTATCATGCCGAACCAAACATTTATGGCAAATCGAACTTGGAAATTGCTATCCACTGGAGCGTATGTATTTTCCCGTGACCATCGATAATTATTGGGTGTGTTGCTTATTCCAAGTCGTCAAAACTGTGAATAGTATGTGTGGAAGCAAATGGCTATTCTCAACTATCCAGTGATACAATTGAAGTCGTTGGCATTTTTGCAAAATGGATATTTTGGGCATGCTATATGTGAAATGGATGCAGGTTTTCCACATGTAATGTTTCCCATACACGTGTCTGTTCCTACACAGATACATTCTTCGTATGCTCAAACAGGAACATCGCTCCCATTCTTGCAAAGTTTATTGGCGTGCACTCTCGGACTAAAAATGTCTACTTGGATGAGAGCCTGTTGCACACAAAATGATAAACACTTTGGTAAACACCCTTCGATAGGACAATCGTTGAGTCGGAAAGGGCCTGTGGTATTATTCTCTTGCAGCGGTAGCACTACCGTCGCAGAAGCCATAAAGATGCACCGTATGTGCGTATTCCTCATTACTGTAGACGTGTGGCATTGTCAGCAGCGCTTGTACGGACACAGTTAACACCATACACTCTTAACCGATCCGTCGCCGGCACAGTACACCATGAGGTTTACACGGCACAACTGCGCAAACAATGGGTGACTGTACCGCGTACTACGTACGTCACATGACCATAATATATGGTAGGTTGCATAGTGTAAACATGGCATGTACCCGTGCATTGTTTGCAAGAAAATCACTTTACAGTGCCGTTGTATTGCGTATACGTTTACGTTGTGCACATCAGTTTTGCAGAATTAAAGTTATTTTCAATACCCATACCTCCCTAACGAAGCATTTGCGGACCTATGTTCATATAACATTTTTTGTTCAGAATTACTTATAGTATCACTGTTTAAAATATTGACCTTTCCTCCTCAAACACCCTGTATAATTTTGATATGTCTAGGTAAAAAAAATTGTAAAATTACAAAAATGTTGTTAAAAAAATAAGTTGTATGAAAAAATTGAACAGCACCCTATTTTATCTTCGTAAACTATCTGACTATTTGTCATCTAAAAATGTGTATCAGGTACACAAGTAAATAGCACAAGTAAATAGCTGAATTTTTAAGTTTCACCTGCTACTAGCCATCTCAGTCCGACTAGATTTCAGTATGTCCTCTTCCCAGTCCAGTGCAGCTTGTAGATATTTCGGATACATCCAGTGTTACTATTATAATATAGCCCAGGGATCCATAGCCCATTGCAAAAAAATAGTCATTTGCTTAAAATTTCTCAGACTGTAGGTTTTAGTTATTATTGGTAATAGTACTGGTTTACTGAAACAAAAAATTGGTTCTGCTTGACTGTTCAATCTCATTATAAAATATAAAAATATCTGCTCTCTAAAAAAAACAAATTGTAACTGTTTTGCAAAGTATCAGAACTGCATCTGTTCTCTAAAAGAACCAAATTGTATCACATGAAACAAATTCTATCTCTGAACCTTATCTCAGGAACCACTGTGAACAAAGAACCAAATTGTATCGCTTAACATAGACATCCATGTGTGTCTGTGTCTAAGGACCAAATTGTATCTCAAGGAAACTATTGCAGCTTAGGAATGAAATTGAACCTGTAAGAACTGAATAAACGGAAAAATGCATTAACATATGTCTGTGTTGTTGTTATTTACAGAAAACGAATAATCGTAGCGATATTACCATCTCTCTATAGGGTATACCATGATCATCCCAGTTAATTCCATGGCAGAAACGTGATAGTCACTTTGCACGCCTCTGTATTTTAAAACACGTCACATCCTTGAAACACCTTGGTGATGTAGTAATGTATGCTGAAAATGTATTGTACCAGCATATTCTGTGTACGGTATGAAAGCAAAATTTTTAAATATGAACTGTCCATGCTCTTCATCATGGAAGCCCTGAACGTCCACAATAATGTTCACGCCTTGAGAAACCACTGTGAAATGCTTTGAGTATGCCACAGCACTTGTTCATTTACAGAGCTTGTTGCACAACACCAGGCAGTAGGTAACAGTTAATCACATGGACATGTTGCACTAGAGCGTAACACAGCAGTGTGTTCAGCGAAATTTGCGTAAGATTGAAATTCATTTCCCATATTTGTAACCCTTGATATAAGAATGTCGTTCTGTTTTGAGCAGTATTACGATGATTGGCACCAGCTCCTTGAATTTCCGTGGGCTGAGTAGACATCCTTCCTCTTCATAGTAAGAAGGACGAAACTCTACATACTTGTGAAACGTTAGACTGTATGCATTGTTATCCACTGCGGTTGTAAATAATCATATGAGTAGTACTCAGAGTTTATGTACACTCTGGAATTGGTCAACACACAGTCACCAAATTTGGTGTAATGATTTGCTATATTCCCTCTTCTGTTGGTCTGGAATGCAAGTATGATGGGTCTAGATGCCTCCGATTGAGCTGAGATTTTAATAGCTCATGATTGTCTGCCTGCATTCAGTAGAAGTGGGTATTCAAAAATCTCCCATGAATGGGCAGATAACAGTAGAAATACACCTGCATTCAAAACTTATAAAATCTTCAAGACTTCTCATCTGATAGAGTGACGTGTAACATATCCCATATTATTTTATTAATGGTAATCTTGTTCAACTCTTGCGCTTCGTGATTGTAAGAGCTGTTATCTGTTGCACCCTGTACCATAATAAGTTCCTCTTTAGCATCAGGAATAAGACATTGCACATCTTCAAAGTATCCCATTAGCAGTTTTAAATGTATACGTACAGTAAATCTCCTGTACTTTTCTGGAGTTCTACCGAATAGTTCGTGTACGACCTATCCACAATTCTGTCAATCCTTAAGATCTGAGGAAAAAGTAGATAAATACGTTTTAAGAATTGATTCTATGCCCACATTGTGTGTATGGTCAATCTTGATCATATCGTATGTCATGAAACAGTAAAGCTAAAGCAAAACGTTCGCTCCCACTGTAGCAGTACCATCCATTTTTGTAAATGATCCATCAAGAAATACAAAATCCCTACGTGGGAGGGTTGAAGTCTCTTGGTGTGTGATGAAAATCCTGATTTCATCGTTCTTGTTGAATGTGGATGAAGCATAAAGTTTATGCGAGAAGTATTCCTAATGTATAAAATGCTCATCATAGTTATATTGAACGATTTCATTGACAGCTCTCAGACCTGGTGGTTTGAGAAACTCATAGGTCACACATTTCATCACGTTACAGTTCTACTCTGAAGTGCTACACGTGCATTGTGCACATCGATTTTGTATCATATCCACATAGTTACTTTCTGACCGCTTTCAGGCCTCTAGTAATGGCTGGTCGAAATACGCCACTGCTACTTAAAGTCTCCCGGAAAAGTGGTGTCCGTGTTCTCACAAAGAGGATGGCAGTGGGTCCACTGCAAGTCCCGACTGGTTGAGGCCACTGATGATCTCTACACGTTCAAGGTCACTGGTGGTTCCACTTTAGGTGGAATCGTACAATGACTTCCTCACCACAAAAGTCGACAAACTGTTTATCCTGGTCCACAATACACAGCTCCAGGTATTACAACGTCTGGACTGTTAGTGGGAGGTATATAGCGTTGGTAGGGACCTCAGTAATCCTGTAACCAGTTCCAACTAATTGGAAGAATCCGTAAATTGTACGAATCAGTCCACTGTTGGCATAGGAGTCTGTTGTAATGGTAGAATGGACAAAGGTTTTACTATCAGCAAGTATATCCAGTGACTAATCAGATCTGTAAAATTTAGTACGATCCTTCTTCAAAACCTGTCCTTTTGCAAGACCCAGTAGTCATCCTACTGAACCTATCTGGTTAAAGTCAATCGTTGCATTTGCTGTCTTTATCTTAGATGTAAAGGTATTCCCAGACTGTTTTAAAACTTCGGTCAAAACATGATTATCGAATAGACCAGGTTATATTTCCACAATTTCTTTTCGACCATTAATTTCCAGGTAAAGTGTATTGTTATCCTCTGTGATATTAAGAATGCTGTTGTACGTCTACAGTCCAGTCAACTCAATAATCCACTCCCATTGCTTAAATCAGCCAATGGGAAGAAATTTGCTCATAATATAGACGATAATTCCCTTAAAGTCAAGGTATACGACATTGCATGTAACGTGGACAAGTCGATACATAATGCACCTCCTTATATACCTTTTTGTAAATATTAGGAGGAACATGGTGCACAGATGTCTGCATAGATAAGTATTAAAGTACTGGTAGCGATGAAAATTGTGGAACACACGCCCTTTATCGGTGAAATATTGTTGTAACTCTTCTAGTGGTTGCATGTGTTCAAGTCGAAATAGTAGATGTTATTTGTATTTTTCTTAACATACGCCACACAGTGGGTTCCATATCCTCCAGCAACATTTAAATTGACAGCACCACATTCTCTGGATTCCCACATAGTCTTTAGTGATGTATCCCGCATAAACACACCTCAGAGTATTGGAATACGAATTTTTTCCATTTTAAGCGGTCAGTCCGGTAGGGTGGCTAAGGGGCTTTTTTCATTTATAAGGAGACCTAGTCATTTTTTGTATTGACTCAGATATAGTCCTTTTCCGATGGCTGCCGCTTCCATCATGTGGTTACGTTTCCTTGCCTCCTCTAGCTGCTCCTGTGATTTCGGTGCATTCTAGCAATAGCCACAGCAACGGCTGCCAGTGAACCAATTGAGAGAGCTGTGAGGGCAGGAATGAGGAAGGGGATAATTCCACCGAACGTCTTGGGTAGTGCCAGAACCCAGGGTGATTCAAACAGTCCTTTATGCTTCAGGTCACTCTTAGCTGCTTACATCGCCGTCAGAACACAGTTTTTTAAACACCCCTGCCCTTGCTGCTTCTTCTTCATCGCTGTCATCATCATCATCTTCTTCTTCAGTGCACGATATGCAGAGTTCATAACTTGCTTGAAAATCACTCCCAAACCCATCTCAATTTTACCATGCGTGGTTTTATCAAGTGCATCACCAAACCGATGATTGGGATGGATAAATGATATCCAGGTGTGCTACAGCATCCCACGTTGCTGCAGATCCCAAGAGCCTTCTGTTGCTGCAGGTCCTGACACTCTGCTGGCTGCCACTGCTGCTGGAGGTCGCTGCTGATTCTGACAACCCGGTGGGTGCTGCTGCTGGTCTGGACATGCAGAAACCCACTGAATAAAGAAAAATAAGAAACAATAAGCTTCCACAAGCAAAGATATGAAGCTGAACAAAGAACTGTCATGTGCAGTAATAGTAGCAAAGACATATAATGAGTACTTCCACTTTTTCTGAGAGATAGAAGTGAATGAAGATCTCAGCTGCTCTTGATGCTTCATGGCTACTTTCCCACTGACTGAGACTGCTGGTGTGCCATGTCCACCTTGTATCACCCCTGTCATCACAATAATGCGATTATGTGATTGGATGTAGTGTTCCTGCATTCCTGTTGGCTTCCACCAATTTTCGAGTCAATAAGGGGGAATTCTGTGTTCCTATTGGCTCCCTCAGAGGAAATTGTCGGGAAGAAAATCCCACATCAAGTACTCTCTGTGGCATTTCTGTAAACTAGCTCAGTCAGTCTGGGATTTCCGGTGAAGAACACACATACATCTCTTAGACATACTGATAGGGCATTTTAAAAAATATAGAGCGCCATAGCATAAGCTGTCATGTGCGCAACTTGTGAAGTGCGTCTTCAGCCCATCATGATGCATCACCATTATTTGCTGCGAATTATTCTTCTTGTATCCATCCATTACCTTTGCATTCAAGTCCTAATGTAGGGAGTAATAGACAGTCCTCAGCTGTGTGCTTACAAGTAATACTTGTAGTAGTGGAGGTTTTGCCTCAGTGACAGTCATAACCGGATGTTGATTAGTAGGAGGACAGCTGAGAGCCTCTAACCAACCTGCCTGCATACTAGACACACTGGATCTACACCTGGAGTTATGAACTGGGCTGAGCTTTTGCCACACACCCTGACTACCAAACTGTACGTAAGTAGGGTATTCAATGTATTGTGCTGTCGTTCATGGACAGCATTCCAGCGGCGGCTTTCCAGTGAGATAACGCTCGCCAAAATACTGCTGTTGTAATCCAATATACTCTACACAATGCCGAGATGTTGTTTTGGCCTGCTCGATCGCCGGATCCGACTGCAACAGAGAACATGCAGGATTTCATCGGATGACAGTTCCATCGTCATCCATTAGCCATTTCTGTACTGACCGACCAAGTGCAACAACCATGGAACTCCATCCCAGGAACTGGAATTTGGCACCAGTAGAACACATTGCGTTCACGTTTACATGCTTGAGTTTTCGCGGATACATCGGTTACTAATACATCAGCATTTCACATTTGCAATGTCTTATTTCGTGTTTAATTTAACCTGTAGTGTTGCAATGTTAATCAATTAAATATGTTATTTAAACACGTATTTCTAAATGTAAGCGTAGGCTTCCGCGGCCGTTGTCTTCTTCAATAAAATTCTTCAGGGTATCAGACCGCATCGTCATAATTTAAAATGCGCCAACGTTTCGGCCAGCGTTGCAGCTAGCCTTCATCAGGGCCTTACGTTAACTGCTAAATGAACACACTTGGTTCCTTAAATAGCTGCACGAGAAAACCGTGTCGTTACTTGATTGGCTGTAAAAGGAAGAGGAGGAGGGGTGAAAGGTATGCTTTATTGGTGTTTCCTTTATCATCTGTCATTGGCTGAAATAGCTGTTTTCTATTGGTCTTTATATTAATCCACCCCATTGGAGGAGACGGACGAATAGCGAACAGGTGATGGCTGTGACGTCACACTGTTTCCATGCTGTCCAGAAGCCGGCTGCGGCGTGCCATTGCTTTGTGTGCTCGCGACCACTACCGCGGCTCTCCGCGTGTCTGCATTAGCCGCCACGGCTCTGCCGCCGCTCCATAGCCCTGCTATTGCAGGCAGCCAAGACCTCGGAAGCTTGTACCCGTCCTCTCTATTCATGTTGGCGGGTCTTTTGGCTATTTATATCGCCTCTCTAATCTTTCTTTTGAAAGTGAGAGGCTGTTTCGCCAGGACGCGGGCTTCTTGAAAAAATATTGGTTTCCCGCACTCGTCTCGGTGTTCCGCCACTGCTGACTTAGTGTGTTGTTTCAGGCGGATATATCTTTCACGTTCCGAGAGCCTTGTGCTAATCGGACGTCCCGTCTCACCTATGTAGACTAATCCGCACGCACAACCAATTTCATACACGCCAGCTGTGTGTAGTTTGTCAACTGCATCCTTGGTAGAACCGAGCATGTCTGATATTTTGTTTCTGCTTCGGAAAATTGGTTTGATGTCGGCATTTCGTAGAATTTTGCCAATACGTTCGGTGACCCCTTGTACATATGGTAACACAGCAATGCTCTGTGCCTCCTTCTCCTCTTCCCTATTAGTCTTCTCCCTTGTCGACATGGTGCTGTGTATCATCTGCATCCCATAGCCATTAGTTCCGAAGATGGACCTGAGGCGTTCAAGTTCTGTCTTCAGATGTTCTTCGTCGCTTATCCTGTACGCTCTCTTCGTTAGCGTGTGCAGGGCGGACTTCTTCTGCGTGGGGTGATGGTGGGAGGAGGCGTGAAGGTACCTGTCCGTATTGGTTGGTTTCCTGTACACTTTGTGGCCAAGTTTACCATCAGGTTTTCGGTAAACTTCCACGTCGAGAAAGGGCAGCACCCCATTCTTCTCTGTTTCCATTGTAAACTGAATTTTCCTATGCTGTTGGTTAAGGTGCTTGTGGAAGTTCTGTAACTCCTCTTCTCCGTGGGGCCAGATGATGAAAGTATCATCGACATAGCGAAGCCAACAATTTGGACGTAATGGTGCGGACTGGAGGGCTGTTTCCTCAAATGCCTCCATGAAAATTTCTGCTGCGATAGGCGATAGGGGTGAGCCCATAGCTACACCGTCAGTTTGTTCATAAAATTGACCTCTCCACTTGAAATAGGTGGTCGTCAGACAGTGGCGCACAAGTTCACATATATCAGGTGCCACGCGTTCTTCTAGGATGTTCACAGTATCTGACACTGTAAGTAATTTCACTGCTCTCCGTTAATTATTTTTTGGTGATGCCATTTTTTCCATCATTCTATTTGTACCCCTCTGTCGATTATGTAACATGGAGGCGTGTAATGCAAATATGTCAGTGCGTGAGAAACACTGATCTGCAGAATTCGAAGAGTTCTCCATACATGGAGTGCCCTCCTCCTTCAGCATAATGCCAGACCACACACGAGTGCTGCGACAGCTGCAGTAATCTGACACCTAGGGTTCACTGTCATCGATCATCATACAGTACCGACTTAACCCCCTCCGATTTTCATCTATTTCTAAAACATAAAGAATACCTACGATGGCGTCATTTTGACACTAATGAAGTTGTGCTACCACAAGCAATGTTATGGCTCCGTCAACGAAGTCAAACGTTCTACGGTTATAGAATCATTAAACTGATCCTCTTTGGGAGAAATGTGTTCATATCCAGAGAAATAAGTATGTAGAGTGTTAGTAGCGTTTGTCTTATTTCATCATCATCAGTTTTCTGCTATTTTAGCAGGTCCTTTGCCTCTCCATTTTCTGCGATCCATTGACTCCCTCTTAAGGCTGGTGTATGTACCATCCATCACGTCATCCAGTATCTGAAATCTCTTCCTTTCTCGCTTCCTTTTCCCTTCTACATAACCTTCTAAAACTGTTTTTATCAGTCGGTCAGTCATTCTTAATATATGCCCAATCCAATTTCTTTTTCTTCTTTTTATTACCTCTAGCAGCTGTCTCTTCTCTCCCACTCTTCTCAGTACCTCTTCATTTTTTACTCTGCCCATCCAACTTATTCTTTCCTTCCACCGCCATGTCCACATCTCAAAAGCCTCCGGCCTTTCTCTGTCTTTCTTCCTCAAAGTCCATATTTCAGCGCCATATAGAAGAACACTCCACACATAATATTTTATGAGTCTCTCCCTGAGTTCTTCGTCCAGACCGCTGCAGAAAATTCTCCTTTTCTTATAAAATGCCTCTTTTGCCATTGCTATCCTCGTTTTAATTTCTGTGGTGCACTTCCAGTCGGTGTCTATCCTGCTTCCAAGATACTTAAAATTTTGTACCTGTTCTAGTATTTCTCCATTCAGCATGATTTTTATTTCATTACAAAGCTTTAATAGTTTCCACATAAAAAATTCGGAAGCATTACCTTTCCGCACGCCCTCGTAAGAGTGACTCACTTTATTAGTGTTACAATCTAGTCCGTTATGATTCAATAATGAAATACCAAAACTGATTTATTTACAAAGAAATTTGTTTAGACTACAGGTAACGATATTAGAAACAATTCCTTCACATGAAGCAATGCTGAAGCTTCTGTTCCCTCTCACATGCCGCGGTGAGGTGCAGCGTGGAGATAATTCCGTTCGTGGCCAGCACGTGACAGAGAGGTTTTGGCTGCAAACAGCAGCCCACGATGGGTCGAAATAATCCCATCGGCGTCAGCTCGCCGTTTACTGCCGTGTCCCGCATGCGAATGCATAATCCGCTCCGTCAATTAGGCGGGCCGCTCGCCTCACTGCTGCGCCCCCCCCCCCCCCCCCCCCCAGAGGAGGCACGAAGCCAGCGCGGCGATATGCATACCCCCCATCCTTTGCCAAATGACTTTAGCGCTACGGGCGGGCCGAATCTCGCAGCTGGTGCATCACTGCAATATGATTGCAAATCGAGGAGACGCACTTCCAGGAAATCATCTATTTTACATTTACCGACCGGTACACTTCCATCGTTGCCATCTGTAGAACAGTCATGCCTCTGTTCCTATACAGCTTTAACTAGAACTCCACAGAGAGAAGTTTTGGTTTTTGTTAAGCTATATTTTATGGTTACTGTGGTACTAGGGGCCTTTAGTTTCTGGTTGTTCCCCTGTCGAAACACGTACACTTCATTATGAGCAGACGAAACTACAGTCGTCCGGCCACAGCCGTGGTTACTTTGATTGCTATGCAAGATGGCTGACTGGAAGTACTACCTATGAAACATAGTTCACTTTATTACAGGAATAACAGAGAGATTTGTGTTGTAACAGTCTTCTTTGTTTTTCAAACTTAATTAGCGGTAGTGAGGTATTTTGCAAAATTTCAAATGAAGGTCTTATTTCAATAGTGGTACAAGTCCATCACCACCACTTCTCTGCCTACAATGCTTCCGAAATTAGTGATCCAAACTAGCAGAATGAAAGGTTCATCTCTAGAAAGAAGCCATTTGCTTGGATATTTCTGGTATCTCAACTGCAGATTTTTCAGCGCTATTTTAGGACTCTGTATCTCAAAATGAACAAAAATGGACTTGTACAACTATTGAAGTAAGCCCTTCAAAGTATTACAGAAGTTGATTCTAAAGTTCTGAAGAAAGTTACTTAAATATAAACTTTTATATAAATTATTTTTATACGTCATCGTTTCGAAGATATTCGTTCTATACGTTTAACAACCACTTGCTGATACAATAATGATGTAGTGTTCCATATATCCATCTTTTAAAAGAAAGATCTACAAATGCACCGAGGTTGCAGATCTCTACTTCGACCATCTATTAGCGTAATTGTGCTCTGTGCAACACTCCTGGTAGTGTAAAAACAGATTTTTTTAAATAAATCGAATCCAACAAAGAGTTACCTTACATACTAGCGGATAATAAACATACTCAATGAAGGGCAGGACGAGTGGTCACTTGTTTTTTTACTCAAGGGTGAGTGTCACGGAAATGCTGAGAAAACTGACCTGGCAGACGCTTGAACACTGACGCCAACTACGCCAGGAAAATCTACGTATAACGATTCAAGAACTAATTGTGGAGAATCTAGGAATATACCGCAGCTCGTATGCAACGCTGTCAAAGGGAATGCGAAGACGAGACTGGAATAATTACTTGCGCACAGATGGTTTTAAGCAGTCGCTTTTTCGACACTTCTCATTCGCAGTATATATACATATATGTAACATATTTCATCAAAATATAAGAAGTAGTAGAGATAAAGTTAGTGATCCGCTTATATACATTGACTCTAACAGTATTACATCAAAACACCACTTCAATAATTTGACAATTTTAATGATTCCTTTGCGAGGGTACACATTAGCTGGCTTTTTCTCAAGCAGTTCTTTGTGGAATGGGGGAGTGACCATGTACTTAAAAAACAGTATTTCATTTGAGTCCACAGATGTATTAACACTGCACTGAACAGGTATTTGAATGTTGTGCAGGGGAAGTTGAATTTAGTGAAACTAAGCTTTTAATTCTTGTTGTTTAGAAGTCTCCTAACTCTGACTTCAGAGTAATTCTGCTCAAGCTACAGAGGGTTTTTGGTTCACTTTATAGTAAACACCAAAAATTAGTTGTATGTGATGATTTCAGTATTAATTTTGTACATTGCTCAAGAAAAAGGAAGATCTCCTAAATTCATGCAGACTGTATTTTTTCCAACTATGGTGCAAGGGAACAGTAGCACAACCACAGGAAATACTTCTATTGATTCTTCATTACTATATGGACAAAAATGTGAATGGCCTTTCAGATAATGATGCGTAAATTTCAACAGTAAAAGGTTTTTGTACCCAAACAAATGTTAAATTTAATTGCAAACTATGTAGAAAAGGTAATCCAACGGTAAGAGAGATTTTTCGGCTCGTTACGGAACAAGAGCGGCAGGATGTTTATAGTGCTGGCAACATAGATCAGAAATATAATGCTTTCCTTAACACATTTTTCTTACTCTTTGAAAGTTGCTTTCCATTACAACGTCCAAGATAGGGTACTAACAGTAAAAGGCTCTCTGTGTGGCTGACTAGTAGGATAAGGATGTCATGGGGAAGAAAGAGGGCATTATATCAAAACGGTAGAAGTAATCGCTAATGAGCTCCAGTAGTCCATTACAAACAGCACAGTTAGGCGCTTAAAAATATTATTAGGAAGGCAAATAGTATGTGGCACACAAATACAATAGCTAATTCAAAGGATAAAATTGAAACCATATGGTCAACCGTGAAGGAAGTGTCTGGCCAGCAGCATAAGGTCGAGGATATTAAAATAGTGCATAGCGAAAATGTTTCAGTTACTGATAAGTCAGCTATATGTACAGTATTTAATCGACACTTCCTGTACATAACTGGTGAATTAAGCCAAAAACTAGTATCCACGCCGCGCCGAGTGGTCGCGCGGTTTGTGGCGTCATGTCACGGACTGCATGGCCCCTCCCGCTTGAGGTTCGAGTCCTCCCTCGGGCATGGGTGCGTGTTGTTCTTAGCATAAGTTAGTTTAAGTATAGTGTAATTCTAGGAACCGATGACCTAAGCAGTTTGGTCCCTTAGGAATTCACACTCATTTGAACATTTAATATCTGCAGGGAATCATATAAATCTCTCTGAAAATGCCTTTCCGAGACCGATATCTGAAATACTCCTCTGTGATACTGACAAGGGGGAGACTGAGTCAATAACTAAATCACTGGAGACTAAGGACTCTCATGGATATGTTGGAGCGTCTAGCAGAATACTAAAGTACTGTGTTGCCATATTTGTAATTTTTCCTTTACGAATGGTCAGTTTTCTGAACAATTAAAGTGCTCAGTAGTAAAGCAACTCTATTAAAAAGGGGAGACCTCTATAAAACGCATAATGTATACGTTTTACATCTATTCCCACAGCATTAATATTCGCTAAAGCTTTTGAAAATGCTGTATGTGTAAGGATAATTTATCATTTCATTTCACATAATTTGCTATCAATTGTACAATTTGGTTATAGAAGTGGTTTAACAGCTGAAAATGCTATATTCTCTTTTCTCTGTGAGATACTGGACTGATTAAACAAAAGGTTTCGAAAGGTAGGCTTTTTTTTTATTTAACTAAGGCATTTGATTGTGTTAATCACAAAATATTGCTCCAGAAGTTGGACGATTATGGAATACAGTGAGTAGCTCACAGTTGGTGCACCTCTTGCTTTAAGATCAGACAGCAGAAGGTATTGAGAATGACTGTGAAGTGGGGTCCGAGTAGGACAAAGTTAAATGGAGGGTGCCTCAGGGATCAGTGCTGGGGCCACACCTGCTCCTTATTTATATAAATGATACACCTCCCAGTATTACAGGTGATTCTAAAATATATCTGTTTGCTGTGTTATCTTGGCTACTTTGCTGACTTTTCACATACACATATACATACCACCCATACATTTTGTAGGGTGCTATTGCTGAGATAGTGTAGGTGCCTTTGGTAAACTCACTACAGATGCCCTCTCATGAAGAGAATGGCAATAGTTACCTCCTACAGGTACATCTGATAGATTATTATACAAATATTTGCAAAAATTACATTAGGATAAAGACATAAATGGAATAATCAATTAAACTTAGTTTTACATGTGTAGCACTGGAACATATTTGGATCTTTCTCCCACATTCCATTTCAAGTTTTTCTGTTTCTGTGAACTTGTAAGTTTCCTCTAGTCTGTTACCAACTATTCTTAAGTACTCTTGATTTGATGTTTTATAATTGAATGCTAAATCTAAGGTTCTCGTTAAAGTATTAATGTTTGTTTACAGGTCCTCACAACAATCTAAGTTGGAATCCACATTTGATATTACATCTCTCCTAGCGTGACTGGTCCAGACCACTTTGTCTGGCAATAGGCATATGTGATCCGTCGCCTTTGTAGTTCTTCCAGAATTTTATTATTCCCATTCCGGTTACCTTAATATCTTCTTATCAATAGGTATTACATAATACTCTCAGAGCTTCCTCTCTAGGAACTATATACAACCATCCGCTGGCTCTTAAGTGTGTCAATGAACTCTTAATACAATTATTTGGCATGTATTTGCCTTTCAATATCTTCACGTATAGTCATCTTGGTCGTACCTCGAAGAAAATACGCGATTTTGTTTAGAGATTTTCTTTCTTCTATTCCCTTCCATTCTATTTGATCCATTGGCAACTATCTGTATAACTTTTTGAGCCATCTTCAAATAATCACTCTGGTTGTATATCTGCATACTCCTCCTTGTCAGTCCTCACTTTGACTGATAAAGTTCACATTTTATGTTGACCGAACTATTTACTCCCAGCTAATGGAATATTATTTATGTTGCCTAACTTTCCGTTGTTTGCAAATACACTCCTGGAAATTGAAATAAGAACACCGTGAATTCATCGTCCCAGGAAGGGCAAACTTTATTGACACATTCCTGGGGTCAGATACATCACATGATCACACTGACAGAACCACAGGCACATAGACACAGGCAACAGAGCATGCACAATGTCGGCACTAGTACAGTGTATATCCACCTTTCGCAGCAATGCAGGCTGCTATTCTCCCATGGAGACGATCGTAGAGATGCTGGATGTAGTCCTGTGGAACGGCTTGCCATGCCATGTCCACCTGGCGCCTCAGTTGGACCAGCGTTCGTGCTGGACGTGCAGACCGCGTGAGACGACGCTTCATCCAGTCCCAAACATGCTCAATGGGGGACAGATCCGGAGATCTTGCTGGCCAGGGTAGTTGACTTACACCTTCTAGAGCACGTTGGGTGGCACGGGATACATGCGGACGTGCATTGTCCTGTTGGAACAGCAAGTTCCCTTGCCGGTCTAGGAATGGTAGAACGATGGGTTCGATGACGGTTTGGATGTACCGTGCACTATTCAGTGTCCCCTCGACGATCACCAGTGGTGTACGGCCAGTGTAGGAGATCGCTCCCCACACAATGATGCCGGGTGTTGGCCCTGTGTACCTCGGTCGTATGCAGTCCTGATTGTGGCGCTCACCTGCACGGCGCCAAACACGCATACGACCATCATTGGCACCAAGGCAGAAGCGACTTTCATCGCTGAAGACGACACGTCTCCATTCGTCCCTCCATTCACGCCTGTCGCGACACCACTGGAGGCGGGCTGCACGATGTTGGGGCGTGAGCGGAAGACGGCCTAACGGTGTGCGGGACCGTAGCCCAGCTTCATGGAGACAGTTGCGAATGGTCCTCGCCGATACCCCAGGAGCAACAGTGTCCCTAATTTGCTGGGAAGTGGCGGTGCGGTCCCCTACGGCACTGCGTAGGATCCTACGGTCTTGGCGTGCATCCGTGCGTCGCTGCGGTCCGGTCCCAGGTCGACGGGCACATGCACCTTCCGCCGACCACTGGCGACAACATCGATGTACTGTGGAGACCTCACGCCCCACGTGTTGAGCAATTCGGCGGTACGTCCACCCCGCCTCCCGCATGCCCACTATAAGCCCTCGCTCAAAGTCCGTCAACTGCACATACGGTTCACGTCCACGCTGTCGCGGCATGCTACCAGTGTTAAAGACTGCGATGGAGCTCCGTATGCCACGGCAAACTGGCTGACACTGACGGCGGCGGTGCACAAATGCTGCGCAGCTAGCGCCATTCGACGGCCAACACCGCGGTTCCTGGTGTGTCCGCTGTGCCGTGCGTGTGATCATTGCTTGTACAGCCCTCTCGCAGTGTCCGGAGCAAGTATGGTGGGTCTGACACACCGGTGTCAATGTGTTCTTTTTTCCATTTCCAGGAGTGTACATCTAGAGTCCTGACTCGCTGTAGTATATGTCCATATTCTACAGTTAGAGGTACTGGAAATCTTAATCTGTTACTTTAGCTTTGATTAGCTTCAGGTACGTAACAAATTCTGCTCCATTCACAATAAGTTGTGTAATAATGCCTTTCTGTGCATGAATTATTGCTCTCACCATTAGTTCATATTTTATACTTAATTATCTAAATAGGATATTTAACTGTAAGAGCTGTTCACTTCTTGTCATGAAAGCTGCAAATCTCTTCAAATCCAGATATGAAGTTCTCAAAGAGTACGTGACGAATTGGTCACTTCGTTCTTGAGCAAGTGGTCGTTTGATGCGATCGAGTATGCCGTCTCATTCAAACAAAATCGAATTGATCCTGACTATAGTCATTTGCTCTTTAGTCAATTTCAATAGTTATTCTGACCTATACTCCATCATGTCGGTGTGCATATTATAACACGCAGCATCTGCCGCATCCAAGGTTCCAAAGAATAGTTTGCTAATTTCATCTAGAAAATCAAGACTACATTTGTTTATTCTGTCTTCATACGTTGTTAACAGATTATTTAGGGACATATTTGATTGTAGTTCCTCTACACTGAGTGTGACAACATTCATCAATCAATTACTTCATACTTACTTCGTTTAAGTACACTCACACCCTACTAAATTTTTCGTCCATTGTTGTCAGATTTATATATGTTACGTACTTCTGTGTCGCTCTTGTAATTTCTCTTCTTTTACTTCATTAATGATATGGTTTCAACCTGTTGGCGTGTACCTTTAATACTAGCCTCCTATTTCTTTTTATTATTACTGCTGTAACGGGCGAAATAGCACTGGTCGGTACAGTGGTGAGTTTTTACCTTTCCTCCTGGAGAGGACCTGTTATACTATAATCCATGAAATATTATATCGCTTTATTATAAGATGATAGAGGTGAAATACTTAACTCTGTTTCAATTCATGTTCACAGTAACATCACGAGTCTTCATTACTGTCAGTGAACATTGCTCTACCACTTGATACCAAGCAAGGAACTAGCCTCATCCCACAGAGTACAGTGGGCTATGAACTTTTACGCAAAGTTCTGTTAAATATAATTGTCCCACTACTGGATCGGTAAAGAGTCGATGCTATTGTCATCGTCGATGACTGCTAACTGGGTGAGCGGCACTCCGCTCAGACGTAGTGAGCGAGCTTATGCGGTGACTTACGGATACTCTTCTGGGTGGCACCGTCTAGCATTCGTCGTTGCTTCTGGCAGCGACTATGTTTTCTCGTGGTTCCGTCGCGAGGTACCAACCTCGTCTTGGCACTTCGCCCTTCATACGACACCACGATTACATGAGGTAACACTACCCTTACAACTTCATAATTACGATCCTCTAAATTTGGAGTCAAGCTTCTTTGGTCCGTCTCGCCCTACTGCCTCATTATGCACCTATATTTTGTCTCCTATCTGAAACGTTCCTGAGAGATCTGTCTTGTCGTAATGGGCTTTTTCTAGCTTCTTGGTCTCTTTTATTTTTCCCCTTACCACTCTATGCTCTTCCTGTATCCTAGTTCTGAACTGATACATGTAATCATCATAACTGACTCTTACTGCAGCTGCCTTTTGGTGGATTTACTAGTCTGCCTAACAACAACTACAAATGTGTATATCCAGTGCTATTACGTGATGTGGTATTGAAAAGAAAGGTACTACGGGGAACCCTTAAAAGCCAGTTGCTCAAACATTCCACAAGCCCCCTATGAGTATCCTCCAACGCTCCATTTGTTTGTGGATCGAAAGATTTTTTTCCGTATCTTCTTTGCCGTAATATTTTATACACTGTCTTAAATACCTTATTTGCAGAATTAAAGCATTGCTCCGTTAACACCACTGACGGAACACAGTACCTTAATATAATTTTTTCTATAAACTTTCCCGCTACTGTATCGGCGCCTTGACGTTTTAGCGTGATGGTTACTGTAACTAATCATAAAATGACAAACTAATTAAAAATTTTATTTTTACAAGTGTCCACAGGCTCAACGTGTTTTGAGAATGAAAACATGGTCCGAGTAGCCTTTGTTCTTCTCAAAACCCGTACAAATGGCCAATTTCAACTGTGGGTCATTTTCAAACCCCTGTAATAATATCTTAAGCTTCCAGCTCCATCTCATATTCTAATACACCGCTAATACATTTGGACATGTATACACCACATTTCTGTGCACGAGGCACAAAAACAATACAACAATGTACTTGATTACATACATTAGCCGACACAAATAGAAAGCTATTAGAACTTTGCCTGTGTGTTCCGATATTATCGGAAGTGTGTGCTTCACAGTTTTGGTAAACGACAGTCTTCACCTTTCGAATAGAATACATCGCAGTATGCACTGCACATTTTTATAACTCATGTTTTTCTTCTACTTTTACGTTTCCTGCTCGCAAAGCATCTCTCATCCGCGCAATGTGAGTATTACATTCTTACGCATGTTCCGGCGTTTCTCTTACGCCCTTTATAGTGGTGTACGGGAAGGTGTTGTCGTTGAGTGACTGTAGGAGGATACAAGATGACTTGGACAAGATTTTTGATTGGTGTAAATGGCAGCTAACTCTAAATATAGATAAATGTAAATTAATGCAGATGAATAGGAAAAAGAATCCCGTAATGTTTGAATACTCCATGAGTAGTGTAGCGCTTGACACAGTCACGTCGATTAAATATTTGGGCGTAACATTGCAGAGCGATATGTAGTGGGACAAACATTTAATGGCGGAAGGCGGATAGTCGTCTTCGATTCATAGGTAGAATTTAGGGAAGATGTGGTTCATCTGTAAAGGAGACCGCTTATAAAACACTAATACGACCTATTCTTGAGTACTGCTTGAGCTTTTGGAATCCCTATCAGGTCGGATTGAGGGAGGACATAGAAGCAATTCAGAGGCGGGCTGCTAGATTTGTTACTGGTAGCTTTGATCATCACGCGAGTGTTACGGAAATGCTTCAGGAACTCGGATGGGAGTCTCTAGAGGAAAGGAGGCCTTCTTTCCGTAATTGCTACTGAGGAAATTTAGAGAACCAGCATTTGAGGCTGACTGCAGTATAATTTTACTGCCGCCAACTTACATTTCGCGCAAAGACCACAAAGATAAGATAAGAGCGATTAGGGCTCGTACAGAGGCATATAGGCAGTCATTTTTCCCTCGTTCTGTTTGGGAGTGGAATAGGGAGAGAAGATGCCAGTTGTGGTACGAGGTACCCTCCGCCACGCACCGTATGGTGGATTGTGGAGTATGGATGTAGACGCAGATGTAGATAGTTGTTTCTCTGCTTAGCGCTTCAGTAATTACCTGTAGAGAAGTTACGTAACACTCTTTCCCATTTGTTTTTATAATACTGATAATACATTCTTCACGTATATTTCGTACTAGAGTTTCTGGAATGTGCTTTGGCACACTCATCAAATCGACGTCAGGAATTATCACGTGTTTCTTTGTTAGAATTCCCATTACCTTCTTTTCCCTTGGTCCGAACGTTCTCTCTTCACCGTAAGGTTTGTTTTCCTATCTGCGCACCTTATAAGATGGTTCCCTGTCAACTGATAACAGCTTTGATCTGTTACTTTCACTGCCAACATTCTGCCACTTCAAATTCTTTTGGTCCCGCTCGATCCATTTGTTCTTCCCATTATACGCGGACCCTTTACACTTAAGGTCTTTTCACCGAGCGAGGTGGCGCAGTGGTAGGACACTGGACTCGCATTTGGGAGGACGACGGTTCAATCCCGCGTCCGGGCATCCTGATTTAGGTTTTCCGTGATTTCCCTAGATCACTCCAGGCAAATGCCGGGATGGTTCCTTTGAAAGGGCGCGGCTGACTTCCTTCCCCATCCTTCCCTAATCCGAGCTTGTGCTCCGTCTCTAATGACCTCGTTGTCGTCGGGACGTTAAACACCAATATCCTCCTCCTCCTCCTTAAGGTCTTTTCGTACATCCCTCTGTACTTAAGCCAGCCGGCCGCGGTGGCCGAGCGGATCTAAGCTGTTCAGTCAGGAACCGCGTGACTGCTACGGTCGCAGGTTCAAATCCTGCCTCTGGCATGGACGTGTGTGATGTCTTTAGGTTGGTTAGGTTTAAGTAGTTCTAAGTTCTAGGGGACTGATGACCTCAGATGTTAAGTCCCATAGCGCTCAGAGCTATTTGAACCAACTTTTTGTACTATAACCTTTTATGGATCGTTTGTTCTCGTATTATTTCACCTTCAGGTGTCTCGCCTGTTCACTTGTAACTGTTTCTAGAATCTTTTGAGGACAAGACTTCCCACTAAACCATTATAACAGACATCTGTTCCCTTCCTCAAAACGTGGAGTCCAGCTCTCTACAGCGTCAGCATCATCGTTCCAAGCATGCCCACTGTCCCAAGTGACCAACACTCCTTTGTCTGTCATTTTTCACAGATTATTATCTTAGTACACTACACATGCGCTTGTCATAATTCATCGCAGTGGTAACTGAAGTTGTAAAATTTCCTAGCTTCTTCTGCCCTGATGGCTGTTTGCCTCCGTCTTATTTTGGCGTTCTTTCGATGGTTATCACACTGTCTGAGTATATAACGCAGTTTCCCACAAATGGCGCAACTACGGCTGATATATGAATAGCTGTTTTACAAGTTTCACTGAATAGTGATGATAAGAGATAGCTTATCCTTCTGTCAAAGGGCAGTGTAACACATTTAATTTACTATTAGGAATAAGTAGCTGCATAATACTTGTCCCCTGTGAATTAGTACCAAGGGTGCATTGATTTAGTAGCTAGGCCAAGTTAGAAATGATTCAGTAGTCGGCAGAACATGTGGCAACCATTGCTCTTGTCTTTGAGTTAGGAACCCAAGGTAGTGCATTTTATCAGGACTGGAAGAAGAAGCTAGACGGCTCTTGTTAGTGGGGAGCCTATGCGTGACAGGTGTAAGGGTTCTGCCGGCCGGAGTGGCCGAGCCGTTCTAGGCGCTACAGTCTGGAACGGCGCGACCGCTACGGTCGCAGGTTCGAATCCTGCCTCGGGCATGGATGTGTGTGATGTCCTTTGGTTAGTTAGGCTTAAGTAGTTCTAAGTTATAGGTGACTGATGACCTCAGAAGTTAAGTCACATAGTGCTCAGAGCCATTTGAACCATTTTGTAAGGGTTCTGATGTTGTCAACTCTGCTATGCCCAGTAGTCTTTGTTCTGTTGTCTGCAACTCACATAAATCAGTTTGCTCACTCCTTTTGATTGTCATTTTGACATCACGGTAAGGCAAATGATTTGGTGTGAAACAGTTGACATGCATTAAAGCCAGTCATCCGTTTACTTCAATAGTTTTATCCTCATATATTTCGTACATCCAGGCAACTGCTCGTATTGTCTGTATCAACTAGCCCACTGCATTTCCCGTAATTTTCGATTATACAGTGCATAATAATAATTATACGTACTCAGCGTTAACGACCTCAAACATGACACTCGCGTTCTCAGTGAATACCAGCATTTCCTTTCGCTATCCTCGAATATTCTCGAAATGTTCTCCTTAGCACTTATACGACTCTTATCACGACTGGAGGATGACGTTTCACACAATCAGAAGAGATCTTATACTTCATTCGACGGGCTGCCTTGCCTTTTCTGAATTCTTGATACGCTTCCGCTAGTTCAGGGTCTCTTCCGGTCATTTGCTTCTTGGGCACTGCTTCTCGTATGGGCTTATTCTTCTTGCAGTACTACCCGCCTATTTTAACACACGCCTCACATCTGACATTAGCACTTCACGTTGGTCCCAGCGCAGGTCCAGACTGCCAATATAAAGTTGGTGTGGTCTGAGTGGGACGAGCTCCTAAGTTGTTTAAGATTGGTGTTGGGATCAGAGATGTGTGACAGGGATGGTTATCCAACAAGTAACAAAATTATGTTAACTCTTTAAACAGTTTTATTTACCACACTTGGTACCAAACGTTTACTGTCAAAAACCCTTAAACGTGCTATACATCTTTTTTTTTTTTTTTTGGTCATCAGTCTACTGACTGGTTTGATGCGGCCCGCCACGAATTCCTTTCCTGTGCTAACCTCTTCATCTCAGAGTAGCACTTGCAACCTACGTCCTCAATTATTCGCTTGACGTATTCCAATCTTTGTCTTCCTCTACAGCTTTTGCACTCTACAGCTCCCTCTAATACCATGGAAGTCATTTCCTCATGTCTTAGCAGATGTCCTATCACCCTGTCCCTTCTCCTTATCAGTGTTTTCCACATATTCCTTTCCTCTCCGATTCTGCTTAGAACCTCCTCATTCCTTACCTTATCAGTCCACCTAATTTTCAACATTCGTCTATAGCACCACATCTCAAATGCTTCGATTCTCTTCTGTTCCGGTTTTTCTCACAGTCCATGTTTCACTACCATACAATGCTGTACTCCAGACGTACATCCTCAGAAATTTCTTCCTCAAATTAAGGCTGGTATTTGATATTAGTAGACTTCTCTTGGCCAGAAATGCCTTTTTTGCCATAGCGAGTCTGCTTTTGGTGTCCTCCTTGCTCCGTCCGTCATTGGTTATTTTACTGCCTAGGTAGCAGAATTCCTTAACTTCATTGACTTCGTGACCATCAATCCTGGTGTTAAGTTCTCGCTGTTCTCATTTCTACTACTTCTCATTACCTTCGTCTTTCTCCGATTTACTCTCAAACCATACTGTGTACTCATTAGACTCTTCATTTCGTTCAGCAGATCATTGAATTCTTCTTCACTTTCACTCAGGATAGCAATGTCATCAGCGAATCGTATCATTGATATCCTTTCACCTTGTATTTTAATTGCATTTATGAACGTTTCTTTTATTTCCATCATTGCTTCCTCGACGTACAGATTGAAGAGTAGGGGCGAAAGGCTACATACAGCCTTGTCTGACACCCTTCTTAATACGAGCAGTTCGTTCTTCACTCTTATTATTCCCTCTTGGTTGTTGTACATATTGTATATGATCCGTCTCTCCCTATAGCTTACCCCTACTTTTTTCAGAATCTCGAACAGCTTGCACCATTTTATATTGTCGAACGCTTTTTCCAGGTTGACAAATCCTATGAAAGTGTCTTGATTTTTCTTTAGCCTTGCTTCCATTATTAGCCGTATCGTCACATTTGCCTCTCTCGTCCCTTTACTTTTCCTAAAGCCAAACTGATCGTCACCTAGCGCATTCTCAATTTTCTTTTCCATTCTTCTGTATATTATTCTTGTAAGCAGCTTCGATGCATGAGCTGTTAAGCTGATTGTGCGATAATTCTCGCACTTGTCAGCTCTTGCCGTCTTCGGAATTGTGTGGATGATGCTTTTCCGAAAGTCAGATGGTATGTCGCCAGACTCATATATTTTACTCACCAACGTGAATAGTCGTTTTGTTGCCACTTCCCCCAACGATTTTAGAAATTCTGATGGAATGTTATCTATCCCTTCTGCCTTATTTGACCGTAAGTCCTCCAAAGCTCTTTTAAATTCCGATTCTAATACTGGATCCCCTATCTCTTCTAAATCGACTCCTGTTTCTTCTTCTATCACATCAGACAAGTCTTCACTCTCATAGAGGCTTTCAATGTATTCTTTCCACCTATCTCCTCTCTCCTCTGCATTTAACAGTGGAATTCCCGTTGCACTCTTAATGTTACCACCATCGCTTTTAATGTCACCAAAGGTTGTTTTGACTTTCCGGTATGCTGAGTCTGTCCTTCCGACAATCATATCTTTTTCGATGTCTTCACATTTTTCCTGCGGCCATTTCGTCTTAGCTTCCCTGCATTTCCTATTTATTTCATTCCTCAGCGACTTGTATTTCTGTATTCCTGATTTTCCCGGAACATGTTTGTACTTCCTCCTTTCATCAATCAACTGAAGTATTTCTTCTGCTACCCATAGTTTCTTCGCAGCTACCTTCTTTGTACTTATGTTTTTCTTCCCAACTTCTGTGATGGCCCTTTTTAGAGATGTCCATTCCTCTTCAACTGTACTGCCTACTGCGCTATTCCTTATTGCTGTATCTATATCGTTAGAGAACTTCAAACGTATCTCGTCATTCCTTAGTACTTCCGTATCCCACTTCTTTGCGTATTGGATCTTCCTTACTAATGTCTTGAACTTCAGCCTACTCTTCATCACTACTATATTGTGATCTGAGTCTATGTCTGCTCCTGGGTACGCCTTACAATCCAGTATCTGATTTCGGAATCTCTGTCTGACCATGATGTAATCCAATTGAAATCTTCCCGTATCTCCCGGCCTTTTCCAAGTATACCTCCTCCTCTTGTGATTCTTGAACAGGGTATTCGCTATTACTAGCTGAAACTTGTTACAGAACTATACATAGCCTCCCCATTATCAAGAGTCACCTGGCTTCTTGTACTAGCCATTATTACGGGTACAACCTAGGGTGCCTACCTCAGAGACAAGAGCAATATTTCCCACTACCTCTGCCGTACACTTGGTAACTTGGCCTAGCTACTAAAGCAATGGCCCCTTGGCCTAATTTGGAAATCTGTAGTAAGTTCCTTTGGGACCAAACTGCTGAGGTCATCGCTCCCTGGGCTTACACACTACTTAATGCAACTTAAACTAAGTTACGCTAAGGACAACACACACACCCATGCCCGAGGGAGAACTCGAACGTCCGACGGGGGGCCCGCGCGAACCGTGACAAGACGCAACAGACCTCGCGGCTACCGCGCGCGGCTATTGACCTAATTCACAGTGGACAGGTACTATGCAGCTAATTATGCGTAGCAGCAAATGAAATGCTGTGCATTGATTGTTGACAGAAAGAAAGGCTATATCTGTTCATCATTATTCAATGAAACACATGTAATGCACTTTTCGTGGATGAAGCAACTACCGCTCTATCAGTAACGGCAGTTGTCAACCAGTGTTCTCCGTTACTTTTGGATACTTCTTAGATACTAGACCATTCCAGTGCGTCACTGCACTCCTCTACTGCTCGATACCTCTTTATTGCTTTTAAACTGCTCTTAATCTTATTAAAAGACATTTTCCACTCGTATCTCTTTGAACACGATCTGCTTCATTATATTTCTGTAAAATTCTGTCTACAAGTTATCACCTTAATTTACATCTAACAACAAAGAATTGTAGCTGAATGCTTCTTTTCATGAGTATTGCTCTGAGCACTAGAACTAGTTAAACCTAACTAACCTAAGGACATCACATACATCCATGCCCGAGGCAGGATTCGAACCTGCCGCCGTATCATGAGTATGGTTTTGACTTTCACTTTACTTGACGTTTTGGCAGGTGGTAGCCACTTTCTAGCGTCCTGGCTCACCTTCAAGTGATAACTCACGTGTGTCCAGGGTGTTAGCAATCAAGCTAGCTGCCTAGTCGGTTCCTCAAGTACACAAATGCATGGCTGCTAAGAAGTTTCGTAAGAAGCTGTTCCACTCATTCTCTAATAGTTAACTAAAATGGTCTCCTGTCATGATATTTGTACACTAGCTTGGTTCTGCATATGACATTCCCATCAGCATTGGCGAGGACTTTTGAAAAGAGCACTCTTCATACTCCAAATTACCAAGTACAGTACTAATAGATTTCCGAGATGTAGTGCTGTCGGCAGTGTTTTGAATTTAAGAAAAGAGAGAAGATTCGGTTTTCGAGTTCTTCAAAGTTATGGTAGACTGAAAAACAGATGACTCACTACAAGTATTGCGGCGTTACCTGAATCCAGAACAGACAAAGCTTGTGCCGACAGAAACTATCAGACAGTAAAGATCGGAACATCCCTAAAAAAAGGATGTGTAATAATTTTGTACATCTGAATCACGAAGGCGATGATGCAGATTTGAATAGAATTACTATGTAATAGTATTTTTAGGCTTAGGATCAGATGCCTGTCAGTGCAACAGAACTGATTACTAACCACAAATGGACAGATAGAATTTAAAGATAGCCCATCTAAATTGTATGAGAATTCATGGCATTGATCATCGAATTTGCAAAGTAGTTGAAGTTCGACAGTCTGTGCTGACAGGAACAGCACACAAAATGTGGAAAAATCCCTGAAATGCCAGTCACAGCTCAGGTCTTCCTATTTAGTTCTAAACCGATGACAGCGAATGTCATATACAACAGGAACATTTCATCTATGAAAATACGGCGATACTGACTTGAACAAGTGACCTATACTGAGGTTCTGACAGTCTGGGGAAATTTGAATTTTGTCTCAGTGCCACCATAAAAGAGTACGCAGAACAGACAAAGAGGTCAATCACCCAGAGCAAAACAATCCATTAATCTACACCATACACTAGATCGCTGAGTCAGTTCGATAAGGTTGAGTTCAGTACAGAATGAAAGAGACATTATACTACAGGAAACCATAATGAAATTAATTATGTAAGTTGAAAACAGAAGTGGAAATTTTTACAAGTGTGAAGGGAGCACTGCTGCGTAATCCAGTGTACACTTCGGAATAGTCAATGACGATCTGGTCACGTAGGTCAGAAACTGGAATGCTGAAACCGTCACCACGACTAACCATAACGTTATAATCTTTACGGTTGACTCCTGCGTAAATGAACTCAGAAATGATGATGCGTTAAACACCGTAAAGAAACCAAGGAAAGCCAATTGGAACCATCTGAGGAGTATTGTTCACTAACCGTATCAGATGGAAATGGATGACAACATAGATACTAAAGCTCAAGAGCTCGTCACCACAAGACAAGAGTTCATGAAAGATGCAACGTCAGTCATGAGACAAATGTGCTGGAATCCACAAGTACCATGGAACGAGGGTCTGCAAAGACTCAGAACAGGAGTCAGAAGGCAAAAAAGATTCCTCCAGAATGGCCGCACTGCGGAGGAGAGAGCTCGCAGACTGCGCAAATACAGAGACCTCAAGCAACGATTTAAAGACCGCATGCGAAAGGCAAGAACAGAGAGCCGAAACTGATTCGTTTCACAGAATCTACATCTTGATCCATGACGCACACGGTACAAAATCGTCTACAAAAGACAAAATCTCCATAGATATTATTTGCATGTTCATGTACTTATACATCTACATATATACACCATAAGACATCATATGGTGCTTGGCGGAGGGTATTCATTACCACAACTAGATATTTCCTTTCCTGTTCCGCTCGCAAATAGAGCGAAAGGGAAGCGACTGTCTCTATGCCTCTGTACGAGCCTTGATCTTTAATGGACCACACGCCAAATATACGTTGGCGGCAGGAGAATCGTTCTGCTGTCAATCTCAAATGCCGGTTCTCTAAATGAACAGATGGAGCCAATATGCACTATTATTCATGGACACACACCTTGCAGAATACACCAGAGAGGACGAATTTCATGAATACATAGATTTTCGGAGCAAATGTTGGTTGGTTGGTTGGTTTGGGGAAGACCACACAGCGTGGTCATCGGTCTCATCGGATTAGGGAAGGATGGGGAAGGAAGTTGGCCGTGCCCTTTCAGAGAAACCATCCCGGCATTTGCCTGGAGTGATGTAGGGAAATCACGGAAAACCTAAATCAGGATGGCCGGACGCGGGATTGAACCGTCGTCCTTCCGAATGCGAGTCCAATGTCTAACCACTGCGCCACCTCGCTCGGTGAACAAATGTAGGGAAGCATGTGTGGAGATGGGATAGTTAACCCAGTTTAGGAAGAGAAAGAGAGGAAAGATATCCTGATCTGAAAAGAAATAAATTACCTAGTCCTGACGGCATCGTCAGTGAGGGGAAGCAAATGTATCTTGACAGAAAAAGGCGCAAACAAGGAGCCTCTTTCTCTAATGTTCTACAACCAAAATGTCTTCTCGATATCTCAGGGAAAATTCGGGAGAAGCTACTATGCGGTACAGGAGAAACGAACTCTTCCTGGAACGAATTCTCGCCAATATGGATTCGGAAGCGGAAAGTTAACAGAAGACGCTGTAAATGAGGCGATAAAACTTGCGATAATCGCTCCGCATAACTATGCAGTAGCCATGACCGTGGATGTCGCAGGGTCTGTCAATCTATGATGGTGGTCAGCATCATTCGACCGACTCAGGTACTTGGATGTACACTGTTGATTTGTTATGTGGTGTTTCCATCGTAACCCCTTATTATGAGTAATACCTACAATATACACACCAGCAGCTGCTAGTATAGGACACAGGTCTTTATTCCAAACTATCTGTAGAAATTCTTGTGAAATCACAGAAATCTCACTACCTGAGTCTACTTAAATGTCTACCTTCTCTCAGTATAGTTCCCCAACTATCAGTTTTGTGTGGTTTTCAACACGTTCCTCATTTTTGTCTAACAACCATTCCCATGTAGGTATTTTATGGGTAATTGTTCTCATGTGTTCTACATGTGGGCCTATTACTAGCACTGTATTGCCATGTCCTGGATCCTGGCTCCTCTCCCAGGATGTTCTGTATTTTCCATTATGATAACCGGAAAGATTCCATTTTTATTCTGTTATTAGCTATGGGCATATTCATGTGTATTGCTTGATTAGTACTGTCATTGTCTACTCTTGATACCACCAATTGTGACTATGAATTACTTCTTTTTCTTCTGTGTAAATTATTTTTGGTCACCAGTGTTCCTTAGTTGACCTAAATTAGTTTCCCATTTTCTTACAAAATTGTTAGGATAATGTTAATTGTCTGAATTTGCAGTTCCCCAATTATGTACTTGAACATCTCCATTACATTTTGTACTTAAAGTGTCTAATCCTTCGCACAGGTCATTAAATCGCTAACAATTATCCATCCTCCGTATGAAGTACTCTAGTTTTCTGAAACTATTTTAAGAACTACTGTGGAAGCAGGAAGCAACATTGTAGTGCCAAAGAGAGATCTTTAAAAAATAAATTTCGAAAGGCTGCCCACAGGGATCCATTAGTGGCCCCGTGTACTTGGAGTTGGTACTCGATCCGGAATTAAAAAAGCTGTAGAATAAGAAAGACATCGTAAGAAAAGTAGCGTATGCTGACGACCTGGCGATCGCTGTGAAGGGAAGCTCAGAGACAGGTGTAACATAGTTCCACATTGGTGGTGCCAAGGAGTCAAACAGTCTGTTGCACCTGAAAATACGACGTAGATATTGTTAAAACGGAACATTTTAAAAGACACGACCATGAAATTAATCACCAGTCATCAGCTACGTTAATAGAAAGTCAGTTTCCAGCTACTCAGGCATCTTCGTGGACGAGCGACAAAACTACAGGGTACATTGGTAGAAATGAGCTAGACAGACAGGAACATGACGGAAAAAATTACAAGTCTAGCCAACTACAATTTTAAACTACCAATGAAAACGATAACAACGTACCACAACTCTGCAATCATAGTATACTGTGTGTACGGACTTCTGATTATAACGTAATGAATTGCTGTTAACAGGGTGGGAAGTGAAGTGTTTCTTCGGTTGACGGGAGCTTTTCGCACCGTGTCAGGTGACACACAGTGGACACTTGCAAAAATTGAAGGGCACGATCAAGTTCAAACGTACAGGAATAATGATGGACGTCATCATTCCGTTGTACTGTAATGTCCGCGCACATGTTGCCAAGATTGTTTCGACTACGCTCGAGAAATTCCTCTGGGCAGCCCTTACACTGCCTTTATAGAGTTCCGATCTCTCTCTATGCAATTTCGACATTTTCGGAGACCTGAAGAAAAATTCGCGTCCGTCGATTTTCTTCGGACGAATAGGTGAGCGCCTAGGTACATTCGCGCTTCGTAGAAACCACAGCTTAGATATGTTGGTTTCTTTAATAGGCATATTTAACTGACCCTTTATGTAAACGTGTTCTTGTACGAAGTGCAAGCAGCAACCGTGCAACGACACCAGGTTTTCCGTAACCACTACTGACGACTGCTACCGGCTAGCAATGCGATGCCTCAGAAACTCGTCCCCTGCGACAGCGCTTCCCTCAACCCTCCTACTCCCATAACGACGCCTGGGAGTCTCCCACCCCCTTCGCGGCCCACCCACCCTAACGTGACCCCGACCCGCCACGGTTAACTTTTAATGGCGTAAATTTCCTAAAGTTATGGCAGCTCCTTGACACTTAGACGTACCTCCCACCACAGCCAGCCCAACGTCTTGCGTAGCCTCTCAGCCCACCCCCTGCACGCTAATAGCGAAACCTCGAGTAGGCAGCCTTCATCGCCAGGCAATCCCGCAGGCTCCACCGGGCACGATGATAACCCTAGTCTCGTAAGCAGCGGCATATGATCCGCCCCACCTGCCAGCTTTCAAATACCTACACATAAAGTGTGCCTCTGCACGTTGCTATGGTTTCGCGACCTTTTTACCTTGAATAAATAACCTCATGTTCAATCAGGTAAGTAACAATTGTCTATTTCGACAACTTCTAATACAATGTATAGCACTTATCAAATGTCAGCTCTCCATTAATCTACCAGTAACAAATCAAGGAAGCAGGTGATGACGTAACCATTTTCTATTTCGACATTTCTCCATACCATACGAGTCATGCTGACAAGTAGCTTTATTGCAATTGATTTGTGCAAACCTACAGGGTGTTACAAAAAGGTACGGTCAAACTTTCAGGAAACATTCCTCTCACACAAATAAGGAAAAGCTGTTATGTGGACATGTGTCCGGAAACGCTTAATTTCCATGTTAGAGCACATTTTAGTTTCGTCAGTATGTACTGTACTTCCTCGATTCACCGCCATGATTTCATACGGGATACTCTACCTGTGTGGCCGGCCGGTGTGGCCGTGCGGTTCTAGGCGCTTCAGTCGGGAACCGCGTGACCGCTACGGTCGCAGGTTCGAATCCTGTCTCGGGCATGGATGTGTGTGATGTCCTTAGGTTGGTTAGGTTTAAGTAGTTCTAAGTTCTAGGGGACTGATGACCACAGATGTTAAGTCCCATAGTGCTCAGAGCCATTTGAAAAACTCTACCTGTGCTGCTAGAACATGTGCCTTTACAAGTACGACACAGCATGTGGTTCATGCACGATGGAGCTCCTGCACATTTCAGTTGAAGTGTTCGTACGCTTCTCAACAACAGATTTGTTGACCGATGGATTGGTAGAGGCGGACCAATTCCATGACCACCACGCTCTCCTAACCTCAACCCTCTTGACTTTCATTTATGGGGGCATTTGAAAGCTCTTCTCTATGCAACCCCGGCACCAAATGTAGAGACTCTTCGTGCTCGTATTGTAGACGGCTGTGATACAATACGCCATTCTCCAGGGCTGCATCAGCGCATCAGGAATTCCACGCGACGGAGGGTGAATGCATGTATCCTCGCTAACGGAGGACATTTTGAACATTTCCTGTAACAAAGTGTTTGAAGTCACGCTGGTACGTTCTGTTGCTGTGTGTTTCCATTCCATGATTAATGTGATTTGAAGAGAAGTAATTAAATGAGCTCTAACATGGAAAGTAAGCGTTTCCGGACACATGTCCACATAACATATTTTCTTTCTTTGTGTGTGAGGATGTAGGTAGGCTATTAAGGTTTTTATATTGGTAACGACATGTAGCGCTCTATATGAAAATCACTGACTGTGCTGTGTGCAGTGCAGCCTGAGGCTGGTCGGAATATTGTGTGTCAGTTTAGTTTCAAGGAATGTTTCCTGAAAGTTTGGCCGTACCTTTTTGTAACACACTGTATAAAGAAAATCATGAAATTCTGATCTTTGTGAAACCTGAATTTCTCTCGTCATATAAGATGCTGAAACACCTAACGCTAATGCAGCCGGGATACATCTTCGACAACCGCCGGAATTTCGACAGGTACACACCTCGTCATTTTCAAGCCACGAGTGCGTCGATAGACCCCTGGGAAAAGAAATATAAATCCTCAGTATACGGGCTACATGCCGAAAGACAAAATACATACACACAAACCGTAAACACCAGCGCCAACACACAATCGCAGAAAACCAACGTGGGAAGTTGTTGATAGTGAATATTATTTACCAACAGATGAGTTACTTGTAAGTAACTCCGTCCCTTTGTTGTCTGACCATAGAGGCAGTAGGTTTCCAAGCAGAATATAATCAAAAAGCTTCCGGACGGTGTGGCCGAGCTGTTCTAGACGTGTCAGTCTGTAATCCTGCATCGGGCATGGCTGCGTGATGTCCTTAGTTAGGTTTAAGTAGTTCTTAGTTCTAGGGACTGATGACCTCAGATGTTAAGACCCATAGTGCTCAGAGCCATTTGAACCATTTGAACCAAGCAAAAAGCTCCATTCATGTTTAGACGGTCTCTCGCTAATTTCATCTTAACTACTTCCTTAATAAAACCAACAGATTAGCTGGAAGTGCATGCCAGAATTTCTGTGTTGTTATATTCCATAGGATGACGTTTGCTAAGAAAATCTCTTGGAATACTTCATTTAGTCGTCTCTTGTAGGCGTCTGTAACGTTTATGCTCAATACGTCGGTCCTCCTCGATTCTGACGGTTTGACCAACGAGTGAGATGCCACAACCGCTAAAGATATGGCAGACCCGGCCATCCACAAATCAAGATCACCCATCACAGACACACAAAGGGCCCCACTTTTATACTGTGCGGTAGACGTCCACCTCTTACAAACCAAGATCATCGAACATAGAAACTCAGAGGGCCCCAATCCTGTACAGTGGTCCGAAAGTTGTGGTGTTTTTTTTTTTAAATTATATTTTGATTAGATTATTATTCTCTTGTGAAGATTCAGAAATCTGTTGTGTACGACGTTTGCCGACATGCAGTCGGTCCCTGGTAGGTGCATGAAAACTATTAAAACACAGTTATTTCTGTTACTATTAAGAGGAGATGGATAGCATAGAAATACTCTAAGTAATAAGCAGGGACTACCGCATTTGAGAGCACAATAACTTATTTAATTACCTTAGTCAGTATTGGTAACAACAGGTTCCGTACAATTTCAGTTTTCTATCTTTCTGGCTGTTTTCTTAAATAAAGTTCTTTAACATGTTCGATGTTTCATCTTAGATGCGCACATAAATTCTTACATAGCACTGAACAATAGTAATATTTTATGAAGTGTTGGCAGAAGATCCAACACCGTGTTGCTAGAGGAGGCCGAAATGCACGCTTTTAAGCTCACGAAGACTGGCGTGAGGTCTGGAACAGTTAAGGGAATTTATAGTAGCAAATAAAGTACGTAGTTGATGTAATACTTAACTTTAATCCACAATTGGAGAACATCGCTCTTGGTTAGACATTATTACAATCTGGATATAAACTGGTAATGGCGCCTTGCTAGGTCGTAGCAAATGACGTAGCTGAAGGCTATGCTAACTATCGTCTCGGCAAATGAGAGCGTATTTGTCAGTGAACCTTTCCTAGCTAAGTCGGCTGTACAACTGGGCGAGTGCTAGGAAGTCTCTCTAGACCTGCCGTGTGGCGGCGCTCGGTGTGCAATCACTGACAGTGGCGACACGCGGGTCCGACGTATACTACCGGACCGCGGCCGATTTAAAGGCTACCACCTAGCAAGTGTGGTGTCTGGCGGTGACACCACATTTTATAATAACTAATTAGTGATTGCGGACCACGCCATATACACGTCCGCCGTCTTTAAAAAATATCACGACTGTGTTAACAGAAGAGGATTACAATTCTTCAGCTGTCCAAAAATAAGAAACACAAAATATCTCTATCGATACAATTTATGAACGATTCGTACTCCGTGCCGTGGCCCGTAATATATTCTTTGAAATATCAGGTGGTCGCTGCTCAGCGACGATCTAAGGAATTTTTACAGAGATGGGTTTTATGAACCTGCATGGTTAGATTATCGAATGTAAGTTTATTTAAGCTATCCAAACACATACTAATATTACAAAGTACATTTCACGTGATTTTTCCGCGGAATACCACCAGTGCTGCTGGAAATGGTGCCCACGTAAGACCAAAAGGCTGTACGCTTTGCTGCCATCTCGTTACTTTCATCACACAGACAATTCATAATAGGTCGATGGTGCTACGTGCGTCTCTTCTGTTTCCAGCTGTAATCATTCTGGTGGAAGGTGGCTTTCAGGTGGTATAGCTCAGCTGATAAACATGCAGGGCCTGAGATGACGTTCGCCCCATGAACCAAGATCTGATTTACCCTATCACGCTGATCGAGATGGCGACAGCTAGCAGCATGCAGACAGAGATCAGTGTGAGCTGACTTCGTATAAACGGCCTGTCGCAGAGTACTGTCAACCATAGTCCCCACCAACACACCTATGGTGAAACGAATATTCAAGTCGAATGAATGCAGATGTTTACATTCTTACTCCGATGAGGCTAAACAAGGAAAGTATCGTCTACATATCTGAAGAACCACACAGGCCACATTTTCGCCGACATGAGGGCACGTTCCTTGAAATTTTCCGTAAGCAGAATGGTAGTGAAAAGTGACAAACAGCTACCCAGCTCAACTCCGTCTGTATGAACATAGAACTGCTCTTTAAACATGTTATCATTGTAAATTTTTATTTGTCATTAAGTTGTACTGCACAGTGACGGTCATCATAATAACACTTGCCGGCCGCGGTGGTCTCGCGGTTCTAGGCGCGCAGTCCGGAACCGCGCGACTGCTACGGTCGCAGGTTCGAATCCTGCCTCGGGCATGGATGTGTGTGATGTCCTTAGGTTAGTTAGGTTTAAGTAGTTCTAAGTTCTAGGGGACTGATGACCACAGCTGTTAAGTCCCATAGTGCTCAGAGCCAATAACACTTGTCAATAACTCATTTTACTTGCTGTTGTATATTAAAGTACCTAGATTGCTGATTTTATGTTACGCGATGTAGTATTTTTACCCCGAGAAGTGTTTCGTACGCATCACACACTTTTCCAAATGAAACAGTCGCATCTCATTATGCGTCGTAACAAACGTTGCATAAATCCTTTTTTTTTTTTAAATATTTCCTTGTTACTTAAAAATGTGTGTAATATTTTTACACTAACTTTACTTTTCAAATTTTTCTAAATTTGTGGTACGGTCTTATGAGACCAACCGGCTGAGGTCATCCGTCCCTAAGCTTACACACTACTTAATCTAACGTAAACTAACTTACACTAAGGAAAACACACATACCCATGCCAGAGGGAGATCTCGAACCTCCGACGGGGGAGAACTGCGCGAACCGTGACAATGTGCCTAAGACCGCTCGGGTACCCCGCGCAGCTTTACTTTTGAGCTTTACTTTTGATTTTGTGCTGTTAGAGAATATTTCAGGCTTAGCAGTGTTTTATGTGCGTCACATCCCTTTCCAAACGAAATAGTGGTATTCCATGCTGTTGTCTTAAATGTTCCTGATTCCCCCCTTCCAATTCTTTAATTTTTTTTCCTGGCTACTAACTGTAACGCGATACCTTGTGACAGCACTATGTATAGTTCTTTCAGTTTTTTAATTAATGTAACATAAATTAATTCATTTCAATATTTTATAGATCTAGATAAGAACTGCATCATGATGACCACCCTAGAATGTCATGTGTCCTATGGTTGCTACCTTTCCATATATAAGGGGTAGTCAAATGAAAAAGAGACTTTTGGGAAAAAAATAAGTGAGCTGTTTGTTATTGAAAAAGTAATCGCCCACTGTGAGACAAGACGATCAACGTCCTCATGTAAAAATGTTTGCGATTGCCTACGGAAACATGATTGCGCCCAGGCATATTCCTCTGGCTCTGAAAAAAGTGACGCCCACGAGCGTCTTTCTTCAAAGCTCGAAAAATATGGAAATCGTTTTTGCAGAGAACTGGTCTGAATGGAGGATGTGTGAGGGCTTCCCACTGCAACTTCTGCAACGTACTCGAAAGAACCGTGGGAGCAAGTGGGTTTGACCTGGATAGAATCATTGCTCCGTAGGCATTGCAAATATTTTTCCATGAAGGTGTGCACTCCATCAATAATGGTGGTATCCAACTGATTTGTCATAATAAACGCATTTGCTCCCTTCTTCCTATATTTTATAATGCTACGATTCGTCGTACACTGTCACTCACTATGAACTTTGCGATTTGTAAAAACGTTGTTCGTATAACTTTGAATATTATGTTTTACGTTTGTTTATACAGACGTGTGTGTTTTCATGGCATATCGTTGGTTAAAAATGTACTACACTTGATAAAATTTTAGTGGCAATACAATGACGAGTTACATATTGCAATGTGATTTTCGTCCGCAGTATGTTATATAATTGACGTACCATATATATAAATTGATTTTTAAAATTACATACAATTGCATTAAACGAGTTACAATTCCTTAGTTATGTTCTTTGGTTATCGGTAGTGATATTTATCAGTTACTCTGCCTAGTGACAACGGTGTTGCTTTGTTACATGCCCTAGAGCATGAGATGTTTTGCGCACTGTCGCTATGAAGAAATTTTTATGAATGGATAAGACACTGTGTATCGAAGTAAAGTATGTAACTCAGTAGCACTACGTTATTATAATAACCTTTTCCCTATTCTGTCTTATGCTACAGTTTTGTACCACAGATCTGATGATTGTGATGCCAAACAAATGACGATAAATCAAGAATAATGAAAATATATCTTTTAGTGACCAAGAAAATGTTAATCATTAGGTCCTTGAAGAGAAAGTTAGTGAAAGTCAGCCCATTTCGAAACAGGTTCGTCAGTTCAACGACAAACCTAACCTCTACTGACTGTAAAAAATTAGACAGAGGAACACCAAGAGAGACCACATCAAAATTTACTAAAATATCTGATCGAAGTAAGAAATCCGCAGAGTTAGAAAGGTGATAAACACACCTACCTACTCGTGGTCTCAACAGAGTAACAATTTCTTTTGCAGCTCCCTACGTCCGGGCACCGATGTTATAATAGGGTTAAAATGAATCTCTCTCTTGTGGATCTTTAGAAGATCATGTAATCTTAGGGGGGACAGCACAATAAGTGTTAAGATTTTTTTGTAGTTTGTTCCATAAAGGAAGTTTTCTTCAGGAGGTTGTTGGTTTTCGTTTCAATCCTATGATCAACCAAAGAAAGAAGCGTGCATGAAAATATTGGCTTCCCGAACTACACTGAATGCCGGATTAAGTAACAGGGAAGGTCACCAACAAACTAAATAGAACTTAGATATTTTATAGAAAAAAATTAGGTTTCCCTTGTCAGTGAAATAAGACACTAAATGCGAAGATTTCAATTTAGTCTTACAAAATTAGAAAAAAAAAAATTGGAGAAAATTAATTACTTCCGAAATCTTAAAGTTCAGATTATTTCCAATACCAGCAGTTGAGTAGTGACTGCAGGAGCGATTTGCAACAAATCCAAGACAATTTTTTTTAATTGCTGTAGAAAATATTAAGAAAGCAATTAAAGTAAGTATCCCTATAATTTGCAATGTATCCAACAGAAATTTAATTTAATTTTCGTGGAAAATATTGATAATACAATTATGCATCTAAAATTAGGAAGGGAAACAAAGGCATCTATATAAAAGTCAAATGCATTTAACAAACCCCAATAGGTTTCTAAGAAAATACCAATTTTGTAAAGGGCTATGTATAGATTGAATGGCACGAATATAATGTATGCAAAACTTAAAAGGAAATGGGAAACATCGCTTTGATCTAATTAAACGCTCTTGCACATTCAGGACTCTTCCGATAAAGGATGTGTGAATAATGAACAAAAAAACGGTATATTTTCCATCATTAATAAAGAAAGAAAGCATTTTTTTGTGGAGTAACTCTATGAATTCGGGAGAGGAAAATCATATGCAGACAGCTGTTTCGGGGTTACTATGCCGACTAACGAGGTGTGAGAAATAATTTAGTAACGTATCATTTAAAAATCGACTGTCGAAAACCTTTAGACCAGATTAAAATAGTCCACTTTTGGGATACATAGACAGTATGAGAAGTAGTAGGTTAATAAGTTGGTTGGAACAGGTCTGTGAACTGTCCTCACATTCTCTCTTTTCCACTTGAAAGAATACGGTCCAATACATTGTGTACCCCCCCCCCCCCCACCCACACACACCCCCACCCCCTCCCACCCACACACACACAAAATAATGGTTCAAATGGCTCTGAGCACTATGGAACTTAACTTCTGAGGTCATCAGTCCCCTAGAACTTAGAACTATTTAAACGTAACTAACCTAAGAACATCACACACATCCATGTCCGAGGCAGGATTCGAACCTGCGAGCGTAGCGGTCGATCGGTTCCAGAATGTAGCGCCTAGAACCTCTCGGCCACTCTGAACGGCCCACACACACACACACACACACATTAACCATGGACCTTGCCGTTGGTGGGGAGGCTTGCGTGCCTCAGCGATACAGATAGCCATACCGTAGGTGCAGCCACAACGGAGGGGTATCTGTTGAGAGGGCAGACAAACGTATGGTTCCTGAAGAGGGGCAGCACCCTTTTCAGTAGTTTCTTGGGCTACAGCCTGGATGATTGACTGATCTGGCCTTGTAACGCCAACCAAAACGGCCTTGCTGTGCTGGTATTGCGAACGGCTGAAAGCAAGGGGAAACTACAGCCGTAATTTTTCCCGAGGGCATGCAGCTTTACTGGTTAAATGATGATGGCGTCCTTTGGGTAAAATATTCCGGAGGTAAAATAGTCCCCAATTCGGATCTCCGGGAGGGGACTACTCAGCAGGACGTTATCATCAGGAGAAAGAAAACTGGCGTTCTACGGGTCGGAGCGTGGAATGTCAGATCCCTTAATCGGGCAGGTAGGTAAGAAACTTTAAAAAGGGAAATGGATAGGTTAATGTTAAATGTAGTGGGAAATAGTGTAGTTCGGTTGCACGAGGACCAAGACTTATGGTCAGGTGAATACAGGGTTATGAATACATAATCAAATAGGGGTAATGGAGGAGTAGGTTTAATAATGAAGAAAATAATAGGAATGTGGGTAAGCTAGTACAAACAGCATAGTGAACGCATTATTGTGGCCAAGATAAATACGAAGCCCACGCCTACCACAGCAGTACAAGTTTACACGCCAACTAACTCTGCAGATGACGAAGAGATTGATGAAATGTATGTTGAGATAAAAGAAATTATTCGGATAGTGAAGGGAGACGAAAGTATAATAGTCATATGTGACTGGAATTGGATAGTAGGAAAAGGAAGAGAAGGAAACGTAGTAGGTGAATATGAAATGTGGGTAAGGAATGAAAAACGAAGCCGCCTGGTAGAATTTTGCACAGAGCATAACTTAATCATAGCTAACATTTTGTTCAAGAATCATGAGAGAAAGTTGTATACATGGAAGAAGCCTGGAGATACTGGAAGGTTTCAGATAGACTATATAATGTTAAGACAGAGATTTAGGAAACAGGTTTTAAATTGTAGGTCATTTCCAGGGATAGATGTGGACTCTGACCACAATCTATTGGTTATTAACTGTAGGGTAAAACTGAAGAAACTGCAAAAAATTGGGAATTTAAGGAGATGGGACCTGGATAAACTGACAGAACCAGAGGTCGTAGAGAGTTTCAAGAAGAGTAATAGCGAACGATTGACAAGAATGGGGGAAAGTAGTACAGTAGAAGAATGGGTACCTATGAGAGATGAAACGGTCAAGGCAGCAGAGGATCAAGTAGGTATAAAGACGAGGGCTCATAGAAATCCTTAGGTAACATAAGACCTATTGTATTTAACTGATGAAAGGAGAAAATACAAAAACCCAGTAAATACAGGAAAAAAGGAATACAAACGTCTCAAAAATGAGATCGACTGGAGGAGCAAAACGGCTCAGCAGGGATGGCTAGAGGACAAATGTAAGGATGTAGAGGCGTATATCGCTAAGAGTAAGATAGATTCTGCCCACAGGAAAATTAAAGAGACCTTTGGAGTAAAGAGGACCACTTGCATGGGTATCAAGAGCTCAGACCCAGTTCTAAGCAAAGAAGGGAAAGCAGAAAGGTGGAAGGAGTATATAGAGGGTCTATACAAGGGCGATGTTCTTGAGGACAATATTATGGAAATGGAAGAGGATGTAGATGAAGATGAAATGGGAGATATGATACTGCGTGAAGAGTTTGACAGAGCACTGAAAGAGCTAAGCAGAAACAAAGTCCCGGGAGCAGACAACATTCCATAAGAACTACGGATAACCTTGGGATATCCAGCCCTGACAAAACTCTACCATCTAGTGAGCAAGATGAGATAGGAGAAATAACCTCAGACTTCAAGAAGAATATAATAAATTAAAACCCAAAGGATGCAGGTGTTGACAGATGTGAAAACTACCGAACTATCAGTGTGATAAGCTACGGCTGCAAAACAATAACGCGAATTCTTTACAGACGAAGGTTGGGTTTGGTTGTTTGGGGGAAGAGACCAAACTGCGAGGTCATCGGTCTCATTGGATTAGGTAAGGACGGGGAAGGAAGCCGGCCGTGCCCTTTCAAAGGAACCGTCCCGGAAAATCACGGAAAACCTAAATCAGCATCGCTGGACGCGGGATTGAACCGTCGTACTCTCGCATGCGAGTCCAGTGTGCTAACCACCGCGCCACCACGCTCGGTTACAGATGAAGAGAAAAACTGGTTGATGCCGACCTCGGGGAAGATCAGTTTGGATTCGTAGAAATGTTGGAACACGTGATGCAATACTGACCCTTCGACTTGCCTTAGAAATTAGATTAAGGAAAGGAAACCTACGTTTCTAGCATTTGTAGACTTAGAGAAAACTTTTGACAGTGTTGACTGGAATACTCTCTTTCCAATTCTGAAGGTTGCAGGGGTAAAATACAGGGAGAGAAATGCTATTTACACTTTGTACAGAAACCAGATGCCAGTTATAAGAGCGAGGGGCATGAAGGGGAAGCTGTGGTTGGGAATGAGTGAGACAGGGTTGTAGCCTATCCCCGATGTTATTCAATCTGTGTTTTAAGCAAGCAGTAAAGGAAACGAGAGTAGGAGTTAAAATTCATGGAGAAGAAATAAAAACGTTGAGGTTCGCCGATCACTTTTTAATTCTGTCAGAGGCAGCAAAGGACCTGGAAGAGCAGCTGAATGGAATGGACAGTGTCTTGAAAGGAGGATATGAGATAGACATCAACAAAAGCAAAACGAGGATAATGGAATGAAGATGCAATAAATCGGGTGATGCTGAGGGAATTAGATCAGAAAATGAGAGACGCTTAGAGTAGTAAATGAGTTTTGCTGTTTGAGGAGTAAAATAACTGATGATGGTCGAAGTAGAAAGGATATAAAATGTAGACTGGCAATGGCAAGGAAAGAATTTCTGAAGAAGAGAAATTTGTTAACATCGAGTATAGATTTAAGTGTCAGAAAGTCTTTTCTGAAAGTATTTGTATGGAGTGTAGCCATTTATTGAAGTGAAACGTGGACGATAAATAGTGCAGACAAGAAGAGAACTGAAGCTTTCGAAATGTGGTGCTACAGAAGAATGTTGAAGATTACATGAGTAGATCGCATAACTAATGAGGAGGTATTGAATAGAATTGGGGAGAGGGGAAATTTGTTGCACAACTAGACTCGAAGAAGGGATCACTTGGTAGGACATATTCTGAGGCATCAAGGGATCACCAATTTAGTACTGGAGGGCAGCGTGGAGGGTAAAAATCGTAAAGGGAGACCAAGAGATGAATACACGGAACAGATTCAGAAGGATGTAGGTTGCAGTAGGTATTCGGAGATGAAGAAGCTTGCACAGGATAGAGAAGCATGGAGAGCTGCATGAAACCAGTCTCTGGACTGAAGACCACATAACAACACATTGTTTATAGAAATATCAAGAAATAATAAAATACTTACTAAGATCTGTATTTAGCCTACTTCATTTGCAAACTAATATTTGTAGCTATTTCTCATAGTACGTTTTTAAGCTGGTTAGTAGCTCCAAGTGTGTGTGGCACAACCAAGTCATTTATCTTTATTTTCTTCTGGGTGGCAGGTCAAAAACTGGAGTGCTGACTTCTGGATGAAAAGCAGGAAGTCTACACTGACAGGGTAGCCCACTTTGCAGTCCAGTTATGGCAGAAAAAAACAACTTAATTAGAAAAGAAGTGCTTTACAAATCACTTATTCAACCATTTCTTCGCTAGAGCTATTCAACCTGGGAGCATAACCAGGTAGGATTAATAGAGGTGCTGGAGAAAATTCAGTAAGGATCTGAATTAATAAGAGCGAGAGTGGAACAGTACCATCATCAGACTCCAACTGCAGACGTTACAAGAGTGTTTTCGTGTATCCCCCTGAATCTACCTTTAAAATTTCGACAGCGGGTGTTCCAAGAATACATCTACATCTTCATCTACATTTATACTCCGCAAGCCACCAAACGGTGTGTGGCGGAGGGCACTTTACGTGCCACTGTCATTACCTCCCTTTCCTGTTCCAGTCGCGTATGGTTCGCGGGAAGAACGTCTGAAAGCCTCCTTGCGCGCTCTAATCTCTCTAATTTTACATTCGTGATCTCCTCGGGAGGTACAAGTGGGGGGAAGCAATATATTCGATACCTCATCCAGAAACGCACCCTCTCGAGACCTGGCGAGCAAGCTACACCGCGATGCAGAGCGCCTCTCTTGCAGAGTCTGCCACTTGAGTTCGCTAAACATCTCCGTAACGCTATCACGTTTACCAAATAACCCTGTGACGAAACGCGCCGCTCTTCTTTGGATCTTCTCTATCCCCTCCGTCAACCCAATCTGGTACGGATCCCACACTGATGAGCAATACTCAAGTATAGGTCGAACGAGTGTTTTGTAAACCACCTCCTTTGTTGATGGACTACATTTTCTAAGGACTCTCCCAATGAATCTCAACCTGGTACCCGCCTTACCAACAATTAATTTTATATGATCATTCCACTTCAAATCGTTCCGCACGCATACTCCCAGATATTTTACAGAAGTAACTGCTACCAGTGTTTGTTCCGCTATCATATAATCATACAATAAAGGATCCTTCTTTCTATGTATTCGCAATACATTACATTTGTCTATGTTAAGGGTCAGTAGCCACTCCCTGCACCAAATGCCTATCCGCTGCAGATCTTCCTGCATTTCGCTACAATTTTCTAATGCTGCAACTTATCTGTATACTACAGCATCACCAGCGAGGCAACACATTATTTTCTACCACATACATCTCACTAAAAGGCGAAGAAGGGAAAATTAGAGAAACTCGTTCTAATACAGAGATATACTGCTGGTAGTTGTTAATTCTACATACAATTAGTGACTGAAACAGAAAGGAGCGTAAAGCCCAGAGGTACCAGTAGTACTCTGGACTACACACCGAAAGGTGAATTGTGAAGTAAAGTTGTAGATACAGATGAGAACCACTAAAATCTGATGTCTCACATAATTCAACCCTGTTAAGCAGATTATGCGACTGCCCTATAAGAACCATACACAAAAAAAGGTCCATTTACTACAAAGTTAACAAACACAAGGTGTCTTCGTTGCAAAACAGTTTCATGTATCTGTTTCACTGTGGGGAGCAGTGCAGCATTCAGTAACAGTTCCTTGGCCTGCCGTAATACTTTCTAATTTACGTTTTGAATTTTCCTCTCAGTACTAAAATCTTAGATAACACTCTACATTCCTAGCTCAAAAAATAAGTAAAAATAAGTTTTCTTGTTGATAGTAGTTTAGGCACTGTGTAAATGTTTTCTTATTCGTTACGACATGTTTACTTATCAGAGGCTTCAAAATGTTTAGTGTGCCATGGAGCCATGACAATCCAGTGAAGTACGTGAATAATGAAAATTGAAACCAATAACTGTATTGCAATTCACACATCGTTTATTCGAAAACTGCTTAGATTCGACGCGAAAAGCGTCATGTTCAGGCCCCAAGCTATCAACGTACGGAACACAATGACAAAGAGCAACGCAGTCTTAAAATGGAAACAGTACAACTTGTTAAGCATGTTACGTATGCATGTGCAACCAACAAAGTCGATTGGAAGACTGCGTTGGTCTTTGTCATTGTGGTTCGTACGTTGATGGAAGATTACTCTTGGCACCTGGAGATGCAGGTGGCATGTATATAATAATCGACGTTTGAATTATAAAACAGCTGTTGGTGTCAATTTTCAGTATGTAAGTACTTCATGTCCAGCTGCTGTCCCACCGTGTCTGAAGGATTACCAGTTAGATAATCCAGTAAATTAGCAGTTAGCAACACATCCTGAGGAAGGCGTCGTGCAACTGTCGCCGAAACGTAGGAATTTTGTAGTTGACAATGTGGCCTCAAACTCAGAAGAATTTTAGTGACTGTGACGAAGGCCGCGGAAGCCTACTTTAACGTTTAACGAAATCATTATTATTTTCACCACCTACCACCAATAAGTTTTCCTGAAATGCGTGGAACCTCTACACGTTTATCTTTCACTTACCGAATTAATCATTTTCCAATAATCGTGTGAACATAGAAGCATTAATATACACCGCTTTCCGATCTTTCGTGTGGACACTCAGCTTACGTATTTAGTAACTGAGGTATCGACTAATCACAAGAAATCTTTTTCGTAATAAATGTAAGTATACGCCATCAATAACAAGGTCAACAAATAGGGGGGAAAAATTCGGTTTGGATAAGCGAGGAATAGCAAATCAGCTGAGAACACTCCAAAGCAACTATCACAGCATTCACTTTAAACCAATGCTCGTCAGACGTTTTTCCTTAAGAGCCAATCCTGGCACTGTAGGGCGACATCTCGGGCCGTGTAAGAAGGGAGGGGTTTGGGGAGGGTGTGCTAATGTGGCTACCCAAAGACTATTTCAATTTTCACTAAACCATGATTATTGATAGCAACTTGCCACTTACATATTTTGTACATCTTAAAGTATCACACCAAATATTTTTAAGTGAAAAAGAAAACGACATACTGGAACAACATGCGATTTTATAATGGCTTACATAGATACCAATTTCTGTATCGAAGCGGGGACTATGGCCCCTCCCAACGCAGCAGGATCCCATGTTTATTTCTCTGATTTCCCGAAACATTTTGTATGCCTTTTGATAATCTAGTACCTGAAAGAATACCAAAAGGGTGTACCAGACCGTTTTCAATCAGACTTTTGTACTAGGTCAAACATAACAGAACAGAGACGGTTTTAAATAATCCGACTTAATTCATAAGTTGTAATTGTCACAAAGGGATAGAACGGCGGATAACAGATTGTATATTGAAGGTTTTAGAAGTCAGTTGTGCCTGTTGTCCTGTTGTATTAGACGTGGTTGTTTATTTTTTTTTTTTCGAAAAACGTAGCTAACTCCATTGGAGTGAACACCTCGTCCGATTTTACCGACGAGTACTTTGGCTACTTACCCCGAAGGCATGCATGTCGGCATTAGCGATTCAGAGAAGAAATTAGCAGACTCAAGTAAATAACAAGGAACTACATTTGTAGGTCAAAAGACGTTGTTTTTAAATATTGATATTATTACGTCCGGTCTTGTCGTCAAATATTAGGTCTCTGTGCTCGTCGTCAAATATGGGGTGTCTAGAAAGCCTGATTACTCAGATCACTAGACAACACGGCAAATAAATCGAACTAAAGAGTTTTTTATTATAAAATGGAAAGAGACAATACTTAACTTGGCATTCACTCAGATGTGTCTCGAGCAAAGGGTGACACACGAAATTGGCAATTTTCTTCAGTATAAACAATCTCAAGCCTAAGCTACAGCCGACCGATGTGGCCGAGCGGTTCTAGATGCTTCAGTCTGGAACCGCGCGACCGCTACGGTCGCACATTCGAACCCTGCCTCGGGCATGGGTGTGTGTGATGTCCTTAGGTTAGTTAGGTTTAAGTAGTTCTAAGTTCTAGGGGACTGATGATCTCAGATGTTAAGTCCCATAGTGCTCAGAGCCATTTGAACCATTGAGCCAGTCTAAGCTGCATAGAAAGTACAAGCGAAGTAACGAGCGTTGATGCTTCTACCCAAGTCGCTAGTCTTGAAGCTACTATTCAACTGGGCGTCGCCAATCGGTCGCGGTGCTTATCTCGTTTCACATAGTGACCGCTGCTGTCGAGTTGTTGTCCAGGAGATGGATCGATCATTGTGCGATTGGCTGACGTCTTCCCACAGCCATCTCTTCTCTATCGTTCCGGATTGGCGTGCCAGCGCTTCACTTTAGGCCGTAACAGATATTTTAATAAATTATTACTCTAAGTGAGGTAAAAAAATAATATAAGTGTCTTACATTACATTAGATGACTCAAAAACAAAAAGGATTTTGAAACTTCCTGGCAGATTAAAACTGTGTGCCCGACCGAGACTCGAACTCTGGACCTTTGCTCTTAGAGCACTTGCCCGCGAAAGGCAAAGAGTTCGAGTCTCGGTCGAGCATACAGTTTTAATCTGCCAGGAAGTTTCATATCAGCGCACACTCCGCTGCAGAGTGAAAATCTCATTCTGAAAAAGGATTTTACCAAAAAGTAACGGAACACGCTTTCTCTGCCAGGCTCACCGATAACTAGTCTGACAGCAGCGCTGTTAAGAGCAAAATGTATGGAATGGCCACATTTTCCCCTTGTGGTCGCATTACCACCACCTTCCTCTAACTATCATGCTGTAATTACCCAATCTTCATAAATTAATATATTATATTAATTGTATGTTGTTGTATGTTAACCGGGGACCTAGAAACGACGGAGAGGCGTCGTCCCCGTCGCAGCAGCAGTGGTCCACAACCCCACGACGACTACCGCAGTCCACTTCACCCCATCGCCGCCCCACACCGAACCCAGGATTATTGTGCCGTTCGGCACCCGATGGACCCCCAGGGAACATCTCACACCAGATGAGTGTAACCCCTATGTTTGCGTGGTAGAGTAATGGTGGTGTACGCGAACGTGGAGAACTTGTTTGCGCAACAATCACCGACATAGTGTAGCTGAGGCGGAATAGGGGGAACGAGCCCACATTCGCCGAGGCAGATGGAAAACCGCCTAAAAACCATGCACAGACTGGCCGGCTCACCGGACCTCGACACAAGTCCGCAGGGCGGATTCGTGCCGGGGACCAGGCGCTCCCTCCCGCTCCGGAAAGCCGTGCGTTAGACCGCTCGGCAAAACGGGCGGGCTATATTATATTAATCAGTAACAGTAACTGCAATATGATTCACAATCACAAAAGCGTAATATACCCTTTGAATGTTAATTAGCTTTTATTCATTGCATTGTCAGGTAACTGCCTTAATTTTATTTCGTATTACTTGATACAGATATGTACCACATTTGAAGATGACAGGTTCTTTAATGCGTATTCACGAATCCATGTTATTTCCGTTAGACATTTATACTATAGCAACTGATAGGTGCTAGTTGAGCGTGCTCATCAGTTGCAGCATCGGAAGATAAACAATGAAATATTCCCATCTTACTTCCTTAAATGCCACAGTGGCATCGCTCAAACCACTCTGCCCCTGAGCTAAGCGGCAAAATTTACTCACCTCATGGCCGAATTCACCAGCGTCGACTGAAATGAAGCACAACTGTCTTTTTAAGTATTTTTGTCTGTCATTGTGCAACAAAAATGCACTCATAAGAAGTTCGTAAGGTTAGCTGCTGTCAGCTGCTAGGAGCATATTATTACAAAATGTTTCTGAGTACAGGTGGCTACACGAACACATGATCAGGGCCGCATGCGGCACGAGGGCCGCTGTTTGCCGATCACTGCCTTAACCCTTTCTCTGCAAATGGGACATAATGGGTTGAACCGTGCGTGGCGCGTGTTTCCGCCATCATGTATTTTACACCTTGTTTTTAACATACTTCCACCTCATTACGTTAATTTAAATTACCACTGTCACTGAGTTGCTGCTTTGCCTGACCGTGAGCGTCGTTAGCAGCGCATATCGATATATCATCTCTCGTAGTATCTTTGCTCGACTGCTATTATTTCGCGGTCGTCGTCTGTCGTAAGCCACTTCGGATAGCGAGTTCGGGTCGCGAGTTTAAGGTCTGCCAGTCAGTTGGAACGTGTCGGGAGCACAGTCCGGACCTGCCAGTCGGGGAGTTGCAATGCGGCACTAGTGCAGTCGGGCTGGAGCCGTGAGGTCTGCGCCGACATGACCGGCGGACCATTGCCGCCACGCATCACTTGAGCCGGGTCACCGTCTTGGTGGATCGTCGGTCGGACGTCCTACCGAAAGACGTGTTTTGGTTCGCCAATCGTTCATGAGTCGGCTGTGTGTGTGCGCGCGCATCGTCTCCCGATTTGTCTTCGTGCGTGCTTAGTTGCTGTTGTATCATTCAGATCTTCGCGCAAGTGTTTGTCAGCTTCTGTGTCTAGTTGGCGTTAGTTACTCTGACGACGATTTTAGATGTTGTCGGCATACTGAGAGGAGTTAGTCGGAACGTGCGAGGAGCAGAGTTCACGGCGGCAGTTCGGGTCGTGAGTTGGGCCCTGCCAGGGAGTTGCAACGCGTCTGCAGCGCAACCCAGATCAGCCAGTCGCCGGCTTGCAGCAGCAGTGAGCCGCGCGTGGACATCGCCCGCCCGACTGTTTCCGCCAAGCAGCACTTAAGCCGGGCCTGACCTTTGGTGGATTGTTGGTGTTGTGGATTGGCAGGAGACCAACCCACTAAATTTAGAGGAAGCCGAAAGGCACGCGTTTTAGCTCACGCAGGCTGGCGTGAGGTCTGGAACAGGACAAGGAAATTAGAACTTAGAAAAACGGACGCAGATGGTGGAATACTTAACTTTAATCCATTAATGTTGAACGTGGCTCTCGTCTGTACATTCTTTACAATATCAATAGCAACTGAACATGGCGCCTTGCTAGGTCGTAGCAAATGACGTAGCTGAAGGCTATGCTAACTATCGTCTCGGCAAATGAGAGCGTATTTTGTCGGTGAACCATTGCTAGCAAAGTCGGTTGTCCAACTGGGGCGAGTGCTAGGAAGTCTCTCTAGACCTGCCGTGTGGCGGCGCTCGGTCTGCAATCACTGATACTGGCGACACGCGGGTCCGACGTATACTAACGGACCGCGGCCAATTTAAAGGCTACCACCTAGCAAGTGTGGTGTCTGGCGGTGACACCACAGTTGGTCGGTCGGTTGGTCCGAGGACGTCTCCGTGCGCCGTAGTCGACTCGGCCGGTGGCGGTTTCTGCTCAGTGTCGAAGTCTGTCTGGAGCTGTCCGATCGGTACGAGCATCGTCACTCGCCGACCCAGGAGGTGAAGTTTAAATGGTTTTGAGCATTTCCGGCGTTGCTGTTATGGAGGTTTTCTTGTGAGCGACAACGAGTGAAGTGTTCGAGATAGCCGCCGTCAGGTGGAATCGATTAAATTAATTTATCCGTAGTTAAGTGCACCAGCGGAATTTTCTAACTTGTGCTCGTTAGTGTTCTGATTACCTACCCCGACCTCTGACGTAATTTTTAGGCGGTGTCTTTTCCTCACCGGTTGTTGCTGCCCAACATGGTGTGAAGTTTTGGGAGCTCAGTTCACATACGCGTTTGTTTGGGGATAGTGATACTTGTAACGTTTCGGGGCCTTTAATTCACGTGTACTCCGTCGTGGCAAGCAAGCGGTTGCTCGGTCGATCCGTGACTGTCCCTTGGTTCGGTTCGGATGAAACGAGTGTAGTTGGGCTCATCGCCTGTCTCTCCCAAGTGAAGGTAGCAGGCGATCCACAGGAGACTCCTGAGTGCCGTTCTCTTAATTATCCTTTTGGCAGTGTTAATGTTGTTGTAATGTAGCTGTATTTTATATTTTTAATTTGGTAAGATTAGTTTTGGGCCTTCAGCCCTGGAAACATGTTCTCAGAGTTTCCTTCAAGTCCAGACATTACCGCCTTCTGCTCTTGAAGGGTTATTGTAATTCCCTCTGAAAGATGTTACAAGTTATTGTGGGCCTTCCGCCGTTGGTGTTGTAAAAAGGAAATTTTTAAATTTAATGTACTGTCTTACCGGTTGTTGCAAAATATATTTCCTTCATTTTCAGAATTTAACCTTGCGGCCTTCAGCTACCTTATTGCGTTTGTTTATCTCCTTCTGTGTACCTTGTGGGCCATCAGCTCTGTTAGCATCTTACAACATTGTGGGCTTCTGCCTTCAGTAATCATCATGGTATGTTTGGAATTTTGAAGATGTAATCCGGCGGCCTTCAGCCGGTCGGCATGCTGGCCTCATATACCTCATATACGTATACGATTTATCTTATTCGTAAATTTAACTGTGTGTGATGGCTTTTCAAAATTGAACTTATTCTGAAGCATCTGTTTGGAGGCCTTCAGCAGCGAAGCAAATTTAATTATTTCAGAGGTGTATTTGTGAACTAAATAATAAATTACAATTGTGAAATGAATCCGACCACAACTCCCTGGGCCCTTCCCATAATCCTAATTACCTGTTAGCCCTGCGTGTTTTAGCGGGCGTTTCATGTGTCTCACGAAAGGAAGAAAGGAAGAATTGGTTTAACGTTTCGTCGACATCGAGGTCATTAGAAACGGAGCACAAGCTCGGACTGCGTCAAAGATGGCGAAGGAAATCGGCTGTGCGCTTTCTGTGTCTCACGACAGGTTATCAGAGAGTCAGTGGGAATTCGCTGCATTTTCTTGCTATGTACCACTCATACAGTAAAGCATGATAGAGGTTTGCACAGTTCTTATAATCACACATCGCACCTGCAGGTAGGCAACTCTATGAACAGATTTTTGAAAGCGGGATACTATTCCGTCTCCTTGGACAATTCATGTCAACGTATTGCACATACACTATGTGATCAAAAGTATCCGGACACCTGGCTGAAAATGACTTAAAAGTTCGTGGCGCCGTCCATCTGGCATTCAATATGGTGTAAGCCCACCCTTAGCCTTTAACACAGCTTCCATTCTCGCAGGCATGCGTTCAAGCAGGTGGTGCAAGGTTTCTTGGGAAATGGCAGCCCATTCATCACGAAGTGCTGCACTGAGGAGAGATATCGATGTCGGTAGGTGAGGCCTGGTAAGAAGTCGGCGTTCCAAAACGTCCCAAAGTTGTTCTGTAGGATTCAGGTCATGACTCAGTGCAGACCAGTCCATTATAGGGATGTTATTGTCATGTAATTACTCTGCCACAGGCCGTGCAATATAAACAGGTGTCGATCGTGTTGAAAGATGCAATCGCCATCCCCGAATTGGTCTTCAACAGTGGGAAGCAGGAAGGGGCTTAAAACATCAAGGTAGGCTTTTGCTGTGGTAGTGCCACCCAAAACATAAGGGGGGCAAGCCCCCTCCGTGAAAACACGACGACACCATAACACCACTGCTTCCGAATTTTATTGTTGGCCCTACACACTCCGGCAGATGACGTTCCCGGGGCATTCGTCATACCCACACCCTGACATCGGATCGCCACATTCTGTACCGTGATTCTTCACTCCACACAACGTTTTTCCACTGTTCAATCGCCCAATGTTTACGCTCCTTACAACAAGCGAGGGGTCGTTTGGCGTTTACCGGCGTGATGTGTGGCTTATGAGCAGCCACTCGACCAAGAAATCCAAGTTTTCTCACCTCCCGCCTAAGTGTCATAGAACTTGCAGTGGATGTTGATGCAGTTTGGAATCCCTGTGTGAGCTCTGGATCGATGTCTGCCTATTACACATTACGACCCTCTTCAACTGTCGGCGGCCTCTGTCAGTCAACAGACGAGGTCGGACTGAACGCTTTTGTGCTGTACGTGTCCCTTCACGTTTTCACTTTACTATCACAACGGAACCAATGGATCTAGGGGTGTTTAGGAGTGTAGAAATCTCGCGTACAGACGTATGACACAAGTGAGACCCAATCACTTGACCACGTTCGAAGTCCGTGAGTTCCGCGGAGCGCCCCATTCTGCTCTCTCACGATGTCTAATGACTACTGAGGTCACAGATATGGAGTACCTGGCATTAGGTGGCAGCACACTGTACCTAATATGAAAATCGTATGTTTTTGGAGGTTTCCTGATGATTTGGATCACATAGTGTACGTACTGGCGTTTTCGAAGTCGCAAACTCCGCCCACATTGAGCAACTGCAATTTCAGTCATAAACTTGGAGAAAAGCTGTATCCACCGATGCGTGTCTGTTTCCTGTGTGTCTTGTAGTTTGTGCACAGTAGTCTTCTGAAACCACCGAGATAACTATCACCAACCGTGTCTGCCGGCCCCTCCCTACGTTGAAAAACAGAGCGGTAAAAAATAGTCTTTCATATTGTTACTTCCGATCTTGACATTAGTTAAAATAACCGTACATTAATGTCTTTCATTGCGAAGAAAATGGATAGCGAAATGTTTATGTGATTTAGAGATACCTTGGTCAACGTACAGCCGTATGGAGATTCGAAACTCACTTATCCCAAATACTGTCCTACTGTGTCGCGTTCAAAAATGTTCAAATGTGTGTAAAATCTTACGGGACTTAACAGCTGAGGTCATCAGTCCCTAAGCTTACACACTATTTAACCTAAATTATCCTAAGGACAAACACACACACCCATGCCCGAGGGAGGACTCCAACCTCCGCCGGGACCAGCCGCACAGTCCATCACTGCAGCGCCCAGACCGCTCGGCTAATCCCGCGCGGCATTGTGTCGCGTCCCTGTTTGTGGAGCAGAGGCTTGTGTAAAGTAATTTTTATTGTATTTTGTCCCGAAAAAGTGAATCTGATCGTGCTTCTTTGAAGATGAATAGTAACCACTCATCTGCGAAATAAGCACTTTCTCGTAACACATCACCTGAAATATTTTTAAGTTCCCTAGGATGCCCTGCATGTTTCAGTGCGACTGCTTTACCTGCCGTACAGCGAGGACAACAACACAGTATTTAAGTAAACATTTGGCTGATTCACGTTAACAGAGACGTATATAGGTGTCTACGTTCTTGCGATGACTGATAAGAAATGTGTATTCGGAACGCAACAATCAAATCTTGAGCTTTACGCTAAAATATCATATGTCATTTAGGATGCAACCAGCAACAACCTCTCACCAGAGATTTTTTTAAGAATCGGACTTCCATGAACGTATAAAACACTTCAAACGTCTCATTACTTTACACAAGAGTAAATAAGTTAAAAATGGATAAATCAATTTCCTTTCATTATCTCGAGGGGTTGTAAGCTTTCTAATTGTGTTTAAAGTTGGTTGAAATTTGCTAAGTGCTTTCATTATCAGCCATGACTGATAAGAAATGTGCATTCGGAACGCAACAATCAAATCTTGAGCTTTGCGCTAAAATATCATATGTCATTTAGGAAGCAACCAGCAACAACCTCCCACCAGAGATTTTTTTAAGAATCGGACTTCCATGAACCTATAAAACACTTCAAACGTCTCATTACTATACACAAGAGTAAATGTGTTAAAAATGGATAAATCGATTTCCTTTCATTATCTCGAGGGGTTGTAAGCTTTCTAATTGTGTTTAAAGTTGGTTGAAATTTGCTAAGTGCTTTCATTATCAGACAGTGCAAGAGTGTAGTCTGGATAATTTGCACTCCGTTTTAAGAAAAGCTAGTTTTTTTGTCGCGTCTCAATGTTTATGGCGTTAATCCTCCCGAACTACGTGAAGTACAGCAACACAATTATGCAGGTACATTTAGTGGTATGCGTCGATACTATCCGCAAAGTGGGTTGCGAGTAGAATTAGTAGTAAAGAAGTGATTAATGTAAACATCACGCCTCACGCTCAAGGTTCACTCTATGAACAGAGAAAATGTAGTAAGCGACAAACAATTTTTTCTCTTTGACACTTTTTGCACCGCATGAGCGGAAAAAAATTCTGAATAGTTTGAAACTGTATGTAATGAGTACTGAAGACACTAAGTGCTCTCATTACCGAATACTGGATGAATATATTCCGGGGAATTTACGAGCCATGATTAACACTAAGACGTATGCACAGTTTCTGATTTTTGTACTTGTATTTTGTTAGACCATTAACGTAAGATTATATTTGTTAATTAACGGATTATGACAGCAATTCAGATTTTTATATACGTTCGGTAACCATATGAAATGCTGAAAGTCACATTTTTGTTGCCACTAGAAGCCGTTAGATAGGCGACGTACAACTTAAAATGAGAGACTATTTTAGTGGTAAGGTCTTTACATCAAAAGAAATTTGTTATTAATTACGATCAACAGTTCTTTATATCAAAGTACGAGTTCCGATAATCTATCATTTCATTGATTTGTACCCTGCACTATTTATTTCAATATTGTTCACTGCGCGCAAAATAAAACTGGTCCAGAAAGAATTTCGTAGTACAGGGGATATGCGACCCAAATTACGTTATCTGCCCGAATTGCACAAATAGGGTGGCTGATGTAAGTCGGGTTGCCTATCGCCAGCTACATTAAATGGATTCTGGGCCCGTTTTATTTTGGCCCACTGTAAGATAACTGATCAGGCAGGATAAGAGGAAGTCAACTTGTAGTTAACTGAAAGAGATGTAACAGGTGAACAGTGACAGTAATGCCGTGAAGAGGCTTATTCTGATTTTCTTACATTACTCACCTTTGGTCTTTCTTGGAGCTGGCGAAATTTTCGCAGCCCTTATACACTGATAACTTCCTCTTAACAGTGTACGTCACCTGCAAACTCTGTTGTTTCTTGGTAGCAAATCCGTGATTTCACCGTACGAGGCCCTTAAAGAAAGTTTCGACCTGTTTCGATCGGCTCTTGTACCTCTGGTAAGATTGTCCACTGTGGGAACGTTAGAGTCTTAAGTAACCACTAGGGATGCCGATGGGTAAAATAATACTGCCCAACTGGTGTGGGGGAGACGTATGGATGTGCGAACTTATTATTCCACAACCTGCTATTGATAGCTCTTTCACTAGTTGTGTGAATAAGTGCCCATGGCAAACGACAGTGTGCTGACTTGTAGCTAAGTGACAGTATGTGGCATTTCATAGTTTTATGAGAAAAACAAAATATTCAAAATAAAAATATAAAGTTTACGTCTAAGGCGACATTCGATTAAGATTCGGGCGTGTCTTAACAGGTTGTTGAACATGAATAATGATTACATTTGGAATACGGCACTCAACTGTTAGAAAGTTTAAATTAATTGTTTTATGTAGCTACCAGTTAATATTTATTAATTTATAAGTGATACAAGTTTCAAATATGTTTTGGTCGTCATCAGACGTTTCTATTGTTTTGCATAATATAACAATAAATGAATATATGTCGTACGGCATTGTTGTCTGGGATATGCCTCGGGGTGGTTTCAGCCGCCGGTCCTCTGCACACGGTGACCCTTTCTCTTGCAGATGTGTGAGAGGTGTGGCGTATGTGTATTTGTAGAGAGTCCGCAGCTCGTGGTCGTGCGGTAGCGTTCTCGCTTCCCGTGCCCGGGTTCGATTCCCGGCGGGGTCAGGGATTTTCTCTGCCTCGTGATGACTGGGTGTTGTGTGATGTCCTTAGGTTAGTTAGGTTTAAGTAGTTCTAAGTCCTAGGGGACTGATGACCATAGATGTTAAGTCCCATAGTGCTCAGAGCCATTTGAACCATTTTTGTATTTGTATAGATGAGTGTAATGGATGCATATATACACTCCTGGAAATTGAAATAAGAACACCGTGAATTCGTTGTCCCAGGAAGGGGAAACTTTATTGACACATTCCTGGGGTCAGATACATCACATGATCACACTGACAGAACCACAGGCACATAGACACAGGCAACAGAGCATGCACAATGTCGGCACTAGTACAGTGTATATCCACCTTTCGCAGCAATGCAGGCTGCTATTCTCCCATGGAGACGATCGTAGAGATGCTGGATGTAGTCCTGTGGAACGGCTTGCCATGCCATTTCCACCTGGCGCCTCAGTTGGACCAGCGTTCGTGCTGGATGTGCAGGCCGCGTGAGACGACGCTTCATCCAGTCCCAGACATGCTCAATGGGGGACAGATCCGGAGATCTTGCTGGCCAGGGTAGTTGACTTACACCTTCTAGAGCACGTTGGGTGGCACGGGATACATGCGGACGTGCATTGTCCTGTTGGAACAGCAAGTTCCCTTGCCGGTCTAGGAATGGTAGAACGATGGGTTCGATGACGGTTTGGATGTACCGTGCATTATTCAGTGTCCCCTCGACGATCACCAGTGGTGTACGGCCAGTGTAGGAGATCGCTCCCCACACCATGATGCCGGGTGTTGGCCCTATGTGCCTCGGTCGTATGCAGTCATGATTGTGGCGCTCACCTTCACGGCGCCAAACACGCATACGACCATCATTGGCACCAAGGCAGAAGCGACTCTCATCGCTGAAGACGACACGTCTCCATTCGTCCCTCCATTCACGCCTGTCGCGACACCACTGGAGGCGGGCTGCACGATGTTGGGGCGTGAGCGGAAGACGGCCTAACGGTGTGCGGGACCGTAGCCCAGCTTCATGGAGACGGTTGCGAATGGTCCTCGCCGATACCCCAGGAGCAACAGTGTCCCTAATTTGCTGGGAAGTGGCGGTGCGGTCCCCTACGGCACTGCGTAGGATCCTACGGTCTTGGCGTGCATCCGTGCGTCGCTGCGGTCCGGTCCCGGGTCGACGGGCACGTGCACCTTCCGCCGACCACTGGCGACAACATCGATGTACTGTGGAGACGTCACGCCCCACGTGTTGAGCAATTCGGCGGTACGTCCACCCGGCCTCCCGCATGCCCACTATACGCCCTCGCTCAAAGTCCGTCAACTGCACATACGGTTCACGTCCACGCTGTCGCGGCATGCTACCAGTGTTAAAGACTGCGATGGAGCTCCGTATGCCACGGCAAACTGGCTGACACTGACAGCGGCGGTGCACAAATGCTGCGCAGCTAGCGCCATTCGACGGCCAACACCGCGGTTCCTGGTGTGTCCGCTGTGCCGTGCGTGTGATCATTGCTTGTACAGCCCTCTCGCAGTGTCCGGAGCAAGTATGGTGGGTCTGACACACCGGTGTCAATGCGTTCTTTTTTCCATTTCCAGGAGTGTAGTATAGTGAGATACTGGTCTTGTATGGCAAAAATGATAGAAGAAAGACGGTGAATCCCGATGCCAGTGCATAGCCTACTCGTCTAGAATAGCTACACGGGGACAACAGAACTTAACACCCCTACGCGATGGAGTTTGTGTTGTCCTCATCATTTCATCATCATTCATGCAAGTGGAGAGACTGGATTGAGCGAAGGTTGGGAGTTTCTACGGGCACTGATAACCGCGCAGTTGAGCGCCCCACAATCCAAACGTCATCATCATCACAACACACGATGGAGCGATCACTATCAACACTGCTTCTTACCGTCACTTTATAAGACACTGCGGAGTGTTTTGTCATTTAATGCAAGACACAGCCGCAAAGACTGATGATTAGGAAGTTGATGCCGCCGCCTCTCCTCTGCCTTCTTACCAAATACTAGCAGTAAAAGATGTCTTCAACCACTGGGATAGGGAGTCATCTCCAAATCGAACGCCGGTACACTGCAGTGCCTTAGCAACGTCGTCTACACAGCAGTGGCGACTGGTGGCCTGTAGAGTAAGAGGTTCGGCAGGTCTGTCCAAACAATCGCATGCAACATATTGTCTCTTCAGAACGTTCCTTGAACGGCGAATGTACAGATTTTAGTGCAGTGGCAAGTGACGTGAGTCAAACTTCCGTCTAACACAACTTTTTGGTCTGATACCCAAATATAGAAAAATAGGCACAGATATATAGTTTTCAATATTTTCTGCAGGCAAAACTAATTTATTGGATGTGTGTGATGTCCTTAGGTTAGTTAGGTTTCAGTACAGGACAGGACAGTAGGGGACTGACGACCTCAGATGTTAAGTCCCATAGTGCTTAGAGCCAATTGAACCAAACAGCTCTTGCTTTCCGCTGTTGTCATTGGTGCTGTACAAATGATTCGCAATAGTTTCACTGATTCCGGTCAAACAGCTTCTAACCTATCCTCGTAGATGCAATTCAGAAATGTTAAAGCTCTATTTGCAGTTTAGTAATCATTGCTACTATGTATGACTGTCCATTTCTGTCGCAGTTCATTTTCTTTTAGGACAAATTATTTACCTGTTGTCTGAAATTGGAAACAAACTTGACTGGAATAATATAGCTGCTGACAAGTGATTGCTAAATGCGAAACGCTCGTCCACGTTAGCCATAACAAGGTCACAGACTTCCTTCCCAAAAGTTTTACGGGAGATTACAAAACGAAAACGTTTTGGTCGGCTATCTCTTCATTTCCATTGCCATTACCGAAATGATGATCGAGATTCAGAGAATTTCATCGAGATGAAGAGAATTTCTCTTAGTTAAATCGATGGTTTGAAATCAGAGTTCTTAATAGCTTTCACACCATCAACATCTCTACCTTGCAGCTGATTACACAAAATGTCGCACTGTTTCAGGACATTATTGAAAAATTCAAGCCAAAAGAGAAACTCCTCGTCGTTGTTGAGAAGTTTTCGAACTGCTATCTAGGTTGTTGAGTAATCGTTGCCATCATCAATACGGTGTTCCCACATCGCGTTTTAAACTTCCATCTAGTGTCAGCATTTCTTGGAATACGTTTCTACCCAATATTATCCAATTCAAATGGTTCAAATGGCTCTGAGCACTATGGGACTTAACTTCTGAGGTCATCATTCCCCTAGAACTTAGACCTGCTTAAACCTAACTATCCGAAGGACATCACACACATCCATGCCCGAGGCAGGATACGAACCTGCGACCGTAGCGGTCGCGCGGTTCCAGACTGTAGCACCTAGAACCGCTCGGCCACCTCGACCGGCAATATTATCCAGTATTGGCTCAAACATCGCATTTTAAAATGCCATCTTGTGTCACTATTTCTTGGAATATGTTTATTGCCAACATTATCCCGTATGGCAGCACCTTTCACTGGCTTTGAGAAGAAACTACAGAATCCCAGTAAACTGCTAAAACGTAATCTAAATTCTTTATGTTGTGTTGTACACCGCTCTACATTTTTTTGAGTTGGTGGGCATAACAGTATACAAAATTTGCTCTTTCATACAATGCTTTCACTTTTAACTGCACCCCATTGTACCTACCGCTCATAACTGAAACTCCATCAAAACTCTGAGCTGTCAGCTTTTCTGAAGAGTGGGTAATCCCTAGTTTAAATTAGGTGAACACTTCACTACTTATTCCCGCAGCTGTATGATCTTTGCGTGCTATGAAATTTATGGATCTTTCATAATTTCCTCTTTTAATTCACACCGAACGATAAATATGAGTTGATACAAGGTTCCACAACCTGCCTTTTCTTAACAAATCAACTCATGGCAAACAGCATAACCGAGTCCAGTAGCTCCTTGTGAAATGTTTTAGAGAACCTAAAAAATAGACGATTACTGGTTATTTCAATATGTTCCTTCAATCTGGAATCCATTTCTGCCATTAGATTGACCAAATCCAGAAAAACACCAGGGTTCTCTGAACTATCCGTTTCGTAATGTCCCTTTAGTGCAAGTTCGAACCACAGAACTTGATACAGTCGATCAGCTTGCTAAGGATGTAACAGTTCTTATAAACACCTTTATTAAACTTCTTAATCCTCATTCTGCTAGTTTTATCCAGCTGACATCTTTTGTCGACTTTGCAAATTCGATGCTACTGTTTATGTGTAGTTCATTCAATTCATGTTTTCTAACTTTGTCATCTAAGTGTTTAATATCTGTAACTTCATCTGTGTTCCAGGAACGTTTTGCAGCATTCATTACCAGATACATGTAACAGATGAAAGTATTTCTTGTTCACGTCCACACAGACAGTCCGCATGTTATGAAGAAGGAGTAAATTTTGTGATAAAACTACTTTTGCTTTTGCACGCGTTTTGAATCTGTAAACGTTTAAATCAGATCTTTTCAGTTCCAACTTCCTCTCAAAAGAAAGATTTTTTTTATCAGTAATTAAAATACCTTTCACGCAATTAACATTATTCATTTTCAACAGGAAACTAGCATATCAGTTAGTCAGTAGGTCGGTTTTTCAAACAGTCTCATTCACAACGAAACAACAAAACTACCGGATGATCAAAAAGTCAGTATAAATTTGAAAACTGAATAAATCACGGAACAATGTAGACATAGAGGTACAAATTGACAGACGTGCTTGAAATAACATGTGGTTTTATTGGAACCAAAAAATACAAAAGTTCAAAAAATGTTCGACAGATGGCGCTTCATCTGATCAGAATAGCAATAATTAGCATAACAAAGTAAGACAAGGCAAAGATGATGTTCTTTACAGGAAATGCTCAATATGTCCACCATCATTCCTCAACAATAGCTGTAGTCGAGGAATAATGTTGTGAACAGCACTGTAAAACATGTCCGGAGATATGGTGAGGCATTGGTGTCGGTTGTTATCTTTCAGCATCCCTAGAGATGTCGGTCGATCACGATACACTTGCGACTTCAGGTAACCCCAAAGCCAACAATCGCATGGACTGAGGTCTGGGGACCTGGGAGGCCAAGCATGACGAAAGTGGCGGCTGAGCACACGATCATCACAAAACGATGCGCCCAAGAGATCTTTCACGCGTCTAGCAATATGGGGTGGAGCGCCATCCTGCATAAACATCGTACGTTCCAGACTGGGGATTATGCGATTCTGTACCATATCGGCGTACCTCTCATCCGTCACGGTAGCAGTTACAAAACCACGGTAGATGTGGTAAATCCAACCCAAACCGTGCCTTCTCGTCGTGCAATGGAATTTCCACGACAGTTCTAAGATTTTCGGTAGTCCAGATTCTGCAGTTGTGGGCGCTGACAGACCCTCGGACCGTGAAATGAGCTTCGTCGGTCCACAACACGTTACTCAACCAATCGTCATTCCCACCTTCTTTCGAAACGCCCACACCACAAATGCCCTCCGCTTCACTAAATCGCCAGGTAACAGTTCATGATGCCGATGGATTTTGTACGGATAGCATCGGAGGGTACGCCTCAGTGCCAACCAAACGGTAGTGTATGGAATGCCGGTGTGACGTGCGACTGCACGAGCGCTGACTTCCCTGTCCATTTCTTCCTGGTCTCAGCAGGATTACGCCTTGTGCTCGGTCGGCCATTACGGTGTCTATCGTCTAAAAAACCCGTGGCTTCGAACTTCGAAATCATTCTCGCCACAGTTGCATTTATCAACGGACCTTTACCCGTTCGAATCCCCTTCCTATGACGATAGGATCGTAACGCTGAACTAGCACATTCCCCATTCTGATAATACAGCTTCACTAAAAGCGCCTTTTCGGGTAACGTCAACATTCTGCGACTGCTGGCGCATCTGAGTCTCTCTCTCATTGCAGCTCCTTTTATACACGATTGTCATGCGCAGACACTAACGTTTTGCTGTCCAGCGCCATCTGTCGGACATCTTGTGAACTTTTTTTTTGTTCTAATAAAACCCCATGTCATTCCAAGCATGTGTGTCAATTTTTACCTCTCTATCTACATTATTCCGTGGTTTATTAAGTTTTCAAATTTATACTGACTTTTTGATCACCCGCTTCGAGCGAACACCGTCCAAAGCAGATCTACGCGACTCACGGTCCCCCCCCCCTCACCCCTCCCCGATAACAAGTACCAACGCTGTTCCACACGCGTCTCGCGTCTATCGTCTACCTTTAAACCGCCGGGACGGCTGGCCTAGAGTCCGACAGAGAATCCATTCCAAAAACATCGATCATCTGCTTCCAGTGGCCGGTAGTCTACTCATTCTAAAATCAATTATGTTTCGCGTGCACTTCTTGGCGGTATACAAAAATTAAATGAGGAGATTTTTGATTCACGATTGGTGCCTAGCGCAACCTTTCAAGTAACAGGTATTATTGGGAGGGGGCCGCCCTGCAGTCCTCGAGGAACAGCCGCCACTGCTACAGGTGTTGGGGTAACGATAGACAAATAAATATTCCCCTGTCTACCACTGGTGCAACTTAAATAAACTAGGCTGAAGGCTGTGGAAGAACTTTAAGCTGTAAAATTCTGTTATTTCATTTAGAATAATATTTTCATTCACTGTTTCAGGGATAAAATTTCCATTTGCTCCATGATGTACCTCTTTTCCTTTTTCCCATTTTATTCAGAACTTTCAGCTTGTGTTCCATTTTTAATTTGTGGCTGTTATTCTCTTGTTGTGTCATTGAGACACACGTACCGTGGTTTCGAACGCCAACGTTGAGTGTGACGCTTAGAAACGATGCGGCTTGAGCGTTTTGTTCACTCCCCTCAATGTGCGGTACGTGAACGCATCGGGCTCCAGCGGTAGTTGTCGAGTGTGCGTGGCTCGTAAGTCATGCTATTTACGAAATGAACGGGTGTAAAATTCCTACCTTAGCTCTATAAAATGTACTTTTCCTCACTTGTCCATATGTTACTCAAGTTCTGCTCTCTGTGGTATATACAAATAAAAACATCAGTATCATGAACGTGGTATAAGGCAAATAGGAAAGCACATGTCCATTTTATAAGGACATCGATGTATAAAGTTCCAGTTATCCACTTAAGATAAAAATGATTTCATCACACTTTTTATTGAAGCCCAAAGGTTATTTTTACTTTACGGTTTGTATTCAGTAGAAGAATCTTAACGACATGTGGAATACAAAATACGAAAGAAGGAATTGCAAAGCAATTCACTGCAAGTGTCGCAAGCTGTGTTGTAGATAAAGCCAATCGAACAATCTCACTTCTCAGAAAGAGCGCACCTATATTTACATAATATCGACTATTGTAGAGTACAATTGCAATAAACTAATAAGGAACTGTGAGAACCTATTACAAAACGCAAAGAGTAGCAAAAAAACACTTGGATCCAATAAAACACGAACCACAAGCACATCGCCTATTCTCTCACAGTTCTGAACCTCTACTCATTACGTTACACCGATTATGAATGATTTACGATTTTTATTTGGATCTTCCAATATCGTGAAAGCTTTGATCGTAGATATTTTGTTAACTGATATTTAATTAAAACACCAGAACACATGAACAATGTTTTTTTTTTTTTGGATCCTCAATGTTGACTTGAAACCGCATACTTTCTTAATACGATAGTTACAATAATTCTTTTACCACCAATTTGACGTTTCCATTAATTTTATTACAACAAATCATACTGTTAACGATGGGTTTTTCGGGAGGCCCTCTATTTGTTTCTGCTTAGAAGAGGCACATATACAGATGATATGGGCTTCAACTGAAAGCGTCTGTGTATTGAAGATAGTATGTGACGTAGGTGGAGTTCTTCCATTTATTGGTCTACATCTAGATGCACGTTCAGAATATCCAACATGCTAGACATTGCCCTGCACCTTCGGGAAGACTGCGCGAAGTGTATTTCAGCGCTATGACGTTAGAAATGCAACACACACAACGCTCGAATGCACGGTCAGTGTGCCGAGGGCTTAAGCGTGTCGACGCCACCGCTTAATTATCACACAGTTTGCGAGGAACGTACAACAGCGGAATGTGCACAGTAGAACGCAGAACATTGCCTCCCGCTCCACGGGGACATGAATCGCAGCGGCGGAACAGAAGAAGTGTCTGACCGAAGATGTGGCTGGCGGTGGTGGATCGGATAGGGGGGGGGGGGGGGTCGAGGATGGCCGGGGGGGGGGGGGGGCAGAGAGGACGCGGTCTGAGCGAGTCGAGGTGTCACGATAAGATAACGGCCACGGCCCTGTCGCCCGGCCTCCACTGTGATGGATGTTTCCGCGCACAGTTGGCTTTGCGGCCGATAGGGGCGCCTCCGTCGCTGCCCCACAGGGAGCTGCCCCCTGCCCTGCTGGTTGCTGCCCACGAGTTTGACCTGACGAATCCTCCGCTCCTGTTCAGACGCCAAGTTACGCCTGTGGCGAATTCTACTGCTCCGAGATGGCATACACAATACGTGCTCCTTCCAGTCCTGCTTTCGTTGAACCCTCTGCTACGTACTTATCTTTGGATTGCAGAGTAATCGCATAAAAGTAGATCTAGACAGTTTTTCCGGTTCATGCCTGTACCCGCCTTTCATTCCTTATTTCTTCATTTATTATTATGTCTTCTCTTGTCCTGGCTTCCACTGATCTAAGTAACATCAATTCTAATGTTTCGTCTTATGTCTTTTGATCTTAGTGTCCAATTTCCGGTTCGAGTAATAACGGATATAAGTGCAGATATTTTTATGCGTGGTACCTTAGTACACTATTGGCCATTAAAATTGCTACACCACCAAGATGACGTGCTACAGACGCGAAATTTAACCGACAGGAAGATGATGCTGTGATATGCAAATGGTTAGCTTTTCAGAGCGTTCACACAAGGTTGGCGCCGGTGGCGACACCTACAACGTGCTGACATGAGGCAAGTTTCCAACCGATTTCTCATACACAAACAGCAGCTGACCGGCGTTGCCTAGTAAAACGTTGTTGTGAAGCCTCGTGTAAGGAGAAGAAATGCGTACCATCACTTTTCCGACTTTGATAAAGGGCGGATTGTAGCCTATCGCGATTGCGGTTTATCGTATCGCGACATTGCTGTTCGCGTTAGTCGAGATCCAATGACTGTTAGCAGAATATGGAATCGGTGAGTTCAGGAGTGTAATACGGAACGCCGTGCTGGATCCCAACGGTATCGTATCACTAGCAGTCGAGATGACAGACATCTTATCTGCATGGCTGTAACGGATCGTGCAGCCACGTCTCGATCCCTGAGTCAACAGATGGGGACGTTTGCAAGACAACAACCATCAGCACGAACAGTTCGGCGACATTTGCTTCAGCATGGACTATCAGCTCGGAGACCATGGCTTCGGTTACTCTTGACGCTGCATCACAGACAGGAGCGCCTGCGATGGTGTACTCAACGACGAACCTAGGAGCACGAATGGCAAAACGTCATTTTTTCGGATGCATCCAGGTTCTGTTTACAGCATCATGATCGTCGCATCCGTGTTTGGCGACATCGCGGTTAACGCACGTTGGAAGCGTGTATTCGTCATCACCATACTGGCGTATCACCCGGCATGATGGTATGGGGTGCCATTGGTTACACGTCTCGGTCACCTCATGTTCGCATTGACGGCACTTTAAACAGTGGAAGTTACATTTCATATGTGTTACGATCCGTGGCTCTACCATTCATTCGATCCCTGCGAAACCCTACATGTCAGCAGGATAATGCATTACCGCATGTTGCAGGTCCTGTACGGGCCTTTCTGGGTACATGAAATGTTCGACTGCTGTCCTGGCCAGCACATTCTCCAGATCTCTCACCAACTGAAAACGTCTGGCCAATGGTGGGCGAGCAACTGGCGCGTCACAATACGCCAGTCACTACTCTTGATGAACCGTGGTATCGTGTTGAAGCTGCATGGGCAGCTGTACCAGTACACGCCATCCAAGCTCTGTTTAATGCCCATGCGTAACAAGGCCGTTATTACGGCCAGAGGTGGTTGTTCTGGGTACTGATTTCTCAGGATCTATGCTCTCAAATTGCGTGAAAATGTAATCACATGTCAGTTCTAGTATAATATATTTGTCCAATGAATACCCGTTTATCGTCTGCTTTTCTTCTTGGTGTAGCAATTTTAATGGCCAGTAGTGTAGATTGCTTTTCCAGTTCATGCATGTGGCCGTGGGGCGGCTCTCGGGCGCAAGACGCTATCGATTAATCCTCTGGTTGAGGTTGGCACTATGTGCGATCGCGAGCGCCTCCTGTCGGAGCTGGTCCTAACGGGGGAGTGAGTTCGAGTAACGGCAGTCTGGGGCGGACAGCAGGGGGGAACGGACATTGCGGCCGCACTCTGAGGTGACAAGAGAAGAGTTGTTGTGCACGGGCGAGAACGGAGCGTTGGGCAAGGCGGCAGTCAGCATCGCTTTCCGGGGCGCAGAGAGTTGCGGCAGTCCAGCGAGCAGACAACAGCTCCGGGAGCTGTGCTCCGGTTTGTGGACGTGACGTGGGTCGTATTTTGGCGCAGTATAGTTTGCTTGGTATGCATCTGCTGCCACCTTTATGCCCACGTGTGTTGTTCTGTCCGTATGTGCATTGAAAAGTTTACGCTCCGGCTGGAACAGTGGCTTGTGCTTTACGTTCATGCACCCTGACTCATTTGTTTTGCTGCAGGCAGCTGTAATTTCAGAGTTTTTTTTTCGTCGCGATTGTCTTAGCCCTTTGGTGCCTAGTATCAGAACAAGACAGTTAACGTGTGACCTGTTTTGGGTTTTGGAGTCCTCTTTGGGCAACCTAGTTATCATGCACACAAATGTATTGTTGCCGAGTGAGGTTAGCCCTAATCTTGTGAAACTGAGCTTTCGGTGACTGGCTCGTCTGCGAATTAATTAATTTAACCTTTGTGGTGTGTTTTTTGCTTTCAATGGTGAATTTCTTGTCATTCATTTGCGTATATTTCGCCGTTAATGATATATCTAAGATAGCAAGGTCTTGAAGGGCATGCGTATCGTGACTGTATTTATGCTACTTATTAATTTGATTTCTTGTTTATCGGTTTGGTGAAAACTTATGCCAAGTTTACTAATTTCCGCCTGTGGTCCGGCAGTTGGTTTGAAGGTAAATCCGTGGGTAAATCTTTACTGGACCTAACTGTTAACTGATCTTGCGTTGAACTAATGCCATTATTAAATCGTTTCTTCTGTGCTATACATTGTATTACCATATACAAGGAGACAGGGCACATTCTGTGGTCGAGGGGTAGGCACGGTTGCTGCTTTGCGCGTAGCGTCTTGTCGCTCGCTATCATTTCCCGCGTTGGTACGGGCAGTGTGAGATTTGTTTTCTCGCGGTTGTATGGCCGCTTGTCAGCTGTGCCTGCTCCCGCTTCAGGGTGTGCCGTGTTTCGTAATGCGTACGCCGACTTTGTCACTGATACTCCTGTGTTGTTGTCGGTCGCTTACCGAAACGTTAGTCTGTTTTAGCACGGCGGACACTGGGCCGTGACGATGCTGGTTGAGGACCAGCGTTGGGGCGGTCGTCCGCTCTGAGTGGCTTCGGTCGCTTGGACTTGGCAGTTGCCTTCTGGTTAAACTGTTGTGGATTGGCATGAGAGCCAACCCACTAATGGTAGAGGAAGCCGAAAGGCACGCGTTTAAGCTCACGCAGGCTGGCGTGAGGTCTGGAACAGGACAAGGAAATGAGAACTTAGAAAAACGGACGAAGATGGTGGAATACTTAACTTTAATCCATTAATGTTGAACGTAGCTCTTGTCTGTACATTCTTTACAATATCAATAGCAACTGATAATGGCGCCTTGCTAGGTCGTAGCAAATGACGTAGCTGAATGCTATGCTAACTATCGTCCCGGCAAATGAGAACGTATTTTGTCAGTGAACCATCGCTAGCAAAGTCGGTTGTACAACTGGGCGAGTGCTAGGAAGTCTCTCTAGACCTGCCGTGTGGCGGCGCTCGGTCTGCAATTACTGATAGTGGCGACACGCGGGTCCGACGTATACTAACGGACCGCTGCCGATTTAAAGGCTACCACCTAGCAAGTGTGGTGTCTGGCGGTGACACCACATAAATAGATCAATTTGTTTATTGCTGTAAATTCCTAAGTAGTTTGTGAGAAAAGTTGTAACTGGGCTTTTCATGATTTTACACAATTCAAGCATTTTGGTAAGGCATTTTCCTATCTATGTTTTATTTAAATGAGAATTCTTTATTGGGGTATTTCACCTGTTGAAGCTTAACATAAATTTTGTAACTTAGCTTTCATGATTTTACTTAATTTAAGCATTCTTGTAAAGCAGTCCTTTATCTACGTTTTATTGATTGGTAATTCTGTATTGGTGTTATTCACTGGTTGAAGGTTAACATATGTTTGTAACCAAGTTTATGTCCTTGCTTAATTGAGATTTGTTAAGAGCTTCTATTGCTGGAAGATCATTAAAGCTTGGGTGCTTGTAATTGTGAATACTGTTGTCAATGTTGTGGGCTACCCTTCCACTTCCACAGCCAAGCTGTCCTGTCTACCAGTACACCCACCTTTCTTTCCTTATTTCTTCATTTATTATTCTCTTGTGCGACCTTCCACTGATCTAAGCAGCTTCATTTCAAATCTTTCGTGTTATGTCTTTTGATCTTAGTGTCCAACTTCCTGTTCGAGTAATAACTGGTATAAGTGCAGATATTTTTATGCGTGGTACCTTATAATGTACGCATGTCAGTGTGTTGGTTATTTTTTTCTCTGTGTCAAACCGTCTTCCCACAAACAAGTTGTAAACTTTACGACCTAATGTTCTGTGGAGCTTCTTACTGCACCACTAACTGGTTTGCACCTGTCAGTGTAGACCCACCGTTTTGGGTCCACACTTCAACACCTGACCTGCTGGCCAACGGAAAAATGAGCATTAATGGCGTGCTATCGCCACATCAACGAGGAGGTACTAATCTGTCTAAAAGCATACGAATTGTAATAGCTATAAGCCTGCAAATGACGTGAATACTGATGTAATGTTGTGCATTACACTGTGCCCTTTCACAAATAGAAATGTCTGCACTTATCATTGGGGTCGGAAGTTCAGGACTGGACAACAACTGTGGGAATGGCAAGACACTGGCCAAGTATTTAGACAAGGGTGACGGCTCTCACCGCGTACCACCTTAAATTCGATATCTTCCTTTAAATAATCGATCTATAGTAATCAAAGGAAAGTAGTCAAGTAAATTTTTAATAGACTAATTAGTTTAAATTCATTAGCAATTATTGCATAATTTTAAATGTTTCACCCCTCGACAACCAATTGAACGTATATATTCCACGGTAGCCGGCCGCAGAAGCCGAGCGGTTCTAGGCGCTTCAGTCTGGAACCACGATACCGCTACGGTTGCAGGTTTGAGTCCTGCCTTGGGCATGGATGTGTGTGATGTCCTTAAGTTAGGTAGGTTTAAATAGTTGTAAGTTCTAGGGCACTGATAACCTCAGATGTTAAGTCCCATAGTGCTGAGAGCCATTGAACCATTAGTCCCACGGTAGGTTGTCAGAGAACCAACTGGAATTTACCCACTTCACCGTATTGTCACACGGAATTAGTTCACATCTGCAGATAGGCAACCCAATTAGCAGATTCGCAAGGTGGGCTGCCCACATGGCTTCCCGTCGTGTCGATGACTTGCACCTAACAACTGCCACTTGCTACATCACAAACTGAGCCCCTATTGAGCATCTGTGGTGTGAGTTACAAACTCAATGACGCGTGTCTGAAGCGTGTCTGTTTTCAGTATGTCTTGTAGATTGTGCGCAGTACCTTCTGAAGCCCAGGAGGCACTTAAGAGTAATCCTGTATGTCCTACCCCCACCCTCCAAAGCCCCTTGTAAAACGAAAAAACGGGATACATTCTTTTCGATATTTCTAACTGAGACATTAATTAAAATAACCACAAATTAAAGTATTTGTTCAAATAGCAGTTTTAGTCAAAGGGTTAATGACGTTGGATTTAGCAGCGAGAGCTGTCAGTAACATGTGTAGGTACAGGAGTCAGTGGATTCAAAGTTTCAGCTTGATAGCACTAAATCGTTTCAGCTCGTGTTCATGCCATTTATTGTTTGTCATTTTCTGTTATGGTACTGCAGCACCGTTTTCTTATTCTTTTTACTGGCGTCACTAGCTTCCTACCTTACTTGTCCGTGAGCGGCAGTAGCAAGGCGTATCGATAAGTGCACTGTCGTACCATCTCTGGAGCGATCGATAGTATTTCCAGGTCGTCGTGTCTGGCAGTCAGTTGGAGACGGACCAGTAGTACAGTCGGGACGCAGCAGCAGTGAAGTCGGGGACGGAGCGCGGGTGAGGCGCGGACAGCCAGTTGGTTGGTTGGTCGTTCGGTTGGTCGTCTCATCGGCCGACGTATATTTGGTCCTTTCACCGTTTCCGGGTCTGGGCAGTCGGTCGGTTGGCGTGGGGAGGCAAGGAAGTCTCTGTCGCCCGTACTCTGGCCGGGGGCCACTGGCAGTGTGCACGCGCGGTTGGAATGTGAGGTACTGCTTGCGGGTGCTACGAAGTTCGTCGTCCACCGATCTTGGACATGAAAGTTGAGTCTTCATTTAACCTACTACCGAGCCTCAATTGTTTACATTACTTCGTTTGATCCTGGTTGTCGTTTTTGGGGCATTCCCGCGAGCAACAAGGTGTGTGTATTTAAGTTGGCTAAGATTCCAGCCGTCTTCCTGTGGAGTTTAACTTAATTTATTCCCTGTTTTTGAAGTTGACCAGCAGTATCTTCTGTATTGTGGCCGTTGATGTTCCAGGTACCTGACTTGGACGCTGACGTAATTTTCGGCAGTGTATTTTCCTCGTCGTGTTGTTGCTGTCCAGCGCATTGTGTAGTTCGACAGCTGAGGTGTTGTTGGTCGTTGTGGGCACCAATATTCTGTGTGTCGTTGTATTTAAATCCTGTGGTCATTTTACTAGTTGCTTGAAGCGGAACTGACTTTGTTGATTGGTCGTTTGGCTGTCTGTCGGTTGCGTTGCCTTCAGATTAAGAAGTTGTTGTGTGTGTGTAAAATCTTAAGGGACTGCCAAGGTTATCAGTCCCTAAGCTTACACACTGCTTAACCTAAATTATCCTAAGGACAAACACACACACACCCATGCCCAAGGGAGGACTCGAACCTCTGCCGGGACCAGCCCCACAGCCCATAACTGCAGCGCCCTAGACCGCTCGGCTAATCCCGCGCAGCAAGAAGTCATTGGACAGGCTGCCTGTCTCACCTAAGCGGGCGTTAGTGTTACAATCTTAGGCCGACCCTTGGAAACTTCTGAGCGCTGTTCCTTGTGTGTTACATAGTAATTTCTCTGTATGAGTTTTGGTTATTTGGTTGTGTGGCCTTTAGTCGAGTATTAATATCTCTTAAATTAATGTTCTTGTCTTGCCATTAAGACATAAGATTGTTATGCTCTTGTATGGGGCCTTCAGCCGAATTTTACATGAAATATTTCAAAGTAAAGCCTTCTACCTTTTGATTGAAACTCTTCTTATTGCTTAACATGCGGCCTCCAGCCAAGTTCCATTAAACTGAAACTGCTAAGGCCTTCAGCCTTTTTAGATTGAAGATTTAGAAAATATTTTTGGGCAAAACATCCAGAAGAGCCTTGTATTTCAATTTCTTGCTCAGGCCCTGTGTCTTGTATTTTGAGAGTGGCCTTCAGCCGCTCTGAAGTTAATCAAAGGAGGTCGAGTAAAGTTTTGAGTGTTTTGCATCCTTATTGTAATACTGCATGTTCTTAATACTGTATGTTGGGTGCAACTGGCAGCAACTTATTTTGGCCCCTTTCCACAACCTAATCCGCTCTGTTCTGCTAGCCCAGGCATTTTGCCATTAATTGTTCGGTTAAAGTCCACAAGATGGTGGCTAATGAGAAGCGGATGTTGCAGAATTAGAAAGCAGCTATTTCGTTTAAAGCTCCTCTTCACCACGTACAGTGGCTGCCAATCGAGAGCATTTCCACTGGTTCCTCCAGATCCAGTAGACAGAGGGTTGGTAACATGCATGACACATGCAGTCTGCTGTTGTATGGAAAGCGAGCTAACGAAACTACTTGTTTGTACAGTGAGCAGTACTATTACACTGACAGGGAAGAAATCGCAGCACCGAAAAATAATAAATCTAGAATAATGTAATTTCGGGAATACACTTGTCTAGGTAATACACGTAAGTGATTAATGTGCAAGATCACAGGTTACTGTAATCACGAGAGAAGCCATTACAAATGTGAAATGTTGGTCCTTTAGTCACGGATGTAACCGTCTGAATGGTGAATGCAAGTGCGGAAAGGCGCATATATTGTGCTGCCAGATGTTAGTTTGTGGGATACAGTTCCACTACTGTTGTACTGTCGGTCAATACAGCAACGGTTTATGCTTGTTATGAATGACGATGGATGTGTTGTTCAATGATGTCCCTTATGCGCTCTATTGGGGTCAGATATGGTGACCGTGCAGGCCAAGGCAACATGCAGAAACACTGTAGAGCACGTTGAGTTTGCTAGCTTTATGTGGGTTGGGGTTATCCTGTTGGAAAAGTCCACTTGAAATACTGTTCATGAATGGCAGCACAACAGGTCGTATCATCAGATTGACGTACAATTTTTCCGTCAGGGGGTGTGCGATAACCAGACGAGTGCTCCAACTTCCATACGAAATCACGCCCTTGACCATAACTCCAGATGTAGGTCCAGTATGTCTGTCACGCAGACATGCTGGTTACAATGCCCTCAACTGGCCTGTTTCTAACGAGCACACGCCGTGGCAGAACCAACTTTTATCAAAAAACGCAGCAGATCTCCACCCTGCCCTTCAATGAGCTCTCGTTTGACACTGGAGTCCCAAATGGCGGTGGTTTGGGGTCAGTGGAATAGACCCTACGGGGCGTCTGGCTCGGATCTCTCCTTGAAGTAAGCAATTTGTAACAGTTCGTTGTCACTGTGGTCCCAATTGATGCTAAAGTTGGTGCTGCGTCAGTACGGTGCGTCGAGCTATACGCTGAACCAGATCGTCTTCCCTATCGGTAATGCCACGTGGCCGTCAGGAGGCCGGTCTTCTTATTAATTATTATCATCATTAACAACATATTATAATATAGAAACAATGTCGATGGTTTACAGCTGTACAAAAAATATGCGTGAGTGAAAGCTTTTAGCAGCATTTTATTATATCGGAACATATTGACACGAAAGTACATTTGCATAGTAAAAGTGAACCGAACAGCAGGGCTAAGTAATTGTATTTTGTTGTACAATGATGATGATGTGCTGTAACTAACGTCGAATTAATAATTTCGTGGCATCCATAATTAGAAAGCTCGGTCCTATTAAACTATATGTCTCTCATCACAGTACGAAACAGTAGACACACTGTATGGCCTACATGTTACCAGAGTGCATCACTATTGTCGAAGTGCTTCTCGTACGATCTAAATTAATAATTTAGATCTTGTTATTCACAGTTCCGTCATTACTGAAGCTGTATTTTAGTGTATTTGTAGCTAGACCTGCACCTGCAGCTAGGAGTTACTACGTGCTACAATCAGGACACACGTTGAAACGTTTTTTACGAAAATTTGAGCATATTTATGACATTAATAACTCTGTATAACTTAAGTGTACACAAAACTATCAGTCAAATTATTACGATTTACCTCGAATAAGTAGTCGATGCAAACAACAATGACCTTGGTACATGTGCCAGTAAATGTTTTCATACATTGTTGCGTTCTTAGTCAACTCCTTAAATTAAAATAAATTCTTCTTTCAAATCATATAAACGTTATACTTCCGAAATAATTTCAATCTCATGAATAATCCTTGTTTTTTCTCTTATATAAACTTCAATCTAAAAAATTTTAAGGTTCAGTCAGTATTTTGGTTATGTAAAGAAATTCATTGAATAATACTCGTTTACAAAGAGTTTTGCTGGAGTGTTGTACACACATCAAAAAAAAAGTTTTCCATTACCTCGGTTCCGAGAGTTCCGGAACCTGTACAGGAAAGTGGAATAGAGATCAACGTAAGCATCATTTCCGTACTTTTTATAGCTCTTGAAAACCACACATTGCATCACCATACAGCGAGACCTTCAGAGGTGGGTGTACAGATTGCTGTACACACCGGTACCTCTAATACCCAGTTTGCACGTCTTCTTTCATTCATGCATGCTGGTGTTCATCGTGGCATACTATCCACAAATTCACAAGGCACTGTTGGACCAGATTGTCCCACTCCTCAACAGCCATTCGGCGTATATCCCTCAGAGTGGTTGGTGGGTCACGTCGACCATAAACAGTCCTTTTCAATCTATCCCAGGCATGTTCGATACGGTTTATGTCTGGTGAACATGCTGACCACTCTAATCGAGCGATGTCATTATCCTGAAGGAAGTCATTCACATGATGTGCGCGATAGGGGTGCCAATCGTCGTTCCTGAAGACGAATGCCTCGCCTATACGCTGTCGATATGGCTGCACTGTCGGTCGGAGGATGGCTTCACGTATTGTACAGCCGGTACGGCGCCCTCCATGACCACCAGCGGCGTACGTCGGCCACCCGAAAACAGCAGGGAACCTCCATCTTTCTGCACTCGCTGGACAGGTGTCTAAGGCGCCTAGCCTGACCGGGTTGCCTCCAAACACGTCTCCGACGATTGTCTGGTTGAAGACATATGCGACACTCATCGCTGAAGAGAATGTGATGCCAATCCTGAGCAGTCAATTCGGCATGTTGTTCGGCCCCTTTGTACCGCGCTGCACGGTGTCGTGGTTGCAAAGATGGACCTCGCCATGGACGTCGGGAGTGAAGTTGCGCATCATGCAGCCTATTGCTTACGGTGTGAGTCATAATATGACGTCCTGTGGCTGCACGAAAAGCATTATTCAACTTGGTGGCACTGCTGTCGGGATTCCTCCGAGCCATAATCCATAGGTAGTCGTCATCCACTGCAGTAGTAGCCCTTGGGCGCCCTGAGCGAGGCATGTCATAGACAGTTCTTGTCTCTCTGTATCTCCTCCATGTCCGAATAACATCGGTTTGGTTCACTCCGAGACGCCTGACATTTCCCTTGTTGAGAACCCTTCCTGGCACAAAGTAACACTGCGGTTGCGATCGAACAGCGGTATTGACAATCTAGGCATGGTTGAACTACTGTCAGAGCCCCTCGGTCTAATAGCGCTGCTCATGCATGGTTGTTTACATCTTTGGGCGCGTTTAATGACATCTTTGAACAGTCAAAGGGACTGCGTCTGTGATACAATATTCACAGTCAACGTCTATCCAGGAGTTCTGGGAACTGGAGTGAGGCAAAACTTTTTTTATGTCTGTATTTCATTCAACGAGAACTTTATCCGACCCTCAGACAGAAAAAGTTGTTGTTTAATAGGTTAAATGTTGAAACTGCCGAAGAGTCGCCAGGATATTTTCAAATGCTACGTAGTAACATAATCTACATGAGATACAACACTGGTCACATCTGGAGATGCAGTGTTCGTTATTGGCAGTACACAATACAGAAATGGTGTACCTAATCTTAAGTCTCTGAATGGAATACGCAGCATTACAGGAAGAGAAACACATTGCGACATGCGACTTCCACTATCAACTGCAGGACTAGATTGGAAGACTGGACTATAGGTGACGCTGCAAGTGTGGTAGCTTTAATGAAGCTACCTCAAAAACATGTAGTGCTTTGGAGGTACTCAAACCTCGAAAAGTTCAGAAGTAGAGTAACAGTGTAGCACATGGGATGAAAGATGAGGTAGAAAGGAGTGTGAGGAAGACGAACTAGATCTTAATACTGGGTAGTTGTCATCGGGGGGAATGGCAGAACTGCTACAATAATGATAGGAAGATCGAAGTGCAGGTGTCGGTGATGTCACCAGTGATGTAGACTCTTTGTGTATTAGTACTACACCACTACCGAGAATGTACCTCACGCAAGTGTCAAGTTTGTGTCACCCTTTTTTTATTCGTATCATAAGCCCTGAATGAAAACTTTCCTGGAGCATGTTAATGCTGGGCTTGGTTTGGAAAATCAGATAACAGGACGTTCACGTGTGTGTGTGTGTGTGTGTGTGTGTGTGTGTGTGTGTGTGTGTGTGTCATCCATCGTACCTTACTCAGTCACATCATACATGGCGTAGTTTGCATGTGCATGCGTCTGCTAAGAAGCTACCTGTGTAGTGTTACAGGACCGCTTTTCAGAACGAACGCACAGCATACACAAATCCACAAGATTAAAATTAGAGACCCACACTCGACCAGCGTACTTAACTTACTTTAAATGCATGAGTGATCAATACTTACAGTAGTGTAAAGACTCTCACATTATTGAGATGTAAGGAAACGTTTTGGAAGCAAACTGGACGACATGGCAAGTGAAACGCATGCCGGGACGTCTAGGCGGTTCATTTCGCTTCTTCTGAAAAGGGATCATGAGGGGTGGTGGTCACACAATGGGTAAGGGTCGGCGGAGTGTTCTCTGATTCCCTGCCACGAAGCCGCCGTGCGAATTCCGCAAGAGGGAGAGCTTCCGGTAGCGACCACTTGTGAGACAGTTTTTGAGACGGAATGGGTATTAACTCTTGCAGAAAGCCCTATTGTATATGCGACATTTGAGATTGACACTGAAGATCGCTATCTTTCAGGTGAAAAGAGAGCAACCAGTCTTTCAGACCCAAGGAAGGAGACCTGCCCTCGTAGCCTGGCCTACTGGACGATGTATTATACAAATATTTATTAAAAATGAAAAACGCTATTATTCAAATGTGACGTACAATGAGGTGTATAATGAAATACTTGTGTGGTTATGAAGTTACAGAAAGCCAAGTTCTTATTATTTTAAGACGAGATCTTTTATCTGATGCACTTCATTTTACAGAATTATGAAATGTAAAGGCGGGCCCTCAAATCCATAGGTAACAGAGATGGTAGCTGGTTGGCTGGTTGTTTCGGTGGAAGAGACCAAACAGCCAGGTCACCGGTCTCATCGGATTAGGGAAGGATTGGGAAGGAAGTTGGCCGTGCCTTTTCAAAGGAACCATCCCGACATTAGCCTGAAGCGATTTAGGGAAATCATGGAAAACCTAAATCAGGATGGCTGGACGCGGGATTGAACCGTCGTCCTCCCGAATGCGAGTCCAGCGTGCAAACCACTGCGCCGCCTCACTCGGTAGAGGTTTTAGTATTTATGCTAATAAACAGTAGCGTTTTTATTTTGAAAACTTGCAGTATGAAAAAGAAATAGTCGACTGGAATGTATGGCGTTTAAGACACACTTGGCGTTAAATATAGCTGGGCAAACTTTTGTGTAGGGAGGCACCGTACTCTCGACGAAAATCACGCCACACAGATGTAGCTGAAGTGTACCTGTTGAAACGGGGAAAAGAAAAAGCCTTTTGTAGTTGCGTTATCGCCATCTCGAGTCATTGCACTTCCGGTAATGTACAGAGTGCGAGCGAGAGAGCGAGATACTTGTAGCACACAAGTCCCTGCCGACAGTCGGTTGAACTACCGACCCAAAAACGAAGGCCAGGTGAAAATCATGTTTTGATACGTATGTTAATGTAAAAATGGTTCAAATGGCTCTGAACACTATGGGACTTAACATCTCAGGTCATCAGTCCCCTAGAACGTAGAACTACTTAAACCTAACTAACCTAAGGACATCACACACATCCATGCCCGAGGGAGGATTCGAACCTGCGACCGTAGCGTTCGCGCGGTTCCAGACTGAAGCGCCTAGAACCGCACGGCCACCAGCGGCCGGCGTTAATGTAAAAGGTTTGTCTTGTGAATCAGATGAACCTTTTTGAAGCACTTTTACGATATGATGTAACGTCTGTCACCCACTGTACAGTGTTTCTAAGAGTGCAGGTGCAGTTGTGGATGTACGTTGCAACCTTTCTTTTTTTGGGTCATGAGTATTCTGCCCGCCCGCCACCACTTCCTCTCGTTCACCAACCTCTTCATGTCAGGATATCACTTGCACCCAATATCTTCAACTGTTTGTTGAACATATTCTGGTCTCTGTCTTCCCCTCTTGTTTATATCCTGTACAGCACCCACCAGTTACATGATAGTTGTTTCCTGATGTCCAACACATGTCCCGTCCTCCTGACCCTCATGTAGTGGTTTCCGCGTATTTCGTTTCTCGCCCCTTCATCTTATCAGTCGACCTAATTTTCAACATCCACCTGTTGTACCACATCTCAAAAGCTTTGATTCTCATCGTTTAAAGTCTTACCACGTATCAGTTGAGCTAGAAGACCAATCCCACCTTAACTTCCAAGATCTGAAAATGACGACGGAGGGCTCTAATTTGATCACCGATATTTATCGTTAACCTACAACAGATTTAATTATTGGTTTGGATTGAAACCATCCTATCACTCACAAGCGAGATTACTTTTTATCCATATTTAATAGACTCGCTAAGTTACAACTTAAAGACAACGCTGTCGGGATAGAAACTGACTCTACTTTTGGGCCCCCAGATGCCAATCTGGAGCTCAACAGCTTCTCGCCGAAGTCTCCGGTGCTCATATTCAACAAATTGCGTAAACGGTGGCTAATAATAATGTGAAGTTTGTACCTTTCTCATTTGTCTGACCTTTTCTGCCCACGTCCTGTTCCTAATATATTACATATGGAGACATTTCTAAACGTTTATCTTGCATTCACAGCGTGCGATCTGCACCTGGTGGTCAAAACTGGAACAAATATTTTTTTCGGCGTAAATCGGTTCCGCATTAACGCATTAGAATATCTACCAAGTTTCGATGCCATACGATTATTACAGCCCACACTGGACCTCTGTGAGTAGTTGCCCCTTAATTGTATCATCCGGTGTATAATGCCACACTTGAAAGAAAAATGATGCAACCCATATACATAGGCCTAAATATCCAGCTAAAGTGTTTAACGAGCAGCCCCCCCCCCCCCCCAGTGGTTCTACAGTGGACCTATTCGTGAAAAGTGACCAAAAATTTAAAAAAAACAATTGCTCTGTAGAAAAGAGGATTTCATGTCGATTGCAAAAATGTATAATTTATGGACATTTTCACATTCCATTTATTCCTAAATTTAATTTGATACAGATGTTGCGCAGGTGCTATGCACCTCTGTAATTTTGAAGACGTCAGAATCACACACATACGTTACAAATACGTTTCAACGTCTGTGGTCAGAATACATGATGTGTTCTTCTTTCCCCTACTTTCTTCAGCTTGTAGATTGTTAAGTAAGGTGTATTCTAGAAGGATCTGACTACCGGAAGCTCAGTGCAGGCGTATCTATAAAGCTGTGGCTTAGCTGCAACCAAAGATCTTATGATATATTTCTTTACTTCTTGGTTTCGGGATTTGGAACTTGTGTGCTTAATAGTTACTGCTGCGTTGTCATACTTCCTTGTATGCTTTTCTGTGATAAAAACCCCAAGAATTAAGAAAATTAACATTAAACGGAGATTTCCAAGCAGTCAGTTCAAAGCAACAATGAATAATACAAGTCATTTTACTCAATAGTCACCTACAGAAATTACGTGTACAAGCATACAACACTCTCACGAGCAATGTTTCCTTTTTCGTAGCCAATCAAATAAAGGGATCTGACAAATACAAATCTCCTTAGGAGAATTTCCATTGTCTCTCACAGGTTCCGAAAGAAAGCTTCAGTTGCACAGGGGAGCGAATACCGCAGACAGCACCTGTCAGGTAGACAGATTTGAAGATAGGTTTAATGGGTGCAGTAATAACTTTTACTGACGGTGCACTTTCTTGGGCACATGTTGTGAAACATAAATAAATAAATATTCAGACTGGAAGAAATATAGTTTCGGGTCTATCTGCTATTGATTAGCTGCGAGTAACCGAAGCGGAGAGAGCAGCAGGCGTTGCCAAGAATTCTGGGATGAATAAAATAATGAAGAGAAAAAGTACGGAGGATAAGGAAACAATTGACCAAAAGGACTACGCAGCTTGAATGTTCTGAAAGAAGTGAAAAGAAGTTCGTAAATCTTCTTTTGCAATTTACGGAAAACCAGAATTTTTAATAGTCAGATACACTTTTCCCCTAGATGACTGAAGTTAAATTCAACAACATTGTCACACATAATTAGAATGACCTTACCTACCTCCCTTGCCTACTGCTTTAAGAAAATTCTAAAATATGATGATGCGTGCAATTATTGATCTGAATTTTAAATATATCTCCCGTAGTAGTATAAAATTTGTATACTTTTCACAGACGGCGCGGGAAGCGGAAATTGGAGGCATGACGTATTTCCATTGAATGTTATATGCCGCCTAACTGTTTTCCTAAGCTGTGGAGTCAGAGGTACTAAAGTAAATGGTACCTCAATTGAACATGTGGTACACATTTTCTAAGAAACAAAAGAAAGCCAACTATGTTTTATATTAATGTTTGTATAAAGATTGAGACGAGAGATCGATGTTCATATGTATATTGCCTGTGTGTTAAAAGAAGGTGCAGTCTTCAAACATTTTGAGGGCAGCTGGAGAACCCTGCTGTCTGCCTTCAGCTTTTGACATGTGAGCCTCGTGTGTTCACAATATACTAACATTTTCGGAATTACTTAAGTCCTGTTTTATTGTCAGTTAAACACTTCACATGTTTATTTCATTATTCATTGTATTATTAGTTTTATTTTTCAGCATTCGCAACAGGGAAGACGCAACACTTAGATGTGTCACCGATCAATCATTGAGATGATTTCATAATTGATTTACAATGTCCTTTTTTTTACTTACTTTATGTGTGGAACCTCCAGTCATTCAGAAAAGAAGTCTGAGTTTTCCTTTTTTCAGATCAATCATACAGCATATAGCGACCAGCACAAAGCATCTACCAAAATTCAATCAGTCCACATCCTCTGTTGCGCAGCTCCCAACACCTGTCGGGGATCATAGTCATTCCGGTAACGAAATTCTGAAATACACGAGTTGGCGGAAATGGAGTCCAACTTACAAACAGCGGTCTGTCTTTTAGTCTTTCATAAATATTATTACCAGAACACAATATATATTAAATATGTGACTGATTTTCTCAGAAATGCTTCAACTAATAACGCTAATTGCATGTACTGATTTTGAGCTACTTCTGCTTTATAGATCGGTACTACTGTGAGTGGTAAGGGAATGTTAAAAACACAGCCCGTTCAGGAACGGGTCCAATTCTGTGTATGTGACGACATGCTGATTCCTTAGATTAACGTTAGTTAGCTCTTGGTCTCTACTGATGCTCATCCTCATGTTTTCCAAGCATACTGCCACATATGATTCATACGCTTTTTACCTTTCCCTTATAGCCCCGCCTCCTCCCCCTCCCCACCTCCTTATGTCTCATTAATTTTCAGAGATGGAGGCCTTTTGTTTTAGAGATGGTTTTTGGTTGGCCCTTACTCTTTAATTAAGTTTGGTATTTTTTTTATTGTGCGAAACTAGTAATTTCTGAAATCATTTGGCTATTTTTCTATGCTCCTGTCTTTGTAATTTGCTTGTTCACTTCTTCATGCAGTTCACGGTACAATTTCACCAATACTGATATTTGTGTATAAATACTGTGGTTTCCAGTTTCTGCTGTTGTTAAGGTTTGTCGTCCTTATTCGGCCGCTATCGCCTATGGCTTGTCTACTTTCCCACATTTTTGCGCAATGTAATATAAAAGCTTGGTCGATGGATTTCTTTCCCGACAAACTAGATGACTAACGGATTGGTTGCACCCTTGCTCCTTCAGACTGTATTTATGCTACGAAAAAGTAAAAAAAATTGTTGTCTATGTTTCTAAGCGTACTATCTCTTTATAAAGACCCCTATGTTGATTCAATGTAATTCTGACGCTGTCACATTTTAGCCTTACTGTTATTCCATATTTTATATAAAACAGAAATTTGGTTTTAAACGTGTTGTACTTTCATCAACCATTATTATCTCTGTAATTAAATAACTTTGCCTCTCTGCACTGATGTTTTGCACTTCTTCCCTTCCTCCTCTCCCCCCTTCCCCACCCCCTACCCAACTTTCAGTTACGCATATAGTATTGGTTTAGCAATGTCCTTTTTAGCATTGTTTTGAGTTTTATTTGTCTTTCTGTGCTTCATCATACATACGACCGAATTTTTATCTCTTCACTTTGTTTTAAAATATATTTATCTCATTCGTTCAGTGCTACGATGTGGTACCACTAGGGACAGCTATTGGCCACTTTCTTATTTCAGACGTTACATCATGACTCGTGTACTCAGTAACGTTTCTGAACGTGTCATATATATATATATATATATATATATATATATATATATATATACTCCTGGAAATTGAAATAAGTACACCGTGAATTCATTGTCCCAGGAAGGGGAAACTTTATTGACACATTCCTGGGGTCAGATACATCACATGATCACACTGACAGAACCACAGGCACATAGACACAGGCAACAGAGCATGCACAATGTCGGCACTAGTACAGTGTATATCCACCTTTCGCAGCAATGCAGGCTGCTATTCTCCCATGGAGACGATCGTAGAGATGCTGGATGTAGTCCTGTGGAACGGCTTGCCATGCCATTTCCACCTGGCGCCTCAGTTGGACCAGCGTTCGTGCTGGACGTGCAGACCGCGTGAGACGACGCTTCATCCGGTCCCAAACATGCTCAATGGGGGACAGATCCGGAGATCTTGCTGGCCAGAGTAGTTGACTTACACCTTCTAGAGCACGTTGGGTGGCACGGGATACATGCGGACGTGCATTGTCCTGTTGGAACAGCAAGTTCCCTTGCCGGTCTAGGAATGGTAGAACGATGGGTTCGATGACGGTTTGGATGTACCGTGCACTATTCAGTGTCCCCTCGACGATCACCAGTGGTGTACGGCCAGTGTAGGAGATCGCTCCCCACACCATGATGCCGGGTGTTGGCCCTATGTGCCTCGGTCGTATGCAGTCCTGATTGTGGCGCTCACCTGCACGGCGCCAAACACGCATACGACCATCATTGGCACCAAGGCAGAAGCGACTCTCATCGCTGAAGACGACACGTCTCCATTCGTCCCTCCATTCACGCCTGTCGCGACACCACTGGAGGCGGGCTGCACGATGTTGGGGAGTGAGCGGAAGACGGCCTAACGGTGTGCGGGACCGTAGCCCAGCTTCATGGAGACGGTTGCGAATGGTCCTCGCCGATACCCCAGGAGCAACAGTGTCCCTAATTTGCTGGGAAGTGGCGGTGCGGTCCCCTACGGCACTGCGTAGGATCCTACGGTCTTGGCGTGCATCCGTGCGTCGCTGCGGTCCGGTCCCAGGTTGACGGGCACGTGCACCTTCCGCCGACCACTGGCGACAACATCGATGTACTGTGGAGACGTCACGCCCCACGTGTTGAGCAATTCGGCGGTACGTCCACCCGGCCTCCCGCATGCCCACTATACGCCCTCGCTCAAAGTCCGTCAACTGCACATACGGTTCACGTCCACGCTGTCGCGGCATGCTACCAGTGTTAAAGACTGTGATGGAGCTCCGTATACCACGGCAAACTGGCTGACACTGACGGCGGCGGTGCACAAATGCTTCGCAGCTAGCGCCATTCGACGGCCAACACCGCGGTTCCTGGTGTGTCCGCTGTGCCGTGCGTGTGATCATTGCTTGTACAGCCCTCTCGCAGTGTCCGGAGCAAGTATGGTGGGTCTGACACACCGGTGTCAATGTGTTCTTTTTTCCATTTCCAGGAGTATATATATATATATATATATATATATATATATATATATATATATATATATATATATATACAGCTATCGTGTCCACCCAAAATATCTCTGGAACAATAACAGCTATTTGAAAACGACTTTCATCGGTATCAATGTTGGGCTGGGGCCCATGAATGTACGTACATATTTGGAAACATTCTAAAACGAAAGCATATGTGTTCTTTAACACAAACTTATGTTTTTCTAAATGGACCTCCTATATTTTTTCTTCAGCAATCCATAGCATGACAAAGCACATACACAATGGCGTTGATTGAATCGCAATATTCCCATTACATCCCGAGATATTAAGACGCGAAGTTGAAGCTTGAAACACCCGACATGTGCTGCTAGCGCACGTCCTGAGGCCCAGACGTGAACCCCATGCTGCCCGTAATCTCGATGTGATTGACATGCATAATCACACTTCCATACTTATCAAGAGGTCCGAAACGAATAATACGGTCTGTTGCCATCCTGCATTAACGTCGTACATTCCGGCAGGTATTTATCCCATAGGCTAGGGGTGATGCGGTTCTGTGACATATCTGTGTACCGCAAAGTTAGTCACAAAGTTAACTTCGCTTATCGTTAATCCGTTACTAAAATGGTAAAGCCGTTCAACGTTAAAAGTTTAACTGTCACTTGCGCTAGGTCTACAGTAATCATTCACTCGTAATAGTAAAATTCATGTTGATGGTTTTAGTGAAACGAGCAAGTGGACTAAAAGTTTTACCGTTGCTTAGGTAAAAATGTTTTGATTTGGGAAGTTCAGGTAGGACATAGAAGATGAATGTAAACATGTTTAACCAATTAGTTTTATTATCACATAATTATTAATGTTATGTTTATCTAATGCGTTAAATGACGAATTGTTGCAAACAAATGTTTCTTAACATCAAAGGGTAAAATGGCCCTTTGTAGAAACTTCCATTGTGATACCAGCACTACATACTAAACATAGCGTTCACATCTCATGCTCAAAGTGATGCCCATTGGCTTGCATACATATGGTCACTCTGCGGATGAAGGATGCCCTACTTCGTGCTACTGTTTCCTCTTCGATGGCTGTACGAGCATCAATAATGCGTTGTTTCATGTCCTCTGGTGTTGCAGGTTCATGTTGGTAAACAGCATCCTTCACTGCTCCCCAAAGAAAATAATCCAGCGGTGTAAGGTCCGGAGATCTGGCAGGGCACCTAACTGGGCCACCTCGTCCAATCCACCTACCAGGGAACTTACGGTTCAGAAGTCGTCGTGCTCGAAAGGCGTTATGTGCAGGGGATCCGTCATGCTGATACCACATGACCATTCTCCGGTTCAGAGGTACAGTGTCCAAGAGAACAGGAAGATTATGACGTATAAATTTGGAGTATTGTCTGCCATTTTGGATGCCATTTATAAAGAAAGGTCCGCTAATGGTATCTCCAATAATCCCACACCAAACATTAACTTTCCACGGACGTTGATGCTCTGACGGAGCCATTTTGGATTGTCTGCGGACCAATAATGCATATTCCTCATAGTGACAATTCCTTTTTTGGAGAATGATGCCTCGTCGGTAAAGAGAACATCTGCAAAAAAAATTGGATTAGTCAGAATGTTTTGCTAAGCCCACCGACAAAATGTTACCCTACTGCGGAAGTCATTTTCATGAAGATCCTGGTGTAAATGAACATGGTAAGGATGAAATTTATGACGTTTAAGAATACGCTGTGCACTTGATTTCGACACACCAACTTCACGTTCAATTTGACGTGTGCTGATTTGAGGATTCACAGCTATGGTAGCGAGCACAGCAACTTCAGCACGTTCATCTGTGCGTGTTCTAGGACGATGTCGAGGTCTTGGATTTAAGTTTCCCGTTTCGCGTAGACGAGATGTGAGACGACCAAACATCCGTCGCGAAGGCGATGGCTTGTCAGGGAATCGTCTTCTGTACAGTCGTTCTGCCTGAACAGCATTTCATCCACCTACAACAGGGTACAGTACAGGAATGTAGAGAAGGGTAGAAAAAAGACAATTATCTTAATAATCATAATGTTCGCTAACAGTACTATCAACAAACAAACAATCTCATAACGTATTTCCCGTAAACGTACATTCTCCATAGATCAGCAGCATTTCTACCATATCTTCTGTTGTGACTTGGCAAGACAGCCAAGCCACTAGGAGGTAGCCGAAAGGCACGCGTTTAAGCTCACGCAGGCTGGCGTGAGGTCTGGAACAGTTGGCGGATTTGAGTCTAGCAAATAAAGTACGTAGCTGTTGGAATACTTAACATTAATCCATAATTGGTGAACATCGGTCTGACGGTACATGCAGCACAAGAAAAATAGCAATTGATAATGGCGCCTTGCTAGGTCGTAGCAAATGACGTAGCTGAAGGCTATGCTAACTATTGTCTCGCAAATGAGAGCGTAATTTGTCAGTGAACCATCGCAAGCAAAGTCGGCTGTACAACTGGGCCGAGTGCTAGGAAGACTCTCTAGACCTGCCGTGTGGCTGCGCTCGGTCTGCAATCACTGATAGTGGCGACACGCGGGTCCAACGTGTACTAACGGACCGCGGCCGATTTAAAGGCTACCACCTAGCAAGTGTGGTGTCTGGTGGTGACACCACATTTTCATGTGTGTACATTATACTGTACAGTATAAGTTCCACAACACAACGTTTATTCACAATGTGTCTACCTCCGTGCCGTCACTAGATTACTCTGATGCACGACTAAACTGGCAAGCAGTGTACTGCACGCGAAAGCAACAACAAATGAGATGCTCGGAGGGTGGTGGAGTACAGGAGTTTGCATGGGTCGCCAATCGTAAACAAGGCGAAGTGGTAACTGTGGCAGTAGTGGGAACTACGTTGGACACTTGACTAGGTAGAGCCAGGCCCTGCGCGACAGGCACAATGGGTCATATAACGCATTAGATAAACCTTAATTTGGGTGTGCAGGATAAATAAGACAACCTGACGGGTGTACACCGATCGGTAGTGGTTAATATTGTGTACGTAGATACGTAAAACGTGCAAGAGGGAAACCATTATGTGCTTTTGATAGTTGATGGCAGCAGACCGTATTATTCGTTTCTGACCTCTTGATAAGTATGGAGGTGTGATTACACATGTCAATCACATCGCGATTACGGGCAGTATGGGGTTCACGCTAGAGCCTCAGGACGTGCGCTAGGAGCGCATGTCGGGTGTTTCAAGCGTCAACTTCGCGTCTCAATCTCTCGGGATGTAATGGGAATATTGCGATGCAATCAACGCCATTGTGTATGTGCTTTGTCATGCTATGGATTGCTGAAGAAAAAATATAGGAGGTCCATTTAAAAAAAACATAAGTTTGTGTTAAAAAACACATATGTTTTCGTTTTAGAATGTTTCCAAATATGTACATTCATGGGCCCCAGCCCTACATTGATACCGGTGAAAGTCGTTTTCCAATAGCTGTTATTGTTCCAGAGATATTTTGGGTGGACAAGATAGTTGGGACACCCTGTGTATATATATATATATATATATATATATATATATATATATATATATATATATATATAGGGTAATCCATTGATCGTGACCGGCTCAAATATCTCACGAAATAAGCGCCACCGCAAAAACTACGAAGAACGAGACTCGTGTAGCTTGAAAAGGGAAACCAGATGGCGCTATGGTTGGTCCGCTGGATGGCGCTGCCATAGGTCAAACGCATATCAACTGCGTTTTTTTTTAATAGGAACCCCCAGTTTTATTACATATTCGTATAGTACGTAAAGAAATATGAATGTCTTAGTTGGACCACTTTTTTCGCTTTGTGATAGCTGGCGCTGTAATAGTCACAAACATATGGATCACAATTTTAGATGAACTGTTTCTAACAGTTATGTTTTTTAAACTAAAATACAGAACGTAGGTACTTTTGAACATTTTATTTCTTCAATCTCAATGCATTTGGCAATACGTGTAACGACATTCCTCTGAACGACGAGTAGTTCGCTTTCCGTAATGTTCGCACATGCATTGACAATGCGCTGACGCATGTTGTCAGGCGTTGTCGGTGGATCACGGTAGCAAATATCCTTCAACTTTCCCCACAGAAAGAAATCCGTTGACGTCAGATCCGGTGAACGTGCGGGTCATGGTATGGTGCTTCGACGACCAATCCACTTGTCATGAAATATGCTATTCAATACCTTTTCAACCGCACGCGAGCTATGTGCCGGACATCCATCATGTTGGACGTACAACGCCATTCTGTCTTGCAGTGAAACATGTTGTAGTAACATCGTAGAACGTTACGTAGGAAATCAGCATACACTGAACCATTTAGATTGCCATCGATAAAATGGGGGCCAATTATCCTTCCTCTCATAATGCCGCACCAAACATTAGCCCGCCAAGGTCGCTGATGTTCCACTTGTCGCAGCCATCGTGGATTTTTCGTTGTCCAATACTACATATAGTGCCGGTTTACGTTACCGCTGTCGCTAAATAGAGCGCGTGCAAAAAATCTGTCATCGTCCCGTAATTTCTCTTTTGCCCGGTGGCAGAACTGTACACGACTTTCAAAGTCGTCGCCATGCAATTCCTGGTGCATAGAAATATGGTACGGGTGCAATCGATGATGATGTAGCATTCTCAACATCGACGTTTTTGACATTCCCGATTCTCGTGCAGTTTGTCTGCTACTGATGTGTGGATTATCCGCGTCAGCAGCTAAAACACCTACTTGGGCATCATCATTTGTTGCAGGTCTTGGTTGACGTTTCACATGTGGCTGAACACTTCCTGTTTCCTTAAACAACGTAACTACTCGGCGAACGGTCTGGACACTTGGATGATGTCGTCCAGGATACCGAGCAGCACACATAGCACACGCCCGTTGGGCATTTTGATCACAATAGCCATACATCAACACGATATCGACCTTTTCCGCAATTGGTAAACGGGCCATTTTAACACGGGTAAGCAAATACCGCCCGCACTGGCGGAATGTTACGTGATACCACGTACTCATACGTTTGTGACTATTACAGCGCCACCTATCACAAAGCGAAAATAGTGGTCCAACTAAAACATTCATATTTCTTTACGTATTATACGAATATGTAATAAAAATAGGGGATGCTATTTAAAAAAAGGCAGTTGATATCCGTTTGACCTATGGCAGCGCCATCTAGCGGGCTAACCATAGCGCCATCTGGTTTCCCCCTTCAAGCTAGATGAGTTTCTTTCTTTGTAGTTTCTTCGTTGGATGCTTATTCCGTGCTACTCTTGGTTCTCGTAACGTATTCCAGCTATTCTGAAGATATATTAGAAACGCGTCAGTAAAACAGTTGCCTTAAAGCTAGCGATTTTTGAATATGTATCCTGCGTTGCTATCAGCATATATTGGATACATCCCTCTGCATGACTACGTGTCTGATCTTGAATTTATATTCATGGTATTTTGTCGAGATACACGTAAAAAGAAGCTGCATGTTGGGTTTGACTCTTCTGGTATCGTACGCTGTCGGAACTCGTAACAGACCATGCTGCGATGCAGAACGCCTGTTTCACAGCGTGTGCTACTGGAGTTGCCTGAGTATATCCGTGACGCTTTCGAGCTTTCTAAACGTAGCTGAAACCAAATGTGCTGTTCTTCTTTGGAACTTCTCTCTTCCCTCAATCAGTCCTGTGTGGTACGGATCTCATACTGACAGGCAGTTTTGAAGTATTGGACAAAAACGCTTTTTGTAATCCACTTTGTTTGTTGATGAACTACGTTTCCTGAGGATTTTTTCAATGAATCTGTCTGGTATCTACTTTACCCGCGATTAATTTTACGTGGCCTTTGGACATCAAATCGCTGCGTAAGCATACTGCCACATACTTTATGGAAGTAACTACTTCTAGTTATTTTTCCTCTACCATGTAGTCATACAATAAATGGTCTTCCTCTCTATGCATTCGCAATACATTTGTTTGTATTGAGGCTCATTTGCCACTTCAGCAAGCGTCGATGTCTTGGAGGTCTTACTGCATTTCGCTACAATTTACCAGTAGTGAGACTTTCTGTAAACAACTGCGTCATCCTCGAAAATGTCATGGAACTTCCGATGTTATCTACTAGGTCATTTACAAATATTGTGAACATTTACAATCCTGTACCACTCTCTTGGAGCACGCCCGAAGTTAGTTTTACGTCTGAAGACTTTCCTTCGTCCAGGACATACTGTGTTATGTTCGCTGGATACTCTTCTGTCTGATCACACAGTTGGTATCATATAGCATATGCTCGTGTTTCGTTCATTAGGCGCTAGTGTGGAACTGTGTCAAACGCTCTTTGGAAGCCAAGGAACACAGCACCTACCTGGGTGCCTGTATCTATTGCTTTCAAGTGGACGATCAGCGCGACCTGGGTTTCACAAGATCGTTGTTTTCAGAACCCATGTTGGTTGCTCCACAGGAGATTTTCGGTCTCCAGGAATGTAATAATACGTGTGTGTAAACATGTTTCAGAACTCTACACCAGATCGACGTCAGAGGTATAGGTCTACAGCCTTTTACGACTTTTCGACGGTCCTTCTTGAAAACGGAATGACCAGCGCATTTTGCCAATTATTAGGTACGCTTTGCTCCTCTGGAAACTTGCGCTACACTGCTGCGAGAAATGGAGAAAGTTCTTTCGCGTACTCTGTGTAGAAACCAACTGGTGTGCCATTAGGTCCAGTGGTCTCTACTCTGGTGAGTGATTTCAGTTGCTTTCTATCCGTTGGCGACTTTTTTCATGTGTGTCATGTTGTCGTTCGTAGGGTGATTTAAAGGAAAAGCAATAGTGCTATCTTTCTCTGTGAAACAGTTTTGAGACAGGACCTTTATTATTTCGGCCTCATTTCAGTGCCGTTATTATGGTCTCAGAGCGCCTTGAGCGATGGCTTCTATCCGTTTATTGATTTAACATACACTGAGGTGACAAAAAGTCAAGGGATATCGATATACACATATACAGGTGACGCTACTATAGCGTACAAAAGGTATAAAAGAGCAATGATTTCCGGAGCTGTCATTTGTAATCAACTTATTCACATGAAAAACTGTTCGACGTGATTATAGTAACAGGAAGGGAATTAACAGACTTTTGAACGTGAAATGGTAGCTGGAGCTAGATGTATGGGACATTCCATATCGGAAACCATTAGGGAATTCAATATTCAAAGATCCACACTGTCAAAAATGTGTTGAAAATACCAAATTTCAGGCATTACCTCTCACCACGGACAATGCAGTTTCCGGCGGCCTTCACTTAACGACCGAGAGCAGTGACGTTTGCGTAGAGTTGTCGGTGCTAACAGACAAGCAATACTGTGGGAAATAACCGCGGAAATCAATGTGAGACGTACGACGAACGTATCTTTCATGACAGTGTGGCATAATAAGGCGTTAATGGGCTACGGCAGCAGACGACCAACGCGAGTGCCCTAGATAACAGGTCAACAGCGTCTGCAGCGTCTCTGTCTCGTGGGTCCGGCTATCGGTTAGACCCTAGAAGACTGTAAAATGGTAAATGGAAATGATCGTATGGCATTGTTGGCCGTGAGGCCCCTATTCGGGGAAGTTCGTCCGCCAGGTGCAAGTCTTATTTCATTCGATACCACATTTCGCGACTTGCTCGTCGGTAATGAGGATGAAATGATGATGAGGGCAACACAACACTCAGTCGCCGAGCTGATAAAATCTCCGACCCGGCCGGGAATCGAATTCCGGCCATCTTTCATGGTAGGCGAGGACGTTACAACCCAGCTCAGCATTGGACTCTGTACCTGTGGCCTGGACAGGTGAGTCGGGATTTCAGTTGATAAGAGCCGGCGCTAGGGTTCCAGTGTGGCGCATACCGCACGAAACCGTGGAACCACGTCGGCAACAAGGCACTGTGGAAGTTGGTGGTGGCTGCATAATGGCAATTAACGAGTAACAGTTTTAAATAATCGCACACACGAGTCGTCTACTGCTTCGACCGGGTCCTCTGGTCCAACTGAACCGATCATTGACCAGAAATGGTTGTATTCCGGTACTTGAACACTATTTGTAGTCATTCATGGTCTTCATGCTCTCAGAAAAATGATGGAATTTTTATCGATGAAAATGCGCTATTTTACCGGGCCACAGTTGTTGACTGTTGGTTTAGAAACATTGTGGACAGTTCGAGCAAATGATTTGCCCATCCAGATAGCCCGACATTAGTCCCATCGATCACTGTTGGGAGATAATCGGGAGGTCAGTGCGTGCACGAAATCTAGCGCCGACCACATTTCGCAATTATGGACGACTATACAGGCAGAATGGCTCAGTGTATTTGGATAGCAGTTCCAACGATTTGTTCAGTCCATGCCAAGTCGAGTTGTTGCGCTGCGCCGTGAAAATAGGAGGCTCGACACGATGTTGGGTGGTATCCCAGCTCAGCGTAAGAACGGTTTAACTTGCCGAGCCCTTTTTGTCTAAGTAGAAAATCCTCGAGTTTTCTTTCATTTTGCTTCCATTATACCAGACGAGCTTCTCTTGTGCCTGTACCTTTTTAAAGTAAAACTCATGGTCACGTGAGAGGCCCTCAGTTTTATTTTCCATGGTATTAATCTTATAATCAATTTACAAAATGTTGTAAGGCGTTCACCACCCTGCTGGAGCAAAAGTAATCTCTATGTATTGCTCACTTGGTAGAACGACAATTCGCAGGCGCTGCCTGAGACATAAAATATCTTTGCCCCTGTCAAAAGAGACCTGCAACAGAGTCGCAGGTCAGAGCAGTCTCTGCCACAGTTGCAGTCGCTGCAACAGTGTAGTTATAATCTGTCGCTGATACAGCGCAGTATGTAGTTAGTAGTTGTTAAAGTCACAGTGCAGAAAAAATTGTAAAATTTCACCATGTAGTACTGAATAATGATTGTGTTCAGCCGCAGAGGTAAATGATATCGTGGAATGAGATGATGATGAACAAATGAATAACTGTTAATATAATGAAAAATCAACAGTGTAATTAAGTCAACCATATATTGTAAGGTAAATTTTATTATTTTTATTGTCATCAGCGTAGTTAAGTCAGTTGTCTGAGATGTTAATATGAATTTGTTTCAATCTTTTCCTTTGTGATTCGTCAGCACCAGTTGACGCAGATTTGTAATATATTCAATTAAATTAATCCACTATGTTATGGCTCTGAGCGCTATGGGACTTAACATCTATGGTCATCAGTCCCCTAGAACTTAGAACTACTTAAACCTAACTAACCTAAGGACATCACACAACACCCAGTCATCACGAGGCAGAGAAAATCCCAGACCCCGCCGGGAATCGAACCCGGGAACCCGGGCGTGGGAAGTGAGAACGCTACCGCACGACCACTATGTTATCTCCTACTGTTATTTTGAAGAACGTTGAACCATCCAATAAGATTAATCAACTGGTATCTTTTCCTACATCACGTCGACTACGCCACCATGAAATAATTGATATTGCCCTCCAAATATCATCCTTCCTCCAACCCCTCTGAAAGTTGGATGAAGGTATTTCTCATGGGCAAATTCAGATTGATTTCACAGGGCCATGGCGTAGCGCAGCTTACGTCAGTTTTTCATGAGTTAAGATTTATGAGTTTTCGTACGACAGAATTTAATTATCCAAATTTAACAATTTTTTATTTTTCTTTTCTTTTCAGGAATGTTACACATCATATTTTTACGTATTTTTTTTAATTTGTGCGGGAACGTTACAATGTAACCTCATTTAAGATCAGGGAATCTCCGAATGCGGACACGGCTGCTTTCTACGGATCGAGATGTGTCGGCCGCCCCGCGCCCCCAGGGTCGGCGGACGGTCCGCGCTGGTGCAGCCGCCGCCAGCAGATGCCCGCCACCCGGCTGGCCCTCGCAGGCTGCGAACCCCGGCTTGGGCGCCGGCCAGCGGCCGGACGCTATTAATTCCCGCGCTCTGCCAGCGCGCGATGATAATCCGATTTTTACTGCTGTACGTGCCGATATCGGTCGCGCAATCTTTCTCGCTTCCTCCGACCCCGCCCACGCGCCTGCGCGACCTTTGGTATCGTCCGCTGACTCGACGGTCAGTCTAGTTCCTGGGGCCTAGCGGCCGACGTAATGTAAGAACGTCCCAGTTATAAACTGTTACAGTAAGAAATGTAAGTATTGTAGAGTATCTGTTCCAAGTCGCAATTAAAGACTAACTCACCAGGAAAGTACTAGGGCTCGAACAGATAGATCTGTATGAACGTTTGGTTACAGGACCATTATGTACCTCTGGATGTGCTGGTGGGTGTCGTTTTTCTGCAAAACTCTACAGTCATGCTCTAGATATCACTGTAGATGTAACTGTAGACGCCATACGCAATGCAGCAATCTTAACTATAAATGTAAATGCGGAATGTCAATAAAATGCTCCGAGCAATACGAATGACTGCAAAACGCACAGCGAAGAAATGCAAGTTGATCGCATGGCGTATTTGCACATTCTATAATATCAGTGTTGAACGCCACGTCAGTGACACTTATGAAGTTGTTCACTGGTTCACCAATATCGTAGCCAGCGTCCTGCCACGCGTCACGAAGCATTGGTCTCTACACTCCCGCAGATAACTGATCGTAAATGACAGAATGCGTATTCACGATAAAGAATCTGTCGTGCATTTCGGCTGCGTGTTACTGGAACGTAGTTTAATGAAGTCTGTTATTCTCTTGGCATATATTTTATATTGCCTGAAGAAATACACATCCAGAGGTTGTGCATATTTTGTAGTTTTAGGCGGAATGATTTTTAAATCTACATGTTCTCCGCCAGATGCTTCCAGTAGTACTCGATAATCCTTATGTCCAGACCAGGAGTCACAAAGTAGTAATGACTTTCTCGACAAATGTGGATTCAAAACTGACAGAAAAAACGTCTTCAGATGCTGTTTCGTCATCTTTCCACTCACACTTGCATCGATGACATTTGTATGGCACCGCGTTTCTATTTCCCTTGACACGTGGGGTCCAAACTTTCCACTGGATTCTTGGAAGCTAATATAGAGTTTGTCTGCCAATCGTCCGTCCATCGATATAGCAACATCGATCGTGTAACTATGTGTTGCACAGTTAACTGATTGCAACACCGCGATAGTGTTTCTCTCCCCTGTCATGGATAGTGTTCTGTCACAAGAAAGTTCATACTTGAACTGACTCTGATCACATTACCATACAGAACTAATATCGACGTTTTCTCTCGTGATATGCTCATTGACGTCAGCAACAAACGTTTGAGCTCTTTCAATCAGCTCTTCTTCGTCATCCTTATCTTTTCGTGCTTGGAGCATAGTGATACGACATGATGTTATTCTAAACTCCTTTTTCAAATTAGTAATAAATCCCAGTGAAGCTGTAAAGTTTGTACATCCGAGATTTCTGGCTACGTCCAGTGCTCAGTGTTGTAAATGCCAATAATGAACGGCGGAACCGCATTCTCGCGATTCATCGAATTTTGCCATTACACGCTCCTTGATGGTCTTAAACAGCAGTGTACGATTTCCTTTGAAAACTGTATTTCTTTCTCTTTTCTTTGTCACGTAATCCAGTATGTTTTTAATATTGCTTTTAGACTTCAGTGTAGGGTATCTTTTCAGAAGCTTGTCGTATGTGTCGAAACCTCTGACGTAATAATCATGGTACATGTTCTCCAGTGTGTTTTCATCAAACGCCGTGATAATACTTGCAACTTTAACCTTCTTCTTGGGAGACGGTTGGTATTCACTGTCACTGCTTCCATCGCCTCTTCCCGCACTTGCCGTAGCACTACCGTTTACAATGAGTTGTTCGTCGTTATCATCCCAATCATCATCATTATGTGTTAGTGTTACAACAGTATCTGTTTGTAACTTATCCTCATATTTCTGCACTATAATAGATACCAGAAAACATGCGAATGATTCGTCTTCTACATCAGTACCATCTTCACGAAGAAAGGTTCTTCGTAACTCCATCTCAACCAATCGCAATACATTAGTTGGATTGATTACCAGTTGCCGAGCCATCTGACGCTTCAATACACAAATAATGTCATAAAACGCAACTTCAGAGGCACGCTGCACCGTCCCTACTGGCTTACCGGCAGGACAGTGTGCAATGCTGCATGGCACACGCAGAGGCCTCTAACGGACGACTGCAGAGTTTTGCAGATGCAGGAGTATCACTAGTACAATAAGAGACCTTCACATTATTTCTCACACGATTTTGGTGTATTTGTGTTTGTTCGAGCCCAAGTACTTTCCTGGTCAGTTTTAAATAATCACATGTACCAGTCATCTGCTGCTTTGATGTATTCCCTTTTTGTATCACCACATACGTGAAATGGCGACTCCTGAGTGTAAAGCGTTTTGTGGTCTACAGTTTATTAAGTGAGTATCTATAATTTCAGTTCAACGCTTGTTTAGTTTAAAGTTTAATTGTGGTACACCATGCGGCAAAAACATCCGCCGACGGTACAGACAATTCCAAACGGCTCGATGTGTATGTAAAGAGGAAAGGCGGGACGACCAAAAGTTTTTGACCATGGCAGAGCACCTTACATTCGCGACATTAAAATGTCTGTGTGGAAAGTAAGTGCTCAACTTCAGTTGCCAAAGACAACAGTGTGGAAAGGTTTAAGAAAACGTCTACATATTGCGTCCATGCCGGTTACAGTTCGTACATGCTTGACACTGGCGTAGGTTATAGCATTGCAAGTGAAGTGTTGCGACGTGAAGATGACTTTGTTGATCGCGCGGTTTTCAGTCATGAGGCAACGTTTCATCTAAGTGGGAAGGTAAATACCCATAATATTCGTATTTGGGGGCCAGAATATCCTCATGAACTTGTATAATATCGAAGAGATTCCCCGAATTTAAGCATATTGCGTGCTGTGTCCTGACGTCAAATGCACTGACCATATTTGTTTACCTCTGAAGTTACCTTAACAGGTATGGTTCAACTGAATTAGAACGTGACCTGAAAACTTTATTTGGTAGTGAGATGTAGCGACTCCATATCGGAGCCTCTTTGTACAAGGATGGCTGAAAGTCAACGCTCCTGACCGCTGGATTGGCCGTAATGGTCAATACGACAGAACGCTTTCCCGCTACTGTCCGCGTTCACACGACGTCACGCTATGTGATTTCTTTTCCCCTTGGGGCCTTACGAAGGATCGTGACACCGTTGCGCCAATACTTAATGATTTGCCAGAGTTCAGAAACAGAACTGAAAACGCTATTGCTTCCATTGCTATGGACTTATAAGAATAGTGTGGGAACAATTTGACGTTAGATTGAATGTGTGGCGTACAACTAAAGGAGCACATATTTGAACATGCGTGAGAAAAATTAGATTAGTTTACCTTGAGATTGATGTAAGATTTGTAGTAAATAGTCTAGATTAGTCCTAATGTTCCTTTGAAATTGGGACATTTGTTTTATGAACATCCCGTATTCTGAAACAGTGATTGGATACGTCGTGGTACATCACTACCATTTGTTTCCGTACTTTAGTCTCCTACATTCACGAAAAGCCGGCGCTGATCTGTAGGCTGTTAACAAGCCCTTAGCAGCTCATCTGGAAACCAAAAGCTATTCAGTTAGAGAGCCTAATGACGTATCCTGAATACACACAAACTCTATACCACCAAGTATATGTTGTATCTCTCTTTCAGATCAAAATTATTCTGAGTAAAAGGAATTGTTGAAGTGATAATGTCAACTGTGGCTCCATAATACGAATATTTATTTGTAGCCTAGCTCAGAGGGCGAAAAAGATTGTTAACCCATATAAGATTTACAACTCCAACCCCACTCTCCCAACCTGATTCCTTTAAGAATCGACCACCTATTTGTAAGCAGCTTCAAACGTCTGACTGATCAACCTGTGGTACATTGATATACATCATACTTAACGCTGAAGCTGGATGAAAAGCGTATACATCGTAACCTAAAACTTCTTTCGTCTCATTATATTGTTGTCGAGGAAAAGATTCGGAAAGGTTTGAAATTACACTCCTGGAAATGGAAAAAAGAACACATTGACACCGGTGTGTCAGACCCACCATACTTGCTCCGGACACTGCGAGAGAGCTGTACAAGCAATGATCACACGCACGGCACAGCGGACACACCAGGAACCGCGGTGTTGGCCGTCGAATGGCGCTAGCTGCGCAGCATTTGTGCACCGCCGCCGTCAGTGTCAGCCAGTTTGCCGTGGCATACGGAGCTCCATCGCAGTCTTTAACACTGGTAGCATGCCGCGACAGCGTGGACGTGAACCGTATGTGCAGTTGACGGACTTTGAGCGAGGGCGTATAGTGGGCATGCGGGAGGCCGGGTGGACGTACCGCCGAATTGCTCAACACGTGGGGCGTGACGTCTCCACAGTACATCGATGTTGTCGCCAGTAGTCGGCGGAAGGTGCACGTGCACGTCGACCTGGGACCGGACCGCAGCGACGCACGGATGCACGCCAAGACCGTAGGATCCTACGCAGTGCCGTAGGGGACCGCACCGCCACTTCCCAGCAAATTAGGGACACTGTTGCTCCTGGGGTATCGGCGAGGACCATTCGCAACCGTCTCCATGAAGCTGGGCTACGGTCCCGCACACCGTTAGGCCGTCTTCCGCTCACGCCCCAACATCGTGCAGCCCGCCTCCAGTGGTGTCGCGACAGGCGTGAATGGAGGGACGAATGGAGACGTGTCGTCTTCAGCGATGAGAGTCGCTTCTGCCTTGGTACCAATGATGGTCGTATGCGTGTTTGGCGCCGTGCAGGTGAGTGCCACAATGAGGACTGCATACGACCGAGGCACGCAGGGCCAACACCTGGCATCATGGTGTGAGGAGCGATCTCCTACACTGGCCGTACACCACTGGTGATCGTCGAGGGGACACTGAATAGTGCACGGTTCATCCAAACCGTCATCGAACCCATCGTTCTACCATTCCTAGACCGGCAAGGGAACTTGCTGTTCGAACAGGACAATGCACGTCCGCATGTATCCCGTGCCACCCAACGTGCTCTAGAAGGTGTAAGTCAACTACCCTGGCCAGCAAGATCTCCGGATCTGTCCCCCATTGAGCATGTTTGGGACTGGATGAAGCGTCGTGTCACGCGGTCTGCACGTCCAGACCGAACGCTGGTCCAACTGAGGCGCCAGGTGGAAATGGCATGGCAAGCCGTTCCACAGGACTACATCCAGCATCTCTACGATCGTCTCCATGGGAGAATAGCAGCCTGCATTGCTGCGAAAGGTGGATATACACTGTACTAGTGCCGACATTGTGCATGCTCTGTTGCCTGTGTCTATGTGCCTGTGGTTCTGTCAGTGTGATCATGTGATGTATCTGACCCCAGGAATGTGTCAATAAAGTTTCTCCTTCCTGGGACAATGAATTCACGGTGTTCTTATTTCAATTTCCAGGAGTGTATGTGTTGAGATGGCTGGCAGTCACTAAGTGCTCTCATTCTCAAATACTGTAGGAACCTACAGAGGTGTGAAAATTATTAGACTCAAGGTTATTTTTTCTGAAAATGAAAACATTTTACAGTTGAGAAGCATTTATTCGCCAAATTAAAATACATTAGTACTTACTGTGCATGCCTTTGTTCTTAATGAGCAATTCAACAATTCTTTGATTTGTTTGTACCAGGTTTGTGCATGAATTTTTGACACGTTCATCATGGTGCCATATTTGTATGAGTTGCAAATGGTTCAAATGGCTCTGAGCATTATGGGACTTAACATCTGAGGTCATCAGTCCCCTAGAACTTTTTTTTAAAAAAAACTTTACTGATACAACAACATTATAAGAACAACCAAAAAGAAGGTATTGTGATACAAATTGTTTATAAACACAAAACATTGTATGATACACACAAAACCCACCACCTTATGTAATTTGTGGGTCCAATTATTATACTTGAAAAACAAGCAGCTTATACTACTTAATTAATGGCACTTACTATGGACAGGGTTAATCTAACTACTTGACTACTCTGGTTATTCTAAGTCTAGCTACTCTGCAGCGTTACAGGTGTGCCAGACGAAATACAAACCTACTAAAACGGCCTGCTCACTGAGCTAGTCCCAGTGAGCGTGCCTCTGGCACTGGGCTGGCCTACTACTTTTGGAATCGCTGCAGTCCCTACCTATGTTAGTAATGTTAGTATTCTAATTGTACGTTATTCTAGTGTAACTACTTCCTATCAAATCTTAGTGCATATGTCAACTCCGGGAGTGGTGCTCCTGCTCCCCTGATCCGACAGCGCGGCGGATTCCAGTTGTGAAGCAACCGGCCGGTACCGCGCTCGGCAGAAATTGCAGGTGCACCTGAGTCTTCATCGGGTTATATTTTTTGATTTCTAACCGTGTTGGTTACTAATAAAATCCCTCAAGATCTTTTGGGATATTTCATCTGCCAAATTGTTGAGGACATTGAAGGTCTCGGCACGTCGCAGTAGTGTGTATGTGTCTCTGTTTGGTAATTGATTCCTAAGTTCGAGCGCCACATCGTCATGTAACGTGCAGCCATAGACGAAATGTTCGGGTGTTCCATCCGGAGCACCACAGTCGCACGCTGGTGTCGCCCGTTTTCCAAATCGACATAGATATGTCGGATACGGCCCGTGACCTGTAAGAAAGTGCAGCAGTCCTCTGCCCGGCTCAAAGTGGCTCATTTGAAGCCTTTCTCTGATGTCCCCTAGAACTTAGAAATACTTAAACCCAACTAACCTAGGGACATCACACACATCCATACCCGGGGCAGGATTCGAACCTGCTACCGTAGGGGTCGCGCGGTTCCAGACTGAAGCGCCTAGAACCGCTCGGCCACATCGGCCGGCGTATGAGTTTCTCCATGAGTTGCAACTTCGCTGTAATGTCGATCTTCCTCAACTTCTGCTTAACAATTGCCCACAGATTCTCTATAGGGTTCCTGTCTGGACTATTCCCAGCCCACGGCAACGTTTCTACATTATTTTCAGCTAAGAACTGCACAACTGATTTAGCTTTCTGATGCGGTGCACCATCGTGCATGAACACAGTCACCGTCAGGAAATCATTCCTTCGCTTGAGGTAAAAGCCTCTTTCCTGTTCTTATTCTGATTCATAGTGCTTTCCACAGTGTAGAGTCGGCCAGTACCCTTTGCTGACATGACACTCCAAACTATAACAGACTTGGAATGTTTTATAGCTTGCGCTGTACAAAGCTCATAAAAGTCTTCATCAACCGTTCTTCGAACATACTGGTTACTTTCTTCACATATTGAGAAAACTGACTCGTCAGAAAAACAGACCTGAAAGGAATAAAACTTTTTAATCATATGCTCATATGAACCGTACTGTGCATGAGAAAATTTCTCCATGTCTTTGTGAAATATTTTCTTAAAATCAGTTATTCATTTTTCAAAAGAAATTTTGACATACAGATTCTCAACTGATTTAAATAAAGTTTATTTACCTTGCTCCAGTCATCCCCAAACTCATTTCTAACTTCATGAGTTCATTTAAAACTCTTCGCACTTATTTCAGGGATAAGTTTTGCTTTTTTGAGCGGACGACGAACTGGAAGCCCTGCTCTAATAAGCTTTCTGCGGACTGTTGAAGTACAAACATCGATTCCATAGCTCTCCAACTCCTCCAAATCTTGACGTGTAGCTCTTCTGTTGTCTTTCGCCATCTGGACAGGTTTGCGTTGAGTTCTAGGGGAAAGCTTGCTCTTGCCTCCAAACTTTCCTCGACGTGCAGGTCTGAAATTAAAGCCATCTTTCTCTGCCTGGCAAATGCGGCTTAGATTTTTGTAAAATCTGTAACCTGTTTGCTATTTTCAGCTGTGAATGCTGTTTTTCCTCGAGTAACAGTTTTGTAGTCGCAACTTTTATATGCGAAATATCACTTTTACGACCAAATAACCAACATATATCTGACAAACGAAAGAATTATCCATAGCAAAAAAAGTATTAAATTTTATGGCAACAAGTGCAAGTAGAAATACTCATTAGTTATTGTTTAAGGATACATTATACACAAAACCGACCTTAAGAACGTCTCAGCTGAATTGAACTGTCTCCAAAACAACTGCTAGCATGCAATCTTTACCTGAACAATAACAATTCACTGCTTAGGGAGGCTGCCAAAATTGTTAGTAGCAAACTACTGTTAATAACAAATGTAAATGTTGGCACATGGATGTAAGTGAGTGAAAATGCCAATATCACATAGCTGAATAATTCTAGAGTGGGAGAAACTAGGAAATATCAAAATTTTCGTTTGAGTCTAATAATATTTACACCTATGTAGTCTGGGTAAATTGCGCGCCATGAGCTGCACGGTCTGAAGACACATACGCAGTTTATATCCTCAGTATTTCACTTCCTGTGCTAAAAACCTTTAACGATACCTCTCAATGAGTATATTGGTGACAGTACTTTAAATTCTTAAATTAGTTCAATAATTACATGAAATTCTGAAAATCAAATTTGTGTTACCCCTTGAAGCTATTAACAAGCAACATGATACTCAGGTAATACCCCAGCTGACCGTTTTAGCTACTTAGTAATACAGTAAGGTTTAGATGTTTATCTGCAGCCTGATACGCATTACAATTAAGTATTCTACTTCAGTCAAAAAAATTAAATCGGGAATAGCTGCAGTCACCAGCGCGTTTGGTGGGTCAGGAATCAAAGTATTTCGTATTAATTCACACCGGACCTGCTTACTTCTTCCGTAACAATTGATTACAATCTTTGTTTTGCTTTAGGGTGCAACAACTACTGAAGTCATAAGAGACCATGTCATAACGTTGCGACACCAACCTGCACCTACATCTATATGGTTACTGTGCAAATCACACTTAAGTGCCTAACAGAGAGTTTTTCGATGCACTTTCACAATAATCCTCTATTATTCCAGCCTCGAACAGCGCGCGGAAAAAACGAACACCTATATCTTTCCCTGAGAGCTCTCATTTCCCTTATTTTATTGTGATGATCGTTTTCCCTATATGTGTCGGAGCCAACAAAATATTTTCGCATTTCGAGGAGAAAGTCGGTGATCGAAATGTCGTAAGGAGATCCCGCCGCAACGGGAACTGCGTTTGCTTTTATGATATCCACCCCAAATCCTGTATCATGTCCGTGACACTCTCTCCTCTATTTCTCGATAATACAAAACGTTCTGCTCTTCTTTGAACTTTCTCGGAGTACTCCGTCAATTTCATCCGGTAATGTTTCCACACCGCGCAGCGGTACTCCAAAAGACGACGGACAAGCGTAGTGTAGGCATTCTCTTTAGTAGATCTTTGGCATCTTCGAAGTGTTCAGACAATAAATAGCTGTCTTTGGTTCGTCTTCCCCACAACATTTTCTGTGTGTTTTTTCCAATTTATGTTCTTCGGAGTTGTAATTCCTAGGTATTTACATGAATTTACGGCCTGTAGATTTCATGGATTTATCGTGTAAAGCTAAGAGCTTCTATACACTAAGCCCAATCGACAGAAGGAAAGGGAACTAACAAGGACGACTTCTGCTTGGAGAAAGGTCCACAAAATACGCCGAAGAGACAGACCAAAGTTTAAATGTCTTTCGCCATATTTTTACGACGAGTAAAACGTAAAACGTGATCGACAGCCCACCCTTCATTCGCTAAAACAGCCGATAACTCAGACCGCAAACAGAAAATGGAAAGCCGGCCGTTGTGGCAGAGCGGTTCTAGACACTTCAGTCTGGAACCGCGCGACCGCTACGGTCGCAGGTTCGAATCTTGCCTCGGGCGTGGATGTGTGTGATGTCCTTAGGTTAGTTAGGTTTAAGTAGTTCGAAGTTCTTGGGGACTGATGACCTCAGATGTTAAGTCCCATAGTGCTCAGAGCCATTTGAACCATTTCACACTGGAAAGAAATCGGTTAAAAAAAGGGTATGGGGTCAGGAAGTAGCAAACCGTCAAAGATCGAGGATAATGAGCACAAAATGATGGGGAATCACCACTTAACAAATGGCGATGGCTAAAAATGACACTGCCCAATACGTAACCTAGCTAAAATGATATCCTCGCGGCTAGAGGGTCGAGAGTATGTCGGCCAAGGCGCTGGGAGAGGGTTAATTCCCGGGAGCTTGTTCCCACGTAGAGAAGATCATTTATGAAGCCAGAGTGACTCCGTCTGTGGACAGACGGCAACACGGAGATCATCCGAAGGAAAGGAAGAGCTAGCAGGCCGAGGTAGGTAGACTGCAGCCTAGGCGGCAGTGTCAGCAGCCTCATTCCCCGTTAGGCCGACGTGTCCAGGGACCCACACGAATATCACGGTGGCTCCCTCAACAGCGAGCAAGTGGAAGCTTTGCTCGACCCGTTGCACCAAGGGATGGACTGCGTACGGCACACAGATGCTCTGAAGGGCATATCACACTATTGAAAAACCTACGTCGCCGAATGTACTGGGTGACCCGATAGACGGTAAAGACCTCTGCTGTAAAAACCGAGCAGTGCTCTGGAAGCCCATACAAAAAACGGTCGGTGCCAATGACGAAGGCGTACCCGACACCACAGTCGGTCTTAGAACAATCAGTGTACACCAAGTTGCTATCCAAGTTGCGTGCGAAGGTCGGGAAACTTACGGCGATAGATCGAATCTAGATAGTGTCTTTGGGAAGCGAATGAAGCCCAAACTGAATTTGGGCGGCCACACGAAACCAACGCAGTGAAGGGTTCACATCCATTGGGAACTTGGCAGGTAGCTTGAAGTTACGCTGCCGCAGCAGCACCTGAAAGCGAACTTCAGGAGATAATGGAGAAGGAGCGCGTCCCGTATTGCTGGTCAAGCGAGTAATCGAAAAACGGGGTATAGGATCGGTGGCCAAGTGTGGAAGACAAACGGCAAGCGTATCCACTGAGGAGTACGTCACGACAGCATGACTGTGGTAATTTTGCAGACTCTCAACTGGATTAGTGTAAAAGGCGCAGGGGCAAAACCCATTCCACGACGGTGGATTGAGTTAAGACGTCGTAAGATGGATGGACGTGCACGAAACACCCATAGTCTAGTTTCTATTGGACAAAGGATCAGTGTAAATTGAGGCTCGATTGATCCGCTCCCCAGAAAGTACCGCATAGGACACGTAGTATATGAGGGACCAGGCACACCGCGCGGCGAGGTAAGACAGGCGGGAGGACGAACCTTGAAAAATTCGTCTTTTAAAAATTTCTGAAGGAAATGAGGCTGGTGGTCTTGGAAGTTACATGTGTATAAAGTACAGCGTACACTAGTCCTCGAGCAGGTAAAGTAGGCTTTCGACAAATCATAAAACACAACCACATTCTGGTATTTCCGCAGAAAACCGTTCATGACGTGAGTTGAGAAAGTGACGAGATGGCCAACTGCGGAGTGATGAGCACAAAATCCACATTGTGTAGTGATCAGTAGATTGCAAGACTCTAGCTACTATAACAGTCAGCCATGAATCATATGTACCATCACTTTGCAAACACAGCTGGTGTGGGAAATGGGGCAGTAGCTTGGAAGGAAGAGTTAATTACTGGGGTTAGGTATGGGTACGACAATGGCTTCACACCAGTGTCACGAAACGTGCCATCTGCCCAAATGCGAGTCTATGTACGAAGGTGAAGGAGCTTGTTTGTAAAAGAGAGATCCTGCAACATCTGAGTCGTTCAACCCTGCGGCGGAAGATCGGGTGAGATGAGAGCGTGGCCAAGCTCCCTTACAGTAAAGGCAGCATTGTTGCATTCGCGATTCTGAGAGGAGAACGACATCACCCAAGCCTCTTCCACTCATTTCCGAGGCAGGAAGGCGGGGTGTCCGTCGGTGGAGCTCGAAATCTCCACAAAATAACGGCCCAAGGTGTTAGTAATAGGGTCTACAATTACATCATCAGGAAATGAACCTCGATCCCAAAGAGCCGACGGAAGCTGCCCCACACAACGGAATAATGAGTGAAATTGTTAAAAGAACTAGTAACGGAAATCCAGCTAGCTGTTTTGCTATCCCAAAGAATGGGACGACAATGCGCACGCTACTTTTTATAACGAATGTAGTTCACCGTCGTAGGATGGGGTTAAATACGCCGAGAGCACGTCTCCGCACTTGAATCGTGTCGCGACACGGTTCAGTCCATCAGGGGTCCGGCACATGGTGCGGTAAAGATGAAGTGCGAGATATGGAATATCCTTCGTCAATAAGGATAATATTCGTAAACTACTCTACTTGGCCATCACAACTTATGAAATTTTGTACGTCGAAGGTCGCCAGGGAAGAATAAAGCCTCCATTTGGCCTCAGAAAGCTGCCAGTTGTGTTTATATTAGGAGTCACGAAAAGGGAAATGGTAGCACGGATACGTGTCGGAGAGAACGGACCACTCGAAGCGATGAGTGTCCTGAGCATTGCAGAAAGAGAGATAGAAATAGGAATAGGTGCACCTGGAAACTGAAAGGAACCTGGGTGCTCCAGTGTTGAGACATATGAGATTGAGTTGACTGAGGTCAGCCAAGAGGGAACCTCTCGGACAGATTCTCGAGAAGTCCCAAAGGAGATGGAGGACATTAAAGTCGCTGAGCAGCAAAAAGGGTCGAGGAAGCTGACCAGTACGCTGGAGTGTGCCCTGGTGGCAGCGAATGACAAAGGGAAGTAGACGTTACAAAGAGAAAATGTGAAACGAGGAAGAAAAACGCCGCTGGGAGTTCAGTGAGATGGTCTGGTTGTGGACGTCATCCTGAATGAGCAGCATGAATCTCCCACGAGATGGAGTGCTTGAAACGTCCCCTTAGAAAAATTAGTGAATTACTGTGCTGATAAACCTCTTACGTTATTTGATTTTCAAACAGCTGAGCAAAACTGAACGTACTCAGACATTTTTCGCTTTACTTATTCTGATCAACACTAAACTGACATACAATATTTTTAGCGCAACGCAGTCCGACTTTCAATAATCCCTACAAAAAATTGGCCCTAACTAACAATAACCTATACCTTTCATGAATCACTTACCTCACAAAAATCTTCGTTACTCGAACTACTGCAATACAGCGAGCGCCACTACTGCCAGCTAAGTAAAAGATTCTAACTACTGAAGGCACTAACTACTGATAGGCATACTTAGCAAATGAAAGATTTTGATAAAGAACAAACAATGTATTTACCTTAATAATGTTCGAAAGTCATCATATATATGTATCTGTTCATGATATCCAGTAATACAAATTTACCATTCCTAATGGACACACGTCCAGATCATCCGCTCTCAAAATTCTGCCATCTCTCTCCCCACATCCACCACTGCTGGCGGCTCACCTCCAACTGCGTAACGCTACACGCTGTTAACAGTTAACTGCCCAACACTACAATAGCAAATTCCAACAATGCGAACCAGCCACAGACTGCACACAGCACAGTCAGTGATTTTCATACAGAGCGCTACATGACGTTACCAACATAAAAACCTAAACAGCCTACTTACATAGCCCCCATGCTCCCCACAAACAATTTTTACAAATTGTTTTGGGCAGTGACCAATACATATTTGAAAAAAAATTTTCATAATTACAATAACAAAGATATCGAATGCACACACTTACTGATACAGTGTTGGTCAAAAGCTAAAATTTTCTCACAGTCCATAAAGACAGTCCTGATCATTCATCACAGTAAAATTGCAGTGTTTTCTTTCTCGAAGTCTGAGCTGTAAAGGAAAATGCAAACGGAAGTAGTGGATTTCCATGCAGTCTTGATGAAGTAGTGTTGTCCTTCCAACGGAAAGACAGTGCTGACTCTTGACATGCAGACAGGTAATGGGCCACAACAGAGTAAACCCACAGCAGAGTCAGTCTAAGTTGAAGAATATTGATAGGTAGGTCATCACAGAACAGACCCACTGTAGTCCTGGTAGAGATTATGGTATTGGTGGGTCATCAAAGGTGCAGACCCACTACAGTCCTTGTAGAGACGGCCAGCAGCCATCTGGTGCGACTGTGCAGGTGCACAGTCACCATCGAAGAGTCTTCTTGACAATTCCATAAACTACCACTTGTGCACTCACCAAAAAATTCTTGAAATGTCCTTAGAACCAGCAATGCTGTTAACCAGTCCCTTGCTGAATTATCAACACACGTGCAAACACTAACAGTCCCAGCTTCTCATCTATTGTGCATATACTATGACAAACAGAAACGTGTGCACTGAAATGTAATTTAATTTGAAGAACTTTTGTGTATACAATTATAAATTTACAACATAAGAATACAATTACAAAGGTACAAAATATATCATTAAAGAACATAATAGTACAGATAACATTTGTAGTAATACAGGCTTTACGAAAGAATAGAAATAAATATATGCATCATATACATATATTGTAGAACAAAAGCAAACTGTTGCTTTTCATTTATTATATACATCAGTGTTACAAGGATTATGACATAGGTAAATACATAAAAGAACAGAATAGCTTTCGAAAATAATGTCTAAACATCTCAACAAAGTAAATAACATATTATTAGAAAAATTCTACAACATATCTCTTATCAGATAAACATATAAACACAGGAAAAACACAAATACACAAGAGTACACAAACACATAGCGGAATAACACAAAAGGAAAGGACAGGGTTCGTTTTCAGTGTAACATTTGGTACTGTAGTTCAACCCAAAACTTCATTTCATAGATCATTCCTGCAAAAAAGTCCTGTCTAACCCTGTTGTCCCTAAAGCCTACTGTTTTCTTCGTATCCTCTTTCAAAATAAATATTTCTCATTGTACAACACTCATTTTTGCCCAAATCTTTTTCATATAACTTCTCAATGCATTCTTTCCCTATTCTTCACAGTTAGTTTCTTATATAGTCTACCCCCTCTTAAGCTAACTTAAATCTACTGAGCTCAGATATATATATATACCAAGGGACGAGGCAATGCAGCAGCACACACAGCAGCATTAACACAAACAGCAATGACAAAAAAAATGCAAACTGACAAAGCAAGCAGCAGAATATCTAATTTAGCAAAGCAATTGCAATATTACAACTAATATAAGGCACTGTGCAGCAAACAAGAAAAATAAATCAGTAGTAAAACTGGCTTAACAGAGTTACACAAAGTGAAATTCAGTAGCACTATGCGTGGCAAACAGCAGCAGCAAATGCTATAACTTATATCTAAACATGAAAAAGCTCAAGCACAAAAAATATTACAGTAAAGATGGCCATGTCTAATACCTATGTCACATCTTAACACTAGAGTGATGCATCATGATAACTTACTCTAGCAGACAAGTTACCAAATTGGTAACAAATTATTTATGCATTTCCTGTGAAGGAAAATGTTTATTTGTGTTCCCCAGTTTTTTAAGAAAGTAGATCATAAAATTATTGTGTAATGGATCTGTAGACAGAAAATATTTACATTAGTACATCTATAAAATTTTATTTCAACCAATGGTGCAGTGCAGCTAGAAACTAGATATTAAACAAAATAGGCAAATATATATACAAAGCAAGGCGTGACACGTCATTCACTAGCCATAGGGCATTTCATAAGGCAGTAAAAAAAATCTCTCAACTAAAAAGACTGTAGTCATAATCAGGTGTACAGACATAAAATATTTCTCATAATTTCATGAGGCATTTCAGTAAGTAGCACTAAGTACATGCTCTACAGTATAATCGTATGTTTCCAAGTAATAGCGTGTCATATTTGCGATGCTTTCTACAAAGGAATGTCCATAGCGAGGTTAATGGCCACTTTTTCCTCCACCTAATGACTTTTTCTCCAGGCTTCTGGTGCAGCTGGGCGTCCACAACGCATTACGTGAAGGTCACTTAGCTTTCTTACCGAAATATTTACGACAGCAGTTTGCGCTACAGTGACATTCTCATATTAAAAAAAAATTCACATGTCGAGAGTTTGCATTACAAATGTGTAGAAACAAAATCCTATAAATATAACAGTGTCCAAAAAATGTTCGCCGGCATTGTGATACATTTACGCATGTACACACATTTCATAATTCTTAAAGTATGATTCTTGGTTTCCAACATCCTTTTTCACAAATCAGAGTCCCTAACCACTCCTCATTATTACTTACCTTATTATACATTTACATATTCGTCGACACTTCTTCAATATTTCATCATAATGAATACATAGCATAATCAAATTCCTCATATAGCATCAGCTCATTGATCATAAACATACCTCAACAGCATAATACACATCATCGTCGTAATAACAACGTCATAACACCTCAGTCAAATCTCAAAAACGTCGTAGCTTTCTGCAGTAATTTCGGAACCTAAAAAACATTCTCTGCTCATTTCAATAGTGTCATCTAACTCAAACGTACTTTAAAAATCATGATCCCATACCAAATACATCATTCAAGGCTCTCATAGTATCACAATGGTTCCGAAAAAAATATGAACAGTTCACAAAGTACAGACGAAATACAATTACGTAAGTGTGAAGTTATCCAACTGTGTAATTGCGTAAACATTTGTCACTGACGTAGTAAAATAAATGTTTGTCTCTCTCAGTTAAATGATCAAATAGCTGTGTAATTATGTGTTAGAGAAATATGGTACCGATGTGTAAATTTGTATATGCAAATACCATATTAGCTAGGTCTCCTTGTGCTTGCCAAACACATGGTACACAAAGTAAGCGTGTATCCCCCTGTGGATTAAAGTAATTATACCCTCAGGAGTTACAGATTACAGCAATTGAATGAAATGTATCACGGAAAACCTTTGTATCTTTGTATTTCAAAAATCCTTAAAAATATATGTTTTAAGTACAAAATTAATCACTCAAATACGTGTACTGTAGAGCTAAACGGTGCGTCATGTTGTAAGATAAGCTCTGCCATTACTGAAGGGAAAAAAATGTGCCAAGTGTAGTAATTATCGTCGTCCATAAGCAAAGTTCTGTAGAAGTCAATCTACTTACCTCGTAATAAACAAAAGTGAAATGTTATGCGTATAAATATTGTAGTTATTACGTACCTTACCGTGATCACGAAAGTACTATACTGTAACGTATTGTTGTGCTACGGAAAAGGCTGTCTCATTGTAGCTATACCACAAAAGTTACTACTAAAACATGTTTTACTTTCCAGAAGAGTTCAGAAAAACTGTGTAGATATAAAACAGTTACCCCGCAAAAGCAACAATGTAAATCGTGTCACACATTAGTAGCGTCGTGATATAATCGTGTAGATGTCAAATAAACTAACCACTGTGTCATCTGGTATCTCTCAGAAAGCACTTTAAATTCATAATGTATTTTCAAGTAAACCAAAATGTTGCATTACAGTGTCATTAGCAGTACTGGTATATGTTCTAAATATGTAAGCCTTATAGTCATTACGTAATCATGCAACGAACAAGGAAGAATGTACACACAACAACACTGTATCGTCTGTTCACTATAAAAATGCATTCGTAATAACTGTCTAAATAAGTTGCCTAGGTCCTTGACTGGATAGTTAACTTCAAACATTATTGCATGTTAACAGTTTCTAAGTGTGACAAAGAGTACTAGTAACGTGAAGTGAAAAATTTTATAGCAAAGACTAAGTTAAAAAGCAGATTATCTTTCAATAAACGGTTTTACATGTGGAATATGGTGCAAACCTTTACTCTTCCTAGTACGCAGAGTTTCAACTTCAACGCAATTATAATGTGGTATACATCGGATTCTGTAAGGTCCATTGCAAACCAGAAAGAATTTGTGACCCAAGTCTTTCTTCTTATGTGACAATGAATGAGCTTTAACGAGAACTTTCTGACCAATATATAGTGTCTTTGCATTTGCTTTACCGTGTATTTTTCTCCTTTTGTCTGCAGCAGAATTTGTATTATTAACAGCCAAATCAATAATGTCTTTGTGTCGAAGTACACGTGTATTCAGAAAAGGTACAAGCTCTCTTATTCTGCTCGGTGGTTCTTCATTCTTCAGTACAAGAATAGGTGGTAAAGCAGTGGAGTCATGAGGCATTTCAATCAGAACGTTTTGAAATAAGTGGAAATGTCTGTCCCAATACTGATGCTTTCTGTGACAGTAAAGTCTGCAAAGCTTATTGATTTCTTTCATAATCCGTTCAGACAGGTTACTATGTAGTGAGTACAATGAAATAAAAATAAGTTTGATTTTATGATTCCGAAGCACGCGTGACCAAACACCAGGTCTGAATTGCGGTCCGTTATCTGAAATGTCTTTAGCAACGTGGCTAACTTCACGTAAGAAATTTTTAACAAAGGCGTTGGATACAGACCGTCCAGTGGCTTTACGTAACGGAGTGAAAGAAACAAATTTTGAATTAAATTCAACAGCTATTAGAACATACGAAAATCCATTCGATGTTCTGACAAGGGGTCCCAAAAGATCAACAACAGCAAATTCTTTTAATTTAGAAGGAATAATAGGAAACAATGGAGCACGATGTGAGATAGTAGATGTTTAGCTTTTTGACAAAGTTTACAAATAGACAAGACTCTTCGAATAACATTTTCGTGGACCAAAATGTGCATAGCTGAAATGAATGTACCAAATGAGCTTATTAACAAAATCGTCAGGAATGCAAAGTACCCATAGCTTGTCATCAACAGTGCAGCGTTTGAACAGTATGTTGTTTCTAACCAGATAATAATGCCGAATCTGTGTGAGTGTGTCTTTTACGCCATTTGCTTTTGATGTCTTTCCAAATCTGATCTTTATCTTGTTCATGAGCAATGTCCTTTAAAGATGTGGTAATGAAGTTTTCAAAGGCGACTTTCTGAATGTAAAGAATACTGAAATTTTTCTCCAGGTTGCCGTCTGTGTTACTTTTCTCAAGCCCAGCCGGTGCGCGTGACAGTGCGTCCGCAACAATGTTCTCATTCACGGGAATGTAGACTATTGTGAAGTGGAATTCTTGCAGAAACAATGACCAACGTTTTAACCTGTCATGATTTAATTTTGAAGACATGAAAAATTGTAATGCACGATGATCACTGTATACTTTTACGTGCTTACCAGAAAGAAAGAAACGGAATTTGTTAAATGCCCAAACGATAGCTAAAGCTTGTAATTCAGTACCGAAATAAATTTTTTTTCAGATTTTGTTAGCACTCAGCTAGCAAAAGCAAAGATTTTCTGAACAGTAGCGTCATTTTCTATCGCTTCTTGAAATAAATGGGCACTAAGACCGTCTTTAGAAGAATCCGTTCTAAGGCAGAAATCTTGTGACAGATCTGGATGAGCTAATATTGCCGCGTTAAGTAGCGATTCTTTCAAAGAATTGAATTGGAACTGTGCCTGTTCGTCCTAGTACCAAATAGTATTTTTTCCAGTGACAGAACAAAGTTTTGGTGTAACTAGAATTTTCATATTCAGAAAACGACGGTAAACATTTACGAGACCTAGAACACTTCGGACTTGTTTTTTTGTGGATGGAACTGGAATGGCTCTGATTGCTTCTAACTTTTCAGGATCCAGCTGAATGCCTTCAGAAGAAATAATGTGTCCCAAAAACTTCACCTTTGTCCTACAGAATTCAGACTTTTCCAAGTTAACTGTAATTCCAGATTCTGCAAAAATATGTAACACGCTGTTAAGGATGCGATTACATTGTTCCCATGAGGGTTCTGCAATCAGAATATCGTCCACAAATAAGGTGATGTGTCGTTTTAAGAACCCAGATAATATGAAATTTAGCCCACGAATGAAAGCTGCCGAAGAAATGTTCAAACCAAAAGGAAGTTTCCGAAATTGATAACAAACGCCGAAACAAAGAAAAGCTGTGTATTTTCCACATTCTGGGTGAAGTTCGATCTGATAAAAGCTGGATCTGAGATCAATGGAAGACAACACTTTTACAACATTAAAATTTTGAAGAAGTTCTTCCAACGTTTGTAGCCTGTCTGTTTCGGGAATGATGATAGTATTGATTTGTCTCGAATCTAAGACAAGCCTGATCGATCCATTTTTCTTCTCAACAACACGTAATGAACTGTTGAATGAGCTTACTGCAGGCTCAATAATTCCCTCATCAAGCACAGATTGTATTTCTGTTCTAACACAGTCCCTATAATTTGCCGGAATTACGTATGGTCTAACACAAAATTTAGTATGCTCACGAACACGAAATTGTAATTGAAATCCCTTGATTGTTCCTGTTTTGTGAGTAAAAACTGTGGACTATGCTTGTAAAATCTCAATAAGGTCCTGCCTATCAGTGTCATTACAATTCTCAGTTGTTTGAATTTTATTCTGAATTAACTCATTAGTATCAAATACGCCGTCGATATCATACCTGTCAATACTTGCATAGTGATTGTTAGTGTCAAGTTCCGTCGAAAATTCCGAACCGTTGTCTAACAGGAGGTGAAGCCGATTAATTTCCTCGTTGTGGTTTGAGAGCCAATCTTCAAATTTCAAAGCTATTGACTTACTTTCTTTCTCTAAACTTATTTCAGCATCGTGGAAGTTCAAGATTCCTTTGTATTCATTCAAAAAGTCTACTCCCAATATAATTTCTGTTGACAATAATGGAACGATAAGGAAGTTCATACAGAAACTGTGGCCTTGACAAAAGAATTCTAAGTTGTTTTGTTGGCGTACATTTACACTTTTTCCAAAGATTGCACCTTGTAATTTAATCTTACGTAACGTAAGTGTGGGGCAATCGTTCGATTTGTTGCATTTGCTAAAGGCTGTTTCACTAATTACTGAAATGGGACTGCCAGAGTCAAGTACTGCCGTAAATTTTACGCCATTTACTGTAATGTGAATTACAGGATATGCAATGTTGCTATGTTTTACGTCGTATTCCTGGAGTAAGATGTCCCTAATGTCTTCCATTTTTACGTAATTACTAGCCACGGCAGTTACGTCGTCAGCTTCCTAAGTACGTTTTGTTGCTGCCAGCGGTGTGAATCATTGCCTATTGTCTCTTTGTTGGCGCGCGTCGTTATTGGGATTTGGAGATCTAACTTCTACAAATTCACCTTGTTGAGAGGGCCCTGCCCTGTTTGAATCCCGCCAGTTCTGGCGAAATTCAGGTCTGTTGTTTTGTCGGTAGTTTATATAGTTTCTTTTTTGGCGGTAGTGTGGTGGAGAATTTCTCCCAGAATCGTAACTGCGCGGTGGACCGTTGCGTCTGAAGTTATTCTGTCTCCCTTGATAATAATTATTTTGGTTCCTATATTGTCTGTTTCTCTGATTGTCTCTGTGATAGTCATTACCACGGAGAGGTGATCTTTCCCTGTAATTCTTACTACTGTGCCAATGGTTGTCATATGGGTGGTGTCTGTTTTGGTCGCGATTTACGTTGTAAGAATAGCCTTGTCGTGTCCAGTTATTTCTTTCATCGCAGAATTGTGACGGATGAGACCTGTAATTGTTGTGTTCCTGTTTTCGCGTCCCGCGATTGTCAGTGTCGATTTCCAATTCCTGTAAGAGTCCATGAAAAGCTTCAATGTCGTCTTTGCAACGTCCTGCCAACATAATATGTCGTAAATGTTCAGGAAATTTGATTAAGGAAATGTGGATGAGTTCTGAGAGGCTGTATGGGTTTGACAGATAGTGATTCTTGTACAACATGTCTTCAAAATATTTCACAAGACTGGAAAATTCAGATTGTTCGAAATGTTTCATCATTATGATGCTATGTTTTACTCGGTCTTGTGTAGCTTGAGACCAATATGCTGAGAGAAAGGCATGATAAAATTCTCCTTCACTGTGACAATCGTGAATGATCGATCGCATTCTTGCAGCCGGTTCATTCTCTAAGTAGCCACACATAAATTCTAATCTGTGCTCCAATGACCAGTTGGGAGGAAAACAATATGAGAACTGATGAAGCCACGCTTGTGGATGAATGTCGTTGCCAGAATTCTTAAATGTTTTGAACTTACGTGTAGTAATGAACAGCTTATAGTGGCCGGCCGGTGTGGCCGTGCGGTTAAAGGCGCTTCAGTCTGGAACCGCGTGACCGCTACGGTCGCAGGTTCGAATCCTGCCTCGGGCATGGATGTGTGTGATGTTCTTAGGTTAGTTAGGTTTAATTAGTTGTAAGTTCTAGGAGACTGATGACCTCAGAAGTTAAGTCGCATAGTGCTCAGAGCCATTTGAACCATTTGAACAGCCTATAGTCAAAGTCATCGTGTCGGCGAGTAGCATATCGGTCATTGTTACGTCATGTCGGCGGTTCCATCTCAAAATTCGGTGCACCTTGCCAATTTCTTTCATAATTTCTGAAATGCCCTGTGTTGTTATGTTGTGGTTTTTCCTTATTTGTAAGTCCCTCTTCCCGTGTTGGAGCGCGAGTCTCCTCTGAAATATGTAATTCTTGTATTACTTCTGCCAACTGACTTGTACTTCCCGGATTTCTCTTTTGTGTTGCGTATTAATTTGATTCTGATTTGGTTTGAATTTCCTAATTTGTTCGTATTCTAGTGTGTCATTAAAGACTACCGGTCTTATGTCATTCAGATTATCATCTACCTTCGTAGATAAATTATTTAACTGAGCCGAAAGTTTGACTGGTTCCTCTGATAATGAACTAATTTCCTCAATGTGTCTTTCTGAACCAATTTTCAGAGTATCTACTGTGCCCTTTAAGTTTTCCTGAGTTTTTACAAGTTGCATAACCGAATCGGTAGATGCAACTGAGTCAATTTTAGCCCGTAAGGTCTCGTGATTTTCATGAACAATAGTTTGCAGTTCTTTTATGGCTGCTTCGTGATTCTGTAATGCATTTTCATGCTGCGAAAAAATAGGTTGAAAATGACCACAAATTTGTGTTTTTACGTCATTACAGACTTTTTGACATTCGGTTCGATTTTAAGTAAGTCAGCAGTTAAATCTTCACGTGTTTGTTCAAGCGTTTGTTCCATTGAGTCTAACGTTTGAAGCTGTTGCTGTGTTTGTTTTTGATTTTGTTCCATTGCGCCTTACTGTTGCTGTGTTTGTCTCCGATTTTGTTTGATTTGTTGCATTAATTTTAACAATAGTGTATTAGTGTCTGGAATCTGTTCCTCTATGCTTTTCGGCAGTGCATTTGCACCGGCAACATTGACATTATGACAAGCAGAAAATGTATCTTGACTTATTTGAGAAAACGGCGAGGACCCAATACCTGAATCTACAGTATTTTCAAGAATGCGCCCTGTCATTTCGGATTCCTGGGGCGAGCTCTTGCCGATCGATCGATCGATAATGCTTCCATGATCACTAATTGTTTCACTGTCTACACCATTATTTGCTGCCCGCTCCATTTCCCTATGCACAATTACCAAATCACTTCGTTGAATGAATGTTAATTCATTACTCGGTGGTGCTGATAAGCTACAATCGTCGTCACTATCATTTCTCAATTTACTTTGGAGCCTAGTGTTACGTTTCTCACACGCGACAATTATCACGTATTTCACACTATAACAAGAAAAGCACAATTTGAAGCGCAAAAACAAGAAAACACATTACCATAGCACTGAAAATAATATCTCGTTAATTGCAAGCGCAGCTGCGAAATACTTGGTGCAAATCGACATTGATGCCACAACTGTTTTACATTACAACAATGAAAAACTACAACTACAAAGAAATTCTCTCTATAATTACACGCTAGCAATAAACAATAGTTACACTAATTACACAAACTACAAGAAAAAATCATAAGATTCCAGTGAGGTATCCTCGGCTAAGGGTCGACGTATGAAACGTCCCCTTAGAAAAATTAGTTAATTACTGTGCTGATAAACCTCTTACGTTATTTGATTTTCAAACAGCTGAGCAAAACTGAACGTACTCAGACATTTTTCTCTTTACTTATTCTGATCATCACTAAACTGACTTTCAATAATCCCTACAAAAAATGGCCCTGACTAACAATAACCTATACCTCTCATGAATCACTTACCTCACGAAAATCTTCGTTACTCGAACTACTGCAATACAGCGAGCGCCACTACTGCCAGCTAAGTAAAAGATTCTAACTACTGAAGGCACTAACTACTGATAGGCAAACTTAGCAAATGAAAGATTTTGGTAAAGAACAAACAATGTATTTACCTTAATAATGTTCGGAAGTCATCATATATATGTATCAGTTCATGATATCCAGTAATACAAATTTGCTCTCTCTAATGGACACACGTCCAGATCATAAGCTCTCAAATTTCTGCCATCTCTCTCCCCACATCCACCACTGCTGGCGGCTCAATCCAACTGCGCATCGCTACACGCGTGTTAACAGCCAACTGCCCAACACTACAATAGCAAATTCCAACAATGCAAACCAGCCGCAGACTGCACTCAGCACAGTCAGTGATCTTCATACAGAGCGCTACATGACGTTACCAACATAAAAACATAAACAGCCTACTTACATACTGTCCTTGGGGGGAAGATCAAAGTAGACCAGAAGGAAACTTGAGAAGTCAGATCAGTCAATTTCTTGGAGGCAGAAAACAAGTGGACGCTGCTATTCCAAGAGCAGCCATAGTTCCTTCTTGTTGAATCTAATACCCTGAACGTTCCATTGGAGAAGAGTCATAACGTGGAATGCGGAGGAGAGAATGAACGAACGACAATAACCTCAGCAGTTTCCAGGTACCAGCGTCCAAAGACTCATTCCTACAGGGCACAGAGACTGAAAGATCCTGTACCATGAAATCTACGCAGGCTTTGTCGTTCTCCTTGAGGACTTCAAGGCAGAAAAACGGTAGGCAGTGTGCACCAGCGAAATGAAGGTTTACTGGGTGATGATATCACTTGGCGAAATCCTTGAAGAGGATATCCAAGCCAGGGAAGGAGAAGACTGTTCGCCTTTGCTCGATTTCTTAGAGCCTGTATGGTTGGCAGACGAAGACCCAGATGGAGGGACGTAACCAGTCTTCAGAGGAGTGTTCTTTTAGTCCATTCCGGGCTGCCGGTTGTGTGGCAGGTGATTTCACCGCCAGGGGCGAAGATCTAATGATTTGTTGCACAGCTGTAGAAGGAGGAGGGGACATCGGGAGATTTCATATGCGCTGAATTTGCGTTCGGAAGTATACGTGACCATATCCTTCATTGACAAGGCGTAGCAAGAACGGTATTCTAATTGTCGGATGGTAAAATGTAGGATTTTCGACTACCCGACAACTTGCGAACGACATGGTTGGTTACTTTCCCTTCATCTGGATTATCCGAACAGCCCGCTCATCGAGATACGCAGGACACCCACGGGGTGAGGGAGAAAGGCCGCCTTTACAATTCATAGAGCGGGAATATGAGGCGGGCAATCGCCCTCATGAGTATCTCTACCACAAGTAAAACACTGGTCGCGTTATCTCAGGACTCGTGAGTGTGGCCATAGCGTTGAAATAGGTAGCAATGCATCAGGTTTGGAATCTGCGGTCAGACCATGACAACCTAATAGCCTAATATTCGATGGAAGCACTACTCTTACTCGATGAACCTGAGTGACGCCCTGATGAGAGAGATAATGTGGGATTTCCCGTTCCGTCAAACCAACAAGATGCCTGGAGTACACAACACCACACGAAGAATTAAAAGTACGATGGGCTGGCACGAACAGGATATCTGTGGAGAAGCGAAGCTGTGAGCAGTTGTTGGGCTTGAAAATCACAATTGTTCTCCAGAAGCAAAGTTCCACTACATAAGCTGTAGCAGGACTTTACAGGGCCTGCAACTGCATCTACGCCTTGCTGTATAAAAAACGGATTTACTGTGGCAAAAAAAGTGACCTTCTTCGGTACATAGCACCACGAGAACCGAGGTGAGGGTGGGAGAGTGGTCGATCTTTAGCCCCATTTACGTTGGTTAGACGTAGACTGAGATGAAGATGATTGGCTCATTGCGAAAAAATTCCCCATGATTGCCAGTGTCACCGACGGCGCGCTTCTTCTGATTTGCGACACCCTTCGACTGGGATCCACCGACATTAGGTGACAGTTCACTCTTAGGTCACATATCCCGAACTCCAGACAGAGGAGCCAAATGGCAGTTGGGAAGCACAGGTAATCATCCCTCCCTGGGTCCGTACCAGAGGGTACGTGCGAACCCTACCCGTCGACTTGGGACTCGGAATAACGAGGCGTGTTTTTTAAGTAAGTACCGTTTTGAAATTAAAAAAAGACATGCTAGGATATCTTAATAATTTTATTTTTACATGAAATCCTGTACCCTAATTTACATTTCTACATAATTTCCGTCAATGTTGAGGCACTTGTCATAACGTTGTACCAGTTTTTGAATACCCTCCTCATAGGTCTACCGCCTGACTTGTTAACCACTGCATCACCACTGTTTTGACTTCATCATCGTCTTGAAACGCTGACCGCCCAGGCGTTTCTTCAAGTGCAGGAACAGATGGTAGTCACTGGGCGCAAGATCGGAGCTGTACGGAGGATGATCTAGAGTTTCCCATCGAAAAGATGTGATGAGATCTTTGGTTTGATTCCTCACAAGCGGACGGGCATTGTCTTGCAGCAAAACGATGCCCTTGCTCAACTTCCATGGACTCTTGCTTTGATTCTGGTGTGACGTAGGCCACCCATGCTTCATCGGCCGTAACAATTTGGCTTAAGAAATCATCACTGTCGTTGTGGTACCACTCAAGGAAAGTCAATGGACTTTCTAAACGTTTGGTTTTGTGCACATCCGTCAACATTTTCGGTGCCCAACGTGCGCACAATTTTCGGTAATTCAAGAGCTCGATCATAATGCAATACAAAACACTACGAGAAACATTAGGAAAGTCATCCCGCAAGGAGGAAATCGTAAAGCGTCTGTTTTCTCTCACCTTATTGTCCACTTCCTGCACCAAACTTTCATTAGCGACCTAAAGACGCCCACTCCGTTGTTCATCATGCACATTTGTGCGGCCATCTTTAAATGCTCTCCCCCACTTTCTAACCATTCCATCACTCTTAATGTTTTCTCCGTAAACTGCACAGATTTCACGATGAATATCGATCGCTTTTAGGCCTTTAGCACTAAGAAATCTTGTAACAGCCCGTACTTCACAGTCGGCAAGCAAGGAAGAATCAGACTGTAGTGGCGTCAGTGCGTAGATTAAGGTACAGACTTTCATGTAAATATAAAATTATAGAGATATCTTAGCAAGTCTTTTATTAATTTCAAAACGGTACTTACTTAAAAAAACACGCCTCGTACGCTACACTAATTACACAAACTACAAGAAAAAATCATAAGATTCCAGTGAGGTATCCTCGGCTAAGGGTCGACGTATGAAACGTCCCCTTAGAAAAATTAGTGAATTACTGTGCTGATAAACCTCTTACGTTATTTGCTTTTCAAACAGCTGAGCAAAACTGAACGTACTCAGACATTGGCTGGAGCACTGTGGTAGCCAACCACAAACTCAAAAAGGAGGGTAATTACACTTAAGCACTTTTCCAATGAACACTATTTTTCACTGAAAACGCATCAAACGCATGGGCTGGCCTTCAAGAGCACATAGGGAGGAAAAAGGAAACAGAAACCTCGAACGTTGAAGCTGAGGAGGGGTAAGACATGGAGACCAAGGAAAGAAGGAAAAAACAGACGGACTGTCCCGATGCCGGGCTACCGAAACTTCAGAATGAATTCTCGAAAAAATCCAGGACATGTTTCCCAAGCGATGGGAAAAGGAACAGCAGGAGGATATACATTGAGAGGAACAGGTGCTCCAAAGGATGGAGCACTGTGGTAGCCAACCACAAACTCAAAAAGGAGGGTAATTACACTTTTCCAATGAACACTATTTTTCACTGAAACTGAGACATCAAAATTATAGGCTATATGTGAACTTTCAATACCGATATTTTTGCACCATATAGTTTCTTATGAAATAAAGCGTAGTTTTTAACACACATACCACGTACATTTACGGCACTCCATTAATCAAAACCTTCTGTACAATATTCCCTATCCCACACTATTGGTCGTATTCAGTTCTCTAAGAAGAAGATGCCTGTTATGTCGTTAACTGAATCATCCGGTAGTTCTTCGTACAACAACATTATAATAAATTAAAAGCGCTAGTTTGATTTTGTTCTACATTAGTAATTAGTGTTGTAGAACGAAAACAAACTATCGCAATTAAGGTGTTGTCTGTTATGGTTATTACTTTACTTTATTCAAGTTTTGCTGTTTCTTTACGATAGGATCTTAAGCGCTAATATTCCCACCTTCTTCCTTAGACTTGCTTTAACTATAGCTACAACAAACTTTTCAGCAACATTCTCCTACTTGAACCTTCTGTGTGATAACAGTTTTTTGTAACTGAAGCAATTGTTCTCTTAAACTATTTATTTCACAGAGAGAAGAAGTAATATTGAGCTACTTTCGATAGCTCAACGATATTCTTCAAATGTTCAATGTGTGTGTGAATTCCTAAGGGACCAAACTGCTGAGGTCTTCGATCCCTAGACTTACACACTACTTCAACAAAGTGAAACTAACTTATGATAAGAACGACACACACACCCACGCCCGAGGGAGGACTCGAACCTCCGGCGGCAGGGGCCGCGCAATCCGTGACATGTTGCCTCAAACCACGCGGCAGTATTCTTCAAATTACAAATTAATATTTCTGCATACATTTGCATTACGGATATAAGATCTGAGTAGGAGCTCTTGCTTCTATCGGTGAAACAGAATGAAAGAAACACCTCCCTTTAAGATGGCAGGGTTGTGCAATACCAGTGATGACCAACATCTTCAAAGGAGTTTTAAGTTCATGTTATTTAATCCACAGACACCGTCTTTAGTACTACTTGTGGTTCTGCCAGTCAATATGCAGATATTCCGGATTAACGCCTCATGATGTACGTGCACGTAAACGTTCGGCACCACAACTCGAGCCTAGACCTTGTGAAACGCAGCACCCTCCTGGCCATTTTTGTTTTTTGAACACATATTTCAGCTGACAACATTAGGGCATTCAGACTCTCTTTTACATTGAACAATGATGTATCTGTAGTAAGTTAACATGTTTATTACATGAGCAGTATGTAACAATAGTAATATTAATAATGATAACAGATCGAGAAGTGAATATGTACAGTTGATATGCAGAGATAGAGAGGCTTGCAAAAGATAAACTAGGGTGGTCAGCTGCGTTAAACAAGAATTCGACTGAAAACCACAACGACAATGAATATATATTGTTACATAAAAGCCAGTAGAATTATCACTCAAAATTAATTAAGAACCTTTCCTGTCTATGTTTTTGTCGTATGTGCCTAATGACATCTAACAGAAATATGAGTATATGGTAGAGGTACAGAAGACTCCAGTCTGGATTAGTAGTGGACTATTGCGGAGAAGAGAGATAAATAACAGATGACATGGAGGAAAGAAAACAGAAGTGGATATGGATCAGGAGAGCTTGGAAGGTGCTGAGAATGTGACAGAAATACTGACTCGCTGTTGGACTGAACGATATAGCGAGATGGGAGCCTCGACGATGATAGAACGGAAAGTTTTAATCTCTATTAGAACGTGCAGTGGTGTTGGATAAGATGCAGGTTGCTGAGTTGTTTATTCCAGGATCGTATAGCTGAAACAGAGAAAGAGACAGAGCCATTCAGTGCTACCTGTGGATAGAGGCACGATGCCTGACAAATCAGACCTGGAGTTGCAGTTATGTAATGATGATAAGATTTGATAAGCGAAGAGAATTATTGAGGATAATAATGACTAAGAAACAAGCAAAGTGTGAAAATCAAGCTACTTATCCAATCGATTCCGTCATGAACAGACATAGGTAAGAGGAAAGTAATAAAACAACTAAATGTTGCACACACATCTTATGCGAACGCTTACTGCCAGTTTGAATAAACTGAAATTGCCACAAGTTTTGTCACTGCTTTACAGATGTAAAGGTACGGCATCACCAAATGTTGGGCATGCTTTTGATATATATTGAGTATTAATATTTTGTAAACAAAATTTTGCCTTCCATGTGTCGGCCGCAGTGGCCGTACGGTTCTAGGCGCTACAGTCTGGAACCGAGCGACCGCTACGGTCACAGGTTCGAATCCTGCCTCGGGCATGGATATGTGTGCTGTCCTTAGGTTAGTTAGGCTTAATTAGTTCTAAGTTCTAGGCGACTGATGACCTCAGAAGTTAAGTCGCATAGTGTTTGGATGCTAGTTCAAAATCATATCCAGATCATTTACCGTTTTCTGATACTATTAAGCAGAATAACGATAAATAGAGACTTTGGCTACAAGCAGTGGTAAGAGAGAAGTTGGGCTTTCTGGGAAATTCTTCAGTAACATTTCTATAAAATGTCATGCATCAAATGTGATATTCTTATTCAGATGAATCATTGTTTTCAAATATTTCTCGAGTAACGACATATTTTTCATATCGTAAATTCTACCTGAAGTTTTATTCTTAAAAGTTTATCAGTGGGTTCTTCATGTGGCTATCATTGACTTATCACTGTTTACTTACTGGGAATCTTAGCAAACATTACAATGAAGCCTCTCCGAAAAGACAGATTTAAAAGATTCGAATTGTTTCACTTGATGATACGAGGGTAAGTCAATTATTATCCGCAAAGTAGTTATAAAATTTTATTGTAATCAAATAGGAAACGTACAAGAACATCATTTTTCGACATAGTCTCCTTGCGTTTCAACGCGCTTGGTCCATCGTTGTACAAGCTTCCTATGCCCTCATAAAAAAAAGTTTCTCGGTTGAGCTTGAGCCAGGAATGCACCGCTTCTTTCACTGCTTCGTCCGAGGCAAATCGAGGGCCCCTTAATGCATGTTTGAGTGGACCAAACAAGTGATAGTCAGAAGGCACAAGATCGGGACTATATGGAGGATGATCCAGTACCTCAAATTTGAGTTTCTAGAGCTTTTCAGCATGTGGGCATCAGCATGCGGACGGGCATTGTCGTGCAAAAACACAACACTTTTGAGAGCAATCCTCGGCGCTTACTTCGAATTGCAGGCTTTAGCCCGGCAGTAAGCATCTCACTCTAACGTACACTGTTTATTGTTGTGCCTCTTTCCCGATTATGTTCCATGGCGAATTTGGTAGTTTCCATTCCATACTCTGCCGTTTACCCTCCGGCTCGTAATGATGGATCCACGTATGGTCACCAGTAACGATCCCGTCTAAGAAGTTGTCCCGTTCGTTACCATAGCGATCCAAATGGTATTTGCAGATGTCCAAGCGCGTTTGTTTATGCAACTGTGTGAGTTGTTTTGGGATCCATCTTGCACAAACGTTATGAAGCACAAGTCTACTGTGGATGATTTCGGAGGCAGAACCGTGACTAATTTGCAGATGAAGTGCCACTCCGTCAATAGTTAATCGTCTGTGTAAGAGAATCAATTCATGTGAACGCTTAATGGCTTCTTTATTTGTGGTGGTAAACGGTCGTCCCGCTCCTTCATCGTGCGTAACAATTTTGCGACCGTTTAGGAATTTTTCAATCCATTCATAGACACTCCGTTGTGGCAGAACACTGTTCCCGTACTGTACCAAAAGTCTTCGATGAATTTCGGGCCCTGGTACGCCTTCCGACCACAAAAAACTTATCAATGAACGTTGCCCTTCTTTGGTGCAAATAGTAATCGAAACAGCCATGATTAACAGCACGGCAGCGATAACGAAACTAACCTAGCAGCTCGAAAATTGCAGAGATATAACAACAAATAAACAAAGCATGCGTCATCAACGTAAAACGACAGTACTATCAAAACAAAAAAAATTAAAAATGACTTACCTTCGTACTAAGGTACACATTGCCAGCTTTTGCAATAATAAAGCACAAAGACCTGAAAAATTTATCTGTCATTCAGCAAAACATAAAATTAATTGACGCATAATTACAACAAAGAAACAATTCTACCATCGTCTGTCGCGTAAATTTACGTAAATTATGCTAAGGGACACAACACTGTTTACTTGGTTAAGTAATGTTTCACAGTTACTTTATTACCAACGACTTCTGAAGCACATTTAGTCCGGGAACATATTCACGATCATTATTGAATCGTAGTTACGCATCATCCACATATTTGTGCAAATAATCCCTGAAAGGCTTTTCCCTGACACGAGCGCCGCAGGCATTATTACTACTGGCAGCCGTGATCTGAAATTAGAGACAGAGCTGCCGTTAATCCGTTTATCGTGGAACCGTCAACTATTACGAATAAAACACATCATGTACCAAGTTTTACGTTCAATAACTCTTTTTCTCATCAACTTCCTCTTATCATTGTTTACAACCAAAATTTTCAATTGGGCTGTGCACATGAACAAAATATTACATGTTCGTTGTAAACGGTATACGTAATTCAGAGCGTTCCTACCGTCCCCGCATGTTTACTGACATTAATCTCTATATATAATGCGAAACATCCTAATTGCCTCATCATCCCCCAGCACAAACTGCTACGGATAGAAACCTCAAATGTGGAGAGGCTGTTGATATTATACTGTAGGCGTCGTTTAAGAAAGGGTAAATTAGAGGATGAAAGATTTTTGAAAAATGTCGCTATTAAGGGAATTTTGAATCTAGAACTACAAAAATTGGAATATCGTTTCTTGGTCAGAAATAAAGAAATGCATGTCTCATCATGTTTTTAAATTCAGCTATTAATGGGGTAAAATATACAGTGAAAGCTCTTATTGAAAATAAAGCATTATTCAAGTACTACTAAAGCATTTTTACAGCTACGTCAGCCAAAATAGGTATTTGACTTCTCAGTCCCAAATAAAAAATTTTTGTTTCAGTGTTTTTGGAGATTCAACCTACAGAGGTGTAAAATTGTGGATGAAAATTTTTATTAAAAGTATTCCATATGAAAGTATTTTCTAAGCTAAACCTATGAAAATTTGTATTTGGCTTCTCGATTATAAACAAAAAAAATACGTGTTTCACTATTTATACAAATTCAACTCTATGGCGATGAAATAAAGGCTGAAAGTTTTTGTGGTAATTTTTCATTATGCATGTATTTTCGAAGATGAATCTACGAAAATTTGTATTTGAACTCTCTGTTAGAAATAAAAGAATGTACGTTTCACTGATTTTGGAAATTCTACCCCTATGGGGGTTTTGTGGAAGTACTTCGATGCGCAAGCAATTTTGAAATTAAATCTATGAAAATTTGTAGTTGGCTTCCCCGTCACAAATAAAAAATACGTGTTGCACTGCTTTTGGAAATTCAACCCAAAGAGCGTGTAATATGAGAATAAAGATGTAGATAATTAAATTAAAAAATATTAAAGCTAAATCTATGATGACTGGTATTTCATTTCTCAATTTGATATAAAGCAATATGTATTACGGGATGAAAGTTTACTCGGAAATATCACAAGAACGCATATGGCATGATTAACAAAAACCTTGAACTCCAAATGCCTTGGCTTGCAGACACCAGCATTGGTTTCTGGTCAGGAGTACATACGGAAAATACCGTGCTTCAGTGACCTTCATTAGCGTGAAAAGTTTAGATGATGTTGTAATTTGTGAACAACATGAATATTCGATTGAAGAAAAGAAAACAAAAATCTGTGGAGACCATACAGTGTCTACACGAGCGAAGCAGCGGTTGCTAAACTAGAATTTAATAAAGGTCGGGAGTCAAGTTAACAATAGTTTCCCTCGTACTTTAAAGCCTGGTTGTGGCTCTCCTCTTTATCGGTTTCAAAGATACTAACGACATGCACATCACGTTGCGAGAACTCTAAATTATGGTCACATTATGCAAACTTCCTGCGTGTGCCTGGTAGAAGACGGGGAGCCAGGTGGTTGCTAGTGCATCTAGGAAGATAATTCATGGAAGTAAACGCTGTGTGTTCTGTAGCGTATAACAAAACTTTTTATAAGCATGCTGGATTTGTCAGTTTTATTAACGATACCCAGTTTGGGTAAGCTTCCAGTAAGCAAGGCCCGATAAAGAAAAGCTATAAGCTGGCCCTGCTGCTGCCCACGTTACGTCGCCTCCTACGTACAAAGACCTTTCGTTCCCTGCCGTGCCTGTACAGTATATCATCTGAATCACGGATTCATTAAAGGCTCGGCTAATTAAGAAGTCCGGCGAGAATCTGGTAGTAAATTAAGCCGTCCAATAAACAGAAGGGGCTGGCGCCCAAGTGTGGCGGTGGCCACTGCATGGTGAAGGCTGCTTAGGCGGGCCAGTTCAGGAATTCAATTACTGGAGTTGAAAAATTCAGGCCCGAGTCTCGCGAAAGGGTATCAGGGGGACGGGGAAGGGGGGGCAGGGGCTGCCTGCCGGTGGTCATCAATAGACGACGACCAGCGTGCCCTCTGCCGGCCAACGCGGAGACTTTCTCTTTTCAAGTGGTCCTAATCCGCGTCTTTTCACATCTGTCACGAAAAATCACGGCCCACTGTGCAGAAATGAACGCGACGGCAGTTTAAATATGAGTGGGTATTAATAATATTAATAAAACAGAAAATCAGAGAAACTGGAGTTGGTATGTAACTAAGAGGCATAAACTGCTCAAGAAATCTTAAATCCGTGTCTTCTTCATAGCTACTACGTATATAAAAGATGTCAGCTCAGTCACTCCCCTTACCGCATGCTTGCACGCTGTCCTGATCCAATGCCCAACAGTACTTTAACTTCCTCCCTCTACCTGACCACAAAACGCACACAGAGCTGTATCCATCCTCTTCTTCATAAGTTCCAGCCCTCCCCCCCCCTCCCCTTTCCTTCAGGAAATACTCATTCATCAGCTACTGCTCATGTCCTTCTCTGAACGAACAAAACGCATTCCTCGCGCATCCCCCCTCTCTGGCAGTCCCAAACAATTACCTACCGTCAAAATGTCGAACATTAGCGGGACATATCAGTTTTATCCTTGTGATCATAAATGCAATCGCATATCTTTTGAGGGAAAAATGAAATCGATTTTAACCTTTAAGTTAAACCATATGCATCATATTGGAATTTTAAACTCTGTTCTCGTGCTTGCAGGAAAATAATAATTAATTAAAGAGTGCGTTTCTTTTTTGCAAATACATAACTACTGTTCTGCTTTAATACCAAAAATTTTTGCATCACAGTTGTGACGCTCTCAGACCTCAGTGGACTTTTTCGCTTTTATTTACGCTTGGTGTGCCACGTCGCTGCCAGTTGAAATCAGCGACAGGTCTCATTTATTACATCATACGACCATTGCTGCATTTAACTTTTACTGAGCTGTAATTGCTTTTTTATTTACCTTACAATGGTAATTTTGCTGTTGTTGAGATATTGACGTTGTTTAGATATGACGTTTTCTCCAGGTCATTTCTGAACTCTGGATTTTGTTATGTCGCTGTGGATTTGATCCCCGTGTCACTGCACAATTTACGTTTTGTGCTGGCAGCCATAGAGCACAGACAATGTAAGAAAACGGAATAAAGAAAGTAAAAATTCAATTAGGATGCCACACCTGTGGATAAATCTCTTTGCGTATCAACGGAAAACAATTACTGTGTACTTGCAAAATGTCGTACCCTCCAGCTCATTTTTAAACCATATCCTATTTTATATCTTTTTGATGTTCTTTTTACACTCTTAAACACAGACTACTGGCCATTAAAATTGCTGCACCAAGAATAAATGAAGATGATAAACGAGTATTCATTGGACAAACATATTATACAAGAACTGACATCTGATTACATTTTCACGCAATTTGGGTGCATAGATCCTGAGAAATTAGTACCCAGAACAACCACATCGGGCAGTAATAATGGCCTTGATACCCCTGGGCATTGAGTGCACAGGTACAGCTGCCTATGCAGCTTCAACACGATACCACAGTTCATCAAGAGTAGTGACTGGCGTATTGTGACGAGCCAGTTGCTCGGCCACCATTGACCAGACGTTTTCAATTGGTGAGAGATCTGGAGAATGTGCTGGCCAGGGCAGCAGTCGAACATTTTCTGTATCCAGAAAGGCCCTTACAGGACCTGCAACATGCGGTCGTGCATTATCTTGCTGAAATGTAGGGTTTCGCAGGGATCGAATGAAGAGTAGAGCCATGGGGCGTAACACATCTGAAATGTAACGTCTGCTGTTCAAAGTGCCGTCAATGCGAACAAGAGGTGACCGATACGTGTAACTAATGGCACCCCATACCATCACGCCGGGTGATATACCAATATGGCGATGACGAATACACGCTTCAAATGTGCGTTCACCGCGTTGTCGCCAAACACGGATGCGACCATCATGATGCTGTATACAGAACCCGGATTCATCCGAAAAAATGTCGTTTTGCCATTCGTGCACCCAGGATCGTCGTTGAGTACACCATCGCAGGCGCTCCTGTCAGTGATGCAGCGCCAAGGGTAACTGCAGCCATGGTCTCCGAGCTGATAGTCCATGCTGCTGCAAAAGTCGTCGAAATGTTCGTGCAGATGGTTGTTGTCTTGCAAACGTCCCCATCTGTTGACTCAGGGACCGAGACGTCGGTGCACGATCCGTTACAGCCATGCGGATAAGATGCCTGTCATCTCGACTGCTAGTGATACGAGGCCGTTGGGATCCAGCACGGCGTTTCGCACTAACCTCCTGAACCCACCAATTCCATATTCTGCTAACAGTCATCTGATCTCGACCAACGCGAGCAGCAATGTCGCAATACGATAAACCGAAAACGCGATAGGCTGCAATCAGACCTTTATCAAAGTTGGAAACGTGATGGTACGCATTTGTCCTGCTTACACGAGACATCACAACAACTTTTCACCAGGCAACGCTGGTCAACTGCTGTTTGTGTATGAGAAACGGTTGGAAACTTTCCTTATGTCAGCACGTTGTAGGTGTCGCCACCGATGCCAACCTTGTGTGAATGCACTAAAAAGGTAATCATTTGCATACCACAGCATCTTCCTCCTGTCGGTTAAATTTCGCGTCTGTAGCACGTCATCTCCGTGGTGCAGCAATTTTAATGCCCAGTAGTGTACATTCAGTCTCGCTGACTGAAGAGCGAATGGAAGTTTTACCACTGACAGTTAACCCAGTGTAATGGGATACGAAAGGGATGAAATAACAGCATAAAAATGATATGTCGATTGTTAGAAGGCGGTGATTCTCTCCCCGCACATGCAGGGGATATTGTCACACTTATAAGATATATCCGAACTTCTGAAAAACATTTAACTCTCTAAGTAAAATAACTAACGCAGCCATACTTTGTTGTTTCACTACCTGAAATTTGTATCCTTACTGCTGTTCCTTAAATTCATCCACCTTTAAATACTTATAAAACCTAAAATGGAATGATAAATCCTGTTCCTACTCGACTATATAGAATATGGAGCGTTTATGTGTACTTGTAACATGCCTTAATTGATTCAAAAATCACTCAGCAAATGCAAAAATTTGGAAAACGTTTACCTGTAGTACCCATGACTCTCGTGGATCCTTGAGATCGCATCCAAAACGTCAATTTTATCAGTTCCTCATACGCCATCCCAAGACCGTCATATCCACCTCCCTCCTGTCACTGCTACCTTCCAATGCATACAGACGTGGCATCTGCTCAGCTTGGCGCCTCTAACTGCTTTCCAGGCAGTGATCAGTTGAACAGCACGCAGGAGTTGATAGCAGCAAAACATGCCGCTGCCACGTCACCGTCAGTGGAGCGCAACACAATTTTGCACACTGAAGATCAAATCTCCTGGGTTGTTAGGCTGCGTTATATTTATTATAAATTATCGACGTTTCGACTGCTTTGCTGGGATCTTCTTCAGGATGTCGTGGTGTCCACCACTGCCTGAAAAATTTCCTTTCCTTTACGATACTTTTATGGTCAGACATGAGAGGGCACTGGATTTATGGGCCAATTCAGATATTCATTTACATGTAAAGTATTTTAATCATTTAAGCTTAAAGAAAAATGTGCTGTTACATTCTGCCACTTGCCAAGCTGCTCTGTGTCAGAAGTGTGGTCCACCAAATTAAGCAGCTTTATTAAGCCCGATGGCAGTGTATAATCTGATTCACTGTTTATCTAGGCAGTTTAATTACACCTTGATATAACTTAAGCAACCTGGTATGGGCTATGGATGGTATTCTCTTTCAAAAGTTTCCTGTCACATGTCTACGGTATTACATCACTATCCGTAACAATGTTACATTTCAATGTGTGTGCCATGTGTTAACGGAATATTACGTTTTCTATTTTTTACTTCCTTTTAGAGGTGAACTAGTTTAATTACTATAGACTGGGAGCACACTTGAAGTTGTTATGGGCTTTGAAGACTAATTTTATGGAGCTCTCCACACTGTACTCTGTCCAATGGTCACCATCTCTGTACAGTTACTGCGATCTACATCTGTTTTATCCTTTCTTTATTCATGATTCGGTCTACCTCTACAAATTTTGCTTCCCAGACTTCCCTCCATTATCAAACCCACAGTTCCTTGGTTCCTCAGGACGTGCCCCATCAAACGATTGTGCCATAATTATTTCCCCAATAAAATTCAGTTTCTCGTCACTAGTTACCGGAACCACACATCTAATCTGCAATATTCTACTGTGAGACCACATACCAGAAAGTTATATTTTCTTCTTGTCTGATCTATTTATCATGCAGGTTTCACATCTGTACAAGACTACAGTTCAGACACGTGCAATCCGACAATTGTTCCTAACATTTAAATTTATGTGCGTCGTTAAAAAGAAAAAAAAGAACCTGGTTTCTCTGAGATGTTCTTCTTGACATTGCCAGTATGTAGTTTATAGCCGCTCTACACCACCCATTATCAGTTGTAGTCTCTCATTTCCCACTCTAATTCCCTCAGCGTCGTCTAATTTCTGTAGTCCCTTACCCTTGTTTTACTTTTGTTGATGTTCATCATATAAGACACCATAAATTCCACTCGTCTTCTCTTCGAAGTCCTTCACCGTTTCTGACCGTTACAACAACCTAGGCGAAGCAAAAGTTTTGTATTTCGTCACCATGAACTTAAATTTTCTCTCAAACTTTTACCTTGGTTTCTTTTACTGCTTCCTCAATGTACATACTGAATAACATTGGAGATGGACAACTCTGTCTCGCTCCCTTCTCAGCCATTGATCCCCTTTCATGTATTCCAGTTCTCATAACTGCAGTGTTGTTTCTGCACAAGCTACAAATAGAGTTTCCTTCCCTGTATTTTATCTCTGCTATCTACGAATTATTAAAGAATGGAGTTCTGTCAACATTTTCAAAAGCATTGTCTGAACCTACAATTACTATAAATGTAGATTTGTCTTTCTTCAACTCATCTTCCAAGATAAGTCGTAATGTCTGTATTGCCTCACGTGTTTCTGGATTCCTTCGGAATCGATATTTATCTACATGGAGATGGGATTCAGTCAAATTTTCCATTCTTCCGTAAATAAGTGCTGAGAGTATTTTGCAGTATTAGCATCTTAAACATATCTGTAGGTAGTTTTCACACCCGTCAGCATCTGTCGTCTTTGCTAGTGACATTATCACATTCCTTTTTTAAATCTATGTGTATATGGTCTGTCTCATATATTTTGCAAACCAGATAGAATAGTTTGGTCATGGCTGGCTTCTCAATTACTTGGAATCTTCAGAATTCCCCAGCAATGCCTAAATTCAAAAACTTCCGATTTTCTTCTAGTCTCAACTGCTTATATAACTAGTTTCCACTTAGGTTTTTGAGTGCTCAATGTAATTCTTCTCGCAGTATTATACATCACATCCCATACTCATTTACTTCGTTTTCACTTTCATTATTGTTGTTGTTGTGGTCTTCAGTCCTGAGACTGGTTTGATGCAGCTCTCCATGCTACTCTATCCTGTGCAAGCTTCTTCATGTCCCAGTACCTACTGCAGCCGACATCGTTCTGAATCTGCTTAGTGTATTCATCTCTTGGTCTCCCTCTACCATTTGTACCCTCCATGCTGCCCTCCAGTACCAAATTAGCGATCCCTTGATGCTGCAGAACATGTCCTACCAACCGATCCCTTCTTCTAGTCAAGTTGTGCCACAAACTCCTCTTCTCCCCAATTCTATTCAATACCTCCTCATTAGTTATGTGATCTACCCACCTAACCTTCAGCATTCTTCTGTAGCACCACATTTCGAAAGCTTCTATTCTCTTCTTGTCTAAACTATTTATCGTCCATGTTTCACTTCCATACATGGCTACACTCCATACAAATACTTTCAGAAACGAATTCCTGACACTTAAATCAATACTCGATGTTAACAAATTTCTCTATTTCAGAAACGCATTCCTTGCCATTGCCAGTCTACATTTTATGTCCTCTCTACTTCGACCATCATCAGTTATTTTGCTCCCCAAATAGCAAAATTCCTTTACTACTTTAGGTGTCTCATTTCCTAATCTAATTCCCTCAGCATCACCCGATTTAATTCGACTACATTAAATTATCCTCGTTTTTCTTTTGTTGATGTTCATCTTATACCCTCCTTTCAAGACACTGTCCATTCCGTTCAACTGCTCTTCCAAGTCCTTTGCTGTCTCTGACAGAATTACAATGTCATCGGCAAACGTCAAAGTTTTTATTACTTCTCCTCGGATTTTAATATTTACTCCGAACTTTTCTTTCGCTTCCTTTACTGCTTGCCTAATATACAGATTGAATAGCATCGGGGAGAGGCTACAACCCTGTCTCACTCCCTTCCCAACCACTGCTTCCCTTTCATGTCCCTCGGCTCTTATAACTGCCATCTGGTTTCTGTACAAATTGTAAATAGCCTTTCGCTCCCTGTATTTTACCCCTGCCACCCTCAGAATTTGAAAGAGAGTATTCCAGTCAGCATTGTCAAAACCTTTCGCTAAGTCTACAAATGCTAGAAACGTAGGTTTGCCTTTCCTTAATATTTCTTCTAAGATAAATCGTAGGGTCAGTATTGCCTCACGTTTCCTTCCCCGAGGTTGGCTTCTACCAGTTTTTCCATTCCTCTGTAAACAATTCGCGTTAGTATTTTGGAGCTGTGACTTATTAAACTGATAGTTCTTTTGCGATTGGAATTACTATATTCTTCTTGAAGTCTGAGGGAATTTCGCCTGTCTCATACATCTTGCTCACCAGATGGTAGACTTTTCTTAGGTCTGGCTCTCCCAAGGTTGTCGGTAGTTCTAATGGAATGTTGTCTACTCCCGGGGCCTTGTTTCAACTTAGGTCTTTCAGTGCTCTGTCAAACTCTTCACGCAGTGTCATATCTCCCATTTCATCTTCACCTACCTCCTCTTCCATTTCCATCGCCCCTGTATAGACCCTCTATATACTCCTTCCACCTTTCTGCTTTCCTTTCTTTGCTTAGAACTGGGTTTCCATCGGAGCTCTTGATGTTCATGCAAGTGGCTCTCTTTTCCCCAAAGGTCTCTTTAATTTTCCTGTAGGCAGTATCTATCTTACCCCTCGTGAGATAAGCCTCTAGATCCTTACATTTGTCCTCTAGCCATCCCTGCTTAGCCATTTTGCACTTCCTGTCGATGTCATTTTTGAGACGTTTGTATTCCTTTTTGCCTGCTTCATTTACTGCGTTTTTATATTTTCTCCTTTTATCAATTAAATTCAGTATCTCTTCTGTTATCCAAGGATTTCTACTAGCCCTTGTCTTTTTACCTACCTCATCCTCTGCTACCTTCACTATTTCATTCCTCAAAGCTACCCATTCTTCTTCTACTGTATTTCTTTCCCCCATTCCTGTCAATTGTTCCCCTATGCTCTCCCTGAAACTCTGAACAACTGCTGGTTCTTTCAGTTCATCCAGGTCCCATCTCTTTAAATTCCCACCTTTTTACAGTTTCTTCAGTTTGAATCTACAGTTCATAACTAATAGATTGTGGTCAGAGTCCACATCTGCCCCTGGAAGTGTTTTACAATTTAAAATCTGGTTCCTAAATCTCTGTCTTACCATTATATAATCTATCTGAAACCTTTTAGTATCTCCAGGGTTCTTCCATGTATACAACCTTCTTTCATGATTCTTGTATCAAGTGTTAGCTACATTAAGTTATGCTCTGTGCAAAATTCTACCAGGCGGCTCCCTCTTTCATTTCTTACCCCCAATCCATATTCACCTACTACGTTTCCTGCTCTTCCTTTTCCTACTGTCGAATTCCATTCACCCATGACTATTAAATTTTCGTCTCCCTTCACTACCTGAATAATTTCTTTTATCTCATCGTACATTTCATCAATTTCTCCATCATCTGTAGAGGTGGTTGGCATATAAACGTCTACTACTGTAGTAGGCGTGGGCTTCGTGTCTATCTTTGCCACAATAATGTGTTCACTATGCTGTTTGTAGTAGCTTACCCGCAGTCCTATTTTTATATTCATTATTAAACCTACTCCTGCATTACCCCTACTTGATTTTGTGTTTATAACCCTGTATTCACCCGACCAAAAGTCTTGTTCCTCCTACCACCGAACTTCACTAATTCCAACTATATCTAACTTCAACCTATCCATTTCCCTTTTGAAATTTTCCAACCTACCTGCCCGATCCGCAGAACGCCAGTTTTCTTTCTCCTGATAACGACGTCCTCTTGAGTAGTCCCCGCCCGGAGATCCGAATGGGGGACTATTTTACCTCCAGAATATTTTACGCAAGGAGACGCCATCATCATTTAATCATACAGTAAAGCTGCATGCCCTCGGGAAAATTATGGCTGTAGTTTCCCCTTGCTTTCAGTATTATTGTAGGTTTATTCTACAACATTTCTCTTTCGGAACCTTATCTACTTTGCTAAACATTGTTTCGCTGTTTACTTCATTTTCTGATAGGTCAGCTGCGCCACCAGCTGTTTCAGTGTATCTCCTGCTTTTGTTATTATCGAATTGCCTGGAATTCTTTATGTTCTCACTGTTCTCTCCTTTCTTAAAAGGACTGAGGATGTGGCAAATAAATTTTTAACGTTGCACTCAGTTATCTCCCCTGTCGTCAAAGGAACGATTTGTCACTACGAAACTTTTTACTCTTTAAGTAACGGTCCCAAGATTTCTGAATATTATTGATTATACTCTGACCTCTGTCAAATAAAGGCAACAGTAGATATAAGCACTGTGCGGGACAACACGCAGCGCACACAGTGTCTGCGACCTATCGACACTGCTAGCGTCCTCTGCAAGCGGTTAAAATACGAAGAGGTGGTGCGCGGCCATTGTCCCCGGCTGGCCGTCCGTGCTGTTGTTGTCACGTGCGGCGCACTTTGACCAATTTGTTTGCTGCCCCTATTGTGAGCGCCGCTCCGCGACCGTTATTATTGCTGTTTGGCCTTCATTAAATATTATACCGACATAATGACCGCTGACAAATGGAATCTGCGCCGCGGACAGCGCTGTGATTGCATTAGGCGGGCCTGCGCTGCGGCCTTCGGCTGTGTAGCAGCACACATCGGCGAGAGCTGTGCGTTACGCAGTGTGAAGTCCCCATAAGCTCTCTGACGAATCTCGCAGTTCTGCATAACGCTGTACTTTGGTCTTCTGTTGTCAGTGATGTGCGGACATCTTCAGTCAAACGCTCCTTCTAATCTTGCATCGCACATTTTGTTGAAGATGCTACGTATTTTTTTCCGTTGCTGTAACCATTAATTTACATCTATCTCGAGATGATAATAATCGCAAATTTTAGCTACTTCGAATAATCGCTGCTATTTTTGTTCTTGTCCTCTAATGTTGTGCGCGGTGAAGTTTAATTGTTCAAATGGCTGTGAGCACTATGGGACTTAACATCGATGGTCATCAGTCCCCTAGAACTTAGAACTACTTAAACCTAACTAACCTAAGGACAGCACACAACACCCAGCCATCACGAGGCAGAGAAAATCCCTGACCCCGCCGGGAATCGAACCCGGGAACCCGGGCGTGGGAAGCGAGAACGCTACCGCACGACCACGAGATGCGGGCTGTGCGCGGTGAAAATTATTTTGTTGACAGAAAGCTCTGGGGGGAATTACCCGCCCAGGTATTCTGTCCAATGTTCCAATGATCCAATGCATGTGAAATCTTATGGGACTTAACTGCTAAGGTCATCAGTCCCTAAGCTTACACACAACTTAACCTAAATTATCCTAAGGTCAAAGACACACACCCATGCCCGAGGGAGGATTCGAACCTCCGCCGGGACCAGCCGCACAGTCCATGACTGCAGCGCCCTAGACCGCTCGGGTAATCCCGCGCGGCTGTTCTGTATAAACGATGTATTTTGTAATTTATGTCGGAACTAGCTGACCCGGCGAACTTCGTACCGCCTAACAGTCAATGAACGTCGTGTTACCTTTTAGCTGAACTAATTTAGGCTTTGATGAACGTAATACAATGATACAAAATAATATTAATATAGACAGAAATATAGAAGTTTTTTATTTTGATGAATGATGATGAATACATACAGAATGAGAATAAAAATTAAAAAAATAATAATAATTAAGTATTTCAACACATGTCAGAAAAAAATCAATGAAAACTATGTTGTGCAGGTTGGGATACACTCTGATTAATTCATTAATCGGATTTTCATTCAAGCACCTTGTGGTAAACGACATCCTTTGTTTTTTGGTCAGGCGCAAGAAGAAATAATGCGGATGTTTTGCCGACACGTGAGCATGCCACGTACAATTGACCATGAGAAAAACACGCATTTTCTAGATTGAGGCCACAAATAGTCAAGGATTGGTCCTGTGATTTGTTGATCGTCATGGCAAAGGCAAGACGAATCGGGAATTGAATTCGTTTAAACTCAAAGGGCATATCTGTTGGGATCATCGGAATCCTTGGAATAAGAACTTCGTCATCTTTAAATTTTCCTTTAAGTATCCACGCGTGAATCACATTGCTCATCAGTTTTCTTATCACCAAACGCGTTCCATTGCACAGTTTAGGTTGGTTTAAATTTCTAAGCATGATGACTACCGAGCCAACCTTCAGTTGTAAATTGTGCGGTGGTAAACCAGGCACATCCAAGGAGTTCAAAAATTCAGTTGGATAATTAGTGGCTTCTTCTTCGTTTGTTACGCAGTCGATATATTTGAATGAATACAGAGTACCTACGATTTGATTTTGAATTATAAAATTGAGGTCATCTGCATTTTTATTTTTATCCGCCAAAATTGCTCGCTCACTTAACCATATAGTATTTTTGTGGTTAGCAATGATATCCGGAAATACTTTGTTGATAATCTCGTCTTTTGATGAGACGAAATTGCAAAAATTTGGAGGAAATGAAATCAAACCGCTCGATTCGTCAACAGGAACATGGCCATTACCGATAGTCAGCAATTGCTTCGAGAAATCATCAGCAGATAGATCGTTCAACAATGTAACTCTCATATTTACAGACAGTTGAAGTTTGTTTACATATCGCCACAGATTTGATGCTTTGAGGCAAGCGTTTATTTCGTCGGCAGCAGTAGATCTTGGAATTACTGGTAGTGTTTGTCGGAAATCACCAGATAATAAAATCATTGAACCACCAAAACATCTCGAGTCATTGCGCAGATCTTTTAATGTTCGGTCTAGTGCTTCCAATGCGCGTTTGTGCGCCATTGTGCATTCGTCCCATATGATGATTTTTGATGCTACTAAAACTTTGGCCATTGCGGAGTGTTTCGAAATGTTACATGTCGGTTGTTCAGTAGTTTGAAGGTTTAATGGCAATTTTAACGCTGAGTGAGCCGTACGGCATCCGTCTAACAATGTGGCCGCTATTCCAGAAGAAGCAATTGCTACCGCAATTTCGGATCTCGCACGTACAGTGGCCAAAATCAATGACATGAGGAATGTCTTCCCAGTTCCACCGGGGGCATCCAAAAAAAATAAGCCACCATTTCCATCATCAATTGCATTAATCAGTGTATCATAGACTTCCTTCTGCTTAGGATTCAACAGTGGTACATTCGTTTGAACTGATTGGATTAGTTCATGTGGATCATATTCACGTTCACGTTCCAATTCTCTATTAAATGCGTCATTCATTCCGTGATCTGGCGCTGGCATTCCTAACCTAACTAACAAACTGCCGCACATGAGGTAACACATATCTTCGATCAAGAGCAAAGCCTGGTTATGCATCTCCTCATTCGCCTCAAGATCGGGATTTCTTGAGCTGACACGAATTCGATATAAAATGTCTTCTGACATGTTATCTTTGTATTTGTTCCACAGGTCACGTGGGTTCGATGAGAAGCATGTCGAAATGATGATAGCAAATAATGTGCGTATCTGACTTGGAGATGCAGAAATAATTGCTTCAGCGATTGTCGTGTCCCAATGAGTATCGTTTTCAAGCAAATTCAGCTCTTGACATGCTGCACGAAATGTGGGGCACACTATACCATTAACAGTTCGTAGTGATTCAAATGATGTTGGCCCTCGAACATGTACCAGCAACAACCGCAAATAGAAACATTCATCATTCTTCGGATGAACTGTGTAAATACGACCAAGAGCATCAGCAGAACGCATATCTGGATGACCAGGAACTGCATCGCCTTGCTTGAAATTTCTTCGATGTAGCGTTCCAAGTGTAATAACGTGGCATTTCCGAGTAAAGCAACGTTCGTGCGAACGGATCGTTTTGACAAATCGCAAAGAAACTGGTCAGTGTTGTCGCTGGAGGTGTTTCGGCACGTTGAGCAGCATTCGATGCTGTGAAATATACTCTCTGACCGTTCTCTAGATGCACCCCCAAATGTACAACAGTGGGATAACGTTCGTGAATAGGGAATGAGAATATACGCCAAACTGCTTCATTGCAGTTCACATATCTACCAACTTGATAGCGCGTGATTTCATCGTTGATATTGGATGTTTGGATACCAAAAACCGCCATGTCGCTCCCTTTCGTGATATATTTGCAAATGTATTTAATAGATTTGATCGAATTGCAATACTCAACATTACAATGTCCCTTGAATGTTTTGGAAAGAAGTGGCGAATATGGAACAATCCAACTGTTGTCAACTATGAAATCGTTTCCTTTCACTTTAGTTGTGATAGTTCTACCATTATCATCGGGCGATCGACGCCGATACAATGGATAACCGTCGTTGCCTGTAATGGTCTCTGCCGTGAATTTTCGCGGATACCGTTTGCAACACTTGCCGTCGACCATGCACGGTGATTGGCGGTTGATAGTGCCACATGGTCCATGAATCATATTCGTGATTACAACATCATGTAGGTCTGGATCGGTTTCAGCAGGAATCTCCGCACATATGATGTCATCTATTTGATCTGGCCGAATTCTGTCTACTAACCAAATTAGAATGTCAGCATGCGGTAGGCCTCGTTTTTGCCATTCGACTGAATACATCCAGCATCGAGTAATCCCAAAGACGTGTTGCTTAACAATGTAATTTATCAGTGACCGAATTTTTTGCTTGAAAACCAGTGCGGTGATGTCGTGTCGATCACTTGATGTTTGTCCGGGAAGCAGCAATTGAATAATTTCCATCCATTTCGGATTACATGTAAATGTAATGAATAGATCTGGCCGACCATAATGACGAACATATGTCATTGCATCTTGCGCATATTCATGCATATGACGCGGGCTACCTGTGTATGTCGCTGGTAAAATAGTCAATCGACCAACATTTTCTGAATCTCCTTCTGTGCTTATTGCATCGCGTAAATGAATATACTCTTCCGAACGCAATTTAGCTTGATTCAACCGGATGAAAGTCAGGCGCTCCGTTTCGATTTTAACGTACATGTCAAAGCAGTATTGTTGAAGCAGTCGACGAAATCGCAACAAATAATTGTCAGAATTTTCACGAATCATCAAACGATATGCGTAATAATTCATCGAACTAACCTTCTTGGTAGTTTCCTCACCTGAAACAAATACAGTAAAAATTGTATTTTAGAACCCCTAATAGGTTAGCGACTCTTACAGCTACTCTCTACTAAATTAGGTGTGACAACATTTTTTGTGTACCAAAAGCAAACAGAATAAAATGTCTATCAAGTTAAAATGAAAACAATGATACTGATCTTACCATTCAATGGATTAATCATTTTGATATTAAAGTGATATCCATCGTCTCCTTGCCAAAACATCAGCGGGTATTGTAACGCGTCATATGAACGGTGTGTTTCATATATTCTTTGTAGTTGCCCAGTATTGCGTCGTGTAAGCACAATAACACGTGTTTCCAAGTTTTCACCAACAATCAGGATTGCCACTTCATCGATTGTTGGAGCATTAAATGTGCGTTCATGTGTTCCAGCTGGTCTTTTATCTGCTCTGATTACAACTTTATAGTCATCACTTGGCATGCGCTCTAAAGCAGTCTTGAACAGCCTGACCAATGCATGATGTTCATGAAGCATTTGCTGCAAATCTTGGAGAATTGCTCTTTTCGTAGCTGTGTTGATCCCTTGACGCCGATCAAGTTGTTCTTCCATATTGCCCATGAAGTATATTTGCAAGAATTTGTGCTGTGCACCTTCAATAGGTTGCAATGATCCAATGCGATGGCAAATCTGGCCCTGAATCTGTAAATTCAAAGCCATAGTTATCGTTAGATTTACTAACGCTTTTTTTTAAAATAATAACATACCATTTTCATTTTAGAGACAAATACAGAAATCTAACAAATTACATTCCAAATTTTTTTTACAATCATAGGAAATAAAGTTTTTAACGTAAATTACCTTAAATGTCGGATTACATCCGCGTTCTTCGATAATTTCCGCCCCAAATGAAGTCATTTGGAAACAGACATTGTATTTTTGAGTGTTCGCTAGAAAATGTCGTGATTCTAGTGTTTCGCCATAAAGCAGGGAACGCAATGGCTCTGGTGGCGGGACCACTAATGCCAATGTCACTTTACCACTAAGGCAGCACAAACCAAGCGTTTCACCAGCTAACTTCAATGCGCCACAATGCTGGCAAACAACGTCCATTGGACCAATGCAAACTAAACGATGCAAGCTGTAGTCGATGGTGCAATCATATCGAAACGCTGCTCGATTCAAATCAATACTTGAACCATTTCTTCTTGCACTTCGAAGATTATTCCTCTGTTCATCTGTACGATAAGCTCGACGATTTCTCGTTTCTAATCTAGCCGTTTTACGGGCTGCCTCTCTTTGCTCTTGTGTTTGAGAAGCACGAATTAAGGCCCTTCTTTGCTCCATCCTAACGCGGCGCTCTTCTCGGGCAATTTCTCGTTCTTCGCCAGATAATTAACTCACGATATTCCGTTGCCTAATTGCATTACGGCTCCGCTGGGAAAGATTAGATCTTCTAGGACGCGGCATTTTTATTAATAGTAATACTGAATATGCACTCGCACAAAACCACATAAAACAATCGAGACATAGACAATAGCTTATCAAGAAAAATCATAGACAACCTATGAAAAGACATTTACACTTTTGTTAACCTGTAGAATAAATCTTTAATTAATTTAATAAATAATTTACACAAATTAATGTCTAAAGCAAACAAATATAACAGTACCTACCTGAACTTTCGAGACATTTTACACAAAATAAATTTCTGAACGCACACATAAATAGTTTTTACAGTATTTGACAGGATTGGACAACAAATGACATGTAATAAACAAATGAGCATTTATTGAAATGATTAAGTATTCATTACACATTTCTGAACGCATGCGTAATATTTTTCAATCTTAAAAAAAAAAAAAAAATTACACATATAGTTTATTCATCCATTTTAAATAGTTTATGAACGCATGCATAAATGTCAATCATTACTTACAGATTTTGACAAAAAAAATTGACAGCTCCGAAACTAAAGAACTTTTAGGGAAAATAACGCATTTTTCAAGTATTCGTCAATTTTTCATTATTTTTAAGATGTATTCTGCTATTCGGGGTGGAGACAAATCCAACAAATCAAAAACCATGAAAATTTTTATTCGTCAATTTTTCATTATTTTTAAGATGTATTCTGCTATTCGGGGCGGAGACAAATCCAACAAATCAAAAACCATGAAAATTGGTCCAGCAGATCTCGAGTTATAAGTGTTGTAACAAACCCGACTTTGTTTTATATATATAGATTTCCAGAAAGTATTATTGAAAAAAAAGCAACAAAAGAAGATGAAGACAGTATTGATGATTTCATTATGAAAGATGAATTCGAGCTCTCTCTTTCCAGCCGCGCGGGATTAGCCGAGCGGTCTAGGGACGATGCAGTCATGGACTGTGCGGCTGGTCCCGGTGGAGGTTCGAGTCTTCCCTCGGGCATGGGTGTGTGTGTTTGTCCCTATGGTAATTTAGGTAAAGTAGTGTGTAAGCTTATGGACTGATGACCTTAGCAGTTAAGTCCCATAAGATTTCACACACATTTAACTTTTTTTTTCTCTCTTTCCTGCCGCCAATTCTATCATACATTATCTGCCGTTTCCCTCGTTACGGTAAGTTTCATTTTTACTTCTCAACTTTGTGACCACATACTCTTTTACCGCCACAGTCGTGAGGCACCCAAAGGTAGGAAAGTAATAGAAATCGTCTAAACTTTGCTGTGTGCATTACTGTGTCATAACCGTTCTTGTATCGTATTTTCTGAGGAAGAGACTGGAACCTAGGCCGGCATTTAGGTAAACGAAATTAGAAAACCACCCGCAGAGCACACCCAACCAGAAAAGCGTATTAAAGCATTTCCCTAAGTTTTCCTGTTAAGGAACACCTTGACAATCCTCGTGCTGTGATAGAACACTTCGTTTATTTTGAAGGTTGGAAATATCAAAAAAGTGAAAAAATTGGTTTTATTCAGTGATTACTTCAATTTTAAATCGAAACTGATAACACAGAAAACGCCATGCTTTTAATAGTTTTTCACGGACCAGTTATTCACTTCCTGCGAAACACCAGTCTTTCGCAAAACACAGTTAGGAAAACTCTTGTGTACTAGAAAACTGATCGTTAACCAGCCACGTGGACTTGATCCCGGTCTTGCTCAACTCCCTGCCTCCCTTGCTAGGGTGCTGCGCGCTAAACTCGAATAGTGAATTCGAACTGATTCTGAAAAGATAAAAAGATAAGAAAAACACTGAAAAGAAACTGGCTTTCGCTTTAGATAATATTCCAGCTGAACTCCTAGACGAAAAATTAAATATAATTTGTATACGCTTTTTACCAAATACACGAACAAGAAAGGCGTCCACCCCCCTCATGAATCGCTCGGTTGATTTTAAGAGATTATTTCTATCCGGCACAAGTGAAAATAAAGCCAGTTAATACATTTCTTATGATGGTGATTTTTTTACAGCAGCTATATGTATATGAATACATTGAACTATTATGCAGGGAAACGCATTTCTGCATGCTGCACAATTTTTTTTTTTTTTAGTTATACATCCGAACATGGACCCTCTTAAGAAAGCGTCTGCAGTTGGTGGTCTCACATATTGGTTTCTGGAATTAAAAGACTTCACGGAAATGGTTCAAATGGCTCTGAGCAATATGGAACTTAACATCTGAGGTCAGCAGTCCCCTAGAACTTAGAACTACTTAAACCTAACGAACATAAGGACATCACACACATCCATGCCGGAGGCAGGATTCGAATCTGCGACCGTAGCGGTCGCGCGGTTCCACACTGAAGCGCCTAGAACCGCTCGGCCACCACGGCCGGCTTCACGAAAATATTTTGTGATAAAATTCCAAAGTATTTAGAGCAAACGTCTCACTCTGTATTTGAAGGCTGTCAAGCTTCTAGACCCTACCCCCCCTTCCCCGCCTGAAGTAATACACCGGTTGAATGTCGCCACTATTTCGCGCAGTCGCTAAAATTCTTGTAATATAAAATTTCGGCTGCCTGTTCTGGTGTGTAGCGTGGCATGAATAAATGAAAGAGGAAACCAACTGGAAGAATTCTGCACAGAATAGAATTTCATCATTGCTAACATTTGGTTTACGAGTGATATACACTGAGACTGGAGACACGGGAACTTTCCAATTACGTTACCGTACTGTAAGACGGAGATTTCGAAACAATCTGTCCAACTACAAAACATTTCCATGACTCTGACCTTAATTTGGTAGTTATGCAACGCAGATTAAAGCTGAAGATCTAGTAGAATAGTAATCTTCTCAAGAAATTATATAAAAAACTTTAAAAAAGCAAATATAATCAAAAAACTCAATACACACGTAGTCACAATCAACAAGCCAACCCTTCTCAAACAAGCACACACAGTGAAGACACGTTGCTGACATCTCTTATGTCTTTCACAAAAGCATATAGGGAGGAAATGACACAGCTGTTAACAGCCTGTTAAGTGATTATACATGAGAATAAGAAGGACACATGCTGCCATTATGAACTGACGTCTGCGTCATAGCCTGACACTAGTTCCCTCTAAATTCTCCAGCTCTCCAGATCTTGTCATGAGTTGATCATTGGGATCGATGACATTCACAGGAATAGCACTTGATTCCATGATCGCGATGCTATATTGAATCTGTGTCGTAGACGCTCCAGCACTGTCTGTGAATTAGCTGAAGATGTACTCAAGACGATAGCCTTAGATGATGAACCTTAAGTTTTTCACTACCTTCCATCTACTGAGGGAGAAACTGACTCTCTTCCAACAAAATGTCGCGCGGGGTAGACGCTCGGTCTGAGCGTCTTGTCACGGTCCGCCCGGCTCCCTCCGTCGGAGGTTCGAGTCCTCCCTCAGGCATGGATGTGTGTGTTGTCCATAGCGTAAGTTAATTTAAGTTCGATTAAGTAGTGTGTAAGATTAGGGACCGATGACCTAAGCAGTTTTGTCCTATTAGATCTTACCACAAACTTACAATTTTTTTCCAACACCACCACATTCCCGGCTGTTGTCAAATTGTACTCCTTGATTCCATATTCCTGTCTGACATCCAGCACTTCTGTATTCTGATAACTACTAGACGGCAGGTACTGAATCAACTGATCATACGACTGCCGACATTAGATACATCGCGGGTCATTGTATATCTTGTAGAACAGCCAGTGTGAGACCCCTTCTTGCTAGGCATAGGACACGCCTGCTCGCCGGCAACAGCTGCGACCCTGGAGTCGCTAAAACTTTGCCTGGGCGTGCAACCGATATGTTGACTCGACGGACATCAGCTAGGATCCAGCAAGCAGCTCAATGAACAATAGCTGAGGCTGGCGTGGAAGAACGATGAAACGAAAACAATGAGAATAACAGCTGGAACACTGATAATGTTTTACTAGTCTCAGTGACGCTTAACTGTTTCCCGGAAGTACTCTGACTTCAAGTAGAGCTGTTTACACTCGGCCCTCTGTACTGGGTTGAATGGATAAGTAATGCCTCCACCTTCGTTAATTGGGTTTGGATGGGAGTATTTTAAAAAATCAAATGCAGAAATAATCCTTTAAATGTGATCTTTAATTACCAATATTCACTTTTCCACATAATTACCAGCCAATTGGATACATTTCTACCAACGATGAACAAGTTTTCTCAAGCCGTCACGGAAGAAGTCGACACTTTGCTTCCGCAACCACAGCCTCTCAGTTGTCTCAACGTCTTCATCACAAGCATAATGATGTCCCCGCAGATTGTCTTTCGTTACCGGGAACAGATAGAACAGACGGTGGTAAATCTGGACTGTATGGAGGATACCATACGGTGGTGAGATTCAGTCTCTGAAGTTCTGCTGTGGTGGCACGTGAAGTGTGTGGCTTCGCATTGTCATGCTGCAGGAAAATATTTCCCTCTTCCTTTCGGACCCTCGTTAGCCGTCGTTTCAAAGTTCGCAGCGTTGTGATGTAATGCTCTAAATTTATTGTTGTTCCACGATCGAGGAAATCAACATGCATAACACCATTTACGTCCCAGAACACGGTGGCCATGAGTTTTCCAGCTGATGGCTGCGTCTTGAATTTCCTTTTTCTGGGGCGAGTCTTTGTGTCGATATTCTGTAGACTGAGGTTTCGTCTCAGGGTCGTAATGGTGTACCCACGTTTCATCCCCGTTATAACTGAATGGAGGAAGGCGTCACCTTCATTCTCGTAACGCGAGGGGAATTCCTGGCAAATTTCAGGTCTGTGCACTTTCATTTCAGCAGTCAGCTTCCGGGATACCCATCGTGTACAGATCTTCCGATAGCCAAGCAAAGAAATAATGTGACCCACACGTTCTTGTGAAATGCCGATTGTGCTTGCAATTTCTCTCTGAGTGATACGACAATCAAAATGGCTCTGAGCACTATGGGACTTAACATCTATGGTCATCAGTCCCCTAGAACTTAGAACTACTTAAACCCAACTAACCTAAGCACATCACACAACACCCAGCCATTGCGAGGCAGAGAAAATCCCTGACCCCGCCGGATACGACAATCGTCCTGAATCAAGCTGTCAACATTCTGCGTGTCAAACTCTTTGGTTGCTGTCACAAGACGTCCAACTCTGTGTTTGTCAGGCAGGTCAGATGTTCGCGCCTCAACATCTTTAAACATATTGGCCCAAGGCCGCACAGTACACACATGAACACAATCATCGTAAACTGCATTCATTCTCTGATGAATCTCCTTTCGGGTGACACCTTCTGCCGTCAACAATTCAATGACTGCACGTTGCTTAAATCGTATTGACCGACCGTCCGCACAGGAATCCGTACTTTACACTGTAACTACACAACCATTCATTGTTAAGGCTCTCCGCCAACTGGAGCTGAGATAAGAGGCTACGGAACAACCCAGTACCTGCCACATACCAATGCTGCCAACTGTTGAAGAGTTGCGAAGGTGGAGGCATTACGTTTCAGTCAACCCTCGTGTATTCAATTGCCAAATGAATGTGATAAACAATATTTACATTAAAAGACTCCGTAATAGACAAATGTCTAGGCAACCGATGACAAATCACATTCCTGCCTGAAATTTACACGCTTAATTTAAAAAAGGATCTCTTACTCGTGAACGCACGGACACACAAATACGTTGCGCTCACGCGCTCTTACTTAGTCACGTATACATACAGGTAGAAAACAAGTGAAAACAAAAAATCGGAAACGTTATCATAAATTACAAAGTGACGATTCGCTGTTCACGTAAAAGGCAGATGAAATTTTATTTTAGGAAATTACTGTCACTACAGGGGAGAAAAGAGTGTGATCTCCAAATAATGACTTAAACTTTCTGCTGTAATTTCTTTTTCGATCCGTTACAAAATATTTCCGTGAAATATTTTAATTCTGAAAAGAAATATGTGAAAACGAAAAATCATGAAATATTCCAGGACACCCACTGAAGATTCCTTGTTAAACTGGCAAAACACGTATAGTTGTGTAATATCTCTTTATATTCGATGAATTTTTCTGATACAATTCTACCCTTGAATGACGTTTACAAATTTTATATCTTCATACTCGCAGAATCCATGCGCAAAATAGTTTCATACAATAGCTATGCCATTAGTGCATAATTATTCTTTGTAGTACTCTCTCTGGTGGTTGTTAGAAGAAAAAAGCTTCCGAGATTGTCTTCGTGCCGATTAGCCTGAGCTTGGTTTGAAGAATTGTAATCTGATTATTGAGATTTATGACAGAAGATAACTGAGACGAAATTGTACGATTAAAAGGGAAATGTATACATATTGCTCCTTTATACAAAGGGTGTGTATTTGACAATTGAGAATTAATGATATTCATCGATATATTGCGTAGTTGTTAATCAGAAGGGAACTTCCGAAAGACTGGATACGAACCTGCATTTAATAATCCAAGAGCTCCATTACTTCTTCGGAAGGTTAAACTTCATCTAAGCCAAATATCCGCTTGATCTGAGGTTTCCCGACTGATTATACAACGCTCCCAAAAACTACGAGGCATCTTATTTGTACATATTAGCAGACTGCCGCAAAGCACGAGCCTGCAGAGAAGAAGAATCATCGCCTGATTTCATTGTAACAAGTAAAATTTCTGAATCATTTTGAGTGACTGAGCTATGACTGTGTTTCCTATCATGAATGACTGATTGCTCGAACGAATTGCGAACTGCATAGATAGGAGGAAAAATTGCAGTGGCGCCAGTGTGACAGGACTCTCTTGAATTATTATGTAATATATGTATTTTTTTGTTTCATGAAAACCAACGAGAACGAGAGGTAACTAATATGAAGAGGGATTTGGTGCCCATAGTAAAAGATTGCTGATACCAAGAAACGATTTCAACTATTGGACAACATCGAGACTACAGAACAAGGCCAGATAAATCTAATTTTTTTTTATCCTGTAGATAAAACAGTTTGAAATCAATTTAGAAAGAATTTTTTTTCCAGATAGTAGTTAGATTGTAGAACTGTAAATTGTGTGATTTTCGTATCTGGACATTGAACTTTATACCATCTGTGAAGTAATTTGAAAGTTAAGTGTGTATACGACAGTAAATTTGAAACTGTATTTAGTAACTAGAACCTGATATTGACAGTTATTTAATGGTATTGACTAGAGCGGCATTTAAAATGTCACTGAATCAGCAACGAGACGTGCAACAGCCTTCAGCTGAGACTGTTGTGGCTAGCGGTAGCAATATAATTAATCCCGCTGGTTCAGAAAACATTCATACAAGAGCTGTTGACACATTATTTGTTCTTATGCAACAGTTGTCTCTATTAGCCGAAGGCCAAACGGAGGTAAAAAGAGACTTATCCGTTATACAAAATGAACTCCAAAATCAGTTAGCCGAAAATCAAACAGAATTACAAAATCAGTTAAGAGCAACCTTTACCGAATTAGATCAGAGATTAAATACCCAGACACAGGAAATAAAAGAACAGGCAGAAAGGACCGAACAGAATCTTATTGCTCAAATTGACCAGGTCCGCCAACAATGCCAAGAAAACAATAGTAAATTAAAAGCGGAACTAACCGAATATGTATCCGTCAAAATTGACACGATACAAAAACAAGTAGAACTGTTTCCTCAAGTAATACAAGCTCAAGAGGACATACAGTGTTCCGTAGCTATGATACCAGAAATTATAGAATCCCAAGATAATCTAAAGAAGCACTTTGACGAAGTGAAGGAAAAACAGACGGCAGTGGAACATAGAGTGAACGTACTTGCGGGAAAGTTTTCAGAAATGACACTAGAGTGGCAAAATTTTCCTTCGGAAACGATAGAAGAAACTGTGAAAGTAGCTTTACAGTCAATTTCGGAGAGTTCCGAGGAGAATTTTTTCAACAAAGGGTTAAAGGAAGTCCGTGAACAACTTGGCGAAGAATTCTCGCGTTGGAAAGAAAATATCGAAAGACCACTAAATCTCTCGCAGGAAGATTTAGTTACAGCGAGAAGTAGGAAACCAAACTCTCAATCTGCGCGTGACATTCCGTCCACGTCAAGATCCGATGTAGACAGAACTCGAACGTCACAAGTTAGATTTGATAACGGATAGCCACAGGGAAAAGTACGAACAGGATGATTTTTGTAATCGTAGTACCGTTGAGGAAAAGATGACTAAACAGAGACAATTTCAAATCTGTAACCCTGACAAAAAGAATGTTCAACCTGCAGTCTTTATTCGAAGTTTCAGAGGCCTATCTCCACGATCTTGGACATAATGGCAAAAGATTAGTTTTGTATCTGGATATATACAAGGATCAGGAGCATTGTGGGCATCCGAACAAACATCTTCTTGTAAATGTTACAAAGAATTTGAGCAGGCTTTTCTAGCAAAATATTGGTCTGCTGGAATACAAGAAAGACTTAGGCAGGAAGTATTATAGCCTGAGCCTTCTTCATTTTCTAGAGGATCTCTAAAGAGATATTTTGAGAAATACATTAATAAATTTTTGTATTGGGATGTACCGATTCCTTTGCCGGATATACTTAGGATACTCAAGTCCAGATTACCCACCAGTATAAGGAATCCGCTGTTATATATAAATGATAAGGATATAGACTCATTTATGACTACACTTGGTGATATTGATACAATTGAGGAGGACAATAAAAGGGCAAGAGAAATGTCATATCAAAGAAAAGTAATAGAAGCGAATCTGGGCTGCAACTCGAATGGGAATGGCAGTAACGGTAGCAGTAACAATAATCATAACCAACTACACGCTCCGAGGAGACTTATAAATGGACAAAATGCAAACAATAATTATTACCATAATGGAAACGTTAGTAATGGTGCAGCGAGGGGCTATTTTAGGAACAATAGGAATTTTAATCGATACAATCCAATGTATGACAACACAAGACAGTTCTACCAACACCAGCAGAACAACAACAATAATTACACGAATCAAGCAAGACAATATAGACCGAATTCACCACAACAACCGATAATCACTGAAGTAGCTGAAGAGACAAATACCAATCGGACCAACAATCAGTCAAACTAAACATGACCACATCGTGCCCCGGAGGAGCGGTCAGGGGATTTGTTAGGGGCGAAACAGTAAAATTACAATTGTTAAGATATAATGATGGTGAGCTGTTGACTGAAGAGTTAACAAAGGATTTAATAACGTGCCATAATGACAGATCGAGTGTTCCGGTATCGGAAGTATTTGTCTAAATAGAGGAAGTTCCAACGAATGTGATATTAGACACCGCCGCTTCTGCCAATGTCATCTCAGGCGGTCTTTTTAGGAGAATTATTAGGAAGAAGAAGGTACCAATTTTGCCGGTACAGAACTGCAAAATCATCGGAACTGTTGGAGCACGCTCTCCAAATGTCAAAATACAAACACAAGTAGAGATGAAAATGGGAAATGTAGCAATAAAATGCACGTTCCTTGTAGTGGAGAAGTTATTAGTGGACTGTATTCTTGGTATTGGGAGTATGCAGGAGCACGATTGTCAGATTGATTTTTTGGGAGGAATAGCTAAATTTAGATTAAATAGAGAAGAGATAGCACTGGATTTAAATAGAAAGGAAACGGTGCATGAGAAATATTGTCGCGGTGCCATAATTCAGTTAATTGACCCTACAAACGGTCGTTGGAAGGAGCTTTCAAAGGATTTGATACAACAGGAGGACTTTAACCAAACAACAATGATAAAAGCTTGTGAATCAAATCAGCTTACCGGAGAACAAAGGCAGCAGCTTCATTATTTGTTAGAGGCATATGAAGAGATTTTTGATGAGAAACCAGGAATTATTAAAGGGTATATTTGTCACCTGCAAGTGAAGCCACATCAGACTTACTGTTACACGCACTATCCGATCCCCTGGCGTTTAAAACAATCTGTTCAAAGGGAGATAAATAGAATGTTGGAATGGAACTTGATTGAGCCATCAACTAGTTCATATTGTTCTCCGCTCTTAGTCGTTCCAAAACCTGGAGGCAACGGAAGAAAAGTATGAAGACCAGAATTTAAAATGGAGGAAAATACTCGACTCGCACTTGTCAATTTAACTAAAAAGGCAATACAACGGAAATTGACATATAATAAACGCATTCACCGGATTCAGACGTTTCATCTTGGAGAAAAGGTTTTATTGAGGCGACACATCAATTCCTCGAAACTGATGAAGAACATAAAGAAATGGAATCTTATTATACCGGACCATATGTTATTGTAATTATACCAAATCCTGGATCATACTTGTTGGCATATCCCGAATCGAAAAGAATAAAGGGATTATTCCCGCATAATGATATTAAGAAATTTTTAGAAGTATTGTAGATCTGTGATACCAAGTATGGAGAAGAATTTAGAGTGGAATTTGACTATGAGTCGAACGTGTATATAAATATCAAGATGTTTATGTTGTTTAGAGGGTAAGAGACAGTGAGACGACATTTCCCTTTTTTTACTCCTGTGATAGGTTAAGAGACAGTGAGATTACTCCTGTGATAGTTTAGCACAAAATTTTAAAATAGGTAGAAGAATATGTTAATTACTAGTGTTTGTAAGCGTGGACTATGAGCAGAAGCCATAGTGTTATACAATTAAAGTGCATCTACATTTCCTCAAGACACGGCACTTATGTGAGAATTGCGTGTGAAACTTGAATAGTGCGGCATATGTAGGTAAACACGCTGTGTGTATGATGTGAGCTGTTCACGGGAGAAAACAAATGAACTGTGAAATGGAGCAACAGTCGATAATGTCACTCCTACAAACAATTGAAGAAACTCTCTGGTTGCGCGAGAGAAAATTATTATAATTTTTAGATTTTTCATTATGCCTTCTCTACCAGGAGAATTAATTTAAGAATATTAATTAACATTTTAAGAATAGCAGTTTGTGTGTTTCATATTATGGACATAATTGTTGAAATATATTTCCATAAATGTTCATGAGAGAATGAAGAAGATTCTGCGAGTGGATGATTTGTTAAATGAACATACGTCATCATTAATGATATTTATTTGCATGTGGATCTATAAATCAATTAATTACAAGAATAATGAAAATTTTTCAAGAATTTTTTCTAGAAATTATTCCTTTTGTGGAGTCAGTGTCATATGCCTATGTTTAAAATTTTTCATCAGGTGTAAACTTAAATTTTATCCATAATTTCGTAACTGAAAGCGAACCTTGGACAGATTCAGTGCTCTACTTCCACCTGCACTATAACAAAACGTAGATTAGAAAAAAAAATTGAGAGGAATACATTCGATATAAGTGCCCACAGTCTATTTGGCAATGTTTTGGACAATCAGCAGTTGTAATGCAAAACAACTTTAGTATTGAGGACTACAAAAAAATTCGCGATTGTCAGGACTGATGGATGTTCCAGTCCAGTACAGATGGAAGATTATAAGAATCCACTCCGATTTTGAGCTCAACGATGAAATATGGACTTCGTTGCCTTAATCCACTCTCTTCCAGGGATTTATTCAGTCAGAACCTTTTCTTATTCCACTTTCAACCTGTTCCATGTTCACGTCCCTCACCATCTGTTCCTGAGATCATCTTGCTGTTTCTACGGCACATTACCAGCTTCTATCCTGTACCATAAGCCTGTCCTCCGTGCCGCCTCCACCAAATGCTGTACGTCGCCTACCCGCTGTCCGTACCCAGTGTTCCTGTTCCATCGACTTCACGAGATCGCCGGCTACATCGTCGAAAGAAGAATTTTGAAAATGTTTTTTGGAGCGATATTGTAAAATTTTTTTGGCTATGAGGCACTTTGCCTTCAATCTAATTTATGGAGCTTCTATATATTTCAAAATTACTGGATTTAGGCTTTCCTATCTCCTTTAATACGTGAGCTGGGGTCTATTGTTCCGGGTTTTCCAGGGTTTCCCTGTGAAGGCCAGTTCCCAAATGGGTAGACCTTTTTCGTAATTACACCAATCTACATCTTCCCTGGTTACGTACTCGGGATGCGGGTATACCCCGGTACATGTAAAAGCTACAGCTTAGGTATTCTCGTAACTTACTGTCTTATCATGTTACCCATACTCTCTATAGTGAAATTCTATTGATTCAAAATATTCCTCTTTTGAATAAACAACCCAACAATTTTTTTCTGTTAGCTCGCAAAGTGTGTTATCATTAACTTTGCTCGCTGCGAGGGGCAATTGTAATATCTCTTTATATTCGATGAATTATTCTGATACAATTCTACCCTTGAATGACGTTTATAAATTTTCTATCTTTATACTCGCAGAATCCATGCGCAAAATAGTTTCATACAATAGCTATGCCATGAGCGCATAATTATTCTTTGTAGTACTCTCTCTGGTGGTTGTTAGAAGAAAAAAGCTTCCGAGATTGTCTTCGTGCCGATTAGCCTGAGCTTGGTTTGAAGAATTGTAATCTGATTATTGAGATTTATGACATAAGATAACTGAGACGAAATTGTACGATTAAAAGGGAAATATATATATATTGCTCCTTTATACAAAAGGTGTGTATTTGACAATTGAGAATTAATGATATTCATCGATATATTGCGTAGTTGTTAATCAGAAGGGAACTTCCGAAAGACTGGATACGAACTTACATTTAATAATCCAAGAGCTCCATTACTTCTTCGGAAGGTTAAACTTCATCAATGCCAAATATCCGCTTGATCTGAGGTTTCATGACTAATTATACAACGCTCCCAGAAATTACGAGGCATTTTATTTGTACAGATTAGCAGACTGCCGCAAAGCACGAGCCTGCAGAGAAGAAGACTCATCGCCTGATTTCATTGTAACAAGTAAAATTTCTGAATCATTTTGAGTGACTGAGCTATGACTGTGTTTCCTATCATGAATGGCTGGTTCAAATGGCTCTGAGCACTATGGAACTTAACTTAGAACTACTTAAACCTAACTAACCTAAGGACATCACACACATCCATGCCCGATGCAGGATTCGAACCTGCGACCGTAGTAGTCGCGCGGTTCCGGACTGAAGCGCTTAGAACCGCTCGGCCACCACGGCCGGCTATCATGAATAATTGATTACTCGAACGAATTGAGAACTGCATAGATAGGAGGAAAAATTACAGTTGTACAAATAAAATTTTTAAAAAATGACACACACAAAGATCCGTTGTCATGCAAACAACTGGAACTTATTATGCAAATTTCCTGTTCTCACAAATATAATATGAATATTGTGCTTCACGGTGCATTTTAGACCTTTCGTCACTTCACATTATTTCAGAAATTCAACTATCACGCGCGTTCGATAGAACACGGATTGTAAACTACGGTAAACGAAAGAAAATTGTACAGTACGCCATATTGTTGATCGCCTACGCTATTCCTTCTGTAGCGCACCTAATCGACTAAATTAAATGGGTTTTGTTTGCAAGTACAGTTAGTGCCTGTGAAACAATTTTGAAAATCGCGATGTGGAAGACGATGATAACACGTAACTGAAAACCGGCTCTCTGCATAGATATCCATCTACACTCCACGTGTACGTAGCACCCGTGTGTGATGCCAATGTTACACGACAAACGAACGGGAACATGATTGCCTAGGCCGTGTTCCAGTAGTTACCGGTCTGTAAACTAGCGAATACACACGTAGAGTCGCAACTGGGTCTGGCAATCCCTCATTTGAAGATATGCAACGCAACACAGCCGAGACGGTGGTACTCTCGTTCGTCTGTACTGGAATACAGCCGTAACAGAGGTAGCGCCATGCACGTAGCAGCGAGAGCGTTAGAAATTTGGCACTGGCCATAATGATATTGTACACGATATACTGTTGTCAGAATTCGAATCCCAGTGCGGCAAACGATCTTAACTGACCAGATTCAGTTAAAAGACGCAACATTCAGCGAAATCTCCAAAAAACTGTATTTCAATAGAAGACAGGTTCCTGCCTACATTCATCTTTCAATATTGTCTGTGAGACATCTGCACCAGTTTCATTGAAATCCTGGAATGCTGCTCATTAGATTACAGAGTTATCAGTTCGCATTTCCAATTACTTGAACTGTTTTTATACCTACCCTGTTCCTGCTGCCAGATTATACACTACTGGCCATTAAAATTGCTACACCACGAAGATGACATACTACAGACGCTAAATTTAACCGACAGGAAGAAGATGCTGTGATATGCAAATGATTAGCTTTTCAGAGCATTCACACAAGATTGGTGCCGGTGGCGGCACCTACAACGTGCTGACATTAGTAAAGTTTCCAACCGATTTCTCACGCACAAACAGCAGTTGACCTGCGTTGCCTGGTGAAACGTTATTGTGATGCCTCGTGTAAGGAGGAGAAATGCGTACCGTCTCGTTTCCGACTTTGATAAAGGTCGGATTGTAGCCTATCACGATTGCGATTTATCGTATCGCAACATTGCTGCTCGCGTTGGTCGAGATTCAATGACTGTTAGCAGAATACGGAATCGGTGGGTTCAGGGGGCTAATACGGAACGCCGTGCTAGGTCCCAACGGCCTCGTATCTCTAGCACTCGAGATGACGGGCATCTTATCCGCATGGCTGTAACAGATCTTGCAGCCACGTCTCGATCCCGGAATCAACAGATGCAGACGTTTGCAAGACAACAACCATCTGCATGAACAGTTCGACGACGTTTGCAGCAACATGGACTATCATCTCGGAGACCATGGCTGCGGTTACCCTTGACGCTGCATCACAGACAGGAGCGCCTGCGGTGGTGTACTCAACGACGAACGTGGGTGCACGAATGGTAAAACGTCATTTTTTCGGATGAATCCAGGTTCTATTTAGAGCATCATGATGGTCGCATCCGTGTTTGGCGACAACGCACATTGGAAGCGTGTATTCGTCATCGCCATACTGGCGTATCACGCTGCGTGATGGTATGGGGTGCCATTGGTTACACGTCTCGGTCACCTCTTGTTCGCATTGACGGCACTTTGAACAGTGGACGTTACATTTCAGATGTGTTACGACCCGTGGCTCTACCCTTCATTCGATCCCTGTGAAACCCTACATTTCAGCGGGATGATTCACGACGATGGAAGTGAAACGTGGACAATAAATAGTTTAGACAAGCAGAGAATAGAAGCTTTCGAAATCTGGTGCTACAGAAGAACACTGAAGATTAGATGGGTATATCACATAGCTAATGAGGAGATATTGAATTGAATTGGAGAGAAGAAAAATTTGAGGCACAACTTGACTAGAAGACGGGATCGGTTGGTAGGGCATATTCTGAGGTATCAAGGAATCACCAATTTAGTATTGGAGGGCAGCGTGGCGGGTAAAAATCGGTGAGGGAGACCAAGGGATGAGTACACTAAACAGATTCAGAAGGATGTAGGTTGCAGTAGGTACTGAGAGATGAAGAAGCTTGCACAGGATAGAGTAGCATGTAGAGTTGCCTCAAACCAGTCTCTGGACAGAAGTCCACAACAACAGCAACAATGCACGACCGCGTGTTGCATGTCTTGTTCGGGCCTTTCTGGATACAGAAAATGTTCGACTGCTGCCCTGGCCAGCACATTCTCTAGATCTCTCACCAATTGAGAACGTCTGGTCAATGGTGGCCGAGCAAATGGCTCGTCAGAATACGCCAATCACTACTCTTGATGAACTGTGGTATCGTGTTGAAGCTGCATGGGCAGCTGTACATGTACTCGCCATCCAAGCTCTGTTTGACTCAATGCCCAGTCGTATCAAGGCCGTTATTACGGCCAGAGGTAGTTGTTCCGGGTATTGATTTCTCAGGATCTATGTACCCAAATTTCGTGAAAATGTAATCAAATGTTAGTTCTCGTATAATATACGAGGTGCGGCTAGAAAAAAACCGGACTGATGCTGGAAAAAACATTTCTTTACAATTATTTACAATTTCATGTTATCTCCTTCAATGTACTCTCCTCCTCGGTCTCTACACCGCTCCATACGAATTTTCCACTGTTCATAGCAATGCTGCAGATCATTTTCGGTAAGTCCATACATTACTTCCGTCGCTTTTTCTTTTACTGCTTCAACAGTCTCAAATCTAGTTCCCTTCAAAGCTGACTTGACTTTAGGGAAAAGAAAAAAGTCACAGGGGGCCAAATCAGGTGAGTAGGGTGGATGATCTAAGATGGGAATGTTGTGTTTGCCAAAAACGTCTTCACTGACAACGCACTGTGAGCTGGGGCATTGTCTTGGTGAAGGATCCATGACTTTTTTCTCCACAAATCATTCCGTTTTCTCCGTACTCGCTCACGTATGTTAGCCAGGACGCTAATGTAGTAATGCTGATTCACTGTTTGTCCCTCTGGTACCCAATCAATGTGCACAATCCCTTTGATGTCAAAAAAAAAACAATCATCATTGCCTTGAATTTCGATTTTGACATTCGTCCTTTTTTTTGTCGTGGAGAACCAAGAGTTTTGCAATGCATCGATTGGCGTTTAGTTTCGGGATCGTAAGTAAAAAACCACGATTCATCGCAAGTAATAACATTTTGTAAGAAGGTGGGATCACTTTCAATGTTTTCCAGGATGTCACAACAAATCATCCTTCGGCGTTCCTTCTGATCAATTGTGAGACACTTTGGAACCATTTTTGAACACACTTTGTTCATGTTGAAACTTTCATGAAGAATCTGCCTAACACTTTCCTTGTCAACTCCTGTTAACTCAGACACTGCTCTGATTGTTAAACGGCGATCTTGTCGAACAAGTTTACCGATTTTTTCAATGTTTGCATCAGTTTTTGCTGACAATGGTCTGCCAGTGCGAGTGTCATCACTGGTGTCTTCGCGGCCATCTTTAAATCGTTTAAACCACTCAAACACTTGTGTTCGCGATAAACAATCATCGCCGTACACTTGTTGTAACATTACAAACGTTTCACTTGCAGATTTTCCTAGTTTGAAACAAAATTTGATGTTAACACGCTGTTCTTTCTGTACACTCAACATTTTCCGACGCACAGACAAAACGTCAACTACTTAAAACAGACGCCACGGGCAGACTGAGTGCAGGAGGCAGATGAAACTCGAGCAGTAGGCGGAGCGAGAGTCACGTGACAGGCCACGCGACTTTCAGCCTTATTGCATTCGTTTTATTGTTTCACCAGTACTAGTCCGGTTTTTTTCTGTCCAATAAATACCCGTTTATCATCTGCATTTCTTCTTGGTGTAGCAATTTTAATGGCCAGTAGGGTATAAAGTGAGGTCGGTAAGGAGTCATCTGCAGTACATCGCGATAGAAACGACCTCTCAAACTGCAGCGCAGACTCCAGTGGCATACAATACCGAGTCATAAAGGAAGCAGCAGAGAAATGAGAACAATGGCACCAACTATTTCTGTGTAAAAGCAATATCAGCTCTTAGCATCCTACGCCTTATTGATGAGGTTCAGTCGTGCTGAATACTATCGACGTTGAACAACAAGAAAACTACCTCGTTTCTTATTAATTAGAGACATTTCGTCGCACAATACAGACGAAGTTAGCAGAACTCCGGGAAGTAAACGACGAAATGGTCATTCATGAAACGGCTGCAAGAAGACAGTAAGACATAATAATCCTATGTATGAATAACAACAGCTAAGAAACTGTGCAGTAGATTTTTGCCTGAATATAGTAGACAGGGCTGAAAGCGATGTTTCTGGTGATGGTGTCTCATAATTAGCATCGTTCCCACCTGAATCGTACAATCCTGTTGAATGATCGAAACTCTATCTTAGAACTGCTGTGGCCTGTGGGGTCTCTCCTCACAGTTAGCCACAGAGAAACTGTCTTACATAATCCTGAAGACAGACGTTGACTGTGGATATTGTATCACACAAACCCATTGACTGTTCAGAGATGTCACTAAGCACGCCCAAAGGTGTAAACAACCATGCATGAGCAGCGCCTATTAGACGCAAGGGGCCCGACGGCCGATCACTTCCAGTCATTCCACCAGGAGGGAGGTACACGGCTCGTGTTGTCTGTAGTTTAACCATGCCTAGACGGTCAATACCACTGTTAGATCGCGTCTTCATTGTTACTTTGTGCTAGGAAGGGCTCTCAACAAGGGAAGTGTCCAGGAGTTTGGAAGTGAACCAAAGAGATTTTATTCGGAAATGGAGGAGATACAGAGAGACAGGAACTGTCGATGGATACCTCGCTCAGGCCGCCCACGGGCTACTACTGCAGTGGATGACCGCTACCTACGGATTATGACTCAGAGGAACCCCGACAGCAACGCCATCATGTTGAATAATGCTTTTCGTGTAGCCAAAGGATGTCGTGTTACAACTCAAACTGTACGCAATAGGCTGCATAATGCGCAACTTCACTCCGGACGTCAATGGCGAGGTCGATCTCTGCAACCACGACACCATACAGCGCGGTACATATGGGCCTAACAACATGCCGAATGGACGCTCAGGACTGGATCACGTTCTCTTTACCGGTGAGTGTCGCATATGTCTTCAACCAAACAATCGTTGGAGACGTGTTTGGAGACAAATTGGTCAGTCTGAACGCCTTAGACACACTGTCCAGTGAATGAAGCTAGGTGGAGGTTCCCTGATGTTCTGGGGTGGCATTATGAGGGGCTGACGTACGCCGTTGGTGGTCATGGAAGGCGCCGTAGCGGCTGTACGATACGTGAATGCCATCCTCCGACCGATAGTGCAACCATATCGGCAACATATTGGCGAGGCATTCGTCTTCATGGACGACAATTCGCGCCCCAATCGTGCACATCTTGTGAATGACTTCCTTTAGAAGGACGACATCCCTCGACTAGAGTGGCCACCATGTCCTCCAGACATGAATCCTATCCAACATGCCTGGTATAGATTTAAAAGGGCTATTTATGGACGACTTGACCCACCAACCACTCTGCGGTACCTACGCCGAATCGCCGTTGAGGAGTGTGACAATCTGGACCAACGGTGCCTTGATGAATTTGTGGGTAGTACACCACGACGAATACAGGCATGCATCAATGCAAGAGAACGTGCTACTGGGTATTAGATGTACCGGTGTGTACACCAATCTGGACCACCACCTCTGAAGGTCTCGCTGTATGGAGGTACAACCTGCAATTTGTGAATTTCATGAGCAATAAAAAGAGCGAAAATGATGTTTATGTTGATCTTTGTTCCAATTTTCTGTACTGGTTCCAAAACTCTCGGAACCGAGGTGATGCAAAACTTTTTTTGATGTGTGTATCATCCGTAAAGTTACAGTGTGGGAGAAAGTGTCAGTTTAGTGATCATGAGAGACGGTCACAAAAACGATTGTTCACGGAAAGTAAGAGAATGCAAGCTGCTAAAGTATTGCAGAACCGAATGTCTCACACGAGAAACCTGTCGGCACCCAAACAACGCGAATGGAGCTTCAACGACTGGGAATTGTAGAACGACCTGTAACTCCAGAAATGCGAACGCCTCTTACAAGGGAACCTCCCCATCGCACCCCCCTCAGATTTAGTTATAAGTTGGCGCAGTGGATAGGCCTTGATAAACTGAACACAGATCTATTGAGAAAACAGGAATAAGTTGTGTGGAACTGTGAAAAAATAAGCAAAATATACAAACTGAGTAGTCCATGGGTAACATAAGCAACATCATGGAAAAAGTCAGCTCAGAAGCGCCGTGGTCCCGTGGTAGCGTGAGCAGCTGCTGCGCGAGAGATCCTTGGTTCAAGACTTCCCTCGACTGGAAATTTTACTTTCTTTATTTTTGCATAGTTATTATCTGTCCGTTCGTTCATTGACATCTCTGTTCACTGTAATAAGTTTAGTGTCTGTGTTTTGCGACCGCACTGCAAAACCGTGAGATTAGTAGACGAAAGGACGTGCCTCTCCAATGGGAACAGAAAACATTTGATCGTAAGGTCATAGGTCAACCGATTCCTCCACAGGAAAACACATCTGATATATTCTAATACGACACTGGTGACGGCATATGCGTCACATGACAGGAATATGTTGTCGACCCACCTAACTTGTACACTTGGCGAATGGCTAAAAAGATTCTTCTACCTTGCCCGATTTAGGTTTTCTTGTGGATGTGATAATCACTCCCAAAAAAGTGATGAAAACATAAGAGTTTGTCACATAAACTAAAAATAAAAAATTAAAATTTACGCTCAATGGAAGATTTGAACCTAGGACCTTGTGCTCCGCAGTTGCTCGCGTTACCACGAGACCACGGCACTCCGGCGTTCTCCTTGTTCTTATTATGACTTATCTCCTTTGAACTACTCAGTTTGTATATTTTACTTATTTTGTCACAGTTCTACACAACTTCTTCCTGTTTTCTGAATTGATCTGTGTTCAGTTTTTCAAGGCCTATCCACTGTGCCAACTTATAACTAAATCTGAGGGGGGTGCGATGGGGAGGTTCCCTTATTAGTAGGAATAGCGCGGCGCCGATGACATAATACCTTAACTATGGAAGAATGGAAAATATTATTTGGTCGGATGAGTCTTGCTTCATAAGGCTTCCAGATTCTGTCCCAGTTCACGACTGACTTTTGGCGTCCCACGGCTACGATGAAGACTGCTTAATGCCATCAGCTAAACTCGGCGGGGTTCGGTGATGATTTGGACAACCATATAGTGGTATTCTGTGGATGCCATGGTTACTCTGCAAGGCTGCGTAACTGCCAAAAATTATGTAACCAATTAGGCTGATCAGATCCGTCCCAATATTTGAACCCCAGCCTGTGTTCCAAGACGACAGAGCCTCTCTCCACACAGCTTGAATCATCCAGGACTGGTTTTGTGAGCACGAGAATTATTTGTCGCGTCTCCCCTGACCGCCAGATCTCAATATCATTGACGTTTTGTGGTTTATTTGGAGAGGGTGTCGGAGGTGCGTGGTCGCCATCTCCTTGAAAACGACAAAGTACCTGAATTTATCCATACCGAGACGACTCTAGGCTGATTCGAATGTCAACAGTTCTCATACGTCGATTTGCGTATGGTAATTTCCGTCCACCCCGTGTATATTGTTGTTGTATTGAGGTCCAACTTCTTTCTGAATCATAACCTGAAATTCAAGGAGTACATAATGTCCGTTGCATTGAGAAACAGTGGCTCACTGAAACATTATTAGATTGGAGGAAATGTTGAGGAGATAGAGGAGGATGAGATTTCAGATCCTGATGATGTGCAGGACAGCAGCACAATCAGCAATATTACGAAGGAAGCAATGAACTGCAGGAAATGCGGACGTAGAGAATCTACCTACACAGTACAGAATTAATCATGGTAACCTTTCACAGTTAGATACATCTCATTCTGGTACAATGGCTGTAAACAGTAACATTAATATTTTTTAGACATTTATTGAATACAGGCAATAATTTTTCTTCTAAGCTCTTTGACATAACAAATCTTTGTTCTGTTGATAACAGGATTTTTTGCACTGTGTAGGACGAAATTCTTCATCTTCTTTGTCCCCGGTATTCCCCCAGTAGGTACCGAAAAGCCATCCCAAAGCCAACAACAGGGACGACAGGCCGGCATTTGACATCTACCTTGCACCTTTATATATTATTTTAAAAACTCCTTAGGTGTCAAGGATGTACTGGGCCCAGGAATAAACTGAAAACAGTAATTTTGTGGCAACAGCAATGCAATGAACACAGAAATGTGGGTCTGCATTTTTATGAGGGGTCTCGTGACACAGTTCATCAGGACCTACATGCAAGCAGTTGCATGGCACAAATTAGCTTCAGTCATTACAAGTAACCTTATGGTCCCTGAAACATCTATGAGAACGCAAATTCGTTTAATACGTCAAACCTAAACGTATAATTTATACTGCAAAACGCTAATAAGAGGAAACTTTTCAACAAGGTGTTCCATGGCTTCATGAGAGAAGCCTCCACGAAGGGTGTGTCCTGACAACTAAGCCTTACACATCCGGGCGTCCCCAGGGCGTCTAGGTATACCTAGACGGCTGATCCTCTCACACCAGAAGCAAACAAACATGCGAGTAAATAAACGGTCCTTATCAGAGCCAACTTTAACTATCATATCTATAAATATTGAAGGCATATCATCAGCCAAAGAACACCTGTTATCCAACCTATGCCGTGACAAAAAATACGACGTTCTGTGTATACAAGAGGCGCATAGAGATGAGCGACAGAGATGACCAAAAATACCGGGCATGAAACTTGCTGCAGAAACACCGCACTCTCAGTATGGAAGTGCTATATTTGTAAGACCAGGGCTTCAGATAATCAGTGCTCACTGCACCGTAGAAAATAACATCGAAGTCATCTCAGTGGAGCTGAGTAACTGCGTGGTTACCTCTGTGTGTAAGCCCCCTTCGGCTGCATTTTCCTTCACACCACCCAGGAACTTCCCTAACAGCAAGACGTCTGTAGTAATCGGTGACTTTAACAGCCATAGTCATTTGTGGGAATACTCTGAAGATGACGAAAATGGGGAGGCAGTCCTCTCCTGGGCTGAATCCTCCCAGTTGTCTCTTATACATGACAGCAAGCTACCCCCTTCCTTCAAAAGTGGCAGGTGGCAACGTGGATTTAACCCTGACCTCCTCTTTGTGAGTGAAGACATCACACAGCTTTGCTCCAAATCAGTGTGCTTGCCCATACCAAAGACGCAACACAGGCCACTACTGTGTCAAGTTCTTCCAGCAATAAGGCCACAGGAGGTGAATTTCAAACGGAGATACAACTTCAAGAAAGCTGATTGGAAAAAATTTGCTAAGATGCTGGACAAGGAGATTAAGTCTGTGCGACCTATTCCTGAAGAGTATGACAGCTTTGTTCAAACTGTCAAACATTGCTCCCGGGCATCAATTCCAAGAGGGTGTAGGACAATGTATCTGCAGGGTGTGACACCTGAAACAGCTGCTCTGCTGGACAGATACTATCGACTATATGAAGAAAACCCTTATAGCGAGGAGACTTATCTGGCTGCGCAAAATACTCTCTCCTCAATCTCTGAGGCGAAGAGAGAACAGTGGATTAAACTGATGACAGAATGTGAGATGACTAGAAGTAGTCAAAAGGCCTGGAGATTGTTACGACACGCTAACAATGATCCCTTCCAACCCAATACGCACGTGAAGGCAGACCAGATCGCACACCAGCTTTTGAAAAATGGTAAACCTGACCATACCAGTAAAATCGGGACCGAACCCTGGAAAGGGAGCCCGAACAAGAGGGAAACACTCTGTCTCGACCATTCAGTTTGAATGAGCTCGACTCAGCTCTAAATAAGTGCAAAGTCAGAAAAGCAGCAGGGGTAGATGACATAAGAAGCTAATGAATAATTGTGTCAAGAGCGGCAAATACCAAAATCTTGGCGGAAAGCAAAAATTATAGCTATACATAAACCAGTGAAAGACCGGGATGACCCCAAAAGCTATAGGCCAATCTCCCTCCTATGCCACCTGTATAAGGTATTGGAAAGGTTGATCCTCCAAAGAATTACAGATATGATGGAACCATTCCTGATCCCTCAACAGGCAGGATTCAGACAAGGGAAGAGCTGCACAGCACAGGTGTTGAATTTGACACAGCATATAGAGGACGGCTTCCAAAGGCGGCAGATAACAGGAGCGGTGTTTATAGATCTTTCAGCCGCCGACGACACTGTCAACCACAGACTCTTGTGCTGAAGCTATACAACCTCACCGAGGACTACAAACTAACCTGTCTAATTAGAAACCATCTGCAGAACCGCAGATATTTTGTGGAATATCAAGGACAAAGAAGCACATGGAGGCAGCAGAAAAATGGGCTGCCACAGGGCAGTGTACTGGCACCCATCCTCTTCAGTATATACACTAATGACCAGCCGTTACCAGAAGGAACACAAAGCTTCATATATGCAGATGACCGAGCAATCACAGCACGAGATCACAGCTTTGAGAGGGTGGAGCGGAAGCTAACTGATGCTCTGAAAGAATTAACTGCCTATTACAGGGACAATCAATTGAAACCAAATCCTTCTAAGACCGAGACCTGTGCGTTCCACCTCCGAAACAGACAGGCTAGTTGAACCTTGCAGATAGATTGGGAAGGAACCTCTTTCGAACACTGTAAGACTCCAAAATACCTCGGAATCACTCTGGACCATGCTCTTACATGTAAGGAACACAGCTTAAAAGCAAAGCAAAAATTGGCTGCCAGGAAGAATGTGGTTAGGAAGCTGACTGGAACAACATGGGGAGCACAGCCAGGCACAGTGCGCACATCCGCATTAGCCCTCTGCTACTCTGCAGCTGAGTACGCTTGCTCAGTATGATGCAGATCTACACATACAAAGAAAGTTGATGTTGCTCTGAATGAGACATGTCGTATCACTACAGGTTGTCTGAGAGCCACACCTGTGGAAAAACTGTACTGCTTATCCGGCATAGCCCCCCCAGACAAGCGAAGAGACACAGCAGCACGGAGTGAAATGAAGAAGGCATTAACATCCGAAGCCCACCCACTACATGGCCACCAACCGGCACAGCAAAGACTTGTGTCTAGAAAGAGCTTCCTTCACAGTACAGAACCACTAGATGACACTCCACATCAACACCGGGAGCAGAGATGGCAGGTCAGATGCCAGCATCTGGAAGAGTGGCTGATCCCTCAAGAAGTTCTTCCCCCAGGCCACACAGAGAAATGGTCCACATGGAAATCACTCAACCGCCTGCGTTCTTCTGTCACAAGATCCAAGAGTAATCTGGAGAGGTGGGGCTTCCAGGTGGACTCTCTCCAGTGTGACTGCGGAGCTGCCTTGCAGACATCAACACATCTACTACAATGCGCATTACCTCCAACTGTGTGCTCCATGGAGGACCTCGTAAACGCTACACAAAGTGCACTGGACGTTGCAAATTTTTGGGCATCCACTGTATAGATTAAAATTACCTTATGTTTGACAACACAATCTGTGTCTAATCATCTATTTCATTCTTGACGAGTTTAATTTATAAACCATAATGTATGTATGTATGTAGTAATTTATCTAATTGTTTTTAGTTTGCTTCTGACACGATAAATAAATAAAAAATAATATTGTACATACTGTACACATTGTACATACATAATTATTCAATCAGACGACTGCTGCTAGGGTCGCAGGCTGTTCAGTGCATCTGCTTTTCCCTCTATAGCCTAGGTTTGCAATTGTATCTTGCAGAGACTTAACTTCTCGGTGTTTGTCGGCCGTCGGACACAGGGAGAACATTCTTCCAAACAAACGACTTACCACTTGGTGTACTCCCCCCTTTTCCTTGTACACATCCACCGGCTCACTTTCGGCTACTAATTGTGATAAGCACTGTATACAAGTATTGTACTTGTGCCCTCCTGGTGCTCCTGTCAGGTTGGCACCTCAAGCGGCGTTCGTGTTGTTTGGGCCTTAAATCGGCTCTGGTTGGAGAGACACTATCTCGTAACTCCGTTGAAAGTGATAACATTCACAGTACCTGGAGGCACATTATTGGAATGTGACCACCCTTAACAGATTCCACGGCACCCTTTGCACACATGTTTATGCCATATGGCAAGCAGTGTTACCAAATGTCACGATTTTCTCGGCATTTACCCACTTCTATGAGTTAATGACCCGCTCCACGTAAGCTTTAAATGGTTCGTCAAATGTCGCGACTTTTGGGCACTGCCAACAACTGTAAATACTTTTCATGATAGTTTATCCAACTTCAGCAGCTGTACGTATATTTGTAGAAAAAGAAAGCAAAAAAAAAAAACTACCACATGCACAAGAGAAATTTTAAATCTTTAACGGTTTCACATTTAATGACCATCTTCGTAAGACTCTCCACAAAAATATATCACAAACAAGTAAAAACTAAATAAGAAAACTACAAAAATTAAGAAGTAAAAGTTTAAAAATTCAAGTAGAAAGAAAAGTCCCAGTAAATACTATACATACCACAGTAATAGCTATGGAGTCAGTCACTCAGCAGGAAAGTATGATGACAGAAATTGAACATAACAAATTAATGATAAGCAATTTAATACGCAAGTTTTGTTTCCAGCTATGGTGAGTAAACTAGAGGAAATTCATAGGGAAAATAAACAACTAAACGAAAAGCTGGCAAATACTAATAACGAAATAGAAGAAACTGCTAGGAAAACTAAGAAGAAACTGGAAGAAAATAACCAAAATAAAAGAAAAGAGGAATGTGCTGGAGACACTACAGAACAGTTCATAATAGTTGTGAAATAAATTAACAAGAACAGAGCTGATAGGTTCGATAAATGTATTACGAGTACTAACCTAGATGACAAAAAGGGAGTCTATAAATAGCCAATAGCGAACAGTGGCTCAAAACTTGGAAAAATGAGTCACTATTGGGGAAGCAGCCGTAGTGAATCACAGTAAATTTATTAAAGAATTACAACAGAATGTTAAAATTGTATATAACAATTTCGGTAAGTAGATTGAAAAATGTAATGCATCAGTCACCAATGGAAATAAAAAAGTAGATGAAACAGAGACAGCTTTATCTAATAGATTATATTCAGTGGAAACAAAAACTAAAGAGATATTCACAAATGTAGCTAGTATTTAGAAGGAAGTCAGTGGTTTTACTAACAGAGACACTGATTCATACCGCTTAAGTTAATAAGAGACGGGACTGATCCACCATGGTACACAATACACGTCAGAACACTGTTGCAGAAGCAACGAAAAAAGCATGCTAAATTCAGAAGAACGCAAGATCCCCAAGACTGGCTAAATTTCACGGAAGCTCGAAATTTAATGCGGACGTCAATGCGACATGCTTTTAACAGTTACCACAATAAAATATTGTCTCAAAATATCGTAGAAAATCCATAGATGTTCTAATCGTATGTAAAGTACACCAGTAGCAAAGAACAGTCAATAACTTCACTGCGCGATAGCGATGGAAATGATACCGATGATGATGCCACTAAAGCGGTGTTACTATATTCAGTTTTCCGTAATTCCTTCACGAAAGAAGACGAAGTAAATATTCCAGAATTCGAAACCAGAACAGCTATTAGCATGAGTGACATAAAAGTAGATATCTTAGGTGTTGCGAAACAACTCAAATCACTTAAGAAAGGCAAGTCTTCCGGTCCAGATGGTATACCAATCATGTTCCTTTCAGAGTATCCAGACACAATAGCGCCTTTCTTAGCAATCATATACAACTGCTCACTTGACGAAAGGTCTATTCCTAAAGACTGGAAAGTAGCACAAGTCACACCAATATTCAAGAAAGGAAATAGGAGTAACCCATTGAATTACGGACCCATAGCACTGACCTCAGTTTGCAGTAGGATTTTGAAGCATACACTGTACTCGAAAATTATGAATCACCTTGAAGAAAATGACTTATTGATACATAACCAACACAGAATCTCAGATCGATCTCAGGGATCTCAGATCGATTCCTTATTTCCAGATTTCCAGAAGGCTTTTGATACCGTTCCTCATAAGCGACTATTTATCAAATTGCTTACATATGGAATATCGTCTCAGTTGTGTGACTGAATTCGTGATTTCCTCTCAGAGAGGTCACAGTTCGTAGTGATAGACGGTAAATAATCGAGTAGAACAGAAGTAGTATCTGGCATTCCGCAAGGTAGTGTCATAGACCCTCTGCTGTTCCTGATTTACATAAATGATCTAGGTGATAATCTGAGCAGCCGCCCTTAGATTGTTTGCAGATGACACTGTAATTTACCGTCTGGTAAAATCACCAGACGATCAATTCCAGTTACAAAATGATCTACAGAGAATATCTGTATGTTGCGAAAATTGGCAATTAGCACTAAACAAAGAAAAGTGCGATGTCATCGATATGGGTACAGTAACCTCCCCGAAAAAATTATTAAAAAAGAAAATAATTTAAATCTGAATGGGCATCGTGCTAAACGTAACCTGCCAGCAGAAATAAAAGAAAAATCTATGATAATGAAAACGAGCCCACAAAAATTATAGAATAATAATAACCCAAATGTAAACTCGACACAAAAATTGAGAAATGAACATTAATCATTAAACCCACAATAATAGGGCAGCAGCGGTGACCTTAGGCCCTGCGCAATAATTAATCTGATAAATTGATTCTGGGAGGAAAAGCATAGGAAATATTGTTTCAATTGGAATGATTCTTTTCTTAAAAACGATTGCTTTTAAAACAAAATTATTATTGGGGCATTTCTTGAACAAATTAATTACAATCAACATACATTACATTATCAGATGTGCGCAATGCTGCTTCATTACCTTATTTAACAATATACCTCGTCCCGAACCTTGAACAGAGACCCATGTCGACGCCCGCCGACTCCTCGCATACTACTTCCGACTGAGTACAACTCACAACTGAACTCTCGCGCAGTCAAGCGATAAATAACTCTCTGGTCAGAGATTCTGTCATGCCTCGCCATCTCTGGTACTGTTTCATAACCCTCCACTGGGGGTCAAAAATTTGGCAGCGATGGTGAGTCATTTGGACTTGCCATGAGCAACAAATTTTTTCTTAACTAAATAACTTTACAAACAGAGAATATACAGATAAAGAACATGAAGTAAATATGGTGCACATGCACTGAGTACAAAACGTATTAGGCAATAACAAAATGTGAGTACAAAACATATTAACAAATGACATAAGTGCATATGCACTGAAAAATTCTTCAAAGTCTTCACAACAAATAGACATAATGAGTACAAATCTTATTGACAAATGACGTAAGTACACGTGTACTGTAGTTCAGAACATCAGCAAATGAAAAACAAACATATTAGTCATGAATACAAATCATATTAGCAAAAAAAAAAATGATTTTCACTATGTTACAAGAATTAGTAAAGGAAAGGGAAGGATTACATCATGGTTGTAGCACTTTAGGTTGCACGCAGCTGCACTGAAAGTCCATATCTTTCCACAGAAGTACTACACCAAGTGAGACAATCTGAAGTTCTTTTCCCAGAAGTGTTTATCAGCGTACCCAAGACACTGAAATGTCGTAGTAATATTCCGTGTTATCATTTTGGCAGTACATCATGTACACCAAACAGTGGGACCATAAAAACAACTCCATCGCTCACGGTGGTGGACAGCATGTCGTGTCAACACCACGCTCTTACAAGGCACACCAACGTAGAATTAGTGCAAAAACCAAATATAGTGCTCCATGATCAAGAGGATATACAGGACAAATGGATATTGCAGTAATTCAAGGTAGTTAGGTCAGAAGGTGAAGGACATTAAGTCACATACTAGTCTTCATTGGGAATTACATTAGTAGTTTGCGGCAGTCATAGCCCAGTTATTGAACATTTCTGTACCATGTATGTAGTATTACAGAAAGATGTTCATAAATTGTTTTACAGAGAACATTGGCATTCATTGCCTAATTACAAATCATCAGAAGTCATTCGTTTCACTGAGAACATTAAAATTCGTTGCCTAATTACAAATCATCAGAAGTCACTCGTTTTACAGATAACATTGAAATTCATTTCCTAATTACAAATCATCAGAAATCATTAGTTTTATGGAGAACATTTTACAGAGAACATTGGCATTCATTCCCTAATTACAAATCATCAGAAATCATTCGTTTTACAGAAACATTGAGATTCATTGCCTAATTACAAATCATCAGAAGTCATTACTTAAAACAGGAGGTAGTCTATAACATAGTATTACAGAATAATGTTGATAATTAATCATTGGTCATCCCAATACAGTAATTAGTAGCACTCATTTCCCAGTTACAAAACATTATTAATTAATAATTGGTCATTCCAATACAGTAATTAGTAGCATTCATTTCCCAGTTACAAAGCATTATTAATTAATCATTGGTCATCTCAATACAGTAATCAGTAGCATTCATTTCCCAGTTACAAAGCATTATTAATTGATCATTGGTCATCCCAATACAGTAGTTAGTGGCATTCATTTCCCAGTTACAAAGCATTATTAATTAATCATTGGTCATCTCAATACAGTAATTAGTAGCATTCATTTCCCAGTAACAAAGCATTATTAATTAATCATTGGTCATCTCAATACAGTAATCAGTTGCATTCATTATTCCAGTTACAAAACATTATTAATTAATCATTGGTCATCTCAATACAGTAATTAGTAGCATTCATTTCCCAGTTACAAAGCATTATTAATTAATCATTGGTCATCTCAATACAGTAATCAGTTGCATTCATTATTCCAGTTACAAAACAATATTAATTAATCATTGGTCATCTCAATACAGTAATGAAATTATGCGCATAGTATTTATGCATTCATTATTCAAGTGACATACTATTCAGAGCTAATCAGTATTACTCAGAACTCTCTTAAACTGGTATCATTATTTGGGACTGGTAATACATTTTTTGTTAGCAATGCATTGCTTTGGGTAATTATAGGGGAAAGCAAGAAGAGAAAAAGAAAAAAATTTGCTTTTGAGTTGTTCCTGTAAATGAAAATGTGTAACGTCATTCGTCATGAGTCAGCTGTAGCAAGGTTATGAAACAAGTAGAGTATAAGTAATCACATTCATAAATGACATAGATTTAATGAACAACTGCTTATAGCACATTAATTTCATAAATAATTTCTCCTGCAAAAATATATTTAAAAAATGGATTATTAAGCTGAAAGAAGAAACGCATTTTATGCTGAAAAGTAGTGAACTTCGAATTAACAGGTAGTGAAATGTGTATAAAAATGTGTTCCATAGCTGTCCTTTCCAAAACCTTCAGTCATTATACTATGCAATATAACACCTGCTGTCAAAGCGAACTGCAACAAATACTTAAATAACTACATAGCATGAATGCATAACTTCCACATTATCCTCATCTGTAAAGAAAAGAAAACTTCATTATCCATCACTTTATTATCTATATTATCATAACTCCATTATTATCATCACCTGTAAAGAAAAACTTCATTATCCATAGTAGCATATTCTTCATCATTATTCATCAGCATTCATTATCATCTGCAAAAAAATCACTTCATTACTCATTATACAACTATTCCTTATTTCTATCATATTTCATCACTAAAACTAAGATGTGTAGTTCTGTCTGACAGCCTGCATCAATCGCCTCGTATTCTGAAAGAACAAATTAGTTAAGACTGCTATTCTACGATGTGTATAGTATATACTTATTAATGCTTGTTAATCCTGATCCATTTACTCTTCCTCACGAGGTTTGCATCTTCTTTCGATCATTCCGAAGGTAAAATTCCCATTTCTGTTTCATTTGTTTCTTTCATGCATCATTTCTTTCTGAAATTGATGAACAGAGATTAATGTCTTGCATTTAAATCATATACTCATTAAATAATGACTGGTTTATGGTAACATAATTAAGCATACAGCATAACATGACAGAAAACGTAATATGTGAAAAACATATATATAGTGTTCAGAGGCAAATGTACTCAGTGTATCACAATGTAACAGTAAAATAGTCACGATGTTGAGATATCATAAGGCAAAATGTCAAAGTCAACTGGTGTATATCTTAACTATTTCATAGTGCATACAAACAAAACATGAAACAATCGTATATACCTAAGAAAGACAAAAAATGTGACGTTCGTTGTGTTCAGCTTGTATGTTGTGTAGTTAATAGAGGCGAGAATTAAAGACTTTAATGGAGAGAAAATTTAATAAAATTAATATGTCACTAGAAAACATTGGATAATTATTCATAAGATACGTAATTTAATCTTGAAAAATGTGCACAGTCTGATATGTAACGACAAGACGAGCGACCTGCTAACCTTACCTTGCCGGGCACGTGCCAATAAAAAATGCGATAATCATTGGTAATTAGTCTTGTGAATATAATTGCATAAGTGATCATAAAATTAGCAAAATGGCATTATAGCATGTTAAATCATAAAGTGTCTTCATTCAATAAAAGGTCTGATGTTTGACCAATGGTGGTTGCCTTTGGATTTTCTGGTTCTCAAAGTTTCGACGTGTACAACATTGGGGTGAGGAATGCTGCGAATCCGATATGGACCTCCGTATAGAAGTTCAAATTTACTGCACCTACCTTTTCCTTTGTTGGATAAATAGTGTGTACGTACTAATATTTTCTGTCCAATGTGAAAGTCACGGCGTGTACAAACCAGTTTTTGCTGTCTTCTCCGGCGCTCTGCGGCACGTTTGATGTTGTTCAGCGCAATGTCGATTATTTCGTGGTGTCGTAATCGACGAGATGTAGGAAAGTTTACTAATTCTGTAATTTTGTTAGGTGGTTCAACATTTTTCAGTATAACAGACGGATAAAGCATAGTGGATTCATTTGGTACAGAATTAATTACATCCTGGAATGAGAATATGTGTGTGTCCCAATCAATATGTCTTTTGTGGCAGTATATTCTACACAGTATACCAATTTCTTTCATTAATCGTTCACAAGGGTTCGAAGAAGCATGGTACTTCGATATATAGATCGGAGAAATGTTTCTAGTTCGTAACATGCGTGTCCATATGGCAGAACGAAATTGTGATCCATTATCGGAAATTACTTTCAACACATGCCCTACATGAAATAGAAAATGTTTTACAAATGCTTTCGAAACGGTTTTAGCAGTAGCTTCGCGTAATGGAGTGAAAGTAACAAATTTTGAAATGAGTTCAACAGCGACAAAGATGTAGCAAAAACCTCTATTAGTTCTCGGAATTGGACCATAAATGTCTACAGCGGCCATATGTCTCAGTTTAACAGGTACAATTGGATGTAATGGAGGAATATGTGAAGTTGTGTCTGACTTAGCTTTCTGGCAGATTTTACATGACGCCAAAACGCGTCGTATACGTTTCTCCATGTTGGTAAAGTAACAGTTTTGTCTGAGTATAAGAAAACATTTTCTGTCACCGTAATGTGCGTAACTTAAATGTGAATACCATATTAATTTGTTAACCAGTTCGTCAGGAACGCACAATAACCAACTGTTGCTGTCAGGATGAGAGCGGCGAAACAGAATGTCATTGCGTACAGTGTAATGGTTTCTAATCGTAACGTTATTCTTATCTTGCCAAAGGTGTTTAATTTATTTCCACACGTTGTCTTTATTTTGCTCGTTTGCTATGTCCTGTAATGACGACGAAATAAAATTTTCAAATGCAACTTGCTGAATGTACATAACGCTGAATTTTTCTTTGCAGAAGTTGGTTGCGATATCTTGCTGATTGTTGCTGAGAGAACGAGATAGTGCGTCTGCTATAACATTTTGTGTGCCGGGATTGTGAACAATTGTAAAATTAAATTCCTGTAAATAAAGCTTCCATCTGCTTAATCTATCGTGAGTGAATTTAGCTGAAAGTAAAAATTGTATAGCTCTATGGTCTGTGTAAACGGTGGTATGTCTTCCATAAAGAAAGTGCCTAAATCTCGTAAAAGCCCAAACAACACATAACGTTTCCAGTTCTGTAACGGAATAACTTCGTTCAGCAGGTGACAGAATGCGACTTGCAAATGCGATGTTTTTAATTACTGTTGAGCCATCTTCTTCAATTTCCTGGAAAATATGTACGCCTAAAGCGGTTTTAGAACTGTCGGTCGCAATGGAAAAATTTCTGGTAAGATCTGGGTGTGATAAAAGTGGTGCATTCAACAAAGCATGTTTCAGGTTCATAAATTCAGAATGTGCTTGCTTATCCCAGGACCAAATAGTGTTTTTACCTGTCAATTGGCGTAATCTAGGTGTGTCTAAAGCAGAGTGATGAATAAATTTACGAAAAAAGTTAATTAAGCCCAAAAAACTGCGTAGTTGCTTCTTCGTTGTAGGAACAGTAATGTCACGTAAAGCTTGAAGTTTTTCCGGATCAGGCGCAATGCCTTCTGCTGAAATCACATGTCCAAGAAATTTTATAGAAGTTTTACCAACGTGCGATTTACTGAGATTAACTGTGAGTCCTTGCGCACGAAATATTTGCAACAGTCGTTCAAGAATCATATTGTGTTCAGACCAGTTAGCTTCTGCAATAAGAATGTCGTCTACGTACGTCGTGATTCTGTCTTTAAGTTCAGTCCGAAGTATTGTGTTCAAACCGCGAATAAAAGCTGCAGAAGAAATAGTTAAACCAAATGGTAAATTGCAAAATTGATAACAGTCGCCAAAACAGAGAAATGCTGTGTATTTTCTGCAGTTCGGATGGAGCTGAATTTGCCACAATCACGATTTTAGATCTAATGTAGAATAAATAGCCGTACCGTGAAATTTCTGTAGAAGTTCCTCTAATGTCTGTGGTCGATCTGTTTCATTAATAATTATGTCATTGATGTGACATGAATCAAGCACGAGGCGAAGTGAGCCATCTTTTTTCTTAACAATATGTAGCGGGTTTATGTACGGACTAACTGTCGGTTCAATAATTCCTTGGTCGAGCATATCTTGCAATTCTTTTTTAACTTGTTCATTGTGGAATAATGGAATGGGATAATGCTTTGCTTTAAATGTGTCGTGCTATTTGACTTGAAATTCATACATAAAACCGGACATAGTACCAGGAATGTTGTCGAAAACTGCTGCTTGCTGTAAAAGAATTTTGTGTAGTTGCGTGCGTTAGTCGTCTGTATTTGCACTGCTTTGTTCACATTTGTCAGAAATCATCTGCATTACGTCGTAGTCAGCTTCGTCTGGAGTATTATAGTTATGTACGTACGTATCAGTGAACAATGTGGAATTACAGTCTATGTTACGTGATGCAGAAATGACCTCTGTACGATTAATTGTTTGTTCTTCCACAGATAAAGAATGCTGAATTTCTAAAGCCAATTGTACATTTTCATCCTTCAACCTTAAATAGGAATTTTGAAAGTCAATAACTGCGTCGTGTTGTACCAAAAAATTAGTACCTAAAATAACGTCTGTTGTCAATAAAGGAACAATCCAAAAATTTGAGTGAAATGTGTGACCTGCAATACAAAATGATAAATGTGTCTGTAATTTAACGTCTACTCCTTTACTCGATACTGCTCCTTTCACTTTCGTTTTGCCTAATGGTAATGTAGGATACGAATTCTCTTTGTTACACTTGTTAAGAGTTTCTACATTTATAACAGACATAGGTGATCCAGAATCGATTACTGCTGAAAATATCGATGAGCCAACTTTAATTTCGATGACAGGGTGTGAAATAGTTTTTTGAACAACTCGTCTTTCCTGTAAAAGAGTGTCTCTGATGTCGTCTAAAGTAATAACATTTTCGTGAACAACATTCTGCATGTCAAAAGTAGTGCTTGTGTTATTGGAAGATACGACATGTACAGTATCTAGTCAGATTCTATCTGACGTGTTATTATTGTCTGGAGGATGTTGTGGCATTTCGACTATTTGAACTGTTCTGTTATTTCTTCCAGACGTATTACGCTCTGGATGATACCTACTGTCTGGTTCATTCATCAGAATATGTTGTTGCTGATAATTTTGCTGCTGGTACGACCGACTGCTATTAAACGTATGTTGGTAATCATGCTCATTGTTTTTACATCTGTCGTGATAGTCATTCCTATATGGTGCATTGCGATTGGAATTGAAATACTGTCTTTTCTGTGCCTAGTTATTTCCTTGCTGCCGTGCTTTACTATTTGTTGTACCTGGGACTATACGTACATGCGGCGAAACATTAAAGCCAGGTTGACCTTGTGCATTACATTGTTGGTTAGCTATGCTAACCGGCTGGTTTTGTTGTTGTTGTTGTTGTGAAAAACCTCTATTGTTACTAAAATATGATTCCTGTTGCTGATAATTTTGACGATATTTATTAGTAAAACTGTGTCTGTTATTAAAGTTCTGGTGGTTGTCATTCCTAAAGCGTCTATTAGCTTTGCTATTGTAATTGCGTGGTTGATCGTAATTGCTATAAGTTTGTTGGCCTTGGTTGTTATATGAAAAATTTTTGTTTACGAAGGAATAATCTGATTGCTGCACTTCTAAAAGCTGCAACAGATCCCTGAATGCCGAAATATTTTCTTTTTGCTGACCCGTTAAAAGTGACACTCTTAATGATTGTGGCAATTTAGAAATACATAATTGAATGAGTGCAGATTCACTATATGGTTCACTTAAATACTGGTTTTGTTGGACCATGTGCTCAAAAAATTGCGTGACACTGGCAAAATTTGTGTTGTCATAATTTGGTAAACTAATTAGTTGATCTTTACTTCTGTGCTGTGTCATCTTCAACCAATACACTGACAGAAAAGCATTCTGAAATTCTTCTACTGAATAACATCGTCTCACGATCGGTCTCATACGAGTTGCTGGTTCGCCTTACAAAAAACTGCAAATAAATTCAAGTTCATGTGTTACGAGCCAAGTCGGTGGAAAAGCAAAGCTAAATTGTTGTATCCAATCTAGCGGATGAATCTGTGTTCTGTCATTTTTAAACACTTTAAATTTTCTCACTGACAGAAAATGTTTGTAATCAAAATTATCATCTCTGTATGATGGAACAGGTTCATGATTGTAAGAGAATCTATTTGTCTGTGTCTGTTCGGAATCCAAGTCCCGTACTCTCTGTAGATTACCTAAATTATACGCACTGCGTGAGTATGACAAATGTTCGAAAAGTGGCTTCTGCTGTGATGTGTTATTAACTGAAATATTTTTCATCTCTGTTACTTCTTGCTGTAAACTTGATAACTTTCTATGTAATGTATTATTAGATGAATCAATCTCATTGATTGTCTGCTGTAAATTTTGGAATTCAGGTGTTTGGTTAAACGAAATTGGTGCAATATTGTCTGATTTGTTGTCATTATTACTTTCAATAACATCAATACGACTGGCCAAATCATCACATTTTTCGGTCAGTATTTTTACCTGATCATCGTTTTTAGTGTCAGAAGTATTAATCTGTTTTTGTAATTTACGTGTGGTTTCGTTCAATTTTTTAACGTCAGCTTTGATGTCATCAGAATCCTGTGTTAGTTCTAATTGTTCGAGTCTGTCTGTCACTGTCTGAATATCTGCTGTGTGTGTATCTATTTTTGATTTAAGATCAGATATTTCATCACGTAATTCGGTGTTCAGCTGTTCGATGGTATTAATTTTGTCCGATACTGTAGCAATATTGTTGTCTATGTATGTTTTTGCCTTCGCAAACATTTTACGTTTATCTTCTTGTCTCTGTGCTGTGATTGTTTCGATTACTTGACGTTTTACTTTATTTTGATCCTGTATAAATTTGCGGAAACGCGTATCACTGTTTTGTATATGGTGATTAAAACGTTCGTCAATCTGAGTGTTCTGTTCGTCGAATTTCGCGTCTGTCTTTGCATCCATTGTGCGCGAAAGTTCTGCTGTCATTAGTTTAAACTCGTCGCGTAATTGTGTAGCTTTTTCAGAGTATTGTTTACCGACTGCATTAATTTCGTCCCTAAGCGATTCTGTTGTAGCTGTTTGCATATCCCTTAATTCTTGCGCAACACATCTAATTTCTTCGCTACTTTTCCTAGCACAAGCCTCAATTTCCTCGCGTAATTGTTCCTTAGTGTCATGACACTGTGCGGCAATGTCTCTAATTTGTTCACTAAGCTGTCTGGAATTGTTGTCCAATTTTTCATTTAACTGCCTGGAATTGTTGTCTAATGTTTCATTAAAGTATTGTTTGATTTTTTTCGTTATTTTCATTAAGCTGTTTGAAATTTTCTTTAAATTGTTTGTTATCTTCACTCTGTTGTCTGACCTGTTCACTAAGTTGTTTGAGATTTTCATTACTGTTGTCTAGCTTTTCATTCTGTTTTTCATCCATTTGTCGTAAAAATGCCATAACTTGATCCAAGCCAAAATTACCGGCTCTATTCTCCGTGCTGTGTGATAGCGTACATGCAATTATTACGTTTTGTGTGCCCATTTGGTCATTCTGTGATTCACCAAAAGGCTTGCCTATCGGATGCGCACTGTTAGTCACTACTTCGGAATTAAATAAATCTGTCGTACTCTGCTTACACTGTTCATTTTCATTAGACAAATTTGTCTGTTCATCACGTGAATTTTGCAAACCGATTGTGTTAAGCTGGGCAGCGCTCATTGCAACAGAACGCCCCGCGTCATCAATTGTCGTTAAATTAACAGATGACGCAGTTGAATTCATCTGTTCATCACTAAGATCAAAAACATTATTAGTGGTCGGTACGTACTGAATGTCACTAAATGGAGGATTGTCATCATCACATTGCGTGTAACAATTACTATCAGTCAAGTTGTTTAATTCAGTTATTTCACTCATTATACTTCGCGATGCACTATTCACAGTCTTTTGCGGCATTTTTACACTAATCACAATTATTCACAAATGAAACAAAGACAATGCAAAATCCAACAAATACAAATACAACAAAGAGCAATGAATTGCCAATGATCTGAGGAAAGAAAGTCACAAAATTAGTAAAATCGTTGCGCCAAATGCTAATTATATTTTAGTAAATAAGAGCAGATATCTGACTACTTTTCAGAAGATTCTCAAAGAAATACGATCCTGGACCGGATGTCGCCAAGTGTAACCTCCCCGCAAAAAATAATTAAAAAAGAAAAGAATTTAAATGTGAATGGGCATCGTGCTAAACGTAGCTAGCCAGCAGAAATAAAAGAAAAATCCATGATAATGAAAACGAGCCAAATGTTTCCTCCCCACAAAAATTATAGAATAATAATAACCCAAATGTAAACTCGACACAAAAATTGAGAAATGAACATTAATCATTAAACCCACAATAATAGGGCAACAGCGCTGACCTTAGGCCCTGTGCAATAATTAATCTGATAAATTGATTCTGGGAGGAAAAGCATAGGAAATATTGTTTCAATTGGAATGATTCTTTTCTTAAAAACGATTGCTTTGAAAACAAAATTATTATTGGGGCATTTCTTGAACAAATTAATTACAATTAACATACATTACATTACCAGATGTGCGCAGTGCCTCTTCATTACCTTATTTAGCAATACACCTCGTCCCGAACCTTGACCAGAGACCCATGTCGACGCCCGCCGACTCCTCACATACTACTTCCGACTGAGTACAACTCACAACTGAACTCTCGCGCAGTCAAGCGCAGACTAGACACGATAAATAACTCTCTCGTCAGAGATTCTGTCATGCCTCGCCATCGCTGGTACTGTTTCAGTACTAAAAGAAATGCGATAAATTTTGGGTATACGATAAATCGTACGAATCTAAGGCCTGTCAATTCGACTAAATACCTAGGAACTACAATTACCACCAACTTAAATTGAAAAGATCACATAGATAATATTGTGGGGAAGGCGAAACAAAGACTGCGCTTTGTTGGCAAAACACTTAGAAGACGCGACAAAACCGATTAAAGAGACACCCTGCATTACACTTGTCCGTCCTCTGCGGCAATAATGCTGCGTGGTATGATATCCTTACCGGATAGGATTGACGAAGGACATCGAGAAAGTGCAAAGAAGGGCAGCTCGTTTCGTGTTATCGCGCAATAGGGGTGAGAGTGTCACTGATATGATACGCGAGTTGCGGTGGCAGCCACTGAAACAAAGGCGGTTCTCCTTGCGGCGAGATCTATTTACGAAATTTCAATCTCCAACTTTCTCTTCCGACTGTGAAAATATTTTGTTGATACCCACCAGCGTAGGGAGAAATGATCATAATAATAAAATAAAAGAAATCAGAGCTCGAACGGAAAGATATAAGTGTTCCTTTTTCCCACGCGCCATTCGAGAGTGGAATTGTAGAGAAGTAGTATGAAAATGGTTCGATGAACTCTCTGCCAGACACTTAAGTGTGAATTGCAGAGTAAACATGTCGATGTAGATGTAGATATCTTTGCTGAAAGGGTTGAAAAGAAATTAGAGTCAAAACTAAATGATATTGTTGCTGTAAATAATAATTTAAATAATACAAATTAAGATCACTGTTTAAATGTTTGTACTTTACACAGTTTTTCGGCAGAAAGGAAACTTCAGCCAAGGCTTTAGTGAAACAATTCCAAAATCTACTACCAGTAAAATGTGATGAGAGTAAGAAAACTGGATGTGTTACAAGTAGAATGACAGGAGACACTCTTTCATGCAGAAAGAAAGCTTATGAATTATGTCAAATGTATGATGAATTTATCGAAATGTTCTTAGACAAATACCAGTGGAATATTACTCAAGGTAGTGTTAGAAATAGCATCTTGCAGGGGAGAAATTCCTTAGGCAGTGTATATGATAGCAATAAAGACTGAAACACACTTCGCTGCAGAGTGAAAATTTCGTTCTTGGCGTTATAAAGATTATTTTCAAAGTTTCTGCGAGAAGAACTAGTATTTAAATAACAAACTTAGTTCGAACCTTAGAATGTGTGTGAAATCTTATCGGACTTAACTGCTAGGGTCATCAGTCCCTAAGCTTACACACTACTTAACCTAAATTATCCTAAGGACAAACACACACACCCATGCCCGAGGGAGGACTCGAACCTCCGCCGGGACCAGCCGCACAGTCCATGACTGCAGCGCCCTTGACCGTTCGGCTAATCCAGCGCGGCAACAGACTTAGTGAGGAAGCAGTTGTTGCTTTAGTACTGATCAAACTACCAGTGAGTGTTCAGAAAAAATTAATCGGCATATCGAAAAGGAAAACAGAATATATTTTATAAGCTTTAGACCAGCTGGATGCAAGTTCAGGGTCGGAAACATAAAGTAATGGCTGGAGAGGAGTAACTTGGAGATCAAGAGAAAGTGATAATTTTAGGGAACAAATCAGAGATCATAATGACCTGAGGGGACATAACAGAAATCAGATCAGGAGAGATGACAAGAGGCATTGCAGTGGGTTCAGGAGATGTGTTACAGGAAGCTGAAACTGAGGAGACACTAATAATCACAGTAGCAGACGATATCAGGAGCAACATGAGAGATGTAATGATGACACGGCGAAAGAAACCACAAAAGGGGAGACCAGGAAAGGGAACACTAGAAAGCAGTTTGTTTGAGGTCCAAACACAAGCTAAGATACAAAACAAATCATTAATTCTGACGAGGTTGATAAGGGAAATTCCTGGGGATAATAGAGAAATTCTTTTTGAAGATGAAATAGATAGTAAAGAGGGATACCAACTGGTTGTAGATGTAAAAATAAGTGGAGTTAAAGCAATTGCTATTTCTGATACAAGTAGCAAGTTATGTGCTGTAACAAAAGAGCTCTACGACCAAATAAGGGGTAGGAGTGAGGTACCAGTACTGGTATTACAAGGAACAGTAGGAGGAAACAGTCATAAAATAAAGAATCAAGTGTGGTTAGTGTTAAATTTTCAAGGAATTTTATTGGATGTTAATGTTTTGGTGGTCCCTAATCGTTGTATTGGATTCATAATAGGGACAGATTTTTTGGTGGACCATACACCAATTATGGATTTAGGAAAGGGTAGTATGACCCTAATGGTAAAAGTTACTCAGAGAGAAATTAAATCTGGTAACGTGTTCAGTCCCGAAAGGAAAGCGCAGGACAAGTACTACCTAAAAATAATATTTGAGTGTTTTCGGTGGGAAGTAAATAAAGATGAAGGTATTCGACAGAGAAAAGGCAAACAAAATCAGAATGAGGTTGGTTCAGGGGTAGTGAATGAAATAAAGAATAATGTAAAGAATATTGATGTTAATGATGCAAATGGGAAAAGAGAGCTAGGAAATGTGTTGTTAAAATATAAAGAAGTACTATCTTATAGATAAGGATTAATGAAGGGAGAACCTTATGAATTTAAACTCAAGCCAAATCAACCTTTTGAGACCACTTGTAATACCAGTATCAAAACGGAGGCCATATATAAAGAAATACGGAGGATTTTATCTTTACAAATTGTAGATAGATTTACCGGCCAGTACAGTAACCCACTAGTTTGCATTAGCAAAAAAATGTTTCAGTGCGACTTATATTTGACATTAGGGTACTTAATAAAGTAATAGATTCTGAGAACAGTAGACCAGAAACTTTAGAGGAAATATTGCAGAAATTTGAGGGTGCCAATAAGTTATCTTCTCTGCACCTGACTACTGGTTATTGACAGATAAATTTTTGAAGGAACATATCTGGTTAATGGGGTACCATGAAACGCGTATGTATTCAGTACCAGCGATGGTGAGGCATGACAGAATCTCTGACCAGAGCGTTATTTATCGTGTATAGTCTGCGCTTGACTGTGCGAGAGTTCAGTTGCGGGTTGGACTCAGTCGGAAGTAGTGTGTGAGGAGTTGGCGGGCGTCGACATGGGTCTCTGATCACGGTTCGGGACGAGGTATATTGTTAAATAAGGTAATGAAGCAGCATTGCACTCAGGCAATAACATCTTTTAATTGTAATTAATTTGTTCAAGAAATGCCCCAATAATAATTATGTTTTCAAAGCAATCGTTTTTAAGAAAAGAATCATGGCAATTGAAACAATATTTCCTATGCTTTTCCTCCCAGAATCAATTTATCAGATTAATTATTGCACAGGGCCTAAGGTCAGCGATGCTGCCCTTCAATTTATCAGATTAATTATTGCACAGGGCCTAAGGTCAGCGATGCTGCCCTATTATTGTGGGTTTAATGATTAAATTTCATTTCTCAATTTTTGTGTCGAGTTTACATTGGGCCATTATTTTTCAATATTTTTGTAGTGAAGGTACAGTCGCTTTTATTTCAATTTAACGAGGTTTTGTGGGAGCTCAACAACATTTGGCTCTATTCCGATTAACAGTCAAATATAGTCATTTACATTTAATTATTGTCTTTTCAAATTTCTGTGGGGAGGTTACACTTGGCGACATCCGGTCCAGGATCGTATTTCTTTGAGAATCTTCTGATAAGTAGCCAGATATCTGCTCTTATTTAATAAAATATAATTAGCATTTGGCGCAACGCTTTTACTGGTTTTGTGACTTTCTTTCCTCAGATCATCGGCAATTCGTTGCTCTTTGTTGTATTTGTATTTGTTGGATTTTGCATTGTCTTTGTCTCATTTGTGAATAATTGTGACTAGTGTAAAAATGCTGCGAAAGACTATTAATAGTACATCGCGAGGAATAATGAGTGAAATAACCGAATTAAACAACTTGACCGATAGTAATTGTGACACGAAGTGTAATGATGACTATCCTCCGTTTACTGACAAGCAATATGTACCAACCACCAATGTTGATTTTGATGGTAGTGACGAACAGACGGATTCAATTGTGTCCTCTGTTAATTTGACGACAATTGATGACGCGGGGCGTTCTGTTGCAATGAACGCTGCCCAGCTTAACACAACCGGTTTGCAAAATTCACGTAACGAACAGACAAATTTTTCTAATGAAAATGAACAGGCTACTCAAAGTAGGACAGATTTATTTAATTCCGAAATAGTGACTGACAGTGTACATCCGACTGGCAAACCTTTTTGTAAATTACAGAATGACCAAATGGTCACAAAAAAGCGACAATTGCAGATACTCCATCAAACAGTACAGAGAATAGAGTAGGTAATGTTACCTTGGAACAAATTATGTCAATATTGCTACAACAGAGTAAAAAACAATACGACCTTAAAGAAGATAACAAACAGCTTAATGAAAAATTAGACAACAATTCCAGAGAGCTTAGCGAGCAGATTACAGCCGTTGCCGTGCAGTGTCATGACACTAAGGAACAATTACGCGAGGAAATTGAGGCTTGTGCTAGGAAAAGTAGCGAAGAAATTAGATCTGTTGCGCAAGAATTAAGGGATATGCAAACAGCTACAACAGAAACACTTAGAGAGGAAATTAGTACAGTCGGTAAACAATGCTCTGAAAAAGCTACACAATTACGCGACGAGTTTAAAGCAATGACAGCAGAACTTTCGCGCACAATGGATGCAAAGATTGACACGAGATTTGAGCAACAGAACAGTCAAATTGATGAGCGTTTTAATCTTCACCTACAAAACAGTGATAAGCGTTTCCGTAAATTTATACAGCGTCAGAATGAAGTAAAACGACAAGTCATGGAAACAATCACCACACAGAGACAAGAGGATAAACGTAAATTATTTGCGAAAGCTAAAACATACGTAGACAACAATATTGCTTCAGTGTCCAATGAAATTAATACCATCAAACAGTCGAACACAGAATTATGTGACGAAATTTCCGATCTTAAATCGAAAACAGACACATACACAACAGACTTTCAGACAGTCACAGACAGACTCGAACAATTAGAACTAACACATAATTCTGATGTCATTAAAGCTGACGTTAAAAAATTGAGCGAAACCACAAGTAAAATACAAAAACAAACTAAGGCTTCTGACACTAAAAATAATGATCAGGTAAAAATACTGACTGAAAAATGTGATGATTTGGCCAGTCGTATTGATATTATTGAAAGTAATAATGACAGCAAATCAGACGATACTGCACCGATTTCGTTTAACCAAACACCTGAATTCCAAAATGTACAGCAGACAATCAATGAGATCGATTCATCTAATAATACATTAAGTAGAAAGTTGTCAAGTTTACAGCAAGAAGTAACAGAGATGAAAAATATTTCAGTTAATAACACATCACAGCAGACGCCACTTTGCGAACATTTGTCAGACTCACGCAACGCGTATAATTTGGGTAATTTACAGAGAGTACGGGACTTAGATTCCGAACAGACACAGACAAATAGCTTCTCTTACAATACAGAGCCTGTTCCGTCATACAGAGACGATAATTTCGATTACAAACATTTTCTATCAGTGAGAAAATTTAAAGTATTTAAAAATGACGGAACACAGATTCACCCACTGGATTGGATACAACAATTTAGTTTTGCTTTTCCACCGACTTGGCCCGTAACACACAAACTTGAATTTATTTGCAGTTTTTTGGAAGGCGAACCGGCAACGCGTATGAGATCGATCGCGAGACAATGTTACTCGGTAGAAGAATTTCAGAATGATTTTCTGTCAGCGTATTGGTCGAAGACGGCACAGTGCGGAATTAAAGATCAACTAATTAGTTTACCAAATTATGACAACACAAATTTTCCCAGTGTCACGCAATTTTTTGAGCATATGGTGCAACAAAACCAGTACCTAAGTGAACCATACAGTGAATCTGCACTTATTCAATTATGTATTTCTAAATTGCCACGATCATTAAGAGTGTCACTTTTAACGGGTCAGCAAAAAGAAAATATTTCGGCATTCAGGGATGTGCTGCAGCTTTTAGAAGTGCAGCAATCAGAATATTCCTTCGTAAACAAAAATTTTTCATATAACAACCAAGGCCAACAAACTTACAGCAATTACGATCAACCACGCCATTACAATAGCAAAGCTAATAGACGCTTTAGGAATGACAACCACCAGAACTTTAATAGCAGACAAAATTTTGATTATCAGTATCGAGAAAATTATCAGCAACAGGAACCATATTTTAGTAACAATAGACGTTTTCCACCACAACAGCATGAAAGTCAGCCGGTTAGCATACCTAACCAACAATGCAGTACACAAGGTCAACCAAGCTTTAATGTTTCGCCGCGTGCATGTATAGTCCCACCTACAACAAATAGTAACGCACGCCAGCAAGGAAATAACTACGTGCAGAAAACACAGTACTTCAATTCCTATCGCAATGCACCGTATAGGAATGACTATCACGACAGACGTAAAAACAGTGAGCACAATTATCAGCGTACGTATAATAACAGTCGGTCATACGAGCAGCAAAATGATCAAATGGTTCAAATGGCTCTGAGCACTATGGGACTTAACATCTATGGTCATCAGTCCCCTAGAACTTAGAACTACTTAAACCTAACTAATCTAAGGACATCACACAACACCCAGCCATCACGAGGCAGAGAAAATCCCTGACCCCGCCGGGAATCGAACCCGGGAACCCGGGCGTGGGAAGCGAGAACGCTACCGCACGACCACGAGATGCGAGCGCAAAATGATCAGCAACAACATATTCTCATGAATGAACCCGACAGTAGGTATCATCCAAGGCGTAATACGTCTGGAAGAACTAACAGAACAGTTCAAATAGTCGAAATGCCACAGAATCGTCCTGACAATAATAACACGTCAGATAAAATTTGACTAGATACTGTACAGATCGCATCTTCCAATAACACAAGCACAACTTTAGACACGCAGAATGTTGTTCACGAAAATGTAATTACTTTTGAAGATATCACAGACACTCTTTTGCAGGAAAGACCAATTGTGCAAAAATCCACTTCACATCCTGTCATCGAAATTAAAATTGGCTCATCGAAATTTTCAGCAGTAATCGATTCCGGATCACCTATGTCTGTTATAAATGAGGAGACGTTCAACGAGTGTAATAAAGAGATTACCTATCCTACATTACCATTAGGCAAAACGAAAGTAAAAGGAGCAGTATCGAGCAAAGGAATAGATGTAAAATTACAGACGCATTTATCATTTTGTATTGCAGGTCATAATTTTCACTCAAATTTTTTTATTGTTCCTTTATTGACAACAGACGTTATTCTAGGTACGAATTTTCTGGTACAACACGATGCAGTTATTGATTTTCAAAATTCCTATTTAATGTTAAAGAATGAAAATGTACAACTGGCTTTAGAATTTCAGCCTTCTCTATCTGCGGAAGAACAAACAATTAATCGCACAGAGGTCATTTCCGCATCATGTAACAGAGACTGTAATTCCACATTGTTCACGGATACGTACGTACATAACTACAATATTCCAGACGAAGCTGACTATGATGTAATGCAGATAATTTCTGATAAAGTTAAACAAAGCAGTGCAAATACAGACGACGAACGCACGCAACTACACAAAATTCTTTTACAGCAAGCTCCAGTTTTCGACAACATTCCTGGTACTATGCCCGGTTTTATGTATGAATTTCAAGTTAAACAACACGACACATTTAAAGCAAAGCATTATCCTATTCCGTATATCCATAGAGAACAAGTTAAGAAAGAATTGCAGGATATGCTTGACCAAGGAATTATTGAACCGGCAGTTAGTCCGTACATAAACCCGCTACATATTGTCAAGAAAGAGGATGGCTCACTTCGCCTCGTACTTGATTCACGTCACATCAATGACATAATTATTAATGAAACAGATCGACCACAGACACTAGAGGAACAACTACAGAAATTTCACGGTACGGCTATTTATTCCACACTAGATTTGAAATCGGGACTTTGGCAAATTCAGCTTCATCCGAATTCCAGAAAGTATACAGTTTTTCTCTGTTTCGGTGACTGTTATAAATTTTGCAAATTACCATTCGGTTTAACTATTTCTTCTGTAGCTTTTATTCGCGGTTTGAACACAATACTTCGGACTGAACTTAAAGACAGAAACACCACGTACGTAGATGACATTCTTATTGCAGAAGCTAACTGGACTGAACACAATATGATTCTAGAACAACTGTTATAAACTTTTCGTGCACAAGGACTCACAGTTAACCTCAGTAAATCGCATTTTGGCAAAACTTCTATAAAATTTCTTGGACATGTAATTTCAGCAGAGGGCATTGCGCCTGATCCGGAAAAACTTCAAGCTTTACGTGACATTACTGTTCCTACAACGAAGAAGCAACTACGCAGTTTTTTGGGCTTAATTAACCTTTTTCGTAAATTTATTCAGCACTCTGCTTTAGACACACCTAGATTATGCCAATTGACAGGAAAAACACTATTTGGTCCTGGGATAGCCAAGCACATTCTCAACTTATGAACCTGAAACATGCTTTGTTGAATGCACCGCTTTTATCGCACCCAGATCTTACCAGAAATTTTTCCATTGCCACCGACAGTTCCAACACCGCTTTAGGCGTACATATTTTTCAGGAAATTGAAGAAGATGGCTCTACAGTAATCAAAAACATCGCATTTGCAAGTCGCATTCTGTCACCTGCTGAACGAAATTATTCTGTTACAGAGCTGGAAACATTATGTGTTGTAAGGGCTTTTACGAGATTTCGGCACTTACTTTATGGAAGACACACCACCGTTTACAAGGACCATAGAGCTATACAATTTTTACTTTCAGTTAGATTCACACACGACAGATTAAGCAGATGGAAGCTTTATTTACAGGAATTTAATTTCACAATTGTTCACATTCCCGGAACACAAAATGTTATAGCAGACGCACTGTCTCGTTCTCTGAGCAACAATCAGCAAGACATCGCAACCAACTTCTGCAAAACAAATTTCAGCGTTATGTACATTCAGCAAGTTGCATTTGAAAATTTAATTTCGTCGTCATTACAGGACATTGCAAAAGTGCAAAGTAAAGACAACGTGTGGAAATAAATTAAACACCTTTGGCAAGATAAGAATAATGTTACGATTAGAAACCATTACACTGTACGCAATGACATTCTGTTTCGCCGCTCTCATCCTGACAGCAACAATTGGTTATTATGCATTCCTGATGAACTGGTTAACAAATTAATCTGGTATATTCATTTAAGTTACGCACATTACGGAGCTAGAAAATGTTTTCTTATGCTGAGACAGAACTGTTCTTTTACCAACATGGAAAAACGTACACGACGAGTTTTAGCGTCATGCAAACTCTGCCAGAAAGCTAAGTCAGACACAGCTTCACATATTCCTCCATTCTATCCCATTGTATCTGTTAAATTAAGACATATGGCGGCTGTAGACATTTTTGGTCCGGTTCCCAGAACTAATAGAGGTTTTTGCTACATCTTTGTCGCTCTTGAACTCTCTTCAAAATTTGTTACCTTCACTCTGTTACGCAAAGCTACTGCTAAAACTGTTTCGAAAGCATTTGTAAAACATTTTCTATCTCATGTAGGGTATGTGATGAAAGTAATTTCCGACAATGGATCACTATTTCGATCTGCTATATGGACACGTATGTTACGAGCTAGAAACATTTCTCCGATCTATATATCGAAGTACCATGCTTCTTCGAACCCTTGTGAACGATTAATGAAAGCAATTGGTAAACTGTGTAGAATATACTGCCACAAAAGACATATTGATTGGGACACACACATATTCTCATTCCAGGATGTAATTAATTCCATACCAAATGAATCCACTATGCTATCTCCGTCTGTTATACTGAAAAATGTTGAACCACCTAACAAAATTACAGAATTAGTAAACTTTCCTACATCTCGTCGATTACGACACCACGAAATAATCGACATTGCGCTGAACAACATCAAACGTGCCGCAGAGCGCCGGAGAAGACAGCAAAAACTGGTTTGTACACGCCGTGACTTTCACATTGGACAGAAAATATTAGTACGTACACACTATTTATCCAACAAAGGAAAAGGTAGGTGCAGTAAATTTGAACTTCTATACGCAGGTCCATATCGGATTCGCAGCATTCCTCACCCCAATGTTGTACACGTCGAAACTTTGAGAACCAGAAAATCCAAAGGCAACCACCATTGGTCAAAAATCAAACCTTTTGTTGAATGAAGACACTTTATGATTTAACATGCTATAATGCCATTTTGCTAGTTTTATGATCACTTATGCAGTTATATTTATGTGACTACTTATTGATGATTATCGTATTTTTTCTTGGCAAGTGCCCGGGAAGGTAAGGTTAACAGGTCGCTCTTCTTGTCGTTACATATCAGACTGTGCACATTTTTTTTTCAGAGAAACTTACGTATCTTATGAATAATTATGCGATGTTATCTAGTGACATATTAATTTTATTAAATTTTCTCTCCATTAAAGTCTTTAATTCTCGCCTCTATTAACTACACAACATACAAGCTGAACACAACGAACGTCACATTTTTTGTCTTTCTTAGGTATATACGATTGTTTCATGTTTTGTTTGTATGCACTATGAAATAGTTAAGATATACACCAGTTGACTTTGACATTTTGCCTTATGATATCTCAACATCGTGACTATTTTACTGTTACATTGTGATACACTGAGTACATTTGCCTCTGAACACTATATAAGTTTTTCACATATTACGTTTTCTATCATGTTATGCTGTATGCTTAATTATGTTACCATAAACCAGTCATTATTTAATGAGTATATGATTTAAATGCAAGACATTAAACTCTGTTCATCAATTTCAGAAAGAAATGATGCATGAAAGAAACAAATGAAACAGAAATGGGAATTTTACCTTCGGAATGATCGAAAGAAGATGCAAACCTCGTGAGGAAGACTAAATGGATCAGGATTAACAAGTATTAATAAGTATATACTATACACATCGTAGAATAGCAGTCTTAACTAATTTGTTCTTTCAGAATACGAGGCGATTGATGCAGGCTGTCGGACAGAACTACACATCTTAGTTTTAGTGATGAAATATGATAGAAATAAGGAATAGTTGTATAATGAGTAATGAAGTGATTTTTTTGCAGATGATAATGAATGCTGATGAATAATGATGAAGAATATGCTACTATGGATAATGAAGTTTTTCTTTACAGGTGATGATAATAATGGAGTTATGATAATATAGATAATAAAGTGATGGATAATGAAGTTTTTTTTTCTTTACAGATGAGGATAATGTGGAAGTTATGCATTCATGCTATGTAGTTATTTAAGTATTTGTTGCAGTTCGCTTTGACAGCAGGTGTTATATTGCATAGTATAATGACTGAAGGTTTTGGAAAGGACAGCTATGGAACACATTTTTATACACATTTCACTACCTGTTAATTCGAAGTTCACTACTTTTCAGCATAAAATGCGTTTCTTCTTTCAGCTTAATAATCCATTTTTTAAATATATTTTTGCAGGAGAAATTATTTATGAAATTAATGTGCTATAAGCAGTTGTTCATTAAATCTATGTCATTTATGAATGTGATTACATATACTCTACTTGTTTCATAACCTTGCTACAGCTGACTCATGACGAATGACGTTACACATTTTCATTGAAAGGAACAACCCAGAAGCAATTTTTTTCTTTTTCTCTTCTTGCTTTCCCCTATAAATACCTAAAGCAATGCATTGCTAACAAAAAAAAAGGAATAACCAGTCCCAAATAATGATACCAGTTTAAGAGAGTTCTGAGTAAGTCTGATTAGCTCTGAATAGTATGTCACTTGAATAATGAATGCATAAATGAATGCTACTGATTACTGTATTGGGATGAGCAATGATTAATTAATAATGCTTTGTAACTGAGAAATGAATGCTACTGATTACTGTATTGAGATGACCAATGATTAATTAATAATGCTTTGTAACTGGGAAATGAATGCTACTGATTAATTAATAATGCTTTGTAACTGGGAAATGTATGCTACTGATTAATGTATTGGGATGACCAATGATTAATTAATAATGCTTTGTAACTGGGAAATAAATGGTCTGATTAATTAATAATGCTTTGTAACTGGGAAATCAATGTTACTGATTACTGTATTGAGATGACCAATGATTAATTAATAATGCTTTGTTACTGGGAAATGAATGCTACTGATTACTGTATTGAGATGACCAATGATTAATTAATAATGCTTTGTAACTAGGAAATGAATGCTACTGATTACTGTATTGAGATGACCAATGATTAATTAATAATGCTTTGTAACTGGGAAATGAATGCTACTGATTACTGTATTGGGATGACCAATGATTAATTATCAACATTATTCTGTAATACTATGTTATTGACTACCTCCTGTTTTAAGTAATGACTTCTGATGATTTGTAATTAGAGAATGAGTGTCAGTGTTCTCTGTAAAACAATTAATGAACATTTTTCTGTAATACTACATACATGGTACAGAAATGTTCAATAACTGGCTATGAATGCCGCAAACTACTAATGTAATTCCCAATGAAGACTAGTATGTGACTTAATGTCCTTCGCCTTCTGACCTAACTACCCTGAATTACTGCATTATCCATTTGTCCTGCATATCCTCTCGATCATGGAGCACTAAATTTGGTTTTTGCACTAATTCTACGTTGGTGTGCCTTGTAAGAGTGTGGTGTTGACACGACATGCTGTCCACCACCGTGAGCGATGGAGTTGTTTTTATGGTCCCACTGTTTGGTGTACCTGATGTACTGCCAAAATGATAACATGGAATATTACTACGACATTTCAGTGTCTTGGGTACGCTGATAAACACTTCTGGGAAAAGAACTTCAGATTGTCTCACTTGGTGTTGTACTTCTGTGGAAAGATATGGACTTTCAGTGCAGCTGCGTGCAACCTAAAGTGCTACAACCATGATGCAATCATTCCCTTTCCTACCCTAATTCTTGTAACATAGTGAAAATCATTTTTGCTAACATGATTTATATTCATGGCCTATACATTTTTTCGATTTGCTGATATATTCTGAACTGCAGTGCATGTGCACTTAATGTCACTTGTCAACATGATTTTTTGCCACTATGTTTGTTTGTTGTGAAAATGCTAAAGAGTTTTTCAGTGCATGTACACTTATGTCATTTGTTAATATGTTTTGTACTCACATTTTGTTATTGTCTAATATGTTTTGTACTCGGTGCATGTGCACCACATTTACTTCATGGTCTACATCTGTGTATTCTCTGTTTGTAAAATTAATTAGTTAAAAAAAGATTTGTTGCTCATGGCAAGTCCAAATGACTCACCATCGCTGCCAAATTCCCCCCCGTCCCCAGTAGAGGGTTATGAAACGCGTATGTATTCAGTACCAGCGATGGTGAGGCATGACAGAATCTCTGACCAGAGAGTTATTTATCGTGTATAGTCTGCGCTTGACTGCGCGAGAGTTCAGTTGCGAGTTGGACTCAGTCGGAAGTAGTGTGTGAGGAGTCAGCGGGCGTCGACATGGGTCTCTGATCATGGTTTGGGACGAGGTATATTGTTAAATAAGGTAATGAAGCAGCATTGCGCTCAGGCAATAACATCTGTTAATTGTAATTAATTTGTTCAAGAAATGCCCCAATAATAATTATGTTTTCAAAGCAATCGTTTTTAAGAAAAGAATCATGGCAATTGAAACAATATTTCATATGCTTTTCCTCCCAGAATCAATTTATCAGATTAATTATTGCACAGGGCCTAAGGTCAGCGATGCTGCCCTATTATTGTGGGTTTAATGATTAAATTTCATTTCTCAATTTTTGTGTCGAGTTTACATTGGGCCATTATTTTTCAATATTTTTGTAGTGAAGGTATGGTCGCTTTTATTTCAATTTAACGAGGTTTTGTGGGAGCTCAACAACATTTGGCTCTATTCCGATTAACAGTCAAATATAGTCATTTACATTTAATTATTGTCTTTTCAAATTTCTGTGGGGAGGTTACAACCAAACAATAATATTGTGGAAATAACACATCCAGAGTTCCATGTAGTGAGGGGAGTATACAGTGTAGTCAGTGTTAAACAATTCCATGGTAATTAAATCCTCCAAACTCTGACTTTCTTGAATATCAGTTACAAGACAGAATTTCTCTATGGTAAGATATAAAGAGTACATTTTGTGGAAGACGCTTACATAACCACAAATGTCATTGCAAATACGAGTTATATTAAATTACTGAAAGAGAAAGTAGTTCTAAGTGTTTTTAAATAACATTATGTCCAGTTTATGTGCTTGTAAGAATAAAGCACGTGGTGAACGAACCTCAAGAGGATGTGGTGTGCCAGTGTATTGTAACATCAGCAAGGCCATTAAAGGGATAGCACAGGCAGCGAAAGGCCAATAACGTGTTTATAGCACAGCTGCCATCCGAAACAGCCAAGCCAAGTGATTATGTGATGTGTCTGGGGTGATGTAAGCAGAGATACATCACAACTGTGACATTGGTAAACATAACGACCCTTTTTGAAGCATAGCTAAGTCAACAATGTAAACCTAAGTGATTTAATAGCAATAGTTAATATTTATTACTAAAGACACAATTAAATAAAGCATATAGTATTAGAAACATAATAATTTTTCAAGAATTAATGAAGTTAATAGACTGTCACGTAACTTCAGAATTGTTTATTATGTGATAATTATTTGAAAAGAATTCACTAACTGATGAAGGTAGTATTTAATTAAAGGTTTTGAATTTTGGCCACTTGAACAGAACCAGTACAGTTAGTTAGAAGAAACACTCCAATGTTTGGGGAATGTAACTTAGTATTAATATTTTAGTTCCAAAATATGTGTCTTTGTTTCATATATCTATACGTGATGTCATCGTGATGGGCGCAACTAAACGTTTGTAATAATTTTTCTGTATTTCTGTTAAAGTTAAACGAATTTGCTATTTGTTAAACAAATTTTACATTTTTTATAAGTGTTTCAGTAGTTAATGTTTATTTGTTTTATCCAAGAATATCTGAAGTGTTCCCTATAATTTGCTTTGTTGATGTATGTTAACGAGATATTTTTAAAGAAATTTGGTGAGTCAGAACTAACAATCCAAAGATAGGAAATCTGTTGTAGTGGGTGTAAATGTAATAAGATTTCATAAACCAGTAGACCTTGCATTTTAAGGATTTTTGTCAAACTACAAAAATTGTGTTTGGAGAGAAAAAGAATATTTATAGTAACTGGCGTAAAACAAAATGATTTATGGTGCAAAGGTTGCTCCTAAGAACTGGGATGCCCTGTGTCTAATGTTTCCGAAATTCTGATTTTTCTTGAACGAAGAATACCACAATCTGAAAAGATATTCCCAAAGGGGATGTGTAAGTTGCCACTTATTTGCAGAAAAAAGAGCATTTTACTTTACTTCCAGTTTTGCTATTTCACATACGTGAAGTGAATGTATCAGCGCTGCAGTACATATGGGGTAAGGAGCATACAGTAGGTTCCGACGCTGGCTAACAGAGGCGTTGGACATCTGGCTCCTTTCAGAGTCAGTGGGATGAGGTGCCGAAGCAGAAATTGCTCGTGACCTCAGCAAAGGGAGGAAATTCATTTATTCTGGCGCGAATCAACTAATTGTTATTCATAAATGTTTGCTAACAAAAGTTGCCTTTTGCCACTCAGACATTAGGAAGAGTCCACGGGTCATAAATATTATCATCCAGTAACTTTACAATGTCAGTAAACGTTGTTATTAATAAGTAAAGAAATAGCTTTGGCGTAACCGAAGATGTACGATATTATACGAAGTACATCGATTGTACCAAGTTACAGACAACGCTCCGTAGTCGGCAGTCGTTGATGGGATGGCTTTTGATCTAGTCATTTGGCAGACTGTGCTATCGTACTATTAATAGTTAGCTTATAATCAATGTGAATAAGTTCATTTTAAAGTGTTTCTGAAACAGTCACCATATTGGCTTCCCTTGCAAATTATTTGCACAAAAATCTTCTTCCCACTTCATTACGTAAAACATAGACAGTAGTACTGTAATTTCAAAATCCGACGGCGCTGCTACGGCCCTGAAGGCGATATAAAACTACCAGAGTATCTCCACAAAACAGGTAGAAATAATTCCTACGCAGCGGTTCAGTAAATCTGTTCAAAGACGGACTGGCTTAATTATCGCAAAAACTCGGATGGGGAAGCGTGGGCAGCTATACTGTACGCCACTTATACCATCATCTACGGAACACCGGTAAAACTGGGACATTTCTGGTGGATTTTTACGAGTGGTGGTTGTTATGCCGTAAAGTGAAGTGCCGGCACACCAGTCGGGAACGATAAAGAAGAGAAGGCTGCGGGAAGAGGTCAGCCAATCGCTCGCTGACCGACCCCTCTCAAGGACGACAACGCGACATCAGCGGCCCCTGTGTGAATAGTACATAAGGGCCGCGCCCGACTGGTCGCGGTCCAGTTGAAGAGCAGCTTCAAGATCTGCGAGTTCTGTAGCAGCATTGACATTACTTACTTTGCTTCTACAATCTCTGTAACACGGACATAGGATTGATGACACTGAAGGACATTGGTTATTGTTTGTGTAGCATTTTGCTTGCGACACATCTGTGTAACACAAAATTAAGTATTGTATCTATTTATTTAGTAATAAAAATCATTAACATGATTTGTTTGAATGTTGTCTTGTGATCCGAGAAAGCAGGTTTCCTAGACCCACCATATTGACGACTAGGCTGAATTTAGCAGGGGTTCTTTTAACCGACAGGTATTTATGAAGGATTGAGATTCGTCACCACTTGGTGTGGCACCACCTTCTCCAGAAGGAGTGGAGAGAACCAGAATCGTAAGTGGATAATGCTTGTAAGGATGATGATCGAGGCGTGAAGGTAATGCCTTAGTATCCGGCTAAATTAGACGATACTTGCAGTGTTATAAGTAATGACACTGAGGAAAAGCTTGCATAATTGTTCTTAAAAGTACAATTCAGTTAGTGGAGACATTTCAGCCGAAGGAAAAATTTATGAGTATCAAATCGTCGCAGGTGCCTATTACCATGAAAGAAGAACCACCTAAACTGTGTACGACATCACTAAGAGTCAATGCACTTAAATTGCGGAAAAATACAGGTTGGTTGTAAAAAGGAAAGGTATAATAAAGCATGGTAGTTCAACGCATGGTCAACCTGTAAGTCATTGCAGAATAAGAAAGGGGATTAGAGCTACCAAACCGTTTACTGAATGCGGTAATATTGCGAGTAGTTGCTATGTAAGCATAATTTTAAGGGTGTGTGTTTTAATAAAACGTAAAGGGAACTTCAGTTTCGATGGCAAAGCTCCAGATGATATGGTCAAAGTAGTGGATTGAAAAACTGCCTGACAGAATAAGGAAGGGTTGTAAACTAGTGACAGCTTATAAGAACAGAAGTGGAGATAGCACAGCCGTGTTTCTTGTAGCAGATTGTACACTCTACTTACTCTTGAGGCATAAACTGCCAAACCTCCAGACCTACCTTTGCACCACATACGCGCATAATGGTATAATGCTGTAACTAACAAGTACGAACTGAAATCAATTTTACCAATACATATCGTTAAAAATGTTTCAAATGGCTCTGAGCACTATGGGACTCAACGTCTGAGGTCAATAGTCCCGTAGAACTTGGAACTACTTGAACCTAACTAACCTAAGGACATCACACACAGCCATGCCCGAGGCAGGATTCGAACCTGCGACCGTAGCGGTCTCCCGATTCCAAACTGTAGCGCCTAGAACCACTTGGCCACTCCGGCTGGCCATATCGTTAAAATATAGTAGTTAGTGAGAGAAAGATGTCGACAGTACTAATGAATAAGATATTGATTTATGTGAGAACAAGTAATGAGACTCACTCTCTTGAGATATTAACCGGCGTTTCTACATATAAACCAGTGTAAATATAAAGAAAGTGGAGTTAAGTTATACTAGCCTGACAACAAAGTGAAATTTGGGATGAATTTTTTGTTGCCGGTAGGATGTTGCGCAGCAGATCCAAATCCAAGGCACGCATATAATTTTTTGAATTTATTATTTGTCGCGGACGGTAGAGAATTAGATCCCTCTCGTACCGTTTTTCACAGTCGGTATCTGGGCCACACAAAGAGTGCCATCGCTGTAGGAGGCAGGGCGCTGCTCGCAGTACATTTCCACGCTGTGCTGAGTCGCAATGAAGGAGCGCAAACGGAACACACTGACACCAACCAATGTGGTTTTCTGCGAGTTATGCAGTATGGAGTCGCACTGTGTAACCTCTGAAATCTCTAAATCTCTTTGTATGTCGTCTTTCTTGAGGGCAGCAGCAACTCCATCTACAATTGTCAAATAAGGGCATGAGAAGATAGTATTATGATGTTCCAACATTTTATTTAATATTTTCAAAGATAATAAACACCTCAGTGTATTTTATATGTTATATTCTGGAACATTTTTATGTAATTCCATCCATAGAGGCCATTATCTCCAGGTGGGAGGAAAAGTGATTTTTGCAGAGTTTTAAAGCTCTTTTGAAGTTTTTCAACAATATTAAACTGCTCATCTATGTTTCATATGTTATATTTAGGAATAAATTTTATTTGTTATATCGGTCTATGCACGGCAATGTTAAGAGCTACAGAGTTTGCTCCAGTCAGGATCTTTATAAAAATGTTTTAAACTTTTTTTGAATATGTTTATAAACTTCTTTTAAAATATTTCAGTGGTCTTATATTTCATACCAGTGTTTCATATGCTACATTTCGGAGAGTATTTTATAACTTACATTAGTCCACTTTCTACAGATGAAGGGCGCTTTTCAGTGGGTCGGTATTGCGCCAATCAATTTTCTTGACTTTTTTTTATTTAAATCCGTATTAGACTGGTTTAAGATCAGTTCGGTATTCGATGGGTTACTCCGTAACTAACAAATGCTACGTAGCACAACCGCTCCGTTGTAACTAATTTCCTAATAATTTTCAACCTTTATAGACATAAATCTTTTACCGTTTGTAGTCTGAACTAACTGTAATCACTTTTTTTTTATATAGATCCAAAACCGGTCATGTGGAAATAAAGGAAAGCTATTGGAGACGGATTTTGGACAGTTTTATGTAACCAACGATCGCGGACACTCTTTGATGACGAGTAAGCCCAATTTTGATAAGCAGTAAAAAGTAGACTAACTTTAGTTTCGAGCAGCTGAGTAAATATAAGTGTTTATGGTCAACAAACACCAACTAAATGCAACAGTATGTGGAATAGCTGTAATCTGTAAAATACCGCTAGTGATTCACTTGCTGTAAATAGCGAATTAGTGGCCATTTGATTATAACAATTTCATACTGTTACTATGAATGTCGCTGGTTATTTTTAACTTTGTATACATTACGAAACTAGTTATTTCTCTGTAACAGAAGTATCGAAACATCCCCACGATTCTTTTCTTCCACAGTTAGTTCTGACCCTTCATTTTAGCTACTGATCAGATGTCGATTTTCTACTGCCAAAAGTAATAGCATCTGGCCCCGTAGTGTGTCTCAAGCGTTTATACAGCCGGCGTATTCCTGATAGCTCGCTGTTGACATTTCTATACGCCAGTTGGTGATGTGTTCTAAAACTTACCATGCAAATGGTATGACACGAATCGTATTTGGTGCCTTGCATATGTTCCGGTACTAGTCGTTTCGCTATAATAAGAGTATGCAGTTGTGTCCACGCTTCCTTTTCTGTACAGTCGTTTTATGTCCCTTCACATTAGCTGCTCATTGAGAATTGTTTCCGCGCTTACTTCTGACGCCATGAGGCGCTTCGCACTTTTGTTTGGCCGACGCGTTCCGTGGTACGCGATACTGACCTCATTACACGAGTTTCGGAGATTTGTTCCTAAACGTCCCATTCATAGCTCCACATGATAGATGTAGTGAGTTATTTTATGATTAACATGAAGTATTTTATATATTAGTTAATCGGTGGTTATGCACAGTTACATTTTCGTCTAGTGTAGTATAGTTCGTCTAGTATAGTTCTGTGGGATTTCTTTTTATTTCTTTATCTTACATTTACCCCCACTCTGAGACCAACCAGAGGTTATGCGTGTAATCAGCTGAGCAGCTCCAGCTGCATATGCTGTTTGGTATCCTCGTGCCGTATTTGTACACGTATGTAAGCACTCACGAGCTCTTTGTCCATTAATGCATTTTATTTTTGCATTTCAAATTGTTGTTGCATTTTTATAGGATTACGTTACTATGCTGCACACACCTGCTTATTTTTGACGCTCGCTGACAATGTGACAATTGTCAGAGTATGCCATCTCTTTGTCTTTAAAAATTTAAACTTTCTCGCAGTGTCAGAGATATTTCTAGCCTGCTGTGGTAAGACTGTTTGAGAAGAGGAGCGCATAAAATATTTCCCGCACAAATAGCGAAGCTAAAAAAAAAGTGAAAAAGGACTGGCCTCAAGAAAAATTAAGCATAATCAACGGTTAAATGCACCTAACATTACAATTAAGCTGTAACAGTAATGTGGTTGTGCGACTCAAATAAATCGACTGTCCCGAGAGTTTCAGAGAAGACGCATACGATGGAAGAGTGGATAGAAGAAAGTCTTACGTGAAATAGTAAAGGAAGACATATGATAAAATTTTATACGGCACCCGGTTAACAGTGCGTAAGAGTGATGGAGTGGTGTTATACTTGCTGATGAGAGCTAATCAAACATACACTCCTGGAAATGGAAAAAAGAACACATTGACACCGGTGTGTCAGACCCACCATACTTGCTCCGGACACTGCGAGAGGGCTGTACAAGCAATGATCACACTCACGGCACAGCGGACACACCCGGAACCGCGGTGTTGGCCGTCGAATGGCGCTAGCTGCGCAGCATTTGTGCACCGCCGCCGTCAGTGTCAGCCAGTTTGCCGTGGCATACGGAGCTCCATCGCAGTCTTTAACACTGGTAGCATGCCGCGACAGCGTGGACGTCAACCGTATGTGCAGTTGACGGACTTTGAGCGAGGGCGTGTAGTGGGCATGCGGGAGGCCGGGTGGACGTACCGCCGAATTGCTCAACACGTGGGGCGTGAGGTCACCACAGTACATCGATGTTGTCGCCAGTGGTCGGCGGAAGGTGCACGTGCCCGTCGACCTGGGACCGGACCGCAGCGACGCACGGATGCACGCCAAGACCGTAGGATCCTACGCAGTGCCGTAGGGGACCGCACCACCACTTCCCAGCAAATTAGGGACACTGTTGCTCCTGGGGTATCGGCGAGGACCATTCGCAACCGTCTCCATGAAGCTGGGCTACGGTCCCGCACACCGTTAGGCCGTCTTCCGCTCACGCCCCAACATCGTGCAGCCCGTCTCCAGTGGTGTCGCGACAGGCGTGAATGGAGGGACGAATGGAGACGTGTCGTCTTCAGCGATGAGAGTCGCTTCTGCCTTGGTGCCAATGATGGTCGTATGCGTGTTTGGCGCCGTGTAGGTGAGTGCCACAATCAGGACTGCATACGACCGAGGCACACAGGGCCAACACCCGGCATCATGGTGTGGGGAGCGACCTCCTACACTGGCCGTACACCACTGGTGATCGTCGAGGGGACACTGAATAGTGCACGGTACATCCAAACCGTCATCGAACCCATCGCTCTACCATTCCTAGACCGGCAAGGGAACTTGCTGTTCCAACAGGACAATGCACGTCCGCATGTATCCCATGCCACCCAACGTGCTCTAGAAATGTAAGTCAACTACCCTGGCCAGCAAGATCTCCGGATCTGTCTCCCATTGAGCATGTTTGGGACTGGATGAAGCGTCGTCTCACGCGGTCTGCACGTCCAGCACGAACGCTGGTCCAACTGAGGCGCCAGGTGGAAATGGCATGGCAAGCCGTTCAACAGGACTACATCCAGCATCTCTACGATCGTCTCCATGGGAGAATAGCAGCCTGCATTGCTGCGAAAGGTGGATATACACTGTACTAGTGCCGACATTGTGCATGCTCTGTTGCCTGTGTCTATGTGCCTGTGGTTCTGTCAGTGTGATCATGTGATGTATCTGACCCGAGGAATGTGTCAATAAAGTTTCCCCATCCTGGGACAATGAATTCACGGTGTTCTTATTTCAATTTCCAGGAGCGTATTTTCATCAGATGGAAGATATATTACGTTGCGAAAGCCAAATGGCGAACTGTAGGCTCAACATCTACAATCTGCTGTATGCTACGGCGGGGAGAGTGTTTTTTCTTCCTTTTTTTGTGGCGATGAGTTGAGTCATCTGGTGTGGGAGAAATTACACAAAATGGTAGGACATTAAACAAGAAGGAATACCTCAGCATCCTGAAGGAAAGTGGACTATTAGATTGCAAGTTTAAAAAAAAGATAAAAGTTTAATTTGGGGTATTCAGTATTGTGGGGGACACTAACGTGCAACAAAATGTATGAGAAAGCTCATTATTTGTCGTTATTTTCCAAATACATGAAGATATGTAGAATAGTTGTTGAAAACTTGTTAGATCAGTCATAAAACAAAACGCACAAACAAGTGTTACTACACAGAGCTACATTCTATGTTGCTAACGCAACCTTTACAAATGCTATCCGTATAGGCTGAAATCGACTGCCTTTTGCAAGTGTGTGGGACGCGTCCTAGATAGGACAATCAGGGGATATTGAACGTATATAGAGAAGGAGAGCATGAAAGTTATCAGGTTTGCTTGACCTTTGAGAGAGTGTTAGAAAAGCGCTGAAGATAGCCGCACACCAGAGAAACGGTTGTGTAGGCTTCCGGGGCGAGATTCAAGACGATTAAAATTCTTCTAGATGTTGTACAGAATAAGTGTATGGAATAGTTTAAAATATCAATTATTAAACTTTTTCTGAATGGGGACACTATCGCGAGTTCCGCGCACCACGAACAAAAGGAGGGTCAGCATTGGTCGTTGAAGTATAAATCTCTTTTTCTGTTGCAAAAAGTCACTGCGTGACCCTCATCGGTGCAGGTGATAATACAAGAATAAAATAATCAGACTGCAACATAACATTCTACTTCTGCCCAACTATATAAGCAGAATATACTGGAGAGATCGTTTTCATCAACGTATCTAGTATTATAGCCCTGTGGATTCGTAAATACAAGCAGTAAAGTTGCAATATCTGTAGATACCAATGAAGAGTATCTGTCATAACAAAGGTGCAAGTGCAACTGGACCACCTGGTTACAATAACCAGCGCAGCTGTGCTCAGAGCCAACACGGCACGCAACAGCACCTTCTTTAATGAGTATTATTAGAGAATCCTTAATGAACGAAAGTATAATCAAGTATAGTATCTAATCCACGCACAAAATGGAAATGAGCGTATGGCGTCAGTGGTCGGGAGTTCCCAATCGGGAAGGTCGGCTGCCAAGTGCTGATCTTATTGAGTGCGACGCCATATTGGGCGACCTGCGCGTCGACAGTGGGGATGAAATGATGATGAGGACAGCACAACACCCAGTCCCTGAGGCGAGAAAATCTCCCTCGCCAGCCAGCAATAGAACCCGGGCTCCCGTGCATGGCAACCCAACGCGCTGACCGGTCAGCAAACCGAGTGGACAATCCAGGCACATATCAGGAGCCTTAAACGTAAAGATCTGTATGATTACATCATGAAATTATAAAACTACCCGTCTCACGCCTTCTAGCGTGTGCTTCAGGAATGATATCCCAAAATATGTAGTATAGTGTGTCCCATCTAGAACACAGTACTGCAACTACTATATCATTTCGTCATTTACTACAAGATTGTGAACTCCAATTGGGCTCTGCGAAGGACTCGTCTCTTGGTTCAAATCCTGGTCCAGCAGTAAAATATTCTAAATTACATTTTAAGCCCGAGCACATGCACAACGAACTACCGCTGAAATCTAATTTTCATTTTTAATGTGCCTCCATGTGTTGTAAAAAATAACAATAGGTGTCCTTATTTTTAGTCAGAGATGCAAACACCTCAATACTGGTGAACCAGCAATTGATAATGTCTATTCTCGGACAGAAAATGATGGTATTTGCCGGCTTCGATTTCCGGTCAAGTAAAAGGAAATGTACCCTTATTCCAGATTCAGACAAGTCGCTGTTGTTGAAAAAATTCGATATGTAACATCTGTTTGTACGTAGTTAACAATAGGATTACGTGCTGGGACCGAATCCCTGTCACAGAACTTTACACCATGGCATTTCAGTTATACGCACGTGTATGCACACTTTGTTAGTTGCGAATGAAAGTACTTTAAAAGTCTTCCGTCGTTATTTGACAGGGAGATAATAGCATTCCCATTTAAGCACAAAATTTTCATATATTTTGAAGTTCAGATTTGCTAACTGATACTGGCGAAAACTTAGATATTTCGTGCCTCTTTACACCTAGTCAGCAACGACGATCGCTGCCGTGACCTGGTCTGTCAGCAACGAAAACTTTGCTTAGTTAACGGCGGCTATAGGTGCTGGGTTCCGAACCAGACCGAGAACAAAAAAATTCGTCTTATTATTTAAAGTTAAGACACGTGCAGAAATAACTGTTCATTAATCATGAGGACAGTGAAGGTATTTTTTCTCTGTTGAAGCCGAAATTTCCGCCGACTGCTTGCCGCTGTTAATCGCGTTTTTCTTTGCTGCTTACACCAAAAATCAGTTTATACGAAACTTCTCGCCATAGGAACAAAGTTTTCCACGTGTGGTACAATCTTTTAGAGAGCAAAAATACTTCGAATTTTGATAAAATTTATGGAGTCTAATTAGCTGTCAAAATATCTTATTCACAAAAATGTGTAATTGTGTCAAAGGATTACGAAATGATTTACGTGATAGGGTTAGTTGTCTCAGGTTTCTAATGAATGTGGTAATCCTCTTGAAACTTTACATATTGTAATAACATGAGTTTACAAGGTTGATGGTTCAGACGGCTCTGAGCACTAAGGGACTCAACTGCTGTGGTCATCAGTCCCCTAGAACTTAGAACTACTTAAACCTAACTAACCTAAGGACATCACACACACCCATGCCCGAGGCAGGATTCGAACCTGCGACCGTAGCAGCAGCGCGGCTCAGAACTGGAGCACCTAGAACCGCACGGCCACCGCGGCCGGCTACAAGGATGAGGAACGTCTCACCTGTAATATCGTGATGTCTACTATATGCAATACCGTGGTATTATTTTACAACTAGATTGCTTGCCATAAAAAGGACAGACAAACGACTGTACCGCAAAGAGATTAGGGGACCTGCAACACAGCAAAGGTATGTGGGCCGCATGCAAACCAGGTAGAACACAGTTCAGGTAATTTGGTTACTTTTGAACATGATAGTATATATATATATATATATATATATATATATATACAAAAGATCCGAACGGTTTGCGTTAGGACGTCCAAACAGCACGGTTGGCCGCGGGGCAGGGGCAAGATGGTACGCGCTGTGTGGTTTGGTTTAGCGTCGAAGCCCATTTTCAGTTGGATTGGTTCGTCAGTAAGGAAAATTGGAGGCTTTGGGGGACTGAGAATCCGCAATTCGCGATCGAGAAATCTCTTTACTGTCAACGGATGACTGTATGGCGTGCAATGTCCAGTCACGCAATAATCGGTGCGATATTTCTTGATGGCTTGGTAACTACCGAACGATACGTGAATGTTATGGAAGATCCCCATTATCGAAAGTGACCCTGATTCCGAAAAGATGCGGTTTATGCAAGACGGAGCCCGACCCCATCGAAGTACGACAGTGTTTGATGTCCTGGAGGTGCACTTTGTGGACTGCATTCGGGCACTGGTGTATCCAGAGGCTACTGGCATGGGCCTCGATTGGGCACCATATTCTCCGGATCTGCACACATGCGACTCCTTTTTGTGGGGCTATATTTAAACTATGTGTACAGCAATAACAGCAAAACCGTTGCTGAGCTGAAAACAGCCATTCAGGAGGTCATCGACAGCATCGATGTTCCAGCACTTCAGCGGGTCAGGCAGGATGTTGCTTTTCGTTTGCGCCACATCATCGCCAACGATGGAAGACATATCTAACATGTGATAACCTACAACCAAATATCTGTAGTGAGGTTTACATGTTGAATAAAATGTGCGCACTGTAATCTACCCCCTCCTGCCGACTAGCAAGTGCTGTCCACATTTGTCTTTTGTGAAGATTTGAGAGGAGCTAAGATTACAACAAACTTTCTGGTTTACTTATCTTTTTACGTAGAGTTGGCTCCAGTTCTTCTTGTCTATGGGTCTGATTGTTGAAGCTGAAATCCTCACATTTTAGGTCCTCATGGTTGAATTGATCTAAATAAATTTGAAGGTGGTTGCTACAGAATTTTTGTTGCCACGTTAATATATTTTGTCACATTTTATTATGTCATACGGACTTTTGATTTTTCGCGTAAACAAACCCGAAATTGCATTGTTCGCACAAAACACAAAGGTACGTCCGATCACATCAGAGACATGCTTACTACTATCACACTCTACGGAAATAAACATATTCCAAAGGATTTACAATTTTTCTTAACAAATGAGCTTTTACTAGCTTTAATTCCGCTTATTATTTCATGAATGAATCTAGACATAAACGTAGTAACCAGTACAGTATTGCGTAATTAATAATGGAAATTTTAAGTGTGCCATTAGTTCGTAATTTCAAATGTTTCTAACAAAATAATTTTAACTGTATGTTCAGAACTAGTACTTATCGATTATAACTTCTAGACTAAAATATTTTTATAAAGTAATTCATTTTCATAAATTTTTGCTTGAAATATAACTTACTGTGTATAAAATTACATTAAAGTTCTCAGAAAAGCAGCTGAGATAATACTGACCTGTCCAAAATTCGAAAAATATTACTGGTATCGACAACTACTGTTGAGGAAAAGTAATGCTAGACGAGGATTTCCGGTTACTGCACGCCGTAGTTTATAACTAATTTACGTTTTCTTTCATATAGTTCAATAATTGTCACCCTACATATATCCGCCAGCTTAGCTGAGTGGTAACGTTTTTGCCTACCATCAGCTGGCCCGGGTTCGAATCCCGGCCGGGTTGGAGATTTTCTCCTCTCGTGGACTGGATGTTGTGTTGTTCTCATCATTATCTCATCACCACTGACAAGCAAGTAGCCCAATGTGGCATCACATGAAATAAGACTTACTACTGGTGACCGAACTTCCCCAGATGGGGCCACCCCGTCATCAATGCCACAAGGGCAGACTTTAGGGACAAGTTCCTTACATCAAACCAGAAGAAAATGTCTAGTGAATAAGGGTTCTAAAGCACATACCTGTAGAGATATGAGCACTTGCTCATCTCTGATACTATGAAACGCGTCTCTTCTACTGCAAGCTCTTTGTTTTTCAGATTCCGGAAGCTCGTAGTACGAACGACAAAAAGAAAAATATCCCGTAAACACTAGATCTAACATTCATTCCTTTAGAGCTATGAGCACATGTTCATTAGAAGGGATGTGTTTCATTTAAGCGAAGATGAAAAAATATAATTTTAAAGTATGCATTATAGATCCCATGTTTTCTGGGAATTTTTTATTTATTTATAAGGATCGTGTCCCTAAATTTTGTCGATGCTATTTTGGGACTCCTGTTGTAGAGGGTGTGAGTACAAAATATTTTGTGCAAGAACGTATTTGCAGAAACGTACCGTTTTGGAGCTACCGCCGTCTCGAAATATGTCTAATAGGTATATATGTAACTGGCTAGTAATGGTGGGGAGTGATTACATCGGATCGGCTGATGTCATTTGATGTGTGTCCTAAGTCACTGACGTGGTTCGAGCATCTTTCACGTATCTGTGAGTGTTAGAGCAACATGGTTGCGTACACGTTTGCAAAATACACCGACATGATCCTCCTGAACGGTGAAGCTAAAATTAATGGAGGAACTACTCGTCACCTTTGTCAAGATCTTTCTCCAAAACGTACGACTCCATCACATATCCTTTTCGCCACAATTACACAATGGCCTCGAGAAACGTGTACCTTCACCATCAGCAGGCGTCGCTGTGGCACTCCGAGGAGAAGCCACACAAACAAACTGGAGGAGGGCGAACTGCATCACGTTGAAGATAATCCGTCAACGAGTACATGTGGAATTTGTTTGCCTATTAATGAGTGGAATTGTAAAACAAGTGATGTACTGGGTTACGCTTAATCAGTTACTTCTAAAAGTGGTCGCGTAATAACATGTTTTCAAATGTTTGTAGCAGTACTATTCCGAACATGAGCTCCTATTTAGAATACTCTTATGTTCAGAAAAAGAAAACAGAACGGCTTCAACGACATGAGACAGGACGTTCATATTCACAGGACATTAGTATATTCTGTTGAAGTGATTAGCATTTCAGTCACCTCGGTTCAGCATGTGTCCTGTTGCCTAGCAGGCACTGGGTGCGCCATGGGCCCTGATAGCTTGTTCAGTGCGTGATGGCATTGACGCATATAAGGTGCGAATGGCGTCCTGTGGTATAGCCATTCATGCTGCATCAGATGGTTCAAATGGCTCTGAGCACTATGGGACTTAACATCTATGGTCATCAGTCCCCTAGATCTTAGAACTACTGAAACCTAACTAACCTAAGGACATCACACAACACCCAGTCATCACGAGGCAGAGAATCGGACCCCGGAACCCGGGTGCGGGAAGCGAGAACGCTACCGCACGACCACGAGCTGCGGACCATGCTGCATCCACCTGGTTCTAAATGTCATCTGCGGTGGTCGGCACTGCGTCACAGCACTGCACCTGTCGTTTCACCAGAGCACACATTTTCGATTGGCGACAAATGTGGTGATCTGACGGGCCAGGGCAAAACGCTGACATCAGCATTGTACTGCTGAAAAATGGCGCTTGGGGTGTTGTACAGAAAGAGTGTGGCTATGGGTCGCAAGGAATTCATTCACGTACGCCATACCGGTTACAGTGCACGAAATACACCAGCTGTGACTTTTGGTTGAACCCAATAATATCTTACACCATAGGGCCTCGAGTTGGAGCTGTATATCTTGTGCGAACGCAATCACTGTCATGCCGCTACCCCTTCCTTCTGCGAACCAAATGCGGCCATCATTTCCAACAAGGAGAACGTGGATTCGTCCGGAAACACTACTTGATGCCATTGCTGTCCCCTGTGACGTCGTTTCATACACCATTGCCGTCTAGCATGTTTCTGCACATTCGTGCGGAGACATGGACGACTCGCACGTAACCCTTGCCGTAATAAACGTCTACGGACTGTCATCCCTGGTAGTGTAGGACGTGGTACGCGGTTCCACTGTTGCGCCAGAGCCGAGGTGAACGCAGATCCGCTGTGCAATTAGGATGAGGTGTCGATCTTCCAGGGGTGGTGCGACCTGTCCCATCTCATCCATTCTGCCCGCACCCGCTGCACTGCCGAAACACTTGCTCATACACGAGCACCACTTTCCCGGATGTATGCGTCACTTCTCTCATGCCAATGATGCGCCCTTTCAAACTCACTGATTGAAGCATACGTCTGCGAGGTAACCTGCACGTCCACTCAAGTCACATTGATTCATTGCCTTCGGTTTATAGCGACAACGAGAGCTGCAGGCACTTTTTACCGGTAGGTGGTATTTACGGAGCGATATCGGTGTTGACCTTGAAACCGCGGTCGGTATGTTCCAAACGCTAATCATTTTTGTGAATATGAACGTCTTACCTCTAGTCGTTCAAGGTATTTGTTCATCTTGGTAATGGGTGTACATCTCAATTAGTGTTATAATTTGAACAAACTTTAGAGTACTTCTGAAGCTCGATCACAATGGAACGAGGGCAATGTGAGGAGGACACCCTAGATACTATAAGCAAGAGCTCCAATCCTCTACTTAGCACGCAAGTGTGCTGCAGACTGAGTCACTTCCATCTCACGGGATCTGGCTCCCCGCGCATTGTTCGCTGTTTGCGAGGCGCGCCGGCTCTGGGTCACAATAGCTCCTGCTACTCACAGAGAGAAATGCCGGTTTACGGCGGCGCGGTGGCACCCTCGGGGGGCGGGGGGGGGGGGGGGGGGGCAGCTCGTAAACGCGTCCTGCGGCGGTGGGAAGCTCACAGGTGTTGGGCAGAGGGTGAGGGGCGGCCGCACCCCGCTGCACCCTCTGCCTGCGCCACGTAAAGCGGGCGGTTGCTGTTACCCCCCCCCCCCCCTCATTCTCCGCACCATTGCCACACTAACCACCTGCCGCACATCCTAGCGTCCTCCCGACGTCTCACGAAACGCCGAACCTTAGTGCCGAACGAGCCATAGCGGCCGGCTCACCATACGGAGTACAGCGTCTTAGAGACGAGTCTAGCGGAGCACACCATAAACAGGAGCTGTGCGCGTCGCTATGGGGCTACTGCGAATGGGATGCCACGTTAGGTGATGTTTGTTTTTTATTTTATTTTTGTTTAGCTTCAGTGTCCGGACCATGTTATGTAGTGTCGGAAGTTTGGATATTTGTGTGTAGTACTTATGGGACCAAACTGCAGAAGTCATCGGTCCCTAGGCTTACACACTACTTAATCTAACTTAAACCACGCGAGGGAGAAAACACACACCAATGCCTGAGGGAGGACTCGAACCTCCGACACAGGTAGCCGCCCAAACCGTAGCAAGGCGCGTCAAACCGCGCGGCTATCACAAGCGGGTGACGTGTCGGTGTAGTTGTGGTAGTAATTCGTGAATATTCCTGCTGACTTTCTTCTGGTTTCGCTGTGCTGTCACCAATAGCAGGAGCAGAAAAGGGTCCCAAAATGGAGCCCTATGTCGAGGTATGTTGTAAATAGGCTGTTTAGGTTTTTATGTTGGTAACGCCACGTAGTGCTCTGTATGAAAATCACTGACTGTGCTGCGTGAAGTCTGTGGCTGGTTGGCATTGTTGGAATATTCGCTATTGTAGTGTTGGGCAGATGGATGTGAACAGCGCATAGCATTGGGCAGTTGGAGGTGAGCCGCCAGCAATGGTTGATGTGGAGAGAGAGATTCCAGAGTTTTGAGAGGCTACTATAAGCGGACGATCTGGACGTGTGTCCGCCAGAAAAAAAATTGTTAAGATGGATGTGAACATATATAAATTGTTTGTTCTCTATCAAAATCTTTCAATTGCTGACTATGCCTATCAGTAGTTAGTGCCTTCAGTAGTTAGAATCTTTTATTTAGCTGGCAGTATTGGCGCTCTCGGTATTGCAGTAGTTCGAGTAACGAAGATTTTTGTGAGGTAAGTGATTCATGAAAGGTATAGGTTATTGTTAGTCAGGGACTATTGAAAGTCAGATTGCGTTGCGCTAAAAAATATTGTGTGTCAGTTTAGTGATGATAAGAGTAAGTAATGAGAGAAATGTCTGAGTACGTTCATTTTTGCTCAGCTGTTTGAAAATCAAATAACGGAAGAGTTTTTCCAGCACAGCCATTCATAATTTTTCAAAGGGGACGTTTCAATGTTAAAAGTAAAGATGTCTCACTATGTTCCACACTACTGAAAAAACTGGCCCAACTCAGATCCGTCAACGTCTGCTACAAGTGAATATTCAGTCCCCACCGGTGAGCACACACAGAAGATAGGCAAAAGGAGATAGTTTAAGACTTCAAAGCCGATAGTGACAAAGGGTAACAGGGAGCAAAATCGGCGATCCGAAATTATCAACGCGTAGGTTGTCACGGTTCTCTTAAATTTCTTCTACGAGTACACGATCGATGTTTTGACTCCTCTGCTGGGATGTTATCCACGATCTTCTGTTCTCAGTGTGCTGAACACTCTTGTATTCTTTTTTAACACGGTGCTTAATTTGGCTGTCAAATTACTGTTTGCTAGGTTTGTACATTTTCTTAGAATCCAATCCAGAAGACTTACACTATTCAAGAGACATGCAAGATGTGCGCAAAACTATGGGAACACATTACCATGGCTAACACGGTGAAGGAAAGTCATTGGCATTCAATACAGCTTGCGATCGTCTCGGAATAGCTAAATACAGGTCCTGCATGCTTTTCGAGGGGATTTTATACCACTGTTCCTGCAAAGTGGTGGAAATTTCAGGTATCGATGATGGAGACGGATAGCGATCACGCTCCCTTCTCGCCAAGGCTTATCACAAACGTTCAACAATATTCAGATCTGGTGACTGTGGTAGCCAATACAGACGTGACAACTAATCGGCATGCTCACGTAACAGTCCTGAACGATGCGAACTGTCTGAAAAGAGCCTTGTTGCCTTGGAACACAGCGTCACCATTGGAGAACAAACATTGCAACATGTTATGTATCCGATCAGACACAATGACCACATAATTCTTGACGGTAATTTGACCTTGCAGAGTAACCACCTGCCCGTGGAATACCTCGATGTAGCTGTCCACATCATCACCGAACCACCGCCATGTCTCACTCTTAACAAGCAGACTAGGCCAGGTTTTATGGCTTCGGCACCACGTTTTCCCGTTACGGGCATTTCCGTCACTGATGAGTGGTTTTGGAATTCCAGTTTGCTCTGCAACTCCTAGGCTGTAGAGCTCCTTTCGTGTTGCTCAGTGCTGACAGGGTTCGTGAATGCGACTTTTGCAGCTATCGTCTTCTTATGTTTCACCACAGTCCTCCCGCCAATGGTAATCTGTCACGATCAGTCAACATCCACAGCGTCCGCATTGTGACATATTCAACGAAGGTTTTCCGCTTTCCACGTATGCCAAATAAATCTTCGATACTGTGCCTCCTGAAACACGAAACACTTAGGCTACGTTGGAAATGGAGGAAGAAAGGTCCTATGAACATGTGTCCGGAAATGCAATGACATAATACACTCTCAGATACATAGAACACTGCACCGACAACGAGTGACACCTACAACGTATTGTGGACATTGCACAGGTGCCGTTCGTGGTCAAATACAACAACGCAACTTACAGGCTTTGCTAGCGTCTGCATTTATGTTCAAGCTAGCGTTCCTCGAGGTGTTCCGTATGCTTGTCCAACCCGTGTAGAGGATACAGTTCACGTGAGTTCTGTGAGGCGGTGTATACTTCGTTTCCGTAGCAGATCCATGCTTGGTCCAGTCAATTGGGGCTCAAAACAGTCTTTTTCGTAACAAAATTACAGTATTTTGTATCTCATCGGTTCTATATGTTATTTGGAATGCTGTATTCGAATTCATGTCGGCTGGCTTGTAGGTGGTCCACTTCAGAAGGAAAAATGCCAAAATCTTCTAAATTTTATGTGAGTCTGCAGGCTTTCGTGGCCGTTGTTACTAAAGTTAAAATCTACTGGGTTATTAGGACGCGTCATATTTCTACTAAAATGATAGACGTTTCGACCCTTCTGCTACTTCTGCTAGCAGTAGTGGACACCATAAGATCCCGAAGAAGATCAGAGGAGTCGAAACGTCGATCATTTTAGTAGAAATGTGACTAGCAGTAGTGGACACCATAAGATACTGAAGAAGATCCCAGCAGAGGGGTCGAAACGTCGATCATTTTAGTAGAAATACGAAGCGGTTTTCTAAATTTTGTCAGTATGCTTTAAAACTATACTTATTTCCGAAGATGGCCACCCTATACAAAGTTAAAGTAGACGAAATTCTCTGATTTTCGGACGCATGGAGTCAGCGCTAGAGCACGCTGAAAAGCAGCCAATTTTTATCCCTTGTGCGAAAACGTGAGAAACTCCCACTCCCATCCCCTTAACTCGAAGAATGTACATGTTATTAACAAAAACCCCTATAATATGTGAAAGCACAATAAATGTACTACATGAGACGTTTGTAACACTCAATTTTCTCGAGAGAGGGGAGGAAGCGTGGCGAAAATTACGAAAACCGCCTTCTGCGCCAGACAGGCAAACTCTGCCACCTGTCCACCTCTCACAGTCTCTGTATTTTCTGTGTATTACGCTAAAAATTGCTTGTTTTGAATAAATTGATGGAAACGTGTGCTTGATGAAAACATTAACAAATTATATTTACAGCATATTAGATACATGACACTGAACAGAAAGATGAATATGAAATCTGTGGGTAGTAGTAACATGTGCAACGAAAGTTGAATGTGAAATCTGTATATAGTAATGAACATGTGTCACGAAATGACTGAGGGTCGAGCCCAGGACTGGGTCATTATTTCCAGCATGTTATCCATCTGCAACAGAAAGAAGGAATTTAATTATAGAATTTTGGATACAGAAGCCAGATAAGTGAACTACTGATGTATGATGACACAGCTGCTCTTTCCGCAGTGGTTTTGCTCGTCTCCGTTTGGCTGTTGGTAGCCCAAGAAATGTCTATTGCGCTCTAGAAGGTCCAGCTGAAGTGTCTTCGACAATGGTCCAAGAAGAACTTCAAGAGCTGTAAAGGGTACAGGCTTAACAATGAGTTGTTACTGTTCTTAAACAACTGTAACTGATTAATGTCGTGGTATAGAAAAATTGATTAGTAAAAAGGCATAATGCTGCAAAATACTATACGAATTAACACCTTCTACGTCTCATCAGCTTGAGACACGGGTAATGCAAGGGGCTCGTCCAGGTCTTCCAAGTCTTCTGTATCAAAACTGTCGTTGATGTGGGAACACGAACATGCGTAATGTTGGCACCACTTCGTGCAGTACAGTCCAGCTTACCTAAACCCACACCGACCTGTCTTGTGTTAGTACCATATAATCTGTAGAATCCTCTAGGGAACCGGGAATTTCTGTGTGGTAATGGGAGCCAACCATTTTTTGTACTTCATGGACACTGTTGGGGCGGCTGGAGTGGCCGAGAGGTTCTAGGCGCTACAGTCTGGTACCGCGCGACCGCAATGGTCGCAGGATCGAATCCTGCCTCGGGCATGGATGTGTGTGATGTCCTTAGGTTAGTTAGGTTTAAGTAGTTCTAAGTTCTAGGGGACTGATGACCTCAGAATTTAAGTCCCATAGTACTCAGAGCCATTTGAACCATTTTTCTGTTTGACGCTGTTGGTTGCACAGATCAGCATGGTCGAAAGGGCATACCATCAAATAAATTTGGAACTCATATACTCATTACGCACTAGGAAATTACAGTCAAAAGGCGACAATCGTGTTGGTTGGGTACTTTGACGGACAGAAGACTACCGAGACGATGGTACATTATCTTGTGAAATATGCCACTGCCGCTGTTAAACGTGATCGTCATGAAGGCGTGTACGTGGTCTGCAACCAATGTACGATACTCGTTGGACGTCATAGTGTCTTGCATGAGCTTCACTGGACCCATGGATGCCGACGTAAATGTTCCCTGGAGCATGATGGAGCCGTCGCCAACTTGTCTCCGTCAAAGAGCTCTTCCCCTGTAAGACGACGGATTCGCGCCTTCCCATGGGCACGATAAGGAAGGTATCGAAATTCATCAGATCATGCAGCGCTGTGCCACTGTGACAACATCCAGTGTCGACTGTCACGTGTCCATTTTAGACGCAGTTGGCGATGCCGTGGTGTTAACGTCGGCATATGCTTGGGTCGTCTGCTGCAGAGGCCCATCGCTAGGAGTGTTGGGTGCACTTTGTGTTCAGACGCACTTGTGCTCCTCCCAGCATTAAAGTCTGATGTTAGTTCCGCCTCAGTAGGCCGCCTGTCCTATTTTACCAGTCTGCCCAGCCTGCGACGTCCGTCATCGGTAATGAGAGATGTCCGCCCAACCCCAAGACGTCTGCACGTGGTTTCATCTTGGTTTCACTACGTGTAGAAGACACTCACCAGAGCACTCCACGAACACCCGAGAAGTCTTGCAGTTTCTGAAATGCTCGTGCTGAGCCTCCGAGCCATCAGGATCTGCCCTCGGTCAAACTCAGATAGATCGCTCACCTCCCGCATTCTACACACGGACAACATGCTCACTGAGAATACAACATGCACCTGAGTGTGTCTAACTAGCATCCATTCCTCGGTAGGTGACGCTGCTGTCACCTGGACGGCTCTATATGGATAGTAGGTAGGTAGGTTGGCTGGTTAGTGTATGTTTCCTCAAACTAGTGAGAGGTACAGCCCTCAGCTCCTCTACTATCTGGGAAAGTGCTGCGGAGAACAGTGGTGCCAACCACAAGCTCTTTCTCTATACAATGGAAGGTAGTCTCTCAACGACCGTGTTATTCAACTAAGACAAGGTTATATATTTCAAGACCATTTCTAAAGATCCGGATCTGGAATCCTACACTATTAAATTCACTGATCCGTCGGCCCATACAAAGTAAATAACAACTGGTAAAAATATTTTAGTTGCGCTTTGTGGTGGTAACCACCCAACTAAACACTCAGAAAGCTGTGGCATAAGCAGTACATGACATCAGCCTACAAAAAGTAAGTAGACACTGCTTCCATACCTCCCACTGAAGATGCAGCTCATCAACACACCTTCGGAGTTTTCCATTAAGGCGCAACGCTGGACCGGAAATTATCTGGATCCAGAGCAATTGGGGTGGAGCTGACAGAAATTTGGTTTCCTCCCATTACTATATAGAAATCCGTGACAGATCGCCAAGGTTGGTGTGGGTGTATGTAAACAGGACTCAACTGCACACAGATGTGCCAGGAATACGGAAGTTCATGTTCCAACATCAACGACAACTTTGATACAGAAGACGAGGAGATCTGGAGGAGCCCCTTGCAGAAGCATTGTGTGAAGCAGTTGAGGTGAGAAGGTATTAATTCAAGTGATATTTCACAGCGTTATGTATCTTTACTAATCAATTTTTCTCTGTCATAATATTATCACACAGATTTTTTAAGCTGGAGGACAGCAACAACTCACTGTTCAGCCTGGACCTTCTACAACCGTTGAAGTCTTGCCTAGACCTTCCATTGCCCAAGACCCTTCACCTGGACCTACTACAGCCCAAGAAACATTGCTTGGGGAACCAACAACTACACAAACATAGACGAGTGAAACATCTGCACAAATTACTTGAATATGTTTCTTCATACATCATTCAGTTATCTGTCTTTTCCGTCCATATTCTATCACTAAATGCCTTCTTTGTTTTCCAGATGGATCGCCGCTGTGGCCAAGCGGTTCTAGGCACTTCAGTCCGGAACCGCGCTGCTGCTACGATCGCACGTTCGAATCCTGCCTCCGGCATGGATGTGTGTGTTGTCCTTAGGTTAGTTATGTGTGTGTTGTCCTTAGGTTAGTTAGGTTTAAGTAGTTCTAAGTGTAGGGGACTGATGACCTCAGATGTTAAGTCCCATAGTGCTTGAAGCCATTTGAATCATTTTTTTTCCAGAAGAGTAACCTACTCGAAGTTGGAGTTGAGATTAGAGCGCGCACGGAGGCTTTCAGACAGTCGTTCTTCCCGCGAACCATACGCGACTGGAACAGGAAAGGGAGGTAATGACAGTGGCACGTAAAGTGCCCTCCGCCACACACCGTTGGGTGGCTTCCGGAGTATAAATGTAGATTAGATGTAGATGAAGTAATGACCCAATCCTGAGCTCGACGTTCGCTCATTTCGTGACACATGTACATTACTACATGCAGACTTCACTTTCATCTTTCCGTTCAGTGCCATGTACCTAATATGGTGTTGCAACGTAACCTTCTTGCTACCGGTGGTATAGTTAATGTTATAACTCGGCCTTGCAGGAAGATTACCGTCGCTTATCATGTCCTACAGCTCCTGCAAGCTACCCTCTGTTGTAATGGTCTATCAAATTCGAGTGGTCCACGAAATTACAGGCACCTCCGAGCTACTGTTGGGTTGTAAATAATTTCTAGCTGGAGTGTTTAGCCAACCGGTAAAAATTTGAACGCAAAGGATGAGGCAATATTTTTAGAACCACTATAGAATGCGCCTATGCAGGCCTTAATAGGAAGCATAGAACCATTATTTACTTTCATAACCCAGCATTCAGCTGTGGTACTGAGTTTCACCTATTCTTCGTGATGAAAGGAGGTAATAATCAGTCGAGGCTACAGGTAAATTGATATTTATTCAATACCGCTGGCATTTCAATAACTAGCCGTGTCTATGTGTTGGAATATACATCATCACAACTGGTCTCTCTAGTTAACATGATTCACTTTCTCCTCGTAATTATAGAAAGGGAGAGGTCACACAGAACAAGTTCAGCAAAGACACTACAAGCGAACTCGGTCAGGGCGGAAGAGTATTTGCTCAAATATTTCAATTTTCGTTAAAACGTACGCTGAAGAAAGGGTAGCAAGTGGTGCACTTAACTATGACTGCCAATTATGGTTTAATCTTGCTTTCGGAAACAACATCACGTTACTGAGCTGGAGGAAAGAGCATTTACTATCAAATGGCGTGAAAATTTTGCAAGTCTTTATTCAATCAATGGGCATTAAAACCTAAACTTTCTTAGATACAACAGTTTAAACCGTGTATTTTGCGTGACGCACTTCATTGTAGGGGAATCAAATAGTTATGGGGAGCACAAGAAACATTAACTATGACATCAATGCTATTCCACATACATGGCCAAGTAGCGGTAGCTAACAGAAATGCAAAAAAATACGGACACATAAGATTATTCCTTCTCTGTCTTACACTCACCCACTACCGTATGGTTGGTTATTCAATTGACTACTATACGTATTCATACCGAAACTGCAGTTTATCAATGTGGCGGTTGCTCCAACCGACCACGTGGTGGGGAAGCAAGTACACAAAATAAAAATACGAAAAATAAATAAAAATCCCCAAAATATTACTGTAAAAGAGAGACCACATTAAAATACATTAAATGAGTGAACTGTCGTTAAACTCAGAGCAATAATACGACCGTGAGCTTAAGGCTCATGGTGCGTAGCCCGACCAAGGCACAAAGTTCTACTCAAATTTGACTAAATTATGAAAATGAACTCCCTTATGGGGGTTTCGTGGTAATATCACACCAGATTTCAACATCTGGACCATATTAACGAGTAGATTTGAGACATTGTAATACCTTTCTCAACACTACCAAAATCGAGAGCTGCGTCTCCACATCTGCCCAGCGCCGCTATCCAGGTACAAGTCGACCTGCGGACACCTCGCCTAACTGTTGTTCGTTCAAGAGGTGGTGAGGGGGATGGTTCGCCAACATGGCAGAGCCAATACTCGTGCCTTCGTGACCTCTCTGACTTGACTTGCTTACTTTCTTTGCCAAACTTGTTCGCGTTTAGGGGTTGGTACCATTCTGCCACAGAACCACACTACCCATGCGATGCCACGACCTCTGACCAAAGCTTTCTACTACTTCACATAATATCTCATTCATACAGCCAAGGGTGCACAAGGGAAGAGACCAGGGAACGTGGCACACAAGAAATAAAAGTCAGTGAATAAATAAATAAATAAACACTGATTTTTACCCACAGATTTATTTCTGCAGAGTGAAAACTCTTGCCATAATTCACCTGTACTGGAATTTATTGAGAAAAAATATGGAATAAATATGGAAAGGGGACAAGAAGTTCCGTTTCAGTGTAAAAATAGTTTGTTAATGTTTTCATTAACCAAACTTTTCCATAATTTAATAAAAAATAAAAATATATAAAAGCCCTCTTTTAAGCACAATACACCGAAAGCGTAGAGAACATTTGCTAAAAATGAATATTGCAGACAACGTCTGTCGCACGAAATTTAATGCACTTTCATGTGTTGTAGCGGTTGTTGTTGATAAAATATATTATTATTTATGCTGAACTGAAAAGGAGTGGAAGTTTGTGACGTTTTCGCAAAAGTTACTGCTTTCAGCGCGCTTTAGCGCCGACTCCGACGGTCAGAAACTCAAACCTGACTAGTGCATTTTGCAGAAAATTTTATCTACTGTAATTGTTTGGAGTGGCCATCTTCGAATAAATGCATAGTTTTCAAGATATTGGGGAAAAACTGAAAATAGTGCAAAAATACAATTTTACTGAAATAGTGCAAAAATACAATTTTTTGCGTACGCAACCGAAGAGAATAAAACTTCCGTGATTTTGTTATGGGGGAACCATCATTCGACTGACCTATCTTGCAAGGGCCGGTTGTGAGCTGACAAACTTGTTGTCTTCAATGTCTGGTGCCGGCTTGGTCTGCCAGCAAAGAGAACACTCTCCACTCATTCAGATACGTAAATTAAAACTTAAATCTGCGCTACCGAAAGAGAAGGAAGTAAGGGCCTCTTACATGTATAATGGGTGCTAGCTTTCCAAATCTATAGATATCATGTGGTAGACTATATGACAACAGTTTTACAAAAGGAAAATACCAATCAGCTCCTCTTACAATTTGTTAAAGTTCACTCTCGAATTTACTTTCGTCTGTAGCTCTGAAATAATGGCATCGACCATACTGTGAGTACTGTACATGCACCCAAAAGGAGTTAATAGGATGTTGCTACTATTGTAATGTGCAATTGCTTCGCCCAACCGCTCTGCTATATTCACGCCGTAACATACGAGCAAACAACACATTGTACTTTAATCGTCCGTTCTCCTCACTCAGTCTATGAAACAAGTCATTTTTACGAATTTTTGAAAAGACTAATGGATCAATCAACGTACATCTTTTTGGAGATTATTTAATGGTTCTTGAAGAACATTTTCTGATTCTTTAAAGAAGTTCAGTCGTCATTAAGTTCACCATCCGAAGAGTTAAGGTTTCACTGTCCAAAATGGGTTGTGTTTATGGTGGGTGTCCTGGAGTCTGAAAATCTTATCTAAAATCGAAAAACAAACAATTTTCTTAGTCTCTAGGATATTGTACACGGAGTAAGAGTACAGTTTTTTGAAATTTGAACAAAATAATAAAATGGTGGATGTTTGAAACGAAGATGATGTTTTGCCATGTGTTTCGGGTCACGTTTTATATAATGACTGACGAATAAATTAAAATAAAAATAAGCCAATTACTCTTTGCACGCATGCTTGAGAAGTAATGCGCCCAAATTTCGGAATCACATTTTTATTAGTGTTCCCGTAATCAGTTCCGTCAGAGCGAGAGATAATATACGTCAACCTGAGAGGAGACGTGTTTTAGGTGGAAGGGTCGAACTAATGACAAACCGAGACCAGCTCCGTCTAAGGAACTAGCTCCTGGCGTCTTCGAAAACCGATTCGCTAGTTAAACATAATTAATTTGGCTAAAAGCATCTTAAAACACACGCCTTTAGCGAAAGTTATTCACTTGTACAGCTTTATTGGCTTATTTAGTGCCATAGCAGTGCAGTATTTTCACTATAATTTTTAAAATTCTATATCACAGCCATGGTGTTAGAAATATGTATTACACCCCCCACCCCCAAGGTTACGTGCAACTGAAATTATGTCTGCGTTTCAGCATTAGTCATAAATGGCTCATAGCTTCTAAATATTAATAAATGTTTATTAAGAACATTTTGGGATTTTGCATGTTCTATGTGTAATCTGAAGTTGTGTCTGTTTTTATATGGTTACTATTGCGTGTCTTCTATTTTTTTTCCATGTTCAATGAGAATTGCCTTTTCAGTGCTATACTTACTACTAAAACCAGTTTCCCGCATGTATTTACCAACCTTGGAAGTCGGAGAGCGTTCACAGTCCTGACGACAGATGCTGACTTCTAATTTCAATTTGCTTGAACATGTTGTAAGTAGGCTGTTTAGGTTTTTATGTTGGTAACGCCACTTAGCGCTCTGTATGAAAATCACTGACTGTGCTGTGTGCAGTCTGTGGCTGGTTGGCGTTGTTGTAATATTCGCTACTGTAGTGTTGGACAGTTGGATGTGAACAGTGCGTAGCGTTGCACAGTTGGAGGTGAGCCGCTAGCAGTGGTGGATGTAGGGAGAGGGATGGCGGAGTTTTGAGAGCAGATGATATGGACGTATGTTCGTCAGAGAGGGTGAATTTGTAAGACTGGATGTCATGAACTGATATATACAATATGACTTTTGAACAGTATTAAGGTAAATACATTGTTTGTTGTCTATCGAATTCTTTCATTTGCTGACTATGCCTATCGGTGGTTGGTGACTTCAGTGGTTGGAGTCTTTTGTTTGGCTGGCAGTGTTGGTGCTCGCTGTATTGCAGTGGTTCGAGTGACTAGGATTATTGAGAGGTAAGTGATTCATGAGAGTTGTAAATTGTTGTTAGTCAGGGCCATTCTTTTGTGGGGATTGTTGGGGGTCAGTTTGCGTTGCGCTAAAAACATTGTGTGTCAGTTTGGTGATGATCAGAATAAGTAAAGAGAGAAATGTCTGAGTACATTCAGTTCTGCTCAGCTGTTTGAAAATCAAATAACGTAAGGGGTTTATCAGCACCGTAATTCATTAATTTTTCTAATGGGACATTTCATATGGCGACCCTGCCAGGATTCTCCATTGGGCTTCAAGTCATGGCTTATGGACTTGCTACATTGTCCGCAAGACTCTTCGATGGTGATTGTGCACCTGCACAGTCGCAACAGATGGCTGCTGGCCGTCTCTACAAGGACTACAGTGGGTCTGCATCTTTAATGACCCACCAATACCATTATTTCTACAAGGACTGCAGTGGGTCTGCACCTCTGGTGGCCCACCAATACCATAATCTCTATCAGGACTACAGTGGGTCTGCTCTGAGATGACCTACCTACCAATATTCTTCAACTTCGACTGACTCTGCTGTGGGTGTGCTCTGTTGTGGCCCATTACCTGTCTGCGTGTCAAGAGTCAGCATTGTCTTTCTGTTGGAAGAACAACACTACTTCTCCAAGACTGCATGGAAATCCACTACTTCCATGTGTATTTTCTTTTACTGCTCAGACTTTGTGCATAAAACTGTAATTAATACTGTGATGAATGATCAGGGCTGTCTTTATGGTCTGTGAGTAAATTTTAGCTTTTTACCAACATTGTATTAATAAGTGTATGCATTTGATATATTTTTTAGCGTTAATATAAAAATTTTTAACAAATATGTATTGGCCAGTTCCCAAAACAATTTGTAAAATTTTTTGTGGGGAGCATGGGGGCTATGTAAGTAGGCTGTTTAGGTTTTTATGTTGGTAACGCCACGTAGCGCTCTGTATGAAAATCACTGACTGTGCTGTGTGCACAGGTAAGTGATTCACGAGAGTTGTAGGTTATTGTTAGTGAGGGCCATTCTTTTGTGGGGATTGTTGGGGGTCAGATTGCGTTGCGCTAAAAATATTGTGTGTCAGTTTGGTGATGATCAATATAAGTAAAGAGAGAAATGTCTGAGTTCGTTCAGTTCTGCTCAGCTGTTTGTGAATCATATAATGTAAGGGGTTTATCAGCACAGTAATTCATTATTTTTTCTAAGGGGACGTTTCAATGTTAAGTTGTTACAGATGCATTGGCACGAAAGTAAATTCTTGAATTTTTTATTAAGCATTATGGTAATAAACACGTGCTGATTTTATTGTTTTGATGCAGCACTGCCATTAAAAATTAAATAATATTTTTAATAAGTATATTCTTGGTGTGGCACTTCCACTCCCAGTTCCTTACTCACTGCCTTTCACTTCACTAGATATTCATCATGCTAGAGGACGCTGATAACCTCGTAGTTGAGCGCCCACAATATCCAAACACCCACACACACATACTCATTCATCATAGTAAAATATTAGTGAAGTTAGTGCTACAACCACGTGTCTGAAAGATATTGGACAGTAACTCGGCAGTAGGATTGTCGTCCCAGATTAAAGCATTCACGAAAGGTAAAGTTTTACTCGAATTTCGTGGCATATTTTCTTGCTATAATTCAACAATAACTTTCGACAAAGGAGGTGATGAACTGGTAGTTACAACTCAAACCTTTGTGCTGAAAGAACTCCGTCCAACCGACCATTGAATAATGCGAATCATGGAACAATTCTTAATCGTCAGGGGGAGGAGTAATTATCAATGAACTGAGCAAGCAGAGTGAAGTCACATGTTCCACCTCGAAATCACTTTATTGTGTTTTTACAAATTACTGCAGTACAGGGTTTCTTCATCTGTACAAAGTGGAAAAAATAATTGCATGCCAAGTGAAGAGAAGATGTGGGGGCTCTGGGGGTAATTTGATAACAAAGAGGCAGTATGTATAGCTAGTTTTGTGCATAATGAACTGTGGCATGTTTATTGGACCAAAAAGTCACAATCAGACAGCTACCCAGCAACACTTCATCTTGACAAACTCCTTCTAGTTCGTCAGCCGAGTTTGCTGATATGCACCTGTGACGGTTTGTCCCTAAAGTGAGTAATGTAGTCCCTAAAGTGAGTAATGTAGTAGCGCCACTGCATGGGAATCCCAAAAATACTCAGCCTTTTTTTGCCAAATTGATGGTTGGATGGTCGACGTTTTCTGCTTTAATGAATCCAAATGTGTGCACTCCATAGTTTGCTCTTTTGCATCAGGTCATACGAATACATCCAGCACTTTTTTATTTATTTATTATTTTACATGTCTAGTTCCGTAGTACCTAATTGAGGAGCAAGTCTCCATGGTCATGGAAAGTGTCTGTACATCAAATTACAAGAGAAAAATTACAATAGAAAAGAAATAACACATAAAATAAAATCTTTATGAATCCTAAAAAGACGACAAGCTATATGTTTATGTAAACGCAATCGGCAATATAACACAGGAATAAGCTTATTGTTTCAAGGAACTCCTGTACAGAATAGATTCGATGATTCCCAGTCTTTCTTAGACCATTACCTCTGAGTGCAATTACATATTATGTAGTACCTCCGCCCTCCCTCCCCCTGCCGTCTGTTGCCCCTCCCCACAAACAATCACAAAATTTACCACCCAACTAAACTGTAAAATGAAAGACTTTTCTTGGAAAACTTTTATTTTTTGTGTTGAAAGATAAATTATATTTTGTGTGTGTGTGTATGTGTGTTTACCCACAACTCCTAGTCAAGTAAGAAATCCAACTTTTCAACTATTCACATTGAGGGTAGAAACTTGCTTCAAAACGAACTTCTCCTACATTACGCCTCTCCATTGCGGTACTTGCTTCATCTGCACACCGCAACCCCATTCAAAATCAACCGAGTTAAATGCGTGAACTATACTTACTGTTCATAAATCACTTGATTGCTGCACACCTTACTTCTGAACCGGCAGAAATTGCAAGACTTCCGGCAGTTAATACTTTGTGTCTGACCACAGCCGCTAACAGTAATAGCAACAGTGGTAATAATAATACAGTGTTCAGCAGCATCGTAACTCTTATGTAGTTACTGCTGCGCCTGCTATCAATTAATTCATTGTTTCGAAGAGAGTAATGAAGCAGTTTCCGGACTACTGCAGATAGTATCTACAACCTGGAGAAGAAATTTTCTTGAGATATTTAGAATTTGTTATGTATGAGTCTCACGTTTATCGTCACCAATATATGAAACGAAGCGTGAAATATGTGTGTGATAGGTGGACTATGAAAGTAACCTGCAATGTCCACTCTATTACTACTATTGATTCAGAAAAAGTAATTATTGATAACTTATACAATCAATATTAGAGTCTTACAAAATTGTGATAATAGTAATGACCTTTCGAAAATAATTTAGTTTCATGAACGAAACAGAATCAAATCGTTTATTTTTACTCCTCACAAAATTTCATTTTACCCATAAGGGGGTAATTACCGCCACTTTAGGAACCACTGGAATAGATGAAGTGACGCATGAGGGAACTCTCCCGTTTACACTTGAGAGCGCGTGGCTTACTGCTAAAATGTTTGGATTTTTGTGGTAGCTTACTGAAAATGGATGCAGAAGAATACTTCACTCCTTTCTGCACAAGAGTCAACAAGGTGCGATCCAAATGCAGATTGAATTTCTGCCTAATATCAACTGAGTGGAAGCTGCTAGTTGTTGGGAATAAGCCTGTACTGTTAAGGAGAAACGACTAACAGGGATCGATAGGAGGTTTGTGAACTACACGAGTTATTGCACGAACCCCCACCGACCCTATCAGAGCCCAAAATACTCTTTGAGAATGGGAATAGTTACCCAAAATATAGTTTCATACGTCAAAAGTGTATGAAAATAAGTAAAGTAGATTACTTTTCATGTAGAACTATCGCTTTCTTCAGACACTGTTCTAATAGTAGAAATGAGAGCATTAAGCGTTTGAACAAGATCCTGAACATGGGGTCTTATTGTGATATAGCGGTACTTTAATTTCTTCAAGACATGAACTCATTATTTGCACTCATTATCTGAAACAGTTCCATCGTTGCACACAACATCCTTTACTATCAAGCTATTGTCATAAACAAACAGAAAAGTCTTAGAACCACCTTTAATACAGGGCTATTCAAAAACATATTTCAAACATTTATTGCTTCCAAATCGCAGAAGGTAGAAACACAATTCCAACGTTCCTGGAAAGAGAAAAGTTCAAATTGTTATGCATTCAGCGTGACAACCATACATTACACGACATATCAGAACGGAGGCTCATTTCCTCCCACACACGGAACAGCTCCTCTCTCGTTATCGAATTCACAGATTCAACAATGCAATGTTTCTGATTTTCAATAGTGTCAGGCATAGGGGGGATAACGACACGGTCTTTCATGTAACCGCACAGCCTGGAAACCTGGGAGGACACCAGCGATGAAGTTCATCTTCTGCTCCTCCTCTTTCAGTCCAACGTCCCAGCGTCTTTAAATGCTGTCATTCACGTAACGTCGGACGTGATTAGAAACATTTCTCTAAGCATGTTCGACGTTACGTGAATGACACCATTCCAGGAGTTGAACTGCAAATAACTTACCTTTACTGTACTGAGACAAAGATGAATGAGCGTGCTGATGAGTAGTGGATAAGATCCTTGACTCTGTTTAGCTTTACCAGTGGTTGTATTCCTAGCAGTCAGTTCTGCAGCGCTGGGGCATTCTTATCTGAGGCATGGTAACGATCATTTGAGTTTTTCACTGAAAGAGATCTGCTATTTGCGAAACTGATAGAAACTATCTCGAATACTTTATTATGAAGATGAAAACTCATTCATAGTACTTTATTGTTCTTTATACTGATGGAGAAGATTTTGGAGTAATTTTAAAGGAATGTTTGTAATTATTGTAATGAGAGAATTTTATGATTCTTAGAGATTTCTTGTGTTGTGCTGTCTTTTTCTCAATAATCAGAGTCTGATTTCCCAAGAACTATTTTCTTTAGAGTGAAGCCCACCTCAGTGATTCATAGTAAAGTTGTGTAAACTTTGTTGTGTGTGCATTGCATCTTTCGCCACACGAAGTCATCACCTGTTTCTGGCAAACAGATTTAGAGCAGATTGTTTATCTTTAGCTTCTGCTGCTGCTGATTTGTATTTGCTTTAGAGAACATCAGTGCCGCGCGGAGTGGTCGCACGGTTTGAGGCGTCATGTCACGGACTGCGCTGCCCGTCCCACTGGAGGTCCGAGTCCTCCTTCGGGCATGGGTTTGTGTGTCGTTCTTAGCATAAGTTAGTTTAAGCTAGTTTGGGTAATTTGTAAGTCTAAGGACTGATGACCTAAGCAGTTTGGTCCCTTAGGAATCCATACACATTTGAACATTCGACAATGTCAGTACTCCAGACACAAAAAACAGCATGCGGAGGAAGAGGTAAGTCACTGTTACTTGTATTCTTGAGCAAACTGCACTTAGTGAGGATTTTCAAGTGTCGTGTTAGCAAGCACATTAATTTTCCGTGTTGGTAACTTTCAAACAGTTGTTTTTCTTTCTGGTAGATCAGTAGATTATTTTTGTGGGTACTTGAAGTCAAATATTACACTTTATATAATGCAATGTTCATAATGTACTTCAGTACTGCGTTTTAGTTGCATAGTTTTTCATTCAGCATTCAATTATTTTCTTCTCGTATTTAATTTTCTTTTTATTTGAAACTTTGTTTTCATGAAATGTGAAGTTTTATTCTACCGCACTGCCCACATGCACTACGCTTGACCAAACAATAGTCAGTTTTTGAAATCAATATATTCATTCTTCTCACAACGGTTAGTCTTTAAATATTTCTTATGCTTGTCGGCACTTTTCGCCTAGGATATTCCTCTGGTTTTTCTGTGATTGCGTAGTTGGATTACAACACATGCTCGTGAAAGCATATCAGCGCGACACGATACTGGAGATACTGGAACGTTTCAGATATATTATATGAAGGTAGGACAGAGATTTAGGAACCAGGTTTTAAATTGTAAGACACTTCCAGGGGCAGACGTGGACTCTGACCACAATCTACTGGTTATGAACGGTAGATTACAACTGAAGAAACTGCATAAAGGTGGCAATTTAAGGAGATGGAACCTGGATAAAATGATAGAACCAGAGGTTCTAGAGAGTTTCAGGGAGAGCATTGGGGAAAGTTCGATAGAAATGGGGGAAAGAAATACAGTAGAAGAAGAATAAATAGCATTGAGGGATGAAAAAGTGAAGGCAGCAGAGGATCAAGTAGGTAAAAAGACAAGGGCTAGTAGAAATCCTTGGTTAACTGAAGATCTATTGAATTTAATCGATGAAAGGAGAAAATATTTAAACGCTGTAGATGAACCAGCCATAAAGGAATACAAACGTCTCAAAAATGAGATCGGCAGGAAGTGCAAAATGGCTAAGCAGGGATGGCTAGAGAACAAGTGTAAGGATGTAGACGCATATCTCACTAGGGATAAAATAGATACTACCTACAGGAAAGTTAAAGAGACCTTTGGAGAAAGGAGAACCACTTGTATGAATATCAAGAGCTCAGATGGAAACCCAGTTCTAAGCAAAGAAGGGAAAGCAAAAAGATGCAAGGAGTATTTAGAGGGTCTATATAAGGGCGATGTACTTGAGGGCAATATTATGGAAATCGAATAGGATGTGGATGAAGACGAAATCTGAGATATTATACTGCGTGAAGAGTTTGACAAATCACTGAAAGACCGGAGTCGAAACAAGGCCCCGGGAGTATACAACATTCCAATAGAACTACTGACACTCTTGGGACAGCCAGCCGTGACGAAACTCTACCATCTGGTGAGCAAAATGTATGAGACAGGTGAAATACCGTCAGACTTCAAGAAGAATATAATAATTCCAATCCCAAAGAAAGCAGGTTGGTTCAAATGGCTCTGAGCACTATGGGACTTAACTACTGTGGTCATCAGTCCCCTAGAACTTAGAACTACTTAAACCTAACTAACCTAAGGACATCACACACACCCATGCCCGAGGCAGGATTCGAACCTGCGACCGTAGCAGTCGCTCGGTTCCGGACTGCGCGCCTAGAACCGCTAGACCACCGCGGCCGGCAGAAAGCAGGTGTTGACAGATGTGAAAATTACCGAACTATCAATTTAATAAGTCACGCTTGCAAAATAGTAACACGAGTTCGATATAGACGAATGGAAAAACTGGTAGAAGCCGACCTCGGGGAAGATCAGTTTGGATTCCGTAGAAATGTTGGAACAAGTGAGGCAATACTAACCCTACGACTTACCTTAGAAAATAGATTAAGGAAAGGCAAACCTACGTTTCTAGCATTTGTAGACTTAGATAAAGCTTTTGACAATGTTGACTGGAATACTCTCTTACAAATTCTGAAGGTGGCATGAGTAAAATAGAGTGAGCGAAAGGCTATTTACAATTTGCACAGAAACCAGATGGCAGTAATAGGAAATGAAAGGGAAGCAGTGGTTAGGAAGGGAGTGAGACAGGGATGTAGCCTATGCTCGATGTTATTCAATCTGCATATTGAGCAAGCAGTAAACGAAAAAAAGGAATATTTGGAGTAGGAATTAAAATCCATGGAGAAGAAATAAAAAATTTGAGGTTTGCCGGTGATAATGTAATTCTGTCAGAGACAGAAAAGGACCTGGAATGGACATTGTCTAGAAACGGAATGGACGTTGTCTAGAAAGGACGATATAATATGAACATCACCAAATGCAAAACGAGGATAATGGAATGTAGTCGAATTAAGTCGGGTGATACTGAGGGAGTTATAAGAGCATATGAAACACTTAAAGTAGTAGATAAATTTTGCTATTTGGGGAGCAAAATAACTGATGATGGTCGAAGTAGTGAGGATATAAAATATAGACAGGTAATGGCAAGGGAAGCGTTTCTGAAGAAGAGAAATTTCTTAACATCGGGTTTTGATTCAAGTGTCAGGAAGTTGTTCCTGTTAGTATGTGTATGGAGTGTAGCCATGTATGGAAGTGAAAGATGGACGATCATTGGTTTGAAGAGGGGCAGAATAGAACCTTTCGAAATGTGGTGCTACAGAAGAATGCTGAAGATTAGATGGGTAGATCACATAACTAATGGTGAGGTATTGAATAGAATTGGGGAGAAGTGGAGTTTCTGGCACAGCTTGACTAGAAGAAGGGATCGGTTGGTAGGACATGTTCTGAGCCATCAAGGGATCGCCAAGTTAGTATTGGAGGGCAGCGTGGAGGCCAAAAATCGTAGAGGGAGACCAAGAGATGAATACACTAAGCAGGTACAGAAGGATGTAGGTTGCTGTTGGTACTGGGAGATGAAGAAGCTTGCACAGGATAGAGTAGCATGGAGAGCTGCAACAAACCAGTCTCTGGGCTGAAGACCACAACAATATTCAAGAGATATACAAATGCGACAAACTGTCCTACACTACCTTTACGCAATATCAAACTTCAAGCTGCTATTTCAGGTGAAGTGTTAATTTACTACATCAGACTTGTTTGGATTTCACATGTCAAGGCCACAAATTTGTAAGGGCTTTCTTAGTTGTACCGCTTTTGTCTAAAGAAGCTATAGTGGTAGTAGACTTTTTAAATGGATACAGAGAAATTTTGAACGTTAATCATGGTGACATAATTATAGAAACTGAAATTAAGTCTGGTTCTGAAGACAAGATGAGGAAGTGGAGCGCCTATGCTTTCTGTCATACCATGCAACACGGTATCCACCTGAGTTGTTCGATGGCGGTAGACGTTGTTTACGTACTTTACGTGATGACATTGATCAGAAAATAGGTACACACAGTTTTATACAAGAGCAAATAGACAAAGTAACACGTTGCACTGACACAGATAGGAGGAATCTTATTGACATTTTGCCTACACACTCAATTGTTTTCGCTCACCGTACTGGAACTGTAAAGAATTTTTAATACAAATTTCAAATCTGAGTTGACAATAAATTTCGTGTTAAGAGATATACGAGTGTTCCAACTTTAATAGCGACAACTATTTATTTACAGCTCGTACAAAATAGACACGTGTTTCAAAGTTTTACTGACCTTCAGAGTAGTTCAAATAGTTCCAATGGCTCTGAACAATATGGGACTTAACATCTGAGGTCATCAGTTCCCTAGACTTAGAACTACTTAAACCTAACTAACCTAAGGACATCACACACATCCATGCCCGGGGCAGGATTCGAACCTGCGACAGTATCAGCAGCGCGGTTCCGGACTGAAGCGCCTAAAACCGCTCAGCCACAACGGTCGGCTTCAGAGTAGTCACCAGCATTGTGTATAACCCGTTGCCAGCGATGTGGAAGTCGTAGGATACTCTTAGCAATGCCAGTTGTGTTGACAGCTCGAGGCGCGCGGTCTATTGCCCGACGAATTTGTAGCAGTTTTCAAGCAAATGCCGTGAAGTGTTTCCTTCAGTTTAGAAATGGAGTTGAACTCACGAGGGCTTAAGTCAGGGGAGTGCAGAGGTGGTACACCTCTTAGCAGCCCCATCCATCAAACAAATCAGCAACAACTTACACTGTACATGCCTGAGCATTGTCCTGCAAATTGGCCAGGTCCTGCAGAAAGTTCATCACTCCTGTCTCTGTGCTATTCGTTTTTGGAACACAACCTACGACCAGCTTCAGAACTGCTACAAATGCGTCGGGCAATAGACCGCGCCGCTCGAAGTGCCAACACAACTGGCACTGCTGAGAGTATCCTTCGACATCCACATCGCCGGCAACTGGTTATACACAATGCTGGTGACTACTTTGGAGGTCAGTAAAACTTTGAAGCACGTATGTATTTTGTACGAGCTGTAAATAAATAGTTGCCACTATTAAAGTTCCAGCCCTCGTATTATTCCCGTACACTACAGCTAGCAAGTGGATGCTAAAATTCAGTCTACGCTACAGCTAGATGTCATAGAACTGACAGCTGATTCACACAAAAGCCCGCTGCACTTAGTAGAGAAAAAGGATGGATCGATCAGACTTGTATTACATTCAAGAAAAATTAATACCACTATCTACCCTGAGAAGGATAGACTCCAAACCTCAGGTGCATTAGTTCAAGATTTTCCTGGTCCACAAGTTCTGTCTTTGGTCGACTTGAGAGCGATTTTCTGGGCGATAGAATTACACACAGAATGTAGAAATATACTGCGTTTCTCCATTTTGGTGTATGCTACCAGTTTCGCAAATTACCATTCTGTTTTAACATTTCTTTTACTGCCTTCATTCGTAGTTTAAACTCTATCTTGCCCGCGTACCTAAGGTAAGAGATTACCTCATATGTGGATAATTTCTTCATAGTTGAAAGGTCTTTGTCACAACATAACTCTATCCCCAATAGTTTGCTACAGATTTTTGAAGACTCAGGAAACACTGTCAGTCTGGAAAAACCAGAATTTGGCAAGATCAGAGTAAAGTTTCTAGGACACTTCATCTCATCTGGAAACGTAAAGCCTCATCCTGAAAAATTGAGGCAGTCAGATTCATTCCTGTTCCAACCTCAAAAGGTAAGTTCGTAGCTTCCTTGGTTTAGTAATTTTTATCGTCGCTTCTTGTGTATGAAAATTCTTGCCAGCACAAAACTTTGTTCTCATACTGGTAAAAACACAATGTGGCAATGGGATAAACAGGTTCAAATAGAGTTCCGAAGTCTAAATGATACACTCCTGAATGCTCCAATTCTTTAACACCCATACCTGTCACGCGATTTTTGTTTGGCAACACATGCATCAAAAATTGATTTCAGTGTTCATATGTTCCAGGAATTTGAGCAAAGTGGCACCATTGTGCAAAGAAGCATAGCTGTTGCAAGCCATGTTCTAACGAAATAAGAAAGATATTATTCAGTAACTGAACTAGAAGCTCTAGCGATTATCTAGGTATTTTCCAAATTTGGTTATTTTGTCTAACAAACACCATAAAGTCTGTACAGATCATCGTGCATTACAATAGTTAATGCCTCCAAAACTGCATCATGACAGATTAAAACGTAGTGCATAGTATCTACAAGAACTTCGTTTCAGTGTAATTCATATTCCCGGTTCATAAAATGTTGTTCCGGACTCTTTATCCATGGACTCATTGTCTTAGAAAAGAGTAATATGGAAACGAATGTTGAAATAAACTTCATTATACTGTATGTTCAGAAAGTTGCCTTCAAGAACTTTATTGCTTCCTCTTTAAAAAGTGTTGCACAGGGACAGCTTAAGGATCCCGTCTGGAAAGACGTGAAAAATACGTGGTACTAGAAAATAAACACAATATAAGACACTAATACTTTATAAGCAGGAATACTCTCTTCAATTGATGTTTCATCAGCGATTCATTTTGGGTTTGATGCATCTTGGTGATTTCGTTAAGAATCTCATTTGGTACACATATCCCAGTTACGCTCGTTCTGGACCAACTGTTTAAACAAAGTCCGCACAAACTTCAGTAACATGGAAAAGAGAATTACAAAACTTTTATCTGTATGCAAAGGGTGTCGAAAAGCAAAGCCATCTACTGTTACACACCGTGCTCCACTGCTTCCCATCATTCCTACAAAGTTAAAACAATTAGCAGCGGTAGATCTTCTCGGTCTACTCGTAAGAACTGAAAATGGATTTTTGTATGTTTTCATTGCCGTATAGCTAACTTCTAAATTTGTCTCACAAACCCCATTACGGATAGCCACAGGCAATGTGAAGTATTTCCTATGTGAAGTAAGACATGTTGACAAGGTAACCTCGCAGGATGGTCCCCAGTTTCCGTCGCTCATTTTGGTTGAAACTTTAAGAAATTGCAAAATTAAAACCGTATTTATCTCTCTTTGTTGGCCACAAGCTAATCCTTCTGCACGCCTTATGTGAGAAATCAATAAACTTTGCAGACTATATTATGACAGACATAATCAGGACTGAGATAAGCACATATACGAGCTTCGGAGAATTTTAAAACGAGCTGCCACGTGATTCTATCTCGTTGCCTCCCCTATTGGACTTAAGAACAAACAGCCGCCAGACCGAATCAGATAGCTTGTACCATTTCCTAAGTCACGTAGATTACTCACAAAGAGGTAATAGCCCTAGCAATAACTAACATCAAGAGAGTTGCATAGCAAAGAAAAAAATTCGCAACATACAAAAGTATACGATGGAAAACATTAATGAGAAGACCATTAATCAAAATATAGATGTATTTTGTTTTGAAATGAATATTCAGCGAGTAGTATACTACTAATCCATAATGTCTGTTTTTTCTTTTTGCGTTTTAGCAATTCTTAATTGATTTTCTTGTCTTGGCTTAGGTTAGTAATGTGAAATGTGTATAATGCTTTTGCCTAGTTCGACTATTGCTTAACATAAGTCTTACCTTATGTATACTTATCTATTACACAATTATTGGTTCACCAACATTCCTACATACCTTTTGACACTGACTTGTTATTGGAATTTTGTGATAACCCTGGTATCTTGCATTTTTGTGACGACACTGGTATCTTGCATTTTTGCAATTACGTATTTGGCTTTATTTACTGCCTTGCTTCGATAATGAAACTTTTGTGTATGATTTATCTTACCCTAAGAACATGTTCTTCATTTTGTTTACTGATTTACTATAATGATCTTTAGCTGTAAATGCGTGGGATGAGATATTTTGCTGCATTTGTTTTCTGATGAAATATGCGTCATTTTTATACATGTTTAATAATAAATTTGGCTGCATTGCTTTTCTAGTGAACTATTTTTGTTGATTATACGTACATCGCGTTAACTTCACTTTTATGAGTGTTCACTTAAGAGAAGAATTATTGTAGCGGCTATAAATAAGATAAATGCCGTGACATAACAGAACTATGTAAAATGGGTATAGAACGACAATAATTCGAGAATGTAGCAGGTGCACCTAGGAATGAGAAAGACATGAAAAAAAATAGAGGTAGTAAAATGTATGGGGAAGCAGGTGAAATAGAACTGCATATAGGTCGTCGCTGAAGAAAGACGGTGTTGATTGTTATATGGCAGTATAATGAGTATAGTCAAATTGAGTAATGATTATATTATGTGGTTATGATGATGTGATAACGAAGTACTTGAGGTAAATAAGATGTCTTTGACAGGTAAATTAACATAATGATATTTGGCAGGTAAAATGACATGAAACATATTATTATGTGAATATGGTGTTTTTGGCAAGTAATTTTAGATAAAAAATATTATGAGAAAAGTGTAAGGTTTCAGTGAACGTATAGTATGCATACAGTGCAGAAAGTAAAATGATCATCACACTAGAGTAATACACGATACAAGGGTAATATATCACACAAACTAAATGAGACTTTGTAGTGCAGTTAATTCATTTTCCTTTCCCTTTACATGAACTACGGCACATTTGTTTGATTGTGCTTTATTTCTAGTCTTTTCATATCTTCTTTCTTTTACGTTGTGTCTGTTTTTCATGTATTTATTTTTAGTACCACGGTTCCTATATTTTAAATGTTAGTTATAAGTTCTGAGTAACTTAACATGTTCTGTAACATAAGATCTATTATTGTGTGCACACTAGATTTTCTTATACATTTTCATCACCATTTGTCACTATTAGAAGATAATGACGTTTTTTTGGGTGCTTCTGTTGACAACACTACTTTGTTTCTGGCAAGAATATTGCGTAAGTCTTTCTGTAGTAGATGGGTTCTGATCACATTGATTACTGTATTCTACAAATATTCGTGTTTCGTACGTAAGCCTAGTCTTACATTTTCGTAGAATGTCTTGTACTGTTTCACATATGTGCAATCACAAAATGAATGAATTTACCAGGGCTTTAAACATGTTTTGCATACACTTAAAGGAAATAGTAGAACTGAGTTTATGTACGAGACTTCAAGTGGACATATGAGTTCTCAGTGGAAGAATACTTCCCTGAGTCTGCCCATATTGGATTCTACATTTACTGCCAAAGCATAGTCAGTGATGGACATTCAGTTGCGTTACTGACTGACCCTAAGCCTGAAACTTTGTTCAAATTCGTGAACGTTGCTCACTTGTGGGTTCAATACTACAGGATTAGAGTCCTCATCGTTGACTGTGTATCAAGCAATGTGTCTATACAGTGGTAGTTGCATTCCCTTTCTTAGCCACAAGATTAATGACAAGAGACTTTAACAGTATCTTCGTTGGTGCTAAGAGATGCAACATTTTACCTTCAACTGTATTCACATACTAGTCTCATAATTAGTGTTATCAGACATTAAAGCAAATATTGGATGGTTATGACTGATGCAATATTTATCAATGATCTACAGAACTAGGCAAAAATTGTGTATGCTTCCTCCCTGTTCAACCATCATGCGTAAAACACCAATCAGAACATTCTTTTGTACGTTTTGTAACCTAAATTCTAACACTTGTGATATTATTTACAATTGTACCTTATTTAAGCACTTGTTTATAATTTTCAAAAATTTCGTTCTTCTTCTCTTATCACAACTAAGACAACCCACATGGAACTTCCTTCTGGGGGATTATAATACGTCTTATACTATTGCAAATAGTTCACCTTTCCTGTACTGGGACGAAGATGAATGAGCAAATTTCATGAGTAGTGAACAAGATCATTGACTTTGTGCTCAATTTCATCTGTTGTTGACTTGCTAGTCAGTCAATTGTGCAGCACTGGGGCAGTTTTATTTGAAGCATATTAGCATGCAGTTGAGGTTTTGAGAGAAACAGATCGTCATTTGAGAATCTGGAAGAAATTATCTGGAATACTTTATTACCGAAATGATAATAAATTATAATACTTTCTTGTCTTTTATGTTGATGGAAAGAGTTTTGGAGAACGTTTTTGAAATCAGTATATTCGGTTTTCTCACATAAGGACAGTTCTTTAAAGAAAGCTTGCACGTTGTTTCCCCTTTAAAGAAAGCTTACACGTTGCTTCCCTCCAACTGTAGGAAACTCATACACCTGGTCTACGCAGTTTTCTTTTGACTCCTCTAGCGGCGTGCTGAGGTACTGTGACGTGGGGATTTAAATATTCACCAGGACTACAGATACGTTCCTTCCTGTTAACAAAGAAACAACTGCAACTTTCTGGCAGATTAAAACTGTGTGCCAAAGAGGAACTCGGCCTGATACGTATGCCTTTCACGGGGAGTTACTCACGCTTTTTTTTTTTTTTTTTTCTTCATCAGCCATCTGATTGACGCGGCCCGCCACGAATTCCTCTCCTGCGCCAATCTTGTCAACTTGAAGTAGCGCTTGCAACCTACATCCTCAATTAATTGCTGGTTGTATTCCACTGTTTTCCTCTGCAGTTTTCTCTGCTGTTTTTACCCTCTACATATGCCTCTAGTACCGTGGTAGTTATTGCGTAATGTCTTAACAGATGTGGCCGAGCGGTTCTAGGCACTTTAGTCCGGAACCGCGCTGCTGCTACGGTCGCAGGTTCGGATACTGCTTCGGGCATGGATGTGTGTGATGTCCTAAGGCTAGTTAGGTTTAAGTAGTCTAGGGCACTGATGACCTCAGATGTTGAGTCCCATAGTGCGTAGAGCCATCTGAACCATCTTAACAAATGTCCAACCATCCTGGCCTCTCTCTTGTCATTGTTTTCCATTTATTCATTTCGTCGCTGATTCTGCAGAAAGTCTCTTCGTTCCTTACCTAATTAGTCTACCTAATTTTCAACATTATTCTGTGGAAGCACATCTCAAAAGCTTCGATTCTCTTGTTTTATGATCTTCTCATAGTCCATATTTAACAACTACGGTATGTTATGCTCTAGACGTACACGCTCAGAAATTTCTTCTTCAAATTAAAGCCTATGTTTGATACCAGTAGACTTCTCTTGGCCAGGGATTAACTTTTTGGCAATGCTAGTCTGCTTATTACGCTATCCTTGCTCCGTCCGTCATGGATTATTTTGCTGCCTAGGTGGCAGAATACCTTAACTTCGTTTACTTTGTGATCACCAGTCCTGATCATGATTTTCCCGCTATTCTCATTTCTGATACTTTTTATCACTTTCGTCTTTCTTCCATTTACTCACAGTCATCATTCTGCGCTTAGTGGACTGTTCGTTCCATTCAGCGGATCCTGTAATTCTGCATTTTCACTGAGGACAGCAATGTGATCACCTAATCTGATCACTGATATCCTTTCGCCTTGAATTTTAATTCCACTCTTGAACGTCTCTATTGTTTCTCTCATTGCTTATTCGATGTATAAATTGAAGGGTAAGAGCGAAAGACTACATCCCTTTCTTACAACCATTCCTCTTGATTTTCCAGCCGTATTGTTCCGTCTTGATTTTTGTAGATGTGGGCATATAACCCACTTTCTCCTGCATCTTACTCCTAGTTATCCCAGATTACCGACATTGCACTGTTACACATTGTTGAACGCTTTTTATAGATCAACAAATCATATAAGCTTATCTTGATTTTCCTTCAGTCTTGCTTGCATTATGACTCACTAAGTCAGAACTGCTTCTCTTATTCCTCTCGCTTTCGTAAAGCTAATGTTGTCATTTAAAACGTCCTAGTTTTGTTTTCTGTTCTTCTTTTATTATTCCTGTCAGCAGATTGGATGCGTGATAAGCTGATTATGCGACAGTTTTCGCACCTATCTGTCCTCGCTATCTTTGGAACTGTGTGGATGATATTCTTCCGAAACCTGATGCTACGTCGCCAGTCTCATAGATTGTACAACTGAGATAGTGATTTGGTTGTCACTTAAAAATGGCTCTGAGCACTATGGGACTTGACATATGTGGTCATCAGTCCCCTAGAACTTAGAACTACTTAAACCTAACTAACCTAAGGACACCACACACATCCATGCCCGAGGCAGGATTCGAAACTGCGACCGTAGCGGTCACGCGGTTCCAGACTGAAGCGCCTAGAACCGCTCGGTGGTTGTAACTTATCCGAATTACTTTTAAATACATCATGGGAGTGGCAGTGATCAATGTGTTACAAATATTTACTATTAAAAGTAGTCTTGATCACGATTTATTTTGATAAGGTTCAAATGGTTCAAATGGCTCTGAGTACTATGGGACTTAACAGCTATGGTCATCAGTCCCCTAGAACTTAGAACTACTTAAACGTAACTAACCTAAGGACAGCACACAACACCCAGCCATCACGAGGCATTTTGATAAGGTGACCGGTTTCGACCACTGCTGTGGTCATCTTCAGACCATTGAGTAGGAACCTCTTTCTGTCGGAGAATCTCCAACAGAAAGAGGTTCCTACTCAATGGTCTAAAGATGACCACAGCAGTGTTTGAAACCGGTCACCTTATCAAAATAAATCGTGATCAAGACTGTTTTTGATCGTAAATACTTATCCGAATGATTTCAGAAATTCAGATGGAATGTTATATACCTAACCTACTTAGCCATCCAAAGCGTAACTCACGACCGTCTCTCCCAGCATCACTCTTTATTTACTTACGTAACTTCATTTCTTTCTAGGTAATACTTTTTTAAACATTATGACTGCTCCTAGAACAAGGCTAGAGGCGGTGCCACAAACTACTAGGGTTACCGGCAGAAGGCGAGCAGAGAAGTGCCTTTGGATGGGAATGGAGTGCGGGTGGGGGAAGGATGCGAAATTTTGGGGGTGGGGAGAAGTGGAGTGGAGGGGGCGTAAGCGAAGAGCGACTGCCCTCCGCCGGCGCCGCCGCGCTGCCGAATGCCAAACTGTTAGCAGGCGGCGGGGGGAGGGCCGGGCAGCGCTCCCTTAATGGAGTCTTTATGTGGGTGTAATTAAGCGATACATAACTGGGAGACATTCAATTAAGAGAGGGCCGCGCGCTCGCCCGTCCGCGCCAGATTTATTCGGCGCCTGTAATTGGGCACCGCCGTGCGCCGCGGCGCAGCGCCGAACTGGCAGCACAATGGCCGCCGCGATCCGCCGCGTCTTACTGCAGCCTCTGCCTCTGTGCCACAGGCAGGCTAATTGGACACGGCGTGCTAATGACGACGGACAAAATGCTTGCGGCGTTCCGAAATGCCGCCTCCAGATTAAAAGCCCGTTAGCACAAGATCGTACGGTCGGGTTGCCGCTTTATCCCGAGTTAGGAAGACAAATAATGCTGCGACATGCGTCTTCTCGCGGGAGCTACAACGAGTTAGCCGCCTGCTGTGGCCGAGCGGTTCTAGGCGCTTCAGTATGGAACCGCGCTGGTACGGTCGCAGGTTCGAATCCTGCCTCGGGCACGGATGTATGTGATGTCCTTAGGTTAGTTAGGTTTAAGTGGTTCTAAGTTCTAGGGGACTGATGACATCAGATGTTAAGTCCCATAGTACTCAGAGCCATTTGAACCATTTTTTGCAGCGAGTCATTGTCAGCCCGAGAGACTCTCGGATGACTGTAAAGCCGCCGGCACACGGACCGTGCATCCGAGCGTTGAGCGTGCCGAGTTTCTGACGTCATAGCGTGGAACAGCACGTTCGGGAGTCTTTCCGAACGCGCATAGCAATATCTGGCATGTCAGATATTCTGAGCTGCGTCTGAGCGTTAACCAATGAGATGCCACAACGCCACCTACGTCACACGCACGCCGTCTCCCTTCAGTACAGGTTTGTGAGGCGCCATATTGGCATTCATTTCAAGTCTATATGACAAGAAGAGAATAGAAGCTTTCGAAATGTGGCGCTACAGAAGAATGCTGAAGATTAGATCAGTAGATCACATAACTAATGAGGTGGTATTGGATAGAATTGGGGAGAAGAGGAGTTTGTGGCACAACTTGACTAGAAGAAGTGATCGATTGGTAGAACATGGAGGGAGCGTGGAGGGCAAAAATTGTAGAGGGAGACCAAGAGATGAATACACTAAGCAGATTCAGAAGGATATAGGCTGCAGTAGGTACTGGGAGATGAAGAGGCTTGCACAGGACAGAGTAGCATGGAGAGCTGCATCAAACCAGTCTCAGGACTGAAGACCACAACAGCAACAACATATATATATGCCGTTTCTGAGCACCAGCAAATTGAGAATCACTGGAAAACCCGTTGTTAACTGTGTGATTCGTTCCAATACAGTAATGAGAAACATCATATTCGTGGCAAAAGGACTATTGTAACTTGCGCATTATGAGAGTAGGTTATTTGAAGGCAGCGACACACTGAAGATCCACCCAAAACGCATTGTTCTTGGTACAATTTGTTATAATAATATTGCAATTAGTAACATATCTACAATTAAGGTTTTCAGCAAGGGGTAATATACTATGATTCGATACGAAGACAGTGTTTTTGGTTCGGTGTAACGCGTAGTTGTTTGTTGGGGCGGTGGTTTGCGTCCTGACACTTCTAAATTTTTTTCTTAACATTCCCATTTTTATTACGTTCTGATACTTTATCATTAGTTTTATATAAGTATGTACTATGCATGGGGGCTTTATTAAATGCAATGAAAATAATTTTAATTTTTTGCTTTAGCATTAGTCTGTCTGATTACGAATCTCGTAAACGGTTGGCCCTGACTAGAATTGTTACGCAATCTGACTGCAACAAACAATGTAAGAAGATTTTCGTAAACACAGTTAATTAATTAAGTCCCCAGCAACTATAAAACCTACAAAACCAATAAGCACAAGAGTAACTGTTCTGTATGTGGGAGTGTGACTCAACGTCCACATCTGGCACGGTTCTTTTCCAACAAGACAAGAATTTTTAAATACCAACTATACTGACGTGACAAAAGAAATTTAAAAAAACTATAATTACGCAAGAAAACCAGAATTCACTCTAATACAAGAACACAAGCCAGATGCTTTGTTGACTGAACCTGTAGTGACGCATTATTTCAGACACACAATTAATAAAAGAACATTGTAGTTTTTACCTTCATATATATTGACGAAATGCACTCATTACAATAACATCTGCTATCTCTCCCATCAAATAACTGCATAAAACATGGAACAACACTCTTTACTACCACATCTCACTCCGACTTCACGACAAGCAGTGCCCACTAGCACATCTCGGTACGACTGACTACAACGAGCTCTCAACAAGCACTGACTGCTATGAACTCTCGACAACCACTGACTGCCACGAACTCTCAACAAGCACTGTGGAGGCGGCTTAATAGTACTCTTTGGCGCAATCTCTGGCGCAGTGGCACAGTGTAGCCACCTTTCAACTATAATATTTGATGTTATGTAAATGTAAGTTCTTCTTTTTTTAAAGGGTGACTTCGTTCGATTGGCTTGATCTAATGGACAGCTTGCGCTACTTGGATAAATATATTTTGTTCCTTTTTCTTTTACGCTTCGTAATTCACATGTTGCAAAGATTCTGCTACTGGGAAGGAACAGTGATCAAGTAAAACTGACCTTGGGGTTTTACTAAAATCTAAGAGTGATGAAATAATGTTTATCTTATGCGGAGAAGTATTCTAAATTTGTAACGCACTATTTCTAATGGCACTTTTATAAGCCCGCGTCCTTATTGATTGGACATAGTACTTTCCTTTTTGTGGACGATGAAGTAAATGTGCGTTTTAATAGAGCTAACGTGGGAATTTTACGCGCGTCCGTTGGGTAAACAGTGTGATTTACGAACTAGAAACATCCCGCAACTGCCGCTGGAGTGCACTGCGAACGCGTATACCACGTTTGGGCCCACGTACCGTATGCACAAGTCGCATCGTTCCTGAGCTTTCAGCAGCACGTTGAACTTGGCACGCTCAACGTTAGCGTTCGACAGCACGGTCCGTGTGCCGAGGGCTTAAGGGTGGAAAGTGAGGCGTGCCCACTGAGCTTCGGGTCGATTTGGCACGTATCGATTTCTCCTGTCTCGAGTCAGGGGGCAGGCACTCCGCTGCGACCTCGTGATGTTGATGTGTATATAAGGGTCAGGCGTGACGGCGGCAATTGTGGTGCCGGCCGTTGTGGCCGAGTGGTTCTAGGCGCTTCAGTCCGGAACCGCGCTGATGCTACGGTCGTAGGTTTCAATCCTGCCTCGGGCATGGTTGTGTGTGATGTCGTTAGGTTAGTTAGGTTTAAGTAGTTCTAAGTCTAGGGGACTGATGACCTCAGATGTTAAGTCCCATACTGCTTAGAGTCATCTGAAGTTGACTGTGGTAATATGCAGGAAATCGGTGAAAGAACGCGGAGCCGTCGACGTGGAGGCTGTCGGTTGCGGAGAGAACGAACAGCAGTGTGGAAGTGAGCTGTGCGGGCAGCTGTTTGTTTGTGTGCCAGGGTTTGGCAACTAGCTCGGCAACTTGAGAGGGGGTTCGCATCTGTGGTTTAATTTCAAAGACCTTTAAAGAGAAAAATATGATGAGATATTCTGACTATTTATTCATCATTGTATTAATGTATGAATCTTGAGGTATCCTCCAGAGTGTAAAATTGTCGCGATTCAGTGTGTCAAGTTGGAGAGCGTGAGGCACATACTGGGGTAATTATTTCTAGGCCTGTTCAGGTTACTGAGCCTTGTGATGAGAAATTATACAGCATGCACAGTGGCACAATATACCTGTTAACAATTTTTTTTTTTAGTAAGGTTCAAAATGGCTCTGAGCACTATGGGACTTAAAATCTGAGATCAGCAGTCCCCTAGAACTTGGAACTACTTAAACCTAACTAACCTAACGACATCGCACACATCCATGCCCGAGGCAGCATTCGAACCTGCGACCGTAGCTGTCGCGTGGTTCCAGACTGAAGCGCCTAGAGCCGCTCGGCCACACCGGCCGGCTTTTAGCGGGCAGGCAAACAATTCTCTACTAGTACTCTAAGAACGACAGCGTTTGATAACAGTATTTTGTAAACGTGATTTAGCATTTTGCTTTATCATGAGTGTTGCCGATCACGCAAGACATCCTACCAACACTGTGTGATCAAAAGTATCCAGACACCTGGATGATAATGGCTTACAAGTTTGTGGCACCCTCCATCAGTAACGCTGGAATTCAATATGGTGTTGACCCACCCTTAGCCTTGATGACAGCTTCCACTCTCGCAGGCATACTTTCAGTCAGGTGCTGCAAGGTTTCTTGGGGAATGGCAGCCCATGCTTCACGGAATGCTGCGCTGAGGAGAGGTATCGATGCCTGTCGGTGAGGCCTGGCACGAAGTCGGCATTGCAAAACACCCCAAAGGTTCTAATGGTTCACACGGCTCTGAGCACTATGGGACTTAACATCTGAGGTCATCAGTCACCTAGAACGTAGAACTACTTAAACCTAACAAACCTAAGGACATTACATACATCCCTGCCCGAGGCAGGATTCGAACCTGCGACTGTAGCAGTCGCGCAGTTCCGGACTGAAGCGCCTAGAACCGCTCGGCCACCGCGGCCGGCATCATCTCAAAGGTGCTCTGTAGGATTCAGGTCATGGCTCTGTGTGGGCCAGTCCATTGTAGGGATGTTATTGTCTTGTAACCACTCCGCCACAGGCCGTGCGTTATGAACAGGTATTCGATCGTTTGAAAGATGCAATGGCCATACCCGAATTGCTCTTCATCAGTGGGAAGCATGAATGTGCTTAAATCATCAATGTGGGTCTGTGCTATAGTAGTGCCACGCAAAGTAACAAGAGGTGCAAGCCTCCTCCATGAAAAACTGAAATACACGACCGCACCATAACACCACCGCCTCCGAATTTTACTGTTGGCAGTACACACGCTGACAGATGACGTTCACCGGGCATTCGCCATACCCACAGCCTGACATCGGATCGCCACATTGTGTACCGTGATTCGTCACTCCACACAACGTTTTTCCACTGTTCAATCGTCTAATGTTCACTCTCCTTAAACCAAGCGGGGCGTCGTTTGGCATTTACCGGCGTGATGTGTGGCTTATGAGCAGCTACTTGACCATGAAATCCAAGTTTTCTCACCTACCGCCTAACTGTCCTAGTACTTGGTGCGGATCCTGATGCAGTTTGGAATTCCTGTGTGATGGTCTGAATAGATGTCTGCCTACTACACATTACGAACCTCTTTAGCTGTTGGAAGTCTCTGTCAGTCAGCAAACGAGATTGGTCTGTACGCTTTTGTGCTGAACGTGTCCCTTTACTTTTCCACTTCACTATCACTTCGGGAACAGTGGACCTAGGGATGTTTAGGAATGTAGAGATCTCGCGTACAGACGTATGACACAAGTGACACTCAATCACACGACCACGTTCGAAGTCCGTGAGTTCCGCGGAGCTCCATATTCTGCTCTCTCACGATGTCTAATGACTACTGAGGTCGCTGATAGGGGTACCTAGCAGTAGGTGGCAGCACAATGCACCGAATACGTAAAACGTATGTTTTTGGGGGTGTCCGGATACTTTTGATCCCATAGTGTATGTAGATTGGGTGTGGACCTCTTATTTGAATATTGGGTCCCTTTCGAAAAATGGTCCCGTAACAGTGGGTATGGCGTTCCACGTTGATTCCACTGTCTCCCAGTACATCAGTCGTAGTGGGTGGAAAGTAGTGGAATGGTATGCCTTTCTCTTGTCAGCCCAAGATCAGGTCTTTGTAGTAGGTTATAGATGTGGAGAACGTGTTGGTCAAGATAACGGCTGAACACTCTCTTCTGTATATTCTCTTCTAGGGTCGGTTTTGGCGTGACAAAATGAACGTGAGCACTATATGGTGACCACATTCTAGTTCGGCTTTGGCGTGTCTTGGCTCCAATAGACACTTCTCAGAACTATTTAGTATATTGTGACATTTCATTTGGTACTACAATGTGTTATTTTCCGAACGGCACGACTGTCTTCAGTTCACCTTATTGGCGGTGTCAGGACTGTTCACCATTCGCTATTTGTTCATGGTATAAGGGAAGTTCATAGAGCCAGTAAATGTTTGCGCACAAAGAGGCAGTCTAGTGATCTATCATCAAAAGACTTTAAAAGTGAAAGGCAAGGACAAAAGAGAATGCTAAGAATTCTCAATATTGCATAGGAAATAAACATTAGCATAATGGACGGGTACCGCAAATTTGATATGGAAACATTACAATACCATGCAGAAAAAATTTAAAGATTTACCTGACAATCAAAGTGCAAAATATTAAAATGATCGACAGACAGAATCCTTTGTTCTGTACTTCAAGAAGCACTTCGTGCTACATTTGAAGGAATGGAACACATGATTGAAAATATGACTCCGCCATGACTTTTAATGGCACATTTGCATGCTGAGCCTTTATTAGCACAATACATGATTATAAGTAATGAAATAAAGAAATAATTTGAGCCATAGTAATAGTCCACGGCTGTATAAACATTTGAAGATTGTTGATCGTCAGATTATTGGCGGAGTAAGAGGTACCTTTTGTTTTCTAGGACTTGTCCAGGTCGGACGTATTTTGGCATACCGCCATTAATACTACACTATTTTATTGAAACATTCACGAGTTGCAACCAAACAGCACTCGTAATTGCATAATGCAAGTCTCAATGTAAGGCGTCGTAATTTGTGTTTTATTTCAGAATATTCTGTTATTACAGAGAGAAGAAACACTTAAAAATATATGAGCGGACCTTTAACAACAAAAAAAGCCATACTCAAGCACCGAGAGTTTGTTTGAAACATATTTTACCAATCCGTTAGCTTAATTCATCTCTATTTGATACTCATTACTATAATTCATTGTATGGCCCTGTCAATAATTCACTGTATTGTCTCGATCCAGATACGAACGAGCTAAAAAATTAAATTGGCGACTTCGTGACTGGACGTATTGTCATATGTACTTCATTGTCTTCCTTTCGTTACATGTATATTGGATACTGCAAACTGAATACGAGACCCCATTATTGACCACTGGAATACATTGAGGTAAGACGAATTGCTGGATTGTATGTCGACACCTGAAATTTCGCTGCAGTCGCGGACACAATTTAAGGCACCGCAACTTTACATCAGCAATCTTGCCCAAGCGCTTTGTACCATCGTAGCTTACTAGATAGATCACAATTTTTCGTTTCCGTAGCAGTGATTTCAAACTACATCGCGGTTTCCAAAATTATTTTCATTATTCATACAGCGCAACAACACAGTTTTATCAGTTCACAATATGGTCGACTCTAGTTCTGTGCGATGCAATATGGCGTGCAGCCATTAGTGTTCAAAATTCCACCATTACTTATGACAATTATTTTGTTATGGAAGCACGGCGAGATTAATTTTTACATTTATTCTGCTTATAGATACGAGTTTAAATTTTTATTGTGTCAGTGTGGCATGGTATTGACCAAAAAACAATTAGCAAAGATGGAGGACGCAATTCGACTCTGACATGCCATTGAATAATGAAAGAGACGTTATGGTTGACTCGAATACTAATGAGCGACATATTATCAAATGACTCTAAGCACTATGGCGCTTAACATCTGAGGCCATCAGTCCCCTAGACTTAGAACTACTTAAACCTAACTAACCTAAGCACATCACACACATCCATGCCCGAGGCAGGATTCGAACCTGCGACCGTAGCAGCAGCGCGGTTCCGGACTGATGAGCGTAGAACCTCTCAGCCACAGCGGCCGGCGACGTATTATCGATTATTCTGGTGATGTAAATTTAGAAAGTAGACCGTCCACCAGTAATATGCCTAAATCTAGTTCCGAGCCCATTTTGGTGTCTGATGTCGTGTGTAAACCCGTGGCGAAGGTGGAACAGTTGCACATCACTAGTATTGCCAGTATGTTCGATGCTATTATGAAACAGATAAACGAACAAAAACACATTATGGGTGACAACAATCAAATGACACAATCAAATGTCACAACATAAACAAGACACTGACGCATGTATCGACCAACAGGTGACATTTATACACGCCGCTGACGAGATCAAAACACACAACACGTCAAACGACACCTTGTGTAGCCGTGTTGAAGAGATAAATAATAGATTGACTGCACAAGCGTCCGAGTTCAAAGCGAAATTTGCAGAGCTTACATTACAAGAAGAAAACAAAAATAAATATGCAGATATCCAAGCACAAGTAAACAATCTCAGTAAAACATGCGAGTCTGTAGTTACTCAGATTCATTCTTATCCGGCAGTGCATGATGATATAAAAACGCTTATGCCGATGTTAAAAACAAGGTTGACACAATTGACGAACCGCTTTCTGATAAAGTAAGACTGCGCACTGGCAACCATTTCTCATGCATCAATAGAGAATTTCACAGATGGATAGAACAAAAAGACAAATATTTTGACGAGCTCGTAAAAGAAAAACTGCCTGTTGCTGTCCACGACACTGTCGCGGAATTTATAAATAACAACAAACACGTAATCAGGTTTCACAATTACCTACAACCAAAGTGCAATGACGGTAATAGCAACCTAAACACACAGTTTGGCAATGAATACAAATACATTTATGACGCATACACACCGCACACTACGTACTCATAACAACAGTGTGCACATCGAAATGACACACTGCATTGCAGTCGTAATAATTATCAACATAATTTTCCTTGCCATTCACCAATTGAACCTTACAGTAAACATTCTGAAACTAAACATTACTATAATGCCAAGGAAGGGGAGAGTCTCATAAAACAATTTCACCCATTTATACCTGAAAAAAGAACCATACATCGTGTCATCTTTCAAAAGCCTTCACAAATGCATTTCCTCGCACATGGAGTGACCATAAGAGGATATCTTATGTTGTTGGTTATATCCAAGGCGACGTAGCTGTAGGGGCATATAATGAAGCCGACAGATGCGTCACGTACAAACAATTTGAGAGAGCCTTTTTGTCTAAATTTCGGTCACAGCCTATACAGGAACGATTTCGTAGGCAGATTGTGGATCCTGAACCATTCAATCCTAAGCACAGCAATTTGCGCCGGTGTTTTGAGAAATATTTAAATAAGGAACATTTCCTTGGTGGAGCCGATTGCTACGCGCGACATCCTCCGCGCATTGAAGGCAAGACTGCCGTTTAATATCAAAGAAAAACTTCCGCGCTTTCCAGACAACGACGCAGAGTATTTTCTCACAGTGCTCGGTTCTGTCGATATGTCTTACGAGGACCAGTTTTCCGGACGTCGAAACAATTGCTACAATGTTTACACCAGCGCCATGCAAAATATGCAGGCTAGCCAACCAATTCCGGCGCGCCGGCTGCTGTCGGACACGCAAGCCAACAGAATCAACCGCATCACATGGCAAATGTATATATCTAACAGAACCAACATGCTCAACACAGCACAAACAGCAATTCTTACACTTCTTATTCTACTGGCGGCAAAGAGGCGGCGCAACAACAAGAACTACAACGGTACTAATACTGATTATCAGAATGGTAACAAGAGAAACAAAAATAGCTATCAATCCCCACCAAACCAACTACAGAGCTGGAGTTACAGCAACTATGCTACTCAGAATGAGATTTTCACTCTGCAGCGGAATGTGCGCTGATATGAAACTTCCTGGCAGATTAAAACTGTGTGCCCGACCGAGACTCGAACTCGAGCTTCTGTAAAGTTTGGAAGGTAGGAGACGAGATACTGGCAGAAGTAAAGCTGTGAGGACCGTGCGTGAGTCGTGCTTCGGTAGCTCAGATGGTAGAGCAAATGCCCGCGAAAGGCAAAGGTCCCGAGTTCGAGTCTCGGTCGGGCACACAGTTTTAATCTGCCAGGAAGTTTCATGCTACTCAGTATCAAAACTCTAAGACACCACCGCAGCAAAACAATAACACAGGCCAGTGACTATTTCCGCCGCTGCAAATGCAAAGTCAAAACTGGAATGCATCTATGAACCGGCAGGTGAATCAAAATATGCAAATGCAACGACCGCCACAATTTGGAGACTGGAATAAACAATACCCTACAGAAAATATTATCGAAGTAACTAATGATACTCCACCTCCCTCTGTGCCTGCACCCACAACAAATGTGAGGACGTCTAACTGAAAACAGTGACCACTGCGCCCCAGGTCGTGGCTGTGGAAGATTTGGGGGGGGGGGGGGGGAATTCAACAATTTATTATTTGACAACTCACTTTGCAACAGCACAATGATCGTGTACTGATAGTTGTCTACAGCATCCATTATTATTCATAAGGTACAATCATGACGAAAACGTGTCTGATGATCTGTTATAAGAGAACACACGATGTCGTTCATCATCCAGTCAAGTTGTTTTGGCCTCAGCTACTGTTTTTGTGGGTAGTATTCCCATTACTATTATTCTGGAGACAGGAGCGGCTGTTAGTGTCTTGTCCTATGATTTTTATAAGAAAATGTGTGAGTTTGAACCCGTACAAGAGTATTCTGTTCATCTCTAATATTTTAACTGCCGTAGGCAATAAGTCTTCTAGGGTTAAGAAACAGGTATTTGTGACATTCAAGCTAGATAATGGAATCGTACAGTGTTCATTCCTCGTCGTCCAAAACCTGGTCACTAATTGTATTTTAGGTTTAGACATACTATGCGAGAAGGACAACATTATTGACTTCTCCCAACGCAAATTTATGCTTAGAGATAAGGGCAGTGAAATTTCAATTGACCTGGATACCAGGACTCTGAAGCACGATGAATATTGTACAGGGTGCAAGATGCAGTTAATACAGGACACTGATGATGTTGACACACAGACGCACACACCTGATGCTCAGTTTGAGGACCTGAAAACTTAAAATAGTAATAAGTTGTCAGAAACCACAGCTGTCACACATGATGAACATAATGAACTTCATGATTGTCCAAGAATATACAAGTATTTAGCAAACAATCAGGTGTGATCAACACATATGTGTATAAAACAGAGGTTAAGCCTCACCAGATTTTCTTCCACAAAACGTATAATGTGTCCCCATCCCAACGACGTGGAGTGTGGCACCAGCTGAAACAAATGTTAGAGTGGAAAATTATCGAATCTTCCACGTCACCTTACTGCAGCCCCTTATTCTTGTAAAGAAACCCAACACGAATATCAGAGTTGTTTTGGATGCTCGTTCTGTTGAAAAAAATGGCTCTGAGCACTATGGGACTTAACATCTATGGTCATCAGTCCCCTAGAACTTAGAACTACTTAAACCTAACTAACCTAAGGACAGCACACAACACCCAGTCATCACGAGGCAGAGAATCGTTCTGTTGATGAGATTATTTTACCTGTTCCCATGAATCCTGAGAATTTAGAGGAGCACCTCCACAAATTTCTAGATTCTAAATATTTTTCTGCGATGGATCTGACCAATTCGTTCTGACAAGTCTCAATCACGCCAGATTCTATAATGTATACTGCATTTATATTTGTGGGGCGAACCTATCAATTTCGTGCCCTCCGCTTCGGTCTGAACGATAGTTCAGGTGAGTGTATCACCGCATTGGATACTGTACTTTGTGATGAATTGCTTGAATCAATTACTCACCACATTGATGGCCTGCTCATAGCTAGTAAGACTTGGTCTGAACACAGGTGGGGTGACAGCTAATCTCAAAAAGTTGAAATTTGTTTGTCATCTTGGACGTATTATTAATGCTTAAAGTATACGACCTGACCCAGGTAAGATAAAAGCAATCAAGAATTTTCCTAGTCTACAGACTAGGAAACGTTGGAATCTTTCCTTGGAATTTGTTCTTCCTTTAGACGGTTTTTACCACACCAACTTTTGAATGGCAAAAATCTATGGATCCTACTGAAAAAGAATCAGAGATGGATATGGTCTGACCAGTGACAGAAAGACTTTGATAGTATTAAGCATGCTTTGATTAAGGCAAATATTTTGGATCACCCTGATTTAAATTTAGATTTTTGTATGACATGCGACGCCTCATCCTATGCCTTAGGCTGTTGTTTGTTTGAAGTTGTAAAGAATGGAGAACAAGAACATGTGAACATTTTTGGTTTTGCGAGCCACGCACGTAGTGAATGTGAACGCACTTACTCTACCACAGAACTTGAAACGCTCTAAGTTGTGCGGGCCTTTAAGAAATTCAATTATTATTTGTATGGTAAGCACACTAAAATTTATACCCACTCAGCTCTCACATTTCTGATAACTTGTAAGCTTGTACATCCCAGATTATCACGCTGGCTTTATCTTTGCAAAACTACTCCTTTGAAATTGTATATATTAAGGGTAAAGACAACATCTTGCAGACGCTTTGTTTCGTCTGCCTCAAGGCTTGAATGAGTGTAACTCTGACCTGGAGAATGTGAATGATTATCGAGTACTTCTTATGCCGTATAATCTATATCACCAATATTATATCTACTTATGTAGAAATACGTCAACGTTGCAGACATCTGATCCTCACTGGAATAGGGTTACAGTCTTACCCGCAAATCAACCTTACCATCCTCTGGCCGCGTGGGATTAGCCGAGCGGTCTAAGGCGCTGCAGTCATGGACTGTGCGGCTGATCCCGGCGGAGGTTCGAGTCCTCCCTCGGGCATGGGTGTGTGTGTTCGTCCTTAGTATGATTTAGGTTAAATAGTGTGTAAGCTTAGGGACTGATGACCTTAGCAGTTAAGTCCCATAAGATTTCACACACATTTTGAACATTTTTGAACCATCCTCTGTCTAACCGATATTTGATACATAATGATGTGTCATTCTATCGCCGTCATCTTGAAGCCACTACTTGATGTGTTTGTATTCCTAAGTATTCTGAACTCAACCTAATTTGGCACACACATTTTTTTGCGGTCATTGTTGTACCAAGAAGTACCTAGCAAAACTTATCACCTACTGTTACTTTAGCAATATGAGGCGTAAGATCCACAGTGTTATCAAAACATGTGCGATTTATCAAAACTCTAAACCACTGAGCTTGTCTACGAAGAGTGATCTGCATTCTATTCTACCCAGTAAACCTCTTGAAGTAAGTTCTGACATAAGTTGTCCACATCCCACAAGCAGTGGCGGCGTGAAATATATTGTTGGATTTAATGATTTATTCTCCAGGCATGTTAAACTGCATGCTATAAGATCTGCTACTGCCACTACCATCATTTGTCGTTTCTCATGTGACTGCATCCCTCGTTTGGAAAAACCAAAAGCTAATTAATCCGACAATGCTGCATACTGTAATGAGTACAACTGCCGTAAATTTCTCAAAAACAATAGTATTAAGAGTATCTTCATCTCAAGGTTTAGTGCCCAATGTAATCCCACTGAACGTGCGCTCCGTGAACTAACAGATTTATGAGAACCTACATTTCTACCAAACATACCAATTGGGTAACATATTTGTCTTTGTTTGAAGAGGCACACAACAACCTCGACGTTTATGAAACTCCGTACACTCCTAATGAGGTCATGTTCGATCGCAAAGAAGACAACGAATGGACAACGCCGTTACAAAAACTTTCTTTTCAGCAAACAACACACTACAAAAAGATAAGGGAAGTCTGTGGGACGTTGTCCGTGGAAGCAAACATTAGGAACAAAAGTTATGCGCGCGCTGCCAAGAGAAAACACGAATTTAAAGTTGGTATGCTAGTGCTTCTGCTTTCTCACCATAAGTTGTCTGCTCTTCATCAGTATTCCGCATCCTGGTGCATATCTGCTACAGCATCCTAAAACAAACAGAATTACTGGACTATATGCCCACCGTGAACTTAGAGTATACCATGCTCAACAATAAACACATCTATGGATCATGCTTAAATTATACACAACTATTAAGGGGCTCCGGAACGCCCTATACTTGCAATGTTAAAATAACGCTTATAAATTACATCTTTCCTCACAAAGTATTTGAGGTAGGAAGTTGAACTTTTTACAGATTATTTATTGGAATATGGGCTACAACTTAACACAGGAATTTTACAAAATTTTAGTTGAGTTATTAAAGATGATTTTTTTTCAATTGTAATGAAAATTCACAACATTTTTTTGCAATTTTTTATTTATATATTCAAAAATATACAGTTTTTTTGGAAAAAAGGCTGTGTTAAATTATGCAGAAGGTACTGTGTAACATTTACTGAAAGTTTGAAACAAATATGTTTGGAAGATCCTTAGAAAACATGTAATTAGTATGAGAAAATAAAAGTTTTGGGAATCGAGCGACAAAGATTGGATTAACTTTTTAGTGCATTCCAGGTCCATAGGATGGATTATCTTCATCCTCTGCAAACTCCTCCTCCAGCTTCCTCTTGTTCCTCCTGTTTACTCTTGCTTGTATTTCTAGACTCTTTACAGCCCTGTCTGCAGCCCGAAGGCGTTCCTTGTCTAAAGCAAGCATCGCTCGTTGTTGTGTTCGTAGATTTTGCTACCATTTTCTTCAGTTGCAGTTACTGCAACACTGTTCCAAAAGGTGGTCATGTATGAACACTTATCACATTTCAGTTGTATTTCACTAGCAAGTCCTACGTGCTTTATTATGGAGAGTTCCCGACCAACTTCACTACAATGAATACATCTTACACAGTTTGAAAAAATTCCTTTGAGAACCGACATATCAAATATTTCATTCACATCCGATTCGCCCATAAAACATTCTTAGTTTTCACTCATTGAACCAAGCTTCTTCTGTGAAGTATTTTCTTTCCCACTTTGACTGCTATGGGCAGGTGTACTTGGGAGATTAGGTTCACTCACTTGGTTATCGTCTTTATTGTTTACAGTAATAACACATACCTTTGGCTTTCCAACATTTCTCCTTTTCTTAAAAGCCTTCAGAGGATTTCTAATAACTTTACTTTTACTCATTATTATACTTCAACAAAACAGAGACTCAAGAAACAGAATTAATTACGAATATTTTCGAGATAACGACAGAGTAAATAAACATGAAACAATCGACAATCACACCAGCGATATATATTGAACCATCACAGGTTAGCCACAACACATACTTTATCTCACATCACTAAAATGTACCTGATGAACACGGACGTTAATAATAACACCATTTGACAGCAATTTAACAGCGCCACAGTGGGTCACGCCCATGTAGAACACATTTCAAAAAAAATTTAAAAATAGTTGTAGTCTTCGGAATTGAATAAATTATATATCTATTAAAAGGTAATAGTCTGCAGATTCATAAAACGCAAAAAAGTAAAAATTGAACTTTTCATGATTTTGAGCCTTTCCAGAGCCCCTTAAATGCACGTACCTCACAGTACTTCTACAGAGAAGCTACAGAGTATAAGAGTTTTATTTCAGCTGTTCCTGACAGCAGCCGAATACTCACAGTAGCAACTTAAAATTTCAGAAGAAATTTTATATTAACTTTTACACAGGTATGAAGAAGATATATTTTCAAAAAAATGGTTCAAATGGCTCTGAGCACTGCGGGACTTAACTTCTGAGGTCATCAGTCCCCTACAACTTAGAACTACTTAAACCTAACTAACCTAAGGACATCACACACATCCATGCCCTCGGCAGGATTCGAACCTGCGACCGTAACGGTTGCGCGGTTCCTGACTGTAGCGCCTAGAACCGCTCGGCCACTGCGGCCGGCCCTTCTATATATTTTCAGCCTACAAGATTGACTATCTCCACCGTTAGTCTTCGACTACTAACGACTGACTGACGTGATCACTTAATCATTTTATACCCTTACACTTTCACCTTGAAATTGACTGGATACGCATCTCACCAGTGAACACACACACTTACGAGTAAATAACACCATGCTTACACTGCGCACTTACACTCGTGTCACGAGTATTTTTTGTGTTTGACGTTAGTTCATTGCTTTTGTTATTTGCTTATTTGTAGTTGTGTACTTGGTATTATTGCTGGTGTGGGATGTCGTGTCTAATCCTCCTCTATTTCAGGTGACATCATTTGCAAAATCAAAACATGTATCTAAACTTGTAATTGTGGTAAATACTGTAAATATTGTAATCTTATGTAAAGCCATATGAAAAATATTTCTATGTGACCAATCATACTTGTGTGAAGACAAGAGGAATATGTTTTTATGTTTACGTAAAGCCAACATGTAATATATTTGTATGAATTTGCACCTATGTAAATACCTGTATGTAACATGTTTCTATGTATTTATCTGTATTTAGGTAAAGCTAAATGATATATACTCACTTGTGTATGTTATCAGTACTTGTTACATGTGCCCATATGGGGAAAGTTATGAGACTTGCATTACTTGAAACTATTTGTTGTCATTTGTTATACGTCGCTGAACTTGTAACTACGAGAAAACTGGTGTGCAAAACCGCATAATTGAGAAGGACTATTCATGATATATTGCATGTGTAAAGACGTGATGAACTGTTTATGTTTCAAATTTGTTTACAAACTGTTAATGTAAAGTCATGTTACGAATTGTTTGCATGAAGACTTGTCAACGGACATTTGTTCTACATCACAACTATTAGTGTACGAATGTTTGTATATCGCCTGACAAACTGAGTACGTGAAAAAACTATCGTAGTGAAGTGCACAGACACTTCTGAGTGCATTACAATCTGACATTTACTGCGCTTCATCTGTATATCTGCATCTCTGCAACTCCTAATACCGAGAACTGGTTCAATACTAAACCTATGGTCGCTTTGATCCAAAACTATGAAGACCACTCGACGGGTGGAGGAAATTTGGACGGGGTTCATAATGGTTCAAATGGCTCTGAGCACTATGGGACTCAACTGCTGAGGTCATTAGTCCCCTAGAATTTAGAAATAGTTAAACCTAACTAACCCAAGGACATCACAAACTTCCAAGCCCTAGACAGGATTCGAACGTGCGACCGTAGCGGTCTTGCGGTTCCAGACAGCAGCGCCTTTAACCGTCGGCCACTTCGGCCGGCTTTGGACGGGGCCTCAGGGAGCAAATACTCTCGGAAATGACGGACATTCTCACCTGGTCTAAACGAGGATCGTGCCGTCCGAAGTCCTGCTTCCATGCCTTCACGAGCTTATGCTGTAGAATGGGAATCCACCAGTCTTCTATCAGGCGATGTATGACCTAGGGGGAAAAAACCAGTGACAGTCTAAATAAACAGTGTACCCAATGAAAAAATATAAACTGTGCTACGAGTGATTACGCACACGCACCTGTGTCAAAACTGTGAACTGTGACAACATAATTCCAACAGCGTTTACGTAACATTTAACTGCCATAAAGAATGCTCTTCTTTATAATGTTATCGTATGTTTTCTGTTCATGGAACTGTGAACGACGACACGTCGTGAAAAGACGTTATATCTGAAACAAAAAGACATTTCAAGCGCAATACTGTGCGAAAGAGATTATCAACAACAAGCATTTGTAATTTCATGTTAACGAATGTTGTAACTTTAGGATTTGGTACTTGTTTCAAATGTTAATCCACATTTGTGAAATCCATGGTGATAAATCTTGTCTCTGCGACGTCTAGCGCACGTGAACACACGGACTGGGTATAAACTATGTATCACTGTGTCGTGTGATGAACTCGCTTCGCAATGGCCGTGCTAGTACTGAACTTGACGAGACTGTGCATACGCGGTAGGCGCAATACCAACATAAAACGCTCCACATTCAAACATTAAAAATCAGTTTTGGGTAAATATTATGTTATGATATGTATGTTATATACGATATTTATGTGTATTTGCAGACTTATGAAAGCAATGTGTTTTAGAGTGATTTGCTCACTGCTGGTGTGTCCTTTCACCTCGCTACTCATGGGGAAGTTTAAAGGCACTCTTGCATGCGGAGCTTTTATTAGGATAAAACGTAATTATAAGCAATGAAATAAAGAAAAAAATCTGATCCATAGATATAGTTCACGGCTGTATAAATATTGTATGCAGCTGCTGGAAACATTTGAAGATTGTTGATCGTCAGATTATTGGCGGGATAAGAGGGACCTCACGTTTTCTAGGTCTTGTCCAGATCTATTTTATTAATAGTTTCACGAGTTGCAACCAAACGGCACTCGTAATGGCATAATGCACGTCTCAAAGTAAAAGTCGTAATTTAATTGTGTTTTATTTCAGAATACACAGCTATTACTGAGCTATGTATGTTTTGTTTTGTATTGTATATTTAGTCATTGCAAGATTGTTAGGTGACTTGGCATGGCAAAAGGTTCCGTACTTCTAAGCAGAAAGTCGTCCAGATCGATCCACCTTCGTCTTCGGCTGCTGTCTTATTACGAAGTCCGATTTTAGTGAAAACACAGAGAGAAGAAATACGATTAAATATACATGAATGGACCTTTAACAAAAAAAATCATGCTCAAGTGGCAAGAGATTGTATGAAACATATTTTACCAATTCGTAAACTTAACTGATCTCTATTTAATACTCAGTACTATAATTCATTGTATTGTCTCGAGCCAGATACGAACGAGCTAAAAATTAAACACCGTGGCTTAGTTCACACCATATTTTAAATATTTACGATGATGTTAAGCTGATTTTTGTATATTTTGTGGCATTGCTGACCAAATCCGGTAGTCTAAAGACCAAACTTTTGTGATCATTGACTGAAATAAAAGGAATTTTATGTTAGACTTCCTGGATCACTATTATAAATGTGACCAAGTCTCAACTTGTGAGAATAACAGATTTTCTAAAGTCGCACACGTCATGCCGCTGTCAGTTGCAACAGATTTCAGTGCAATTGAATAAAGCGTATGGAGACTGTACACATCACTGCAAAGTACGTTGGTTACGTCAGGGGGCATGTCTAGAACGTTTTATATATATGTATAGAAGATTAGAAAATCGCATTGCGGTAGGGACAAACTGTGAAAAAAAATTACTGTCGATTTCCAGAAGTTTTGAGGACACTGCCAATATAGTACCCGTTTTCGAGTTGCTTTACAGGCCGTTGCCCCTTTAACTGAATGTGCCGCTGGGAGGAAACAGCTGTAACTTATTACTCTGCAGTGTAATTCCCGTTCAAAAGGCAAACTTACGTCAAGACTTTTCCAGGAGATCTACGTTGTTTTCCTCTGGAAGAGTTTCAAAATGGTTCAAATGCCTCTGAGCACTATGGGACTTAACATCAGAGGTCATCAGTCCCCTAGAACTTAGAACTACTTGAACCTAACTAACCTAAGGACATCACACACATCCATGCCCGACGCAGAATTCGAACCTTTGACCGTAGCAGCCGCGCGGTTCCGGACTGAAGCGCCTAGAATCGCTCGGCCACCGCGGCGGGCCTGGTTTCTACGTATCCATAATGAGGTTGCAAATATGACAAAATATGTCTTTCAATCTATCTCTGTGAAAGGCTTTTATGAAACAAAATAAGTCACGATTACGTGGCAAATTGAGTGCAGAACTATGTGAAACTGCCTGCATCTATCCGAATGCCGACACTTTGTAGCAGATAAAAATTATATTACGTCTTCATCGCGCCAAAAACAGTTAAACAATACTGAAAATTCGTTTTGTGATTTGTGTTGTTGGGAAACATGAAATCAACTCGAGCGCAGTGCCACTGTATCTCATTCTCCCTCTTCCTTCTCCTCACGATCAGGCAGCGTCGTGTGTGGGTGGAGGAAGTATACAGCCACGCAACAGAGCTATGGCACGTGAGCCAGAGCACTGCTTTCGTAGCGAATTTTTGGCCTTCCCTGCTCTCTTCTCTAAACTAGGTAAGGATACTATGGGCAACATGGCTTGTTGCGTCATATTATTGACAAACATCATCACGAAGAGCTGACATGTAGGGTAGAGCTACCATCGTCATCATGTAAGAAATGTAGCGGCCTCACTTCAAAACATCGGCTGTGCGAATGACATGTACCCCATGACTCGCCATCACACCAGGTGCTGGTCCCTCATGAAGAGGAAAATGTTGTCTAGCTACAGTCTTGTATTGCATTATGTTGTATTGTACGTTAACCGGGGGCCTAGAAACGACGGAGAGGTTCCGACCCCGCCGGAGCAGCAGTGGTCCACAACCCCACGACGACTACCGCAGTTCACACCACCCCTACGCCGCCGCACACCGAACCACTCCTTCAGGGTTATTGTGCGGTTCGGTCCCCGTGGATTACCTCCCCACCCCCCCACCCCTCCTGCCCCACCCTAGGGAACTTCTCACACCAGACGAGTGTAACCCCTACGTTTGCGTGGAAGAGTAATGGTTGTGTACGCGTACGTGGAGAACTTGTTTGCGTAGCAATCGCCGACATAGTGTAGCGGAGGCGAAATAAGGGGAACCAGCGTGCATTCGCCGAGGCAGATGGGAAACTGCCTAAAAACCATCTAGAGACTGGCCGGCTCACCGGACCTCGACACAAGTCCGCCAGGCGGATTCGTGCCAGGGACCAGGCGCTCCTTCCCAATCCGGAAAGACGTGGGTTAGATCGAACGGATAACTGGGCGGACAGCTACAGTATTTCGCCTCGTAGCTTCCACACATCGATATAACCATCGTCATGGTCTACCAAGATCCGGAATTCGTGCGAAAAGACGATGTGATGCTATTTGTGTGTGCTGTATCATCGTTGGCCGCAATAAATTCTGCGTGTCTCTACCTGCTGTCACTTCGAGACAGGGCACTAACACAGTCTCCGCGCTGTCAGTACGTGGTGCTCTGCTGGCTGTCTTGCTGCAGATAAGCCCATTCCCTGACTCGTACTAGGCAACGTGGCTGTATGGTCTTGCACGTCCGAGCAAGCGATGTTCCTGTCATCTCGGACGATAGTTGCTTGAATCTGTGACGTTATGGCCATCGTGAATCACCGATTCAGTTTTCACGAGATAGAGCTGATCGCTTAGGTTGGTAACCTACGGCCGTCATGGAATCGCTGTCGGAAATTGCCGATTTAGCAAGAAGCAGATTACAGTGCATGTCCAGGAGAAATCGTTCGCCAGGACAGCTAGCTACATACACAATATTTTCGTATGTCCATGTTGTGTTGGCAGAAGAGCCAACACCGTGTTACTAGTGGAGGCCGAAATGCACACGTTTTAGCTCACGCAGGCTGGCGTGAGGAGGGAAGAACTATACTGACGTGAGGTCTGGAACATGCATTAAGAAAGCGGACGTAATTAGTTTGATACCAGACTTTAATCCATTAATTATGAACGTCGCTCTTGACGGTACATGATTCACAATGTTATCTGTTCAGAATACATTCATAGTAACTGAATATGGCTCCTTACTAGGTCGTAGCCGGCCGCAGTGGCCAAGCGATTCTAGGCGCCTCAATCCGGACCCGCGCGACTGCTATGGTCGCGGGTTCGAATCCTGCCTCGGGCATGGATGTGTGTGATGTCCTTAGGTTACTAAGGTTTAAGTAGTTCTAAGTTCTATGGGACTGATGACCTCAGATGTTAAGTCCCAAAGTGCTCAGAGCCATCTGAACCATTTTTTGCTAGGTCTTCGCAAATGACGTAGCTGAAGGCTATGCTAAACTGTCGTCTCTGCAAATCAGAGCGTATGTAGACAGTGAACCATTGCTAGCAAAGTCGTCTGTACAACTGGGACGAGTGCTAGGGAGTCTCTCTAGACTAGACCTGCCGTGTGGCGGCGCTCGGTCTGCAATCACTGATGGTGGCGACACGCGGGTCCGACGTATACTAACGGACCGAAGCCGATTTAACGGCTACCACCTAGCAAGTGTGGTGTCTGGCGGTGACACCACATTCCTCTCCCGCAAATCGGCGGATGGTTGTGGTATAAGGCCTCCGCCCGCCGTGGGGAGGACCCCATGTTGACGTATGCGACCAGGGTGGGAGCCTAACAACAGGCGAGGCTGTATGAAGGCTTTCACGACCGGATGACATATCTTCTGGTAAACTTTCCGGGATGTAAGGTCGTGGTCCATGAAACTCTTCAGCTCCTAACGTTTCGTCCAGAGCTGCGCTGGACATTTTCTGAGGGGTGTTTCTCCTCCGGCAAGACTCACCGGAGGAGAAACACCGCTCTGAAGATGTCCAGTGCAGCTCTGGACGAAACGTTAGGAGCTGAAGAATTTCATGGACCACGACCTTACATCCCGGAAAGATTACCAGAAGATAGGCGAGGCTGTGCCACCCGCACCCTGCCATTCGGACCGCGGGGAGCTAGGGAACGCCTGAAAACCTACTCCAGGGTGCACGCCAACATGCGGTGTATGCGCCCGTAGAGAGACAGGAGGGGCCGAAGGGTCGACCTCCATCGGGCCGGGGCCCCCGACGGGCGAAGCCGACATATGGTCCGGAGCAGGCAAGAGTTCCATGTCGGAGGACAACTGGTCCCGGGGAGCGATCGGTGGCGCGTGACCCAGGGGGGCGCCCGGCGGCTGCAGCGACGCGTCCACTGCGGGCGTCGCCGGCGGGAGAACAGGCGGCGACGGCGGCGCGTCACCATGGGGCAAAATGGAAGGCAGCGTCGGTAACACCTGGGGCTGAGGCGAGCCAGTAGATGGGTCCCCGGGGCGCTGACCCGATAGCACCGTCGCTGAAAGCAGACGGGGAGCGGCAGATGCCGTGCGAGGAAAGAGGCGCAGCTGATTGAGATGCCGGCGCACCTCACCAGAGGCCCCCAAAACCAGATACATAGCGCGTCCGAGGCAGCGAAGAATGCGCCCTTCGAGCCAACGCCGTGAACCTTGATAGTGGCGGTAGTAGACAACGTCGCCTGGGCCAAAGGCCGGTGTCTGCCGCTGCACAGGAACCTGATGCGGCGGATGTAGCAAAGACATTAAGGTTTGATGATGGCGACCGTGGAGCAACTCAGCCGCCGAGCGACCATCTCGGGGCTGAGAGCGATACGAGGACAAAAAGAGTTATAACGCGTCCTCCCGAGAATGCGACTCTTTCAACTTCAACATCTGTGACTTGAAAGTCCTGACCATTCGTTCAGCGGCACCGTTGGACTGTGGCGAAAACGGTGCGGACGTCAGATGTTGAATACCATTGGCCTTGCAGAATGACTGAAATTCTGCTGACATGAATTGTGGGCCGTTGTCGGAAACAATAGTCTGTGGTAGACCTTCAGTGCAAAAGATAACGCTTGGATGGTGGAAGATGATGTCGTGGAAGACATCCGAACAACAAAAGGAAAATTACTGAATGAATCTATCACAACCAACCATCGAGCATTCCAGAATGGACCAGAAAAATCGATGTGTAAGCGTTGCCAAGGGAAAGTGGCTTTTGGCAATGCAAAGAATTTCCGCGGTGGTGCTGATTGTTGTTCGGCACACACCATGCAAGAAGAGCACGTATTCGTAATCGCGGCATCGATTCCGAAACAAGTACAGTGCTGACGAGCACGTTGTTTCGTTCTCACTAAACCACAATGTCCTTGGTGGAGAAGCTTTAAGACGGAGGACTGTAACGAACGTGAGACAACGACCCGCGACTGATCATTATCAGAACGCAACAGCAAAACACCACATCGAACAAAAAGTCTCTCCTTGTGAGCAAAAAATCGGCGAACCAACGGGTCCCCAGTCCGTGACTTGACAAGGGCCATTGCGTAGCAACAAAACGCAGAACGGTAGCAAGGACAGGGTCGGCAGTTGTGGCTGTAGCTACACGATGGAAATCGATCGGAAACGATTCGACCACGTCATCGGTTTCCGAATCAACGAACATGCAAGCAAGTTCGGAGGAATCGAATGCCCTATCCTCAGCAACAGGCAACCGGGACAACGCATCGGCGTTTCCGTGCTTAGCAGTGGACCGATACAAGATATCGTAGCGGTACTGCGAGAGGAAAATAGACCAGCGAATGAATTTCTGTGCTGTACGTGGAGATACAGGCTTGTTCGGATGAAAAAGCGATGTCAAAGGTTTGTGGTCTGTGATTATGGTAAAGTGACGACCATACAAGAAGTCATGAAACTTTGTAACACCAAATACTAGAGCCAATGCTTCTTTATCGATCTGTGAATAATTTCTTTGCGCAGACGAGAGCAATTTGGACGCAAAGTCAATAGGGCGATCGGGCGAGCCATCTTTGTGCGCAAGCACAGCACCGATCCCGAAATCCGATGCATCCACCATCAGCAAAAGGGGCTTCTGCGGATCGAATGGCGTAAGGCAAGTTTTGTAAAGCAACGCCGATTTCAACCGGTGATAGGCGCCTTCGCATTCCATCGTCCAGACGAACGGAACACCTTTACGGCGTAAGCGATGAAGCGGAGCTGAAATGGAAGAGGCATGCGGCACATATCTGTGATATTAATTGATTTTTCCCAGCACACTCTGTAGCTACTTCAAATTCTGCGGCGAAGGCAAGTCTTGTATGGCACGGAGATGCGTGGGACTGGGCTGTATGCTTTGGGCATTGAGTACATGGCCCAGGTATGGCAATTCACGAGCAAAAATCACACATTTGTCCTCGTGTAATCCAAGACCATTTGTCGCAAGACCTGAAATAATGTTCTGTGATTAGCTAAATGTTCTTCTCCCATCTTTCCGGAGATCACAATATCGTCTAGATAGTTTGCTGCAGCAGGGATTGATGCACAAACAGTTTGTAAATATTGCTGAAACAATGCAGGGGCGGATGCGCACCCGAATGGCAGTCGTTTGAATGGATACAAACCGACATGCGTGTTAACCACCAAAATGCGCTGGGATTCTTCGTCCACCGGTATTTGCAAGTACGCATCTGCTTGTCCAACTTCGAAAAATATTTGCCCGGGCACAGTTTGTCAAAAAGATCTTCTGGGCGCGGTAAAGGAAAAGTTGCAATTGGCAAAATTACTAAGGGTGATGCCCAGAGAGAAGCCTGCACACGTTCAATTACACCTTGTGATTCCAAATCGTGTAATGTTTTTGCAACCTCATCAGGCAATGCGTGGGCATCATTGCGCGATCTGAAAAATTTCGGTTGCGCGTTTACTTTCAGTTCCAAATGTGCTTTATAGTTCTTAGTGCAACCGGGGCCCGGTGCAAAAATGTCTGCAAATTCTTCACATAGACGAGAAACACTGTCTGAAGTCACAGTCTGGTTCACTGACAGGACCTGATTTACTATAGACAAGTTAAACAACTGAAATGAATCGAAACCAAACAAGTTAACTGCAGAAGAAGAACGAAGAACGTAAAATGACACAAGTTTTGTTGGTCCTTTGTATGTTGCAAGAAGGCTGCACTGTCCTAACACAGGGATCTCTTGACCTGAATAGCTAGTTAACGTAACATTTGTGGCACGCAATGGAGGCGTGCCCAGCTGTTTGTAAGTGTCTTGATTGATCAGTGAAACTGCAGCTCCGGTATCAAGCTGGAATGGTATCACTTTGCTGTTAATGTCCAAGTCTACAAAAAGTTTATTGTCCAGCTGACGACAGGACCGACTGTCTCATGCAACGTGAACTGACATTGGTACAAAATCACTTGCGACTTGACGGGAGTTCGGTCGATGTCGACGCACACTATTTGTGGGATGAACACAGTCACTGTTAGAGAGAGTGGCACTGGGCGGAGTGGAATGAACGACATGAATTTCCATGGGTGAAGTTTCGCGAGCCTGAGTGTCCATGGTTTGATTCGGATTCCGGCGCGAAGCAAAGGGCCTGGAATGGTTTGGAGTTTCCAATCTGAGCTTTTTTCTGGGAAACACTCTCAACATGTCCTTTTTTATTAAAGTAAAAGCAAATAGCTTGGCGTGACGGGCAAGTCTCATGCGAATGTCTAGTAGCACACTGTGGGCATGATTTTAGCACTGAATTTGCTTGCCTGCGCAGCACACGTGGCTGAAAGTCTGGTGGCAGCGGCGTGGCCGGACGCGAGAGCTGTTTACTGCTCAGTGCAGCTCGCCCGGCGGGCCGGTTAACCTGACACATGGTTGGCGAAGTTTCAAATGATTCCTGAGCAAAGTCAAGTGTGTCCTGCCGATCTAATATGTCTATCACTTGTTGAAGGGAGGGATTGACTAGTTTCAAAATCTGTTCCCTTATAAGAACATCAGAAACGTTCTGTGCAATTGCATCACGTACCGAAGTATCTGAATACTGGAGTCCACATTGACACTCAAAAGCACAATCCCTAGTAAGGCCTTGCAAGGTTGCAACCCAATTAGTCTGACCTGCTGTACGTTTTGTGCGAAAGAAGGTATACTGTTTCGCAACTACATTGACTGATAGTCTTAAATATTCAACTAATGAAGACAAAATTTCTTCGTAGGACAGAGTTGCTACGTCGCGTCGGGGAAATAATTTGACTATCACACGGTAGGTTTGTACATCGACGGACGACAAAAGAAAAGGCAGCCACGCGTTACCTTGAAGTCTGTAGGCGGCGAGATGGAATCCAGATTGGCGTGACCACTCCGTCCAGCTTTCCAGTGCAGCATCAAAATGTCTGAAGCTCGGTGCAACTGCCTGTTGTGTCTGCGTTAGCAGTTGTGCGGCGGCTGCTGCATCGTTTTGCATAGCACGTTGACCCTGGACGAGCTGTGCAAGGGCATCCAGTAATGCCTGCATCTGGTGATTCTGTAAGCAATAAAATTCGGAGAGTACATCTGGAGATTGTGGCGAAGCCATTACACAACGAAATCAGGGCAGGATCAATGATATATGTCAGTATAGGTAAGAACACCGTTTATACTGCTCGTCGCCAATGTTGTGTTGGCAGAAGAGCCAACACCGTGTTACTAGTGGAAGCCGAAATGCACACGTTTTAGCTCACGCAGGCTGGCATGAGGAGGGAAGAACTACACTGACATGAGGTCTGGAACATGACAAGGAATTAGAATTCAGAAAGCGGACGTAATTACTTTGATACTTAACTTTAATCCATTTGGATGAGGTATCGAATATATTGCTTCCCCCTACTTATACTTCCCGAGGAGATCACGAATGTAAAATTAGAGCGATTAGAGCGCGCACGGAGGCTTTCAGACAGTCGTTCTTCCCGCGAACCATACGCGACTGGAACAGGAAAGGGAGGTAATGACAGTGGCACGTAAAGTGCCCTCCGCCACACACCGTTGGGTGGCTTGCGCAGTATCGATGTAGATGTAGATGTAGATGAATGATGAACGCTGCTCTTGACGGTACATGATTCACAATGTTATCTGTTCAGAATACATTCATAGTAACTGAATATGGCTCCTTGCTAGGTCGTAGGAAATGACATAGCTGAAAGCTATGCTAAACTGTCGTCTCTGCAAATGAGAGCGTATGTAGACAGTGAACCATCGCTAGCACAGTCGTCTGTACAACTGGGGCGAGTGCTAGGGAGTCTCTCTAGACTAGATTTGCCGTGTGGCGGCGCTCGGTCTGCAATCACTGATAGTGGCGACACGTGGGTCTGACGTATACTAACGGACCGTGGCCAATTTAAAGGCTACCACCTAGCAAGTGTGGTGTCTGGCGGAGACACCACAGTCGAATATCCTCAGCGTGTCTGACGTAGCAGGAGCATTGACATATTCTAACAAGCTCCAATTGCTCGACTCAGCTCAAGCGAGGCAGTGTTCAATGGTTCATGTATTTACAGAGAACACAGATATACAGACGCAACACCCGATTTCGGACCACGCTTCCGTGTTAATACACCACTGTACCATCTTATCGCTACACGGTCACTATTCCCTCCTTGTTGTCCACGAGCGCCGCCAGACAAACACTTCCCCAATCAGACAGATACTGCACACATGGCGACGTAGAAACCGTAATTAACTAAAATTGTGAGGTCATCCACATGAGTCCATTAAACTTCGGTTATATGATAAATCAATCAAATCTAAAGAAAGCAAATTCAACCACTTACCAAGGAATTACAATTATGGAAAACGTAAACTGCAAAGAGCACACAGAAAACGTTGTGGGGAAGACGAACCAAAGACTGCGTTTAATTGAAAGAACAGAAAATTTAACAGATTGTGAGTGTGTGGATTTTATTTTGTCAAGTTGCACAATGTATTGATCCAACAAGTACCCTTAGGCTCCTGCAAAGGGTACTGTAGAAGTCATACAGACGCTCCTAATGTACCAACAAGAACTGCTTGAAAAACATTCAGCAACAAATTTCTTCTGGGGTCATTCGCTGTAAGGAAAAGACCCAAAAATATTCTATATTCTTAAGTAACTAGTGGAATACTTGGGTACTGGAATATTGCTAGTTAGTGTAAGAAAAACATTACACGAACGAAATATATTATTTATTGCAAAAATATTCTGAGAAATCAAGTGAAACTTTTTCTTATAAATTAATAAACTTACAGGTTCTTTTGGGAACAGTAGATTGCCTCTTATGGATAGGAATGCTATTATTTTACATAGTATGGAAAGGTTCTTTTCTCCCTTTTCTTTAAGAATGTTATTTACTCGGCAGAATGGCTGAGAGTGGCGCCTACACAACTTGAATAACTTTTATAGGTAAGGTCAAGGCTGTCGTGTGAGATCTGTAATGGAGTGTACCGTTATGGAGGACAGATATGGCTCACATACACTGTAGCACACAATACCATGAGCTGCAACGAATGCTGCCTGTGTTGCTCCCTGCTGACAAATAACACAACTATCTCTTTCTATCTGGATTGACCTTCGCCAATCAAACTGTCCCTACGCCTTGATGAAGCCAAGGACTCCTATCTGCCCCCAGTCTAATTGTTGTCGTGGTACACCAGTCAGATAACCATTCCACCATGATGCCACTTAATATTCGCTCACAGGCGTTTAACTAGTACTCTGTCGGCGTTCACACTGCACAATAAGTGTGGCGGCCAACACAGTGAATAATGCTTAATCACGAGCGACTCAATATAAAGTATCACTCCGATTTGCTAATGACAAAGGTGCTCTCCCAGTGAAGTACTGAGGAGAGACTTTGTTCCTTGCTCTTTGCGTACACGTATGAGTGCACTCGCTCTCATTACATGTTCCCACTCCAAGACCGACAATGGAACGGCCCCTTTCTCTGGAAAACTTGCAAGAGTATATCCTTCACTGTCCTCCCTCACTCCTCTGGCTCTTTGCGTCAGAAATATTCAACCAATCAGTGTTGCTCATTTAAATGGGAGAATGAAGTTTCGTTTAAGTCGACCAATGCGGAAATATATAGTATCTCCGTTAGGCATATACTGTCCATCAAAAAAATGCATCTTCTGGGCGCTCCCACACAATGTAGTGGAATTTGCTTTTAAGTCGAACACGGAGGCCGTTATCCCTTCACTCTGGCAAAAGCTGCCCTCTGTCTGGGCAGTCACTCTGGCCAAAGTAGGTGTGTGTTGACTCACCCCTCTGAAAGAATGGGCCTCCCAGTGAGCTGGTTGCCTCTTTAGAACGAAAATTCCTGTGGCCGTCATGTTGTGTATGCTAGCCTCGACTTTATCAACCTCGGTGCACACTTGCAATTTACTTATTAGATTTGCATGTCGCTTACATGAATTCATACAAAATTGACTCTACCTTATCGAGTTTGGGTTCGAATGGAGCGTCTTGATGTGCAGAATACGATTGTGAGGACGGAATATGTAAGAAATGAAGGTCAGGAGTCCACACCACCTTACAAGATCTATTAAAAGACTTCCTACATTACGCCTGCCCGTCCTCTTTTGGAGTACTTCTGTGCAGTTTAGGATTCTTACTGGATAGGATTCAAGGAATACATCGACAAAGTTTATAAATGGTATATTGTCTAGACAGTGATTGAAAATGTGTTGGGGGACTGTTGTGTACACAACTTTGCTCAGTCTGTCGGGAAGCAGGTAAGGTACAATTTCTGGCCTGCCCCGTTAGCCCTGAGGTCTAACGCACTGCTTGTTGGGTGGGAAGGCGTGCCAGTCCCCAGCAAGAATCCGCCTGGCGGATTAGCGTCAAGATCCGGTGTGCCAGCCAGTCTATGGATGGTATGGGGAGCGACGTGTAGACAACCTCCAAGATGGTGCTCCCTGGGCAACGCTGCAGTAAAATGCAACAGCAAAAAGTCCACACAATTTCGGCGACCGGACGCTCAAATGCCTCCTGGTCCACAAGAAGGCAAACGATTCAGAAGCGGAATTACTCCACGAAGATGGTGAGAGCGTGCCGCTTCAATATAGAAGGCTACACAAGGACGAAAGGAGAAATCCTTGAAAAAATTGCAACAAGAGAAAGAGTAAGTGTCGTACTCTTGCAGGAGACACACCTGACGGATGAAATCATCGAACGATTATGCATACCATGATTCACCAATGTGGGATACTCAGGACACGACAAACATGGTATGGCGACCCTGGTGAAAAATGAGCTTCTAGGAAACCTCGAGAACAATGTGGAATCGGTTCCACACGCAATAGGCACTAAACTGGGAGAGATGACAGTCTACAATGTCTACAAACCACCTTCGCAGCAATGGCCTATAGGAATCTTACCGCAGACTAATCATCCTGCAATCTATGCCAGCGACTTTAATTCCCAGCACAACAGATGGGAATATCAGAGATCCACTCTGTAAGGCGTTGGACTAAGTGACTGGACTGACAACTGGGACCTACACCTCCTGTTTGATTCCAAGGACACAGCGTCCTTCAATTCAAAAGTGTGGGCCACAAAGACGACACCTGACCTGACCTTTGTCACACGCAGCGCAACGGGTGTACCAATGCAAGCTACAAGAAGAGTCCTCGATGCTTTCCCACGGAGCCAACACCTCCCGATTATCGTGGAGATCGGCCTTTCCATCCCGATCATAAAGAGCCCCCCAATTCCACGGTGGAATCTGAGAAAAGCAGATTGGGGGAAATATAAATCTTTTATTGACAAAACAATAAATCGAATGCCACCAAGTCCAGAGAACTACCAAAGGTTTATAAAGCTGATATATAAAGGGGCCCTAAAGGCTATCCCCCGAGGGCCCCAGAGGGAATACATTCCTTGCTGGTCAGAGGAGTGCGAGTCATTGTTAGAGCAATATGAGAGGAGTGGGGAGGACGAGACTGCAGAACGACTGATCAACACTATGAACGAGGAACGTAGGAACAGGTGGAAGATGGCAATGGAGAATCTGGACTTTACCCATTCTAGCAGGAAGAGCCGGGGTCTACTACGGAAACTGGGTGGTGCCACAACACCACGAAGATCGGCCGCAGGAGTGGGCCCATCCGAAATAGCGACTGCCATGAAACAGACCTCCAAAATACGCCTGAAGACTGAGGAGAAGAAAAGGATCTCCAGGAACCTAACCAAGGAATTAGCCAATAATCCAACTAATCTAGATATTGTCAAAGCAGTAGACATCAAGGAGATTACCCAGGCCCTAACACTAATGAAAACAGGGAAAGCAGCCGAACCCAACGAAATCCTCCCAGAATTTCTGAGGGAGCTGGGACCCATTGGGAGGAAATGGATGGCCAAGCTCTTCACGGAATGCATTAAATCAGGTGCACTCCCGAAGTTATGGAAAGAGGTTAAGGTACTGAAACCAGGGAAGGCTAGAGATAATCCAAAGAATTATAGACCGATCTCACTGCTTTGTACCTCTTACAAACTATTTGAGAGAATATTACTGGCCAGACTAGCACCATACATTGAGGCGAACCTCCCGGACTATCAAGCAGGGTTCCGTGTGGGAAGGAACTGCTGTGAACAAGTTTTGTCCCATAAAACATATATAGAGAAAGGCTATCAGAACAAGCTGAAAACGGGTCTGGTATTAATAGATCTTACATCAGCCTATGACACTGTCTGGATCGAAGGACTACTGCTCAAGCTTACTCGTATTATCAAATGCAATCAGACGTACACATTACCAAAAAATATGCTAACAGGCAGGAAGATCAAGGTCTATCTCCATGGAAAGAGCAGCAAAAGCATAGGCATAAACAACGGCCTGCCGCAGGGGTCAGCCCTGGCGCCGACCCTTTTTAATTTGTACATATCTGATATGCCGAGCACCAGGTCGCGTAAATTTGCGTATGTGGATGATCTGGCCATCGCATACCAAAGCAAAAATTTCGAAGATCTTGAAAAAACATTGAATGCGGAACTTGAAGCGCTGAAAACCTACTACCTTAAGTGGCATTTGCATCCCAACCCCAATAAAATGACCAGTACCATAATGCACCTTAATAACAGAGCTTCAGGCAGGAAACTACAGCTTTCCCTGAATGACTGGCATATCAGATATGAAGATAAGCCCAAATATCTGGGAGTAAAATTAGACTGCACACTAACGTTTAGCTCCCATCTGGAAGACACCCAACAGAAATTAAAATCTCGAAATGCCATTATGTCTAAACTGGCCGGAACATCATTGGGGTGCGAAGCTAATACACTAAGGACGTCAGCATTAGCCCTCGTGTACAGCGTGGCTGAATATTGTTCACCAGTCTGGGCGAAAAGTGCGCATGTAAATAAAGTAGACACCCAATTGAAAGAGACGATGAGAATTATCTCAGGCACACTTAGGGCTACCCCATGTGACTGGCTCCCAGTCCTTGCCAACACAGAACCCCCTGATATAAGGCGGTCCATGGCGACCTCAAGAATATATAGGAAGATCGTACACAATCCAGAACTCCCTAAACACAAAGACTTATCACCCATCAACAGGCTAAAATCTAGGTCCCCCTTTTTGAAGACTGGCAGGGAATTACAGGACTTCGACCCAAAGCTAGCCTGGGGGGAATCATGGCGCAAAGGGACACACAAGAACCAAAAGCTTATCGATGACCCCAGCAAGAAGATAAATGGTTTTGATCTCCTCGGAAGCTCTGGGTTGCCTTAAATCGCCTTAGAAAAAGCGTGGGGAGATGCAAACATCTAATGAATAAGTGGGGACTTGCAGAGAGTCCCGTGTGTGAATGTGGTGAAATCCAGACAACGGACGACCTACTGGTGTGTGAAGTGGTAGGATATAGCGGTGAACTGAAGGACATACATTACCTGCCTGACGTAGCCATAGATTGGCTCAAAACTGTAAGTAGCATTGTGTAGTGTTGTAATTTCCTGGTGGATTGTAATGACACTGTAATATTTGCCTTGTATATGCCGAACGAATAAAATAAATATGGATGGTATTTAAGGCGATTTTCCATCTGCCTGGGCGAATGCGGTCTGGTTTTCCTTATTCCGCCTCAGTTACGCTATGTCGGCGATTGCTGTGCAAACACTTTCTGCATGTACACATACACCATCATTACACTACCATGTAAACATTTGGGGGGGGGGGGGGAGGGGGTCCACTGGGGGCTGAACCACACAATAACCCTGGATTCGGTGTGGGGCGGCAGTGGGGTGAGTTGACTGCTGTAGCCTGTTGAAGGGTTGTGTACCGCTGCAGGCTATGGCGGGGACGAAGCCTCTTAGGTCCCCAGTTCCATACAATACAATACAATACAATACAAGTTCAAAAAAGGGTAGAAGTTTTATGTTATCGAGAAACAGGTGAGGGAGTCTAACAGACATGATACAGGATTTGGAGTGGACATAATTAAAACAAAGGCATTTCTCGTAGCGGTGGGAACGTCTCACAAAATTTCAGTCAACGACTTTCTCCTCCTAATGTGAAAATATTTTTCTACGCCAATCTGCATAGGGAGAAACGATCATCATAATAAAATAATGGAAGATACAGGTGTTCGTTTTTTCCGCTCTCGGTTCGAGAGTGGAAGAACAGAGAATTATTGTGAATGTGGTTCGATGAACCCTGTGGCACGCACTTAACTGTGATTTGCAGAGTAGCCATGTAGATGAAGGCCACATAGTACCACACTTGGTACAATAGTGACAAGTAATTTCATTTATTCCGTCCTTTCGTAAAATCTATGTACATTACAGAAGCGCTGTCGCCTTGAATTGTGGACAGAAGATAAATTAAATTTAGGCTACTCACGACTACGGTAATTTCTTTTTGTTTCCCGCCTGGATAGGCGGGGCGTGGGTCTGCTCCTGTGAACTGCTTCTGTAATATAGGCAGAGAGTGAGAGAAGCGAGTAGCAGCAGGAGACGTGAAGCACTTCGGTACTGCATGTAACTAACACTTTTTTACTAGAGTCAAAAAACTCAATAAATGCCTACATAACTTTGGCTAGGATGAGCTCGAAGGTGTTAAGTCGTAGTCCATGTCGGATCAAAGTCTCAATAGCAAGCTAGCCCACGCGATAGTGGAAGCGATGTTTCCAGGCCGTCTGCTCTTGATGAAATGGGGAGAAATCAAGACGGCACTAGCTGAGCTCCACAGCGTCAGTCAGAGGGGGCTATGGTCGGCGTAGTTAGTCTTCTCTCGTAGTGTCAACTTACGAGAGCGTGCAACTACGTTGTGGCATCGTAATTATCGACGCCACACTTCTAAAAAGTATTTCTCTTGTAGGGAAGAGGGCCGTAGACAGTAACTATCCTCTGTCTTTTACTTTAGTTGATCTGGTGTATTGGCTTGCACAGCTCTTCTAATCTTACTTGAATACCGATTTTTACTTAAAACTGGCTCCATGTGTATCATTACATCCACTATGCAATCACCGTCAGGCACTAATGATCACTGTGGGCTAAATCGTTCAGTTGGTTCACATTTTACAGTACCACTACCCACTGTCACTGACCCCGGCCCCTGCTGTCACAATGCCTGGCTTCACCGGCGCAAATCGACGTTGCTCCTGTCATAATTCCTCGCAATGTAGTCAGTGCCACAAGTCGCTTGTGTAACTGTGCCTTGCTCCTCTGTCGTTGACCTGTATCACTCTTGAGCGTACCTGAATCACAAATGCTCCCGTATCACGAGGATTGACTCCACTCTCACGTCGCCCCGGAGATAGTTCCACACTCCACCGTCGCAACCTCAGGTTTCCCCTATCATTATACCTCACTCCACTATCGCTACCAAATGCAGCTGGTGTCACAATGCCTCTCACCAACGTCTACACCCTAGGTGGCCCTACTAACAATGGCCTAGGCGGCGAGTGTCACACATGTACACTGAGGTTACAACAGTCAAGGAATACCGACATGCACATATAAGGATGGTATTTGCATCGCGTACACAAGGTTTAAAAGGGCAGTATATTGGTGGATATGTCGCATGTACGCAGGTGATTCATGTGAAAACGTTTCCGACTTGATTATGGCGGAACGAGGGGAGTTAACAGACTTTGAACACGGAATGGTAACTGGAGTAGACGCCTGGGATATTCCATTTCGGATATCGTTAGGCAATTCAATATTCCGAGATTCACAGGCATTATCTCTAACCATGGACAACGCAGGGGCTGAGAGCAGTGGCGTTTGAGTAGAACTGTCAATGTTAATAGACAAGCAACACTGCGTGAAATAACCGCAGAAACCAATGTGAGACGTACGACGAACGTATCCGTTAAGGTAGGAAGGCGAAATTTTACAGTAATGGGCTATGTCAGCAGACGACTGATGCGAGTGCCTTTGATAACAGAACAACATTGTCTGCAGCACCTCCCTGGCCTCGTCACCATATCGGTTGGACCCTAGACGACTGGAAAACCGTCGACTGGTCATATGAGTCGCGATTTCAGTTTGCAAGAGCTGATAATAAGTGATCAACTCTTTCTACAGGGTCAATCAATAAACTATTCTCTCAACTAATTTCAGTAACAAACGACAAACAATGAGTTATCTTTAAAGGAAACGATAAGGGAAAGGATTAATTCGCCCCATAGCTTCACTTTAGCTTTTGCATTTATTGTCACACCCTTCAGTGCAAACCACAGAACAAGCAAGTGTTGTTATTGTTGTGGTCTTCAGTCCTGAGACTGGTTTGATGCAGCTCTCCATGCTACTCTATCCTGTGCAAGCTTTTTCATCTCCCAGTACTTACTGCAACCTACATCCTTCTGAATCTGCTTAGTGTATTCATCTCTTGGTCTCCCTCTACGATTTTTACCCTCCACGCTGCCCTCCAATACTAAATTGGTGATCCCTTGATGCCTCAGAACATGTCCTACCAACCGATCCCTTCTTCTGGTCAAGTTGTGCCACAAACTTCTCTTCTCCCCAATCCTATTCAATACTTCCTCATTAGTTATGTGATCTACCCATCTAATCTTCAGCATTCTTCTGTAGCACCACATTTCGAAAGCTTCTATTCTCTTCTTGTCCAAACTATTTATCGTCCATGTTACACTTCCATACATGGCTACACTCCATACGAATACTTTCAGAAATGACTTCCTGACACTTAAATCAATACTGGATGTTAACAAATTTCTCTTCTTCAGAAACGCTTTCCTTGCCATTGCCAGCCTACATTTTATATCCTCTCTACTTCGACCATCATCAGTTATTTTGCTCCCCAAATAGCAAAACTCCTTTACTACTTTACGTGCCTCATTTCCTAATCTAATTCCCTCAGCATCACCCGACTTAATTAGACTACATTCCATTATCCTTGTTTTGCTTTTGTTGATGTTCATCTTATATCCTCCTTTCAAGACACTGTCCATTCCATTCAACTGCTCTTGCAAGTCCTTTGCTGTCTCTGACAGAATTACAATGTCATCGGCGAACCTCAAAGTTTTTATTTCTTCTCCATGAATTTTAATACCTACTCCGAATTTTTCTTTTGTTTCCATTACTGCTTGCTCAATATACAGATTGAACAACATCGGGGAGAGGCTACAACCCTGTCTTACTCCCTTCCCAACCACTGCTTCCCTTTCATGTCCCTCGACTCTTATAACTGCCATCTGGTTTCTGTACAAATTGTAAATAGCCTTTCGCTCCCTGTATTTTACCCCTGCCACCTTTAAAATGTGAAAGAGAGTATTCCAGTCAACATTGTCAAAAGCTTTCTCTAAGTCTGCAAATGCTAGAAACGTAGGTTTGCCTTTCCTTAATCTTTCTTCTAAGATAAGTCGTAAGGTCAGTATTGCCTCACGTGTTCCAGTGTTTCTACGGAATCCAAACTGATCTTCCCCGAGGTTGGCTTCTACTAGTTTTTCCATTCGTCTGTAAAGAATTCGTGTTAGTATTTTGCAGCTGTGACTTATTAAACTGATAGTTCGGTAATTTTCACATCTGTCAACACCTGCTTTCTTTGGGATTGGAATTATAATATTCTTCTTGAAGTCTGAGGGTATTTCGCCTGTTTCATACATCTTGCTCACCAGATGGTAGAGTTTTGTCAGGACTGGCTCTCCCACGGCCGTCAGTAGTTCCAATGGAATATTGTCTACTCCGGGGGCCTTGTTTCGACTCAGGTCTTTCAGTGCTCTGTCAAACTCTTCACGCAGTATCATATCTCCCATTTCATCTTCATCTACATCCTCTTCAATTTCCATAATATTGTCCTCAAGTACATCGCCCTTGTATAGACCCTCTATATACTCCTTCCACCTTTCTGTGTAACAACGAGAGAATATTTGCACTCGTAATATTTGCTATATAACTTAAGAATTACTTAGTAAACAATAGGAATCTAAGATTATTCCTTTTTAACAAAGATACATTTAAGATCATAAACGATACATGTCAACGGTTAATAAAGTCTCATAAACTTGAGCAAGGGTCACCTTTTCAGTCAGTAGGTGACCAAGGGGACAAACAGACGTACATTAAATGTTACACCGTTAAGGACGAACACTCATTAAGAATTGTAACCACAAATTATAGAAGATTCATTTAAGGCAATTGACATCAATAGCAAATAATTAAGTCACGTCTCAGAAAATGTACGAAAACCAAATATTTCAGTTCTATAACAATGTCGGGTCGTGAAATACGCCGAATAACCGACACAGATGGCTAAATTTTACCAAACAGCAATTTCTCCAAACCTAGAACTATCTTAGTAGTGTAAAATACTTAGGGTACCCAGAAATACTCTAATTCGCCTTTCTTGGGCATAACGGTGGAGTAGATAATTAACCTCTTATTTCATTCTCCTGGAACATTGAGCGGCAATAGTCGTTCGGGTAACTCGTATCCCAGCGTGGCTCGGGAAAGAGGATGACTCCACCAGGAGAAGGAAACGTTTACCTGAACTGGAAAGGGAAATCATCTGACACAAGCCACAACGTTGGACGAAGACCAGTCGGCGATTTTTTAATCATTAACCAAAGATTGCTGGCAAGCAGAAAAAAATTACCGAGGCAAAGGTAGTTTTGAAACTTCCTGGCAGATTAAAACTGTGTGCCGGACCGAGACTCGAACTCGGGACCTTTGCCTTTCACGGGCAAGTGCTTGGGTAACTCAGATGATACATCACTTGCCCGTGAAAGGCAAAGCTCCCGAGTTCGAGTCTCGGTCCGCCACACAGTTTTAATCTGCCAGGAAGTTTCATATCAGCGCACACTCCGCTGCAGAGTGAAAATCTCATTCTGGAAAGGTAGCTTTATTCTTGCTCACAAGAATTGATAACTTCTGCAAATAAGATTCCGGCAGAACTACCTCTGTAGTATCAATACGGGAATTCGGAGCTCAGAAGAGAAAGTCAATAACGGTCCCTAACCAATAGACCCAACGTTTCAGACAGACCGAGCAACCGACATCAGTCGTGGCTAGGCGGATTACCAAACAGAAACTCTAGCACTACCTTAAATATAATTAAATAGAGCACTTAAACGCTACGAGGACTAAACTCCTTAACACAAGAAGATATACACAATGACAATGACTAAAGTTAAATATGCCTACATACTAAAACGCAACAGATATTAGTGAACATTAACATAATCTCGCAATTCAGGCATCCATAAAATTAATTGGCCACAGTTCACTCTATCTCTCCGCCAGACAGTACAAATTTCCCTGTGGTAAATGGATTAGCTGACCATAAAGCACAACTGATCAACTTACAAATCCTAACAGGACATACACTTCAGAAACCATTAAGTAAAAGTGTGAGGGTGCTCAACCCGGTATCTATAGATCACTTCAGAGAAAGTTTAGGAAATGTAAACTGGGATGATGTATATAATGAGCCAAATGCTAATGATAAATGCAGCATATTTCTTGATAAATTTATATCCCTTTTTGAACATCGTTTTCCAAAGAAAATTACTAATTGTCACACCGTAAACTTTTGACAGATACCTTGGATTACTACAGGTATTAAAGTGTCTTCAGAAAGAAAAAGAAAACTGTATGAGACAGCAAGAACTAGTAAAGATCCAGAAGTAGCTTTACACTGTAAAAATTATTGTAACATACTGTGAAAAGTTGTAAGCAAATCAAGAAATGTATATGTTAGAGAAGAAACTCCAGCAACAAAATCAAATCAGTATGGAATGTTGTTAGAAAGGAGACGGAAAAGTAACCACTGGGTAGGTAGTATTACTGTTAAAGAGAATGAGACCATCTTAACCAACAGTACACAGGTAGCCAATGTATTTAACAATCACTTCTGAAGTGTAGGACAAAAATTGGTGAGCATAGTTCAAATGAAAAAGCCAGGCAGTACATGGAAGAGCCAGTTTTGAAAAATTTTAGTCAGATTAAGTTTCATCTAACAACCTCATGTGAAATAAGGAAAATTATTAAATCTTTGAAAAATAAATGTTCTGTTGGAGTAGATGACATCTCTAACAAGTTATTAAAATAATGTGGAGCAATTACAGCTGATGTTTTGAGTCACATATGTAATGAATAAATGACTCAGGGTATTTTTCCAGACAGGTTAAAATATGCCATTGTCAGGGTTCTCTACAAAAAGGGGGAAACCACAGATGTCAATAATTACGAGCCAGTATCCTTGCATACAGCATTTTCAAAAATCTTTGAGAAAGTAATATGCTCAAGAGTGGTTAGCCATCTCAATAGTAATGGGATACTTGGTAAATCACAGTTCGGATTTCAGAAATGCTGTTCCACTGAGACAGCAATATACAATTTCACAGTCCACGTAATAGAGTCTTTAAATAGTAAAATGTTACCAGTAGGAATATTCTGTGACTTATACAAAGCATTTGATTGTGTCAACTATGACATTATATTAGAGAAATTACAATTCTGTGGTATAAATGGAACAGCATATGAGTGGTCATATGAACAGAACAGGAAGCAAAAAGTCTCTTTATATGCTTCAAGTGATTCAAAGGAGTTTGCTACTTCATCCCACGGATGAAATTACATTAGGTGTTCCACAAGGTTCGATCTTGGGTCCCCTCCTGTTCTTGATATATGTGAATGACCCCCTTCTTATGTGAAACAAGATGCTGAACTGCCACTGTTTGCTGATGATACAAGCACAATTATTAATCCAGTACGAGAACATCCCATAGAAAATTATGCAAGTAAGGTCTTTGGAAAAGTTATTAATTGGTTTCCTGCGACTGGGCTTGCTCTGAACTTTGAAAAAACGCAGTACATCCAACTTTCTGCTGCAAAAAGTATAATTCCTTCAATAAACATAACACATCAAAACACGTCAGTAGCCAGGGTAGAGCATACTAAGGTTTTGGGTGTACATTATTGATGAGAATCTTAATTGTAAAAGTAATATTTTGGATCTCCTAAAGCGACTAGGTTCAGCAACTTTTGCAATCAGAATAATTGCCAATTTTGAGGATGTAGAAATTAGTAAGCTAACATACTTTGCGTACTTCCACTCTCTGATGTCATACAGAATAATATTCTGGGGCAACTCAACACTTAGGCAAAAGGCATTCATTGCTCAAAAGAAAGTAGTTAGAATAATGTGTGGGGTTTATAGTCGCACATCTTGTAGGCATCTGTTTAAAAGGTTAGGAATTCTTACAACTGCTTCACAGTACATTTACTCAGAAATGAAATTTTTTCTTAACAACATGGACCAGTTTAAAATCAACAGCGACATTCATGATTACAATACCAGAAAAAAGAAAGACCTATACTATCCTTTACTTAACCTATTTTTGGCACAGAAAGGGGTAAAATATGCTGCTATAAAACTTTTTGATAAATTACCAGAGAAAAAAATATCTGACAGACAGCAATAATGGTTTAAAAAACAAATTGGAATCACACCTCCTTGACAACTCCTTCTATACCATAGATGAATTCTTGAATATGAGTAAATAAATCTGGAGATGTAATATATGCATTTTGTGCCATTTAAGGGAATGGGATAGATAACAGAAATATTTAGGTATAACACTATAATGTAAAAGAAACTTGTTTCCTGTGCGCATTTCTTGTGCATTTGGCACGTTCTTGATCATACCGGTTTTTCCGTGCTGTTGATCAATGGAACACGTAACTGACTAACTAACTAACAGGGTTATTTAAACATTTTACAGCGTGCTTAGCCACACAATGACCTACGCCGTCCATGGGAAAACAACGTCTTGCAGAAGGTCCACAGGCAAAAGAAAATATTTTTGTTTTGTCTTACGACACGTGCCTTAAATAAGTCAGCATGGCGTTCAAATACACGATAATGCAAGGGGCCAGTAACACACACGCAAGGCAATTTCCGATCACAAACTCAATGCAGAGAAACGTTGCCACACAGTTATAAATAGCTCCCACAACACCTGGAGACTGGCCCCGCCCGAGGACGACCGTTGCACTAACTAGATGAAAAATCTTACTTTCAGTGACGACACCACTTTTTGGAGGTTATTGGCAGCCGCAGATGGACTTCATAGCTTCCCCAGTATATGAACGAAAACCAAACATTGTCCACAGAATTACGGCATCTTGTGCCCTCACGCCCCGGGGTTTTGGGCCCATCCAGGCTTAGCCTAGAGGGAACGAGCGTCCCGCTCCAGAATGGTGGTGCAGGGTCAAGCACTCGTCCCAACTCAACTCGTCCGCCCTCCGCACGCACACCGCCACATCCCAGTGGACGCGCTAGCAGCGCGCTCGCCGAGGCTCCGCAACGCCCTCGAGGAGAGCGCGGAAACTTCAAACAGAAATAAACCAAGGGAAAACAGGAAGCTTGCAAACTACACGGTTCTATAAGATTCGAGTTTAGCGCAGACCCCAGGAAACATTGGACCCAAGTCACTCTGCAAGCTGGTGGTGGCTCCATAGTGGTGTGGGCTACGTTTATATGGAATGTACTGAATCCTCTGGTCCAACTGAACCCATCATTGACTGGAAATGGTTATGTTCGGCTGCTAGGAGACCATTTTCAGCCTTTTATGGACTTCATATTCCCAAATAACAAAGGAATGCTAAAGTTGACAACGCACCACGTCACCGTGCCGGAATTGTTCGCTACTGGTTTGAAGAACAATCTGAACAATTCGGGCGAATAATTTGGCGTCCCAGATCGCCCGACATGAACCCCATCGAATATTTATGACACGTAATCGAAAGGACAGTTCGTTCACAAACTCCCTCACCGTCAACACTTTCGCAATCATAGAAGCCTACAGAGGCAACATGTTTCAATATTTCTGCACGGGAACTCCAACGACTTCAGGACTCCATATCACGTCCAGTTGCTGCACTACCCCGGGCAAGAGGAGGTCCAGCACGTTGTTAGGATGTATGCCATGACTTTTGTCATGGCGACAGCAAGGGCATACGGCCACCCTCTGCAACTAAAACCCCAAAACTATAGTAGCATGACCGCCCCAGCGTTGCAGTGGGACGAAGGCCCCAAGGAAGTGATGATTATCCCATGATTTCGTCACCTCAGTGTATGCCCAGCTTTTAAGTTTTACAGACGATTATTGAACTCACGTCAGCGATCGAAATCCACATGAGTGGCAACAGTGACTTTCGTTCTGGCGTATAATATAAAACATTATTAACACTTTTTTCCTATATTGCAGCCGGCCGTTGTGACCGAGCGGTTCTAGGCGCTTCAGTCCGGAACCGCGCTGCTGCTACGGTCGCAGGTTCGAATCCTGCTTCGGGTATGGATGTGTGTGATATCCTTAGGTTAGTTAGGTTTAAGTAGTTCTAAGTCAAGGGGACTGATGTCCTCAAATGTTAAGTCCCATAGAGCCATTTGAACCAATATTGCAGGCTGTAAATGCTGACACGTTACTTAAGTCCGTTCTCATGTAGTGGCTTCGTGCAGTGTTGTTCAGTGACCCGGAACTGGACTGACAAATAAACGCTACTAACAATCAATGCTTTGCTTCCACCTGTTGTTCGTAATAACAAATCTCGACGGTCGTCACAAAGACGAAACAGTCAACAGTTCGGAACCAATAGCTAAAAATTCCAAGTTGAAGCACAACACTAGACGTGCCCTCTGAATTAAACGTCATCAAACACATAAAATGTGACAAGTAACATCCTCTTCTTGGAAGACCATGTCTTCACGTTCGCCGGCCGCGGTGGTCTAGCGGTTCTGGAGCTGCAGTCCGGAACCGCGCGACTGCTACGGTCGCAGGTTCGAATCCTGCCTCGGGCATGGGTGTGTGTGTAATGTCCTTAGGTTAGTTAGGTTTAAGTAGTTCTAAGTTCTAGGGGACTTATGACCTAAGATGTTGAGTCCCATAATGCTCAGAGCCATTTTCTTCACGTTCTGGTGTATGGCCTTGTCCTGCCGAGCACTTTATTGGAAGTGGTTAAACGGAATTCCACGCCTGTAAACGGGAACTCATTGGAATTCTTGTAACTTTTCCGAATTGGAAAAATTCCTTAGGTGATAGCTTCCTTATTATGGAAATAGACGGGGCAGTTATCAGTCTTCTGACTACTTCGATGTGACCCATCACTAATTTCTCTCTTGTCCCATCCTCTTCATCTCAGCGTAGCACTTGCAACCTGTGTCCTCAATTATTTGTTGCAGACATTCGAGACCCGACAGCTCTACAGCTGCTTCTAGTATCATGGAAGTTATTCCCTGGATCCTTGACACACGTCTTATCATCCCTGTCCTTTTTATCGTCAGTGTTTTCCATATGTTAGTTTCTTCGCCGATCCTGGAGAGAATATTTTCATTCCTTATCAGTTCACCTTATTTTCAACGTCCTTCTGCTGCACCTCGTCGCAAACGCTCTGATTATTTTGCTTTGTCCTTGCCTCAGAGTCCATGCTCCAGGTCCAAACAACGCTGTGCTCCGAAATCTAAATTCTCTGAATTTCCTTCCTCAGATTAAGACCAATGTTTGATACCAGCAGCCTTCTCTTGGCCAAAACTGCCTTCTCCACCTGTGCTATTGTAGTTCTTATGTTTTCCTTGCTGCGTCGTGTGTTATTTTGCTTCCAAGGTATCAGAATTCCTTAAAGTATTCCATTTCATTTTCATGTAAAGTTTATCGCTAATCTCCTTTCTGCTACTCGTCATTCTTTTTCTTCCGTTTACTCTCATTCCATGTTCTAAATTCACAATACTGTTCATTTCATTCAGCATTGTGAATCTTATCATTTTCACCTAGGATAGCAACGTCTTCAGTGAATCTTTTCATTGACAGCCTTTCACCCTGAATGTTGAACCTACTCTTGAATCATTGTTTTTTTTTTTCATCATTGCTACTTCGACGTATAAATTTACTAGTGGGGACGAAAGACCCCTTCCTTACCCCCTTAGAGCACTTCGTTCTTGGTCTTCCATTCTTAATGTTCACATATTGTACCTTTTCACTCTTACCCTTTAGCTTACTTGCTGAAGATCCACAATTCCAGAAATATTAATCACAAATTTCTCCGTCCAAAACTGCACGTGATTAACCTTGTATACCTTCTGTAAGAGATGCTAGCTGATTCCCCGGTTTTGTAAGCCATAAGCAGCTCCACGAAACAGTTTCACCAATGAGGCCTTTCAGCTAATCAGGCTGAAGAGCACAATGCAGACACTGCCAATGGCCACTCTCTGCTCCCTCTAGTAACGTGCCTTTAGAATGAGCTACGTCCGTGAATTTTTCAGAAATTTATTTTTAATATTTCTTCACAATCATCTGCCTTCATGAGAAATAGCTTAGTAGGCTACGTCCACAAAGTACTATGGATGACGGAAAACCCACCCCATAAGATCCTTTCTAGACAGAGCCACGCGAAAAACCACTCAGGGGCCCGCGACAGCACAAAAGACGAGCAGCCACGAATGTTGCAAATGGTTCAAATGGCTCTAAGCACTATGGGATATAACTTCTGAGGTCATCAGTCCCCTAGAACTTAGAACTACTTAAACCTAACTAACCTAAGGACACCACACACAAGCATGCCCGAGGCAGGATTAGAACCCGCGACAGTAGCAGCCGCGCGACGCCGGACTGAAGCGCCTAGAACCACTCGGAATGTTGCATAACAGTGCGTCAGGATAATTTCTGCTATAATCGTTGCTGGTAGAAAATGTACCTATATTCCTTATGCAAACTTTCTTTCCTTAAGTACAGTATCCGTTCAAAGGTATCCTGCCACCTGTCAGCGGAGAGTAATACGTGGTTCACCCACCCTTCCCCTTTATAACGAACTATGCTGGTGACACCTTCAGTTAGGTGTCTGATTATCTGTGGAGAAATGGCAGGTAACTTTCTCCAGGTGTTCAACAGACAACAGACAACAGACAAAAACCAATCCATCGAATTACCGCAGGGTATATTTGATTCAGCACTCCAGATCACTTGTTTGCTGTCATCCACATCCCAGCGACATCTCTATTTATACCAGCACTGACTATTGTAATATGTAATGATAATTAAATCAATACCTTAAGCTGTCGCCAGGCGTTCATATACATCATCGGTGATAGTTAAAAAAGATGTGCCCCGACCATGACTCGATCCTGGCATGTCCTGCTTACATCCATTTGACCCACTGAGGGGCACAGAGGATAGTGCGACTGCAGGGACTTATCACTTGCACGTTCCCCATGAGACCCACAATCCCAACTTAATGTCCACACGCTACATTCCTAGTGTCCCTGCCCATTACACTCACTATCTGCGGCAATCTTACCGAGTCCCGTAAGAGTTAGGGCAATTCGTGTGCATCCAGCACAGAAGAAGAAGGTCAATGGCCGGTTAGCCTTAACTATATGAAGATGGTATCTGTTATTTCAGACATCTGCAGTCGCACTATCCTCAGTGCCTTCGGTGGTTCGGATGGATAGAGTATCTCCCATGTAAGCAGGAGATCCCGGGTTCGAGTCCCGGTTGGGGCACATATTTTCAACTGTCCCCGTTGATGCATATCAACGCCTGTCGACAGCTTAGGGTCTTGATTTCATTATCATTTTAGTCTAAGAGAGCTGCATGGTCACCGATGGTATCTGTTCTTTCGGACATGTCCTAAAGAACAGATACCATCTCCATACTGTGGTTTATGAGAAGATACTCGACCATTGCACGACATCATTTTTAACTCACTTCACACAGTCGTTGTGCTAGCAGGCCTGCACAGTGTAACTTACGAATTATTCCTTGCACTGATTTTATGCGATTTTTGACAACCACCCTCAACATTCCTCGATGTCCCTTGCTCGTCAGTACGTGAGTTCTGCCTGGCGTTCGTTCAGCTATGGCTGTTACTTCGCGTTTCCACTTCATAGTCACGTCATTAACAATTGACACGAACTGCTTTAGAAAAGATGAAATTTGCGTAATCGATTTCTTACTCAAGTGACACTGAATGACTAGTTCTCATTCAAAGTAACGGAGCTCTCGTGGCTGAACCATTCCTTAGTTACTTAACTACATGTTCAAACGAGAATCTGAACGATTCTTTTACGAAAAAGCTGTGGAACAAGGCTGTTAACAGGATACGTGGCCTTGATTAGTGTCAACATTACTGAACGTACAACTTTTTAGTCCTAATCATCAAACTACACTTTAAAATAGGCGATTTTCTTCCCCTTACCACTTTTTAAATAAAAATTCGTTCAGAGAACAGAAGTATCCCAGGAGAAATGATTTCACATTAGGATAAAAATTTGCTTTACAGTCTGTCAGCTATTTTATGTTGTTTGGAATATGATAAAAGCAGTTTGTTGTTGTTTACAACCTTTCTGTGCCACTGACAGATTTAATAATGGATAATAAATGTCATTTTTCCTGTACTGTTGTAGGTGTGGATAACACTGTTTTTTTTTTTTTCAAACTGTGATAGATTATTTACGACGAATTTCATTAGTTAATATAGGCATTGTTCGGCGCTGTTAAAATGCCTAATTCGGTGAAGAGGTACCTACGAGACGATCACGGTTTTGCTCTGATGGTGCTATGGTGCTACTTCTCAACTTTCTGTACGGTACTCACCGTCTGCTTTTACATGGGCCTGCTCTTTGTGACATCTGATGGGGAACACAGCATTGCATAGGGGTCTCCATATAAGTTGTTGATCAGATAGTGTTTGTAGGTGACAGCACTTCTATTTTCATATTATTGTGGCACAGGAAAACAAAATAATCAATATATGATGCGAATAAATCCGGAGTTACCCAGCAAAGTTTTCTACTGTATTCTGTGGATCCATGGAATCACTTTACCCTTTTCAGAAACATGCGTCACATTGTCAGCGACGCTTTCTGCAGCACCTGGTGTACCTTCTTCAGCGACCTCTCAGCAGGAGGAAGGACGAGCGTTCCTCTGACGTCCGTTCATAAAGCAGTGGAGACACGGAGCAGTAGAAGCAGGCCGTAAAGCACAATAAAGTGTATGGCACTTTGCGGGGGATGTGAATCAAGATTTAAGTGAGGGACACCACAGCGCCGTGAGCACGCACCCTGTCCTAGCAGGGCCATAACGGCGCGAGCCGGGCATTATACCGCCCTGCTACCTGTGTTGCAGCCAGTATCGTCTCCGTTACTTCCCTTACTATGCAGATACCCTTAGAATGGCATTTAGAACAAAGCGACGAAGGAAGAAAAACTTTTGTCAGTCTCTGTGCGTCTTCATTACTGCAGTTCGCCGGCCACTGTGGCCGAGCGGTTCTAGGCTCTCCATTCTACGGTCGCAAGTTCGAATCCTGCCTCGGGCATGGATGTGTGTGATGTCCTTAAGTCAGTTAGGTTTAAGTAGTTATAAGTTCTAGGGGATTGGTGACCTTAGATGTTAAGTCCCATAGTGCTCAGAGCCATTTGAACCATTACTGCAGTTCCCATTTAACTGGCAGAAAGTAAACTGCTTCATCTTGTCGACGTCAACGTGTGAAGCGAGCAACCACAGTGAGAGTTTCATTTCTGCTCGCTAGTTTTTGGATTAATTAGGTGTTCCGTTTCTTTCTACTTTTAGCCATTCTTATCTTTCCTGTTTCCTCACTACACCACTGAGCGGTACAATTATATTGCTCTAGCCGTTCTTTTCATTAATCAGACAGCAGTTTTTACCACCTGACCAATTATACATCCAATTCTTCAGCAGGAATGTACTATGTAAAGTACAATCTAAAATTCTGTTAAAAAAAAAAGTTTGATGCATCACAACTTACGTTTCAATCACTACAAAAATTGCTTTAAATTATCTGTCCGTCTCCATATCGATTTTATACTTATAATTAATTCATCAGTTTTATTCGTGTGGATAAAATTTTCGTATTTGGATTCGCTTTTAGAAATCATTTCCAGTATTACTAACATGAACTGATAATGAGAACCACTTCTTCCTCACAGTGGATGACGAGTAACGTCAACTGACCCCTCGAAGCCTGATACGAGAACTCTGTTATATTTATTTTTTACTTTTTTCAAGTCTTTTGAAGGATCTGATGTATGTCAGTCGAAAATAGAGATCAAAATATTTTGATTCTGCCGAATAGTTGTAGTGAAAACACTGTGTTTTAACTGCTGTTAATTAATTAAAATACCATCAAATATACGTCTTTAACCATTTTGTGGTCGAAGTACTTTCCTTGTCTGCGTTTGCTCCCCAATAGGTAATAACGAAACATGGTTCTGCATTGAACAAACCCATTTTTTTTTTTTTTGTTTTACTGTCCACACACATTTCGGAGAAGTTACTCCGTCTTCAGTAGGTTTCATTTATTATCTGTTGAAAAATGTACAAAAAAACTATCCATTACCATATTTACCAGTTTCTGAGATCGTACTGTTTGCATTAATATACGCATTCACACAAGTATTAACATGAAGAATAAATATATACCTTATTATTCCATATTGGTGTTCACAAGTCTGTTTCGTATTAGCAGCACAGCTATAATTACTGTCTTGCAGGATATCATCTGCAGTTACTAAGCATTTACAGATGTTCCGTTACGTAATTCCTCAAATTTTCGGCCTAATATGATATTATTGATTTTTTCTATACCACTGCTGTGGTTATATCATTTTTTTTTCTTTTTGTATACAAAGATTCGCTATTTTACTCTTTGACGAGCTTTATTTAGGTTACAGTACTATTTTTTGAAAAGGTGTGTTCAAATGTATGGTGATTGTGATTAGGTTTTGTGAAATGTGGATTGGGAACGGGTAACAGACTGTGTACGTAAATGTGTATACTTACTTTTTGTAGATCTCACGTTTCCGTGACTCTGCAGCGTGTTTCAGTGTAGCTTCGGAACAAACTCTGTTTGTATCATGATCACTTGTTCCGCAATCTTGTTGTGGATGTTTCTGATGGGAATTTAGAATTTTTCAGTGGCATTAAGCTGTGGGAGTGTGTCTCTTTGTTTATGTGTGTCTGTGTGTGTGTGTGTGTGTCTGTGTGTATGTGAGTGTGTGTGTGTGTGTGTGTGTAAGTGTTTTTTCGTATGATGTGCCCTGGTCCTTTGTTAATTTCTTTAGAACTGCGAGCAGGATTCCACTGCATAGTGGTGTGTATTCGTTCGTCACTTCTTTTCCTTCCGTTATGGCTTTTTCCGTATCGTAATTTTCTTCGACTACACGTTTTTTTGGAGGGCTGTTGCTGTTGTTCTACAGATAATAAATAAAAAATCACTGAAGACAGAAAAAACTTCACTGAGACATGTATGGGTAGTAAAACAGGAAAAGTTGTATTTGCTCAAGGCAGAATCTCATATACACACCTATTTAACTTTAATAATACTTTGCCTCAGCAAAATACAATTTCAGCTTTGTAATGCCGCGATGAGACGGAATCGTTTGATATACTTCACGATATTGTTGCTTTTTATTTATGATTTTGGCCAACTAAACTGAAATCCATTGGTTACTGGTGGTGCGCAGCGACCGTTGAATAATCAAATATATAGAAGGACAGCTGTAGTTTATTGGTGATCTACATTTAGACTGTAACATAGACATGAACGGTGCAATACAAGAAGAGTCATATAGGAACAGCCACGTCACATTATAAAAATGTAACAATTGACGCTACCATTTATACGGCAGAAACAGGAAACAATTGTATAACCTAATAAAGCGAATCGCCGTAGAGTCCACAGCAAACTCTGCCTGTCCGATTTAAGGGTGCTGTTTCCGCCGTATCGGTTCAGTGCGTGTTCCTCGCTTGGAGGCTTTAAGCGTAACTAGTCGCAAAACTGTTAGTAACCGTAATTCAGGTGCTTAGATGGAGACAATTTAGTGCTTCCCTTAGTGTTTTATGTGAAGCCTGATACCGCTGCCTGCGTTCTGCCAACGTGAGGCACTCGGTTTCAGTGCTTCCAGTTTCAGGACCAATGGAGGAGACGCTCTCGGCATGTTGCATCTTAGGAGATCTCGGCCTGAACATGCTGTAGTCTTAAGGACGGGCTAGTGGCAGACTGAAAAACTGCGGAGTGATTTAAGCGTTTCCATGGATGATCGTTGCAGAATTGACCTTGTCTATTTTTTTGTTTAACTTGTCAAGTCTCACTTGCTCTTTCAGTGTCGTTGCAGTTCTGTTGGGCTCCGCTTGTGCTGTCCTTTTCAATGGTTACAGCTGCCCTGCCAGAAAGTTGAAAAATTTTCTGACTGATTTTGCGGGGATTGCCTGTATTGTAACCCGCAGTTCCATCATTGGTTACTGCATTGGCTTTAACAAATGTCATACTTTTTGCCATGTACATGCACTCTAGGTATTGCGCTCTTATGACTGTGCTTTTCATGACGGCATTAATAACTAAATGTGTCTCTTCTATGTTCCATAGTCTAAAGGTAATCCCTTCTGTGATCACGGTTTTGCAAGTTGGAGGTCTGTAATATTAAATCGTTCTTTTACTTAATATTATATAGCTTTATAAATTTCGTTCGAGATTCTGAAAGATTTTCTGGTTTTTACGGCTAAGATCTAGTAAACAGGCTCTATGTGTTTACAGTTTATATAAAAAGAGAGTAGAAGCTTTCGAAATGTGGTGCTACAGAAGGATGCTGAAGATTAGTTAAGTCCATCACATAACAATGAGGAAGTACTGTAGAGACCTCGGCAGACAAGAAATTTGTGTCACAACTGGACCAAAAGAAGGGATCGGTTGATAGGACACATTCTGATACATCAAGGGATCACCAGTTTCGTACTGGAGGGAAATGTGGGAGGTAACAATCGTAGAGGGTGGCCAAGAGATGAATACAGTAAACAGATTCAGCATGATGTAGGCTGCAATAGTTAACCGGACATGAAGCCGCTCGCACAAGATAGAGTAGCATGGAGAGCTGCATCAAACTATTCTTCAGATTGAAGACCCCAATAACAACATAAAATCGCTCTCCATTTACGGGCTGCTGCATTTCCTCTCGGGTTCCAAACCGTCCCTGAGTAGCGAGGAAACGTTACCTAGAGTCAATGAACGGTCTTGACGAAACACAGCGGGTGTTTAGAGGGGGTAAAGTAATGCAATATTATTTTTTCTGTTTGTGTCCAGTTACACCTTTAAGGGATAAAACAGACCCCAAAAGTAATTTGGCGTATTAAGTGTAGAGGGAATAGCTTCGAAACCATAAAATAGAAAAATGTGCTCTTTAAGTATGTACAACATACCTGTTTAAAATATCTAAACGTTCATTATTAATATTATTATTATTGTTATTATTTTTTGTTTCACTTATTTGGGTTTATGATTTAAACAGTGTAAGTTAATGTTTTTTCGTTTTATAGTTTACTGCTTCACATAACACGGATTCTTCGTCGGACTGACTGTACTTATCAGTATTCACTGAACCTGTTGTGTTGAACAAACTCGTTGCCGAACTGACGTAAGACTTCGTATTGTGTACAAGGTACGTTTGTTTACGAATAGGGAAGATGACAACTGTTATCCCAGTTAATATTTGCAGAATTCTGCATGATCATTTCAGCATTGTGGAATTCGCTGAGATTTATATCAATTCGCAGAAAGTAGAACTGAAACACGCCATGCTAGCATTGGTTTGTGGCGGTATAGATGGACATTCGACTATTACGGATCAACATAATGGGCTATGGTTTGGTGGATCGGAGTTCCAGGGTATAGTAATGATTGGCGATGATTGGAAAACACGAGGAGTCATGCATCCCCGGCAATGTCCTCTCTTCAGAATGCAAATTAAATTTAGAATAAAAGAAATCTGTGGTTGAATTTTGTAAAAACGAAAAGAAGGAAAAAAGGTGACTTCCATCTTTGCAGCATAGATATCGCAAAGTTACATCAGTGAAACAGGTGTATAATTGGGAAAAGTATGTTCTTCATGACGGATCAAAACGTATGAGATGAAGGTGATATACTACTGGACCTTAAAAAATGTAATGGAGGCTATGGATCATCGATTGCTTATCCAAGACAGTCACCTTAAAACGTGGGCCTTGCAGTTGAGCATGGAAGTATAGTTACATAATTCCAAAGCAAGCTCCAAATGGCTACTGAATTTTAAAAAGGCACGCGGAGTTGTATCTCTGAATATAACAAAGTTTGTAATTAGACACTGTATAAAGATAAAAGTTATCTCAACGAGACCGTTTTAAGATTTGTAGCGCAAATTAAGAATCACATCAGCATTTTGGCGGCTTAAAAAGGGTACAACTCTTATCAGAGCAGATCAACCTGCAACTGCACTCTGGGCGTACTTTGTTCCTAAAGGGGACAGCAAAAGTGGAATCCATGGCGCAGCCATTGTCGTCAGACACAGTTACAAGATTCAGCTATAGTTTCTGCTGCTGGAAAACTTCTTATCCTCTCTTGGACCGAGAATTAGAGAATCTCTTTCTGAAGTTCCAGATGTTCTTCTGACAGCATCGAAGACTGTAAACTAATGTATAACCACGTCACGTCGAAAGGTGTTTGACAGAACTTTTCTCTCCCAGTGCGGGAGAAAAATCTGTATTATTAATAGATTCCCGGGGAGGTCATTGCGGAAGAACTGTTTTGAGAGGTGTACCTGAGGACAAAGAACTTGTTCATCTGGTTATCCCAAAAGGATCGATGGCACAAGTAAAGCCATGGAACGTATACAGCTTTCGATGTTGGAGTAACTTCATAGGAAGATTTTCACATCTCGTTGGGCTACATGATTATGATGTCAGTCTCCACTTGAGAAACAATATAATCAAGCTGCAGTCACTAGAACATCGTCAGGTCTGCTCGACGAAGTTTTCCATTGTTCTGAAGTATGCCTGGTACAAATCAGGTTATTCAGAGTATCGCCCACCACAATTTGATACGCCAGCTGAGTTTCGTTCTTTATTGTCTTGTTATCGGTTGTATTAAGTAAAGAAATGTTGTTCATTTTGCATGGATCGTGCTCAAAAAGGTTATGTTTTAAGGATCTCTTTACCCATTATCATTATTGAAACGATTTTGTATCATAATAATCATTTACTTCTTACTCTGAATTAACAGAATAAACGTATGTGAAAAAATTAACTTAAAAGAACGTCAAAACGTAAAATAACAATTTACACAATACAACAAAAATATGTACAACAAATAATTGGAAGAACAATGAAAGTTTATATATTTTCATTCGGTATATTACAAATATTCCGACACCACGTTTTGTACAAGTTATTTTCCAAAAATAGTATCACATAAGCCACCTTTATTACCCGTGGGTTTATGTGGAATGAGAGCGTCTTTAATTTATGTTATAATAAAAGGTTCCATTTGGAGAATTCATTAATGTTGGCGGGGTAATTCATAAATATTTGGATGTTTTTAAAAAGTTTATTATACAGTTTTCAAGAAAGATAGTTATATATGAACTTTTAAATGAAAAAGATTTTTTATATTTAATGATTTCTAGACATTCGCGGCAATATCATCTACAGCGTGGTCATGGCCGCGTCTAAATACGCTAACCCCTTTCTTCCGTTCAGTCACTCGCCCACGTCACTGATTGATGATTCCATAAAACCTACTGGAGCATTCGTACCACCACACTGCTGTAATTTACGTGAGCGGTGGAGGAACGCGTGAACTCTTGACGTCAATGCTACTTCATTCGCAGCGTTCCAGATAGCTCTTTTGAAGGGGTAATAGACAGTTTGTCTGGTGAGATTATTACTTACTACATTAAGTAAATTTACTACATCAGCAACCAATTATTGAATTAATAATGATCTCTTTTCATTGTCTTGTTGCTTTAATCAACATCTCTTAGACTGAATGAAATTATATCGTTCTATCCCAACTGAGACGGACGCTGGCGTATCGTAAATTCCCATACTTTCAAGAATTTTTGCTTCTATGTATTCCGTTCATAAATGGCTGGCTCTGTCTCAGATCGTACCAGAGAATGGGAGAAGATCGACAACAGCTAAAAAATATGTTCAGGGTAGCATTATCTATCTTCTTCTGAAAATAACACAGCTCTACAAAATAAATTTTTTTTTTCGTTGCCAGGGAAGTTTGAACGAAAATGGGATATTGTTATGATACTCATTCCGAGTATATTTGTACTTTTTCCAAATTGGCTCTGGTTTTTGAGATATACGTTATTTGTGGAAATGAGAGTTTCATGTGGATAATATCGACTGCAGGGTCCATATATGGTGTAATGTGTTTGCTACCTGTTTTTTAATTAGTGATATTGTACTATCTTTATTAAACAATTGTGCTCAGGGAGTGTATCTGTGTGGTTGAGGATTACATCATGCAAACATCACACTGTCAGCATGTGTTCAGTCCTGTTGTGCGGTGCGTGTGTTGAAGATATTGAGGGTTGTGCAGATTTGAATTCGGCGGTACTCGACATTCATTTGTTGGCCGAGGTAATCCCCGCAACAGCCAATAGGTAGCGTTCAGTGCAAACAAGAAAAATGGCGATGGTCGAAAGTCACACACATGTGCAGTGCAGCTTCAAGGAGATAGAACCTTTTCATCGTGACGTAGCAAATAAGAGGTGAGTATTCATTTCACACAAAACAATTAATGATGTTTGTTGGATGTGATTGACATGCAAATACAAGAAAGTTCTGCATAATATGTAGTATTTGTGCAATTTTGTTTTAGGAAAACATGAGTTCTTCACGCCGTCTTTGCGTGAACCATCCAGATGAGTTCTGCTACATTTGTGGTGAATACGTTCTTCCAAAGAACAGGAAGAATATCACTCCTTTTGTGAAGGAAGCGTATCTGGCATATTTCGGAATTAAACTTGGAGATCAAGACAAGGCGTGGGCACCCTATAAAGTTTGTAAATGCTGTGTGGAGTGCTTACGGCAGTGGACAAAACGAAAAAGGAAAAGCTTAAACTTCGGAGTGCCTATGGTATGGCGAGAGCAGAAGAACCATACAGATGATTGCTATTTTTGCATTGTTAGTGTGAAAGGTTTTAATAGGTTCAAAAAACGAAAGTGGGAATATCCCGATTTGGAGTCAGCAAGAAGACCGGTGGTGCACAGCAACGATGTTCCTGTACCAACCTTCACAACATTACCCACGCTAACATCATCAGATGACGATGTGCACGGCGAGGAATGTACAAGTAGTGGTTCGGAATACGAAGGACGTGAGACACAACCCCAGCAGTTCGACCAGAAGGAGCTCAGTGACTTGATACGAGGACTCAATCTTTCAAAGCACGCATCAGAACTCTTAGCATCCAGGCTTAAGGAAAAGAACTGTCTTCATCCAAGTGTTAAAATAACAGCTTACCGGACGAGAGAAGAAAACCTTCTTCCATACTTCAACCAAGAAGAGGTTATAGTGTATTGCAGCAATATACCAGGACTTTTACTTGAATTGGGGCTGCCGGAATATAGACCAGAGGACTGGCGTCTCTTCATAGACAGTTCCACTAGAAGTTTAAAATGTGTTCTCCTACACAATGGCAATCGTTACGCATCTATTCCAATTGCCCACTCAACAAAACTTTGTGAAGCATATGCTAACATCAAGATGGTTCTGCAGAAAATTCAGTATATGCAGCACCAGTGGTTGATTTGTGTTGATTTGAAAATGGTGAACTTCTTGCTTGGACAACAAAGTGGATACACAAAGCACCCATGTTTTATCTGCATGTGGGATAGTAGGGCAAAGCACGAACATTGGATGCAGAAAACGTGGCCTCCAAGGGAACATATGGCTGTTGGTGAAGCAAACATCATTAATGAACCTCTGGTTAGTAGGGACAAGATTGTTCTTCCACCATTACATATTAAGTTAGGACTAATGAAGCAATTCACCAAAGCTTTAGACAGAAATGGTAATTGCTTCACATACATCTGCAATACGTTCCCTGGACTCAGTAGTGAAAAACTTAAGGCAGGAATATTTGATCGTCCTCAAATTCGCAGGCTCATCAACGATACCAATTTTACAAGTGTCATGACTGTCACTGAAGCATGGGCCTGGAACAGTTTTGTCGCTGTTGTAAAATGTTTTTTGGGCAATCATAAAGCTCCCAATTACGAGGAACTGGTCAAGAACATGCTCACTAACTTTCAAAACTTAGGAGCTAACATGAGCATAAAATTGCACTTCCTTCACAGCCACTTGGATCGATTTCCTCGTAATCTAGGTGATTTCAGTGAGGAACAAGGAGAGGGGTTCCATCAAGATATGAAAGGAATAAAGGAAAGATATAAAGGAAGATGGGACAGGCATATGATGGCAGATTATTGCTGGAATCTGCAACGTGACTGTTCTGAAGAGACCTATAAAAGGAAAGCGTGCAGGAAGCGGTTCGTCATGGACGGAAAATGATATACTTATAGAGAAACTTTTCAATTATGTTTTATACGTGGACAAATGCCTATCAGGTTTTCATAGAAGCTATTTATAAAGATTATTTTCTTTTTTCATTGTAGTTTGTAGCGCTCGAGTTCAGTATTAGCAATTTTTTCTAATTTTTTGAATAAATCATGCATTATCTCAAAAACTAGAGCCAAACTGCATAAATGGTTGCTATATTCGTCCTCAGCACCACTAACCCATCCTAAAGCCACTCAAATATCCTTGGCAAGAAAATGAGTGTTGACCAGTGTAATTTATTGTCTGAGTAAGTCACACTAATTTCACACGATATGGCCAATTTCCTCCGGTAACATCAACTCTGACACGCACAAGGTAAATAAGCTTAAAAATTAGAAGAGAAGTTATGCAGGATACGTCAAAATTAAAATACAGTAATAAAAGTGATGCCGTACAATAAAATACACGCCGTGGTTGAATCCCGCCACTGTGGAAACCATATTGTCAGTGAATTCACTTGAATCCAATATCTAAGAGCTAATACCCGGCTAGATACGACTAACTATTCATTTCCTTTCGACATTTCCAGTAATTTCTGTATTAATTTTTAACATACTTGTGTAGCAGATTTTAAATTGGCAGACTTCGTTTCAAATTAGTCACTGTTTGTGTCCAGCTGACTTAGACGTCGTTCTTTCTTTTTTTGTTCCAGTCTCTGGTGTAAGGAATTGGGATGCATGTGAGGAGTCACTGCTGAGGCAAGGATAGCCACTCTTGAAGCTCATACGCAAACGAATATTTTTGTCATGTTCCCGAGGTTTCGCTGTTTCGGCACTCTTCATATAGATTCCTCTCTACTCCCATCATATTGATAAGAGGGTTCGTTGAACTGAACAGCTGTACTACGTAAGAAAACGTAGCTAACAAAAATTTGTCGACGATTCTTAGAAAGAAGTATAGTTGGCGCCTTCTTGAGTGACTCGATCTGACGTGCAAAAATTGTGTTACATCTACTAAGCCGAAAATTGTGTGCTGTTGTGCCGATAGCAACATAAAGAGCTTGAGAAACAATTGTTTTGGTACGTATGCTTAAAGTACAGCTTTCTCATTGGCTACATATATCAAACTTCGTTGCAGAATAAGGTTCCTTTTTCTTCTACCACTGAAATTTACAAAATTTATTTAACAGTATTTTCATTTGTCATGGTATCCTCTTGGATAGTGTTTACATGTAAGAGGAACAGCCAAATGCATCCCGCTCCAGCGAGACGTGAACGTCTGTATTCAAGGGCACCACATTTTATAGAAGCACTGCTCATATCCAGATCACGAACGCTGTGCACTCATTTTTTATACAGCCATCGCACAGATATACAGAGGAAAAATGAACTGCGAGCAGTGATAAAGTACCCCCACCTCGAAGAATTTCAGCTACATAAGATGACAAATCTCTATGCTAATGTTGTGTACTAGGGAGATGCTGCCACTCTACATTACAGCGCGAGGGAATGGATCTGTAAATTTACATGTGGATAACTCAGGAACGAGATCAGGTGTTGTTCTACATCCATCAATGGGGAAAACATACGATGTCTGAAAAAGTTCACTACCAAAAACTAGTAATGTCACACTGTAGAATCCGTTACCTTGTAACAGGAAAGAGGGTTCATAAGCAATTCATTATTTATCTAGCGCCGGGAACGCAAATGGAGGCGTTAAAATAGTCTCCTGAAAGAACTCATGTTGGTGGTTTAACTATTCCTCATCAAGACCTTACAGTTTATCAGACGCCTGTTCCTACGAGTATTAAGAGTAGAACTCTCGTTTTATCTGATTAAATATCACTACAAGATATGGAAGCGTCCATCCTACTTCCATTATAAAAAACGAGTACAACACAGGAAGAGATAGAGTTCAACATTTTAACAGTCAAAAGAGTGAAGGCTTCCATGGAATCACTGGGAGAGACATGAAGTGAGTGTGGTGAGTGTTGATGTTACTGTCTACAGATTTTTCTTTTCTTACTTTTGGATCATGCTTATTGCTAACGTAACATATCTGTCGATAAAACTGCTTTCCAAACCATGAAATATGTTCATTTTTATAATGCTTGTTGTTGTGATCTTCAGTCCGAAGACTGGTTTGCTGCAGCTCTCTGTGCTACTCTATTCTGTGCGAGCCTCAATTACTGCAGAATACATCGCTCTGAATCTGCTTCCTGTATTCATCTCTTGCTCTCGTTCTACGATTTTTGTCTCCCATAGTTCGCTCCAATGCTAAATTGGTGATCCTTTGATGTCTCAGAATGTCTCCTATCAATCAATCCCTACTTTTTGTCAAGGTCTCTCCTCATTTCTCTTCGGTACCTCCTAATTAGTTATGTGATCGATCCATCTAATCTTCAGCATTCTATTGTAGCATCACATTTCGAAAACTTATATTTTGTTTTTGTCTAAAGTGTTTATCATCTATGTTTCACTTCCATAAATGGCTGAACTCCAGACAAATACTTTCAGAATAGACTTCCTAACACTTATATCTGTATTAGATGTTAACAAATTTCTCTTCTTCAGAAACGCTTTTCTTGCCATTGCCAGCCTAAATTTTATATTCTCTCTACTTCGGCCATAATTAGTTATTTTGCTGCCCAAATAGTCAAACTCATCTAGCATTTTAAGTACCTCGTATCCTAATGTAATTCCCTTAGCATCACCTGATTTAATTCTACTATATCCCACTATTCTTCTTTTGCTTTCACTGATGTTCATCTCATATCCTCCTTTCAAGATATTGTGCATTTCGTTTAACTACCTTTCCAAGTATTTTACTGTCACTGATAGATTTACAATGTCATCGGAAAACCTCAATTTTTTTTCTCTTTAAACCTGAATTCCTACATCAAATTTTACTGTTTGTTCAGTGTATAGATTGAGAAATGGGTAGGCTTCAACCCCGTCTCACTCCCTTCTCAACCACTGCTACCCTTCCTTGCCTCTTGACTCTTATAACGCCGTCTGGTTTCTGTAGGAGTTGTAAATAGCCTTTCGATCCCTGTATTTTACCCCTGCTACCTCAGAATTTCAAAGACTGTATTCCAGTCAGTACTGTCTAAAGCTTTCTGTAAGTCTACAAATACTATAAACGTAGGTTTGTCCTTCCTTAATCTATCTTCAAAGATAAGTCGTAGGATCCGCATTGCTTCGCGTGTACCTACATTTCTCCGAAATCCAAATTGATCTTTCCCAAGGTCGGCTTCTACCGGTTTTCTCCATTCTTCTGTAAGGAATTAGTGTTAGTGTTCTGCAACCATGTCTTATGAAAGTTCGGTAATTTTCACACCTGTCAGCAACTGCATTCTTTGAAACTGGAATTATTACATTCTCCTTGAAGTCTGAGGGTATCTCTCCTGTCACATACATCTTGCACACCAAATGGAAGAGTTCTCTCATGGCTGGATCTCCCGAAGCTATTAGTACTTTTGACGGAATATCATCAACTCCCGGGGCCTTGTTTCGACTTAGATCTTTCAAATTCTTCTATTAGTATCATATCTCCCCTCTCATCTTCATCTACGTCTACTTCCCTTTCTATAATATTGCCTTCAATCCCTTTTCCCTTGTATGGACGCTCTATATACTCCTCCTAGCTTTCAGCTTTTTCTTCTTTGCTTAAGACTGGTTTTCCATAAGGCCATAAGGGTTCCTGATATTCATGCAGCTGCTTCTCTTTACACCAAAGTCGTCTTTAATTTACTGGTAAGCGGTATTGGTAAAGTATGCTTCTCAATCCTTGCATTTGTGGGCTAGGCATTTCCGATTACCCGTTTTGCACTTCCTGTCACTCTGATATTTTATACGATTGTATTCCCTTTCGCTTATTTCATTTGTTGCATTTTTATATTTTCTGATTCCATCAGTATAATTCAATACCTCTCGCGTTATACAAAGATTTCTATTCGGCCTTGTCTTTTTCCCTGTTTGATCCCTTGATGCCTTGACTATTACATGTCTTAAAGATGCTCATTCCTCTTCTACTATATTCCTTTCCCCTGCTCTGGTCAACCATTGCCTAGTACTGTCTCTGAAACTCTCGGCAACCTCTGGTTCTTTCAGCTTATCCAGACCCCATCTTCTTAATTTCCTAACTTCTTCCATTTTCTTCAGTTTCGATCTGCAGTTTATTACCAATAATTGTGGTCAGAGTCCACATCTGCCCCTGAAAAGTCTTACAATTTAAACTCTGGTTCCTAAATCTCTGTCCATTATATAATCAATTGGAAACCTTCCGGTGTCTCCAGGTCTCTTCCACGTATACAACCTTCTTTTACGATTCTTAAACTGGTAGCAATGATTAAATTGTGCTCTGTGAAAAATTCTACCAGGCGGCCTCCTCTTTTATTTCTTTACCGCATTCCATATTCACCTACTAATTTTCCTTCTCTTCTTTTTCGTATCATCGAATTCCAGTCTCCCACCTCTGCTAAATTTTCGTCTCTCTTAACTATAATTTCTTTTATCTCGTAATACATTTCTTCAGTCTCTTCATTTGCGGAGCTAGTTGGCGTATAATCTTGTACTTCACAAAGAAATTACTGATTCATAACACGGACTACATTTTTTTCTATTTTATTTAATGAGTTTTCCTTCTCCCACCACTGCAACGTCTCCCTACGTTCACCGCTGTAATCACCTCCTGCGGTATTACTCAAAACTAAAGGAATATTCTTCTATAGATGTATCTGTCCGTGGCTAGTTACTAATAAAATCACATTTCTTAAGGATTTCTTTAGTGAATAACATTTGAAAAACGAAATTTTTTTTTGGAAAATTAAGATCAAGTGGTAGTGCCATGATAAAGAAACGCAAATAAGAAATTCGTTAATGATGGTGAGAGTTGTATCATGTTTGTATCTTAAAGAGTACACGTAAAATTCCACATAATAGTGCCCTAGTGAAGGCCGCTCACTTCACCTTGTGAATACTGATCGAAAAACATTATGTGATCTGATTTCCTTTCTGCGATAATTTGATACAGACCTCATACTAGGCGCAACGCATATATTCTAACACTTGAAACAATATACAACTGCTTGATGAGCAAGTTTCTCATTACTTAATCTAACATTTGAATCAATGAACAGTTCATAGTTTACGCATAAAAGGGAGAACATGTACTGTTATTAGGGTGTCAACTGTAATACAGAATACTGTGTTACAAAGAACTGTTAATACAGTGTTTCCATAGAAAATTGTATGAACGCATGGTGTAACAACTGCTGCTCCTAAGCCTTCGCCGCAAATTTGCCTCCTGGGATCTGAATACTATCATTTTGATCAGCCAGAACATTATGACCACCGACCTACTATCGATATAAACCCCTACAGGCGACAGCAGCGTCACCTGGCGGGAAATGATTGTTAGTGAGACACCCGCAATATGCATGTAGTATCAGTGAGCTCACTATCCATTTGTCTAGATAGTTCAGAGAGACGAAAATTTAGCAGAGTTGGGGTACTGAAATTCGATAATAGGAAAAGGAAGACAAGAAAGAATAGTAGATGAACATCGACTGGGGTAACGTAATGAAAAAGGAAGCCGCTAACAGTTGGTTTTACGAATGGGGAAGGTGCACAATGTATCTGAGTTTGACCAAAGGCAGATTGTAATGGACCAGAGGTTCGGCACAAGCATTTCGGAAACTGCACGGCTTTTCGGGTGTTCGAGGAATGCTGTGGCGAGTGTCTTCAACAAGTGGCGAAACCAAGGTGAAACCACGTCCAGACGTTGTGGCGTTGGGCGGCCGCCCCTCATTACAGATGTCTGATCTCGTAGGACGGGCAGACTTTAATGTAGGCCAGAGTACAAGTGCGTCTCAACACACAGTGCACCGAAGACTCCTAACAATGGACCTCCGCAGCCGACGATCCATGCATGTGCCAATGTTAACACCACGACATCGGGTACTACGACTGAAATGGGTGCGTCACCACCGGCATCGGACGTTGGTGGAGTGGGAGAACACTGCATGGTCAGATGAATCGCGGTACTTTCTTCATCATGCCGGTGGAAGGACTCCTTGACACCTACACTGCTGGACGGAGACAAGCTGTGGGCGGCTCCACTGTGTTCTGCAGAACATTCATGTGGGCATCCATGGGTACAGTGGAGATCGTGCAAGGCCCCATGATGGTCAAGGACTGGTTGCAGACCACGTACAACCCTTCATGATTATCACGTTTCCCAACGGTGGTGGCATTTTTCATCAAGATAATGCGTATGGTCACAAGGCCAGGATTGTGATGAAGTGGTTCGAGGAACACAGTGGCGAGTTCCAGTTGATGTGCTGTTCCCTCAACTGATCTGAACCCGCTCGAACACATCTGGATGTGATTGAACTTGGTATCAGAGATAATTAGCCTCCTCCCCGGAATTTACGGGAATTAGGTGTACTGCGTATGCAGACCTGGTGCAAAGTTCCTCGAGTAACTTACCAGCGCCTCATTGCTTCCATACCAAGACGCATCGCTGCTGTTATCCGTGCCAAAGGTGGACATACCGGCAGTTAGGTAAGTGCTCATAGTATTCTGAATGATCAGTGTATCTGAATACTGTGTAGCTCTTCGTACAACACGGGAAATGGCATTCATCTAAAAAGCTGTCTTTCTGGATGCATAAGCCTATGTTTCTTTATCATTGCTACACTAGTCATCAATGATGACAGATTTTCATTTAATTTGGTTAATGAAGTGTAAATATTGGTTTACGTGCAACATCAGAAACATATGAAATACGTGTTACTTACTCCACTACTATCAGACAAAGACTTCCCTTACAAATTATTCTGTAAACCATCAAGAAGCAGAAAAATTATGGATGAGTGAGGACTTTTCCACTCATTTCAGTTACTGTTCAATACACCATATAGAAAACACGAATCTGGCCAACGTGAATCGAAAACTGCCAGTCCCACATTATAAGTCATCATGGCTCGATCCGAACAAGGGCAGTACATTTCAGATATGGCTCGCCAAGCTCGCAAAACCGCTACACTGTTACATAGTTTACTCCATTCGTATGTAGCGAATTCGTAATTCACAATTCTCTCAGTGTTAGCACTGATACATTGTAAGCTGCAGCTATATATCACTCTATTTCCTTCTCAGTTTATGTCATGGGTGCGCCATTTCCTTATCATAGCACAGAACAGAACCATCAAGAACGAACAAGAAGTATTGTGTATTTCTAACTTGCAGGCCACGCTGTCTCTACAGCTGCCCTGCAGTTTCATTGGCTGAGCCCCACTTGCTTCAAAGACCTTAGTTAAGGTAAACCAGTCTATTACAGTGCTAGTCACTTCACAATATTCGAATAATGGGCACAGGTATTACACTAGAAGACTGCACACAAATATAGAGGCATGAAATTTGATACATGGAAGTTGACAATAATAAGAGACAACTTTCAGTGTATCAGAATAAGTAACAAATATGCCCGCGAAAGGCAAAGGTCCCGAGTTCGAGTCTCGGTCCGGCACACAGTTTTAATCTGCGAGGAAGTTTCAAATATGACAAAGTTTAGCACAACAACCCCTCTGGTTTATACATAGCCAAAATAAAATAAAAAGCAAATAATTATTGCTTTCCTTTGTTAATTACAGTATAATGCCCCCCCCCCCCCAGTAATACCCACTGTAGATCCTTTCCAAATTAGGGCTAAGGGGCACCACTGATGACCCACCCTTACACAATCATCACTTCTGTTGGTACCTCTTTCCCACTTCCCAAACTTCACAGAAGCCTTCCTGCATATCTTGTTGGACCACTCTACATCTACATCTACATCTACATTGATACTCCGCAAGCCACCCAACGGTGTGTGGCGGAGGGCACTTTACGTGCCACTGTCATTACCTCCCTTTCCTGTTCCAGTCGCGTATGGTTCGCGGGAAGAACGACTGTCTGAAAGCCTCCGTGCGCGCTCTAATCTCTCTAATTTTACATTCGTGATCTCCTCGGGAGGTATAAGTAGGGGGAAGCAATATATTCGATACCTCATCCAGAAACGCACCCTCACGAAACCTGGCGAGCAAGCTACACCGCGATGCAGAGCGCCTCTCTTGCAGAGTCTGCCACTTGAGTTTATTAAACATCTCCGTAACGCTATCACGGTTACCAAATAACCCGGTGACGAAACGCGCCGCTCTTCTTTGGATCTTCTCTATCTCCTCCGTCAGACCGATCTGGTACGGATCCCACACTGATGAGCAATACTCAAGTATAGGTCGAACGAGTGTTTTGTAAGCCACCTCCTTTGTTGATGGACTACATTTTCTAAGCACTCTCCCAATGAATCTCAACCTGGTACCCGCCTTACCAACAATTAATTTTATATGATCATTCCACTTCAAATCGTTCCGCACGCATACTCCCAGATATTTTACAGACGTAACTGCTACCAGTGTTTGTTCCGCTATCATATAATCATACAATAAAGGATCCTTCTTTCTATGTATTCGCAATACATTACATTTGTCTATGTTAAGGGTCAGTTGCCACTCCCTGCACCAAGTGCCTATCCGCTGCAGATCTTCCTGCATTTCGCTACAATTTTCTAATGCTGCAACTTCTCTGTATACTACAGCATCATCCGCGAAATGCCGCATGGAACTTCCGACACTATCTACTAAGTCATTTATATATATTGTGAAAAGCAATGGTCCCATAACACTCCCCTGTGGCACGCCAGAGGTTACTTTAACGTCTGTAGACGTCTCTCCATTGATAACAACATGCTGTGTTCTGTTTGCTAAAAACTCTTCAATCCAGCCACACAGCTGGTCTGATATTCCGTAGGCTCTTACTTTGTTTATCAGGCGACAGTGCGGAACTGTATCGAACGCCTTCCGGAAGTCAAGAAAAATAGCATCTACCTGGGAGCCTGTATCTAATATTTTCTGGGTCTCATGAACAAATAAGGCGAGTTGGGTCTCACACGATCGCTGTTTCCGGAATCCATGTTGATTCCTACATAGTAGATTCTGGGTTTCCAGAAATGACATGATACGCGAGCAAAAAACATGTTCTAAAATTCTACAAGAGATCGACGTAAGAGATATAGGTCTATAGTTTTGCGCATCTGCTCGACGACCCTTCTTGAAGACTGGGACTATCTGTGCTCTTTTCCAATCATTTGGAACCCTCCGTTCCTCTAGAGACTTGCGGTACACGGCTGTTAGAAGGGGGGGCAAGTTCTTTCGCGCACTCTGTGTAGAATCGAATTGGTATTTCGATGTCAGCCATTTTTTCGTTTGTGCGAGGATTTAGAGAAGGAACTGCAGTGCGGTCTTCCTCTGTGAAACAGCTTTGGAAAAAGGTGTTTAGTATTTCAGCTTTACGTGTGTCATCCTCTGTTTCAATGCCATCATCATCCCGTAGTGTCTGGATATGCTGTTTCGAGCCACTTACTGATTTAACGTAAGACCAGAACTTCCTAGGATTTTCTGTCAAGTCGGTACATAGAATTTTACTTTCGAATTCAATGAACGCTTCACGCATAGCCCTCCTTACGCTAACTTTGACATCGTTTAGCTTCTGTTTGTCTGAGAGGTTTTGGCTGCGTTTAAACTTGGAGTGGAGCTCTCTTTGCTTTCGCAGTAGTTTCCTAACTTCGTTGTTGTACCACGGTGGGTTTTTCCCGTCCCTCACAGTTTTACTCGGCACGTACCTGTCTAAAACGCAGTTTACGATTGCCTTGAACTTTTTCCATAAACACTCAACATTGTCAGTGTCGGAACAGAAATTTTCGTTTTGATCTGTTAGGTAGTCTGAAATCTGCCTTCTATTACTATTGCTGAACAGATAAACCTTCCTCCCTTTTTTTATATTCCTATTAACTTCCATATTCAGGGATGCTGCAACGGCCTTATGATCACTGATTCCCTGTTCTGTACATACAGAGTCGAAAAGTTCGGGTCTGTTTGTTATCAGTAGGTCCAAGATGTTATCTCCACGAGTCGGTTCTCTGTTTAATTGCTCGAGGTAATTTTCGGATAGTGCATTCAGTATAATGTCACTCGATGCTCTGTCCCTACCACCCGTCCTAAACATCTGAGTGTCCCAGTCTATATCTGGTAAATTGAAATCTCCACCTAAGACTATAACATGCTGAGAAAATGTATGTGAAATGTATTCCAAATTTTCTCTCAGTTGTTCCGCCACTAATGCTGCTGAGTCGGGAGGTCGGTAAAAGGAGCCAATTATTAACCTAGTTCGGTTGTTTAGTGTAACCTCCACCCATAATAATTCACAGGAACTATCCACTTCTACTTCACTACAGGGTAAACTACTACTAACAGCGACGAACACTCCACCACCGGTTGCATGCAATCTATCCTTTCTAAACACCGTCTGTACCTTTGTAAAAATTTCGGCAGAATTTATCTCTGGCTTAAGCCAGCTTTCTGTACCTATAACGATTTCAGCTTCGGTGCTTTCTATCAGCGCTTGAAGTTCCGGTACTTTACCAACGCAGCTTCGACAGTTGACAATTACAATACCGATTGCTGCTTGGTCCCCGCATGTCCTGACTTTGCCCCGCACCCGTTGAGGCTGTTGCCCTTTCTGTACTTGCCCAAGGCCATCTAACCTAAAAAACCGCCCAGCCCACGCCACACAACCCCTGCTACCCGTGTAGCCGCTTGTTGCGTGTAGTGGACTCCTGACCTATCCAGCGGAACCCGAAACCCCACCACCCAATGGCGCAAGTCGAGGAATCTGCAGCCCACACGGTCGCAGAACCGTCTCAGCCTCTGATTCAGACCCTCCACTCGGCTCTGTACCAAAGGTCCGCAGTCAATCCTGTCGACAATGCTGCAGATGGTGAGCTCTGCTTTCATCCCGCTAGCGAGACTGGCAGTCTTCACCAAATCAGATAGCCGCCGGAAGCCAGAGAGGATTTCCTTCGATCCATAGCGACACACATCGTTGGTGCCGACATGAGCGACCACCTGCAGATGGGTGCACCCTGTACCCTTCATGGCATCCGGAAGGACCCTTTCCACATCTGGAATGACTCCCCCCGGTATGCACACGGAGTGCACATTGGTTTTCTTCCCCTCTCTTGCTGCCATTTCCCTAAGGAGCCCCATTACGCGCCTGACGTTGGAGCTCCCAATTACCAGTAAGCCCACCCTCTGCAACTGCCCGGATCTTGCAGACTGAGGGGCAACCTCTGGAACAGGACAAGCAGCCATGTCAGGCCGAAGATCAGTATCAGCCTGAGAGCCTGAAACCGTTACGTCAGACAAACTGGAGAGGCTTTCCGTTCAGCCCTCCGGAATGTCTTTCGCCCCCTGCCACACCTTGAAACGACCTCCCACTCTACCACAGGTGAGGGATCAGCCTCAATGCGGACAGTATCCCGGGCAACCACAGTCGTAGTCCGATCAGGGGATGCGTGGGACGAGCTGGCCGTCCCCGACAAACCCCCATCCGGACAGCCACAGTGATGCCCATTGGCAGCAGCCTCAAGCTGTGTGACCGAAGCCAAGACTGCCTGAAGCTGGGAGCGAAGGGATGCCAACTCAGCCTGCATCCGAACACAGCAGTTGCACTCCTGGATGAAAGGAAAGTAGGAGTGAGGTGCAGACAATAATGTACATGTGGAGGCTGTCGTCTCACCGCCAGACACCATACTTGCTAGGTGGTAGCCTTTAAATCGGCCGCGGTCCGGTAGTATACGTCGGACCCGCGTGTCGCCACTATCAGTGATTGCAGACCGAGCGCCGCCACACGACAGGTCTAGAGAGACTTTCTAGCACTCGCCCCAGTTGTACAGCCGACGTTGCTAGCGATGGTTCACTGACAAATTACGCTCTCATTTGCCGAGACGATAGTTAGCATAGCCTTCAGCTACGTCATTTGCTACGACCTAGCAAGGCGCCATTATCATTTGCTATTTATCTTGTGATGCATGTACCGTCAGACCGATGTTCACCAATTATGGATTAAAGTTAAGTATTCCAGCAGCTACGTACTTTATTTGCTAGTCACCATTACTTGACCTGTTCCAGACCTCACGCCAGCCTGCGTGAGCTTAACGCGTGCCTTTCGGCTTCCTGTCATAGTTGATTGGTTGTCTTGCCAGTCCACAACAGAGGCGGATCTGGAGTCGTGCCTGTGTAGTCTCAGTCGGTAACGCGACGTACAGGGTTCCAGTTTCGAATCTGTATCACAGTGAAAAATTTGTTATGAAAGTAGCAAGTAGATTGAAATCGTCGATGACTCACTTGAATGCTATACGGAGTCGAAATATGAGCATTCTAGGTACACAATAAAGCGATTTGCTTAGTTTCGGCGCTTTTCTGCACTCTAGTAAGGAAGTACACTAACTCAGGCGTTCGATAGTTTTGCCTATGTTTTGCTAGTAATGGATACTGCTAATGATATCCTGGTTACGATACAGACTGCTGACGTTGTTTTGTTGTTGTGGTTTTCAGTCTAAACTCTGATATGATGCAAAACTCTACGCTAATCTATCCCATGCAATCTCTTCACCTGTGCTCCACTAGTGCAATCTACATTCGTCGAACAGTCTTACTGTAGTCAGGTCTGGGTCTCTCTCCACAATTTTTGTCCACCACTCATCCTTTCATTAACAGACGATTCCCTCATGCGTCAGTATGAGGCCTATCAACAAAATTCTCTTTCAGTCAAGTTTTGAGCAACAAATTTCTTTCTGCTCCAGTTCAATTCGGTATCTGTTCATTAGTTACTTGATATACCAAATATTCAGCATTCTTCTGTAGCATTATGTTTCAAAAGCTTCCAATCCCTTCTTTTCTGAACTGTGTGTCACCTAAATTTCGCTTCACAATTACAAGGCTACACTTCACAAACACCTTCAGAAAAGGCTTCCAAACATTTAAAATTGTTTTTAATGTCAGAAAATATCACTTTTCTGAAATGCATGTCTTCCTATTGTCAGTATACATGTTATATCCTGTGTTCTTTGCTCAACATTAGTTACTTTGTTGCCTAAACACCAAACCTCTACGTTTCTAATCGAATTCGCTCAACATCCCCAGGTGTAATTCGACTACGTTGCATTGTCCTTGCTTCACTTTTGTCTCCCTGTAGCTCCCTGTAGTGGAATAGACACTGTCAAAGCCGTTGACAATGTGCTGGGAGCCACGAATTGACCACCACTGGTCGACGCAATTGCTAATTGAGCAACTCAGCAGCAGCTTCTGCGTCATCAGATTTCTCCATGGCAGTGGGCTGAGATGCCAAGATGATTTTGCAGCTAGACCCACTGTTGGTTGACATCAGATGCATGTCTTCAAATGACCCTGTTCTAGATATTTCCGCGGTGGCACAGAAATGCAGTCCCTTCTGTCAACTCATCACCAAGCACCTTAATTTAAATCCCAGTACGTCCTGATCGGCACAGCACTGCACTTGGCATATTTCGATCATCGCCGCTTCTACTGACGCCTCCCCGGAGTTTCTGCAGTAACTATGTCACCGGCAACACTGCCGTCCTCAGGATGGGATTGAAGGACAACTGCCTAACTGCCGAAGCATTGCCGCCGACACTCTGCCACCAGAGTCCACCTGCTACCCTCCATTGCTCTTTAGCCTTGACCCGGGAGTTTGGGCAATACTACAACCTGCCGCAAGTGACAAGTCAGAAGACACTGCTGCCTGCCCCATGCCGTAGCGGAGATGCGCCCAGTGCTGAGCCATCACTGACGACTCAGCTCCTGGTGTGCCAACTATGCCAGTCCAGTACGTCTCCTCCTCAGCATCGTGTGGGCACCACATACTGTGCTGCCTTGCTCACCACGCCGAGTGGAAATATTACAAGCAAACACCAAACCTCACTGGAGACGAGGATGCAAAAGAATGCCTGTCCAAGGCTAATGACCTAACAGATGTTTCTGTTCATCGTCTGATTCTGTGTAGCTGCCCACGACGTTACACACATCTCCCAAGCCATCAAAAACAACTCAGACGCCCAACAGGGGAACGAGCCCTTCCTGATAAACAAGAATACAGCTACTGCCAGTCAGTAGTGGTCATTAGTATTGGGTCAATGTTCCTTCTGGGACAATCTTAACTTATTCACGCTTGTCCCTGGTGCACATGTGCCAAAATCACACTAATGGCATCCCTGGATCATGTCGTGAGATTTTCCCCATCCCCCTCCCACAGATTCCCCTCTCGCACCCTTTCCTCTAGCACTTCCCCTCCTACCTCCCCCCACCCCTCCCAGAAAATAATTTGACAGCTTAGTAGTCAGTCTATACCGAATTGTTGGCGAGGAATGGTTATTTTTTCTATGTTGGAAATTTGTAAGAAAAGCTCAGTCAGCGCTGTTGGACTGGAATTATGTAGGATAGTATTTCTCTATTTTGAGATGTCATCCTGTTGGAAAATGCTTCTAGAAATTTTTACTTGTACATGTGCTCACCTTGACATGTGCAGACTGACTGGCCTAATTCACATTGTTGCCACCACTGGGCCCTGGGGGAGCAATTTCCCCTTCCCCACTCCGCTGCAGAGTGAAAATCTCATTGTGGAAACATCCCCCAGGATGTGGCTAAGCCATGTCTCCGCGATATCCTTTCTTTCAGGAGTGCTAGTTCTGCAAGTTTCGCAGGAGAGCTTCTGTAAAGTTTGGAAGGTAGGAGACGAGATACTGGCAGAAGTAAAGCTGTGAGGACCGGGCGTGAGTCGTGCTTCGGTAGCTCAGATGGTAGAGCACTTGCCCGCGAAAGGCAAAGGCCCCGAGTTCGAGTATCGGTCGGGCACACAGTTTTAATCTGCCAGGAAGTTTCATATCAGCGCACACTCCGCTGCAGAGTGAAAATCTCATTCTGGATTTTTATGTCCACTGCGTGTTGAACAGATTTTCCTGGAAGGATGAGCAGTCTTTGTTCCATCCACTATAGGTTTCTACAAGATAAAGGCTGCCACTCATTTTGCTCTGGGAAATATACTTAGTGGCTTTTGTGAGAGAGACCAAACATGCTTTATTCTTTGTTTGTGTTTCAAGTGGCCAGTGGCACTTAAGTATGAAGATGTCCCTCCACTTTTGGGTGTAGAGAGGATGTTTTGGCTAGTAGTGTAGCACTATGTGGGAAGAATAGGTAATAATAACAGAATGACAAACTCTCACTGAAGTGCAGAGGCTTAAATTCCTGCCAATCTACAAGTAAACAGCTGTTGGGGGGGGCCTGCCGGAGTGGCCGAGTAGTTCTAGGCACTTCAGTCTGGAACCGTGAGACCGCTACGATTTCAGGTTCGAATCGTGCCTCGGGCATGGATGTGTGTGATGTCCTTACGTTAGTTAGGTTAAAGTAGTTATAAGTTCTAGGGGACTTATGACCTCAGATGTTAAGTCCCGTAGTGCGTAGAGCCATTTGAACCATTTTGAACCTGTTCTACTAATGCCGAGAGTAAAGAAATTTAGACCCAAACGAAAGTTTCGCGGCAACTACTTCCAAACACAACAAAATTATACACATGAGTTGCTTCAGAAGTCGCCCGCAGGAAATTGTGTTTAAAGGCAGTGCTTCAAGACGTAAACTTTCACTTTCTGAATGTAATAAGAACAAGCCTAGTAGTATTGTGAGCAGCGATAATGACGGAAATGTTATTGTGAACCTAAATATGCTGACAAGAATTTTGAAGAGTGCTGTGAAATGTAAGTACTTCAATTATGAAGATAGTATTGAACTTTTTCTGAGGACATTTCAGCAAGGAAGGGTCTTTTAGGTCGGTCAGTGATTGCCTGTAACTCGTGTAAGATGCACAGTGATACTATGACATCACCAGTATCTGGTAGTCGACATTACAGTGTAAATATTCAGCATGCTTTTGCAATGCGATGTATTGGACGGGAGAGGAGAGCTGCCGAGATTTTTTGTGCAGTAATGGATTTGCCTCCACCTCCACTGAGATTTGACAGATACAATAAATTAATACATAATGCCTTATGTAGTGAAAGTGAACATTCAATGAAAAGAGCAGCAAATGAAGCAATAGCCTTGTCTGAGAATACAGACATTGTAGCAGCATTTGATGGATCTTGGCAGAAGAGAGGTCATACTTCTCTGAATGTGGGTTGCAATTGCCACATTTATTGAAACTCATAGGATAACAAAGCACTAACAAAGCACTGCCAGGGTTGTTTAAGTAAATTTATTGGCACCCATGTTTGTGCAAAAAACTTTGATGGCCCAAGTGGAAACAAGGAAACTAAGGAGTTCTAAACATGTTGGAAGACCAGAGGTCAGTCGTGGTGTGAGGTATGTACGCTACCTTGGGGATGGAGACTGTAAAGGACACACTAATGTTGTTAGACCATACGGGTACACTCTGATAGAAAAGCTTGAATGTGTTGGGCAAGTAGAAAAAAGAATGGGAGCTTGGCTGAGAAAATTATATAAGGAAAAAACCGTCAGATGGAATGCACATAGGTGGTCCAGGTCGTCTTAAAAAAAAGTGAAATTGATTCTTTGACTCAGTATTATGGACCAGCAATAATGAGAAATGTAGGAGATTTGGAGAACATGAGACGAACTGTCTGGGCAACATGGTTTCACAGAATGTCAACAGATGAAAGCCCACAGCATGGTTTGTGTCCAAAGGGGAAGATTCATGGTGCAAATACTGGTTGAGCAATGCTACAGGCATACAGTATACCGACAAGCATTCCTTACCACTTTCTGTAATGGACGCAATTAGGCTCACATATAGGGATCTGGCAAATAAAAATCTAGTTAGGATATGAATGCATGGTCTCTCCCAGAATGCAAATGAAAACCTCAACAGCTGTATACGAGAGGGAATACCCAGAACTGTATTTGTTGGTCTGACAGTGCTGAAGATTAGTGTAATCGATGCAATAGTAACATTCAATGATGGACCAATTTCAAGGATCAATGTTATGAAGGAACTGAGCATCCAGACGGGAAGGAATATGGCTTCAGCTCTAACTGCTCTTGATAAGCGGTGGGCAACCGAACCAGGGAGAGCAGCAGAAGGAGTCAAGGTTAAAGAAAAGAATGAAGAGAAAGAGTATGGAGGATAAGGAAACAGGAGGGCAACTAGATTATGGAGCTGGATTGTTCTAAACGAGCATAGTGGTAAGTCGTTAAATATGTAAATCTTCTTTTGTGATTTACCGAAAACTTGAATTTTCGTCATTCAAGTACAGTTTTCTCCTAAATGACTGAAGTTAAACTCACAAAAATTGGTAAAAATATTTAGAATGACCCCCTCTACATCCCTTGCCTACTATTTCTTGAAAAAGTTATAACATGATGATGGTGTCGGTGATATATGAGCTACATTTTTAAATATTTTTGTTGTAGTGAAAAGAATTACTTGTCTTTTTCACAGATCAGCATCAGGGAAGGAAATTGGAGCCGTAAAACACTTATGTGAATGTTGTCTGTACTCTGGCCCTTTTTCCAAGCTGTGCTGTCAGTGGTTCCATAGAAAATGGTACCACAGTGAAATAGTCTTCAATTTTTTTAAACTATTGTAAATATTGTTGTCAGTATCAAAATACAATAAATATCTCAATGATTTTTTTGGGAAATACTTTTACTAATGACCCTAATTGTGTGTAAGTGTTTTGAGCTGTCTCTCATTTATAGATCAGTTGCACTATGAGGGTGAAGACAATGCTAAAAATGCAGCCCATTCGGGGGGGGGGGGGGGTGTCCCCTTAATATGATAGCTGTTACTGCAGTGTGAACATGACACCTCCTGGTGTGTGTTGAACAATCATGAGCCCATAGTACAAAGCATGGAACTAACATACAGATCACCATTCTGTCAACACATGCAGTCTTCCATGGGGTTAAAAATCATAACTCCACCCCCCAGCAGAATACTATTGTGCTCTGCAAGATCTAAACCTCACTAAGCTAGCAGCGACTTGATTCTGTATTGGGGTGTATTGCACAGAGAAAAAATCTGAGTGCTATGTACTGCCATGAAACATATTACTTTAGTATAAAGCATTACAAATCAGATATGATGGGAACAGAAGGCAGAGGGTTCTTGGTTTCTTAACGTATGAACTATAAGCTGGATGGAAGGGTGATATCATGTATCAGTACTTTAATAGGAAGAAGTCTGTGCACTATAGACACATTGTACCATATTCCATAGTCTGGAGCATGGTGTACATTAGGAGAAATTGGTGTAGATTCAATGGACATATAAAATATCCATCTAAAGTGGAAATGCTTGACATTGAAATAGGTTATCAGCATGTACTATTGCCATGGCCTTCTCTAGATGACTACTAGCTTATGAATTCGGATAATCAGAATAGATAAGAGCGACTACATAACGTTTGGGAGAGATGGTTATATCTTCCGACGCTAAAAAGAACTTGGTTTTTAAACTCTGATTTATAACTGTCGAGATGGGGTGATTGAGTTTTATCCTGTCTAAATGATAGCAATACGGTAGTACAATTCAAAAATCAGTACTTCAATATCCCTGACCGTCGTTTGGGACCTATGCTACACGCATCTGATTCCATTGAACCACCAGACTACTGTTTTCTCTTCATCCTAAGCAAGTTACATTCCGAAATTAGGAGGAGTTCTATACAGGTGTATATGGCATGGAAGACTATATAGTTTAAATGGAACGTCTGTTAATGACGGGAGGGATTACCACACACAGCATGGCTGTACTTAAATAGCGTTGAATTAAGTTTGGAGACAAGCGATAGTATTTCGTAAATAGTTGTTTTTGTACGCTTTTAATTCTACACGTATCGCCCGCCTCCTAAACCTGCAGGGCTAGGTATACCACCTTGCATTGAACTTTTGTTGATCTTAGAATGGTTAAGTGACTGAAATCACATGCAGCACATCTCCATCTTCCATCTCAATGCTTCCACTATCTGAAGGAAGACAGTGCCACAGATCTGCTCTCGCAACACTTCAGTACATACTGCTTCCTGCAGACCACATATGTGTATTTCATTTGGTTCATTAGGTATATGACCCTGCGATGAGACTCGAGCTTAATTTTAACATAGCGACACGAAGCAGAATGAGTAAGGATGCACTAACACTGCTTTTGTTGGAGACGGGAATGGTGTGACAGAATGTGTCATACTTAACTATTATCTGCCCCTCAGTGTATGAATCAGTTAGCTAAACAGCTCCTAGCACTCAAGTCTTAACTTTCACTATAACTTTCAGAACATTGGCTGCTGTTATCCTGACAGTACCCCATTTTTGGTTAAATGATATGTACTGGTGAACAGTAACATCGATTCGACAGCTCGACACTACATAGTCACTGTCCATCAATCATGTGTGCCCACGTTATTTCGTGTTACATGGCTGATCTGCGGAGCAAAATCATCATGTGGATACTACTAGAATATGTTGGCATACTCCATTCCAATATATAACGAAAAAGAATCACTGGGAAAGACGACCTATTTCTGCCAGGGTGGATTACTGTATTATGGGATCATTTTTTCACTTGATCAGTGCATGAGATTGGGATGGAAGGGTATGCGACAATACTGGTGCAGCTATCCTCAACCATGCACTTGCAGCAGCTTGTGGTTTATTTGTTTTACACATAACGTGTTCGCAGGGGGTAAGACTTTATGGTGAGTCTGGTAGTTGACCTGAATGTAACTAAATCTGTTGCATATTATTAGGATTAGAAATCTCGTAAACTGTCATAGGAAGCTTTAACTCAGTAAAATACATAGCAATATGCATCTGGAGCGAGATGAAGAAGAATACAAATGTCGGCAGCAGATTCAAAATGGTTCAAATGGCTCTGAGCACTATGGGACTTAACAGCTGAGGTCATCAGTCGCCCAGAACTTAGAACTACTTAAACGTAACTAACCTAAGGACATCACAAACATCCAGGCCCGAGGCAGAACTCGAACCTGCTACCGTAACGGTCACGCGGTTCCAGACTGAAGCGCCTAGATCAGCTTGACGACTCCGGCCGGCGGCAGCAGATTCATTTGGTGAAATCTTAAGGGAAGCAACCCAAACACTGATGTGCGACAGATCGGTGAGCTAAAGAAGAGGAATATGCCAGGCTGAAATTCAGTTCCATGAATTTTTGAGAAAGTGTAATCCACCCACTAAGAAGTGACAGTGTAAGAGGCGAGTGGCCACAGTTTCCGTTGGCATGTCACCTGGAGGCTGTAGCACTACAATTAGGATTGAGGTGTAAGAGGCTCTACGATGACTGCTGTTGCTGGAGGTAACATCGATATTGCTTTGGTCTGTCTTGTACTTGTTGATTAGTTGGCACTCCCACCGGAGGTTCGAGTCCTTCCTCGGGCATGGGTATGTGTGTTGTTCTTAGAATAATTTAGTTTAAGTTACTTTAACTAGTGTGTAAGTCTAGGCACCGATGGTCTAAACAGTTCGGGACCTCAGGAATTCACACACATTTGAACATTTGCACTCAATGCCCGACAGTTAGATATACGAGCATGTACTTGTTTGTTTGTAAATAAATAACTACATACGCATACTATGATGGATATACTTTGTTCTAGATGGAATATGATATAATGGTCGGACCTCTCCCGGAGAACACTGCAGTGGTCAAATCCCAAGTCTTCCTTCTACGCTTGCAGTACCTCTGACCTGTCTGTGGAGGTGTGAGACGGTTGCACCAATATAAATATTTCTCTGGATGGCGTGTATGTTGGAAGCTCTGTGACACTGTTGGAACTGTGTTATGGAAGTATATGCCAACTGAAAAACTGGTGATGTATTTCTCATGAAACACTATGCTGTCAGCGAAGATTCTAATACCATTGTGCCATCACTTACCTGGTGTAGTTATCACTGAAATACGGTAAAGGAGATCAGGACACCTACAGGGGTATGTTTATAGACAATCGTTCGGTATAGATAAACTGCATATCACCAGATTTTCTTTGTGCAGTCCTTGTATAGTAAAGGTGCACCAGTATGGTTTCCTTGTCCATTGGAGAACATATATCTGGCATAGCAATCATGAAGGAGATTAAGATATATACACAGGCATACAGACATTCATTTTTCCTTGATCATTATGCATGTGGCTAGAAAACGAAATCGGTAATACTGCTACGAAACAGTACACATAGTACAGTGGTTTGCAGGTTATATATATCTAGATTTAGGCTCCTGTCTATAGCAGGATTGCTATACCGGTAAGCTACACCGATTTGCAGAGGGATGGGGACTGGTGAGCGTTGGAGCTGCTTGTATATAAATGTAACTATTGAATTTAAAACAGCGAAAGAGACCTGGTACTGTCCTGTTACGTCATTGGCTACAAATCACTAGAAACAGTACCAGTAGTAAACAACATCTGGAAGCAGAGCACCTGCATGGTGGTGAATTTCGCCCTGGATATTAATATACTATTTTTTCTCGTCGTGATAGCTCTCTTCATAGCCAGTGACAGGTGGAGGGCTAGACAGTCCATTAACTGATGGGACAGTGCTGTCACAACGTGATGGGATTTCGGGAGAATAATCAGGGGTCTGTGACATGGCTCTAACTATGTACATATCGCTACATATCAAACAATGGAATATTCGTGCTAATATGGATGGTAAGCGATACACTGACAAAAGGGAGGCTTAGAGGCTATCTCTTTACCATTTTTTTCTAATTACTATGAGCAAATGTATTACTCCCTCCCACATACGCTTCGTGATCGGACTGAAGTGAGAAAATCAGAGGCTAACACGAAGGATTTTTACTGAGAAACAATCAGCAGCAGAAGTTCTGTCTTTTGTTTTCTCAATAAAAGGGAGACAACATTCTTCCGTGAGATTCATGTGTCTGTAAATAGATAGACTAAAATCTTAATAGGTAGACTAAATTTACATCTACATGTATAGACGTAGTTCGCAAGTTATCATATGGCGTGTGGCGTATGGTACCCTGCATCTCTACTAGTCATTTCCTTTCCGACTCCACTCGCAAACTGAGTGAGAGAAAAATTGACTGTCTATATGCCGCCATATGAGCGCTAATTTCTCGTTTCTTACCTTCGTGGTCCCTATGAAATGTATGCTGCAGCAGTAGAATCCTTCTGCAGTCAGCCTCTTTAAATTTTCATAATAGTACTGCAGGGATTCCCATTTGAGTTACGTGCCGAGTGTAGCCCGACTGCAGGAAAATACTACTCACCCTCCTAACGGACACTTATGGCCAGTTTAATTAATTAGTTTATTATCAATGACATGATGAAGGACCGATGGAAGCGAGGGCGAGATTACCACAGATATGATTCGCGAGTTGGAGTGGTAATGATGCGTTTTTACGTTGCAGTGAGACCTTTTAACGAAGTTTCAATTTCCCACAGACAAATGGAGAAATGGTTGTCTTAATACCTACATTGCCGCAGTTATAAAGCAATATGTAGTGTTAACCTGATATTTACAACTCCTCTGTGCTGATATCTTGAGAGATTTTGGAGGTGACAAAGGCATTTGGTTACTTTAAGAGAGGTCTAAAGTGAGGAGGCACCTTGTGGCAGAGGTGTAGACCGTGCTTTCAGCACTCTGTCAACAGCCAAAAATTAGTTCACTATTCTAGTCCTATGATGCAGGACGTAACAGATATTAATCTGATAAGAAGATATTTTTTATCACATGCAAGAATACGCGAAGAGGAAGTACAGCCTATGTGATACTGCTGTACAGGATTAGTAAACGAAGAAACAACAAGTAATGATACTCTCGCGAGGTGAAAACTCGTGTACACTCCCATTTCATCTGCCTTCGAAAATAACACGCATAACTGAGAGGAATCGACATCTCGTGTGAGAGATACGATATATATGGACAACATCATCCACATTTTGGATTCGGTAAAGTCGATTTTTGAATCTGGAGAGCCTATGTTAGCGTTGAGATTACGTTGAAACTACGTCCTAGGTAACCCTGTCTGTTCCACAATGTGCTAGGAGTTAGCGGCCCCAGTCCACTGGTAGCGCTAGGTCTGGTCGTGGGGGCTTGCGCAACAGCGTCTTGCGACAGGGCAAGTACAAAGAAACGCTCCACTTGGTTAGCTCTAAAGGTACACAATACACTCGGTAAATGGCAGCGACTGGCAGCTTTATAGCAGCGCTGGGACAATTGGTCGTTTTCCTAATATTATTATCCATCTTTGTGTCTGTCCCAGCAATTACTTGCTTGTAGATCGGCAAGAGACTACTTCTCTACACTGAAGTGATAGTTTGATATCCTATTATTATTATTACCCATCCCTCCCACCTAAGGCTGGAACAACTCTCTAGTGTTAAACTAATAGTGAAAACATCCTGTCTTTATCCGAGAGTCCTGTTTTTTTCCCTTTATTGTAATTTTTATACCTGTTCATAGGTAGGCTGGCAGCAGCACCCTAAACTGCTCTTCAGCCTTCGAGTCCACAATGAGAAAAATGTGAAGAAGATACATAATAGATAAATTGATGGGCAAAAAAACAGTAGACACAGAAATACAAAACATGGAGCCGTTCACACTCGACGAAAATTACACTGAAACACGTTGGCACGGTGCACAAACACTGATGGTTCGACGGCACAGGTAAACGTTGGAGTGTGACGGTGAACACTAACCACAAACACGAAGGCACACATACAAGATAACGGATGGCGATGATCTCCGACGCGCGAATGTCCACGTAACGTGTGCGAGTCCGGGGACCTGCAAAGAGGGAAGGGGGAGGGGGAGAGGGGAGAACAAAGATGCCAATGGCAGAGGGATGGGAGGAGGAATGGGGGCATGGGGGTGGGGGAAGCCCGGGGGAGGAGCAGGGAGAAAGGGAGGAGGGGAGGAGGGAGGAAAGGGGGAGAGAAGGGAGGGAGGGTGCCCAAAGGAAAAAACTGAGTAAGAGGGAGGGAGGATCAAAGTTGGTAGGAGGGGTAGATAGAGAGGAGGAGGGCATCATCAGGGAGGGGGAGCTGGCGAAAGCCACTTTGGTATGGAGAGTGGAGAGATGGAGAGCAGGTGGGACGTGGAAGTACAGGTGCAGCAGCAGACAGGGGCGTGAGAGGATGGGAGAGACAAGCGGGTGAGGAGGATCGAATTTACAGGAGGTGTAGAGGATCCATATCCGTGCGAGGAAAAGGAAGAGGTGGGGGAAGGGAATTAGGTCGTACAGGATCCGCGTGGGGGAAGGGAGACGGATGCGATAGGGGAGACGAAGAGCGTGGCGTTCTAGGATCTGAAGGGATTTGTAAGAGGTAGGGAGAGCGGAGATCCAGGCCGGGTGGGCGTAGCAAAGGATAGGGCGAATGAGGGATTTATAGATATGGAGGTTGGTGGAGGGGTCCAGACCCCAAATACGGCCAGAAAGGAGCTTGAGGAGACAGAGTTAGGAGCGTGCCTTGGCTTGGATCACCCGGAGGTTGGGGCTCCAGAAGAGGCGACGGTCGAGGGTGACACCAAGGTACTTAAGGGCGGGGGTGAGGGCGATAGGACGGCCATAGATGGTGATGTAGAAATCGAGCAGACGGAAGGAACTACAATGATCGCCTGGATTTTGGAGGGATTGACTTTAAGCAACCACTGGTTGCACCAATCGGTGAACCGGTCAAGATGCGATTGGAGAAGGTGTTGGGAGCGCTGCAGGGTAGGGGCAAGGGCAAGCAATGCAGTGTCATCAGCGTACTGAAGAAGGTGGTTGGGGGGTGAAGGCGGCGGCATGTCTGCCATATACAAGAGGTACAGAAGAGGACGGCACCCTGGGGCACACTGGCGGAGGGGAAAAAGGTGTAGGAATCCGTGTTGTGGATGGTGATGTAGGAAGGACATTGGGAAAGAAAGGAGCCGATCAGACAGATGTAGTTGTTAATAGAAAGGGCGAAGGTTTGGAGTTTGAAGAGAAGATCGGAATGCCACAGGTGGTCATAGGCTCTTTCAAGGTCAAGGGAGAGGAAGATAGCGGAACGACGGGAATTAAGCTGTTCAGAGAGGAGATGAGTGAGGTGAAGGAGAAGGTCAGCAGATGAGAAGGACGGCCGAAAGCCACACTGGGTAACGGGAAGGAGGCGGTACTGGCGGAGATGCTGGTGGATGTGTTGGGTGAGGATGGATTCCAGGACCTTGCTGAAGACCGAGGTAAGGCTGATGGGACAGTAGGAGGAGACAGCGGGTGGCAGTTTACCGGGTTTAGGGAACATCAGGATACGGGAGGTTTTCCACAGGTCGGGGTAGTACCCAGTGGACAGGACTACATTGTAGAGCCTGGCCAGGGTGGAGAGGAAAGAGGCAAGAGCTTCACGAAGGTGGCGATAGTTAACACGATCGTGACCAGCAGCGGTGTTGCATTTCGTGCGGAGTGTAGCGATGAGATCGTGTGTAGCGATTGGGGCATTGAGTTCTGTGTGTGCAATGTTGTCCAAGTACTGGAAACCAGGTGCGAGGGGTGGGACAGAGGTATCAATCCGATAGCGGACATCTGGGAAGAGGGAGTAATCGAACTGGGGATCGTCAGGGATGGTAAAGACATTGGAGAGGTAGGAGGCAAAGTGATTGGCCTTGCTAGTGTTGTCAGGGAAGGATTGGTTGTCATGAAGGATAGTAGGGGGGGTGTTTAGATCCAGTAAGGTGACGGAAGGCTGACCAGTACTTGGACGAGTTGACAGGAAGGGTAGCATTTAAACGGGTCCATGTCTGTCGCCAGTCCCGGCATTTCTTAGCCGCAAGCAAGTTACGGATGTGTCTCTGGAGTTGCCGGTGGCGTTGTAGTGTGTCCGGGTCACGCATGTCGAGGAATGCACGGTAAAGACTGCGGGATTCACGGAGGAGGAGGACGGCCTGTGGGGGTTAGGTAGGACAGTGGGGGTGGATGGCGACAGAAGGGACGTAGGCCTCCATGGCCTCAGACAAGGTCTGCTGGAGAAAGGAGGTGGCATGGGTAATATCATCAGGGTGGTGGTAGGTGAAGGGGTGGCCATCGACCTGGGTGAAGAGGGTACCCCGGTAGGTGTTACAGGAGGCAGGGGACTGAAGGTTAGGGCACTGCCGGAGGAAGTGCGCTTGCTTACAGTGCAGGCAGGTGGGGGCCTCGCGGCACTCTGCTGTTGTGTGCGCTTTGTAGTGCAAACACCTCTGGCAGCAGAGGGATTGAGGAGGGGAATGGGAGGGGTCGACTTTGTATCTCTGGTTGAAGAGGTGGGCACCCTCCTTCAGGAGGCGGTCAATGGAGGGGGCGTCCTCTGAGAAAACCCGCATAAGATGGGTGGGGCCAGAGGAGTTAAAAATACGGTGGACTGCCAGCACCTCGAGCGAGGGATGCACCTTGAGCTCTGCCAACACCTCCTCCTCCGTGATCGTCAGACTAAACCAAGTGATCACAGCGGTGAGGGTTGGTGGGTGATGCGGGGGTTGGGGTTGGGGGGTAGGAGACAGGGAAGGAGCAGGGGTGAGGGAGACGTTGGGGCCAAGCTGGGTGATGGGGATGCAGGAGAGGATGTCAGTATGGAGGGTGGGGCTTGGGGAGGAGATGAGATCTGAGTCTCGTCTGGGAGTGAGGAGGGAGATGGGGGCTCAAGGAAAGTTTACACATCCCCTTAGAAAAATTAATGAATTACTGTGCTGATAAACCTCATACATTATTTGCTTTTCAAACAGCTGAGCAAAACTGAACGTACTCAGACATTACCCTTTTTACTTATTCTGATCAACACTAAACTAACACACAATATTTTTTAGCACAACGCAATCTGACTTTCAATAACCCCTACAAGAGAACAGCCCTGACTAAATTAACCTATACGTTTCACAAATCACTTACCTCACAAAAATCTTCGTTACTCGAACTACTGCAATACAGCGAGCGCCACTACTGCCAGCTAAATAAAAGATTCGGACTACTGAAGGCACTAACTGCTGACAGGCACACTTAGCAAAAGAAAGATTTTGATAGACAGCAAACAATGTATATACCTTAATAGTGTTCAAGAGTCATTATATATATATATATATATATATATATATATATATACACTCCTGGAAATTGAAATAAGAACACCGTGAATTCATTGTCCCAGGAAGGGGAAACTTTATTGACACATTCCTGGGGTCAGATACATCACATGATCACACTGACAGAACCACGGGCACATAGACACAGGCAACAGAGCATGCACAATGTCGGCACTAGTACAGTGTATATCCACCTTTCGCAGCAATGCAGGCTGCTATTCTCGCATGGAGACGATCGTAGAGGCGCTGGATGTAGTCCTGTGGAACGGCTTGCCATGCCATTTCCACCTGGCGCCTCAGTTGGACCAGCGGTCGTGCTGGACGTGCAGATCGCGTGAGACGACGCTTCATCCAGTCCCAAACATGCTCAATGGGGGACAGATCCGGAGATCTTGCTGGCCAGGGTAGTTGACTTACACCTTCTAGAGCACGTTGGGTGGCACGGGATACATGCGGACGTGCATTGTCCTGTTGTAACAGCAAGTTTCCTTGCTGGTCTAGGAATGGTAGAACGATGGATTCGATGACGGTTTGGATGTACCGTGCACTATTCAGTGTCCCCTCGACGATCACCAGTGGTGTACGGCCAGTGTAGGAGATCGCTCCCCACACCATGATGCCGGGTGTTGGCCCTGTGTGCCTTGGTCGTATGCAGTACTGATTGTGGTGCTCACCTGCACAGCGCCAAACACGCATACGACAATCATTGGCACTAAGGCAGAAGCGACTCTCATCGCTGAAGACCGCACGTCTCCATTCGTCCCTCCATTCACGCCTGTCGCGACACCACTGGAGGCGGGCTGCACGATGTTGGCGCGTGAGCGGAAGACGGCCTAACGGTGTGCGGGACCGTAGCCCAGCTTCATGGAGACGGTTGCGAATGGTCCTCACCGATACCCCAGGAGCAACAGTGTCCCTAATTTGCTGGGAAGTGGTGGTGCGGTCCCCTATGGCACTGCGTAGGATCCTACGGTCTTGGCGTGCATCCGTGCGTCGCTGCAGTCCGGTCCCAGGTCGACGGGCACGTGCACCTTCCGCCGACCACTGGCGACAACATCGATGTGCTGTGGAGACCTCACGCCCCACGTGTTGAGCAATTCGGCGGTACGTCCACCCGGCCTCCCGCATGCCCACTATACGCCCTCGCTCAAAGTCCGTCAACTACACATACGGTTCACGTCCACGCTGTCGCGGCGTGCTACCAGTGTTAAAGACTGCGATGGAGCTCCGTATGCCACGGCAAACTGGCTGACACTGACGGCGGCGGTGCAGAAATGGTGCGCAGCTAGCGCCATTCGACGGCCAACATCGCGGTTCCTGGTGTGTCCGCTGTGCCGTGCGTGTGATCATTGCTTGTACAGCCCTCTCGCAGTGTCCGGAGCAAGTATGGTGGGTCTGACACACCAGTGTCAATGTGTTCTTTTTTCCATTTCCAGGAGTGTATATCAGTCCATGATATCCATTATTACAAATTTTCTCTTTCTGATGGGCACATGTCCAGATCATCCGCTCTCAAAATTCCACCATCTCTCTCCCCACATCCACCACTACTGGCGGCTCACCTCCAACTGCGAAATGCTACGCGCTGCTAACAGCCAACTGCCCAACACTAGAATAGCCAACAACAACGCAAACCAGCCACAGACTGCACATGCACAGCCAGTGATTTTCATACAGAGCGCTACGTGGCGTTACCAATATAAAAACCTAAGCAGCCTACTTACATAGCCCCCATGCTCCCCACAAAAAAATCTTACAAATTGTTTTGGGCCATGGTCAATACAGATTTGAAAAAATTTTCGTAGTTACAATAACAAAGATATCAAATGGACGCACTTACTGGTACAATGTTGGTCAAAAGCTAAAATTTTCGCACAGTCCATAAAGACAGTCCTGATCATCCATCATAGTGAAATTGCACTTTCTTTCTCAAAGTCTGAGCAGTAAATAAAATGCACACAGAAGTAGTGGATTTCCATGCAGTCTTGAAGAAGTATTGTTGTCCTTCCAACAGAAAGACAGTGCTGACTCTTGACATCTAGACAGGTAATGGGCCACAACAGAGCAAGTCCACCGCAGAGTCAGTCGAAGTTTTGAATAATATTGGTAGGTAGGTCGTCACAGAGCAGACCCACTATAGCCTTGGTAGGGATTACGGTAGTGGTGGGCCACCAGAGGTGCAAACCCACTGCAATCCTTCTAGAGACGGCCGGCAACCATCTGTCGCGACTGTGCAGATGCACAATTACCATTGAAGAGTCTTGCAGACAATATAGCAAGTCCATGAACCACGACTTGTGCACTCACAAAAAAATTTTTATTTGAAACGTTCTTATAACCAGCAATGCTGTTAACCAGTCCCTTGCTGAATTATTAACACATGTGCAAACACTAACAGTCCCAACTTCTCACATATTGTGCATATACTATGGCCAACAGAAACGTGTGCAGTGAAATTAAACTTAATTTGAAGAACTGGTGTCTATACAATTATAAATTGATGACATGAGAATACCACTACAAAGGTACAAAATACATCATTAAAGAATGATAATACAGATAACATTTGTAGTAATATGGGCTTTACAAAAGAATAGAAGTAGATATATACATTACTGTTACAGGAATAATGACATAAGTAAATACATAAAAGATCCAAATAACTTCACACGTGAGCATTAAAACAAAATGGAATAAATAATGTCTAAACATCTTTACAAAGTAAATAACATATTATAAATGCATATTATATTTGAGATGAGCAGTATTCCTCATCATAGTGAATGTAGATGAGTATTAGAAAAATTCTACAACATAAGTCTTATCAGATGAACACATAAAGACAGGAAGAACACAAACACACAAGGTACACAGACACATAGTGGAATAACACAAGGGGCACGTCAGGGTTGTTTTCAGTGTAACATTTGGTGCTGTAGTCCAACCCAAAATTTCATTCCTTAGATCTTTCCTCTAATTTCAACATTTGTTTCCACCAAAAAAATCCTGTCCAAGCATGCTTTCTGTATTCTATTCATATCCTCTTTGAAAGTAGTTATTCTCCACTGTACACAACCTTTTTTTTTTTTTTTGCCAATCCATTTTCTTATAGCTTCTCAATGCATTCTTTCCGTATTCTTCCTAGTTAGTTTCTTATATAGTCTACCCCCTCTTAAGCTAACTTAAATCTACTGAGCTCAGATATATGTACTAAGGGACAAGCCAATGCAGCAGCACAAAACAATTAATACAAACAGTAATGACAAAAAAATGCAAATTGGCAAAGCAAGCAGCAGTATATGTAAATTAGCAAAGCAAATGCAACATTACAACTAATATAAGGCAATGCGCAGCAAATAAGAAAATAAATCAGTAGTAAAACTGGCTTAACAGGGTAATACAAACTGAAATTCAGTAGCACTATGCCAGGCAAACAGCAGCAGCAAATGCAATAACTTATATCTAATCATGACAAACCCACAAGCAGAAAAAATAGTACACTAAAGACAACAATGCATATAAGAAAATATCTATTCACATCTTAATTTCTACGTCATTAAAGTGGTGCACCACAACTTATTCTACCATAAAAATTACCAATTACTTGAAAAGAAAACTATGTATGCAATTGCTGTTACTAGTGCCTTCTTATTGTTCTTTCCTTTCCAAGTGCTCCTTTTTTTGAAGAATGTGAATCATAAAAATATTATCTAACAGATCTGTTGACAGAAAGTGTTCACATTAGCAAATGCATTTAATTTTATTTTATAAAACCAATGATGTAACACACCTGGAAAACAGATATTAAATAAAATAAGCAACTATGTACAAAGTAAAGCATAAAAATATCATTCAATAGTCATGGGGCATTTCATAAGTTAGTAGAAATTCTCTCAACTCTCGTAGAAAGATGCTTGTCATAATCAGGTGTGCAGATGGAAGTTTCTTTCCAAGTAATGAGCGTGTCGTGTTTGTGATAATTTCTAGAAGGGAATGTCAATAGCGAGGTTAGTGGCCTCTACTTTTTTTGTTGTGCCTCTGAAAGGCACGGCTTCTTTTTCCAGGTGAATGTCACATAGCTTGGCGCCTACAGCGCATTACGTCAAGGTCACTTAGCTTTCTTACCAAAGTATTTATGACACCAGTTTGCACTACAGTGACAGTCTCATATAAAAATTTCACAGGTCGTGAATTTGCGTTGCAAATGTGTAGAAACAAAATCCTATAAATATAACAGTGTCCATAAAATATTCGTCGGCATTGTGATACATTCACGCATTACACACATTTCATAACTCTTAAAGTCCGATTCTTGGTTTCCAACATCCTTTTTCACAAATCAGAGTCCCTAACCACTACTCATTACTCCTTACCTTATTACACATATACATATTTGTCAACACTTCTTCAATATTTCATCATAATAAATACGTAGCATAATCAGATTACTCATATAACATCAGCTTATTGATCATAAACATACCTCAACGGCATAATACACATCGTCGCCGTAATAATATCATAACACCTCAGTCAAATCTCAAAATCATCATAGCTTTCTGCAATAATTTCAAAACCTTAAAAAATTCTCTGCTCATTTCAATTGTGTCATCCACCTCAAACGTACTTTAAAATCATGATTCCATACCAAATACATCATTCAAAGCTCTTATAGTATCACAATGGTTCCGAAAAAAATATGAACCGTTCACAAATTACAGACAAAATACAATTTCATAAGTGTGAAGTTATCCAACTGCGTACTTGCGTAAACATCTGTCACCGATGTAGTAAAAATTATTTGTCTCTCTCAGTTAAATGATCAGATAGCTGTGTAATTATGTGTTAGAGGAATATGGTACCGATGAGTAAAGTTGTATAAGCAAATACCATATTAGCTAGGGCTCCTTGTGCTTGCCAGACACATGGTACACAAAGTAAGCGTGTATCCCCCTGAGGATTAAAGCAATTATACCCTCAGGTGTTACTGATTACAGCAATTTAAGTAGATGTATCACGGAAAACCTTTGTGTATTTGTAATTCAAAAAGCTTTAAAAATAAAAGTTTTAAGTACAAAATTAATCACTCAAATGCGTGTCCTGTAGCGCAAAATGTGCTTCTTACTGTATGATAATTCTGTGGAAGTGTACTAGTTATCGTCCACTGTAAGCAAAGTTCTGCTGAAATCAATGTACTCACCTCCTCATAAACAAAAGTGAAATGCTTTGCGTATAGATATCTTAGTTATTACGCTTATTGCCATGATGAATAAAGTTCTGTGCTGTAACGTATTGCTGTGCTACGGAAAAGGCTGTCTCATTGTAGCTATACCACAAGAGTTACTACTAAAACATATTTTACTTTCCAGAATAATACAGAAAAACTGTGCAGATATAAAACAGATACAGTGCAAAAGCAATAATATAAATTGTGTGACTTTTTAGTAGCGTCGTGATATAATCGTATAACTGTCAAATAAACTAACCACTGTGTCATCTGGTATCTCTCAGAAAGTACTTTAAATCCAAAATCTATTTTCAAGTAAACCAAAATGTTGCATTAAAATCTCATTAGCAGTACCGGTATATGTTCTAAGTACGTGAGCCTTATAGTCGTTACGTAATTGTGCAACTAACAAGCAAGAATGTACACACACAATAACACTGTGTCGTCTGTTCACTATAACAATGCACTAGTAAATACTGTCTAAATATGTTGCCTAGGTTCTAGACTGGATAGTTAACTTCAAAACATTGTTGCATGTTAGCAGTTTCTCAGTATGACAAATTGTACTAGAAGCGTGAAGTGAAAAATTTTATGGCAAAGACTAAGTTAAAAAGCAGATTATCTTTCAATAAACGGTTTTACATATGAAATGTGGTGCAATCCTTTACTCTTCCTAGTACGCAGAGTTTCAACTTCAACGCAATTATCATGTGATATAGGTCGGAATCTGTAAGGTTTATTGTAAATCAGAAAGAATTTGTGACAAGTGTTTCTTCTTATGTGACAATGAATAAGCTTTAATGAGAACTTTCTGACCAATATATAATTTCTTTGCATTTGCTCTACCGTGTAGTTTTCTCCTTTTATCTGCTGCAGATTTTATATTTTTAATAGCTCAATCAATTATGTCTTTGTGTCGAAGTTTACGTGTATTCGAGGAAGGTGCAAGCTCTCTGATTCTGTTCGGTGGTTCTTCATTCTTCAGTACTAGAGTAGGTGGTAAAGCAGTGGAGTCATGAGGCATTGAAATAAGTGTAAATATCTGTCCCAATGCTGATGGTTTCTGTGACAATAAAGACTGCAAAGCTTATTGATTTCTTTCATAATCCTTTCAGATGGGTTACAATGTGGTGAGTACAATGAAATAAAAACAGGTTTGATTTTATAATTCCGGAGCATGCGTGACCAAACAGCCGACCGGAGTTGCGCTCCGTTATCTGAAATGACTTTATTAACTTGTCCAACTTCACGTAAGAAATTTTTAACAAAGGCGTTGGATACAGACCGTCCAGTGGTTTTACGTAACAGTGAGAAAGAAACAAATTTTGAAGTAAGTTCAACAGCGACTAGAATGTATGAAAATCCATTAGATGTTCTGACAAGGGGTCCCAAGAGATCAACAGCAGCAAATTCTTTTAATTTGGAAGGAGTGATAGGAAACAAAGGAGCACGATGTGAGACAGTAGATGGGTTAGCCTTTTGACAAAGTTTTCAAATAGACAAGACTCTTCGAATTCTGTTTTCCATATTGTTAAAATAACAAGTCGTCCGAAGAATATGGTAACATTTTCGTGGACCAAAATGTGCGTAGCTGAAATGAATGTACCAAATGAACTTGTTAACAAAATCGTCTGGAATGCAAAGTACCCATAGCTTGTCATCAACAGTGCAGCGTTTGAGTATGTTGTTTCTAACCAGATAATAATGCCGAATCTGAGTGTATGTCTTTTCATGCCATTTACTTTTGATGTCTTTCCAAATCGGATCTTTATCTTGTTCATGAGCAATATCCTTTAAAGATGTGGTAATGAAGTTTTCAAAGGCGACTTTCTGAATGTAAAGAATACTGAAATTTTTCTCGAGGTTGCCTTCTGTGTTACTTTTCTCAAGCCCAACTGGTGCGCGTGACAGTGCGTCCGCAACAATGTTCTCCTTGCCGGGAATGTAGACTATTGTGAAGTGGAATTCTTGCAGAAACAATGGCCAACCTTTTAACCTGTTATGATTTAATTTTAAAGACATAAGAAATTGTAATGCACGATGATCACTGTATACTTTTACGTGCTTACCGGAAAGAAAGAAACGGAATTTGTTAAATGCCCAAACGATAGCTAAAGCTTCTAATTCAGTAACGGAATAATTTTTTTCAGATTTTGTTAGCACTCGGCTCGCAAAAGCAATGGTTTTCTGAACAGTAGTGTCATTTTCTATGGCTTCTTGAAATAAATGGACACGAAGACCGACTTTAGAAGAATCCGTGCTGAGGCAGATATTTTGTGACAGATTGGGATGAGCTAGGTATTGGCGCGTTAAGTAGCGATTCTTTCAAAGAACTGAATTCCAACTGTGCTTGCTCGTCCCAGTTCCAAATAGTATTTTTGGCAGTGAGAGAACAAAGTTTTGGTGTAACTAGAACTTGCATATTCAGAAAACGACGGTAAAAATTTACGAGACCTAGAAAACTGCAGACTTGTCTTTTTGTCGATGGAACTGGAATGGCTCTGATTGCTTCTAACTTTTCAGGATCCGACTGAATGCCTTCAAAAGAAATAATATGTCCCAAAAACCTCAACTTTGACCTACCGAATTCAGACTTTTCCAAGTTAACGGTAATTCCAGATTCTTAAAAAATACCGTAACAAACTGTTGAGGATGTGATTATGTTGTTCCCATGAGGCTTCTGCTATTAGATTATCATCGACATATAAGGTGATGTGACGTTTTAAGAAATCAGGTAATATGGAATTTAGCCCGCAAATGAATGGTGCCGAAGAAATGTTCAAACCAAAAGGAAGTTTCTGAAACTGATAACAAACGCCGAAACAAAGAAAAGCTGTGTATTTTCTACATTCTGGATGAAGTTCGATGTGATAAAAGCTGGATCTGAGATCAATAGAAGACAACACTTTTACACCATTAAAATTTTGAAGGTCTTCCAACGTTTGCGGCCTGTCTGTTTCAGGAATGATTATAGTATTGATGTGTCTCGAATCTAAGACAAACCTGATCGATCCATTTTTCTTCTCAATAACATGTAATGGATTGTTGTATGAGCTAACTGCAGGCTCGATAATGCCCTCCTTAAGCATATATCGTATTTCTGTTCTAGCACGGTCCCTATAATGTGCCGGAATTACGTATGGTCTAACACAAAATTTATTATGCTCACGAACACGAAATTGGTATTGAAATCCCTTGATTGTTCCTGTTTTGTGAGTAAAAATTGTGGAATGTGCTTGTAAAATCTCAAAAAGGTCCTGCCTATCAGTGTCATTACAGTTCTCAATTGTTTGAATTTTATTCTGAATTAACTCATTAGTATCATCATCATCCCTGTCAGTACTTGCAGAGTTATTGTTAGTGTCAAGTTCCGTCGAAAATTCCGTACTGTTGTCTAACGGAAGGTAAAGCCGATTAATTTCCTTGTCATTGTTTGAGAGCCAAACTTCAAATTTCAAAGCTATTGACTTACCTTCTTTCTCTAAACTTATTTCAGCATCGTATCATCATCATCCCTGTCAGTACCTGCAGAGTGATTGTTAGTGTCAAGTTCCGTCGAAAATTCCGAACTGTTGTCTAACGGAAGGTAAAGCCGATTAATTTCCTCGTCATGGTTTGAGAGCCAAACTTCAAATTTAAAAGCTATTGACTTACCTTCTTTCTCTAAACTTATTTCAGCATCGTGAAAGTTTAAGACTGCTTTGTATTCATTCAAAAAGTCTACTCCCAATATAATTTCCGTCGACAATAATGGAACAATAATAAAGTTCATAGAGAAACTGTGGCTATGACAAAAGAATTCTAAGTTGGTTTGTTGGAGTACATCTACACTTTTCACAACGATTACACCTTGTAATTTAATCTTACGTAACGGAAGTGTGGGGCAATCGTTCTATTTGTTGCATTTGCTAAAGGCTGTTTCACTAATTACTGAAATGGGACTGTCAGAGTCAAGTACTGCCGTAAATTTTACGCCATTTACTGTAATGTGAATCACAAGATATGGAATGTTGTTATCCTTTACGTCGTGTTCCTGGAGTAAGATCCCCCTAATGTCTTCCATTTTTACGTAATTACTAGCCACGGCAGCTACGTCGTCAGCTTCACAAGTACGTATTGTGGCTGCCAGCGGCGTGAGTCATTGCCTATTGTCTCTCTGTTGGCGCGCGTCGTTATTGGGATTTGGAGATCTAACTTCTAGAAATTCACCTTGTCGAAAGGGCCCTGCCCTGTTTGAATCCCGCCAGTTCTGATGAAATTCAGGTCTGTCGTTTTGTCGGTAGTTTACATAGTTTCTTTTTGGTCGGTCATGTGGTGGAGAATTTTTCCCTGAATCATAACTGCGCGGTGGACCGTTGCGACTGACGTTATTCTGTCTCCCTTGATAATAATTATTTTGGTTCCCATACGGTCTGTTTCTCTGATTGTCTCTGTTGATAGTCATTACCGCGGAGAGGTGATCTTTCCCTGCAATTATTACAACTCTGCCAACGGTTGTCATACGGGTGGTGCCTGTTTTGGTCACGATTTGCGTTGTAAGAATAGCCTTGCCGTGTCCAGTTATTATTTCTTTCATCGCGGAATTGTGACGGATGTGACCTGTAATTGTTGTGTTCCTGTTTTCGCGTCCCGCGATTGTCAGTGTCAATTTCCAATTCTTGTAAGAGTCCCTGAAAAGCTTCAATGTCGTCTTTGCAACGTCCTGCCAAAATAATATGTCCTAAATGGTCAGCCAATTTGATTAAGCAAATGCGGATGAATTCTGTGGGGCTGTATGGGTTTGACAGGTACTGATTCTTATGTAACATGTCTTCGAAATATTTGACAAGAATGGAAAATTCAGATTGTTCGAATGTTTCATCATTATGATGCTAGGTTTTACTCGGTATTGTGCCGCTTGAGACAAATATGCTGAGAGGAAGGCATGATAAAATTCTCCTTCACTGTGACAATCGTGAATGACCGATCGCATTCTTACAGCTGGTTCGTTCTCTAAATAGGCACACATAAATTCTAATCTGTGCTCTAATGACCAGTTGGGAGGAAAACAATGAGAGAATTAATGAAGCCACGCTTGTGGATGAATGTCGTAGCTGGAATTCTTAAATGTTATGAATTTGCGTGTAGTAATGAACAGCTTATAGTCAAAATCATCGTGTCGGCGAGTCGCATATCGGTCATTGTTGCGTGGTGTCGGCGGTTCCATCTCAAAATTCAGTGCACCTTGCCAATTTCTTTCATAATTTTCGAAGTGCCCCGTGTTATTATTTTGTGGCTGTTCTGTATTTCTATGTCCCTCTTCCCGTATTGGAGCGCGAGTGTCCTCTGAAATACGTAATTCTTGTATTACCTGTGTCAACTGCTCTTGTACTTCCCGGATTTCACTTTGGTGTTGCGTATTAATTTGATTCTGATTTTGTTTGAATTTCCTAATTTGTTCGTACTCTTCTGTGTCATTAAAGACTACCGGTCTTGTGTCATTCAGATTATCATCTACCTTCGTAGATAAATTACTTAGCTGATCCGAAAGTTCGACTACTATCTCTGATAATGAACTAATATCCTTCATGTGTCTTTCTGAACCAATTTTCAGAGTATCTACTGTGTCCTTTAAGTTTTCCTGAGTTTTTGCAAGTTGCGTAGCCGAATCGGTAGATGCAACTGAGTCAATTTTAGCCCGCAAGGTCTCATAATTTTCATGAACAGTAGTTTGCAGTTCTTTTATGGCTGCTTCGTGATTCTGTAATGCATTTTCATGCCGCGAAGAAATAGGTTGAAAATGCTCACAAATTTGTGTTTTTACGTCATTGCAGACTTTTTGACATTTCGATTCAATGTTATATAACTCAGTAGTTAAATCTTCACGTGTTTGTTCAAGCATGGTGTCTAACGTTTGAAGATTTTGTTCCATTGTGTCTAACTTTTGAAGATTTTGTCCCATTTGTTTCTGATTTTGTTCAAGTGTGGTGTCTAACTTTTGTAGCCTTTGTCCCATTTGTTGCATTAACTGTAATAACAATGCACTGGTGTCTGAAACATGTTCCTCAGTGCTATTCGGCAGTGTATTTGAACCGGCAATATTCGCATTTTGAAAAGCAGAAAATGTGTCTTGACTTATTTGAGAAAACGGTGAGGACGCAAAACCTGAATCTACAGTATTTGCAAGATTGTATCCTGTCATTTCGGATTCCTGAGGCGAGGTGTTGCCGACCGATAGATCGATAATGCTTCCCTGTTCACTAATTGTTTCACTGTCTACACCATTATTTGCATCCCGCTCCATTTCACTATGCACAATTACCAAATTACTACTTTGAACATTAGTTAATTCATTACACGGTGGCGCTAACACACTGCTTTCGTCTTCACTGTCATTTCTCAGTTTACTTTGAGCCTAGTATTACGTTTTTCACACGCCATTATTGTCACAATATTTCACACGATAACACAGAAAAGCACAATTTGAAGAGCGCCACTGTTGTTGTTGTGGTCTCCACTCCTGAGACTGGTTTGATGCTGCTCTCCATGCTACTCTATCCTGAGCAAGCTTCTTCATCTCCCAGTACTTACTGCAACCTACATGCTTCTGAATCTGCTTAGTGTATTCATCTCTTGCTCTCCCTCTACGATTTTTACCCTCAACGCTGCGCTCCAGTACTAAATTGGTGATCCATTGATGCCTTAGAACATGTCCTACCAACCGGTCCCTTCTTCTTGTCAAGTTGTGCCACAAACTCCTCTTCTCCCCAATTCTATTCAATACCTCCTCATTCGTTATGTGATCTACCCATCTAATCTTCAGCATTCTTCTGAAGCACCACATTTCGAAAGCTTCTATTCTCTTCTTGTCCAAACTATTTATCGTCTGTGTTTCACTTCCATACATGGCTACACTCCATACAAATACTTTCAGACACGACTCCCTGACACTTAAATCTATGCTCGATGTTAACAAATTTCTCTTCTTCAGAAACGCATTCCTTGCCATTGCCAGTCTACATTTTAAATCCTCTCTACTTCGACCATCATCAGTTATTTTGCTCCCCAAATAGCAAAAACCCTTTACTACTTTAAGTGTCTCATTTTGTAATCTAATTCCCTCAGCATCACCCGACTTAATTCGACTACATTCCACTATCCTCGTTTTGCTTTTGTTGATGTTCATCTTATATCCTCCTTTAAAGACACTGTCCATTCCGTTCAACTGCTCTTCCAAGTCCTTTGCTGTCTCTGGCAGATTTACAATGTCATCGGCGAAACTCAACGTTTTTATTTCTTCTCCATGGACTTTAATACCTACTCCGAATTTTTCTTTTGTTTCCTTTACTGCTTGCTCAGTATACAGATTGAATAACATCGGGGAGAGGCTACAACCATGTCTCACTCCCTTCGCAACCACTGCTACCCTATCATGCCCATCGACTTTTATAACTGCCATCTGGTTTCTGTACAAATTGTAAATAGCCTTTCTCTCCCTGTATTTTACCCCTGCCACTTTTACAATTTGAATGAGAGTATTCCAGTCAACATTGTCAAAAGCTTTCTCTAGGTCTACAAATGCTAGAAATGTAGGTTTGCCTTTCCTTAATCTATTTTCTAAGATAAGTCGTAGGGTCAGTATTGCCTCACGTGTTCCAACATTTCTGCAGAATCCAAACTGATCTTCCCCGAGGTCGGCTTCTACCAGTTTTTCCATTCGCCTGTAAAGTATTCGCGTTAGTATTTTGCAGCTGTGACTTATTAAACTGATAGTTCGGTAATTTTCACATCTGTTAACACCTGCTTTCTTTGGGATTGGATTTATTATATTCTTCTTGATGTCTGTGGGTATTTCACCTGTCTCATACATCATGCTCACCAGATGGTAGAGTTTTGTCAAGACTGGCTCGCCCAAGGCCGTCAGTAGTTCCAATGGAATGTTGTCTACTCCCGGGGCCTTGTTTCCACTCAGGTCTTTCAGTGCTCTGTCAGACTCTTCACGCAGTATCGTATGTCCCATTTCATCTTCATCTACATCCATTTCCATAATATTGTCCTCAAGTACATCACCCTTGTATAGACCCTCTATATACTCCTTCCACCTTTCTGCTTTCCCTTCTTTGCTTAGGACTGGGTTTCCACCTGAGCTCTTGATATCCATACAAGTGGCTCTCTTTTCTCCAAAGGTCTCTTTAATTTTCCTGTAGGCAGTATCTATCTTACCCCTAGTCAGATAAGCCTCCACATACTTACATTTGTCCTCTAGCCATCCCTGCTTAGCCATTTTGCACTTCCTGTCGATCTCATTTTTGAGACGTTTGTATTCCTTTTTGCCTGCTTCATTTACTGCGTTTTTATATTTTCTCCTTTCATCAATTAAATTCAATATTTCTTCTGTTACCCAAGGATTTCTACTAGCCCTCGTTTTTTTATCTACTTGATCCTCTTCTGCCTTCACTACTTCATCCCTCAGAACTACCCATTTTTCTTCTACTGTATTTCTTTCCCCCATTCCTGTCAATTGTTCCCTTATGCTCTCCCTGAAACTCTCTACAACCTCTGGTTTAGTCAGTTTATCCAGGTCCCATCTCCTTAAATTCCCATCTTTTTGCAGTTTCTTCAGTTTTAATCTACGGTTTATAACCAATATATTCTGGTCAGAGTCCACATCTGCCCCGGGAAATGTCTTACAATTTAAAACCTGGTTCCTAAATCTCTGTCTTACCATTATATAATCTATCTGATACCTTCTAGTATCTCCAGGATTCTCCCATGTGTACAACCTTCTTTTATGATTCTTGAACCAAGTGATACCTATGATTAAGTTATGCTCTGTGCAAAATTCTACCAGGCCGCTTCCTGTTTCATTTCTTCCCCCCAATCCATATTCATCCACTATGTTTCCTTCTCTCCCTTTTCCTACTCTCGAAATCCAGTCACCCATGACAATTAAATTTTCATCTCCTTTCACTACCTGAATAATTTCTTTTATCTCATCATACATTTCATCAATTTCTTCGTCATCTACAGAGCTAGTTGGCATATACACTTGTACTACTGTAGTAGGCATGGGCTTCGTGTCTGTCTTGGCCACAATAATGCGTTCACTATGCTGTTTGTAGTAGCTTACCCGCACTCCTATTTTTTATTCATTATTAAACCTACTCCTGCATTACCACTATTTGATTTTGTATTTATAACCCTGTATTCATCTGACCAAATGTCTTGTTGCTCCTGCTACATAACTTCACTAATTCACACTATATCTAACTTCAACCTATCCATTTCCCTTTGTAATTTTTTAACCTACCTGCCCGATTAAGGGATCTGACATTCCATGCTCCGATCCGTAGAACACCAGTTTTCTTTCTTGTGATAATGACGTGTTCTTGAGTAGTCCCCGCCTGGAGATCCGAATGGGGGACTATTTTACCTCCGGAATATTTTACCCAGGAGGACGCCATCATCATTTAACCACACAGTAAAGCTGCATGCCCTCGGGAAAAATTACGGCTGTAGTTTCCCCTTGCTTTCAGCCGTTCGCAGTACCAGCACAGCAAGGCCGTTTTGATTAATGTTACAAGGCCAGATCAGTCAATCATCCAGACTGTTGCCCCTGCAACTACTGAAAAGGCTGCTGCCCCTCTTCAGGAACCACACGTTTGTCTGGCCTCTCAACAGATACCCCTCCGTTGTGGTTGCACCTATGGTACGGCCATCTGTATGGCAGAGGCACGTAAGCCGCCCATGGGGCTAGGCCACTACTGCCAGCTAAATAAAAGATTCAAACTACTGAAGGCACTAACTACTAATAGACTGATAGGCATAGTTAGCAAATGAAAGATTTTGATAGAGAACAAACGATGTATTTATCTTAATAGTGTTCAAAAGTCATAATATATATGTGAGGTCCATGGTTCATGGGGGTAGGCCACTACTGCCAGCTAAATAAAAGATTCAAACTACTGAAGGCACTAACTACTAATAGACTGATAGGCATAGTTAGCAAATGAAAGATTTTGATAGAGAACAACCAATGTATTTGCCTTAATAGTGTTCAAAAGTCAGTCCATGATATCCAATATTAGAAATTTACTCTATTCTTAAAAACTTCGACTGACTCTGCTGTGGGTTTGCTCTGTTGCGGCCGATTACCTGTCTGCATGTCAAGAGTCAGCACTGTCTTTTCGTTGGAAGGACAACACTACTTCTTCAAGACAGCATGGAACCCCACTACTTCCGTGTGCATTTTCTTTTACTGCTCAGACTTTGAGAAAAAAAGTGCAATTTTACTGTGATGGATGATCAGGACTGACTTTACGGACTGTGAGAAAATTTTAGCTTATGACCAACATTGTATCAATAAGTGTGTGCATTTGATTTCTTTGTTATTGTAATTGTGAAAAAATTTTAACAAATATGTATTGGCCATGGCCCAAAACAATTTGTAAAATTTTTTGTGGGGAGCGTGGCGGCTATGTAAGTAGGCTGTTTAGGATTTTTTATTGGTAACGCCACGTAGCGCACTGTATGAAAATCACTGGCTGTGCTGTGTGCAGTCTGTGGTTAGTTTGCGTTGTTGTTGGCTATTGTAGAGTTGGGGAGCTGGATGTTAACAGTGTGTAGCGTTTCACAGTTGGAGGCGAGCCGCCAGCAGTGGAGGGGAGTGAGATGGCGGAGTTTTGAGAGCAGGTGATCTGGACATGTGTCCATCAGAGACATTAAATTTGTAAGATTGGATATCATGTCTGATATATATATTATGACTTTTGAACACTATTAAGGTAAATACATTGTTTGTTCTCTTTCAAAACCTTTCATTTGCTAAGTATGCCTATCAGTACTTAGTGCCTTCAATAGTTTGAATCTTTTATTTAGCTGTCAGTAGTGGCGCTCGCTATATTGCAGTAGTTTGAGTAACGAAGATTTTGGTGAGGTAAGTGATTTGTGAAACGTATAGGTTATTGTTAGTCAGGGCCATTCTTTTGTAGTGATTATTATAAGTCAGATTGCGTTGCGCTAAAAATATTGTGTGTTAGTTTAGTGTTGATCAGAATAAGTAAAGAGAGTAATGTCTGAGTACGTTCAGTTTTGCTCAGCTGTTTGAAAAGCAAATAATGTATGAAGTTTATCAGCACAGTAATTCATTAATTTTTCTAAGGGGACGTTTCAAAGTGTTGGCAGAGTAGGAGTGAGAGGTTCCGGGCTTCGAGGAGGGAAGGATCAGGACGAGAGAGGAGGTATTTGTAGGAAGAGGGAGGGGAGGAGGAGGAGGAGGAGCCGGAGGGAGCAGGGCCAGGAGGGGTGACATCCATGGCTATCGGGGGGGGGGGGGTTATTTTGGAAGCTGAGGAGGTGGTGGTGCGTTTGAGGGTAATGGAAGGGTGAGTGGAGACGTGAGGGACAGGAGCAACAGGTAGGTGACGGGAAATGGCAGGTCCCGGCGTGTACGCAGTAGACGGCGCCGGAGAGGGCGATGGTGAAGGCGACGGTGAAGGCGATGACAGAGCTGGTGACGGTGATCGTGAAGGCGAGGGGGAGAGCTGGGCATGGGCAGTAGCCTGTCGGGCCACCACCCTAGATGGTGCTGCAGTGACAGGCTGTGGGAGTGGGGGGAAAGGATCAGAGGTGGAGGTGCGGGAGGAAGAAGCTGGGGAGGGGGCGACGAAGAGCGTGAGTGAAGAGAGAGGTGGAAGAGGAGGAATGGAAAGAAAGGGGGGGGGGCGACTGGGCACACCATGTAATGGCAGTGGTGGTGGCGGAGGGTGAAGTATAAACTATGGCATTGGTGGTGGTAGCGGCAGTGGTGGTGGGGGCAGACATAACGACAGGTAGGAACTAAGACAGTACAGGACGAAAATGGGAGAGGAAAACCGGGGACAGACGAAGACGGACGCCGAGGTCCCTCGCTGCTGGCGCTGACGACTGCTGGCAGGAACGCCGCAGCCGCTGCTGCCACGGACGGGGATGCCGCCGCTGCTGCTGAAGCTGTGGGCTGGACCGCTGCTGGCTGGTCGGACCACTCCTGCTGCTGGCTGCCTGGACTGCTGCTGGCTGGCCGGATCGCTGGCTGGACTGCTGCTGGCTGACTGGACCGCTGCTGGCTGACTGAACCGCTGCTGGCTGGCTGGACCGCTGCTGGCTGGCTGGCTGGCTGGACTGCTGCTGGCTGGCCGGATCGCTGGCTGGACTGCTGCTGGCTGACTGGACCGCTGCTGGCTGACTGAACCGCTGCTGGCTGGCTGGACCGCTGCTGGCTGGCTGGCTGGCTGGCACCTGCAACCCTAACGCTTCGATTAGTGAACGAAATCGCGAATCAAAGAGCAGTACTCGTAGCGAGGTATCCCCGGAAATGGACAGTCCTGTGGCACCTATACACTTAAGTACCACAGACGTCTTGAAACACCAACAAAGTACAAAACGCTTCCGGTCCCTCTCACAAAGGCCACTAACTGTATTTCCCAGAACAAAACAGATGGCAGCGTCCAGTTGGTGGAAACCTGTAGCAGGTGGTACAAAGACATTCCATTCTTCCAGGATGGACTGGTGAACACTTTGGGGAACTTAAACGTCGCCGAGTACCTGAAACATCGGCAAAAGGGTGGTGCTTTCCCACCAATTTCTAGGTGGTGGAGGGGAGGTTGCTTTTCTCAATGCCCTCTAGCGGCGGTAATGTGAACAAGGCCAATAAATCTCCAGCTGCCAAGATGTAGAAGAAAAAATTTCAGGAAGCATTTTCCATCAGTATAAAACCGCAAAATAAAGAAAAAAACACCCCACGTCTTTCCAGTCAACAACTCAGCACTGACTGAACTTCTCCAGCCAGTTCTGAACAGGATAGCACCAGAAATAAAGAAAAAAATAAAGAGATCCTTCCTCATCGATAGTTCAGCACAGACTGAGCGAGTTTTCCCATCAATTTTGTTCTGAAAGGGAGAGGGGAGATGGAAGGGTTGTGAAATAGGGGAGGGGTGATGCAGTGGGGGTGGTGGGAAAACACTTGATGTCATCCACTGACGTAATCAGTGCAACACTGCCACATCTACACCATATGACAGGGGTTGGGGAGGGGTCGGACATCTTGAATAAATCATAACTATGCTAGAATGAGGATTGTCCCAGTACTGCCACTCTCACCCCTGAATCGCTGCATTACAACATGTTTTCAAGACACTGTTATTTGTGCCTCACTGCTCTTCGAAGTCCTTTGTCATCGCTGGTAGAACTAAAGTTCCACCTTCCTGATCATTACTTCCTTCCCTTAATTTCTCCTCGTTTTTCTTTACTGCTTTCACAGTGTACAGATTTAATAATATCTGGCTGGTGGTACAATACTGTCTCACTTAATTCTCTACACTTGCTTCCCTTTAACGTCCTTTGATTTCTTCAATTGTAATATGATTTCTGCACATAGTCGTGTGTAAATTTTCGTTCTCTGTATTTTATCCCTGTTACATCTAAAATTCAAAAGAGTGTATGCCAGTTAATTTACAAAATATTTCTCTAAACCTAAAGAGGCAAGAAATGTATTTTTGCCTGTCTTTAACCTATGTTCTAACGTCAGCTTTTCGGTTAGTATTGCCTCACATGTCCCTGCATTTCTTTAGATTTCAAACTGATCTTCACTGAGGGCGTATTCTGCCACTATTCCCATTCTTCTGTAAATCATTCATGCCAATGTTTTGTAACAATGACTTATAATACTAATGGTTCTGAAATACACATTGTTGTAGCTTCCTTCCTTTAGAAAACGGATTATACGTTCTTGAAGGCTGAGGGTGTGTGTTGTGTATCGTGTATTGAACTGGAGACCTAAAAACGACTCAGAAGCTTCGTCCCCACCGTTCACAACCCCACAACAGGCTACAGCAGTTCACTCACCCCACCGCCGCACCATACCGAACCCAGGGTTATTGTGCGGTTTGGCCCCCAATGGATCTCCCGAGAACGTCTCATACTAGACGGGTGTAGCCCCAAATGTTTGCAAGGTAGAGTAATGATAGTGTATGTGTATGTGGAGACAGTATTTGTGCAGCAATCACCAACATAGTGTAACTGAGACGGAATAAGGGGAACCAGCGCGCATTCTCCGAGGCAGATGGAAAACCGCCTTAAAACCCATCCACAGGCTGGTCGCCATACCGGACCTTGACAATAATCCGCCCGGCGGATTAGTGCCGGGGACTGGCACGCCTTCCCGCTCGGGAAACAATGCGTTAGACCGCACGGCGAGCCAGGCGGGCAGGCTGCGGGTACTGTGCTGGTCTCATATACCTTGCATACCAGGTGGAATAACTTAGTCGTCGCTGGCTATCTCAAAAATATTAATAATTCTAAAAAAACTGTCATCTACTTCAGGGAACTTGTTTCAGTTCGGAGCTCTGTCAATATTCCTCTGCCAGTATCATATCTCCCATATCTCTCGGATCTCATTTTCATCTATCGTCTCTTCCTATAACATTGCCTTGAAGTTAATTTACCGTATACCCTTTCACTATATGTATCTTCCACCTTTCAGCATTCAATTCTTTCCTTATTGTGGGTTTGCATTTAAGTTCTTAATGTTTATACAGGAGCTTGTCTTTTCTCCAGTAGCATGGTTGTGTGTAAGTAATGTTTAAATTTATGAAGTGATAAAATTTTTGAGGTAGGCAAGCAGTTGTATTTTTGCAATGATTATTTAAAGACACAACTGGTGTCAGAATGCTATATTACTAAGCACCTGAGACCAGAGTGAGAAAAAATGTTTCCAACAGTGACAGTTTTCTATAAGACTTGTGTCATGCCTCTGTATGTGCTAGGAAGGCGTACCAGGTTTAATCGTGTGGGTTGTTTTTAGTTTGCACCTGACACAACAATTAGGAAAATTGTTTTACGTATGAGACGCATGGTTGTTAGACGCTAATGCGAATCAGAAATAGATTTCATTTACATGAGCGGGCGTCAACAAAATTTTTACAGCCACGGCAAAAGAGGTCTGTAGAGAAGTGAGCTTCAAGCCGGTGAACCATTCTGGCAGATCAAAATGATTCTAACTTTGTCCTTCAGTCGCGCTTTTGGCGTCAGCAAGAAAAACGAGAGCCACGGAGATAAATTTAGGTGGACATTGAAACAGATCATTCCACCCTGTGTACGGTCCCTCATACAGCTTTCGTTAATATACTTTCTTTCAGTATTCGTTATTCTTTCCCAGATCAGTGACTTTTATTGTTCATTATAAGTCTTATGCAATCCTTCGTTACAAAGTCTTTACAACATCAACCAGTGACGGATAATTAATATTACATATACTTTCAAGGATTATTATCATTGTCCTTGTGGCGAGAAAATAAAATCTGGTTTCGATTTGTGTTCGAGTCCTACAGCAACTCCACCCCTTCTCATATTTAAATAGGTATTCAACATCACTAACATTTGTAACAATAGGGGTGTATTGCTTTGTGGACAAAAAAAATGGCTCTGAGGTCATCAGTCCCCTAGAACTTAGAACTACCTAAACCTAGCTAACCTAAGGACATCACACACATCCATGCCCGAGGCAGGATTCGAACCTGCGACCGTAGCGGTCGCGCGGTTCCAGACTGAAGCGCCTAGAACCGCTCGGCCACTCCGGCCGGCTTTGTGGACAAACAGACCATTGTTCTCCTTATATAAAGTAACCAGCCTAGCCCCTTACACAAACAAACAGAATTCCAGCACGCCAACACATTGTCTTTTTAAGATCCTTATGCAAACAAACTAGTCTCTTGTTCTTTTAGATATGGTTATGCACGTTTAATTTATGACTAAATGTTCTTAGCCTATTCTTAATGGCTACAATATATGACGCACAAAATGTCCACCCCCTGTCCCCCACTCCTCTAGGCCAATTGCGTGATCCTAATGGTGGGATTTGGGCCCCACCATCGGTCGTCGTCCCCCCATCACTCATCTGAGTATGAAGTCATAATGATGAGATAAACTGATCATTTGTACTCTGTACATTGCTCTATTACTGTGAAGCAGCAGAGATCAGTCACTGCCCCAGGCAGAAGATGATTTTTGCACTTTTGATATCCTAATTTGCAATCAAGTATTGTACCCAATGGCATGTTCAGGATGCACTGAAATGTATTACTATCTTTTCACATTTTTCTTTAATGTTCTGGGGCAATTGGTACAGTTTTGCCGATTTTTTCTCAGTATTCCAAATACAGACTTTTAATGAGTATCATTCAAAGATACATGTAGATTGCCATAAATAAAAGACCTTAGATATTTAACACTTACCACACTGCATTATTTAAACAAATACACTCTTTCTGTGTGTCAGGTCTTTTTATTTATGAACACTTTATAACATTTCCGTCTGCTACTACTGCACCATAACCTTAAAACTGGAAACAGTTTATGAAATAAAACTATTTTGTTAAAGCAATTATGGTGTATAGCAACAGAGCAGTGTTACCCCCTGAGAGGAATTTTGTTAGGTTGACCGTGCTGTACCTAACGGGAATGGCTTATCGAAAATGAAAGTCAGAATTAAGTAAATATTTGAACAGTACGAACAAAATTTTGTCTATCTGTACTGTTCAAATGAGAAAGAAAACGGTCGCCAGCCTAACTAGGCAAGAGAATGATAAACATTCTCGTTCAAGAAAATAGTTATTAGTAATTTTAGTGGATAAACACAACCTATACTTTGTCACACGGGAGTGCAGTGAACTCTGACACATACATTTGTTTACGTTAAGAATGAAGATAGCAGTTAGAGCAGCAGAAACTATTTGCAAAATTATAACAGATACTGAAACACACTATTACTTTCAGGGCTTACACAAAGTGAATGGTCTTTATAACATTACTATTAATATGCACTTCTAATACACAATAGAGACAAACACTTAGCAAACATGAACATATAATTTCCTACTATGCAGTTTTCCACTTTTACTACCGTGAGACATAAAATTAACATTTATATAAGATACTGATTCACTTTCTGCGATTAACAACAGTCAGTAATGTGATCATTTACTAATCAAACCTTTATAAGCCTCAGTCTGGAGAAATTTTAATTTGAAGTTGGCAACAACACATTAATAAGCAGTGTTACTAGGAAAATTATTTCAGCAAGCATCATTAACTTTAACTCACTCTCTTGCCACATTAACTTTAACTTTAACTTTCTCTTTACTATGTTCAAGGGGCATTAATAAGAAAACTGGGTTTTAATGTACTTTCAGTAAGGACACTCCGTAATCACTTTAGTTCAAACGGAGAGGACCCTGAGAGGTGTTATGATGAGGAGAAAAATCAAGGTAGGTACATAAATTCAGATAAAATTTACCTTATATTTGAGCACACTAACACATCCATTAAGCTGATCATTCACTGTACATCATTATAGTATTACGTTACAGTGATTGCGCAACGTGGTGGTAACTGCATGTTGGTAGGTGGATTCGTAGGCAGAATTGCTGGACTCTGGCCCTTCTTGGTGGCGATGATGAATACCAAATCCAGAATAGTTCCAGCTATTTATCCATCCATCCGAGGCATTGGAAAGTAGCAGAAAAAGCCTCTTTCGGAAGCGGAACAATATGCATCTTTTACATGGCAGTGCACAGACTCGTAGCTCGTCCCCGACTCGTAGCTCGTCCCCGACTGACTATCAGTTCCACCTTTTCCACCTAGGCCAACCACAATTTGCACGCGCTACACAGTTCCGTTCCCGAGGGGAACCACACTACCTTTTACATACAAACTAACTAAGAACCCTAAGTGAGGATCAGCAGTTTACATAACAGCAACCAAATACATTAAATAAAACAGAACATTTGCACATATTGACGTTTCTACCAAAAATTATTCACACAAAATTACAATCATATACAGTAAGTTTTGTTCCCTCCAAATGGGACAAAGAATATAAATTGCAGATACACTACTTTGCATTGAACCAAAACATGTCGTCAAAGTTTGTGCAAAGAAAGGAGTATACAATTTTGTGTTATCTATTCAATCAAACACATTTACAGAAGCACAGCAATGTGACATTAAATGAAACAAAAGCAAAATAAATCAGTACAGCATTAGAGCTATGGTGTTACAACTTCAATATAAGGAACCTGTCTTGCATTAATAGTGTGTTGAAAACTATACCCTGCAGACTATGACATCACTGTCTGACTGTCTTAGAGGGGTCTGACAGTATAGGATGTGACAGACTTGTAAAGAGCGGCGGCAACTAAAGAAAAGAATAAGAAAACAAGTAGTAATGCTTCTACAGAAAACTTTGTGTGTTAAAAACACACACAAGACATTGTTAATTACACCAGTTTCGAAACAAGTATGTTTCTACAACCGCCACTAGTGATAGAATTGGATTGTAAGACTTATCTAATTAATTTAAAACAAGCAAAGAGGTTTTCTGTGATACTCTCTTGAAGACCACTCGGACTGCTTGCCTGGGTTCACCGCCACTCTCGGTGCAAGAGTGCAGCCTGCCGCCACCGCAGTCACACGGATACACCCACCTGCTGCTACTGTTACTTCGCATCTGACGGGTGCAGCCAGCAGCCTGCACCTCAGAGATGAAGTGTGGAGGGATTTAGTAGAGCGGAGAGAATGGGGAACAACCGAGCCTATCACCAGACGCACGTACTTAAACAAGCAGCAGGAGAAAAGGACAGCCTTTTTACCAGTCCTCCAAACTGGCTACCAAAGGCACTAGCTCAAACCAATGGTCTTAGAATAAATCTGATATCCTGAAAACTATATACAATGCCAAGAAAAAAAGCAACATCCACGATGACAAGCCCATTTTCTTGACAAGTGAGGTGACAGGTAGTTCAAAATTTTGTGAGTATATCATATCAAATTCAGAATAAGTGGATCTCACATGTAACAGTAAAGGGTGCTCAAAGAGTCGCATCAATACACAGTGTCGTCGTCGTCGTCGTGGTCCGCCCCTCCCCCCCCCCCTCCCGCCCGCCGTTCGTACTGGTGATAACTCAGGCATGTATTCTCGCTGCACATGCTCATAAAGGTGGAAAAGGGCATCCTGCAATACTTGGTCCCAGAGTGTTTCGCACCATTTGTTGCTATTTGACTACAGGTCTTGCAGGTCCTGGCGGACGAGTGGGGTCTCTCTCCGTCATGTCCAATATGTGTTCAGTTGGCTGGATACGTGTTATTATTGCTAGCCTGGGCAGTTTCTGTACACGACGAAGGGCACATTATGTCACTTCAGTCGTATGTGGGTGCGCACTGTCCTCCTGAAAAAGGACATCACTTTCCTGACGAAGAAATGGCATTATCTTCGGGAAATTTGAAATGTAGCGGGCATAGCTTACTTTGCACTGCAGAAACACCAAATATGACTGCAAGTCATAACTGATGCTACTCCTCGATCTCCATCCCCCCCCCCCCCACCTCACACACACACAGAGCATGAAGCCTGGAATGCGTCCTGTGTGTTATGGGCAGATGCACTCTGGATCAGGTAGCTCACCAGGTCTATGCTGTTATACAGGCATCCTTCACATACAGACCGAAATTCTCTCAGCACTTGAGCGCCATTCCATTCTCCAGTCAACTCTTTTACAGCACCCCAGTAGCTATGCTTGGCTGTGTCACGGATCTTAATCCTGCTGCAAGCAGAGGATTCTCAACAGTCTCTGATGATACAGCAAGTGAAACGTGTACCCGGGGTGATGTTTGATTGGCCAACGCTGCTAGCCCAGTCTATCGATGTTGACATGCGTCGGTACTATACAGGCGTCCGAAACCCGGCCTGCATGTATGGAGAAGTTCCACAGATCACTGTTGAAAGCAGTGACACGCAACCAATATATGGTGCCCAACATGTACAACAGTCTGTCAATATGTCCAACCAGCTTCCTACAGGCCCACAATGTGACCTTATTCAAAAGGCTGGAGCTGTCAAACAGGAGTTTCTCAGTATCGAAGCTCTTAGCTCTTAAGATACACATTTTAGAGCCCAGTTACTACACATTTTTTTATATTTTATTTTATTTTATTTATTTATTTCTGTCCAGACTACCACCTTCGAAAGTTGTCACTGGAGTTTTGATTGTTATCTATATAAGTTTATGTATGTACATGAAAGTCTGTACATTATGTATGTATGTAAATATATCTAATTTTGTACATATGTGACTGTATGTATATATTTATATGTATATATATGTAAATAATGTTTTAATATATATATATATATATATATATATATATATATATATATATATATATATATATATACTTATATGTACATATGTCTGTGTATATTTTCATGTATGTTTGTACAGATGCATCACAAAATTTGAAAGATAGCAGTAAACTTTTTATTATTATTATTATTATTTTTTTTACATTGAACGAACTTCGAATGTTTTCCGTTTGAAGTATGGATTATAGCATTGAGCTATTTCCAGACATCACTTTTCTTCTTCTGGAGGACATTTGCGGTGGTACATACAAAATCCATCAATTAATTTTCGCTTTACATGTTCCACAGTTTGGCAAAACAGCTTAACCAGAGTCGGTCATTTTCGCCCTATCGAATGCTACTGTACAACAGCGACATCGTGCACTCAGCTTCCACGCTACGTCACGGCTTTACACTACTGCGCTCTTTAGTCAGCAGTAACGAGTCGACGGTAGGAAACTACTGCAGCATCATCGTGCTCAGACTTGTCACACTTGAAGAGCTACGGCAGATATGAAGGAAGCCAGTAAAGCAATGCCTCGATTTTTGAAATATGAGACCGTCAAGAAGGGGCTCGTGCTCACTCCGTTTCTGGACTTTATTAGGCAGTTAACAGGGATGCCACGAGAATCACTGCATGTCCCCTCGCCCACCCAGATCGTTCTCGCTGTCTGTGTCTCTATCTATCTATCTATGTACCTATCTGACAGTGCAGCAGCACATCCGTCGGACAGTTACGAAGCACTTGTGTCGTTCACGACGTCTGCGATACGTCCCGTGAATCATCAGCTAGGTCCGTGTCCCGACAGACATTTCGGGACGTCTGTGCTCTCAGCACGGTCCCCGCCGAACGACAGCCACCAGCCGTGCTCGGGCGAGAGCGGCTCTACTGCACTTCATAATCCCAAGTCCGCACTCCACCGCACGAGTCGTGTCTTATCTTGGCGGCCTGTTGCCTGTCCGCCACACGTCCACAAACACGAACCCGCCAGCGCAGGGGCTCATCGACAGCCAAGTTTCGACAGATTTGTCAGATTCGATCTACAAATTCCCCATTGGAGAGAGCCAAGCCGCTACAGTGCCAGAGCTAAGCCGTTTCTCTAGTTTTGGAAGGTGCTCCTCGTAACATCTGCCTCTAATGAAAATGGTATGCCATTCATTATAAGAAAATTTTCTCAGCATGTTATCTTTTCACACGATGAGACAGATTCGCATTGAACATTTCTGTTTTCCGTCTACTTAATTTCTCCTCATATATCAATTTTTACAGCAAAATGTGAGGCTAAACTTTGAGAAATATTATGTCTGTTACTATTATAAATGCTAAAAAAACGTGCGTTTCCTCCTCTAACAACTTTAAAATGTAACGTTTCATTACACTGACCATTGGCAAGGACGTACAATTTATTACGACAATAGTACACAGTTTGTAGCGAAAACATAAGTCACTCTGCTTTTCAGCACACTTGTTCGACTGTTGCACAAGATCTCCGAGACCCTCGACAAAAAAGACATTTAGTCTCGCGGAAGTCGTCTACGCACCACTTTTTTGACCTGTGGAATGGAGCTGCTCTCTGGATCGAAGTGAAGAATCTGCGTTCTATCTCCAATCGTGATACACTACTGGCCATTAAAATTGCTACACCACGAAGATGACGTGCTACAGAAGCGAAATTTAACCGACAGGAAGAAGATGCTATGATTTGCAAATGATTAGCTTTTCAGAGCATTCACACAAGATTCGCGCCGGTGGTGACACCTACAATGTGCTGACTTGAAGAAATTTTCCAACAGATTTATCGTACACAAACAGCAGTTGACCAGCGTTGCCTGGTGAAACGTCGTTGTGATGCCTCGTGTAAGGAGGAGAAATGCGTACCATCACGTTTCCGACTTTGATGAAGGTCGGATTGTAGCCCATCGCGATTGCGGTTTATCGTATCGCGACATTGCTGCTCGCGTTGGTCGAGATACAATGACTGTTAGCAGATTATGGAATCGATGGGTTCAGGAGGGTAATACGGAACGCAGTGCTGGATCCCAATGGCCTCGTATCACTAGCAGTCGAGATGACAAGCATGTTATCAGCATGGCTGTAACGGATCGTGCAGCCACGTCTCGATCCTTGAGTCAACAGATGCGGACGTTAGCAAGACAACAACCATCTGCACGAACAGTTCGACGACGTTTGCAGCAGCGTGAACTATCAGCTCGGAGACCATGGTTGCAGTTACACTTGACGCTGCATCACAGACAGCTGCGCCTGCGATGGTGTACTCAACGACGAACCTGGGTGCACGAATGGCAAAACGTCATTTTTTCGGATGAATCCAGGTTCTGTTTACAGCATCATGATGATCGCATCCATGTTTGGCGACATCGCGGTGAACGCGCATTGAAAGCGTGTATTCGTCATCGCCATACTGGCGTATCACCCGGCGTGATGGTATGGGGTGCCATTCGTTACACGTCTCGGTCACCTCTTGTTCGCATTGACGGCACTTTGAACAGTGGACGTTACATTTCAGATGTGTTACGATACGTGGCTCTACCCTTCATTCGATCCCTGCGAAACCCTACATTTCAGCAGGATAATGCACGACCGCATGTTGCAGGTCGTGTACGGGCCTTTCTGGATACAGAAAATGTTCGATTGCTGGCCCGGCCAGCACATTCTCCAGATGTCTCACCAAGTGAAAACGTCTGGTCAATGGTGGCCGAGCAACTGGCTTGTCACAATAAGCCAGTCACTATTCTTGATGAACTGTGGTATCGTGTTGAAGCTGCACGGGCAGCTGTACCTCTACACGCCGTCCAAGCTCTGTTTGACTCAATGCCCAAACGTATCAAGGCCGTTATTACGGCCAGAGGTGGTTGTTCTGGGTACTGATTTCTCAGGATGTATGCACCCAAATTCAGTGAAAATGTAATCACATGACAGTTCTAGTATATTATATTTGTCCAATGAATACCCGTTTATCATCTGCATTTATTCTCGGTGTAACAATTTTAATGGACAGCAGTGTACGTTTCAGAAACGTTTCGATGTAGTTAGTATGACGGTCGAATATGTGGTCAAAGATTTTCTCACCGCTACACTTACGCCCTTCCTTGAGCTGTTTTGGAAGCTATCTTGCACAGACTTCGTGTAAGATGAGCCTATTATGCGTGATTTCATATGCAAAGCCATGATTAATGTGCATATGGTTTCTCAGAGCATCAACACTCACTCGTCCGTAATTTAGAATCTAAGCATGGACTCGTTCAGCGTTTACATCAGTACTGACTGAAGCTATTTGCTCGTCCGTCACGGTCGTTCGACCGCTTTAAAACTGTTCAGTCCACTGGTAAAGACTTTGCTGTGACAAAATATTGTCCCCATATTGTGCTGAAAGTCTTCTAAGAATTTCCGTACAATGTACACCTTTAGAACACAAAAAACAGGTTAAAGATCTACCTCTACATCTACATCTATACTCTGCAAACCACCGTCAGATGCATGGCGGAGGATACCTCCATTGTACCAGTATTAGGGTTTCTTCCTGTTCACGTATGGAGCGCGGGAAGAACTGTTGTTTCAATGCCTCTGTGTGTGCAGTCATTATTCTAATCTTATCCTCACGATCCCTATATGGGGGATACGCAGGGGATGGTTGTAGTATTTTCCTAGAGTAATCACTTAAAGTCGTTTCTTGAGATTTACGTTTATCTTCAAGAGCCTTCCAGTTCAGTTCGTTCAATATCTCTGTAAGACTCTCCCACGGATTAAACAAACCTGTGACCATTCGTGCTGCCCTTCTCTATATATCTTCAATATCCCATTATTACTATCTCGTAAGGGTCCCAAAGACTAGATCAATATTCTAAAACTAGTTGAATGAGTGATTTGAAAGCGATCTCCTTTGTATACTCTGACTGAACCTGTGTGATCTTTCCATTTCACATCCCTGCAAAGTGCTTTACCCAGGTATTTGTATGAGTTGGCCGATTCCAACAGTGAATCACTGATATTATAGTCATAGGATACTATGTATTTTTTCCATTTTGTGAAGCGTAAAATTTTAAATTTCTGAACATTTAGAGCAAGTTGCCAATCTGTGCACCACTTCGAAATTCTATCAAAATCTGACTGAATATTTATGCAACTTCTGACAGTTAGTAGTTCACTATAGATAACCGCAACATCCGCAAAAAGCCTGATTTTACTATTAATATTGTCTGCAAGGTCATTAATATACAATATGAACATTAAGGGTCCCAAAACACTTCTCTGGTGCACATCTGATATTACTTCTTCGTCTGACGGCTACTCCCCATCCAGATAACATACTGCGTCCTCCTTAGATGTTTTTGTATTTCTGTTCATTGATTTTCGTTTCGTGCCCATTCAGCCGTTCAGTAAGGGGAATACGATACGACAGCTTAAGGGAAATGATTTGCTTCTCACAAGAGAAACTCTCCTCCCACCCCTCTCAAATTTATTGGTAAAATGACCCAGTGAAAAGCCCGTCAAGAACTGAACACAGAGCAAGCATGGAAACAGGAAGAATGTGAAAAAAGGAGAGCAGGATGTGTAACATTGGTCGTGTTTGAACAGCTGCGGTGTCGTGGTTCGCTGTATTCAAATTTGTGTCTGTGGCGAGGTGTAACGTCCGTTCGCAACAGCCAGTTGCTTGCAAGGGACCTTCAGACGGACATACCTGCTATTTGATCTACACAAGTATCACACGTTATCACTCTTGCGTACCGTCTGGAAAGTTTTGACTCTTGAATTCCTTCGTTGTAACACAGTTCACACCCGTTTATTTGTTGTTTTCATTTATGTGAAACCTTTATGCAGCATCTCTGCTCTTCTCATTATACATCACATTTACTTGCGACTGTAATATGTTCTTACTACAATACTGATGTTCTATATCCAATATATAGTATGAAAATTCACAAGACTACAGAAGGAGAATAGGCACGTCAATGACGGAATGGAAAGTTCATAATTTTGTGAAAAAATGGGGCGGAAGGGAGGTCTGAACACGGATCTCCGGCTTCGCAGCCAACACCGTGGCCACAGAAACGCAACGCCACGCTTCTTGCAATGCCCTCGATGTTCATATGGTTCAAATGTCTCTAAGCACTATGGGACTTAACATCAGAGCCATCATTCCCCTAGACGTAGAACTACTTAAACCTAATCAACCTAAGGACATCACACACATCCATGCCCGAGGCAGGATTCGAACTTGCGACTGTAGCAGCTGCGCGGTTCTGGACTGAAGCGCCTAGAACCGCTCGGACACAGCGGCCGACGGCTCGATGTTACAGATGTTGAGATTGGACCGTAGACTCTATCTATTTTCCATCTTTTTACACAGTTCAGTACTCACTCTTGTAGTTCCATGCTCGATTTGTGTTCAGTTTTTAACGGGATATCCACTGGGCCATTTTACGACTAAATCTGAGAAGGACGCGATGGCAAGTTTCCATTGTCAGTAACCACGATACGAATGTAAGGATAACATGACACCCTCTCCTCCAGCTGAGAAAACATCGAACCGTGACCCCTTTAATTAACAATCTGCAGCGCTGACCACTGAGCTACCGAAGGGACGTTACGACACGTTCTTTTACTATCCTGCTAACAGAGAGTGCCGAGACCTTTACGCCGCCACGACGTAAAGTGCACTGGTGTGATAACGCTGTTAACTACCACAGCCGAAGATAAAGGGGTTGTGTAACGGTAGGTGAGGACACAGAGCCGTAGAGCCAACCTAAAGCCAATTACACGAAAACTGCGGATAATTATTAACTTACCCTCGAATAGTGAATAACGTATTTGTTTGGTGAGTAAGTTCGTAGAGTATTTCCACAACTTTAATAAACACAACAGATACACATAACAGATGCTGTCGATAATATATTCTTCTTCACTATTTAAAACAGTCTGCCAACGCTAGGGTAGCTTTACGATTCGGCGGCTGTGGAAATCACGTGGTTTTGCTACGAAGAACTTGTCTAGCCGTGTTAGGACAGCATTTTCGTTCGAAAAGGAAATTCCTTTTATAGCGCTTTTTTTGTCAGTCCAGTGAAATGCGTACAGGCGTTATCGTGGAGTGGCACCACTTCACTCAGCCTTCCTGCTCATTGTTCTTGGACTGCGTCTCAAAGACGTCTCAGTTGTTGACAATAAATGTCAGCAGTGATGGTTACATCTCGCTGAAGAAATTCATATTAGACACACCGTCACTTTTCAACCAGATACAAAACTATCTTTTCAGGATGCGTGCAGGTCTTTGTACGGGGCGTCGGTGCTTTGTCTGTGCTCAAATGTTCCTTTCGTTTGCTTACGTTAGCATAGAAACACAATTTCTCGTTCCTAGTAACGATACAGGATAGGAGTGGTCGGTGGTGTTCACAAGCCAATTGAAGAGAAGCAAGCAGAGGTGCATATACTGCCACCCGCAGATTTTTGTGATTTTGTCTTTTAGAACATGCGGTAACCCTAAACCAGATTTTTGAACCTTCCCCATTGTATGTAAACGTCGCACTATGGTGGAATGATCAGAGTTCGTTACATTTGCCAGTTCTCGATGGATTAACGCTTTTAAACAATGATCAGAAGTCGAAGGTCCTCCTGAACGTGGAGAACCACTGATCTCAAAACGATCCTCCTTGAAACGACGAAACCATTTTCTTGTCATGCTCTGTCCTGTTTCAGTTTCCCTACTGACTGCGCAAATGTTTCTGGCTGCCTCCGTTGATGTTACACGTCACTGTACTGAAACAGAAGAATACGTCGGAAACGTTCCGAGTTCTCCACTCGGGACTCCATCTTCTAGTGTCCACAGCTCCACTGACTATCTCCAAACGACAAAATGACAGTACCTTAACTGAAATTGTAACAGTGAACTACAAATAAAAATGACAATCGAGAAATAACCCATACCAGCCGGAATACCAACATGAAAAACGAAAACACAGTGCTCCAACCTAAGAGATACGACCTGAAATTACACTGAATACTGAGTATACGTATTCAGTCCGGAACCGCGCGACTGCTACGGTCGCAGATTCGAATCCTGCCTCGGGCATGGACGTGTGTGATGTCCTTAGGTTAGTTGGGTTTCAGTAGCTCTAAGTTCTAGGGGACTGATGACCTCAGAAGTTAAGTCCAATAGTGCTCAGAGCCATTTGAACCATCTGAAATGAGTATATGTGGAAGGAGGCAGTATCCAGTCGACAATGGAAAGATGATGTATCCTTTGCTGACTCGTTATTTGAGCGTTGCACTGTTTGCACAGTTAGGCAGTCAAGCATATTATCAGCAAAAAAATGGTTCAAATGGCTCTGAGCACTATGGGACTTAACTTCTGAGGTCATCAGTCGCCTAGAACTTAGAACTAATTAAACCTAACTAACCTAAGGACATCACACACATTCATGCCCGAGGCAAGATTCGAACCTGCGACCGTAGCGGTCGCTCGGCTCCAGACTGTAGCCCCTAGAACCGCACGGCCACTCCGGCCGGCGGGAATTGAACATTTGTATTTGAAGTGAAATAGGTCATTACTAACCAACATGTTACGTACACTGTGTTACTCATCCAAATACAGCATATCATTTTCCTCCATGTATTACAAATTATTCTTAGCCACGCACATTGTGTTACATTTTCTTTTTTTAATTTTTCTTTGACATTTGCATTGTATAAATTATATTCTCATCAACTAGGTAGTAACAAGTTATATGGAACCATTTTAATAAATTTTAGGCATTAATTCGCTGTAACCTCAGAGAAATCTTTAATATTATGTTCTTTATATTATTTTAAAAAAGCATTAAAAACTGTATGCGAATAAGACTGTAACAGTGAGAAGTTATTGCTATTAGATTCAGAAGCATCCGACCCACCTTACATTTCAAGGCGGTGGGTTGCTCTGTACTGTTAATGAAATAAATAAATAAATAATTTGTATTTGAAGTATGCTTATTAACAATCAAGGATTCAACATGCGCTCAGTGCATGATGCATGTGTGATTCTTTCTGTTGTTCTTTCCTTCGTCCTCGATTAAATACTGGCAATGAGATTCGGCTTCCATGAATTCCGTTGCTTCCTCAAATGCATGCTGATTCTAACTTGTTCATTCCAGATCCGTTATCTGAGCTTTGGTAAGATGTCAGATGTAATCTGTGTTAATACTGCATGAACGGAACTGTCCTCTATCATCTGTGTACTTTGTGTTTAATATGAACTCTATGGGGACATGTAATGGTGAACATTGTTTTATTCAGTAGCTTGACGATTTCCTTATCTGTATCTACTTTGTTAGTTGTAGCACCCATGTTTCACATATGTTAGGGACACCCCTATTTGATTAATTCAATTAATTACGTTATCTGTTGTTCAACGACTATAATTAAATTCACGAGATCCTATGCTGAGTCATCTGTTTCTCGGTAAGGACAGTACAGGTCAGTCTGACGTCCACAGGGCTATGTTTATAGCTCAGCCGTAGCTTCACATACAGAACTGGCGATGCCTGGCCAGTATTACGATCACCTGCGATTTTCTGATTTAATAGCCAGAATTTTTTTTTTTTTAATGTGGCCTTCTTCTTCAACACTTCGTGCAGCTAAGATAGAATCACTATTGCTACCGTAAAATATTTGGAATAACGGACATTAAATATCAGTGAGTAGCTAGCACATAATATCCCACGTATTTTCTTTCAGCAAGAGATGGTTAGTATCAGTCAGTCGATGCGATGTCTAGCGTGAAAATCTTCCTTTTCGTTGACCTTTTTGTCCAGGGTTTTATTTGTGTGTGTGTGTGTGTGTGTGTGTGCAATTGTTTGTGTGTGTGTGCGTGTGTGTGTGTGTGTGTGTGTGTGTGTGTGTGTGTGTGTGTGTGTGCAATTGTTTGTGTGTGTGTTTGTGTGTGTGTGTATGTGTGTGTGTGTGTGTGTGTGTGTGTGTGTGTGTGTGTGTCCTGTATCCTTGGAGGGTTTTACTGTGTTTCTGTGTATGTCGGGTTAGTGAACTGAACAACGTCCACATTAGATCTACTCAGGGTTATATTTTATTAGGGAGTGGCGAAATTAAAGTGATCCAAGCGAGAAGTCTGGAAAACACGAGAGAAGTCGAGAGAGAATTTTCCGGTGATTTGGAAACATGAGATACTTGGTTGAATGTGAAGTTTCACCAGAAGGTACTCTGCAAGTTGATTTTAGAAAACCACGTGGTGAAACCTCACATTGTGGAGTACATGTAGAAAATGAGCAGATTAACATCCCGAACAGATGTTTTAGACCTAGGAGAAGGATGACGTGATAATTTCATAGGTGATGGAGCAATCAGAAGCCATCGGGCATGAAGCAGTCGCACAAAGTGTTATAAATCGCGAGTTGAGTCCTCAGTCTCCATCAACATTCGATTAGCAAGCCTTTTCAGTACAGCCGTTCGAGAAGAATGATGAACAATTCCGATAATTTAAAAATAGAGTGTTACAAGTTATTCTGAAAATTAGGAGAAAAGAGTGACGAGCAATTCCAAAAACAGAAAAAATTAGTGTCAAACAGTTACAAATAGGGAGATGAAAGAAGAATCAAAGAGGAATGATAAGTGAACGGAGAATATCGAACAACAGGTTAAAGAGGATGCTGGAACAGTTAACTCGTAAAACTGAGGGACATGCGTGAGCTTTTGGTGCTATGTTAGAGGCGCTGATGAAGAATGTTAAGGGAACCACCGCTATAACAAGAAAAGATATTAACGTTAATGTGCATGGAAAGAAGAAGTCACAAAAGCAGTGAAAGTTGTTAAAGAAATTATTACCTTGCAGAAAGAAGTAATAAGTAAAGCAAATGAGCGAATCAATGGTTTGACCACAGCGGTAGAACAGCTATCTAAGCATGGTGATATGTCTTCTGAAAGAACCTTTCACACCAGCTTGCACGATCGTGAGGAGATGATGGAATTATCAAAGTTTAAAAAAAAACACAGGTCTACATCTATAAGCAGAAAAGGGAAACACTAGTTGCACTACAGAAGGAAAAGTATGGACGCGGTAACTCAGAAATTAATGGATACGACAGTGATGCAAACATGGGTGAAGCAGAGAGGAGGTGAAAAGAGAAATAGTTCTGACATCTAATGAGCAGACTTTCTCGTATTGGAGATGGTTCAAATGGCTCTGAGCACTATGCGACTTAACTTCTGAGGTCATCAGTCGCCTAGAACTTAGAACTACTTAAACCTAACTAACCTAAGAACATCACACACATCCATGCCCGAGGCAGGATTTGAACCTGCGACCGTAGCGGTCGCGCGGTTCCAGAGTGAATCACCCAGAACCGCTCTGCCACACCGGCCGGCCGTATTAGAGATGTGTCCATTCATCTCCACCCGTAATTTCAGCGCCAACAGTAGGAACGGTGCATCAAGACGTTGATGAATACGAAATTTAAAGCCATTTTGTTCCACTACAGAAGCACTCACGGTTTCCAGATAGTTGAAATAGCTTGCGTCTAAAAATTTGGATGGAACAGTTTCATGGGTGACTGCCGATATCGTGATCGCAGGCACTGAAGATAAATTTTGGTCGTGCGCGTTTACGTGAAAAATCAGCTGCATGAATGCTAGAAATCAACGGAGAATGTAAAACATACGAAGATTTTAAGTAGTCATTATTTGAACGAGTATAGTTCGATAGACAAACAGGATCAAGTGAAGTTAGGATTTCTCATGTTTGAGACCTACACCTCGTATGAGATCAAAAGTATCCGGACACCTGGCTGAAAACGACTTACAAGTTCGTGGCGCCCTCCATCGGTAATGCTGGAATTCAATATGGTGTTTACCAACCCTTAGCCTTGATGATAGCTTCTACTTTCGCAGGCATACGTTCAGTCAGGTGCTGGAAGGTTTCTTGGAGAATGCCAGTCATTCATCACGAAGTGCTGCGGTGAAAAGAAGTGTCGATGTCGGGAGGTGAGGCCTGGCACGAAGTCGGCTTTCTGAAACATCCCAAAGGTGTTCCACTGGATTCAGGTCAGGATTCTGTGCAGGCCAGTCAATTACAAGGATATTATTGTCGTGTAACCACTCCAACACAGGCCATGCATTATGAACACGTGCTCGATGGTGTTGAAAGATGCAATCGCCATTCCCGAAATGCTCTTCAACAGTATGAGGCAAGATGGAGCTTAAAACATAAATACAGGCCTGTGCTGTGTTAGTGCCACGATATCAACAAGTGGTGCAAGCCCCCTCCATGAAAAACACCACCACATTATCCATCACCGTGTCCGAATTTCACTGTTGGCATTACACACGCTGGCAGGCGACGTTCACCGGGCATTCGCCATACTCACACCCCGTCATCGGATCGACATATTGTGTAATATAATTCGTCACTGTACACAACGTTTTTCTACTGTTCAATCGTACAATGTTTACGCTCCTTACACGAAACGAGGCGTCGTTTGGCATTTACCGGCGTGACGTGTGGCTTACGAGCTCCCGCTCGGCAATGAAATCCAAGTTTTCTCACCTCCCGTCTAACTGTCATGGTACTTGCAGTGGATCTTGATGCAGTTTGGAATTCCTGTGTAATGGTCTGGATAGTTGTCTGCCTATAACACATTACGACCCTATTCAACTGTCGGCAGTCTCTATCAGTCAACAGACGAGGTCGGCCTGTACCCTTTTGTGCTGTACGTGTCCCTTCGCTTTTCCACTCCACTAACGGAAACAGTGGAACTAGTGATGCTTAGGAGTGTGGAAATCTCGCGGACAGACGTATGACACAAGTGACACCCAATCACCTGACCACGTTCGAAGCCCTTGAGTTCCGTGGAGCGCCCCATTCTGCTATCTTGACACGTCTAATGACTACTGAGGTCGCTGATATGGAGTACCTTGCAGTAAGTGACAGCACAAAGTACCTCATATGAAAAACGAATGTTTTTGGGGTGTTCGGATACTTTGGATCTCGTAGTGTATGTATGTAAATTCCTGATGGCAAGATTTTAGACATCTGAGACATTATTTTAAACAAATGGTTAGTCACAACCAATCTCTACACGCAATATTCGAGTCGACAGAGTTGATTGGGGTAATTTTAACGAAGTTGCCTTAACACGTACATATAGAGATTACTACAGCAGGTAGAAATATGCAGCATGTGAAGTCAAAAGTAAGAGGAAACTTCGAGTCTTTCTCGCATGTGCTCAGTGCGAACCTTCTAGTGATAAACAACCTGACAAATGGTTCAAATGCTGTCACCCAACCCCCATGCACGGGACTACAAGCCCCACCGCCACACCTTCACCTGCCCACGTTAGGCAAAATTTTTCTGCCTGACTCATGTAGCACTATCACCGTCAGATGGTGGTACGGGACTACAAGTCCCACCGCCACACCTCCAAAGTGAATTGCAGAACATAGCACCCCGGACTACAAGTCCCAAGTCCATAAAAAAAAAAAAAAAAAAAAAAAAAAAAAAAGGTTCAAATGGCTCTGAGCACTATGGGACTTGAGCACTATGGGACTTCACAGCTGAGGTCATCAGTCCCCTAGAACTTAGAACTACTTAAACCTAAGGACATCACACACATTCATGCCCGAGGCAGGATTCGAACCTACGACCGTAGCGGTCGCGCGATTCCTGACTGTAGCGCCTAGAACCGCTCGGCCACCACAGCCGGCAAACAAACCGACAGTAAGTGGCTGTACGTCTAAATTTTCAAAATATTACCGAGTTGTTTTGCACCTGAAGGAAACACTTGCTCGGCTGCATCCTAGCGATGAGAAAATGAAGCTCAACTTCCAGGACAGCGCGGAAGAACTGGGGGAAAGATGGCCTTTCGCACTAGGTCTTGTTGTCATGGATGGTGGCGAACAGCGTTCGTTAGGAAGTCAGGCGGAACAGATGAGAGATGTGAGCGACGAGAAGGCAAGTCACGAAGACATATGTGGAATTGTTCAAACACATGATTCCAAGACAGACGCCATTCTTAATTCGGTCATCGAGAGAAGCGAGACAAACAGGGAAGAGGAGTGCAAGAACGATAAAGAATTAAAAACGTGTGAACCAACGAATCTGAGGTCTAAGCGATCGATTACGTGAGTGCAAAGTATTAGGAGAAGTGAGTAGTACATTTGACATTTACGATACGAGAAAGTTCGTTGACGCACTATTAACACAACTGAGGAAGAAAAGGAGAGCGGATAATTAATGGCAAGTGGACAGTAAGGGATCAACGAGAAGGTATAACAGGGAGTTCAGCTGTTCTGCTCATGGAAGCGCAGATGAAGGAAGAATATAACGAGGAAGTATTGTATAGTGGCAGTGAGGACAATCCATGGGGTAACCTGTTCAATAAAACGTCAATGTAGATAAGCAACATTTATCGGTAGTATTAAGAAGTGATTGCAAGGCTACAAGGTGTTGTGTCATAGAGACGTTTTGTTGCAAGTTAAGTTGTCTCTGGAACACAGGTAATATTAACGAAAACGTGTATGTCAATCAAATGTAGGTTTTAGAAACTCAGAAGGGGTCAATACGAAAAATTTAGTTGGCTGTGGGAGATGAAGTGCTAGTGAAATCGGGGAGAAGTCCTAGGGATGGTAAAAACTTCAGGAACAACTTCTGTTACACATTTTGAAGACCGTACTGGACCTTGCCGTTGGTGGGGAGGCTTGCGTGCCTCAGCGATACAGATGGCCGTACCGTAGGTGCAACCACAACGGAGGGGTATCTGTTGACAGGCCAGACAAACATGTGGTTCCTGAAGAGGTTCAAATGGCTCTGAGCACTATGGGACTTAACATCTGAGGTCATCAGTCCCCTAGAACTTAGAACTACTTAAACCTAAGTAACCTAAGGACATCACACACATCCATGCCCGAGGCAGGATTCGAACCTGCGACCGTAGTAGTCGTGCCGTTCCGGACTGAAGCGCCTGGAACCGCTCGGCCGCCGCGGCCGGCTCCTGAAGAGGGGCAACAGCCTTTTCAGTAGTTGCAGGGGCAACAGTCTGGATGATTGACTGATCTGGCCTTGTAACATTAACCAAAACGGCCTTTCTGTGCTGGTACTGCAAACGGCTGAAAGCAAGGGGAAAGTACAGTCGCAATTTTTCCCGAGGACATGCAGCTTTACTGTATGATTAAATGATGATGGCGTCCTCTTGGGTTAAATATTCCGGAGTTAAAATAGTCCCCCATTCGGATCTCCGGACGGGGACTACTCAAGAGGACCTCGTTATCAGGAGAAAGAAAACTGGCGTTCTACGGATCGGAGCGTGGAATGTCAGATCCCTTAATCGAGCAGGTAGATTAGAAAATTTAAAAAGGGAAATGGATAGGTTAAAGTTAGATATAGTGGGAATTAGTGAAGTTCGGTGTCAGGAGGAACAAGACTTTTGGTCAGGTGATTACAGGGTTATAAATACAAAATCAAATAGGGGTAATGCAGGAGTAGGTTTAATAATGAATAAAAAAATAGGAGTGCGGGTTAGCTACTACAAACAGCATAGTGAACGCATTATTGTAGCCAAGATAGACACGAAGCCCATGCCTACTACAGTAGTACAAGTTTATATGCCAACCAGCTCTGCAGATGATGAAGAAATTGATGAAATGTATGACGAGATAAAAGAAATTATTCAGGTAGTGAAGGGAGACAAAAATTTAATAGTCATGGGTGACTGGAATTCGTCAGTTGGAAAAGGGAGAGAATGAAACATAGTAGGTGAAGATGGATTGGGGCTAAGAAATGAAAGAGGAAGCCGCCTGGTAGAGTTTTGCACAGACCATAATTTAATCATAGCTAACACTTGGTTCAAGAATCATAAAAGAAGGTTGTATACATGGAAGAATACTGGAGATACTAAAAGGTATCATATAGATTATATAATGGTAAGTCAGAGATTTAGGAACCAGGTTTTAAATTGTAAGACATTTCCATGGGCAGATGTGGATTCTGACCACAATCTATTGGATATGAACTGCAGATTGAAACTGAAGAAACTGCAAAAAGGTGGAAATTTAAGGAGATGGGACCTGGATAAACTGAAAGAACCGGAGGTTGTAGAGAGTTTCAGGGAGAGCATAAGGGAACAATTGACAGGAATGGGGGAAAGAAATACAGTAGAAGAAGAATGGGTAGCTCTGAGGGATAAAGTAGTGAAGGCAGCAGACGAACAAATAGGTAAAAAGACGAGGGCTAATAGAAATCCTTGGGTAACAGAAGAAATATTGAATTTAATTGATGAAAGGAGAAAATATAAAAATGCAGTAAATGAAGCTGGCAAAAAGGAATACAAACGTCTAAAAAATGAGATCGACAGGAAGTGCAAAATGGCTAAGCAGGGATGGCTAGAGGACAAATGTAAGGATGTAGAGGCCTGTCTCACTAGGGGTAAGATAGATACTGCCTACAGGAAAATTAAGAGACCTTTGGAGAGAAGAGAACCACTTGTATGAATATCAAGAACTCAGATGGCAACCCAGTTCTAAGCAAAGAAGGGAAGGCAGAAAGGTGGAAGGAGTATATAGAGGGTTTATACAAGGGCGATGTACTTGAGGACAATATTATGGAAATGGAAGAGGATGTAGATGAAGACGAAATGGGAGATAAGATACTGCGTGAAGAGTTTGACAGAGCACTGAAAGACCTGAGTCGAAACAAGGCCCCGGGGGTAGACAACATTCCATTAGAACTACTGATGGCCTTGGGAGAGCCAGTCCTGACAAAACTCTACCATCTGGTGAGCAAGATGTATGAGACCGGCGAAATACCCTCAGACTTCAAGAAGAACATAATAATTCCAATCCCAAAGAAAGCAGGTGTTGACAGATGTGAAAATTACCGAACTATCAGTTTAATAAGTCACAGCTGCCAAATACTAACACGAATTCTTTACAGACGAATGGAAAAACTGGTAGAAGCCGACCTCGGGGAAGATCAGTTTGGATTCTGTAGAAATGTTGGAACACGTGAGGCAATACTAACCTTACGACTTATCTTGGAAGAAAGATTAAGAAAAGGCAAACCTACGTTTCTAGCATTTGTAGACTTAGAGAAAGCTTTTGGCAGTGTTAACTGGAATACTCTCTTTCAAATTTTGAAGGTGGCAGGGGTAAAATACAGAGAGCGAAAGGCTATTTACAATTTGTACAGAAACCAGATGGCAGTTATAAAAGTCGAGGGGCATGAAAGGGAAGCTGTGGTTGCGAAGGGAGTGAGACAGGGTTGTAGCCTCTCCCCGATGTTATTCAATCTGTACATTGAGCAAGCAGTAATGGAAACAAAAGAAAAATTCGGAATAGGTATTAAAATTCATGGAGAAGAAGTAAAATCTTTGAGGTTCGCCGATGACATTGTAATTCTGTCAGAGACAGCAAAGGACTTGGAAGAGCAGTTGAACGGAATGGACAGTGTCTTGAAAGGAGGATATAAGATGAACATCAACAAAAGCAAAACGAGGATAATGGAATGTAGTCAAATTCAATCGGGTGATGCTGAGGGAATTAGATTAGGAAATGAGACACTTAAAGTAGTAAAGGAGTTTTGCTATTTAGGGAGTAAAATAACTGATGATGGTCGAAGTAGAGAGGATATAAAATGTAGACTGGCAATGGCAAGGAAAGCGTTTCTGAAGAAGAGAAATTTGTTAACATCGAGTATAGATTTAAGTGTCAGGAAGTCGTTTCTGAAAGTATTTGTATGGAGTGTAGCCATGTATGGAAGTGAAACATGGACGATAACTAGTTTGGACAAGAAGAGAATAGAAGCTTTTGAAATGTGGTGTTACAGAAGAATGCTGAAGATTAGATGGGTAGATCACATAACTAATGAGGAGGTATTGAATAGAACTGGGGAGAAGAGGAGTTTGTGGCACAACTTGACAAGAAGAAGGGTTCGGTTGGTAGGACATGTTCTGAGGCATCAAGGGTTCACAAATTTAGCATTGGAGGGCAGCGTGGAGGGTAAAAATCGTAGAGGGAGACCAAGAGATGAATACACTAAGCAGATTCAGAAGGATGTAGGTTGCAGTAGGTACTGGGAGATGAAGAAGCTTGCACAGGATAGAGTAGCATGGAGAGCTGCATCAAATCAGTCTCAGGACTGAAGACCACAACAACAACTATGTGTGAAGAATAATATATGATAATCCTGTGGAACTAGAGTTGTTGCGAATCCACATACTAAAGGGGAAGGTAAGTTACCTTCTAACAAATCTAGCACAGGAAGGGGTGAAAAAGCAGGTATATACTCACGGAAAATAAATGTCTGAAAAGTATCAGCAATGTTTCTAAATGCATATTAAAGTGGATGAAAAGTTCTCGTGTTTCCGGCCAGGTGGCAGTATTACAGAACCGCGATGTTTCGACGACTGACGTATTCATCATCTTCTGGCGAAGTGTCGCGATTTTGGGGATGCCGTCCTACGGTGCGCCGCCCTCCACCTGGCTCCGGAAAACTGGGTACAAAGAGGCCGGCAATCGAGGTGAAGGTGAATTGGCTGTGCTGAGGGTAGCGGACGCGCCGTTCGCATTCTTGTCAGAGCTTTCCGATCATATCTCCCGAGGAGGACGGTGGTGCCACTATTGTTGGGCTCCTTCCGGCAGCCGCTTAGTATTCTTCGTTTCCATTTACAACATTCTCGTGAATCTGAATTCTCGATGGACTCCTTTATGTCCCTGTCCTAATAGCCGGTGGATCGGCAGAGCACGTTGGTGTTCTCCACGTCAAATGTGTGGTCGTCCTTGATGCTGTGCTCTGCTATAGCCGATTTCTCCATCTTTTCCAGCCCCATATGCCTGATATGTTCCTCACAGCGTTTAGAAACACATAGCTGAAATGTTGACTGCATTCGCAGGCGATGTTTTAAATTCATGGCGCGTTGAGTCGGTCTTTCGCAGAGCCAAGCGACTCTTTTGTCTTCGGTGGTGGTCAGAAGACGGTTCATATGTTCGATTTTTCCAGAAGCCTCCCAATTTTGACTGACAGCGGTCCTAAATACGGAAGCGAGTTTCTTTTCTCCCTCTTCACGATTTTCAGCGACCTGTCCCGTCTTGAACACCCTCCTAATCTGCACTGCGCTCTACCCTTTGTTGTGAAATACGTTCTTTAGGTGCTGCAGGTCGTCTGAGATATTTCCTTTGTCACAGACGATGTGAGTCCTGTGTACCAAGATGGGAAGTACCGTTTCCTGCTGCGCTGGATGATGGCAGCTTGTTACATGCAGGCACACGTCTGTGTAAATCTTCTTTTTATATAACGAATGGACTAATGTGCCATCTGCGTTCCCCCATACTAATTTGTTCAGAAATGGGAGATAATTATTCTCCTGTAGTTCCATAGTGAAGGCGATGTTTTCGAGGATGCTGTTAATGTGGTACAGAAACCCGTTCATTGCCTGCCTGCCATGCTCCCAAACACAAAAGTCTCGTCAACATATCGGCAGAAATGCTTGGGCTTTTGGCGAGCAGTTTGGAGAGCCATCTCTTCAAACGGTCCCATGTATAGATATACGATCCCTGGAGCAAGGGGGGATCCTATGGCCCACTCCTTTACATAGAACTCTCCAGTGTACTTAATGTAGGCGGTCGTTAGTACATGTTCAAAGATGTTCACTATTTAATGCTCGAAATGCTGATTCAAATTGTTCAAAGTGGTCCAAGCACTATGAGACTTGACATCCGAGGTCATCATTCCCCTAGACTTAGAACTACGTAAACCTTACTAATCTAAGGATATCACGCAGAACCATGCCCGAGGCAGGATTCGAATCTGTGACCGTAGCAGCCACATGGTTCCGACTGAACCACTCGGCCAGAAATGGTGGTTCAGCAGAGTCAAACAGGTACTTTCGTGAAGAACGAAGTAACATCTAAGCTCACCAGAAGGTCATCTTTTTGTAATCGCATGTCCTTAGGTATTGTCTTCACGTGATAACAACAGTGTCCCACAATTTGTTTTAGGAATTTTTCATCAACAATACACGCCGGGAAGGTTTACATTCACAGATTAATGTGCATTGTCCTTAACAACTCCTTCGATACGATAGAGGAATTCTTGTGTAGAGATAATTAGTCATTAAAGCCCTTAAATGACGAGCGCGCAGCGACACCAAATTATATTAACTTTCTTATTTAGTTGTATGAAAGGGTTCTATATCTGTTCCGTTGACACGCTCCATATCATAACGTTTATCGTCAATTTGATATATGAAATAAGTAACTAAGTTATGAACGAAAGTCACAAAATGAAAAAAAATTACTCAGTTTTTATTTTTATAGTAATCCATGTACAGTAATTGTGGATATACGAGGGTGATTTGATAGTCTGGTAAAAAGGAAGAAAAATGTTTCGTAAACAACTCACCTGACTTTTCAATATAATTTCCTTTCAGGGATATACGCTTAGTCCAGTGATCCTCTAGCTTTTTCATTTCATCAGAAAAACAGGTTCTGTCAAACTCTGCAAAATACTCGTTGAGTGCTATTACAACTACTTCATTCGATGAAAATTTCTTCTCAGCATTCCAAAGTTTAAAGTTACAGAACAGAAGGAAATCACATGGGGCTAAGTATATTGAATGGGATGGATGAGGAACAAATTCAAAGCCCAATTCATGCACTTTCGACATTGTTATCGATGATGTGTGGGATGGTATACTATTCTGGTGAAAGTGCAGTTTTCTGGCGAAAACATTGGTCTTTTTTCAGCCAGCACAAGTTCTGAGTAATCTATGGTGATTATTCCTTGGGAACCCCAAAAAACAGTGACCATCAACTTTCTAGCTGAGAAAACGTTCTTCGCCTTCTTCGGTGAGCTTTCACCAGCTTTTCTCCAATGTTTTGACTGCCTTTTATCTCCGGTGTGTAATGAGGAATCCAGGTTTCATCAACAGTCACAAAGAATCTTCAAGATTGCGACTAAACAACGACAGACATTGTGTTCAGATGTTGTACCGGACGTGCTTTTAGTAGAAAATAAGCAATAGTGACATCCGCCTCGCGCACAGCTTCTTCCTAACCAGTTTTCCGTGCAGCTTATTATATATGCACTCGTTCAGTTGACATGCTTCCAATCTCAGAAAATTTAAGAATTTTTATTCGGTGGTCTCGCATTACCATGTGATGAATCTGTCGGTTGCTTCTTTTTTGGTGTTCCTCCGATCCCTTGTAAGTTCATTAATCCAAAAGTAAATGTTCTTCAGTGGTAGTACTGCTCCGCGTGAGCCACATACAATTCGTTTTTGATTTGTGCGGCAGTGAAACTCTTCGAATTAAAAATGTTTGATAACAGTACGAAAGTCTCCACTTTCAATCGCAGTCGACCACCGAACAGTTCAGAAGGTTGTCAACAATGCATTGATACTAGATGCAACAGTCTTGAAATCAGGATAGAAACTCGAAAAAGCAGGAAATAGCAGTGGTACTAGATACACTATCGTCCATGCTAACACTACACTAGCATTAGTTAATAAAATAATATATATCTACAAAAATCGCACTATTCAGGAAATAACTACTACTGTGGTTTCACAAAAAATGGATCTATGTACCTCTTCTATGCAGGTATTGTTATTATTTGTACAATAACACGTAAGTTCACACTAAAGCAATACAATGTAATGTGTTGGCATTATATCTGCGTAGGTGGTAAGAATCAATAACTATTTACATGCATCATCATATTTTCCCATCTAAGATTGAAAACTGTGTTTATTGTTCCTCATTATCGGCATACACAGCACTGTTCCGTATCCTTATCACTCAGTCGGTAATTTCAAACGACAAACATTCGGAATTTTTCACCAATCATTGTGTATTGAATATCACACAAAATGTTTTCGTAAATAACTTATTTCTGCTTTTGGTCTTCATTAGCGCAATTTCAGAAAATACTCTTTCTGAAGCAGCACTGTAATCCGTTCTCCATAAGAATAAACCTAATGTAAACGTTGCATTATGTATTCTTGAGCGTTTGGTGAAACCTCACTGGATTTTCGTTTCACGTGGGACTGCAGCCAAGCTGTCTCGAGTACTGTCAAGTACGATAATAAGGTTACGTTTTGTGCTCTGCTTTACTCGCACATCGACTTAGCGATAGTATGGAACAACAGATTTACCGGCGCATTTAACTTGGACAGCACTGGCCTTTCAGCTGGTACAGCTAGCATGCAGTGACGTGGTCAGCAGCAGTTCGTCCGTTAAAAGAGACGAGCAAAGGAGCAATACAGCTTCGAATGTCGTTTAATTTTTAAGCAGAATGAAATAATACACTGATAATCTCCCACAATACGCTCCTTAGACGACTAGACGAAAACCGCAACACTTTATCGTTTTCAGCTTCCATACTATTGTAATTACAATCAAGAACGATAAAAATTCCTGACTTAACCACAGGGTCATTTTTCTGCGTAAGCTGTGTGTAACGTAAGAGAATATTGAAAGATTTCACCGTATAGTTAAATATTGAAGCCAATGAAGGTATTACTTACAGTCAGACGTCTGGTAATCTCTTAGCTCCTTCCTTATCCGAATCGGAGAAATACATTTCAGTTCTGGAAGTGTCACCTGCTACGTGGATAACGAGCCTATCAACAACAGAATACATGAAGCCAACCAGGCGCAGCATTTTTTCTTCTTCTTCTATGACGAGCCGTTCAATGCCCCGCCAGAGTTCGGCAGTGACGTGTGAAAAACCTGCGTGCGTTAGTTCCAGTACGTCTGGGAGCTTAACAGTCTTGCTACTTCTCGGGCCAAATCCAGCAGCTTGGCTCCAGATCAGTTCAAAATGGTTCAAATGGTTCTGAGCACCATGGAGATCAGTTCTGTTGGGTTCGGATTCTAATGGTACAGTAGCAAATGTAAAAATGCAGCGTTTGTACGATGTGTTTGTTGCTGTGAAAATGATTGTTTTTCGCGTATCTACGATACGTATCTACCTCTGTAGTGTAAAACGATGGGCATAGTCCAAATAAAGAGGATTTGAATTTTTATTTTTGCTTTAAAAAATTAAATTGTAATGTTTTCTTAATTTCAACAACTTTTATGAACTGTGTTTCATAAAACATCGATAATTAAGAGTTTTTATTGGAAATGGAAACAGGAATTTCGCGCCCAATATGTAATTAGAACAAGAATCGTGCGTTATTCATAAAAAATGATGATGAGTTTTATAATTACAAGATGTAGGTATTTCAAATTGAATGAGAAAAAAAAATTACACGGTGGAGTTTTGAACCACAGCGTGATCAACCGCATTTGGTTCCCACTGCATTACGCTACCGACTACACTTCTGGTTTCAGTTCGTTTATCAACTGCACTATATACAACACTGGGAAAACTTCGAAGCTGGGTATCTTCGTAAATTGATAAAAATAATTAAGAACAGCATATTTCCCGGCACTTTTTAACCGAGTTCCACGCGCGTGTTTCACTACGGAACCGAAAGCAGCCTCAGCCATTTTCATACTGCGCATCTACATCTACATCTACATTTATACTCCGCAAGCCACCCAACGGTGTGTGGCGGATGGCACCTTACGTGCCACGGTCATTACCTCCCTTTTCTGTTCCAGTCGCGTATGGTTCGCGGGAAGAACGACTGTCTGAAAGCTTCTGTACGCGCTCAAATCTCCCTAATTTTACATTCGTGATCTCCTCGGGATGTATAACTAGGGGGAAGCAATATATTCGATACCTCATCCAGAAACGCACCCTCTCGAAACCTGGCGAGCAAGCTACACCGCCATGCAGAGCGCCTCTCTTGCAGAGTCTGCCACTTGAGCCTGCTAAACGTCGAACGAGTGTTTTGTAAGCCACCTCTTTTGTAGATGGACTACATTTCCTAAGGACTCTCCCAATGAATCTCAACCTGGCACCCGCCTTACCAACAATTAATTTTATATGATCATTCCACTTCAAATCGTTCTGTGCGCATACTCCCAGATATTTTACAGAAGTAACTGCTACCAGTGTTTGTTCCGCTATCATATAATCATACAATAAAGGATCCTTCTTTCTATGTATTCGCAATACATTACATTTGTCTATGTTAAGGGTCAGTTGCCACTCCCTGCACAAAGTGCCTATCCGTTGCAGATCTTCCTGCATTTCGCTACAATTTTCTAATGCTGCAACTTCTCTGTATACTACAGCATCATCCGCGAAAAGCCGCATGGAATTTCCGACACTATCTACTAGGTCATTTATATATATTGTGAAAAGCAATGGTCCCATAACACTCCCCTGTGGCACGCCAGAGGTTACTTTAACGTCTGTAGACGTCTCCCCATTGATAACAACATGCTGTGTTCTGTTTGCTAAAAACTCTTCAATCCAGCCACACAGCTAGTCTGATATACTGGAGGCTCTTACTTTGTTTGTCAGGCGACAGTGCGGAACTGTATCGAACGCCTTCCGGAAGTCAAGGAAAATAGCATCTACCTGGGAGCCTGTATCTAATATTTTCTGGGTATCAAGAACAAATAAAGTGAGTTGGGTCTCACACGATCGCTGTTTCCGGAATCCATGTTGATTCCTACAGAGTAGATTCTGGGTTTCCAAAAACTACATGATACGCGAGCAAAAATCATGTTCTAAAATTCTACAACAGGTCGACGTCAGACATATAGGTCTATAGTTTTGCGCATCTGCTCGACGACCCTTCTTGAAGACTGGGACTACCTGTGCTCTTTTCCAATCATTTGGAACCTTCTGTTCCTCTAGAGACTTGCGGTACACGGCTGTTAGAAGGGGGGCAAGCGCCAATCAGAGCACAACGCTGCGGAGGCTGTGACTGAACACGATTTTTGAAATGAAACTACGTAGCTAAAGCGTGATTAAGAAAAATCGTTGATGGCTGTTAATTCATTTGAATATCTTGAAGTTTCCAGAATGAAATTTTCACTCTGCAGCGGAGTGTGCGCTGATATGAAACTTCCTGGCAGATTAAAACTGTGTGCCGGACCGAGACTCGAACTCGGGACCTTTGCCTTTCGCGGGCAAGTGCTCTACCAACTGAGCTACCCAACCACGACTGACAGCCCGTCCTCTGAGCTGTACTTCTGCCAGTACCTCGTCTCCTACCCTCCAGACCTGCAGAGCAGTGTTTGTTTACATCAGGTTTATTCTTATGCTGAACGGATTATAGATTGGGAAGAGTTAGCAAGCACCAAAAAAATTTGACGAGTAAAACAGTTTCAAGCCTTCGTGTACTATCTGTAAGGCTAGAAACACACCACGTGCAACTAACAGCGAACTTCAGTCGCAGTGAGTTGGTAATTGTTAGCGGTATGCACCACGATAACAGATTACATTATTTACGTCTTCAAACCATTCACTCATACCATTCGAATAATTCAAGGTAGCTGACAGCAAACTGTAGTGTTGGCAGAAGAGCCAACACTGTGTTTCTAGAGGAGGCCGAAATGCACGCGTTTAATTACACGCTGACTGGCGTGAGGTCTGGAACAGGACAATATCTTGAGAATTGCAAATAAAGTACGTAGATGATGCAATACTTAACTTTAATCCACAATTGTAGAACATCTCTCTTGATGATACATGCTTCACATAATAAATATCAATTGAATACGGCGCCTTGCTAGGTCGTAGCAAATGTAGCTGAAGGCTATGCTAACTATCGTCTCGGCAAATGAGAGCGTATCGGTCAGTGTAGCTTCGCTAGCAAAGTCGGCTGTACAACTGGGGCGAGTGCTAGTAAGTCTCGCTAGACCTGCCGTGTGGTGGCACTCGGTCTGCCATCACTGCCACACAAACACTACATGTTACTATGTTTTAAACAACACCCATGTGAGGAATGAATTCAGGGCAACTTGCCGGAAAACTTGGAACTGGTAAAAGTCTCTGGAGTAAGGAATTCACAGAAGGACTGTCCAAAAGTTAAATTGTATCTCTAAAAAGTAAGGAGTTAATGAAGTCGTGTACCAACATTCGCCAAAACTAAAATTACTTTGAAGTAGCAGACCTTAATGTGATAAAAAATAGCAGGAGATATGTCCTTTCATTTGCTTTTTAGCAGTAGAGTAGGAGATTTTTTTAAAAAGGACAGGAAATCTCCTGCAAAAACAGTAGGTCTGACAACACAGCAAAAATGAACTTTGTGCTGTATATTATTCAAATTCTTTAACGATTGTTGATATATTCAAGCTTATGAACCATGAAAACAAAAATGTTGCATTCTCTCGTGGTAATTTATCAGGCTTACCAAAAATATTATCACATTCCATCTCAGCATGCTACTATTTAAAGAAACAGTCATAGGTTACACAATAAGCTTAATTATCATGAGAATAACGCGTTTCGTCCACATAGGACATCATTGGGTTATGTTAACAAATCAAAAATTTTTAACATAACCTGATGATGCCCTATGCGGGCGAAACGCATTGTTCTTAAGTTAATCAAGAATACTGTGTAACCTGCGACTGTTTTTTTTTTAATAGATGACTTATCAAACTACACTCGTATAATGATAGTAATAGTAACGAAATAGGGATGTGGTCCGTGAGAGAAGGTGACGAGCTGCAGCGTGGAGCGTTGGCACGGGACGTGACCGGCCGGCCGCTGATCGGCTTTCAGTTAGCGGCCGCGCTCAGGTCACCCCCGCATGCACCCTTGCCAGAAATAGCGGCAGAGTGCAGCGGGGGCTGGGGGCGCTCGTTTGCTATTGACAGCCGGCGCGCCGCTGCTGACGTACGGCCGCCGGTGGCCACCCCCAGCGCAGCACAGCACCGCAGCACACAGCAGCCGTCAGCAGGAACCGCGGTGCTGCCCCCGGCACGGGGGCGGAAGCGCCAGACGTGGGGGCGCGGACCCACTCAGGCTCACAGCCGGGCCGGAGGGCAGTGGCTGATGTGCAGGGCGCTACAAGAACGGCGTCCCCTGACACACTCGTACTTCTTCTTGTATCGAGATGAAATAAACCCCCAAAGGCCTTTGTTTGGGGGAAAAATCCGTTTAAGGACACGATCCTTGATCTACTATGGAGTTTTGTTTATTTCTGACATATTCATTTTTTTTATTAAAAAAAGGAATCTTATCCGCGTGGCTGTAACGGTTGAAGCATAAGTTCGTCGGATTTTTGATTTGCAACCTGATATTCCCGGTTGCCATGGGTTTATTAATATATTGTCATTTTCTATTTGCACACGAATCGCCATTAAAATTGCTACACCACGATCATGACGCGCTACAGACGCGAAATTTAACCGACAGGAAGAAGATGCTGTGATATGCGAACGATTAGCTTTTCAGAGAATTCACACAAGGTTGGCACCGGTGGCGACACCTACAACATGCTGACATGGGGAAAGTTTCCAACTGATTTCTCATACACAAACAGTAGTTGACCGGGGTTGGCTGGTGAAACGTTGTTGTGATGCCTCGTGTAAGGAGGACAAATGTGTACCATCACGTTTCCGACTTTGATAAAGGTCGGATTGTAGCCTATTGCGGTTTATCGACATTGCTGCTCGCGTTGGTCGAGGTCCAATGACTGTTAGCAGGATATGGAATCGTGGGTTCAGGAGGGTAATACGGAACGCCGTGATGGATCCCAACGGCCTCGTATCACTAGCAGTCAAGATGACAAGCATCTTATCCGCATGGCTGTAACGGATCGTGCAGCCACGTCTCGATCCCTGAGTCAACAGATGAGGACGTTTGCAAGACGACAACCATCTGCACGAACAGTTCGACGACGTTTGCAGCAGCATGGACTATCAACTCCCACGGCTGAGGTTACCCTTGACGCTGCATCACAGACAGGAGCGCCTGCGATGGTGTACTCAACGACGAACCTGGGTGCACGAATGGCAAAATTTCATTTGTCGGATGAATCCACGTTGTGTTTACAGCATCATGATGGTCGCATCCGTGTTCGGCGACATCGCGGGAAACGCACATTGGAAGCGTGTATTCGTCATCGCCATACTGGCGTATCACCCGGCGTGATGGTATTGGGTGCCATTGGTTACACATCTCGGTCACCTCTTGTTCGCATTGACGGCACTTGAACAGTGGACATTACATTTCAGATGTGTTACGACCCGTGGGTCTACCCTTCATTCGATCCCTGCGAAAACCTACATTTCAGCAGGATAATGCACGACCGCATGTTGTAGATCCTGTACGGGCCTTTCTGGATTCAGAAAATGTTCGACTGCTGCCCTGGCCAGCACATTCTCCAGATCTCTCACCAATTGAAAACGTCTGGTTAATGGGGTCCGAGCAACTGGCTCGTCACAATACGCCAGTCACTACTCTTGATGAACTGTGGTATCGTGTTGAAGCTGCATGGGCAGCTGTACCTGTACACGCCATCCAAGCTCTGTTTGACTCAATGCCCAAGCGTATCGAGGCCGTTATTACGGCCAGAGGTGGTTGTTCTGGGTACTGATTTCTCAGGATCTATGCACTCAAATTGCGCGAAAATGTAATCACATGTCAGTCCTAGTATAATATATTTATCCAATGAATACCAGTGTATCATCTGCATTTCATGTTGGTGTAGCAATTTTAATGGCCAGTAGTGTACAGGGTGTTTCAAAAATGACCGGTATATTTGAAACGGCAATAAAAACTAAACGAGCAGCTATAGAAACTCACCGTTTGTTGCAATATGCTTGGGACAACAGTACATTTTCAGGCGGACAAACTTTCGAAATTACAGTAGTTACAATTTTCAACATCAGATGGCGCTGCAAGTGATGTGAAAGATATAGAAGACAACGCAGTCTGTGGGTGCGCCATTCTGTACGTCGTCTTTCTGCTGTAAGCGTGTGCTGTTCACAACGTGCAAGTGTGCTGTGGACAACATGGTTTATTCCTTAGAACAGAGGATTTTTCTGGTGTTGGAATTCCACCGCCTAGAACACAGTGTTGTTGCAACAAGACGAAGGTTTCAACGGAGGTTTAATGTAACCAAAGGACCGAAAAACGATACAATAAAGGATCTGTTTGAAAAATTTCAACGGACTGGGAACGTGACGGATGAACGTGCTGGAAAGGTAGGGCGACCGCGTACGGCAACTGCAGAGGGCAACGCACAGCTAGTGCAGCAGGTGATCCAACAGTGGCCTCGGGTTTCCGTTCGCCGTGTTGCAGCTGCGGTCCAAATGACGCCAACGTCCACGTATCGTCTCATGTGCCAGAGTTTACACCTCTATCCATACAAAATTCAAAAGCGGCAACCCCTCAGCGCCGCTACCATTGCTGCACGAGAGACATTCGCTAACGATATAGTGCACAGGATTGATGACGGCGATATGCATGTGGGCAGCATTTGGTTTACTGACGAAGCTTATTTTTACCTGGACGGCTTCGTCAATAAACAGAACTGGCGCATATGGGGAACCGAAAAGCCCCATGTTGCAGTCCCATCGTCCCTGCATCCTCAAAAAGTACTGGTCTGGGCCGCCATTTCTTCCAAAGGAATCATTGGCCCATTTTTCAGATCCGAAACGATTACTGCATCACGTTATCTGGACATTCTTCGTGAATTTGTGGCGGTACAAACTGCCTTAGACGACACTGCGAACACCTCGTGGTTTATGCAAGATGGTGCCCGGCCACATCGCACGGCCGACGTCTTTAATTTCCTGAATGAATATTTCGATGATCGTGTGATTGCTTTGGGCTATCCGAAACATACAGGAGGCGGCGTGGATTGGCCTCCCTATTCGCCAGACATGAACCCCTGTGACTTCTTTCTGTGGGGACACTTGAAAGACCAGGTGTACCGCCAGAATCCAGAAACAATTGAACAGCTGAAGCAGTACATCTCATCTGCATGTGAAACCATTCCGCCAGACACGTTGTCAAAGGTTTCGGGTAATTTCATTCAGAGACTACGCCATACTATTGCTACGCATGGTGGATATGTGGAAAATATCGTACTATAGAGTTTCCCAGACCGCAGCGCCATCTGTTGTTGACAATTGTAACTACTGTAATTTCGAAAGTTTGTCTGCCTGAAAATGTACTGTTGTCCCAAGCATATTGCAACAAACGGTGTATTTCTATCGCTGCTCGTTTAGTTTGTATTGCCGTTTCAAATATACCGGTCATTTTTGAAACACCCTGTAGTTTCCTGTTGCTATTTGGGTTTACATACTGTCATTTTGTCATCTGGAGTTAGTGAGGGGAGCTGTGGAGCCTAGAAAATGGAGTACCAAGTGCAGAAACCGAAATATTTTCTTCTGTTGAATCAGTAGAAGGGCGACAGCAGTAGAGCCAACCAGAAACATTTGCGCCCTGTACGGGGATAATGCTATTTGCCAGAGCACGGCAACAAAATCGTTTTCTCGTTTTAAGGGTGATCGTTTTGACATTAGTTACCGCGTTCAGGAAGACCTTTGGGGCTTGATGAAGATCGTCTGACTGCATTAATCATCAATTAACCAAATCAGCGTACGACTTTTGTATGCAGTGGGGAAGGTTAAAAAATCGGGTGTATGGGGATCACACGCTATAAGTCAAAATTACAAAAATCAGCCCGTGGCCACAGGCGCATCTCTGCTTGTTCCCCATCGATTGGCTCATAGACAACACCAACCATTCCTTTCCTGTTACTCTTGACAATAAATGGTGCCTTTATGCTAACATAAGGAAAAGAAAGGAATGGTCGAGCCCAAACAAAGCAGCAATTCCCTGTACCAAAACGTGCGTGCCTCCACAAAAGATGATGTCAAGCACTTGGTGGAACAGTGACGGTGTGGTGTACTACGAATTGCTTCCCCGACGTGTAACCATCACTGGTGACAGTTATTGTCAACAACTGAGACGCCTTGCAGCCGTAGTCCAAGAACAACGACCAGGAAAACTGCGTCAAGTGATGCTATTCCACGACAACGCTAGCACGCATTCTGCTAAACCAGGGGCGGGCAAACGTTGCACGCGGCTCATGAGCGCACAGCGCTGCACGTGTGCTGCTCGCATGCAGGCGTCGACCGGGGCTGTGGCGACAGCCGGCAGGTTGCGGCAGTGTAGTGCCAGGCGTTGCGGACGTTGATGCGAAGCGAGCACTATCTAGTGAACGTTGTATTTAAAGAAACGGAGAAGTGGAGATTTGCTATCTTTTAAAAAGTAATGGGAGAATCATTTTTTCTTTGTGCAAAAACGTGAAAATTCGAAATGTTTAATATGTGGCAGTATTCTCGCTGGTCAACGGAATGTTTAGTATTGAAGGCCATTATAATAAATTTCACAAGGATGAGTACGATTTATTGTCGGATTCTGAGCGGATGGGTAATTGACTGAGCTTAAGAAGAGCGATCTGACGATACCGGATGAATCTGTCGTAGTTGGCCGGCCGGAGTGGCCGAGCGGTTCTAGGCACTACAGTCTGGAACCGCGCGACCGCTATGGTCGCAGGTTCGAATCCTGCCTCGGGCATGGATGTGTGTGATGTCCTTAGGTTAGTTAGGTTTAAGTAGTTCTAAGTTCTAGGGGACTGATGACCACAGCAGTTAAGTCCCATAGTGCTCAGAGCCATTTGAATTTGTCGTAGTTGCTGTTGTCACGAGAGATCTGCGACTTTCTCTCGTCATGTCTCTCATCTAACTGATTTCACATTTTATGGAGCACTGTTTTCAAGTTTTCAGGACGACAACAATAATAGCCCAGCGGTTTGTGCAAGTTATAAGACTGCGCTTAATATAGCGAGAGCTGGAAAACCATTTGCTGAATTAATAAGTCTCGGTTAAGAGCAAACATCAGTGATGAAAATTTACGTAACTGTTTGTGTTTGTCTGTATGTAGATGGCTCTGACCACTAAGGGGACTTAACATCTACGGTCATCAGTCCCCTAGAACTTAGAACTACTTAAACCTAACTAACGTAAGAACATCACACAACACCCAGTCATCACGAGGCAGAGAAAATCTCTGTATGTAGAAATTTTGTTCCAGATATTAAACGTATTGTAAACTCCACCTGTGATAATCAAATAAAACGTATCGTAGGTAATAGGTACTCTTTCAAACCATGATTTCTTTCAAGCACTCCTACTAACCTTATTCATCCACTCAATAAAGCAAGCTAGGAAACAAAACGCATTACAGAGGAAGGAGCGGACAGAAGGTATGGTGGGGATGGGAGATAAGCGGGTGGCCAGCTTGCCCCTGTGTGCACGCGGAACACCTGTTAATGCAAGTGCACCGCACATGTGCAGGATTCCTGCCCGCCCCTGTGCTAAACAGTCAAGAAACATTATACAGAGTTTGGTAAGTCATTCCGCACCCATCTCATTCACTTGCACCTTCGCATTTTCACCTTTTCCGCTCTGTGTCAAATAACCTTAAAGGAATTTCCTTTCCACATGGAAATGCGCTCCGAACATAGCCCGACGGGTTCTTTGCCTCAAAACAACGTGGGTTCTACAGTCGGGGAATCGAATCATTATCCCTACGTCGGCAGACTCTCGTAAATAGTGGAGTATACTGTTGATGATTAAATTCTCTGTTATGTGTATCTGTGTTGTTTATTAAACTAATGGAAAAACGCTACGAACTTATACGGCGACCACAATTATAACTGGTTTCGACCCTTGATGGCGATTTCAAGATGCTATGAATAGCAGCTAGCGAACTAATGTATTGTTTTCCATTTGAATGTGGTCTTTGAGGGTACAAACCGCTTATGATTACGTCATAAAATATGGTTGTATTAAAAATATTTAAAAACTCATACAAAACCCGTTTATTTGATCGCAGTCAATTTACCGCACCTGTAGCCATTTTCAGGTGGCTATACGAGTTATTCTTACGAGATGTATGCTGTTACCAATACAAGCAGCTTACCTGCATGTTATATGATCAACGAGCGGCCTGAGCTGCTAACTTAAATTATCCCTGGAGCTGTTGGTGATGGGATTCAAACATTTTCGGCAAGTCATGTGATTCTAGCTTACTGCAGTAGGCAACAGCTATTTAATGTTGTTGTTGTGGTCTTCAGTCCTGAGACTGGTTTGATGCAGCTCTCCATGCTACCATATCCTGTGCAAGCTTCTTCATCTCCCAGTACTTACTGCAACCCACATTCTTCTGAATCTGCTTAGTGTATTCATCTCTTGGTCTCCCTCTACGATTTTTACCCTCCACGCTGCCCTCCAATGCTAAATTTGTGATCCCTTGATGCCTCAGAACATGTCCTACTATCGGTCCCTTCTTTTCGTCAAGTTGTGCCACATACTCCTGTTCTCCCCAATTCTACTCAATACTTTATCATTGGTTATGTGATCTACCCATTTAATCTTCAGCATTCTTCTGTAGCACAACATTTCAAAAGCTTCTATTCTCTTCTTTTTCAAACTATTTATCGTCCATGTTTCACTTCCATACATGGCTACACTCCATACAAATACTTTCAGAAACACCTTCCTGACAATTAAATCTATACTCGATGTTAACAAATTTCTTTTCTTCAGAAACGCTTTCCTTGCCATCGCCAGTCTACATTTTATATCTTCTCTACTTCGACCATCATCAGTTATTTTGCTCCCCAAATAGCAAAATTCCTTTACTACTTTAAGTGTCTCATTTCCTAATCTAATTCCTTCAGCATCATCCGACTTAATTCGACCACATTCCATTATCCTCGTTTTGCTTTTGTTGATGTTCATCGTATATCCTCCTTTCAAGACACTGTCCATTCCGTTTAACTGCTCTTCCAAGTCCTTTGCTGTCTCTGACAGAATTACAATGTCATCGGCGAACCTCAAAGTTTTTATTACTTTTCCATGGATTTTAATACCTACTCCGAATTTATCTTTGGTTTCCTTTACTGCTTTCTCGATATACAGATTGAATAAAATCGGGGAGAGGCTACAACCATGACTCACTCCCTTCCCAACCACTGCTTCCCTTTCATGCCCCTCGACTCTTATAACTGCCATCTGGTTTCTGTACAAATTGCAAATAGCCTTTCGCTCCCTGTATTTTACCCCTGCCACCTTAAGAATTTGAAAGAGAGTATTTCAGTTAACATTGCCTAAAGCTTTCTCTAAGTCTACAAATGCTAGAAACGTAGGTTCTCCTTTCCTTAATCTTTCTTCTAAGATGAGTCGTAAGGTCAGTATTGCCTCACGTGTTACAATATTTGTACGGAATCCAAACTGATCTTCGCCGAGGTCGGCTTCTACCAGTTTTTCCATTCGTCTGTAAAGAATTCGTGTTAGTATTTTGCAGCTGTGACTTATCAAACTGATAGTTCGGTAATTTTCACATCTGTCAACACCTGCTTTCTTTGAGATTGGAATTATTATATTCTTCTTGAAGTCTGAGTGTATTTCGCTTGTCTCATACATCTTGCTCACCAGATGGTAGAGTTTTGTCAGGACTGGCTCTCCCAAGGCCATCAGTAGTTCTCATGGAATGTTGTCTACTCCTGGGGCCTTTTTTAGACTCAGGCCTTTCAGTGCTGTGTCAAACTCTTCTCGCAGTATCGTATCTCCCATTTCATCTTCATATACATCCTCTTCCATTTCCATAATATTGTCCTCAAGTACATCGCCCTTGTATAGACCCTCTACATACTCCTTCCACCTTTCTGCTTTCCCTTCTTTGCTCGGAACAGGGTTTCCATCTGAGCTCTTGATATTCATACAAGTCGTTCTCTTATCTCCAAAGGTCTCTTTAATTTTCCTGTAGGCAGTATCTATCTTACCCCTAGTGAGATAGGCCTCTACATCCTTACATTTGTCCTCTAGCCATCCCTGCTTAGCCATTTTGCACTTCCTGTCGATCTCATTTTTGAGACGTTTGTATTCCTTTTTACCTGCTTCATTTACTGCATTTTTATATTTTCTCCTTTCATCAATTAAATTCAATATTTCTTCTGTTACCCAAGGAGTTCTACTAGCCCTCGTCTTTTTACCTACTTGGTCCTTTGCTGCCTTCACTACTTCATCTCTCAGAGCTACCCATTCTTCTTCTACTGTACTTCTGTCCCCTATTCCTGTCAGTTCTTCCCTTATTCTCTCCCTGAAACGCTGTACAACCTCTGGTTTAGTCAGTTTCTCCAGGTCTCATCTCCTTAAATTCCCACATTTTGCAGTTTCTTCAGTTTTAATCTACAGTTAATAACTAATAGATTGTGGTCAGAGTCCACATCTGCCCATGGAAATCTCTTACAATTTAAAACCTGGTTCCTTAATCTCTGTCTTACCATTATATATTCTATCTGATACCTTTTAGTATCTCCAGGATTCTTCCAGGTATACAACCTTCTTTTATGATTCTTGAACCAAGTGTTAGCTATGATTAAGTTATGGTCTGTGCAAAACTCTACCAGGCGGCTTCCTCTTTCATTTCTTAGCCCCAATCCATATTCACCTACTATGTTTCATTCTCTCCCTTTTCCTACTCTCGAATTCCAGTCACCCATGACTATTAAATTTTCGTTTCCCTTCACTACCTGAATAATTTCTTTTATCTCATCATACATTTCACCAATTTTTTCATCATCTGCAGAGCTAGTTGGCATATAAACCTGTACTACTGCAGTAGGCGTGGGCTTCGTGTCTGTCTCGGCCACAATAATGCGTTCACTATGCTGTTTGTAGTAGCTTACCCGAACTCCTATTTTTTTATTCATTATTAAACCTACTCCTACATTACCCCTATTTGATTTTGTATTTATAACCCTGTATTCACCTGACCAAAAGTCTTGTTCCTCCTGCCACCGAACTTCACTAATTCCCACTATATCTAACTTTAACCTATCCATTTCCCTTTTTAAATTTTCTAATTTACCTGCCCAGTTAAGGGATCTGACATTCCACGCTCCGATCCGTAGAACGCCAGTTTTCTTTCTCCTGATAACGACGTCCTCTTGAGTAGCCCCGCCCGGAGATCCGAATGGGGGACTATTTTACCTCCGGAATATTTTACCCAAGAGGACGTCATCATCATTTATCCATAGAGTAAAGCTGCATGTCCTCGGGAAAAATTACGGCTTTAGTTTCCCCTTGCTTTCAGCCATTTGCAGTACCAGCACAGCAAAGCCGTTTTGGTTAATGTTGGAAGCCCAGGTCAGTCGATCATCCAGACTGTTGCCCCTGCAACTACTGAAAAGGCTGCTGCCCCTCTTCAGGAACCACACGTTTATCTGGCCTCTCAACAGATACCCCTCCGTTGTGGTTGCACCTACGGTACGGCCATCCGTATCGCTGAGGCACGAAAGCCTCCCCACCAACGGCAAGGTCCATGGTTCATGGGTAGGAGCTATTTAATATTTTATAAATAATATGCTTGTTACAGATGTTTCACATCCACATTCCATAGACTCCTTTCTCCCCTCTGCCCCCATTTTTTCCGCCTGTTCGTCACATTCACTAAACTATTCATGTAACATAATAATTTGTGCCATTAGTCACTTGTACGGAGTTTTTGGCTTATGCATTCCTATACTTTTAATGTTTGAATGTAAAGTAACACAAAATTTATGTGTTCAGAGTTGCTTTATGAATTTAATTGTCGATACAAAAACATAGCTTTTGTATCGATATAAAGGGTTAAGAGTTAGAAGTGCAGATATTTCGACTGGTGACTGAGGATGGTTTACTGACCAATATTACATCAGCATTCATTTCATTTGTAGATTACTAATTAAAACAGTTAGGAGTATTGTGTTTGTGGTTAGTACCTCCACGTACATGTGGTAACAGCAAGCCATTAATAATTATTTTCCCCTGGGTAGCAGTTACATACTGAGGTGTAGACACATGGACAAAATGGTTGATCTATACTGATAAGTGTAGTCCACTTAGCGGTAAGGTTACGACCACGCAGAAAACACTATGTAGTATAGTTTGTGATGTGTCTATGTTACCACATATAAAAGTATCAACACTTATTCCCGTTACACTCTGTAGAGTCGTAAAAGTCATATATCTTTGAGAAACAATCTTTGTACAGCTGTTAACTCTCGCTGATCTTGTGTGCACTGACTGTTAAGTATTATCTGACGATGGTCCAGAAAGTCGAAAGCTGGTACATAGCGAACTATTAAGTAGGTACCGTTGTGGAACGTCAGTACTGTGTATTTAAGTTTTTAATTCACTTCTCAATATATTCATTACTGTGCTCCAGCAAGACTTTTTTCTATTTTCTCATAATATAAATTTGGTGCACAGACTATATTACACTCAAATACCCATAGGTATTTCTTCAATTTTCAACAGTCGATGTATGTTTGAAACAAGTCATGACACTGAACTGCATTACCTGGTGTCGGCCTGGTACGAAAATCACTTAAAACATTTCATTTGTCAAGAATATTGAAACACAAATCACTGAATATTTTAATCCACATGAAATACGCAATAAAAAACTCATTCCTAGCATTTATAATTGCGTCATTCATCCTATTCATATGGTCCAACAACAAATATAGCACTGCACCAGTATGCCAAAATCAGTAACACTATGGTTCCTTGAGGAGAAGATGCGTAAGTGGCTGGTAAGGACTGGTTCTTTTCTTTCATGAAACGACACACGTAAGTTATTTCACTAAGGAAGCCTGAGGTACTTTCTAAAGCTTGCGCCAGTCTCCTTCCCCGTGTGAGTCTTTTAAGGGGTGCAGTCGTAATTTCATTTTATGTATGACATTGCGTGACCGCATCGAATTGCGAGGATGGAGCAGCTCTTCGAACGAGAGGATATACGGCGAAAGGGCTGGTCTGCCGTTTCCCAGACTTAAATCCTGTCGTGCACGTGTGGGATGCGTCAGGGAGACATATTTCATTACTGCAACGTGCATCAGTGATCATCTAACAACTGTCTACAGTGCTGGTGGAGGAACGGAATGCCCTACCACAAATATTTGTTACGGACTTTGTAGTCAGAATGGGAGAACTTTACGCAGGATGCACTGTCAAGACAATGCTCCGTCTTTCGTAATGTCCCGCGGAGGATCCTGAATTGCGGTGACTTCAGGGAAAGTATTGTCTTTGAATGAAAGTGTCACTTCTATCCACATCGTTGCGTATTTCTTTCAATTACTCCCGCACTGTACTTTAGCAGTTCTTCCTATGTGGGTTGATCGTCCAAAACACTCGTTCTTCAATGGTTAACATTTTAACAGTGACAAAAACGAAACGAACAAAGGAACTAAGCTTAAATGTTCACGTCAACACGTAACGACACACACCAACGATACTACTGAAGCTGGCTGAGATAAACGAAACAGTGGAATGTTGGGAGAGTCCACTTGAAGGGAAGTAACACAGGCAGGCGAACAATCATACGGCACGGCGGAGAGACTTTTTGAATATCCCATACTTACCCTTTGTACTATACTGTAGCAGTTCTTTCTAGGTATTATCCAAGTTTGATCGACTTATGTTACTTGGCAGAGAAACATCATGCGAAAGCTTCTTTCATCGTTATGGTTTGCTCAAAAGTATATTATCCCCTCGGCTGGGAGAACACATGATGGAACCTTTAAAAAATTGGCTATTGACACTAACTGACAAAACGAAAATATAGGCTTGAAACTTCCTGGCAGATTAAAACTGTGTGCCCGACCGAGACTCGAACTTGGGACCTTTGCAAAGGTCCCAAGTTCGAGTCTCGGTCGGGCACACAGTTTTAATCTGCCAGGAAGTTTCATATCAGCGCACACTCCGCTGCAGAGTGAAAATCTCATTCTGGAAACATCCCCCAGGCTGTGGCTAAGCCATGTCTCCGCTATATCCTTTCTTTCAGGAGTGCTAGTTCTGCAAGGTTCGCAGAAGAGCTTCTGTAAAGTTTGGAAGGTAGGAGACGAGATACTGGCAGAAGTAAAGCTGTGAGGACCGGGCGTGAGTCGTGCTTCGGTAGCTCAGATGGTAGAGCGCTTGCCCGCGTGAGGCAAAGGTCCCAAGTTCGAGTCTCGGTCGGGCACACAGTTTTAATCTGCCGGGAAGTTTCATATCAGCGCACACTCCGCTGCAGAGTGAAAATCTCATTCTGGAAACATCCCCCAGGCTGTGGCTAAGCCATGTCTCCGCTATATCCTTTCTTTCAGGAGTGCTAGTTCTGCAAGGTTCGCAGAAGAGCTTCTGTAAAGTTTGGAAGGTAGGAGACGAGATACTGGCAGAAGTAAAGCTGTGAGTACCGGGCGTGAGTCGTGCTTCGGTTGCTCAGATGGTAGAGCGCTTGCCCGCGTGAGGCAAAGGTCCCAAGTTCGAGTCTCGGTCGGGCACACAGTTTTAATCTGCCGGGAAGTTTCATATCAGCGCACACTCCGCTGCAGAGTGAAAATCTCGTTCTGGAAAATATAGGCTTGTACGATAATTACTGTGGTATCAGCGAATTATTGTTTTCGTAGGCAACAATGGTGTATAGAAACCAGGTCTTGAGTGCAATACACTTGCACAAATAGATATAGGGACAAAGCATTTACACAAAGATGTCTTGCACGGGACAGAGCAGCGGGAAGAGATACATCAAACCACTCCTAGAGTTTAAAGCCATGACACCGACAACGTTTATCGAACCACAGGCACCACAATTCTTTGTCGGAGTCAGTGTTAATCAGTAGTAGTCACTAGATTTTGGGCTGGTATAAAGTTGCTTTTCGTGACTGGAACTGTTCGAGATCTAACAGAACCTATGTTGTGTGTAGTGTTGTAAATGTGTAAATGCTATTATATTGGAGCCTAAGTTTGTAGCCGTTTTGTTTTGCACGTTGTTATTCCGGTTGCTATGGGCTTATTCATTGATTGTTATTTTTCATTTCTTGTTTACTGTAGCTATTTGACTTTTCCTACTGTTATTTTGTCATTTGAAGATAGTGAGTAGAGTTATGGACACTAGAAAATAGAGTGTCAACAGGAGAAATAGAAACATCTCCGATATATTCTTCTGTTTGATTTCAGTATAAGGATGACAGTAGCGGAGGCAGCAGGAAATATTTGTGCTGTGTATAGGGATAATACCATTCAATAGAGCACAGCGAGCTGATGGTTTTCTCATTTTATGGAGTATCGTTTTGACATTAGTGACACTCCACGTTAAACTCTCCACGTTCAGGAAGAATGTCGATGTCTCATGAAGATCCTTTGAACGTGTAATTCCAATGATCCACGTCATTGTACTAGAGAAAAGGCAGTTCTGATGAACTGTGACCATTCCACCATCGTGCGACATTTGATGCAGTTGGGGAGGTTCAAAAATCAGGCGTATAACCACTGCATGCTATAAGTGAAGATCATAGAAATCAGCTGTTGGCCACATGTCCATCTCTGCTTGCTCGTCTTCAATTGTCTCGTGAACAACACTGATCATTCCTATCCTGTATTGTTACTGGTGACGAGTAATGGTGTTTTTATGCTAACAGAAAGTAAACATGTAACCTCCCCAATTTGTTTCTGTAAGAAATTTAGCCCAACTTTACCGCCCACTCTATAAAAATCTACGTATTACCAAATCTATGTACCCAGAAACTTTTATCCAAGTTATACTCGTATGCTAATTTTCCAGAAAACATAATCCAATTTAAACTGAACTGTAGCTGGTCTGAATACAAATTATCTTCGTATTGAAAGCGCAATTGAAGTAAAACAAGACTCTAGTCCTTATCCAAATTTCCACTTACTTCGTCTGATAATAATATTGTTGCAGTTTTCTCGAGACAGCAAACAGCAAACACGAAGCGACTAAGGTAGATTTCTGTTTCTAAATAAAATTTCCAAAGTGTATTCAAACTGTTGCGTACCGCTTGGTGAAATGTGGTAAAGCGTAATGATAAACAGTGGGATGGAAGAGTAAATATTCCTATGAAATGATATTCCAGGACAACGATTTTAGAATGATGTATGTATTCAAAAAGACGAAGTAAAACTTCGCGTGAACTTCACACATAACATTTGTCTGAACAATACTACGCTTCACAAAGTGAACAATGGTACAATGTTAAAAGAGAATTTCTGTAAGAACCAAACAGCCAATTCAGTTGATATGTTAATGCATGACTGAGGGAGGAAGGATGGCTTTCTCTCACTTTGAGCAAGTGAGAAAAGTTAACTAGCTGCCAATCATCGTTTCTACAAATCTGGCGCTGCGCAGTGCTGCCGTCTTACATCAAACTTCTTCTCTTCAAGGAAAAAGAAAACAGGTATTCAAAATTTATATTCCTCTCGTTTTCCAATATATACATCATACTCATTCTTACCGCCCTTTAGAATAGATCATTCTTCATCTAACAGGTACCACCACAAGTCAATACAGCACTACAGAATTCGTCCATCACCCACCACACTTCCACTAATTCAGCTACGAATGTATCGGACTGCGCAAGGGCGAAGACTGTGCCGCGACTAGACCAAAGATTGTTTAACAGTAACGAGCGTGTTCTTTCTCTGACGCGCACATTTAACGAACATAAATCAGTATTACACGACTACCTTAAAGAAAGAAATGGTGGAGTCCAAATAAAGCAGCAACTCCCTGTAGCAAGTCCTGCGCCCGTCCACGTAAGCTAATGTTATGCATCTGGTGATACAGTGACGGTGTGGTGTATTACCAATTGCTTCCACGAGTTGTAACCGTCACTGCTGACATTTGTTGTCAACAACTGAGACGTTACGCCGACTCAGTCCATAACAATGATTAGGAAGACAGCGTGAAGTGAGGCTACTCCGTGATAACGCCCGCCGGCTTTCTGCTGAATGGACAAAAAAGACCCACACAGGGGCTGGGGAGTCAGTCCTCAGATTTTCACCTTTCTCCTCTCTGTCGAATAACACTTAATGAACTTCCTTTCCGTATTCTAATTCACTACGAACGTGGCTCGACAAGTTCTTCGTCTCAAAACTGAGTGATTTTTACCGTCGCAGAATCGAAAAGCTACCCCGGTGTAGGCAAACAATTCTAAATACTAGAGGAGAATACGTTATTGGTGTCTAAAGTATCTGTTATGTGTATCTGCTGTGCTCATTAGACTTGTGAAAAAACGCAACGAACTTATGCTCCACCTCAATAGCAGGGAATGCAGGACCCGTTACATCGTTGACTGTGTTTGTTCAAAATATGTGATGAAGCACTTGCGAGTCCATCGACAGCCGGCCTCGGTGGCCGTGCGGTTCTAGGTGCTGCAGTCCGGAACCGCGGGACTGCTACGGTCGCAGGTTCGAATCCTGCCTCGGGCATGGATGTGTGTGATGTCCTTAGGTTAGTTAGGTTTAAGTAGTTCTAAGTTCTAGGGGACTGATGACCTAAGATGTTAAGTCCCATAGTGTTCAGAGCCATTTGAACCATTGTTGAAGACCATCGACATGCGACTTTTGTGATAATTTGTGCCAGAATAAGAAATAAAGCGAGAAGAATTGATAGCATTTGTCACAATTAGGACCAATGTTGGAAACGAACGTTAGTAAGGCACTTCCACGAAACAATGAAGAATTTTGAACGCTGCTCGCACATCTTGTTATGAGTGATCAGGAAAATGAGAAGTTACATCATTACGTTAACAGTGAGAACACGTGGAATAACAACATTCATACACTTTGTAGTGACAACAATGATAACAGTTAAGTATCCGCAAATATTCTGAACGATAATCGTCGCCATTCATGCATTACAAAATGCATTTTCGTATTTTATTTAAATTTACTTATTGTACAATGTACTGTATTGTAAATGTACCTAATGGTTTCTAGGTATCCTAAACACTTATTCAAATTGGCTTTTGCTATACAATACGTTCGTGCACATCCACTTGACGGTACTAATGTCCTTCAGGTCTTACTTATTCAATCTGTGGACTGATTCAAAAATACAGCCGCTGCATTTATCTGAAAAATCACGTGAGGTTTATAATGACACTGAATAAGATTGAGGAAAAGTTACCGGCGTATGAATGTGCAGTAATCATTATTAAAGACCTTATTTTGCCGCAATGGGCAAGAATAACGGCAATAAATGTGGATGGTTGCCAAATTGGCAGTCGTATAACCAGTCAGGAGAATCAGTCTTTGGAACAAAGGGGCGGATGTAATAGTTACAAACCCAAGGGCCATCCCAAAACATGACACGGATAATAGAGAAAGATCTTTCTGTAACACAGGAAATTCATTGACTCAAGCGAAATGTTATTGCAACTGTTCTGTAGGTGGTATAGGAAGTCTCCAAACACTAGAATAAGAGGTATGTCCAGAAAGTAAGTTTCGTTTGGTTATATAAAACAAACGTGTACAGATACAGAAAAAATATTTATTATACAAAAATCCACAACTGTTGAACTATTTTACTACATAGCTTCCGAAATTTTGTAGATACTTGTGATAGTGTGGCACCAGTTTTTGTATGCCTTCTTCATAGAAGGTTGCCGCCTGTGTATTCATTCAACCATGTGGTAAATGTTCTTTCAGCTCGTCATCATCGTTGAAGTGTTGACCTCCAATGACAGATATTAGGTGTAAGAAGAGATGAAACTTGCTAGGCGCGAGGTCCGGGCTGTATGGAGGATGATCAAACGCGGCACAGCGAAATTCCCGTAAGAGTTGTTTGGTTACATTCGCCGTGTGATTTCGGACATTATCGTAGAAAGAAACAACACCTTTTGACAGTAATCCTCCGCGCTTGTTCCGCATTGCACGGTACAATTTCTTTATGGTCTCGTGGTAGGAAATTTAACCTTCATTGGGATGAAGTGTGCCTCCATTCCATTGTTACCGCTTTGTCTCAGGGGTGTCGTACGATACCCAAGTTTCATGCCCCGTGACTATCCGAAAAGGAAAAATATCGCCTTCTTCATTGTAGCGTGTCAAAAACTGAAGTGCATTGCCCATCCGTTGTTTTTTGTGTTGTTCAGTAAGAATTTTTGGTACCCAACGTGAGCAAAGTCTCGAAATTTCAGTTTTTCAGTAACAATTTCATGAATTCGTGATTTTGAGATTTGCGGAACTTACATAGCAAGTGCACTAAGTGTAAACTTATGGTTGTGCTTAATCTTCTCTTCAATTGTGTGAACCGGTTCATCAGTAACCACAGATGGGCGTCCACTTAGTTCTTCATCGTGCACTTGATCACGTCCTTCATTTAACAGTCTGACCCGTCTTCTACCACTGAATCACTCATAGCATCTTGTCTGTAAAACCTCGCATATTTTCCACTGAATTTCCTATGGTTTAACTTTCACTGTATTTAGAAAACGAATCAGAGATCTGATTTCACACTCAGCGGCATTTTCAATTACGGCTGACATTATAAAGAAGCACTACAAAGTACATGTCGGCATTGGCGATCTGAAAATGGCGTAAATGTCTTCTCCTTCAGCCAGAGTAACTGCCGCGCAAGTTCGGAACTGCGACCGTAGCTCTGCCGCGGATAGAAATAGAAACGGAACTTACTTTGTGGACGACCCTCGTATTTTGGTAAACCGTTAACGGCGTACACCACAAGTGCACACTGACCTTCACATCTGAAGTCCAGTTACAGAAGTAACGGGATATAGCTGTAAACAAGAAATACATTATATTATATTGAAGTACGAAGACATTCGTACTTCGTTTTGTAGTTCGTTTTTTTACATCTCATGGTTAATGTTCATAGTTGTAATGCGTTATTTGTGTAAGTTAGAATTTCGGATCTGAATATGGCTTCATTGAACCGAAACTAGGAAAGATGATGTATTTGGTCTCTCGAATGTTAGTTAACTTATTGAAACGAAAAATGCTCAGCTTGTGGTACAATCTGCTAGCAGGCACGAAATATCTACTGTAATACTACAAGGCAATATAACCCGTATCCATAGCCCAGGTGATAATGCACACACGTCTAGTTGCGCTAGGCCCGGTCCTAGAAGAAATTTTCGCCACGTTTATTTAGTCAGCAATCAGAGGTGGTGTAAATTATCTCGTCACCAGGCTTTAGTCTGGTTTCAATTCCAAACCTCATGTAGTTAGGGCAAGTAACGCTGGTGAATATGTTACGTACCGGCACTGGATTTCATGCTGTGGCTTCTCTCATCGTCATACTACATAAATACGACACAGCACCACACACCCACTACAGTCCGTTCAACAGATGCACTTATGACTCAAATCTCATGTAGAATACGCAAATGGTCTATTGTGCGCAGAGGAAGAAAAGCCTCTCTGATTAGGCGACTTTCCTAATTTCTCGAAGTATCTCATCCGATCTCATGTTACTCTTTCTTTATTTTAGGCAATGTAGCCCTGAGAAAGTGTGCTCATAAAACATTCGTGTAATGTAATTCAATTTAATTCAGGCATTCTACTTGTATCAGCATCCCAGGGCGTGTAATGGTACATAATTGACTTAGCTCAGTGTTGCCGTAACCACCGTAACGTTAATTTCTTTGTCGTTCAAATGTTTGTGTAGCGTTGATTGCTTGCAAGTCAGAGTTCCAGTATTCTACGAAGGCAGATTTATATATCCGACATAACAAAATATGTGCCCATAGTCGACCCTGGCCTGTTACCATCGTATCTATCCTGTGTACATCTCTTTTGTAACTTCAGAGTGATATGGATTTGTCATGCCCCAGAATTACCTTGGAGGCCCACAACCTTAGACTGTTGAGTCCTTAGACATGATTAGTCACTCTCCACTTCTGCTGTTACACCTGTTCATCGGTTTATATCTGTAATACTAGGGTGGAGCCTTTGCTGCTTGCTACCATGCAGAGCCGAATGGATACAGAAAGTTTTTAAATCTTTTATTCTCTTTTCTGTCGAAGGTGTTATTTATCGTCCAACTTTTCTTGTGGAATGGCATGTTACTCCAGGGACTAGTAGATGCAGTGTAATAAAGTTCCAATATACTTAGGTATATTGAAATTCTCCTCCATATTGGCAGTTCATATATGAAATGTACATATAAATTTTCTGTGGCAGCAGATGCAATCTATGTATAAAATATGTTTTCAACTTCAGCCTTGGAATGCAGCAAAAAAGTGGCTCAAATGGCTCTGAGCACTGTGGGACATAACTGCTGAGGTCATCAGTCCCCTAGAACAGAACTACTTAAACCTAACTAACCTAAGGACATCACACACTTCCATGCCCGAGGCAAGATTCGAACCTGCGACCGTAGCAGTCGCGCGATTCCAGACTGTAGCGCCTAGAACCACTCGGCCACTCCGGCCGGCGGAATGCAGCACACAGGTCCGATATTCATTCTCTTGCGAAAAGATTTCACTCTGCAACTACTAAATATGTGTATCAGAACATCACAGCTGACTTCCAACGTGTCATTTCGTTCACTTGGGACTGTGCAAATAGAGACATATTAAAACTTCCTGGCAGATTAAAACTGTGTGCCGGACCGAGACTCGAACTCGGGACCTTTGCCTTTCGCGGGCCAGTGCTCTACCATCTGAGCTACCCAAGCACGACTCACGGCCAGTCCTTTCTTTCAGAAGTGCTAGTCCTGCAAGGTTCGCAGGAGAGCTTCTGTAAAGTTTGGAAGGTAGGAGACAATTTACTGGCAGAAGTAAAGCTGTGAGGACGGGGCGTGAATCGTGCTTGGGTAGCTCAGTTGGTAGAGCACTTGCCCGTGATAGGCAAAGGTCCCGAGCTCGAGTCTCGGTCTGGCACACAGTTTAAATCTACCAGGAAGTTTCATATCAGCGCACACTCCGCTGTAGAATGAAAATTTCATTCTAGAGACATATTGCTTGTATACTACTTCTACAACCCCAGGTGATTGTAATGGTTTGGATTCAAAATTGATCCATAATACTAAGAAAGCGGTATGCAACATAAACATATCAATGATTTACACCCTGATCGAACTGTAAATGAGGCTACATTCGCACTCTAATGCAACGGCACACACAGAATCAACTAGTCTTCAACGAAATGGCATGACCATTTGCTTAATGTCTCAGCACGACAGAAGACGTTTACTGGTTAGATATAGCTATTAAAAATATTTCATGTGAACGCAATGAAGCATACGAAGTTCTTAGGCTTCTTCGAGCTTTCCCATAGGCCTCCCAAATCAAAGTGACATATGAACACCTCTCCATGGATGAGCTGTAATTCCAGTAGGCATGTAATCGCAGCACAGATGTTGAGAACAGATACATACTTGACGGGTTCTAAAAAATCAAAGGTAGACGGTTATTAATCTACACTGAAAGGCACAGATCCGTCGCAAATTTGTTCCAGAGTTCGACATAAGACATCTTTGAAGGTACTGGCTTACAGTAAGGAGGAAATGATTAGCATCATCCTGTTTAAAAGATGCGTTCGGTAGATCCTTCACTTCAAGAAAACCCGTTTTTCTCATGTATCAACGAACAGCGAAAACTTCATGTAGTCTGCGTCCGTCCTAAACTCCGAACACGTTATTAATCGTTATCAATCGTCAACTGTCTCACAAGCTACAAAACTGAACAAGAATCTCCTATGTTCCAAATTCTTATTGGTTTGTTCGCTCAGATGACATAGGATACTATTAGTCATCAAGTCTCTGTAAAAATTCTAAATTTTGGTTTCACATTCACGGAGGTGCTTTTTGGAGCTACAGTCTTTGACAAACAGAACAGGAAGTTCTTTCAGAATCCTCAACCATATCTTGGGATATTCATTAGCTCTGCTTTCTTGGAAGACTTCTTTAAGGATCTCAAATACGCACCTGTTTCTAGAGGCTCACTTGTTCTAATAAAGCCGGCTGGGGTGGCCGAGCGGTTCTAGGCACTACAGTCTGGAAGCGCGCCCCTGCTAAGGTCACAGGTTCGAATCCGGCCTCGGGCATGGGTGTGTGTGTGATGCCCTTAGGTTAGTTAGGTTTAAGTGGTTCTAAGTTCTAGGGGACTGAAGACCTCAGAAGTTAAGTCCCATAGTTCTCATAGCCATCTGAACCATTTTTTGTTGTAATAAATGGTGCTCAAAAGTTTCGAAATACTCCGGTCAAAGTAATACAGTTCCCTGAATTATTTCGAACTGTTTCCAACTTTACCTGCGAATATTTTCACTTTAGTACAATCGTTTTTTTTTCCGAAACTCTTCCCACGAAATCCGTCTTCCTCTCCTCGTGGTCGCTAAATTACTGGAATAGCTTTGCCATGCCTTCAGTGTCATTCGACCAAACTACTTGTGCAAGAAGTCCGTGCTGCTTGTGTTTTACTGTTCTAATTCTCCCTGTATGCCTTTCAATTTCCACTAGCCCGTAACAAAAGAAAGAACAAATTTGGATATTCGTAGCTGCGTCGTCATTTGTTGCTTGGGACCACTATTAGACGCACTGCACGTTGCGATTCTAAGAGGTGGTAAAGCACGGATGCTGTTACCCCTTTACAGTGAACATGAATAGGCATTTTGCTTAGACATAACACTAAAGTTACCAAGAAAGACCTGCTGGGGCTTATCAACTACGAACTGTGTGCACTAGTCACAAGCTTTAAAACAGTGTTACTATCCACGTAAGTAAGATACTATTTATGTCGCATAATACTGAAGCTGCTTTGCTACAAACATTTACTGGTTATGGTTAATCGACTACCCTGGTACCGAGTTTTATATTTTTCAAATCTGTGAGAATCCGATGAAGCTTTGCGCAGGTATATTGCTCAGTGTTGCTTTTATGTTCGTCGATCATCTCAAGTCGCCCTTTCCTGTTCTGAGTATACGGTCAGTATTTAAAGATGCCCAGAGCAACAGAGTCTCCCACCAAGTGTGAAGTGCGTGCTTTCATTCGATTTCTACATGCTGAGTTGCTTTCATGCAGCTAATATAACTGTCACGCGTGACAGCTAAGCGCGACGATGGTGCAGCAACTTTATGTACAAACATTCATGATACACGAGGTATGGTCAGGAAAAGAGTGCAAACAGATGATCTTGTTCAGCGAGAGGATCAAGCGATTCGAGAAAACTGCCTGTGAAGGGCAAATCACAACACGCGAAGAGGAATTTTGTCATCTGGTATTTTCCTCCTTTATGACAATGCTCGGCCGTACAATGGATCTGCAACGAAGACGCTCCTGTTGCGTTTTCGATTAGAGGTGTTTGATCACCCATCATATAGCCCCGACTTGGCCCCCACTGATATTCATATCTTTGCCCACTTGAACCGCTGGCAATGAGGATAGCATTTTGGCGCAGAGTACGAGCTGCAGACGGACATAGAGAATTGGCATAAGGCACAGGCGGCTGCCTTGCATGACGAGGATGTTGGAAGGTTGGTACAACGCTATGACAAACGTATATGTCGGAGCGGCGACTAAGTTCATAAGCAGCCGGAAGTTGTAGCTAAATCTCACAAATAAAACATTTTTGACTTTCAGTGTTGTTTCCATTTCGTGTTCGAGCGGACCAATGGAAGAAAAAGACTTTCAAGTTCGTCCATAGCCCACCAACCTGTTCTTTCTTCTCATCAACTTTTTTCTTATATTCATATCAGAATCATCATAATACAAAGAGGAAGAACAAAAAGAAATTATGGGAATAGAACAAACATGTTCATTTATTGCGATTTATGGCGGTAGTCAGACTTACAGCAAACAAGATAATAAAAAGGCAAGTAAATGTGCACAGAACAGAGAACATTAGACTAGAACAGCTCATGTTACGGTCGCAGGTTCGAATCCTGCCTCGGGCATGGATGTGTGTGATGTCCTTAGGTTAGTTAGGACCGATGACCACAGATGTTAAGTCCCATAGTGCTCAAAGCCATTTGAACCATTTTTTAGAACAACTCAGAACGAAGCGACGTAAGTTGTGTTAGTAGTTGCTGACATCAGAGCATAGAGGCTGCACTAGGTAGAGCAATCGGGGCAGAAAAACATGACTGGACCTCACCACACAGATTAACCGGCGCTGGGTATCCCCGCTGTAGAAGATTTGTTTTGGATCTTCTTCTTTCTATCTCCAGACAGTATAGCTACAAGGAAGGTAACTGCGATGAAACTTTAGGTAACAGAAGAAAATTCGATTGACCTGTGAAAGAACGAAGTATGAAAATATTCAGGAAAAGACAGAACTACAGCAATATGAGTCACCTAGGATCGAAATAAATAATCAGTGTAGGGAAGACAGAGCGTAATGACTACTGTATGAAAAATGCAAAGAAACTGAAAAAGAAACGGTGGTCGAAAGGATTCATTCAGCACAAAGGAAATTCAAGAAGGCTTCGTTGAAACTAAAACCGAGAGCGTCCACATCAAACGTGCCAAAGGACTGTCACTGTTAAACACAGACTAGAGAATGGGTAGGAAGAAACAGTACAACGAGGGCTGTTGCTTGGGAAAATTGTCTGCTGACGCGACGGAGGAAGAAAAAGGAGTGAATTTGAAAGACATAGAAGCTCCACTATGGAGTCAGAATTTCGGAGAGTTTTGCGAACTAACTCGAGAGAACCATACATTTCTTTGTAATATCGGAACTAATTGATAAAATAACAACGAAATAATTACTGAAATTAGAGTGTAGAACTTAGGAGAATAGAGATAAAGCTTCCGTTTCACGGAAGAATATCATAAACACTACCCCAAAGATATCAAAGGCAGAGAAATGCGACACCTATCCTACAAAAAGCTCAACAACTCATGCAACCAAGTAGCTGACAACAGGAGAGAAAGAAATTTTCAGGGTCCTTAGGCGTTTTAAGGTATGACAAAAAATTTTCACTTCTTTCAGATGTTAAAGAGCTGGCCCCTCATTAGGCAACCGCTGAAAAGTTCTAAAGTTCAGTAAGACCAGACTGTGCCTGCAGGGGATGCGACTATTAAAGCTAAGTTTTTGAAAACAGCCTCGAGTCGTACTTAGTGTTTCTTATTTACCGGTTTAGCTCTTCAAATGAAGAACAGCATCCGAACATACAGTTTCAAGTTGACTGACGACACTAAAAACTGCGTTATAAGTTGGCTGACAGAACTAAAAGATAAACTGGCTGTACTACAGCACTCCAACTTACGTTTAAACTACGTTTAAAGTAGAGTAACAAACGATGACATTGGCAGCGGCGAAGTATAGGCAGTTTAATCCTTAAGGCCGTGAGCTAACTTTAAAGTGTACATTCTGCTGTTGCTCTTATGCATTTCAACAGGTAAATAAAAAATACACTCCTGGAAATGGAAAAAAGAACACATTGACACCGGTGTGTCAGACCCACCATACTTGCTCCGGACACTGCGAGAGGGCTGTACAAGCAATGATCACACGCACGGCACAGCGGACACACCAGGAACCGCGGTGTTGGCCGTCGAATGGCGCTAGCTGCGCAGCATTTGTGCACCGCCGCCGTCAGTGTCAGCCAGTTTGCCGTGGCATACGGAGCTCCATCGCAGTCTTTAACACTGCTGGCATGCCGCGACAGCGTGGACGTGAACCGTATGTGCAGCTGACGGACTTTGAGCGAGGGCGTATAGTGGGCATGCGGGAGGCCGGGTGGACGTACCGCCGAATTGCTCAAAACGTGGGGCGTGAGGTCTCCACAGTACATCGATGTTGTCGCCAGTGGTCGGCGGAAGGTGCACGTGCCCGTCGACCTAGGACCGGACCGCAGCGACGCACGGATGCACGCCAAGACCGTAGGATCCTACGCAGTGTCGTAGGGGACCGCACCGCCACTTCCCAGCAAATTAGGGACACTGTTGCTCCTGGGGTATTGGCGAGGACCATTCGCAACCGTCTCCATGAAGCTGGGCTACGGTCCCGCACACCGTTAGGCCGTCTTCCGCTCACGCCCCAACATCGTGCAGCCCGCCTCCAGTGGTGTCGCGACAGGTGTGAATGGAGGGACGAATGGAGACGTGTCGTCTTCAGCGATGAGAGTCGCTTCTGCCTTGGTGCCAATGATGGTCGTATGCGTGTTTGGCGCCGTGCAGGTGAGCGCCACAATCAGGACTGCATACGACCGAGGCACACAGGGCCAACACCCGGCATCATGGTGTGGGGAGCGATCTCCTACACTGGCCGTACACCACTGGTGTTCGTCGAGGGGACACTGAATAGTGCACGGTACATCCAAACCGTCATCGAACCCATCGTTCTACCATTCCTAGACCGGCAAGGGAACTTGCTGTTCCAACAGGACAATGCACGTCCGCATGTATCCCGTGCCACCCAACGTGCTCTAGAAGGTGTAAGCCAACTACCCTGGCCAGCAAGATCTCCGGATCTGTCCCCCATTGAGCATGTTTGGGACTGGATGAAGCGTCGTCTCACGCGGTCTGCACGTCCAGCACGAACTCTGGTCCAACTGAGGCGCCAGGTGGAAATGGCATGGCAAGCCGTTCCACAGGACTACATCCAGCATCTCTACGATCGTCTCCATGGGAGAATAGCAGCGTGCATTGCTGCGAAAGGTGGATATACACTGTACTAGTGCCGACATTGTGCATGCTCTGTTGCCTGTGTCTATGTGCCTGTGGTTCTGTCAGTGTGATCATGTGATGTATCTGACCCCAGGAATGTGTCAATAAAGTTCCCCCTTCCTGGGACAATGAATTCACGGTGTTCTTATTTCAATTTCCAGGAGTGTATTAAGTGCTACTTGTGACTGTTTTCAAAAACTTATTTCTAGAGTTGTTTCAGTTCTAACGTGCTTAATTTGTGCTACTAGGATATCGCCTAATGCTGCGGCCATTCTTACCTTGCTCTTCCGACATGAAAACTTCGTCTTCTTTCCAAGTTTTATTGTTATTAAGTTTGGAGGCTTTCATCTCGGATCTGCGTTTTCTATGAACCTCTGGCCGTTTGATTGGCTGTGGAAGGAATATTCCCTGAAAAGTTCAGTGGTTCGCAATTAAGTCATCTTAGAAGTCTCCAACTCACTTGGAAGTTTCTCCCCATAGCAATTTATGCGATTGTCTTCATCTGACTTTGTGTTTCGACAGCTGATATTGAGTTTAATTATTGTTGGTCAGCTGTAATACTATTCTCACTGAAGGGTTTGGCTTCCAACAGTGATACATATCTTTTCAACTAGGGTTCCGTCTTGTGTTAGGCTCTTGATACAATTGCGCCCACAGCCTTTTACAATATACTGTCTGTAGCTCGTTGTCGCTGCTTGGACAAGTCTGTCGTTGAACTTTGGTGTTGGGATTACTTCACCTACTGCTTTATCCAGAATGCTTTGGAAATTATTCAATTTTCGCTTTTTCGATGTTATACCTATGCTGAAATCGGACTTATTATGACGGACAGCATGCGTTATACTGAAAACGATTGGTGCTCGTTTGTGGTGTTTGGTATCCGTAGGCTGGAATATTAAAGACGTATGCGTTTGCATCCTTGTTACTGTCTTCCACTATTGAATGACACAGTAAAATTTTTTCCATGCATCAGATGTAAGTTTCTTGTTCCAGTCCAGCAGTTGCTAACGACCTTCCCATTGTTATCGCCATCAGAGTATCCTCATAAGATGCTCTTGCTATTTATGTCTGCACTGATAAAGTCGTCGTTGTTTCTGTTAAAGTTGCTTTCGACGGTTTGTATGTCGAGGTATTCGAACAGCCAACGCACCTGAGTCATATGCGTCTTGTATGTTTCTCGAGTGGGCCTATATGGTTGACTCGACAATACTGTCGGTGTGACATTTCTGTTTTTTCCGTGGGACTCTTGTAGGCAGATGACACCATAGCTATATTTCTGCGATAAGTATTGAATAGTTTTTTTGTACATCTATATATTATTGACATCCGAGCTGAGCATGTCCTTTTGTTAGTCGCCACAGTGTCTTATGGCATGATTTGGCAACGAATGGACTAGTCGGTCTAGACCGTTGCCCAGGTGAATGTCTTGCACTTTTAACTAGGACATATTCTCCTGAGAGGCATCTTTTCCTCTGCACAGACAAATTTTCTTAAGAATTACCAACTACACTCACTTTTTATTCTTACTGTTCCTTCAGTTGTTAACAGTCTGCTCAACATCTCAATTCCATTGTTTCCATATCATTCATCTAAGTCTTTACTGTATTTATTTTCCTTGTAATTCTATCCACGTAGTTTCATAAGTCTCTTCCTTGACTGAAAGCCCATATTCCATAGTGGTACGTTTATTTTTTCCAAAAGAAGCTGTTCTCGTCCTAGTCAAATTGCTGCCATTGTCTTCCCTATTCTGAAAGTGTTATCACACTTTTCATATCATGTGAATCAGTACGGCGTATTTTCAATAAAAAGATTTCATTGTCTGGGGACCAACTAAATAATGATTTCTAAGTAGAAACACAAGTCTGTTCCGTGACTGCGGATTGTGACATGTAAGCGTATATCATGTGAACCAGTTCCTCAGGAGAATCTGTGGATTTCTAAATATTTAACATGATATTGATAGGTATCGTTTATTTAAATAAAATATATTTAATATTAATACAACAAAGTGACACTTTCAAGTGTACATATATATCACTCTAGCAAATTATTTGGGAACGCACAATTTAACACCAGTTCCAAATCGTAAATACAAAATGCTACAAGCTTCAGTAAAAGTAAATACAACTTTATCCACTTAATAGTAATTAAAATTAATTTTATGGTATATATCAAAATAGGCAGTTGTGAAACATTTCCTCTATACTGTTTTATAACACACATTTTTAATTTCGTCTAATTTACTTGGAATTTTTTCAGAAAATGCTAACTATTATATATCAATAATATTGGAAGACATTTTTTATGAACTGTTTATGACGGTATACAACTTCCTAATGATGGTAGCTTATGTTTTTGGAAACACCGAGTGGTATTACATTTATCTGTACACAGACACCACAAAATGTTTTCGTTATAAACATTTAATCGTTGGAAATCAGGGCGAATATTTGTTGTAAACACTTAAGGGAAAAACAGTTTTAGTTTTTTTTAAAAACAGCTATCAGAACACCAAATGCCTTGTTTTATCTTTTACTTCGCTGTTTGACCCAAGCTTAAAATAATAAGTCTTTGAGTCACCACCCTTCTATACTGTTCCATACAAATACACTGTCGTTGTTCTTTAGTTATTAGTCACCAACCACTAACGCAGGAAGACTCGTTCGTTTCACAACAGTACCTTCTGTGCACAAAACACTGTTATTACATGTGTTGTAGCGACAATACAGCAGCAAAATAGCTACTGGTCCTCTGAGTTATTTTGTGGGGGAGTAGGAAGATGAGTTATTGCTGTCGGTGAGATAATAATGGTAATTGATTAGATGACAGTTTTAAAGGTCACAATACATTATTAACACAACGTGTAATTGCAAGAACATTATCTCACTTTCTTTTTAATTTGGAGATTCAAATACGTGTATAGGAGCTGGACAGTTAAAATTTGCACAAAAATGTTTACTATACTGCTGTTGGGTAAATGAAATGCAGTGAATGGGACTAATGAAAAGAAGTTATAGGGCCTGTTTTTGCATTTTTCTCTGTTCTTTAGAGTCTTCTCCCACAAGTAGCATAGAAAGTTCCATATCTGTATTTTACAGAACTTTCAAATTTGTTATTAAACACATGTTGTTACTGCAGTTATTAACGATCTGTATAATAGATAGTCAATTAACTCCAAACATGAAATTTAAATTAAAATTAGCGGTAAAAACTGCTGCAGTACTGGTTTTGTAGAATAATTCAGAGAGCCCCAAAGTATGTATCAAATGAATGTAGAAACTCCAGAAAGAATGTGATTCACAATAAGCTATATAGTCTGGTCAACGCACAGTATAATGGTCATTAATAACATTACATATGGGGATAAAAACTCTATTTTATAGCATGAATGAACACATGAAGCAACGTACTAACATAGTTTATAAGGTAATAATTATCCTTTTTTGTTGTTTTGAATTAGTCTTGAGCTTGCTTGAAAGCGAAAGACGCCATTTTTTCTCACTCCGTTCACTGAAGATGCTTTCTGCAATAAAGTTTGGTTGCCATGAGGGCTCATGTCCGCCCCCGGTAGCTGAGTGATCAGCGCGACAGACTGTCAATCCTAAGGGCCCGGGTTCTATTCCCAGCTGGGTCGGAGATTTTCTCCGCTCAGGGACTGGGTATTGTGTTGTCCTAATCATCATCATTTCATCCCCATCGACGCGCAAGTCGCCGAGGTGGCGTCAAATCGAAAGACATGCACCAGGCGAGCGGTCTACCCAACGGGAGGCCCTCGTCACACGACATTATATTGTGAGGGTTCATCTCACATACGTTACCCACAATGACACAAGATCTTGGTTCTAGCCCCAACCACGTTATCACACTTGTCTATTTACTATCGATGACTTAACTGTAGCGTGTGATATTAATTACAACGTGTATGAGCGACATTAATGTAAGATAAAAGATCAACTGTCAATAAAACAAAAGAGTTCTACACATGAGGTATTCACTGACAAGCTGCTAAAAATATTGTTTAAGTCACTGATACTTCCCCTGGAAAATGTAGCATCCTAGCAGGATGTGATATTTAAATGAAATAACACAATTTGCTTCTGTTATAAAGAGGGATCTATATAAAGCTAATGGAACGAAGAAATCTTCTGTTTGTAATTTTAAAATATCTGTTAGTCTTGAAGAGCACTTAGCGTTCATCAGCACTCAGTTATTGAAATAGTGATTTTATTTGTTAACACGAAAAAGGAAGCATACTAATAGACTATTGCCGAGAATTGCTTAATGAGTTTCTTTCTCTCTTTGTTTCTTAACAGTTCTGTGTCTTCCCTACCTCTCTATGTCTTTTCCCCTCCCACACTACATTTGTCCTGCTGTTTCTCTTTTTTCCTTACCAGACTCGCTCTCTCTCTCTCTCTGCTCTCTTCTTTCAGTATGTTACCATTTTGTATCCACACCGTTCTGTCTTCTCCATCTCTACACCATTTTCCACTCTCTTCTTTACTCCTTCGTTCTATATTTTATCTGTAAACCTCCAGTTGAGCTATAAACCCAAAGTTATTATTCAATAATTTAGAACAGCCCACCTTTTGATAATTTTCTCACTCACTGTTAATATGTACGTTTCACAGCTCTTCTAGAACTGTAGACCTTAATCCGTCATTAACTAGTTTTTTGTGAATTTCAATAACTCCGAACTGCACCAACATTTTTGTTTTATCGTTGCGAATTTGTTATAAAGATGTAGTCGCAGTGACACCATATTGGTACAATCCAGAAATTTGCGATTTGTACATAAATATTAATTACTTAAAAATTAGAAAAGTATATTTGGGTATTCCACTTCAGCCGTAATTGGTTATTTATTTATTTATTTTAGCAGTCGTTTATGTAAGCCACAGCATAATATACTAGTATCAGGGTTGTGGGCGCTATCGTCAAAACGAAGTGGACCAGAAGCTAGTTTACAGGGTAGAAATGACATTGATACAGTAGTTCACAAATACGTAATTGGATTTTTTCGGCTGTAACACCAATTGCATTAACCCAGGAAACATGGGACACACTATGAAGATGAATTTCTCTCTCTGTCATTGTTTTATCTTACTGTTCTGAAGGGGTTTCGTTGAGGTATACTACCATAAAGTAGCATTAGCCACATGACACTTAATCATATACGTCGAAAATGTCATGTAAATGGCCTGATGACTAGGGTATGTCGCCTAAAGGAGTGGACCCGATCAGGAACGAAAATTAAAGACTTAGTCCTTTATTTTCTCTACATTTGTACGACAGTATCATATGAACATTTCACATTGAGTAACTGATTTTTGACAGCTAGTAGCCAGTGGTCGTCTTCCTACTAAATGCACATGTTGTAAGCCGTTTCCGTTGCGTCGTCAACAATACAGAACGTTCAGTGTTGTTGACAGCACAACTGAAACCGCTTGTAGAAGGTGCCTTGAGTGGGAAGATAACCACAGGCTGTTTGAACCTATTATAACAGTTCCGAAGTCTAAAGGAACTTTGCATCGTAATTCGAAACGACACAGGCATGGCACTACAGTATTTACCCGCCGAAGCCGGTCAAGCGAGTTTCCAGTAAAATGTCTCACCTCTATGGAAATATAGGTACTGGATGCACAAGTACAGACTGTAGACGCATGGTTGACGACAAATGGAAATTTTGGTCTGGCTGTCAGTCGTGCACGGATAGCCAAATGGTCCGGCGACCGCTTGTCATAAGCGGGATATCAGGGTTCGAATCCCGATCTGGCAGAATTTTCACTGTTGTCATTCTATTCTACAGCTGATGGTTGTCCATACTCGAAATCGCGAATATATTTAATATCTACTGATAGTGTGAAATGCTCATGTGAGTGTGTCATAATCACAATAAGAAAATTTGTATCACAAGACATCTGCAACTGGGCATCGTGGAAACTGATAATAAATTGCTTGAATTTTATTTGTTCAGCGTATCTCGGCTTCACGTGCGGCTGTGACGTGCCTGTATCCAGTGGCGGCAGCCGCGCGCCCATCGTCCTTGTTCGCCTGAAGATGTCCTTGTAATAGACCTAAACCGGTTTTGATCGAACAAGTAAACGGATTTACAACTGAAGCTGTTTATCATCTGTTTTCACAATAATAAAGAATAAAAGAGTTCAGTCCATTAATCGCCAAAGATAGTCCATCATTTTTCAAAACTGGTGACAGTCGGAGTGAAGCATTTTTTGTCATAAAATACTTTTTCCATGCCTCCAGTGTCCACGGATACGATGGAACAGCTCAGACGAGGCAGAGTAGCTATAATGCATCTATATTTCGAAACACAGATAAGAGCCCCCTCAGCACAGTATACGGGGATACATCTCAGCACACATCTCCTTCTTGTCTTCAGAGTGATTTATCCGATTTGCATCGAGTGCGAATCTATATTAAACATATTCGTCACTCTTCAGCGCCCCAGGACAGCCGAGACAGCAACATAACAAATGCTTCGAATGAGGCCGCGCTCGGACCATCTCGGGTGTCCGATGGAGGAGCCTCGAGTGGCAGCCAGACCGTGGACGCGGTTCAGTGGCTGAAGAGTGCCGGTAAGGCGGCGACCAGGAGGGACGCCAGCAGTGTGGTGAAGCGGGGACAGCCGACGGCCGCGGCGCCGGCGTCCAGCGAGTTGGCCAGCCCTGGAGGCGCCGCCGTGGAGGCGCGCGCGGGCGCGGCGCGTTCCAGCAGCGGGTCGCGCACGCGGTCGCGGTCGCGGTCGTGGTCGTGTCCCGCGCCGCCGCCCAGCGCGCCGTACAGGCCGAGCTCCTCGTCGTCCTCCGGGCCGAGGTCGTGGTGTCGGTACGGCAGCTGCTGCTGGCGGTTGCGCTTGCCCGCGTGGTGGTGCTTGTGGGCGCCGCGGCCGCCGCCTGCCGCCTCCGCCTTGGTGTGCGGCGGCGGAGCCTTGGGCCGCGACAGCCCTTTGCCGCCTGCCGCGTGCTGGTCCGGCCGCGACGTCGATCGCGGCAGGTACAGCTCTGGTGGTTAGAAAAACGAATACATTTCAACTATAACGTGAACACTGATAAGCTGCCTACTGTAATAACCGAAACATGAAGGAATTGCCAACACCCGGCAGAGTGGCCGAACGGTTCTAGGCGCTCCAGTCTGGAACCGCGCGACCGGTGCGGTCGCAGGTTCGAATCCTGCCTCGGGCATGGATGTGTGTGATGTCCTTAGGTTACTTAGGTTTAACTAGTTCTAGGGGACTGATCACCTGAGAAGTTAAGTCCCATAGTGCTAAGAGTCATTTGAACCATTTGAACCAATTGCCAACAAAACAATAATTATAATGATTCTTGAAGTTTTCCCGGCGAACTGAATGTTCGATGAGATTTCGGTATTGCAGCCGGATCAAGTTGACTTCTTGCCACGATATTTCGGCTGTCAATCGTCCAGCCATCATCAGGTGAGTGTCCGTCACTGGAGACTGCAAGTTCCCGGAGTGAACTTCATAGCAAAAAATTGGCGCGAAAACGCATGCGCATTGGCCTCCGTCACAGGAGCGTCCTCTATGGAAATCCGCGCCCTCTGGAGCTACTGTTCTATCTGTGGCGCGCAGGCGCATGCGTAAAGGTGAAAACTACATGTCCGCCCTCTGTCGCAATGCGCGCCCGCGTCGCTGAAAAGAGACGTCAGATGTCACCAGATGTGTCATTATGAATTAACTCTGAGAGGAAATTAGAGAGATCACCACGTCTCAAGCCTTGTTCAGTTGGAAACCGCCATCACGATTTATAAGATTTTGCCCTATGCGTATCTCCACAGTTTCTTTAAATACTGAATCAGATGACACTTTTGTAGTGTGGCCCCATGGTGAAGAAGAACTCCGCTGCAGAGTGAAAATCTCATTCTGGAAACTGTCAGGGTTCTTGCAACATCCGAATGCAGTCCACAAGAACATCCAGTTTACGATGGAAATAGAGAAGGATGGTTGCTTGCCGTTTCTGGACGTCTTGGTTACTAAGAGAGTGGATGGGTCATTAGGGCATTCTCTCTAGCGTAAGCCAACACATACGGACCTTTACCTCCAAGCGTCGAGTTGTCATCATCCTGCACAAAGTACCGGCGTCCTTAGAACGTTGGTGCACTGGGCTCATTTTGTTTCTGATGGAGACAGCCTTACAAAGGAGCTGGAACATTTAGAGTCGATGTTCAGATGTAATGGTTACTCTCCACAGATTAGAACAGCGCTAAGAAAGAAGAAACGTGATCACCTACAAAATCAAGAAGATAACGTGCTGTTCAAGTCCAGGCCGTTCCTTCTATACGTCGGCATTGTCTCATCTACAATAGGTAGGATTCTAAGGAAATATCAATTTAAAGTAATCTTCCGGCCACCGGCGAAGATTAGTGCCATTCTCGATTCAGTAAAGGACGATCTGGGTCTCCGGAAGGCAGGGGTCTATAAAATTCCTTGCCAGTGTGACAAAGCTTACATCGGTCAGACGACACGCACAGTACATGAAAGTTGCGTTGAACACGAACGCCACACTCGCCTTTCGCAGCCCAGTAAGTCGGCCGTAGCTAAGCACTGTATTACCACAGAACACGCAATGGATTTTTCTGCCACGAAAATCTTGGTCCCAGCGAAAACTTTCTGGGATTCAGTCATTAAAGAATCTGTGGAGATACGTCTAACGCAAAATCTTATAAATCGTGATGGCGGTTTTCAACTGGACAACGCTTGGGACCCGGTGATCTCTCTAATTTCCTCTGAGAGAAGACAGTTTATTCATAATGACACGTCTGGTGACATCTGACGCCCCTTTTTAGCGACGCGGGCGCGCATTCCGAGAGTGGGCGGACATGTAGTTTTCACCTTTACACCGGCGCCTGCGCTCCGCAGATAGAACAGTAGCTCCAGAGGGAGCGGATTTCGATAGAGGACGCTCCTGTGACGGAGGCCAATGCACATGCGTTTTCGCGCCAATTTTTTGCTATAAAGTTGACTCCGGGAACTTACAGTCTCCAGTGACGGACACTCACCTGAAGATGGCTGGACGATTGCCAGCCGAAATATCGTGGCAAGGATTCAACATGATCCTGAAATCCCATCGAACAATAATAATAATAATCGTTAGTTTACTCATACTGAGTATAAAAGGGCGATCTCTATTTATTTTCTTAGGATAAGAAAACCTCCTTAGCCAAGAACGCAATAAGATCCCGTGCTGTCAGTTCATCTCATGCACTGGCTGTTGACAGTCGGTCTTGTGGCGCCCTAGCAGGCATGACATATGATTAAATGGCTGCAGTGTTGTGGTGATTTGTGTACATAGTAATTTTAAGTTTTACTTTTGACGTGCCAACACATCATTCATGTCATATGTTGTGCATATGGAGATTAATAGAAAGATATTGTGTGCATCTGGCACAAGATGTTTATAATAAGCTGTACGAAGATCTTATGATGGTAACGCAGCTTTAATGAAACCAGTCTTCCACAATACAGTGTTTTATTGCGACATTGGATAGGAAGTTTTTCTTCTCCCAAGATAAGAATAGTAAGTCATCTAGGTAAGAATTACAAGAAGTGCAGCCTGGAAATCTAGATGGAGGCGTACAGTGCTTGACGCTTTCGACAGACCAACATAAGGCCGCGAGCATTAAGAAACCGCCGATTTCAAGCTGACTGATGCGAATTGCAGGTAAAAATGCGACGCAGTCGCGTAGGATCTGTGAGTAAACAGGCCCAACACGCTATAAAGAGGCCGCCAGTTGTTCAGCAGAGCAGAGTGAAACAGTTAGGGAGTTCCTTCCAGCAGACGAGGTTCGGGGGTCCGTCAGCCGACAGCAGAAAACTATGTGGGTGAAAGAATTTATAAAAGTAAGTTTGCACACTATGAAGGACTTGCATTCTTACCTGTCAGTGCCTCTGGACTGTGGTTAGTACGTCTATCATGGCTTACTTGTACCTATGACCGAATGCCACTTACAATGTGCCGCCCAGAGTGACCGAGCGGTTCTAGGCGCTACAGCCTGGTACCTCGCCCGCCACGATCGCAGGTTCCAATCCTCCCTCGGGCATGGATGTGTGTGATGTCCTTAGGTTAGTTAGGTTTAAGTACTTCTAAGTTCTAGGGGACTGATGACCTCAGAAGTTAAGTCCCATAGTGCTCAGAGCCATTTGAACCATTTGAACTTACAATGTGACGTGTAGCGGACCTGAGGGTTCGATTCGAGTAATAAGATACAATCTCCTCTTCATGGTTCGAGTGACAGTGATAGGCCAGGCAGGCTATTTGTTCTAGTAATCTGGGCGTATAAGAAGCCTCACCTATTTTCTACGCTCATTGAAACTATGACCCAGTATCTGTGCTCTTCGACATGTCCGTGTGAACTCGGGAAAAAGCAATAAAATTAGACCAAGGTATCGACAGGAAGTTCGTTTCTTCATTTCTACCTCCCTACCCCGATACCCGAGTCTTTCTGTACTGTCTGCATCCACAGAGCCCTGACAGACCTAGACCTGCCGCCTACTTATTGATTTACTCGAATCCGCTCGCGTCCCAAATAGTTGGTAGACCTGAAAAACCCCACATCGCTCCCTCTTCGACTGACGGATTCACATAAGCATGATGCGACTCAGGTCCGGTTACGACACTATACTGCCGAAAAGAAAACGCAGCACTCTCAAGGACTGTGTTCAGTGTTACCGTTGTATACACTGAGGTGACAAAGTCATGGGATAGCGTTATGTACATATACAGATGGCGGGGGTACAGCGCACACAAGGTATAAAAGGGCAGCGCATTGGCGGAGCTGTCATTTGTGCTCAGCTGTTTCATGTCAAAATGTCTCCAACTTGATTACGGGCGCACGACGGAAATTAACTGATTTTGAACGTGTTATGGTAATTGCCACTAGACGCATGAGACACTGCATTTCGGAAATCGTTAGCGAATTCGAAATTCCGAGATAAGCAGTGTCAAGAGTGCCCCGAGAATACCAAATTCCAGATATTGCCTATCACTTAACGACAGAGAGCAGCGGTCACAACATTGCGTGAAATAACCGCAGAAATCAGAGACGTTGTATCCGTTACGACAGTCCGGCGGGATCTGGTGTTAACTGACTATGGGTACAGATGACCGACGCAAGTGCCTTTGCTGACAGTACGATATCACTTGTAGCGCCTCTCCTGGGCTCGTGGTCATACTGCGTCGACTCTATATGACAGGTAAACGTGACCTGATTTCACTATGAAAGAGCTGATGGTACGGTTCGAACGTGGCGCAAGTCCCACGAAGCCATGGACCTCAGTTGTCAACAAGGCACTGTGCAAGCTGATGGTGGCCCCAAAATGGTGTGGGCTGTGTTTACATGGAATGGACTGGGTCTTCTGGTCCAACTGAACACATCAGTGACTGGAAATGGTTGTGTTCGGCTACTTGGCGCCCATTTGCAGCCATTCATGGACTTCATGTTCCCAAAGAACGATGGAATTTTCATGTATCACAAAGCGCAATGTCACCAGCCAAAAAATGGCCACGAGTTAGTTGAAAAACATTCTGGGCAGTTTGATGGAATGATTTGGGCACCCAGATCGCCGTACATGAATCTCATTGAACTTTTATGAGACATAAATGAGAGGTCAGCTCGTACACAAAGTGCTACAATGGCTACACTTTCGCAATCATGGTTAGATTAGATTAGATTAATACTAGTTCCATGGATCATGAATACGATATTTCGTAATGATGTGGAACGAGTCGAATTTTCCAATACATGACATAATTAGGTTAATTTAACAACATACTTAAGTTAATATAACAACTTTTGTATTTTTTGTGTATTTTTGTTTTCCTTTATTTTTTATTTATATTTATATTTTTATTTTTTATTTTTTTAATATTTTTGTTTCTTTTTTTCTTTTTTTTTCTTTTTTTCTTAATTTATATCTAAAAATTCCTCTATGGAGTAGAAGGAGTTGTCATTCAGAAATTCTTTTAATTTCTTCTTACATACTTGTTGGTTATCTGAGAGACTTTTGATACTATTTGGTAAGTGACCAAAGACTTTAGTGCCAGTATAATTCACCCCTTTCTGTGCCAAAGTTAGATTTAATCTTGAATAGTGAAGATCATCCTTTCTCCTAGTATTTTAGTTATGCACACTGCTATTACTTTTGAATTGGGTTTGGTTGTTAATAACAAATTTCATAAGAGTATATATACTGAGAAGCTACTGTGAATACCCCTAGATCCTTAAATAAATGTCTGCAGGATGATCTTGGGTGGACTCCAGCTATTATTCTGATTACACGCTTTTGTGCAATAAATACTTTATTCCTCAGTGATGAATTACCCAAAAATATGATGCCATATGAAAGCAATGAGTGAAAATAGGCGTAGTAAGCTAATTTACTAAGATGTTTATCACCAAAATTTGCAATGACCCTTATTGCATAAGTAGCTGAACTCAAACTTTTCAGCAGATCATCAATGTGTTTCTTCCAATTTAATCTCTCATCAATGGACACACCTAAAAATTTGGAATATTCTACCTTAGCTATATGCTTCTGATTAAGGTCTATATTTATTAACGGCGTCATACCATTCGCTGTACGGAACTGTATGTACTGTGTCTTATCAACATTCAGTGAGAGTCCGTTTACAAGGAACCACTTAGTAATTTTCTGAAAGACAGTATTGACATGGACGGCTAAAGAGGCAGCTTGTCACAGTATTTCTGTAGCGGACTTCCAACGACTTGTTGAGTCGATGCCACGTCGAGCTGCTGCACCACGCCAGACAAAATAAGGTCATATGAATGGTGGGCTCCATGTGGTTCCCAAGTCGTGCAGCGGCCGTAAACCATAAAATTACCAGATATGAAGCAACCAATCGCAAAATCATGTTTTATTTATTCACTTTTGCAAATCGATTTCAACTGATTAACAGACATCATCGGTGCTTTCAACCAATATGTGCGCTGAGTAGTAGTGCCCTGGGACTGCTTAGTAATAATGTCTTAAGCAGAGGTCAAACAGTACTACTATTCAAGCCACATATTGGTTGAAAGGACCGATGATGGCTGTTAATCAATTGAAATCGATTTGCGAAAGTGAATAAATAAAACATGATTTGCGACTTGTTGCTGCATATTTGGTAATTTTGATAAAATGAGGTCTGATACGATATGACATTTGTTGTTGTTGTTGTTTTTGGGGGGAAGGAGACCAGACAGCGAGGTCATCGGTTCAAAATGGTTCAAATGGCTCTGAGCACTATGCGACTCAACTGCTGAGGTCATCAGTCGCCTAGAACTTAGAACTAATTAAACCTAACTAACCTAAGGACAACACACAACACCCAGCCATCACGAGGAGGTCATCGGTCTCATCGGATTAAGGAAGGAAGTCGGCCGTGCCCTTTGAAAGGAACCATCCCGGCATTTGCCTGGAGCGATTTAGGGAAATCACAGAAAACCTAAATCAGGATGGCCGGACGCGGGATTGAACCGTCGTCCTTCCGAATGCGAGTCCAGTGTGCTAACCACTGCGCCACCTCGCTCGGTATATGACATTTGTAACCTCAGAATATTACCTTAAACGCGTCTTTGTTATAATAACGAATAACCACAATTGCACATATATTACCGATTATTATTATTAGACATGGTGTGACAGTAATTTGCACGAATGAGTGAAACAGTCCCTCTGTACCTCAATATACGCTGCACATCTCCGTATCTATGCCCGTCCACGTCTGGAGAGCACGTCTGGGTTGTGTCGGGTTTCGTGGAGTGCTATCAACTCAGCTTTTTGCCTTCTTGTTGTGGCCCCAAACAAAGTAATCAGGGGGTGTCGAGTCAGGCGAACGCGTTGGCCGGCCGGAGTGGCCGAGCGGTTCTAGGCCCTTCAGTCTGGAACCGCGCGACAGTTACGGTCGCAAGTTCGAATCCTGCCTCGGACACGGATGTGTGTGATGTCCTTCGGTTAGTTAGGTTTAAGTAGTTCTAAGTTCCAGTGGACTGATGACCTCATATGTTAAGTCCCATAGTGCTCAGAGCCATCTGAATCAATTTTTCGAACGCGTTGGTCACGCAACATGTCCTCCACGTCCAATCCAATGTTCCTCAAGTTTAAAAGTTAGTTATGCTCGAGTATCAACACTCACAGTGTACTGGGAGATTATCATGCTGGAACCAAAGGTCTCTACGCACAATAAGCGGTAATTGCCCAGCAGATCCTGGAACTGTGGACTGTAGGAACTATACGGAAGCTAATGTAGTTAACTTAGGTGGAAGTACTGAATATCGTAGAAAATGATTATCCACAGTTCCCGGCGAGGTGCTTAAGGAGAACTTTCGTTTGTGCTTTCTAACAGCAATCGCAGAGGGTTTTCGTAGTCCCAGATATGGTTATTCCTGCTGTTAAAATACCTATCACGTGTAAAGGAGACCTCATTCCCAAACAAAACGTGTTTATGGAAGACCACGAACCAATGCACGAACTGCATACAACGTCGATAACCAGCAATGTTTGAAGATTGTATGCATGTAGGTTGTACTTCTGCAATGCTCTCCAAATAGATACGTGAACTGTTCCCATGGCACGGGCTGTAGCAAGTGCTAAATGTACCTTTCGCTTCACGCTCAAAATGTGGCGTTCTTACGTCACGGCTACCAGAACGGCTGACGAGGTAAATTCCCTGTTTCTTGTAAGTGTCCTTGAATTACGGCAAATGTACCACGATGTTGTTGTCTTCTGTTAGGGGACCGGTTTCCGTTGGTATGAAGAGCCGTTCTTTCATTTTCCCAGCTCCCACTGTAACACATAGTGGTGTCAGTGTGCTCATCAAATCCGCACTCTACGTTGCATTCAGTATTAACAGAAAGATCACTTGAATTCAGATCTAGTTATATGCACAACACGTTACATACGGTATCAGAATACAAGCCGAATGCAGCATTAGTATGATCCACGCAACTGCAGACATATTATTACAACGGAAGCTGACTGTAGCACTGGTTACATGTACGGCACGGAGGATACAATATAACAACAACACAAACTGAATGACAGGACGGGTATGACTTCACAGAACAACAGTCTCACTAGCAGCTGCACAACAGGTCGCCACGTAACGGGAGGCATCATGGCCATGCGCTTAACTCGTGAGGGGTGGACCAATATATATACATTCCTAACAAAAAATGATCGATTTACAGTGATCTATCATTCCTCACAGTTTGTCTGCGAGGTCCTGAAACGATCTGTACAACAATTTACAGCAGAGAGGATCACTGGGGAATCTGATACAAAACGAAACTGCTAACATTAGAATGACCGCTAGAAAGGAAAATAAAAAACAAAAAACATCAGCCTAACTTAAATATGAACTTAAAACAAACACACAACTCTGAAGTAATGACTCACAGACGAACGAAATAGCTAAATAACTAAAATTTGATGCAGGGTCATTTGTGCCAGAGGCCTCGGGAGAAAGGAACCACATTCATAACATCAATACAGTGTACGTACTGTTATTGATTTACGTTTTCTTACAAATTTATCTTCGGTATTTAATCTACAGAAATATAACAACACGTAAAATTTCTAGCGGAGCCAGTATTAGTGACAGTGGGAACCAGATTCGTAGATGAGTTAAGTTTCACTGTCTTCATATCACTGAATATATGCTAACGTATCTTAAAAGTGTAAGAATAAAAATGAATAACAAAAAGTAAACACTAGCAAATGATGATAGGGTAGAACAGAATATCGGATTATCTCTCTCCGGAACGTTGCACCTCAAAATGTGAGATTTGGTGTGGGTCAAAATCCACAAAGCCTTTTGACAAATAAAAGTCAACTACCTCCACTCAAATTTAGAGCCTAGTTGTGTTGCCAGACTTCACCGACAAGTAAACTAGTAAATAATCACTTTAACTTATAAATATAGTGTTATTAAATTTGCAATACGAACGCAATAAAAACGAGGACCAACGAGTTATTGGTACAACACTCAAAGTCAAACTACGCTGCTCGAAAGAAAGCACACCATCTTAGAGGTTTCCAGGTGCAATACTACATCAGGAGTAAATCAAGCGATTACATTTACAGATCAATAGTATAAGTGGTTGTGAGGTACCAGGTACAGATCAATGCTAAAAAACCCTTATTAGTACGTGGGGTAGACTTCTTGGCGGTAATAAGGCGCTGACTCCGGCATCCAGTCGATCGTACAAACAGCGAATACTGTCCTGAGCCGGCCGGAGTGGCCGAGCAGTTCTAGGCGCTACAGTCTGGAACCGCGCGACCGCTGCGGTCGCAGGTTCGAATCCTTCCTCGGGCATGGATGTGTGTGATGTCCCTAGGTTAGTTAGGTTTAAGTAGTTCTAAGTCCTAGGGGACCAATGACCTCAGAAGTTAAGTCCCATAGTGCTCAGAGCCATTTGAACCAATTTTTTTTTACTGTCCTGAGATAGGTTACGCCACGCCTGCTCGACCTGTTCGCGTTAATCTCTAACAGTTGTTGGTTGATAAATTGCACGAGTCCCTTCTCGTTCCAGCATATCTCACACGTGCTCGACTGGAGACAAGTTCAGAGATTGTGCCGACTGGGGAAGGTGCTGCAAGTTTTGCAGAGCGCGTTGAGTTTCCCGGCACTATGTGGGCGAACAATATCCTGTTGGAACAGCACACCACCTTCCCCCCATCCCTCCCCAATCGTACACCGAAACTACCAGCATTTGCGTGCAGAAATATCGCTGAAGACCATGGCGCGTCATTCTAAGCGATCCTCTGAGGTCACCTTACGAGGTGCGCACGTCGATGCTGTGACGTGAGTGGAAGATGGACTAGAGGAGAGCGTACCCATAGTCCCACTGCTAATAATCCGTTCGCAACAGTTCCTGTTGACCTGTCTAGGTCCACAACCTCTCTTAGACATACGATGTGCCACCGGTGCGTGTGTGCTGCTTGGACGTCCAAAACCTCGTGTACGGGTGTGACAATGTTGCGCAACTGACGCAGCACGTCCAACCTGCGTGGCAGTTCTCCATCCCACCACTCGGGACGCCACAATTTGATCCCTTTGAAACTAACTCAGTTGGCTGTAGGAAGCATGAGTACGTCTCCGTGGCATGGTAGCCTGCTTGCTTCACAAGTTTACACCACACCTGAGCCCTCTGCCTGTGAGCATTCCCTATTAAGGAGTAGACACAGATGGCGCTCTGGTAGCTATGACTCTACGCGGCGACGTTGAACCGTTATCAGTAAACCATGCTGTCACTCTAGACTGCATTAGTTCGGAGACATAATAAAGCGCTGATCTTATTCCATATCGCGTCAAAGATTCTCGCTGCCCCTCGCCCACCGACTCCCAGGGTTTCCCTACATGTAGAGAGAAAGGGTTATTAATAAGTACATCTAAGATTTCTGAAGACGAGAGTATGAAAACAAGACATACAGAAAAATTCAGTCTATTATGTAGCTCGAAGGTCTAAAGTTTTAAACATTTAATTGTAATTTTAAAAATATTTGATTATTCTTGATTTTTTTATGAATAATATCTTCGGCATTCCTTCAGCTGTGATTATGCAATGTTTTGAAATGCTTTGAACATATAAGGTGCTTCACTTCGTATAGTTTCGGAAGACTTGAGGGGATCGTAGCAAGTTATGAAATTGCAATGAAATCCAGACCATTAGCTGCTTACAGTTGAAAATGTGCGCCTCGACCATGACTCGAACCCGGGGCCTCCTGCTTACATGACAGACGCTCTATCCGACTGAGCCACCGAGGACACATAGGCGAGTACGACTGCAGGGACTTATCTGCGGCACGCTCCCCGTGAGACCCAAATTTCCAGTTTACTGTCCACACACTACATTTCTACTGCCCCTGCCCACTATACTCACCATTCTCAGAAGTCAATCTACCGACTCCCGTAACAGTTTGAGCAATGCGAGTGGATCCGCATTGAAGATCACTGGCCGGTAAGCGTGATCTACATGAAGATGATCTTCTTCAGTGCGGATGCACTCGTATTACTCAACCTCTTACGGGAATCGGTAGATCGACCGCCACGAGTAATGAGTATAGTGGGCAGGGGCACTGCAAATGTAGCGAGTGGACAGTAAGTTGGAAATGAGGGACTCACGGGGGCGTGCCAGAGAGAAGTCCCTGCACTGTTACTATCCTCTGTGTCCCCGGTGGCTCAGTCGGATAGAGCGTCTGCCATGTAAGCAAGAGGTCCCGGCTTCGAGTCCCGGTCGGAGCACACAGTTTCAGCTGTACCCGCTGATATTTATCAACGCCCGTAAGCAGCTAATGGTCTGGATTTCATTGTAATTTCATTCTTCGAGAGCTGAAAGATCATACGTCTTCATATATACTAATGAAGTTGGTGGTATGGTGGGGAGGGGAAGGGGTTGATGTCACTGGATATGAAACGAAGACAGGGAGGGGGCGCTGAGCTGAAAATGGTTGAGAACCTGAGAATCATTGGACCATTTAACTGTCTGAGGCAGTTGATGGCATATGAGGAATTCTGAGCAGATGCAGTTTTAATTCGGATTGTAGAAAACACTGGTGCAGACTGCCGGTCACTGCTTGTGGCTTGCGCCTACAAGGAACCCGTCAGACAATACCTTGGAGACGCACGCTGCCCTCGACGCGGCCGAGCGCGTTGACGGAGCTGCAGGTGTAGCTGCCGAAGTCCGCGGCATGCACGTCGCGCACCGTCAGGTTCATCAGCACCGCGTACTCGTTCAGCTGCGTCTCGCGGATCACGTACTTGCCGCCCGTGTTCGCCATCAGCTTCTCACCTGCGGACACGCAGAAGTAAAGGTGTCAGTGTCGTATGTGACGCTCCTTCAGCAAAGCTGACAAGGAAGGGCGATATCTGTAGGGGGGGGGCGAAGTAGGCTTGGAAACATGACCTAAGCTCGTGTGTGTACGCGTGTTTGGGGAATTCAGCCACAAGGTTGAGCTCATGCTAAAAAGGAATTTTTTTTTGGGTCATCAGTCCTCTGATTGGTTTGATGCGGCCCGCCAGGAATTCCTCTCCTGTGCCAATCTCCTCACCTCAGAGTAGCAATTGCAACCTACGTCCTCAATTATTAGCTGGAGCCGGCTGTTGTGGCCAAGCGGTTCTCGACGCTTCAGTCTGGAACCGTGCGAGCGCTACGGTCACAGGTTCGAATCCTGCCTGGGGCATGGATGTGTGTGATGTCCTTAGGTTAGTTAGGTTTAAGTAGTTCTAAGTTCTAGGGGACTGATGACCTCAGATGTAAAGTCCCATAGTGTTCAGAGCCATTTGAACCAAGCCATTTTTATTAGCTGGATGTATTCCAGTCTCTGCCTTCCTCTACAGTTTTTGCCCTCTACGGCTCCCTCTAGTATCATGGGAGTCATTCCCTCATGTCTTAACAGATGTACTATCATACTGTCCCTTCTCCTTATCAGTGTTTTCCACATATTTCTTTCAGATTCTGCGCGGAACCTCCTCATTCCTTACCTAATCATCCCAGTTGATTTTCATCATTCGTTTGTAGCATCACATCTGAATTGCTTCGATTCTCTTCTCTTTCGGTTTTCCCACAGTCTGAGAAATTTATGCCTCAAATTAACTCCTATGTTTGCTTCCTGGCCAGGAATGACCTTTTTGCCATTGCTAGTCTGCTTTTGATGTCCTCCTTGCTCCGTCCGTCATTGGTTATTTTACTGCCTAGGTAGCCCCAGTCTTTAACTGCATTTGCTTCGCGACCATCAATCCTGATGTTAAGTTTCTCGCTGTTATAATTTCTTCTACATCTCATTACTTTCATCTTTCTTCGATTTACTCTCAGTCCGTATTCTGCACTCATTAGATTGTTCACTCCGTTCAACAGATCATGTAATTCTTCTTCACTTTCACACAGGATAGCAATATCATCAGCGAATCGTATCACTGATGTCTTTTCACCTTGACTTTTAATTCCAGGCCTGAACCTTTCTATTATTGCTTCTTCGATGTACAGATTGAACAGTAGGGGGAAAGATACATCCCTGTCTTACACCCTTTTTAAATCGACCACTTCGTTCTTGGTCGTCCACTCTTATTATTCCCTCTTGGCTCGTGTACATATTGTATATTACCACTCCCTCCCTATAGCTAATCCGTATTTTTCTCTGAATTTAGAGCATCTTACCCCATATTACATTGTCGAATGCTTTTTCCAGGTCGACAAATTCTATGAACGTGCCTTGATTTTTCTTTGGTCTTGCTTCCATTACCAACCGGTAAGTCTGAATTGCCTCTCTCGTGACTTTACGTTTTCTAAAGCCAAACTGATCATCATCTAGCACATCCTCAATTTTCTTTTCCACTCTCCTGTATATTATTCTTGTCAGCAACTTTGATACATGAGCTGTTTATCTGTGTAAGTAGTCTATTTAGGTTTCTATGTTGGTAACGCCACGTATCGCTCTGTATGAAAATCACTGACTGTGCTGTGTGCAGTCTGCGGCTAGTTGGCATTGTTGGAATATTTGCCATTGTAGTGTTGGGCAGTTGCATGTGAACAGCGCGTAGTGTTGCGCAGTTGGAGGTGAACCGCCAACAGTGGTGGATGTGGGGAGAGAGATGGCGGAGTTCTGAGAGCGGATGATCTAGACGTGTGTCCATCAGAGACAGTAAATTTGTAAGACTAGATGTCATGAAATTATATATATATACTCCTGGAAATTGAAATAAGAACACCGTGAATTCATTGTCCCAGGAAGGGGGAACTTTATTGACACATTCCTGGGGTCATATACATCACATGATCACACTGACAGAACCACAGGCACATAGACACAGGCAACAGAGCATGCACAATGTCGGCACTAGTACAGTGTATATCCACCTTTCGCAGCACTGCAGGCTGCTGTTCTCCCATGGAGACGATCGTAGAGATGCTGGATGTAGTCCTGTGGAACGGCTTGCCATGCCATTTCCACCTGGCGCCTCAGTTGGACCAGCGTTCGTGCTGGACGTGCAGACCGCGTGAGACGACGCTTCATCCAGTCCCAAACATGCTCAATGGAGGACAGATCCGGAGATCTTGCTGGCCAGGGTAGTTGACTTACACCTTCTAGAGCACGTTGGGTGGCACGGGATACATGCGGACGTGCATTGTCCTGTTGGAACAGCAAGTTCCCTTGCCGGTCTAGGAATGGTAGAACGATGGGTTCGATGACGGTTTGGATGTACCGTGCACTATTCAGTGTCCCCTCGACGATCACCAGTGGTGTACGGCCAGTGTAGGAGATCGCTCCCCACACCATGATGCCGGGTGTTGGCCCTGTGTGCCTCGGTCGTATGCAGTCCTGATTGTGGCGCTCAGCTGCACGGCGCCAAACACGCATACGACCATCATTGGCACCAAGGCAGAAGCGACTCTCATCGCTGAAGACGACACGTCTCCATTCGTCCCTCCATTCACGCCTGTCGCGACACCAGTGGAGGCGGGCTGCACGATGTTGGGGCGTGAGCGGAAGACGGCCTAACGGTGTGCGGGACCGTAGCCCAGCTTCATGGAGACGGTTGCGAATGGTCCTCGCCGATACCCCAGGAGCAACAGGGTCCCTAATTTGCTGGGAAGTGGCGGTGCGGTCCCCTACGGCACTGCGCAGGATCCTACGGTCTTGGTGTGCATCCGTGCGTCGCTGCGGTCTGGTCCCAGGTCGACGGGCACGTGCACCTTCCGCCGACCACTGGCGACAACATCGATGTACTGTGGAGACCTCACGCCCCACGTGTTGAGCAATTCGGCGGTACGTCCACCCGGCCTCCCGCATGCCCACTATACGCCCTCGCTCAAAGTCCGTCAACTGCACATACGGTTCACGTCCACGCTGTCGCGGCATGCTACCAGTGTTAAAGACTGCGATGGAGCTCCGTATGCCATGGCAAACTGGCTGACACTGACGGCGGCGGTGCACAAATGCTGCGCAGCTAGCGCCATTCGACGGCCAACACCGCGGTTCCTGGTGTGTCCGCTGTGCCGTGCGTGTGATCATTGCTTGTACAGCCCTCTCGCAGTGTCCGGAGCAAGTATGGTGGGTCTGACACACCGGTGTCAATGTGTTCTTTTATCCATTTCCAGGAGTGTATATACTATTAAGGTAAATACATTGTTTATTCTGTATCAAAACCTTTCATTTGCTAACTATGCTTATCAGTAGTTAGTGCCTTCAGCAGTTAGAATCTTTTATTTAGCTGGCAGTAGTGGCGCTCGCTGTATTGCAGTAGTTTGAGTAACGAAGATTTTTGTGAGGTAAGTGAATTGTGAAAGGTATAGGTTAATGTTAGTCAGGGCCATTCTTTTGTAGGGATTACTGAAAGTGAGATTGCGTTGCGCTAAAAATATTGTGTGTCAGTTTAGTGTTGATCAGAATAAGTAAAGAGAGAAATGTCTGAGTAGGTTCAGTTCTGCTCAGTTGTTTGAAAATCAAATAACGTAAGAGGTTTATCAGCACAATAATTCATAAATTTTTCTAAGGGGATGTTTCAGCTGGTTGTGCGATAATTCTTACACTTGTCTCCTCTTGCAGTATTCGGAATTGTGTGAATGATATTTTCCGGAAGTCTGATGATATGTCGCCGATTCATACATTCTACACAACAACGTGAATAGTCGTTTTGTTGCCACTCCCCCCAACGACTTTAGAAATTCTGATGGAGTGTTATCGATCCATTCTGCCTTATTTGATCTTAAATTCTCCAAAGCTCTCTTAAATTCAGTTCTAATACTGGATCTCTCTTCTAAATCTCCTGTTTCCTGTTCTATGACATCTTATAAATCTTCCCTCTCATAGAGGTCTCCAGTGTATTCTTTTCACGTGTCCGCTCTCTCCTCTTTTTTAGCAATGGAATTCCCGTTGCTCTGTTAATGTTACCACCCTTGTTTTTAATGTCACTGAAAGTTGTTTTAACTTTCCTGTATGCTGAGTCTGTCCTTCCGACAATCATTTATTTTTCGATTTCTTCACATTTTTCATGCCATTTCGTCTTTGCTTCCCTGCACATGCTATTTATTTCATTCCTCAGCGACCTGTATTTCTGTATTCCTGTGTTTCCCGGAAAATGTTTGTACTTCCTCCTTTCATCGATCAACTGAAGTATTTCTTCTGTTACCCATTGTTTCTTCGCAGTTACTTTTTTTGTAGCTATGTTTTTCTTTCCAGCTTCTGTGATGGCCCTTTTTAGAGTTGTCCATTCCTCTTCTACTGTACTGCCAACTGAGCTATTCCTTATTATATATAGCCTTAGAGAGCTTCAAGCGTATCTCGTCATTCTTTAGTACATCTGTATCCCACTTCTTTGCGTATCGACTCTTCCTGGCTAATGTTTAAACTTCAGCCAACTCTTAATCACGACTACATTGTGATTTGAGTCTATATGTGCTCCTGGATACCCCTTAAAATCCAGTACCTGATTTCGGAATCACTGTCTGACGATCATGTAATCTAACTGAAATCATTCAGTATCACGCGGTCTTTTCCAAGTATACCTCATCCTCTTGTGATTCTTGAACAGAGTATTCGCTGTCACTAGGTGAAACTTGTTACAGAACTCAATTAGTCTTCCTCCTCTCTCGTTCCTTGTCCCAATCCCACATTCTCCTGTAAACATTTGTTCTGTATTCCACCCAACCTTGACTATGAGATTTTCGTCTCCCTTTACGTACTGTATTACTTTCAATAACCTCATATAATTTCTCTATCTCTTCATCTTCAGCTTCCGACGTCGACATATATACCTCTACTATAGTTGTCGGTGTTGGTTTGCTGTCGATTCTGAAAAGAGCAACCCTATCACTGAACTGTCCACAGTAACATACTCTTGCCCTACCTCCCTATTCATAACGAGTCCTACTCCCGTTATACCATTTTCTGCTGTTGTTGATATTACCCTATACTCATCTGACCAGAAATCCTTGTCTTCTTTCCATTTCACTTCACTGATCCCTGCTATCTGTTGACTAACCCTTTGCATTTTCTAGTTTGTCTACCACATTCAAGCTTCTGAGATTCCACGCCCCGATTCGTAGAGACATTATCCTTTCGTAGATTATCCAATCTTTTTCTCAATGTCACCATCACCTTGGCAGTCTCCTCCCGGAGATCCGAATCCTAAGTGACAGTTAAGGTCTACGCAAAGCTTATTTGATATGACATTAATGAGAGACCTCCACTGTAAGTCCGATCCACGAGCGATGGAAATCAGCGCAGGTCGGGCCACAGACGTGGGTGGCATTGCTGTCAGTTACAAGTGGCAGATGCGATGTGCGCATAGAGGAGCTTTGCGGTCGAAGAAAGCGATTATCATATAAATTTTCTCCAGCTTAATTGCAGAGGATTTGTAGCTTACCACCATCATCACCCATGACAACTCGCGCACATTTAACTTGTGGTTGTGTTTTATGCAGGGCTGCATCTTCTCGACTTCATGTTTTGATTCAGGTGCTTCTTAACATTATAAATAACAAACGGAAAGTACGAGTACTGTTTTTGTTATTCCTCAGTACAAAAACAACAACACTAGTACGATTAATTGAAACATTTCGCTGCCTCCGTGTCGCCGTCTTCACCCTGGGCAAAAACAGTACAGTGCAATCTTGAGAACCTGAACACATGCAGCTGTCAAAATGTTTGCTAGCTACACTCGTCGATAGCATGACAAGACTGTCAAAGCAAATGCCCAAAAGCCCACGTACAACTGAGCCTGTTGCTTTTACATTGACTAGACAGAAGTCATGGGGTAGCTATATGCAAATGTATCACGTATACTAGTTATAAAAGGGCAGTGCATTGACAGAGCTGTCATTTGTACTCCGGTGTTTCGTGTGAAAAGGTTTCCGACGTGATCATCGCCGCACAACGGGAATTAACAGATTTTATACGTGTAATGGCAGTTGGAGCTAGGCGCACTGCACATTCCGTTTCTGAAAACGTTAGGGAATTCAATATTCCGAGATCCACGGTGTCAAGAGTTTGCCAAGAATACCAGATTTCGGGCGTTACCTCTCAACACAGATATCGCAGTGGCCGACGGCTTTCACTTAACAATCGAGAGCAGCGGCGTTTGTGTAGAGATGTCAGTGCTGACAGACAGGCAACACTACTTGAAACAACCGAAGAAATCCGTATTGGACGCATCACAAACGTATTCGTTAGGACAGTGCGGCGAAATCTGGTATTAATTGGCTGTGGTAGCAGACGACAGTTGCTAGCGCCTTTGCTACCAGCGCTACATCGCCTACCGCGCCTCTTCTGGGCTCCTGACCATATCGGTTGGACCCTCGACGACTGGAAAACCGTAGCCTGGTCAGATAAATCCCGATTTCAGTTGGTAATGTCTGACGGTAGGTCTCGAGTGTGGTACAGACCCATGAAACCATGGATCCAAGTTGTAAATGAAGCACTGTGCAAGCTGATGGTTGCTCCATAATGGTGTAGGCTACGTTTACATGTAATGGACTGGGTCCTGTGATCCAACTGAACCAATTATTGACTGCAAATTGTTATTTTCGGCTACCTAGAGACCGTTTCCTTCCATTAATGGACTTCATGTACTCAAACAACGAAGGAATTTTTATGGATGACAGTGCTCCATGTCACCAGGCGACAACTCTTGTTTGAGGAATAATGTGGACAATGATTTGGCCACACAGATCGACCGTCATGAATCCCATCTAAAATTTATAGTACATAATGGAGAAGTAAGTTCATGCACAAAATCCTGTAACGGCAACACTTTCGTAGCTATGGAAATGTTGTGTGTCTAAGGCTTCCCGTGAGGTAGACCGGTCACCTGGTGCAAGTCTTTTGAGTTAACACCACTTCGGCGACTTGCTTGTCGATGCGGATGAAATGATGATGATAAGTACACCACAACACCCAGTCCCTGAGCTGAGAAAATCTCCGACCCAGCCGGGAATCGAACCCGGGCCATTAGGTATGACATTCCGTCGCGCTGACCACTCAGCTACCAGGGGCGGACTTCGTAGCTATGAACGGCTATAAAGGCAGCATGGCTCAATATTTCTGCAACGGATTTCCAGTGACTTGTTGAGTCCATGCCACGTGAGCTGCTGCATTACGCTGTGCAAAAGAAGACCCAACGCGATATTAATAGCTATCCCCTAACTTTTGTTGTCTAAGTGTATTTTAGTGCCTTATGAAGTCGTTCCTACGAAGTCAAACAAGCCATATGTCATAATTATGATGAACAAATGACAGTATCTCATAAACCACTGGTTATTTCCGCATGAAACTCTTGTTTAAAATAAATGGATCAACTAGGTTGTCAAGGGGAGGAAGGGCTAAAAACATAAAAAGAAATCATCAGAAAAATCCCAAAATAAAACAGCAAACACACTATCATTGTGATGCGTGGCAAACGATTCCGGTTTATCAGGGTATTAGGAAACTGTAACTGCATTTTGTCTAGGAACAATAATACGAAAGCTATAGATCTATCTTTATCAATGTCTATAATAACTAACAGTAATTACTCGTAAAATATCGTCTTCTAAGTAAAATTAGTTACCAGGCATTTTGACCTGTTGCTTCGTCTGAAAAACTTCAATTCCATCAAAAGGCGTTTCGAAAATAGTGTCTCAAAATTGAGATAATTGTTGTTCTCGTATCAAGTTGATAGAAATTGTGTTCTGTCATCGTACAGAACAGGTGTCTCTGATTTGCAACACACGTCTGTAAATCTGGGAAAAATTTTACGGGGCTTGCCAAATAACAAAATTTGAACGACAGGACGAATCCCGAAAGAGCAAAATTAAACATAAACAGCTATATGGAAAGGGACGGAAATTTCAAGCAATTTTTTCGGGAGGCTGAAAGTGTATGTTACGTTACATCAGAACCAACTTTTACAAAACAGAATTTAGGTAATGACGAACAAAGCAGTTTTAATCTGCCTAATAGATCTGGAACTGATCAGATGGTCGAAACCGATCTCCAGTTCCTGAAAAGAGCGGCGAGCTGAATAGAATTACGTCACACTATCAATATATCCTATTTTTACTCATCCAACTTTCCATAGTGAGTCACGAACCACGTAAAATCGTCATTTCTGCCTCTGTCAAAAAGTGCTACGTAAATCCTAAATGAATTATGGAACAAGACTGACTGATTACTCACAAAAAACTCTAATGAGCCAACAGTCCTTATTACACATTGATACCTTCTCCTTAATACTTTACGGAGCGCTTCAGACATTTTACAGAATCTGAAATGGACTGCTCTGCTGGCAAACGAATCCCTGCCCCCTTGTCTGAACACAAAATACATTCACATAAAACGTGGCCTACTGAAATCCGTGTGCCACAAGGACCACACATTGGAGAGTCCACCGCACGAGCGTTACGACATGTGTAATAGGTCTATGCCCTATCCAAACATGGGTGAAAAGTACTTCAACTTGCATTATCAGCCGGGAGGAAATACGTCCCGATCGAGTAGTTGTTTTTACCAAGTGCAGCTCACTGTCTGTCACTGGGAGACACTCTTCTTCCCAATAGTGCATGGCACCTATGATATAACCTGATTATGGTACTCTCTTCCTTGTTTGCCACACGCGGTAATTCATTTCCCTGAATTACCTTCTGCCTAGATACTCAGCAGAAGGAAACCACCAGTACCATCCTTTGCAGGCAGAGTTGTGAGACCAGGATATTTTGGACATACTTGTTTGCTGAATAAATTCATTGATTATATTCATCGGCTCGTAGGACACTAAGTTATACAGAAACGTCCAGATGGATCACTATGGAAGAAGCAGGATGCTGAAGTACATAGGAATGGTTAAACGCGTTTGAAATTCTCAGATTCTTTAGATACGGTTATACAGTAAATACCACAATAGATATTTCACTTGAAGAGGCATTGACATCTCCAAAAAGGACAGTCAACGGAAAGTAGCTGCAAGAAAGGTTAATTGCAAATAACTAACTTTGCTCTTTTCTTACATGATATACTGCAAACTGAGTATGAAGAGCGATAGACAGGTTCCATATCTCCTTATTCCCGAAAAGCATTTGACACGGTGCCTACTGCAGAGTGATAACGAAGATACGATCGTATGGAATAGGCTCCCCTCCACGAATTCCACTGCTGTGTGAACCCTTTCGTTTCAGAATAGCAACTGCAACCTACGTCCTCAATTACTTACTGGATGTATTCCAATCTTTGTTTTCCTCTACAGTTTTTACCCACTGCAGCTTCCTCTAGTACTATGGAAGTTATTCCCTGATGTCGTAACAGATTTCCTATCATCCTGTCCCTTCTTTTTGTCAGAGTTTTCCAGATATTCCTTCCCTCGCCAATTTTTGAGGAGAGCCTCCTCATTCCTTACACATCAACCCACCTATTTTTCAGCTCTGTTCTGTGCCACATCTCAAATGCTTCGATTTTCTTCTGTTCCCGTTTCTCCACAGTCCATGTTTCACTATCAAACAATGCTTTATCCCGAAGGTACGTTCTCAGAAATTTCTTCCTAAAGTGAAGCCCTGTTTTAGATACTAGTAGAATTCTCTTTTTACCTACGCTAGTCGACTTTTTATGTCCTCCTTTTTCCGTCCATCATGGATTATTTTGCTGTCTAGGTATCAGAGTTCCGAAACTTCACGTACTTTGTGACCACCAATTTTGATATTAAGTTTCTCGCTGCTCTCTCTTCTGTTACTTCTCATTTCTTTCACCTTTCTTCGATTTACTCTCAATTCTGTACTCATTAGACTGTTCATTCCATTCAACAGACCCTGTAATTCTTCTTCACTTCCTCTTAGTATAGCAAAGGCATCAGGGAACCTTATCATTCATATCATTTCACCTTCAATGTTTATCCCATTATTCAACCTTTATTTTATTTCCGTCAGTGCTTCTTCGGTGTGTACGTTCACCAGCAGTGGCGAAATACTGCAACCCTGTCTTACACCCTTTTTAATTCGAGCACTTTGTTCTTGGTCCTCCAGCCTTATTGTTCCTCTCTTGATTCTTGTATATATTGTATATTACCCATCTTTACATACAGCTTACCTTTGTTTTTCTCGAATTTCGAACGTCTTGCACCGTTTGATACTGCCGAAAAGCCTTTAGCAGGTCGACGCATCCTATGAAAGTGTATTGTTTTTTCTTCCGTCTTGTTCCATTATCAGCCGCAACGTCAAAACTGCCTGTCTGGTCTCTTTACCTTTCGTAAATCCCAATTCATCATCATATGACAGGCACTCAATTTTCTATACACGTAAATGACCAGGTGGACAAGATGGGTGGCAATCTCTAGTTGTTTGCTGATTGCCCTGCTGTATATGGGAAGGTGTCTCAGTTGAGTGACTGTCGGATGATACGAGAACACTTTGAATTTCTAATTGGTGTCATGAATGGTGGCTAGCTCCAAATGTAAGTTAATGCGGATGGGTAGGAAAAACTAACTCGTAATGTTCAGATACAGCATTAGTAGTGTCCTGCTTGACACAGTCATGTCGTTTAAATATCTGGGCGTAACTTTGCAAAGCGATATGAAATGGAACGAGCATCTGACGGTTGTGGAAGGAAGGCGAATGGTCGATTTCGGGAATGTGTGGTCCATCTACAAAGGAGACTGTATGTAGGATGCTAGTATGATCTATTCGTGAGTACTACTTGAGTGTTTGGCAACGCATTAGGCCGGATTAAAGCAACAGAGGCGGTCGATTATATTTGCCACCGGTAGGTACAAACAATATGCAAGTATTTTGGAGATACTTCGAGAACTCAAATGGAAATCCCTGGAGGGAAGACGACTTACTTTTCGACGAACGCTAAAAAAATTTAGAGAAGGAGCATTTCAAGCTGACTGCCAAACAATTCTACTGGTGCCAACATACATATCGCCTAAGGACAATAAGGCTCAGAGAGGAGACATTAAAGGCCATGGGGAGAGTACTGACAGTCGTTTTTCACTCGCTCTCTTGCCAGTGGAACGGGAAAGGAAATGATTACTAGTGATAAAGGGTACCCACCGCCAAGCACCGTACGGTGGCTTACTGTGCACGTATGTGGATGTAGTGTGGATGTACAAACCTAGTGTATCAGAAGAAATACTTCATTTGATGGACGAAAAATATAGGTAAGATGATATTCAGGAAAAGTGGAAAATACAGCATTATAAGTCACTTAGAATGAAATAAACAGGAAACGCAGGGAATTTAGGGCGGAATGATTGCAGGAAAAGTGCGAAAACTCGAAAAAGAAATTGTTATCGGAAGGGCTTATTCAGCCTCTAGGAAAGTCAAAACAATCATTGGTGAAATTAAAAGAAAAGGTTCCAACTTTAATAGTAGGAGAGGAATTCCACTGTTAAAATCACAGAAGTGAGAGAATGGTTGAAAGGGTACGCTGAAGGTCTCTACCAGTGGGAGAAACTGTCTGATGACGTGATAGAATGACAAATGGGAGTCGATACGGAAGACTTGGGGCATCCAGTACTACAGTTCTGAAATACTTGACATAAAATAAGACGGAAAGCATTGACATACCTGCGGAATTTCGAAAATTGTTGCTGGAAGGCAACTAAACAGCTTTTCATTGTCGTTAGTACAACATACCAGTACTCAGGAATAGTATCATACTTTCTAAATAGTATCATCCAGACAATCACGAAGCTAGAGAGGCCAGATAAGTGCGAGAAATACTGCATAATAAGCTTAACACCTCATGTATCCTACTTGCTGACGAGAACAATGTACATAAGAATGGAAGACAAAATTGAGGATTTTGTGGTTGACTATAACTTCTGCTTTAGAAAAGGTAAAAGCTCCAGATAGGAAGTTCTGACATTGTGCTTCATAATGGAAGCAGAATTCAAGAAAAGTTGAGACAGGATTGTAGAAAAGCGTTGACAATTTCAAATGGTGCAAGAGGCTCGAAATTTTCAGGAATGTAGGTGTACGATATGGAGACAACGAGTAATAAACAAAATGTAGAAGGAAGGATATTAGCCGGCCGTTGTGGCCGAGCGGTTCTAGGCGCTTCAGTCTGGAACTGCGCGACTGCTACGGTCGCAGGTTCAAATCCTGCCTCGGGCATGTTCAAATGGTTCAAAGCACTATGGGACTTAACATCTATGGTCATCATTCCCCTACAACTTAGAACTACTTAAACCTAACTAACCTAAGGACAGCACACAACACCCAGTCATCACGAGGCAGAGAAAATCCCTGACCCCGCCGGGAATCGAACCCGGGAACCCGGGCGCGGGAAGCGAGAACGCTACCGCACGACCACGAGCTGCGGACCCTCGGGCATGGATGTGTGTGTGTTGTCCTTAAGTCAGTTAGGTTTAAGTAGTTCTAAGTTCTTGGGGACTGATGACCCCAGATGTTAAGTCTCATAGAGCTCAGAGCCATTTGAACAATTTCTTTTTTGAAGGATATTAGACTGGGAATTAGAAAGGATATTGGATAGGGAGTAAGAGTTTTGCTTCTATTGTTCAATATAAACAGCGATGACGGAAATAAACGAAATGTTAAGGAATAGGACTATAATTTAGAGTGAATGAAATCAATGGTAACATTCGCTGATGACATTGCTATCCTCGGTAACAGCGAGGAAGAATTACAGGATCTGCTGTATGTACCTATGTTCTGTACTGTTCAAACCCTTGTCCAGCAATCGAGATTTAGGTTTTCCGCGATTTCTGTAAATCACTCTAGGTAAATTCTGGGATGATTCCTTTGAAACGGCACGGCCGATTTTCTTCTCCAGCCTCGACACATCCGAGCTTGTGCTCCGTCTCTAACGACCTTGATGTCGACGAGACGTTAAACCCAATTTTTCTCCTTCCTTGAACAGCCTAATGAGTACAGTACGTGTACTGAGAGTAAATCGAAGAAAGACGAAAGTATTGAGAAGTAACAGAAATGAGAAAAGTGAGAAATTTAACACAAGGGTTGGTGATCATGAAGTACGTGAAGTTAAGGAACCTCGGAAGAAAACTTACACATCATGGATGAAGAAAAACAGGACAAAAACACCACCTACCACCTGCCGTGGTGAACATTCCCAGTCGCCGGACTATAAGAATATGGCCTGTGTCAAAGTCGCTTATGTCAGTGAATTTCATCACTTGCGGCACATTCAGTCGCAGAATGATTCCCAATTCGTCTCTGCTACTATAGAGATGGTGCGAGCCAAACTCCTTTACTGGACATCGATCGAGTAGAAACCTTATGCTTTCCGATATCTTATGTGATAAGGCACATGCAAAGTCGAAATAGTATACTAAACTTGAGGATTTACATTTCTCACAGTTTCGAATTCGATCTCTGAACGCCACTGTGAAAACAACTAATACCTAACCCTATTCTAAGAAAATGCACAGTGTGTAAAGTAAAAGTGCCTTTTAAGTTACTGTAAGGATGATGTTACTGAGAGAATAATAGTGTAACATAGAGATCTATGTTCATTGATAAGCGGGCATGTCACATGGCATCGTACAGATGAATAGAACGACGGGAAAAAATCGAAATACCAAGGAGAAATTGTGCAATATAAACGGAGGTTCGTAGGCATGTTTCTACACCTGAAAGATGACGTCTATTCCAATTTCGCGCCAGTCGCATAAGAGTGGCGCTAGAAGCTCCACTACGAGGATGCAAAGCAGGTTTACTTTAAATATGTTCTGTAGCTTTCATGGGCATTTGTTACCTTTGAGATTTGGCGTGGTGAGTTGATGTTGGTCACGAATGTATGTAGGGCCACAAAGACGTTATTATCAGCACCTCACTGAGCTTAGACGAGGTCTTGTAGTAGGGCTGCGAGAAGCTGGATGTTCCATCTACGATAACGCAGGAAGACATGGCAGGAATGTAGCACTGCACACGACTGCTGACGGTGGTGGTCACGAGAATGTAGGTTTAAAGGAGACCGGACTCACAATGGCGACGTGGCACTATCGAAAGAGGAGACTACTGTGTTCGGCGTAGGATAGATGTTGTTGTTGTTGTGGTCTTCAGTCCTGAGACTGGTTTGATGCAGCTCTCCATGCTACTCTATCCTGTGCAAGTTTCTTCATCTCCCAGTACCTACTGCAACCTACATCCTTCTGAATCTGTTTAGTGTATTCATCTCTTGGTCTCCCTCTACGACTTTTACCCTCCACGATGCCCTCCAATACTGAATTGGTGATCCCTTGATGCCTCAGAACATGTCCTACCAACCGATCCCTTCTTCTAGTTAAGTTGTGCCACAAAATTCTCTTCTCCCCAATCCTATTCAATACCTCCTCATTAGTTACATGATCTATCCATCTAATCTTCAGCATTCTTCTGTAGCACCACATTTCTAAAGCTTCTATTCTCTTCTTGTCCGAACTAGTTATCGTCCATGTTTCACTTCCATACATGGCTACGCTCCATACAAATACTTTCAGAAACGACTTCCTGACACTTAAATCAATACTCGATGTTAACAAATTTCTCTTCTTCAGAAACTCTTTCCTCGCCATTGCCAGTCCACATTTGATATCCTCTCTACTTCGATCATCATCAGTTATTTTGCTCCCCAAATAGCAAAACTCCTTTACTACTTTCAGTGTCTCATTTCCTAATCTAGTTCCCTCAGCATCACCCGACTTAATTCGACTACATTCTATTATCCTCGTTTTGCTTTTGTTGACGTTCATCTTATACCCTCCTTTCATGACATTCTCCATTCCGTTCAATGTTTTATGATGAAAGCCTGCTGCCTCGTTGCCCGTGACGGCCGTGTGTTGGTTATTAGGGTGTCAGTTGAGGGCCTGCAACCGACTTGTGTGCATGCTAGACACACTGCTACAACTGGGGTTACGGCCTCGGGTGCAGTAGCACTTTCGTGGTTATCCCACGCACCCTGACTGCTGATTTGTCCGTCCGTCTGGCCATTCGTGAATGGCATTCAAAAATGTTTCAAATGGCTCTGAGCACTATGGGACTTAACATCTATGGTCATCAGTCCCCTAGAATTTAGAACTACTTAAACCTAACTAACCTAAGGACATCACACAACACCCAGCCATCACGAGGCAGAGAAAATCCCTGACCCCGCCGGGAATCGAACCCGGGAACCCGGGCGTGGGAAGCGAGAACGCTACCGCACGACCACGAGATGCGGGCGAATGGCATTCCTTGGGCTGTTTTCCAACTGGATAACGCTCGTCCACATATCGATGTTGTAACTCAACTTTCTCTACTGAGTGTCGACAAGTTGCCTTGGCTTGCTCGATCATCATATCTGCATCCAGTCGAGCACATATGGGACACAATCGTACAACAGCTCCAGCGTCATCCACATAGCATATTAACGGTTCCTGTTCACCGAAAAAGGGCAACAGGCATGGAACCCTATTCCGCAAACTGACATCTGGGACCTGTACACCACAGTGCAAGCACATACTTGCATTCAACATTCTGGCGGTTATACCGGTTATTAATGTAACAGCATTTCACATTTGCACTGGCTTATCTCGCGCTTACATTAATATGGGATCTTGCAATGTTAATCACTTAAATACGTTAACTAGACAAATGGATTCCCGGAATGTAATTACTTACATTAATTATTTCTTGATGTTGCGATTTTTTTCCGTTGGTACATTTTTTCCGAGGTACAATTTAATTTAAAACATGTTATTCGGAAGTATACAGGGTGATTCAAAAAGAATACCACAACTTTAGGAATTTATAACTCTGCAACGACAAAAGGCAGAGCTAAGCACTATCTGTCGGCGAATTAAGGGGGCTATAAAGTTTCATTTAGTTGTACATTTGTTCGCTTGAGGCGCTGTTGACTAGGCGTCAGCGTCAGTTGATGCTAAGATGGCGACCGCTCAACAGAAAGCTTTTTGTGTTATTGAGTACGGCAGAAGTGAATCGACGACAGTTGTTCAGCGTGTATTTCGAACGAAGTATGGTGTTAAACCTCCTGATAGGTGGTGTATTAAACGCTGGTATAAACAGTTTACAGAGAATGGGTGTTTGTGCAAAGGGAAAAGTTCTGGACGGCCGAGAACGAGTGATGAAAATGTAGCACGCATCCAGCAAGCATTTGTTCGCAGCCCAAGAAAATCGACTCGCAGAGCTAGCAGAGAGCTGCAAATTCCACAATCAACTGTATGGAGAGTCCTACGAAAAAGGTTAGTTATGAAACCTTATCGTCTGAAATTGGTTCAAGCACTGTCTGCAGCTAAAAAGATTAAACGAATCGATTTCTGTGATTTTATCCTTGCTCAAATGGAAACAGATGAATCTTTCGTTTCAAAGATTGTGTTAAGGATATGGTGTTTCGGCCACCTCTCCCAGCCACCATTGATGATTTGAAACGAGAAATAACAGCAGCTATCCAAACTGTTACGCCTGATATGCTACAGAGAGTGTGGAACGAGTTGGAGTATCGGGTTGATATTGCTCGAGTGTCTGGAGGGGGCCATATTGAACATCTCTGAACTTGTTTTTGAGTGAAAAAAAAACCTTTTTAAATACTCTTTGTAATGATGTATAACAGAAGGTTATATTATGTTTCTTTCATTAAATACACTTTTTTAAAGTTGTGGTATTCTTTTTGAATCACCCTGTACTATGGACGTCGGTCGGATTACAATTTAATAGCTAGTTAGTCGGAAATAATGGTAAATTACGTTAATTTCAGCGCGAAACCCATAGAAATACTAGAGTCACTGTTGCGGTTCCGCACATTCCTTGTGCGTGATTCCTAAGGTCAAATAACGCTCCAACAGCAGTAGGACCAGTTCCGATCCTTAATATTGCGCGCAGAGGCTCCCCCTGTAGAAACGACATCGGGGACAGGACTTGACAGATGCCTCGGGGTGATGGTCGAGGACACTAAAATGCAATTAGCTGCGTACTGTACGTGTGGCGGATTCCTGTAGATACCAAGATAATAATGTCTGTCAGGGGAACGTGTACAGGTTCTCATCGTGACGGACATTTCTCATTACGTTTGGACACATAGACTTATTCCCAGTGAAAGGCAATAAGGACCTCTCTACGTTCCTCATCGAGCGGTATCAGTTTTGACTACCGCAAACCGAGATTTATAAGTTGTACATGAATTTGCATTAGTCCACCACAGGCGACATTTTTTATGTCTTTTCTGATTTTATGTTACTTACTTAATTAGTGTATCTACTGCAATTGTCCTGTATGACAATATCCGCATTTGATCTTATTTCGTTCGTCGCCACTCTTCTTTCTGGTGGACAGTGTTATCTTTAACGTCGCATTAACCAAGTTGATGGAAGTTACGAGGTCGTCTTGTTTGTTAATCGTTAAAGCTGTGTTTTGTGTGCTTCTTTCTCTAATTATTTTTGTGTTGCGTTTTTTGTGGAACAAAAGGATAACTAACTCGTTTATCCCCGTGCAGGGGTGAAAAGAAGCGTTAAAGTGAAACTCAGGCTGATGAGTGCATCAGGCCAACACTCATTAATTCCTTTTCAATGTCAATAAACCTTATCAACAGCCGTGCGCTTTTAGATATTTTATTTTATTCTGAAAGCAACCAGTTTCGGCAATTCTTGTTGCCATCTTCAGGCCCCATGCGTCTCTTCCAAATCAACGAACTTATCGTATAGAGCCATGAAACTGGATATCGTGAATTCCAACCGTTGTGCATCAACTCAAGCTTTCGTATGAAGCAGCTGCACAACGGTTGGAATTCACGATATCCAGTTTTATGACGCTATACGATAAGTTCGTTGATTTGGAAGAGACGCATGGGGCCTGAAGATGGCAAAAAGAATTGCCGAAACTGGTTGCTTTCAGATTAAAATAAAATATCTTAAACTGTACGGCTGTTGGTAAAGTTTATTGACATTGAAAAGTACGTACTAGCCGATGTCCCCTGGCCGTAACGGACCAATAGGGACTTATTAATTCCTTTCGTGGATTTTGTCCCGACTCAGCATTCCCTCTTCCCCCTACCGGTTGAAATAGTCTGATGTTAAAGATCTACTCAAGATAGCAGATAAGGAAATAATATTAAACTCTCGTCTTATTGCACTTTTCTAGACAATCACGAAAACTTTAGAGAAGGTAATGTACAAAATTCTTCTTAACCATCTGCCTACAAAAAATATGTTGTCAAAATCACAGTTTGGATTCTGTAAAAGTTTCCGGTGGTGAGAAGTCAGCCAGTCAATGATTGGCTCAGTCGGACAAGAGGACCCAGTCGGAGCCACCGTGAGCTTGCACAGTGCCTTGTTGACAACCTGGCTCCATGGCTACGTGGGACTGCGCCACATTCGAACCCTACCGTCAGCTCTTACTAACTGAAATTGGAAGTCATCTGATCCAGTCATCTAGAGTCCAGCCAATATAGTCACGAGCGCAGGAGAATCGCAGGAAGTGATGTCATACTATCAAAGGTCATTGGCGTCGGTCGTCTACTGACACAGCCTATTAACGCCAGATTTCACCACACTGTCCTAAAAGACATGTTCGTCATACGTCTCAACAACTCTACGCAAACGCCGCTGTTCTCGGTCGTTAAGTGAATGCCGTTCGCCATTGCGTTGTCCGTGTGAGAGGTGATGCCTGAAATTTTATATTCTTGGCGCAGTTTTGAAAGTGTTGATCTCGGAATATCGCATTCCCTAACGATTTCCTAAATGGAAAATCCCATGCATCTAACTCCAACTACCATTCAGCGTTCAAAGTCTCTTAATTCCCGTTGCGCGGCCATAATCACGTTGGACACCTTTTCAGACGAATCACCTGAGTATAAATGACAGCTCCGCCAATGAACTGCCCTTTTATACCTTGTGTACGAGATACAGGGCGTCCCAAAAGGAATGACCTGATTTTAACTTGTAATAATATTGAGGCAAATGTCACTAGGTAATTGAAACAACGCTAGATGTAATCAGCATGGTCTAGAGATTCAGAAAAATTCCGCTAGATGTCGCTACGACCGCTGACCCGGAGTGTGCATCCAGTCTCGCGCAATGTGGCGTCCGCGCAACAGATGGTGTATCGTGTTATTGAATGTAGTCGTACTCAGTCAGTGATCGCAGTTTACCGGGCGTTTCATATTCGATTTCGTGCTAAACCACCACCACCAAAGAATATTCGACGGTGGTATAAACAGTTTGAAGAAACAAGATGCCTCTGTAAAGGCAAATGTCCTGGCCAGCCACGTGTTCCTAAACAAACAATGGAACAAATCCGACGAGTATTTGAGCGGAGCCCCCGCAGGTCTACGCGTCCTGCTACCATTGAACTTGCGTTACCACGCATGAGAGTGTGACGTGTGTTACGGCGTCGTTTAGCCCTCAAGCTATACTGAATACAACTGCTACAAGCTCTTCGAGATACTGACAAAGTGAAGCGAGTGGACTTCAGCAACACTATTCTAGAGGACATGGAAAATGACACTATTACGTCACGGTTGATATTCAGCGGTAAGGTAACTTTCCATATTAGCAGTAAGGTTCACTGTTATAATGTGCGTGTATGGGGGCTCGAAAATTCTCATAAAACAATTGAACACGAAAGTGATTCACCAAAAGTGAATTTTTTTGTGCTGTGTCGCAAATCAAGGTTTATGGACCCTTTTTTTTATTTATTTATTTTTTTTTAAGGGAGGAGCTGTAACAGGAGAATCATATCTTGCAATGCTCTGGAAATGGTTATTCCCACAACTTTATAAGCGAAATGGAGCACCACTACACTGGAACAACAACGTGTGCAGTTTCCTCAATGCCAACGTGCCTCAATGTTGGATAGGGCATACAGGACTGCGAGACCAGGCTTTACAGTCTTGGCCTCCCAGGTCTCCTGACTTAACACAATATGATTTCTTCCTGTGGGGATATGTTAAACAATGTGTTCACGTTCCTCCCTTACCTCGTGACATTGATGAACTAAAAACTAGAATACCAGCCGCTGCAGCTTCAGTGACAGAAGACACCTTACGCTCAGTTTAGGATGAATTCGGCTATTGGCTAGATGTCGTCCATGCAGCCAGTGGAGGACATGTTGAACATTTATGATGGATTTTTATAAAATTCTGTCTTTTCTGAGTAATTTAGTATGCTATTTGTTGGTGTTAAGCCCTTCTTCCTAATAAATAATTCTATTTAAAATCGGGTCATTCTTTTTGGGACATTCTGTGTAAGTGAAAATCGATAGCCCATGACTTTCGTCACATCAGTGTAAGTCGTAATCCAACTAGGGGCTAATTCTTGTGCTTATTAATCACCGTTCATCAGCAACAATGTCAGAAGGTATGTTCCGTTTTTTATACAGATGTCAAAAATTGTGCGATACGTAGGTAACCAAGTATATCCTTACAAAGAGTTGGACATTAACAAGTGGTTTCGACCCAGTTCTTTCGCACAGAGCGTCGAACACGCGTACCATATGCAATTCAATACTTGTCAGCCACTTCCACTCATAATATGTATGAAATGGGAGAAACTGATAGTGTTCAGTTCTTAGGTTACAACTTGATATTTTACTAAGGCCTCAACAATATACTAACGATCAGACATTAAAAGTATAGCTAAAGGGGCTACAAAAATGGCTATAAAGTGAAATATGGAAGGATAAGCACGTGCTCTGTAGATGGAGAAAGAAAGAAAGAGAGAGAGAGAGCGAGAGAGAGAGAGAGAGAGAGAAAGAGAGAGAAAGACCTGCACATTACCTGTTTCACGGTGCCAGGAGTTGAGCGCTCTGGGAGAGGCCTCCACGTAGCACTGGAGCACCACGTCGCTGCCCTGTGGAGCCAGCACCAGCTGGTTGGTCACTTTGATCAGCGGATGAACTGAAAACACACACAAAAACCGTGTCACAGGTGCTGTCCCTAGATACTTTCCTTTACAGTCAACATTTGCTAACATACTCTCTACAGGACTTGGACTTGAGTTTCCCTATGCTTTGAGCATTATGGTTGTATACCGTAGATAAACAGAATAAGATATGTGGCTAGCAGTTGGAAGAAAGCAGAGGCAACACCCATCTACAAGAAGCGCAGCAGAAGTGATGCACAACTTGTGGTGTCACCGCCAGACACCACACTTGCTAGGTGGTAGCTTAAATCGGCCGCGGTCCATTTAGTACATGTCGGACCCGCGTGTCGCCACTGAGTAATCGCAGACCTAGCGCCACCACCAAGGCAGGTCTCGTGATACGAGAGAGCACTCGCCCCAGTTGTACGAGAACCTAGCTACAGCCCAGTTGTACGAGAACCTAGCTACCGCCCAGTTGTACGAGAACCTAGCTACCGCCCAGTTGTACGAGAACCTAGCTACCGACCAGTTGTACGAAGCCTTTCTCTCTCATTAGCCGAGAGACAGAATAGCCATCAGCTAAGCTAATGGCTACGAACTAGCAAGGAGCCATTTGTATCAGTGCCTATAGCTTACGAGTATTCAAGAGAGATGTATTCCAAGGACTAATAAAAAGATAAGTAATAAGCATCTACATACTTTTCTTCTTATTCATTTATAAGTTCTCATGTTCCAGACTTCACGCCCGTCGGCGTTAGCCTTGCGTGCCCTATCGGCTACAGCGTTAGTCTAGAGTTCATTTTCAGCAATCTCAACTTCACGGTGTCGGCCCAGCTACCGACACAACACAACTATCTTGAAAACCATTTGTTCTAGTCTGTTAGAATATTTTCTGAGCTGAAACGTAATGAGGTATTTCGAACAGAAAGTCCTCCTCCATGCCAATTAACACTGTTACGAAAACAGTACCCGTGGTCTAGGGGTAGCGTCTTTGATTCATAATCAAAACGTCTTCGGTCCTGGGATCGATCCCCACCACTGCCTAAATTTTGATAAATAATCAGCATTGGCGGCCGAAGACTTCCAGCATAAGAAGTCAGCCTCATTCTGCCAACGACCTTGTCAAAGAGGGCGGAGGAGCGGATAGAGGTTCAGGGCACTCTCTTGTCCTAGGGGTGGGAAATTGCCCCTAAAGGCGGAAGAATCAGCAATGATCAACGGCATGAGGATGCAGAAGGCAACTGCATTAAAGACACGTAACGTGTATCCACAGGACATGTGGCCTGTAATTGAAGAAGTGTCATGATGATCTCCCCATTGGCAAAAGATTCCGGAATAGTCCCCCATTCGGATCTCCGGGAGGGGACTGCCAAGAGGGAGGTTACCATGAGAAAAAGATTGAATAATCAACGAAAGGATAACGTTGTACGAGTCGGGGCGTGGAATGTCAGAAGCTTGAACGTGGTAGGGAAACTAGAAAATCTGAAAAGGGAAATGTAAAGGCACAATCTAGATATAGTAGGGGTCAGTGAAGTGAAGTAGAAGGAAGACAAGGATTTCTGGTCAGATGAGTATCGGGTAATATCAACAGCAGCAGAAAATGGTATAACAGGTGTAGGATTCGTTATGAATAGGAAGGTTGGGCAGAGGGTGTGTTACTGTGAACAGTTCAGTGACCGGGTTGTTCTATTCAGAATCGACAGCAGACCAACACCGACAACGATAGTTGAGGTATACATGCCGACGTCGCAAGCTGAAGATGAACAGATAGAGAAAGTGTATGAGGATATTGAAAGGGTAATGCAGTATGTAAAGGGGGACGAAAATCTAATAGTCATGGGCGACTGGAATGCAGTTGTAGGGGAAGGAGTAGAAGAAAAGGTTACAGGAGAATATGGGCTTGGGACAAGGAATGAAAGAGGAGAAAGACTAATTGAGTTCTGTAACAATTTTTAGCTAGTAATAGCGAATATCCTGTTCAAGAATCACAAGAGGAGGAGGGATACTTGGAAAAGGCTGGGAGATACGGGAAGATTTCAATTAGATTACATCATGGTCAGACAGAGATTCCGAAATCAGATACTGGATTGTAAGGCGTACCCAGGAGCAGATATAGACTCAGATCACAGTATAGTAGTGATGAAGAGTAGGCTGAAGTTCAAGACATTAGTCAGGAAGAATCAATACGCAAAGAAGTGGGATACGGAAGTACTAAGGAATGACGAGATACGTTTGAAGTTCTCTAAGGCTATAGATACAGCAGCAGGCAATACAGTTGAAGAGGAATGGACATCTCTAAAAAGGGCCATCACTGAAGTTGAGAAGGAAAACATAGGTACAAAGAAGGTAGCTGCGAAGAAACCATGGTTAACAGAAAAAATACTTCAGTTGATTGATGAAAGGAGGAAGTATAAACATGTTCCGGGAAAATCAGGAATACAGAAATACAAGTCGCCGAGGAATGAAATAAATAGGAAGTGCAGGGAAGCTAAGACGAAATGGCTGCAGGAAAAATGTGAAGACATCGAAAAAGATATGATTGTCGGAAGGACAGACTCAGCATAGAGGAAAGTCAAAACAACCTTTGGTGACATTAAAAGCAACGGTGGTAACATTAAGGGTGCAACGGGAATTCCACTGTTAAATGCAGAGGAGAGAGCAGATAGGTGGAAAGAATACATTGAAAGCCTCTATGAGGGTGAAGATTTGTCTAATGTGATAGAAGAAGAAACAGGAGTCGAGTTAGAAGAGATAAGGGATCCAGTATTAGAATCGGAATTTAAAAGAGCTTTGGAGGACTTACGGCCAAATAAGACAGAAGGGATAGATAACATTCCATCATAATTTCTAAAATCATTGGGGGAAGTGGCAACAAAACGACTATTCACGTTGGTGTGTAGAATATATGAGTCTGGAAACATACCATCTGACTTTCGGAAAAGCATCATCCACACAATTCCGAAGACGGCAAGAGCTGACAAGTACGAGAATTATCGCGCAATCAGCTTAACAGCTCATGCATCGAAGCTGCTTACAAGAATAATATACAGAAGAACGGAAAAGAAATTGAGAATGCGCTAGGTGACGATCAGTATGGCTTTAGGAAAAGTAGAGAGAGGCAATTCTGACGTTACGGCTAATAATGGAAGCAAGGCTAAATAAAAATCATGACACTTTCATAGGATTTGTTGACCTGGAAAAAGCGTTCGACAATATAAAATGGTGCAAGCTGTTCGAGATTCTGAAAAAAGTAGGGGTAAGCTATAGGGAGAGACGGGTCATATACAATATGTACAACAACCAAGAGGGAATAATAAGAGTGGACGATCAAGAACGAAGTGCTCATATTAAGAAGGGTGTAAGACAAGGCTGTAGCCTTTCACCCCTACTCTTCAATCTGTACATCGAGGAAGCAATGATGGAAATAAAAGAAAGGTTCAGGAGTGGAATTAAAATACAAGGTGAAAGGATATCAATGATACGATTCGCTGATGACATTGCTATCCCGAGTGAAAGTGAAGAAGAATTAAATGATCTGCTGAACGGAATGAACAGTCTAATGAGTACACAGTATGGTTTGAGAGTAAATCGGAGAAAGACGAAGGTAATGAGAAGTAGTAGAAATGAGAACAGCGAGAAACTTAACATCAGGATTGATGGTCACGAACTCAATGAAGTTAAGGAATTCCGCTACCTAGGCAGTAAAATACCCAATGACGGACGGAGCAAGGAGGACATCAAAAACAGATTCGCTATGGCAAAAAAGGCATTTCTGGCCAAGAGAAGTCTACTAATATCAAATACCGGCCTTAATTTGAGGAAGAAATTTCTGAGGATGTACGTCTGGAGTACAGCATTGTATAGTAGTGAAACATGGACTGTGGGAAAACCGGAACAGAAGAGAATCGAAGCATTTGAGATGTGATGCTATAGACGAACGTTGAAAATTAGGTGGACTGATAAAGTAAGGAATGAGGAGGTTCAACGCAGAATCGGAGAGGAAAGGAATATGTGGAAAACACTGATAAGGAGAAGGGACAGGATGATAGGACATCTGCTAAGACATGAGGGAATGACTTCCATGGTACTAGAGGGAGCTGTAGGGGGCAAAAACTGTAGAGGAAGACAGAGATTGGAATACATCAAGCAAATAATTGAGGACGTAGGTTGCAAGTGCTACTCTGAGATGAAGAGGTTAGCACAGGAAAGGAATTCGTGGCGGGCCGCATCAAAGCTTTCAAATGTGACATTGTTGCGGATAGTGATGTAATACCGTATACCTGTGACAGGAAACTTTTGAAAGAGAATACCGTCCATAGCCCATACCAGGTTGTAATGGTCTTGTACTCCGAACCGGTCAGCAGACTGATGGAAAAAAAAAAAAAAAAAACGAAACCATCGTTAATGTGAAACTCAAATTGGGCTCTTCTCACATGTAATCATGAGCGCTACGAATCAAAACAGTCAGGTAGTTGCTGTGTTTCTTTATTTCCCAAAAGCATTTGATTCAGTGATGGGATGGCGAAGCGCGGCGACTCGAGCGCACAGAGAATTCCTGGAGCCTCTAGTTCTCAAGCAATTCTCGAGAAGCTCACGAGAATCGGCGTGTGCCGCTGCGCGCCAGTTGGCTGCGACAACATACGCCGCGCCGTTGTTGTTTTATGAATTGAATGCCGCCGCTAGACAAACACGCTCGCTGCTCGCTGTGCTCGTAACAAGTATGTCTCAGGTTTCGTTCGAGTAAAGTTGTTATTTAAATCAATATGGACACTCGAAAACGAACACCAGGGTGCTGGCAATACTTCAATACTTTACGGAGGATGGAGATAACGTTACTTGCAACATTTGTCGTAAAAATCTCCGTAATTAATCGAAAAATACAACGGGCATGATTAGACATCTTAAACTGCACAATTTATCGAGCAATAAAACAGCGACGTCCGTGGATACAGATACTCATTCTTCCAATAGTGCGAGGCAGACATAATATCCAGGTACGTATGGTACAAAAGGTGAATTCTGTGCAAAAGTTCAGATAGTGCCGGAAGCAGTCCGCCACGCTTAAAAAACACAGATTTTTTAATCGTACTCTGATAACATACAACATACCCCAAAATCAAACCTATACTATCCTAGCTTTTGCACGATATGATATGTAATTATATTGTACTAGTTGTCGAGTATAACGTATCCCCTTGCAGGAGCACTGATCTAAATCTTACGTTCCTCTTCATAGAGGGAAGTAAACGGCAACAGCAGCTAGATGAAGCGCTAGTGGCCATGATAACAGACGATTTTCAACCGCTTTCAATCGACGATTTGTTTCACTGTTGGATCCACAATACTCGATACCAAATCGAAAAATCATGATTGAGGACGATTACCATAAACAGAAAGAGGCTGTAAACTTGGCCGTGGAAGACTCTACTTGTGTTACATATGTACAAAGTTAAGTAACGGTTTAGACTTTGTGTTGTGACTTGGCAAGACAGCCAAGCCACTAGGAGGTGAAGCCGAAAGGCACGCGTTTAAGCTCACGCAGGCTGGCGTGAGGTCTGGAACAGTTAAAGGATTTGAGTCTAGCGAATAAAGTACGTAGCTGTTGGAATACTTAACATTAATCCATAATTGGTGAACATCGGTCTGACGGTACATGCATCACAAGATAAATAGCAATTGATAATGGCGCCTTGCTAGGTCGTAGCAAATGACGTAGCTGAAGGCTATGCTAACTATCGTCTCGGCAAATGAGAGCGTAATTTGTCAGTGAACCATCGCTAGCAAAGTCGACTGTACAACTGGGCGAGTGCTAGGAAGTCTCTCTAGACCTGCCGTGTGGCGGCGCTCGGTCTGCAATCACTGACAGTGGCGACACGCGGGTCCGACGTATACTAACGGACCGCGGCCGATTTGAAGGCTACCACCTAGCAATTGTGGTGTCTGTCGGTGACAACACACTTTGTACATATGTACTGCTTGTGTTTCCCCTTTTTTCGTTTATAAATGTATAGCCATGGTGTTCTTTTAATCATTGACAAAGGTCTTCTTAGGCACTTGTGGGTTTTATTGTTCTGAAGAAGGTGTAGTTATCTACGCCCAAACCTAGGTAAACACTAGGTGCTTTTTTCTCAGTCGAGGCGGGTTTCTAGTTTTTTAATAAACCTCCTAAATCGTTTACGCAAGCTCTGCCACTGTTGGACCGGACTTCCACGCTTCCTCCACGTCTCGGTGTCACATTGTAACAGGCGCTACTCAGCCCTGTCATTGCGTACACCGCTGCCGTCTGGGGGCAAGTAACCAATGAACACATGAAGAAGTTACCGTCTTTGCAGAATCGCGCTCTCTGCCTGGCTCTGCCCCTACCAAGACATCGGGAATTCTCACGCCTGCAAGATGGTTTCCAAAAGATTGCTCCTACCTTTTATTCAAAGACACAACAGTTCAGAAACTTGACAAGATAACTGCATCTCCTCGTTGCGTAAGCGGCCTCTATAGATGAAACCAAACAGCTGGATAAATAAGAAAACAATCCAAATCCGAAGTCCACATTCATCATACTCATGGGATGGTTATTACACTCCCCTGTCTTTGCCCAGAGAATTCTATAGCTTCTCCGGGCGGCAGAGCAATAGAGGGTAACTGCCGGCTGCAAAGTGCAGTTTTTCTCGCGGCTGCCGGCCGAAGTTCAAATGGTTCAAATGGCTCTGAGCACTATGGGACTCAACTGCTGAGGTCATTAGTCCCCTAGAACTTAGAACTAGTTAAACCTAACTAACCTAAGGACATCACAAACATCCATGCCCGAGGCAGGATTCGAACCTGCGACCGTAGCGGTCTTGCGGTTCCAGACTGCAGCGCCTTTAACCGCACGGCTCCGGCCGAAGTGGCCGTGCGGTTAAAGGCGCTGCAGTCTGGAACCGCAAGACCGCTACGGTCGCAGGTTCGAATCCTGCCTCGGGCATGGATGTTTGTGATGTCCTTAAGTTAGTTAGGTTTAACTAGTTCTAAGTTCTAGGGGACTAATGACCTCAGCAGTTGAGTCCCATAGTGCTCAGAGCCATTTGAACCATTTTTTTTTCTCGCGGCTGGTCCCCCACAACAACGGGAGTCGGCTTGGCCGATGGCTGTGTGTGAGACCTCCCGGAGGACTTGGATCTACGTTGGTGTTAACATTCAAGCAGCACTAGTTATAAGGAGTTGTGTCTCTGAAAGGAAGGCAGTTTGGACTTACTAATGTTGGTAAACTTCGGTAACGAATGTGGGATGGTTGTCGCCGAGAGAAGGTCGCATGGTGAGCAATTTGTGCATTTTATACTCCGTGTGCTGTCGAAGGCTGATTTCTAATGTTCGGCATGACAGAGATTGTACCTGTCATCATCGGAATAATAGTTGATTCACCTTTAGTATCAAGTGGATAAGTGCAAAACCAAAAATAATACTCCTATTCGGGTATTACAATAGCACTGTTTCCTTCTGGGTCGAGGTAATAAGGCCCATTATGTGCTAACTACACCACTGGCCATTAAAATTGCTACACCAAGAAAATGACGTATACAGATGCGAAATTTAACCGACAGGAAGAAGTTGCTGTGATGTGCAAATGATTAGCTTTTCAGAGGATTCACGCAAGTTTGGTGTATATCCCGGGCGCCACAACTCACCCGTTACCTCACAAGGATTAATAATCAGCCCTGTATTTCAGACAACGTTTCCGGTGAAAGATACCCCATTGTAATGGCAACCGCTACGAGTAATAAAGTCAGCAGCGGGCAGCACTGGAGACAGTGAATACAGAGCTAGGACAGTACAGTAAGTGTCAGCACTCACAGTGGACGCTGACGGGGAAGCGCTTGCTGACGGCCGGCGGGACGCCGTTGGAGGCGACGCACAGGTAGACGCCCATGTCGGCGCGCGTCACGCCGCTCAGCAGCAGCGTGTCACCCTCCACCTGGTGCTGCGCTGCGAACACAGTGCAGGAAAACAAAAAACACTATCGTCACTGCCAGGTCTGAAACTACAACTGTGTCAGAACACACAAGCATTACCGAATTACACTGAGACGCCAAAGAAACTAGTACACCTGCCTAATATCGTGTAGGGCCACGGCTAGCAGGCAGAAATGCCGCAACACCACGTGTCGTGGACTCGACTGATGTCTGAGGTAGTGCAGGACGGTACTGACACCATGAATGCTGTAGAGCTGTCCATAAATCCCGTAAGAGTACGACGGGGTGGCATCTCTTCTGAACAGCACGTTGCAAGGCATCCCAGACATGCTCAATAGCCGGCCGGAGTGGCCGAGCGGTTAAAGGCGCTACAGTCTGGAACCGCACGACCACTAAGTCGCAGGTTCGAATCCTGCCTCGGGCATGGATGTGTGTGATGTCCTTAGGTTAGTTAGGTTTAAGTAGTTCTAAGTTCTAGGGGACTTATGACCACAGCAGTTGAGTCCCATAGTGCTCAGAGCCATTTGAACCATGCTCAATAGTGTTCATGTCTGGGGTGTTTGGAAGCCAGCGGAAGTGTTTAATCTCAAAAGATTGTTCGTGGAGCCACTGTATAGCAGCCAGCCGGAGTGGCCGAGCGGTTCTAGGCGCTACAGTATGGAACCGCGCGACCGCTAAGTCGCAGGTTCGAATCCTGCCTCGGGCATGGATGTGTGTGATGTCCTTAGGTTAGTCAGGTTTAAGTAGTTCTATGTTCAAGGGCACTGATGACCACAGCAGTTAAGAGCCCTTTGAAACACTGTGTAGCAATTCTGGAAGTTTGGGGTGTCGCATTGTCCTGCTGGAATTGTCCAAGTCAGTCGGAATTCATAATGGAAATGAATGAATGCAAGTGATCAGATAGGATGTTTACGTACGTGTCAACTCTCAGAATCGTATCTAGACGTATCAGGGGTCCCATATCACTTCCACTCCACACTCTCCACACCATTACAGAGACTCCACGAGCATGAACAGTCCCAGGGTGACATGGAGGGCCCATGGATTCATGAGGCTGTCTCCATACCCGTATACGTCCATCCGCTCTATACAATTTGAAACAAGACTCGTCAGACCAGTAGGTGGCGGGGTGCAGACATGCTTCCTTGTGCGGCCTGTTGGTCTAGGGGTATGATTCCTGCTTTGGGTGCAGGAGGTCCCGGGTTCAAATCCCGGACAGGCCCTACTTTTCACTTTCGCGACAACCAAGCACTTCGATAAACTCGCGAGTCTCTGAAAGTAAGCCATGCGACAGGACAAACTGCATGTCGGGCTACCGGCCCATGAGACAGGCAAGTGCGTCGTGTGGAAAGCAATCTACGTGGCAGGATTAAGCCGTCTTCGCTTACTCATATCTATACCTAAGAACTGGCACGTACAACCATTCTATTCGTTTCCCAGGAACTAGTATATCGCATGCACGTTTGTTAAATGCATGCGCATGCAGCACCCAAAACGGAGAGATGTCTTTCCTGCTGGGAGAAAAAGCTGAGGTCGTCTTCTCGCAGTTGAACCCCTTTCGTTCCGTTATTAATCCCAGTAGCAAAAGCATAAGCATTTGGAGCGTTCCCCATTCACGTGTGTTCTGCTATTAACAACAGTCCAGGCATCATTTGGAGCGCCCCCCCATTCACGTGTGGCCCGCCATTAACAACAGTCCAGGCATAAAGCCCCCTGTCGTGCAGTCATCAAGTGTACACGAGCGCGCCCTCGGCTCCGAAAGCCCATATCGATGATGTTTCGTTGAACGGTTCGCACGATGGCACTTGTTGATGGCCCAGCATTGAAGTCTGCAGCAAGTTGCGGAAGGGTTACACTTGCGTCATGCTGAACGATTCTCTTCAGCCGTAGTTTGTCCAGTCGTTGCCGGACGTTCTTACGGCCGCAGCGATGTTGGAGATGTTCACGGTAAACTCGTGAAATGGTCGTACGGGAAAATTCCCATTTCATCGCTACCTCGGAGATGCTGTGTCCCATCGCTCGTGCCCCGACTCTAACAACACGCTGAACTCATTTAAATCTTGATAACCTGCTGTTGTACCAGCAGTAACCAATCTAACAACTGCAACAGACACTTTTTGTCTTGTATTGGCCCTGCCGACCGCTGCACCGTATTCTGACTGTTTATATATCTCTGTATTTGAATACGCATGCCTATACGAGTTTCTTTGCGCTTCAGTGTAGAACACTGTGTACATATAGCGGCGCGGCGGTTGGCAATGAACGCAGAGTATTACGAGTTCTGTTTCCATCGGAGCACGAATATAAGCATCGTCGTGCGCTGCCAGTACTTGGACGGATGACCTATGGACTGTATTCCCTTTGTCCTTGCAGCAGAGAGGACAGAAGGAGTGGTACCATGAACTCCGTAAGCACCTATTTTTTCGTCAATCTCATGGATTAAATTCCAAACGTCTCCGCAGGATCTCGTGAAGTGAAGGAATGCGACTCTGTTGATGATGGTGATACATCCGTCTGATGGGAACGTAAAGCTCGGCGATCCCGTTGGTGCTATTCGAGAGGAGTGGGCCATGTGCCGACACCAGGTTTCATCCGTCATTCATATACAAGGCAATTCATTATCATGTGCCAACCAGCTGGGAGCAGACTGCTTTGGAAAAAAAAACAGGGAAATGTACGCATGGTGAACAGGTACTCTAGCAACATAATGCCAAAATAACAACAGTGTTTAGTTGTTTTCTGCTGCACACAGACCATTTATCTATTTTTGGCGAATACATAAACCTATGACACCCACAGTAAATAATGTACACTGTCCAGTCACATTAATGTGACCACCTGTCAAAAGCCTTTTGCAGCGCAGACTGCTGCCACACTTGCAGAAAGAGAGTCAGTGAGGTACTGGAAGGTACCGATATGGATGTGGAGACATGCCAATTCCAATGCTGTCGCCAGTTGCGATGGGTTTCTCGGTTTAGGATCCATGGCTCGTACAGCCCGATAGAGGTGGTCCACAGATTTCATCCGGTTTAAATCCAGTGAGTTTGGTTCAAATGGCTCCAAGCACTATGGGACTTAACACATGAGGTCATCAGTCCCCTAGAACTTAGAACTACTTAAACCTAACTAACCTAAGGACATCACACACATCCATGCCCGAGGCAGGATCAGAACCTGCGACCGTAGCAGTAGCGGGGTCCCGGATTGAAGCGCCTAGAACCTCTCGGCCACAGCGGCCGGCGGGGAGTTTGGTGGCCAGGGGAATACAGTTGAGGTATTGTGGTGCTCTTCGAACCAAGCACGTACACAGCGACCTGTGTGACAAGTTGCATTGTTTTGGTGATAGACACCATAATGCCAAGCAAAAATAAACTGCATGTACGGGTGGAGAAGGTTCTCAAGGATAGAGGCGTGCTTCCGTTGATCGATTGTGCCTACAGGAATAACAAGATCAGCCCTACTGCCTGGAGCTTTCTGACGATTGTTACAGGGTGTTTTCTTTCAGAAGTTTCACGCCGTACACGCCAACAGCCAACTGTCCGATGCAGCATATAACGTTATTCATATGTAACATCCAACTGTCGCCACTCACGTCTGTTTGCGGTATTGGCGTTCAAATTCCAGCCTTCGTCGCCGATGAATAGCAGTCAGCATGGGTGCATGATCCAGGCACGAGCAATGTAGACACATAAGAAGCAACTTTCGCTGAACTGTCATTGAGGAGACACTGTTAATAGTTCCTTAGTTCATCTGGATATTCAGTTGCTTAGCAGTTGCACGTCTATTTACCCTGGCACATCTCTGCAGCTGTCGTTTACCCCTGTCATCCATAGCCCGTGATGCACCTCAGCTGCCTCGACGCCGATATTGGATAGCACCATTTTGCCACGCACAGGACACTTTAACCACGATGGCACGCGAACCGTTTACAAACTTAATCGCTTCATAAATGCTTCTACTTTTGGATGGAACACCAATGAGCATGCCCTCTTGGGCGTCAGATAAATCGCTTCGTTTTCGCATTACGAGAGCTATTGTTTTCCGTGTCAGTCGCGCTTTTCACGTCCTACACCTCCGTCTGTGGATGGTTATTGCCAGTTGACGTCGATCACAGCCGGTGGTTGCGTTAATGTGACTTGAACGTGTATATCTTTGCTTTGTAGTGTTTGCGTACGCTATCGGTATATGTAACACACTAAGTTAATCAACAATAGAATGTTTGTTGTAAAAGTGCTAGTGAATACTCATCTTTCATTTTGTTTCTTCGTGATTGTGTCTGAAACACTGGGATACGTTTATCACGATGTTGATGTGTGTTATAGGGATACATAAGCCTTCAGCACTATCAACACACGTTCACTTTAAGTACACACATCAAGAAAAGGTTCGCATTACCTCGGTTCCAGGAGTCCCAAAACCTGTACAGAAAATTGCAATAGAGATCAACATAAACATCATTTCTGCCCTTTTTATTGCTCGTGAAAACCACACACTGCATGTCATCACACCTTCACAGGTGGTAGTCCAGACTGTTGTACACACCGTTACCTCTAATAACCCAATAGCACGTCCTCTTGCATTGATGAACGCCTGTTTTCGTCGCGGAATTCTATCCAAAAGTTCATCAAGGTTGGTCCAGATTGTGCCACTCCTCAACGGCTATGCGGCGTAGATCCCTCAAGAGTGGTTGGTGGGTCACGTCGTCTATAAATAGGGCTTTTCAATCTGTCCGAGGCATGTTCGATAGCGTCCATGTCTGGAGGACATGCTGGCCACTCTAGTCGAGCGACGTTGATGAAGGAAGCGATTCACAAGACGTGCACGATGTGGGTGAGAACTGTCGTCAATGAAGACGACTGCCTCGCCAAAATGCTGCCGATATGGTTGCACTATCAGTCGGAGGATGGCATTGACGTATCGTACAGCCGTTACGGCGCCTTTCATGACCACCAGCGGTGCACGTTGGCCCCACATAATGTCACCCCAAAACATCAGCGAATCTTCACCTTGCTGCACTCACTGTACAGTGGGTCTAACACAATGAGCTTGACTGGGTTGCCTCCAAACGAATTTCCGACGATTGTCTGGTTGAAGGCATATGCAACACCGATCGGTCAGTCCTGAGCGGTCCATTCAGCATGTTGTTGGGCCCATCTGTACCGCGCTGCATGGTGTCGTGGTTGCAAAAATGGACCTCGCCATGGACGTCGGGAGTCAAGTTGCTCATCATGCAACTTATTGCGCACAGTTTTCGTCGTAACACGACGTCCAGTGGCTGCACGAAAAGCATTATTGAACTTGATGGCGTTGTTTCAGAGTTCCTCCGAGCCATAATCCGTAGGTAGCGATCATCCAATACAGTAGTGGCCCTTTGGTGGGCTGAGCGAAGCATATCATCGACAGTTCCTCTCTCTCTATATCTCCTCCATGTCCGACCATATCTATGGTCGCCTGGCCACCAATAACTGTTGCAGGACGATTTGATTCACGGATCCTTCCGTGTATAGCGATTTTACGACTACGACGAGTGGGGCCTGAAGATGGCATCAATGTAATGCCGAAAGTGGTAGCACATAGAAGTTCATAAAATAAAATAAATTTATACAATACATACGGCTGTTGTTAAATTGTTGCATCAAGAAGTTCATGCCAGCCGTCGTCCCACGATCCGTAATGGATCAACGAAGATGATCTCTATTTGGTTCACTGTGAGGCGCCTGGACACTTCGCTTGTTGAGCGCCCTTCCTGGCACAAAGTAACAATGCGGACGGTACTGACCGTCTAGGAATGGTTGAACTACAGACAACACGAGCCGTGTACCTCCTTCCTGGTGGAATGACTGGGACTGATCGGGTGTTGGACCCCCTCCATCTAATAGGCGCTGCTCGTGCAAATTTGTGTTCATCTTTGGATGGGTTTAGTGGAATCTCTCAACAGTCAAAGGGCCTGTATGTGTGATACAATATCTACAGTCAACGTCTTCCCTCAGGAGTTCTGGGAACTGGAGTGTTGCAGTACCTTTTTTGATGTGTGTAGTAGTGCTAAACTGGTACGATGAAATTTACAAATTGTTCATTGCCTTTACGAATATTTTCACAATAGGGCACCATGAAAAGCAAAACAAACAACATCTGATTAGCAGTTCATCCTGTAGCGTTCCCATCTCATTATGAACGACAGTTCGAAACTAGTAATGGCAAGGAGCAAGAAAATGCATTAAAGGATAACACCTTTAAGTTAGCTGTTAGTAGCAGTTTTTGTAAGAAAATCTGCAATGCTTTTCGAATCGAGAGTAGGCAGAATCGCTCTTGTATTGAGTTATTTTACTGAGTAAAATGGTCTTCGACTGTGTCTGTGTCAGTTTACATCTGTTTACCTCATTGGTTTATAAGTCCTGTGTAATTTTAATTCAGGGGCAGGAGAATTCTTTTACTTGCTCCATTATTCTATGGCACACAATTTGGGGGGTAAACAATTCGCTACTCTCCTTCCTAGCACAGGAATACTAGTATTGCCAAAAACAAGCTTTCGAAGCGGACAGGGCAGCGCGCAGCGAGCTCACCTTGCCGGCCGTCGGGCAGCCGGAGCACGATGTCGCGGCCGTCCTCGCGCTTCCAGATGACTGACGGCGGCGGGTCGCCGGTGGCCGTGCAGCGCATGCGCACAGAGCCGCCCTCGGGCGCCGCGGAGGCTGCGCTGGCGCCGTCGTCCACGATGTCCGGCGGCACCACCACCTCCAGGTGGCCCGTCTGCGCATCCAAACACTGCCTCAGTCCCAACACTGCAGTGGCAAGACACTGCGCCTGCTTCTGCTGCTCGTGATATTTAATCTAGGAGAGGTACAGTAAAGTCTTATAATGTTAACATTCTTTTTCGTGTTGCAAAGACGAGAATCTAAGGTTTCAATTTCCACCACTAGCACGCAGATAGTTAAGAAAAACACTACTAGAGTGCTCGCACAAACAGACGGACACTTTCCGTCGGTTTTGAGTAAGATGGTTATCATGTAAGATCAGGATTTTTGCGTTCTTGAGTTTGCACAAAGTGCAGTGGTCAGTCTCTCCAATGCATTAATTCAAATGGCTCTGAGCACTATGGGACTCAACATCTGAGGTTATCAGTCTCCTAGACTAACCTAAAGACATCACGCACATCCATGCAGATTCGAATCTGAGACCATAGCAGCAACGCGATTCTGGACTGAAGCGCTAGGCCGGCCGGGGTGGCCGAGTGGTTCTAGGCACTACAGTCTGGAACCGCGCGACCCCTGCGGTCGCAGGTTCGAATCCTGCCTCGGGCTTGGATGTGTGTGATGTCCTTAGGTTAGTTAGGCTTAAGTAGTTCTAAGTTCTAGCGGACTGATGACCTCAGAAGTTAAGTCCCATAGTGCTCAGAGCCATTTGAACCATTTTTTGGAGCGCCTAGAACCGCTCGGCCACAAGTGCCGGCTTCCAATGCATTGAACACCTAATTGTATTGTATTGTATGGTATGTTAACCGGGGGCCAAGAAATGACGGAGAGACTCCTTCCCCGCCACAGCCGCAATGGTCCGCAACCCCACGACGACCACCGCAGTCCACTTCACCACTCCACCGTCCCACGCTGAACCACTCTTTCAAGGTTACTGTGCGATTCTGCCCTCGGTGCCCCCCCCCCCCCCCCCAAGGGAACGTCTAACTCCAGACGAGTGTAACCCCTACGTTTGCGTGGTAGATCTATGGTGGCGTACGCGTACGTGGAGAACTTGTTTGCGCAGCAATCGCCGACATAGTGGAGCTAAGGCGGAATAAGGGGAACCATCCAGCATTCGCCGAGGCAGATGGATAACCGCCTGAAAACTATCCACAGACTGGCCGGCTCACCAGACCTCGATACAAGTCCGCCGGGCGGATTCGTGCCGGGGACCAGGCGCTCCTTCCCAGTCCGGAAAGACGTGTGTTAAACCGCACGGCTAACCGGGCGGGCTCAACACCTAATTACTAAACGAGTAAGCCAACGGTTGAAGAAAGTCAAACAAACTAGACGTCTCTGCAAAATCAAAAGAACAAATTCGGCTACAGTTTAGATGTTTGCCGCGCAGCTGGAGAAGGACACAATGAACATTTATTACCTCTTCCCATATGCATCTCGATTACTCACATCCAGTTCATAATTCATGAAATAAAAATTAATTAAACTTCTCAACTCTTTTGAATAGCCAATATGAACATATAGCGAGAATTAAAAATTTGTGCCAGACCGAAACTCGCATCAAGATTACCTGCGTTTAGTAAACAGTAGTTTAAAAATGATTTTAACACTGATGAAGTTTCGTCTTTATTGCGATTCATTGGTACAGTTGTTTTATTTTCTGGATAATGTCACACTATTACTGCATGAACATGAAAATATGTCTTGAGCCAGGACACTAATGCCACTAAAATTGGAACACTAATGTAAAATAGTTGTTCTCTGGCCATAAATGTAGCTGTGAACTGCGTGTGAAGAGCAGTTACCACATACAAGGACAAAAACTAGTCCCTTCAGTTTACTGCGCTGGTTTTGAGAGCTCCACACTCCTCGTCAAAGATCTGTTGTAGACATTATAGCCTTCTTTGTTCTGAGTGGGTGTGAAGGCATTAAAATTTTGCCAGAATCAGAACTCCAATCCACCCCCTGAGACGAGGACCATAAGCTCAGCCCCGCTTACTTTCCTTACTTTGGGCTACACTGTTTTAAGAATTTTGAGACCAAATTTATCATCATCACTATAGTCTAAAGACATAAAAAAGCTCATGACTTAGCCTAATTTTCAAATGTATTTTCAAAACATTCTACACCTTAAATCTATTGTCTTTTTCATTTCACAACAGTGTTTTACCACTATTTTGTTCCATCAGACGAAGGTGTTCCAAGATTGAATGTGAACTCTACATAATCACTAAAAACACCTCCTTTTCAAAGTTGCTGAAGAGGTATTACTTTCACTACAGTGCTTATGCAACTGCCAAATACCTGAATGAAACTGCTCTTTTTGGGGACTGCAAACCAAGACGTGTTATGCCGTAGCACCCATCCCTAGATGAATTTTGATTCAACCGTACCCCATACTTGAATTTCGTCCCTGCACACGAAGGCACATGAAGTAGCGTCTTGAATTGTTTTTCCCTATGACTTCCGAACATCTCTGCCAATATTGAGGAAATGAACTACCAAAAGTTTCTCGTACTAACTAGAACCTATATTTTACATATTTACTTTGTGCCGTTAATTTACACTCCAGTCGCTGCTTCAGTTTACTTTATTTATTTTTCTGTATCTAAAATCCAGGTGCCTTTCTAGCTATGAAAATATAAAAACGTTGCGTATACAGATTGTGGCTGTGCTCCTCTTTCTTTTGTTTCAGTAACCTGGAAACGGCAATTACTAACAAACGCAATTGTGATCACAGTGTCCAATAACTACATTTGTTGAAAAATAACGCAGAAAGGTATTTCTCGACGATATAATATCTCGACTACTAAAATAAGAAAATTACGATGTTGTGTGAAATGAAGCAAAATCTTTCAAATCTTATCTTTCTAACAGAAAACAAAACGTTTCGATAGCTAAGACGGCATACATAAACCGTCTAGGAAGCAGTTACGACAGCTGTCGCTCAGTGTTACATCTCGGAGCACTTGTTCCACTTCTTGTCTATTAATGACATTTTATCAGTAAAATTTCTAGATATTAAGGAGGTTCTTCGTTTCAAATGATAGAAATATTGCAATGAATATAAAATCATGATCATTTTTACAATAAGTTGTTACAGAAATTTCAGTGTACATTAATGAACGGTATTCACGCAGTTCCTTCTCATTAATTTTTCGGAAATACTCGCTGTAGGAAAGATGTAAGGGTTGACAACGTTATATTTCTATGATCACAACTTGACCATATATTCAGAACTACACAAACGCTCAAACGAACCTTTACATTTTCAAATGTACATAAAACGAAAGAAAAACCTCAGCGCTTCATTTCATAACATTAATGACAAATGACGTGATATTTTGGCGTTGCTGCTCGATCCAAGCAAAATTTATGAAAGCCAAATGGTATATAATGCGAAATAGTTCCGTTTTGAGAAAAGAGTTGTTGTCGTGCTCTTCAGTCCAGAGACTGGTTTGATGCAACTCTGCATGCTACTCTATCCTGTGGTGCAAGCCTCTTCATCTCCGAGTAACTACTGCAACCTACATCGTTCTGAACCTGCTTCGTTTATTCATCTCTTGGTCACCCTATATGGTTTTTACCATCCACGCTACCCTCCAATACTAAAGTGGTGATCCCTTGATGCCACACAAAATGTCCTACAAACCGACCCCATTTTCTAGCCAAGTTGTGCCACAAATTCCTCTCCTCCCCAACTCCATTCAGTCCCACCTCATTAGTTACGTGATCTACTCATCTGTTCTTCAGCATTCTTCTGTAGCACCACATTTCAAAAGCTTCTATTCTCTACTTGTCTAAATATTTATCGTCCATGTTTCACTTCCATAGATGTTTACACTCCAAAAAAATACTCTCAGGAAGGACTTCCTGTCACTTAAATCTAATCTCAATGTTAATACTTTTCTGTTCTTCAGAAACGCTTTCCTTGCCATAGCTAGCCCACATTTTATTTCCTGTCTGCTTCGGTTATCGTGTTATTTAGCTTCCCAAATGGCAAAACTCGCCCACTACTTTAAGTGTCTCATTTCATAATCTAATTCCTTCAGTGCCATCTGATTGAATTCGACTACATTCCATTATCCTCGTCTTGCTTTTGTTGATTTTCATCTTATATCCTCTTCTCAAGACACTGTCCATTCCGTTCAAATCCATTCCGTTCAACTGCTCTTCCAGTTCCTTTTCTGTCTCAGACATAATTACAATGTCGTCGTTGAACCTCAAAGTTTTTATTTCTTCTCCATGGATTTTAATTATTCCTCCAAATTTTTATTTTCTTTCGTTTATTGCTTGCTCAGTATACAGGTCGAATAACATCGTGGACAGTCTACAACTGTACCTCACTCCCTTCTCAATCACTGCTCCCCTCGACTCATATAATTGCCATCTGATTTCTGTACATTTTGTAAATAGCGTTTCGCTCCATGTATTTTACCCGTGCAACCTTCAGAATTTAAAAGAGTATTCCAGTCAACACTGTCAAAAGCTTTCTGTAAGTCTACCAATGCTAGAAACGTAAGTTTGCCTTTGCTTAACATATCTTCTAAGATAAGCCGTAGTGTCAGCATAGCCTCGCGTGTCCCAACATTTCTATGCAATCCAAACTGATCCTCCCCGAGGTCGGCTTCTACCAGTTTTTCCGTTCGCCTGTAAGGAATTTGTATTAGTATTTTCTAACCGTCAGTTATTAAACTGATAGTCTTTTTACCTACTTGATCCTCTGCTGCCTTCACTACTTCATCTCTCAGAGCTACCCATTCTTCTTCTACTGTATTTCTTTCCCCTGTTCTTGTCAATCTTTCCCTAGCGCTCTCTCTGAAACTCTCTACAAAATCTGGTTCTTTCAGTTTATCTAAGTTCCATCTTATTAAATTCCTAATTTTTTTTGCAGTCTCTTGAGTTTTAATGTACAGTTCATAACCAATAAATTGTGGTCAGAATCCACATCTGCCCCTGGAAATGTCTTACAGTTTAAAACCTGGTTCCTAAATCTCTGGCTTACCATTATATAATCTACCTGAAACGATCTTTGTCTTACCATTATATAATGTACCTGAAAACATCTTTGTCTTACCATTATATACTTTATCTGAAACCTTCCAGAGTCTGCAGGCCTCTTCTGCATATACAACCTTCTTTCGTGATTCTTAAACCAAGTGTTAACGATGGTTAATTTCATCAAAGTATAGTTCAAATAATTGGATGTTCCAGCTACTTCTTTCCTTGAAGATATTAGTGCAGAAGCAGCATATCCTTTTTTTTTCACCCAACAGACAAATTCTAAAAATTAATTGTTGGAACAGGAATAACATAGTTAATGGCTTATGTGTTCATTGATATACAACTGCTTTCAGTGTAGAATACAGCTGAAGGTAAATATTAAATACTGTGCCTATTAGTTACTAATTCTATCATAACTATTGGTGAATTTCTCATGAGAACTAACTGATCCTCATACTGTCAATGATATCACAGAATTTGTGTGCAACGTAATGTTCGACTACAAAACACTGTAAATGCAATGATATGTTACTTATTTGTTTATTTTATTTATCCATTCATTTTCCTATGAGATTTAGGGAATTAAGGTCCTCAGTTGCAACTAATCAAACATCCTAGGCACTTTTAATTGCTGGAGTAGTCTAAACAGATATTTGTAGCATTCCAAGATTATACCTCTCCTTCACCCCTCAAGTTCACACCCTCTCAGTCACCATCAAGGTCACCTGCTCGCTCTCAAGGTCACCCCATCCTCCTCTTTCCATTCCCTCTCAAATTCCTCTGCACCCCCTGTGTCCCCCCCTCCTGTCTGTCTGTTCCCATGAGTGTTGTTCATTTTTAGAGGGCTGACATCTCTCATACCGTACGCTGTATGGACAGATGCTATTCCACCGTTAACATGCTGTTCCTGTACTAAAAGACTGTTTAAACGAAACACTTGAGAACACATTGCTAGGGAGGGGAAATGAAGTGGGAGATAGGGTAATTGTGAGGGGAAATGAAGTGGAAGATAGGGTAATTGTAAGAGAATGAGAGTGTGAGAAGGGTGTTATCCTTGATGGGAAACAGGATGGGGAGACCATTAGGGGTGGGGATGGAACATTGAGGGAGAATGGGAGTGGTGACCTTGGTGGATGATTAGCAGGAGGACAGGGAAAGAGTCAGAGTTGATGACACTGATGTAGACTGGAAAATGTTCTGGAAATCGAATTCAACCACTACTAACTGAGTACCATCTGCAAGTATGAGACTAACTACTTGACGAAATTATTCTCTGTTCAGCTTTCGGTGTAAGGATATACTATGTCAGAATCACCTGATTATTGAAAATCAGGAGGCTCTCTGCCCAAGTGACAACTTGACATATAATTTAATTACGCATTTTGTACCATTTCATGACGTTCATTGTGCATAATTTGAATTTCTGTATATCTTGACGAAATTCTTCGTGGATTACATATCACATCTGAAGCTATCAGTAACTGGGCGAAACTGTTATTGTAAATATTTCAGTAATCAGGCGATCTAGATGTAATAAATAATTATATGAAGATTTAAAAGGTCACATGCTTATCGTATGACAATATCTCAAGTCTTAAAAAGCTATCGGTATAATATTTAGATTAACTGTGTCTTGTTATGGCTTAGATTGATACGTACGTTTTGTAGCAATTTTGATGCTAAATAAACGAAACCATTCGTGTCGCAACGACAAAAACAGTAGTTGTAGGTCTGGCATTTTGATACAGTCTGATGTCATCTGAATATGACAGAAGATCGTAATACTGGTTTGATGAGCAAACCTTCTACTCAGTGAAATATAAATATAGGTATCTGTGACTATTCGCTTGAATAATATTAATTTCTTTTCACTATTTACTTTTTCTCGAGCTATTCTCAGACTCATTTTCAGATTGAATGCAGACGTTTACGTGTTCGTAGTTGCAGCACCTTGCTGCTTCCTGCAGCAGTGTGAGCGGTATTTGTGTCAACAAACAACTTACAGGTTTGATTGTCATTGTGTTATCATCTACTACATGTTATCACATTGTGTAAGCTCTTGAGTGTCACAAGGAACCGATCTACAAAACAAAAAACAGACAAAAAACCAACAAAGTTGGAAGTATAGTGAAGAGTGCTTAACTCAATGGCTGATAAATAATGAAGACAAAAGCTTAGTGTCACATAAAGTAACGTCTACCGCCTAGTACAATGCTACAGATAAGACAAGTAAACTTATGAAGATGAACCTGAAAACGCTGGAGAATGAGTTCATGAACAAAAATAATGTAACTCTTCAGGCTTTCCCGGCGATCTAATGACATCTTGGGTTGTCGGGTGTTCTGCCGGATATCAGCTTCGCACTAGCACGATATTTCGGTCACGTAGCTCGTAACCTTCATCAGGTGCGACCTGAGACTGCTCCTCGAGTGGACCTGGTCCAGTATTTATGCCTATGGCCTTCCCCCTCCACCAACGGCTGCAGGCGCTTCCTCTGTGGTCCTCGCCCATTCCCTGCGACCTGCTGGAGCGTTGCTGCTCCGTTTTCCGTCCGCTGCGGTTCTAGGTGTTCCCCCTGCGGTCCGCGCCCACCAACCCCGCTCCTGGGGGTTTCATCTACGGTCTGGGGTACCAAGCGTTCCCCCTGCGGTCCGCGCCCGCTCACCACGACCTGTTGGAGCGTTGCCGCTCCTTTTTTCGTCCGCTGCGACTCTGGATGTTCCCTCTGCGGTCCGCGCCCACCAGTCCCACTTCTGGGTGTTCCATCTTCGGTCTGGTGCGCCTGGCAGTCCGTCAGGCGCTGGTTTTCCGTCTCCATGTCTCTGGTTCTTCTGTTTGTGTAGTGTTGCAGCTGGCCCCGTTGCTGCTTTAACAATTCCAGAGCCGGATCCCAGGCTCTGCTTAGCTGGTACCCTGTGTCACGGTTCATAAGATCGTCAGCCATTTTAATTTCTATCGATTCTCTTATAACACTGTCCCAAAATCTGGGTGTTTGTGCTAGAATCCTGGTATCCTCATACTTCATGGCATGATCTAGTTCTAGACAGTGTTCAGCAATGGCTGACTTAGTCACCTGTCTTAATCTAGTGTGCCTCTGATGTTCTTTGCACCTGATCTCCACAGTTCTTGTCGTCTGGCCAATGTAGTACCTGATGAAGGTTACGAGCTACGTGATCGAAACATCGTGCAAGTACGACGCTGATATCCGGCAGAACACCCGACAACCCAAGATGTAACAAAAATAATATTTCATTCGTAACTGGTCAGAGCTGTCTGTATTTACATTTCATTCTACATGTTATCACTAGATTGTACATCTCCATAATGGATAAATTTATTTGTTTTTACCTTATTTTAGCTACAGCGCCATAGGGAAGCTTGGACACACAGTAGTGGGCAAATGTTTATTTAAATTATAATATCAAGTTTTAACTAAGGTACAGTTAAGTTTGTTTGCGCTTGTCTATGTCCTCGAAAACCACTTCACTCGGGAATTGTGGAAAGAGCAACAAATTTCGGCGTATTCATTTTACCTTTTTGTTTTTCGAGGTCTGCTGATGCTCAAACAACCGTAGATAAAATTGGAAATTTACTACTTCTCCATTGGCGCCTGCTAGATTTGTCAGTGACACAGCGACAATTCCATCGTCATCGTGAGCTGGATTTAGTTTTGTTTTACAGCGTTTTTTTCGTTTAGATATACAATCCATGATGTAAAGCAGACTGAAATTCATCTCATGAAGACCACAGAATTCTTAGGCAGACTACGTATTGCGTGCGAGTGACGGGAGCTGAACTGACCATGTACTTCATGGGGTCGGTGTTGACCTGGCACATGTAGGAGCCGGAGTCTGCACGCTGCACGTTGCTCACGTGCAGCCTCCACGTGTTGTGGCCGTTGTGCGTGACGGCCAGCCGCGGGTTGTGCGCCACCATGTGCGTGTGGATCGCCAGGATCGCCTTCGAGTCAGACTTGATCCACGCCACCTGCCGCACAAAGCAACAGCACACTTGCAACTTCTGCTGCTGAAACAGTGTACATCCTGAAAAAGATATCAGAACTATTATCTGGAACACTGTCTTTCAAATTCTGAAGGTGGCAGGGGTAAACTACAGGGAGCGAAAACCTATTTACAATTTGTACAGAAACCAGAAGGCAGCTATAAGAGTCGAGGGGTGTGAAAGGGAAGCAATGGTTAGGAAGGGAGTGAGACAGGGTTCTAGCCTATCCCCGACGTTATTCAATCTTTACATTGAGCAAGCAGTAGAGGAAACAAAAGAAAAATTTGGAGTTGGTATTAAAATCCATGTTGTCGTTGTTGCTGCTGTTGTGGTCATCAGTCCCGAGACTGGTTTGATGGAGCTCTCCATGCTACTCTATCCTGTGCAAGCTTCTTCATCTCCCAGTACCTATTGCAGCCTACATCCTTCTGAATCTGCTTAGTGTATTCATCTCTTGGTCTCCCTCTACGATTTTTACCCTCCACGCTGCAATCCAGTACTAAATTGGTGATCACTTGATGCCTCAGAACATGTCCTACCAACCGATCCCTTCTTCTGGTCCAGGTGTGCCACAAACTTCTCTTCTCCCCAATCCTATTCAATACTTCCTCATTAGTTATGTGATCTACCCATCTAATCTTCAGCATTCTTCTGTAGCACCACATTTCTAAAGCTTCTATTTTCTTCTTGTATAAACTATTTATCGTCCATGTTTCACTTCCATACATGGCTACACTCCATACAAATACTTTCAGAAATGACTTCCTGACACTTAAATCAATACTCGATAACAAATTTCTCTTCTTCAGAAACGCTTTCCTTACCATTGCCAGTCTACATTTTATATCCTCTCTACTTCGACCATCATCAGTTATTTTGCTCCCCAAATAGCAAAACTCAATTTCTATGGAGAATAAATAAAAACTTTGAGGTTCGCCGATGACAGTGTAATTCTGTCTGAGGCAGCAAAGCACTTGGAAGAGCAGTTGAACGGAATGGACAGTGTCTTGAAAGGAGGACATAAGATGAACATCAACGAAAGCAAAACGAGGACCACAACAACAACATACAACATATCTACGGTAAAAGCGACCCGTGTCAATAACATTCACATTTAGTAACAAAAACATATTTTAAAATCTAAAGCTACTTACGGTAAGTTCTCATTCAACACCGTCGTAAACTAATGTTTTTGTTGCACTTTTCTAAAGGTATATTTGTCTAGAATGTTGGGACGATACGGTTTTTTAATTCGTGTGTTTCTAATGTGTCTACAGCCCATCATTCGAAGCACCGTCACGACCACCATGGGACGCTCTTAGTCGGAGACGCCCGGCTCAGGCAGAAAACCTGTCGTGCCGTGAGACGAGTTCGCAAAATGATTTACATTGCAATATGCTTGCAAACATGTTCGTCGAAAAAGCTAACGGACATCCAACGCAGGCTGCAAAATGAAGCATATTCAACTTAGCCACGTCGGCTTTTCTCGCCAAGAAGAACGAGGGTATTGCTCTCCAGGAACAATACGAGTTGGAGGAGGGGTCGGTATACGGTTCTGGAATTGCAGACTAAACGTAAATAACGAAAATACATTTTTTGGTCAAATTTTTGTCACAGTTGATAAAACATAATTTTTAATCAACCATATTGGATTAGCCGTTTCGAATCTCGAAAATATAACTTCAGATTTGTGTTCAGAACACGTAGTTTTTATGCAGATTGAACTAGGAATACATAAAGAACGTCGCCCTAAGCTTTAAACAAGTTTTATTCGAAGGACAATTTTTTAAAACCGGGTGCAGCTTAAAATGAAAACGTTTCGACCTATTAACTTCTACCTTTGAATCCCCTAAAAGTTAAGACAATTCTTGAGAGCTTACACCTATAATATATGAAATTTGTTAAAATTAACTATTTTTTGTAAAGCCGTGAAAAAACCCAGACAACGAAATCAGACTTCAGCACCATTTCGTAATATTTATTGTTATTTCATTGTGGTTAGGTACAATCTCCCGTAAATTTAATGTAGTATCGACTGATGTCATCCATGTTTGGTTTTAGGCACCATTTTTTTGTTTTGTGTTTAAAATCTAAAATAATGTTCGAGGTATGATCAATCATAATCCCCAATCAGATAATTTGTGTGTCTTTTTATTGTCTCAACAAAAATTTCTAAACTTCATATATATTTTTGCCCGTATCAATGAGAACATCGCCTTAAGGAAAGAAAGTAAGCTTTGCATGATGTATCACAGTCTAATAACAAATCTACAATACACTTAAAGAACTGCTACTGTATAGTAGAGCAATTACACTTTTACTCAAAGACAATCATTACACCGAACTCACTGGGATTCGTGGTGGTCCCCTGAACAGGCTGGACATGGTTCGCAATAGTGTGTGCCATCACCACGGACAGAAATCAATGCTTTGCAATGTGCTTCCATGCTGGCCACAATGCTGATAAGGAATGCCTGTGGTAGGATGTTCTCTTGATCTACCAGCGTGGTTAACAACTGCTAGATGGTCGTCGGTGCATGTGGATGTCTTCCAGCACGTCTTTCCAACCCATCACACACGTGCTCGATGGAGTTTAAGTCATCAGAATGGCAAGTCAGTCTGTTCGCCGAATATCCTCTCGTCGAAAGAGCTCCTCCACCTACTCTAATACAATGCGGTCGTGCATTGTCATCCATAAAAATGTCAGTAACGAACGCAATCCTGAAAAGACGCACGTGAAGAAGAAATACAGTGCCACAATAACTTTGACTGGTGAGTATACCGTGCTCAAGGATTTGGATGTGGTAGACCTACGCCTATGCAGCGCTGCGCCTCCCAAATAATAACACTAGGATCAACAAAACGGTCATGTTCAACAGTATTCAGGTTGCTTTACGTGCTCCCACGTCTCACCATATGAGGATACATCCAGCATCCCCATCAGCCGCTGTATTCTCTCACATCAGGCGCGCCCCGATCCCCCTGATATCCCCCTGATCGTCTGGCGACCGAGAGAGGGGGGGGGGGGGGGGGTCTGTGCCCATTGTGTGGTCATGCTAAACTCACGCAGATCGACATAGAGCCAGAAGTTTCCCCAGACTCGATGCGCTTCCTCTGCACCTCAAGCTGCGAACTGTCGGAGTGCACGCCCACGCTAATGCAAGTGAGACCAAACTGCGTCAATAACGTGTGGTAGTCAACGACTGCCGCTCTTTCTCTGTGAAAGCTGCACTATTTTTCCTCCATCCCCACTCATCTCCAGTGCACATACCTATTCTGTAGGCTAAGGGATATCTTCCCACATATATGGTGTTTTAATTTTTTTGGAGATCGGATGTCCACCTATGCTATCTGTAACATGTGTTGGTAGAGAATCCTGTTCTTTTGAGTTCAAAATTTTACTAGTGTTGATCACTTCGAAGTCATAAAACTCCAGGAAGATAATTTATTATCGAGTCCCAACTCCACTCTCCTTGCTCAGAAATCAGTGGTTGCATGCATTCGACTCGAGGTGCTCGCCGCATTGAGCCAAGTACAGCTTTCCGGCCCATTAACTTTGACCTAGGCTAGTTATCACATCACAGTGTCTTGAAAGGAGGATATAAGATGAACATCAACAAAAGCAAAACGAGGATAATGGAATATAGTCAAATTAAATCGTGTGACGCTGAGGGGATTAGATTAGGAAATGAGACACTTAAAGTAGTAAAGGAGTTTTGGTATTTAGGGAGTAAAATAACTGATGATGGTCGAAGTAGAGAGGATATAAAATGTAGACTGGCAATGGCAAGAAAATCGTTTCTGAAGAAGGGAAATTTGTTAACATCGAGTATAGATTTAAGTGTCAGGAAGTCGTTTCTGAAAGTATTTGTATGGAGTGTAGCGATGTATGGAAGTGAAACATGGACGATAACCAGTTTGGACAAGAAGAGAATAGAAGCTTTCGAAATGTGGTGCTACAGAAGAATGCTGAAGATAAGGTGGGTAGACCACGTAACTAATGAGGAGGTATTGAATAGGATTGGGGAGAAGAGAAGTTTGTGGCACAATTTGACTAGAAGAAGGGATCGGTTGGTAGGACATGTTTTGAGGCATCAAGGGATCACAAATTTAGCATTGGAGGGTAGCGTGGAGGGTAAAAATCGTAGAGGGTGACCAAGAGATGAATACACTAAGCAGATTCAGAAGGATGTAGGTTGCAGTAGGTACTGGGAGATGAAGAAGCTTGCACAGGATAGAGTAGCATGGAGAGCTGCATCAAACCAGTCTCAGGACTGAAGACCACAACAACAACAAAACACAACAGTTATCACATCTGTTGTAAGGCACCACCGAATTAATGCGGCACGAGTCACTGTCTCGAGTAGGTGCACAAGTGCATTGTAGCTGCCTGCTGGATGCTGCAAGCCAGCTTGGAAATTTGGAAATTGCCGTGTGATAAGAAGACGCCGCAAGCCTGCCACCACCATCTTCCCCAACTCACTCAGTCGGTTTAACCCATTCTTATTAGCGAAATGGTATATCTATGTCTCTGATTTACACGAAAAGCTTCTCTCCAATAGTATCTGCAGTGCAGAGGTTAAATGTAGCTTATATACACGGATCAGTCAGAACATTATGACCACCGACCAGCGGCAGGTGCGGAAGGCGCGCGATCCATCTGAGTTTGATCGAGGACAGATGGGCCGGAGGCTCGGCAGGAGCATTTAGGAAACTGGCTGACTTGTCGGGTGTCGAGGATTGCTGTGGTGAGTGTCTTCAACCCGTGATGAAACTGAGGTGAAACCACGTCCAGACGTCATGGGATTAGGCGGCTACGCCTCATTACAGATGTCAGAAGTTGTAGACTGGGCAGACTGATAAAACATGACAGGCGGCCGAACTGTGGCGAAACTATATCAGACTTTAATTCTGGGCAGAGTACAAGTGAGTCTGAACACACAGCGCACCGAACACCCCTAGCGATGGGCCCCCGCAGCCGACAATGCATGCATGTGCCAATGTTAACACCACGACATCGGCAACTACGACTGAAATGGGCACATGACCATCGGCACTGGACGTTGGCACACTGTCAGAGCGTTGCATCTTCTGAGGAACACCAATACCTCCATCACGCCAATGGGAGGGCTCGAATCCAGTGTCTTCCAGGGAAACAGCCCCTTGACACCTATACTGCGGGACGGAGACAAGCTGGTGGCGGCTCCATTATGCTCTGGGGAACATTCACGTGGGCATCAGTGAGTGCCGTGGAGATCGTTCAAGGCACTATGACGGCCAAGGAGTATCGTACACTAGTTGCAGACCACGTACACCCCTGCATGATGGTCATGTTTCCCGACGACAGTGGTAACTTTCATTAACATAATGTGCCATGCCACACGGCCAGGATTATAATGCAGTGGTTCGAGGAACACAGTAGTGAGTTCCAGTTGAAGTGCTGGCCCTCCAGCTGGCCAGATCTGAACGTGATCGAACACATGTGGGACGTGATTGAACGTGGAGTCGAAGCCCATCGTCCCCCTCCCCCGAATTTACAGGGATTTGGTGAGTTGTGTGTGCGGATGTGATGCCAACTCCTTCAACGACGTACCAAGGACTTGTTGCTACCATCGCACGACTTGCCGCCGTTGTTACCCGTGCCAAAGGTGGACGTACTGGCTATCAGATAGGTGGTCACAATGTTCACACTGATCAGTGTAGTAACATCAAGTTGTCAATCACACTGTAACCACTACCTGTTTAGTAATGTATCAGTATCGCTTTTTCCTTTTAAATGTCATGGTAGTGCTTGTGGTTGGTCGTAAGTAATTTTGTGAAGCCTGCTCTTGGCAACATGAGAGATTTTTAAGATGTAATTTTTATACATTTTTTCATTATGTGTTATAATACCCCCCTTCCCCCTCCTCAGTTTCGTATTTATCCATTTATAACCTCCCGCAAGTAGCGCCGAAATTTATTTTCTTGCACAGCCACTACAGAGGCTGAAAATCGTTTTTAATTTCTAGATGACTGGCTGAAAGGGGAGGCAATCCCCTGTCATCATTCAAATGGATTGATTCTTTATCAACTACATTTATATAATTTACCCTCTTGGCGTACAGTACAGAGTCTTTTGGTGTCACCCCCGCACTAACTCGCTACCTTGAGGTCCACGGATGTTGCATAATCGTTTCACACAGCGTTGAATGCTGTTCCCTGCCAAGAGCGAAAACAAATGATTTGCCCTGCGTCCTTCTGCGTCATTACATTGGCGTCCTGTTTTAATTACCTTACATACTACTTATTTCATTTCTCACAAAAATGATTATATTTTAGATCTCTGAAAATTCGCATGGTCGCACGGAAAACCTATATAAAATATAGGTTATTCTGGTAGGCATCGCCAGTATGAAAATGACACATGAAGACGACTCATAAACACAAACGAGTTGCTACGTTTCAGATCGTTTGCATTGGCTTAAAAAATTGCCATACTTTTTAAAGTAGCGTTCTGAAGTTTTTGAGTGTTTCCACACTTCATCTATACTTTATTTGAGTAAGTGAGAGAACGACAAAAAGACACTCATAGCACTTTCAAGCATCAACTGTACCTGTGAAATTAATAGCGCCCGCCACGCTATCGTAATACCAGAAACATTGAAATCTAAACCTGTCGCTTACAGAGCAAGGTCGCTTTCGTCTCGGACATACTGTAGAACAGTACAAAGCCTACAAAAAATTCGTATACATCAGTATCGAATACATATGCGTAATCAAAAAGTAGTGAAATTAATGTCATGTGGTAGAGAGAATATTATAGGCTTAAACGGCGGCTCTCACAAAATAAATGAAGCAAATCGATAGACCATATGGCAAGGAGTCTTGGGTGGTTCACACCTCATTTACACTGTAGCTTCAAAGTAAATGAGCAGGAATATACTATGGTCATGCCATTAGTTGTCTGCTATCGGAAGGGCTTGCAGTATCACATTCCCGTGCGCATGAGCACCGATAGTCCAAGCGGCAAACGTCAGCCGTCTCATTGTTAGTGTGGTTATTTGCATCTAAGCTGATTGTTCAGGCTGTAGCGTCGGCTCTTGCTGGCATGATTACAAGCTCCTGCGACTGCTCGTGGGACAGGTATGTTACGCATGCACCTCTTTCAGTATGTTGGATGTCATGGCACACGCATGGGCACAGACGGAGTGAGGGCTACGAGCTAAGCGGCAACAGAGCACCATGTGCTGAAAACTGATGGAGGAACAAACAAAAAATGTTCTTTGGATATACAGGTTCATTTACCATAGCCGCTCATCTCAGATATTTTCTGAACTGCTAAAGATTCCGTAATTCAATTTTCACCGAAATGAACTGTGAAATAGCTATGTTAAACACAGAGATACCAGAATCAACTTCGCTTATTCAAATATGGCTATAGTAACTTCTCTTAATAGTACGACAGACAAATTAAATGTCGCTTCACTCTTCAAAATCCGATACCAAATCCTAGGATTTGTATGTATTGCACATGGAACCTACTGCTGTCGTATGAGGAAGTTCGTGATTTCGTACGGAAGTAAGAGAGAACATTTTGCGCCGTCATGGTAAAGATTTAAAAGGGTACTGAAGTAATGAAGCTTCCAATCGTTCTTCGTTATTCACGTGTGTTGACAGCTTTTAAGTTTGAAAAAAACTGAGAGAAACTAGATATACTACTTCTTCACTGAGTACGTAGAACAACACAAAAGAGTTGTAAGCAGAAAGGTATCCCGACAGACGTGTACGCCATGAATGAAAATACAGTGAATGCCCCCGATATTAGTGTTAGTAGGACAATGAAATACTACGCAAAGGATAAGGGGCAAGCCTGCGACGAACGGAGCGAACAAAATAGATGTTCTCGCAGCTGAAATTGTACGTTATTCAGTGAGAGTTTCTTCACAATTCATTTGGGTGGAAACGGAAATAGGATATCTTAAACGGTTCGAGCAATATCTGAAGTGGACAGGTTAGGTGAGTCACACTGTAACCTGTGTCTATTTGAAACTGCTTAACATATTCATTCAAGACTTGGTCACTCTCTCTCTCTCTCTCTTTCTCCCCCCCCCCCCCCCTACAATTTACCTTTCACATATCGAAATTAATTATCAGTCTATCTTTTAGTATAGTTGTACCGTACGTGTCTTTTCTCCTGGTTCATTATTCCTTATAAGTTATCCTATTTACCTATCTACACTGCAACGCTATTCTGTTACAACACGCTTCAAAAGCTCCTATTCGTCTTCTTGTGTCTACTATTCATAGCCCACGTTCCTATTCGCTAAAAGACCACATATTTTATACAAGGCTACACTCGTGACAATTACCTGCAGAAAAGACTCACTAAGACTTAAATGTATATGATATTTTAACGTCTCTCTCTTTTTCAGAGAGGTTTTTCTTGCTATTAACAAGCGTTTTAAGTCTCTCTTACTGCCAAAATTGTAGTGTCTCACTTCCTAATATATTTCCTTCACAACCACCAGACGTAATTCGACTATGCTCCACTACCCATATTTTACTTGGGCTGATGTTCGCCCTATTGCCTCTTTTCACGACGGTCTCCATTTTGTACAACTGACGGACAAAGTCCTTTGCCGTCTCTGACAGTACAATGTTATCACCACACTTCAAATACTTTTATTTGTTTTTCCTGAACTTTCATTCTTTTTCCTACAGATCTCCCGGTTTCATTTACAGTTTGTTTAATGTACAGGTGGAATCACGTGTCGCACTCCTTCCTCAACTTCATCCCGTTTTTCATAACATTCAACTCTTCCAATTTCTCTCTGTCTCACTCCCTTCGCAGTTACCACACCCTGTCACGTCCTTCGACTCTCGTAGCTGCATTCTGGTTTGTGTACAAGGGCATTACGTATCCCTTCTGAACGGCTTACTCTGGTGACAGCAGTCCTGAGACGGCAGAACGCGTACTTGCCTTGTACTCTCCCAGGTGGTCCACGACGCAGGTGAAGCTGACGTCTCTGCCCTGCGTGGCCGTCACGTTGTCCAGTGGCGCCAGGAACACCGGGGCTGGCTCCTCCGCGACCTGCCCTGTAAACACAACAAAATCCGTGACCAAATCCACAACAAAGTCCATGTCAGTGGCGCGTTTGGTCCGTTCTCTGCCGTTTTCAGACCAGTATCTCCGTTACATCAAGCATAATTATAAACTCATTGCTTTGTTGGCACGTGAAGGGCACAGAAACCTTGAACTGTTCTCGAATTTATGGATGGCATCCTTTGTGGTCTAGATGATGGGACTGCTACATCAAGCCAATAGTTAGACTAATAGAAGTAGTGGGGGCTCCAGCTACTTAGTAGAGAAAGAAATTGTCGCTTCGACAAATTCAGCATATGAAAATTACAAAACACGTTTTGTAAAAAAAGTCCAGTGGAATCTCACTGTTAAATCCAGAATATACAGCTGATAGGTGGAACACGTGCACTGAAGTCGTCAATGAGAGGGAGGTTCAAATGGCTCAAATGGCTCTAAGCACTATGGGACTTAACGTCTGAGGTCATCAGTCCTCTAGACGTAGAACTACTTAAACCTAACTCACCTAAACCGCTCGGCCACAGCGACCCGAATGAGGGGGAGGACTTGTCGATATGTAAGACATGGGGGATCAAGTTATACAGACACAGTGTAATAAAACAAGTCTTGTTAGCAAATAATCCGGATGAGATACATAACATACCTTCGGAATTTGCAAAATCAATGGCTGAATTGGCAATAAGCCGAGCGCTGTTGGCAAGCGAGGTGCACTCAGCCCTTGTGAGGCAAACTGAGGAGCTACTTGATGCAAAAATAGCGACTCCGGTCTCATAAATTGATATGCGGCCGGAAGAGCGATGTGCTGACCACATGCCTCTACATATCCGCATTCAGTGATGCCTGTGGGCTGAGGATGACACGACGGCCGGTCGGTATAGTTGGGCCTTTATATCCTGTACGGGCGGAGTAAGTTAGTTAAGCTGGTTCGTAAAAACCGTGAGCCTGCAAATGTACCACCAGACTTTCGGAACAGTTTTGTATACACAGTGCCAAAGATAGCGAGGGTAGTTGATAAAGGCGGGAAGTATCTCACACTCAGCTTAACATCTTGAATACTCAAGTTGATGATAAAAAATATTGCACAGAAGAATGAAAAAGGATTTGATTGAAGTTCCTCATAATGAGAAACTAGAAGGAGCGATATGTATCTACTTTAAAGAAATATTTCGTAGCAGAAATCGCACTCAAAACTGTTTTTTATCGTCCACTTTCGAGAGGTAAGACTGCCATCTCAAGATCTTTAAAAGTTTTTGGTTGCACGTCGTGTTCCATATTGCGTTCATTACTCAGGCCATGTTAATATTTTCTTTCAGAATATGTTGCACATTCTACACAGGTTTGTCAAAAATATAATTACAACCCGGTTTGTCACAAGTCAAAATATACCCAGCTAAAACGCACCTTGTGGAAATTGCAATGTCTACATATGTAGCACTCCTTCGATGCTTGCCATTTGTTAAAATCCACATTATATAGTAAAAGTGCACATTTATGGTAATGTTTACATTTACAGTGCGAATGAAACACATCTTGAAACCTTCTCACTCGAAATGCATAGTACAACACGAGTGAGGAACTCCCAATATGTGCTTCAATTGTCATGTAAAAGTGCGCTTTTACTGTATATTGTGTATTTTAACAAATCATAAGTGTCAAGGGAGAGCTACACATACAGACACGTCAGGTTCCACAAGGAGCAACTCAGCCGTGTATATTTTATATTTTTAGTTGCGACAAACCGGTTTGTAATGTTTTAACAAACATATGTGGAATGTGCAGTATACGCTCCATTAAAATTTTTAACAAGGCATAAATAGTAAACGCACAATGGAACATGACGTATAGGCAAAAGAGTTTCTAAAGATCTGAAGATGACAATCCTGCCTTTCGAAACCCGTCAATAAAAAACAGTTTGAACGCGATCTCGGCTATAAAAATTTCCTTTAATGGAAGAGAAAATTGAAAATTTGTTAGTAGACGATCAGATTGGCTTCAGGAAAGATAAAACGCAAAAGAGAGCCAGTTCTGACGAAGCGTTCGATAATAGAAGCAAGACATAAGAAACCAAAGACCAAGAAAACTGAAGACCAAGAGAAACTGTAAATGTAAAATAATGTAAAATGTTCGAAATTCGCAGGAAAAGAGCTCTAAGCGATAGGGAAAGATGGCTAAGCAATATAAAAGTGCTCGGGTTACAAAAGGTAAACGAGAAGGATGTAGTGTGTCGTCTCTACTGCTCAATCTATATGTCGAAGCAGGACGACAGAAACAGAACGAATTACAACCCAGGGAGAAAAAATATCAATGATACTCGTAAAATTCGCAGATACCGCTGGTATGCTCAGTGGACATGACGAAAATTTCAGGATATATTAGATGAATTAAACTAAATAACACCACAATGGATTGAGAGTAAAGGAAGGAGAAACGGAAGTGATGAGTAGCAGCGGGCAAAAATTGTAGGGCAAGGTAGACATTGGAATATATCCAACTAATAACCGAGGACGGATTTTTGCAGAGTACTTTTACGACCTGCTGAACTGTGAACCACCAGACGAGTTGGAATTGGGGGCTGACACAGAAGAGAGAGTCACGCCCTCCAACCAGGGATGAAGTCGCCCATGCCGTAAGAGATCTAAAGAATAATAAGGCAACTAGAGAAGATGATATAGTGGCCGAGATGATAAAGTGGGGAGGCAACAAAGCAATAGACAACTGGACCAACATTATTCACCAGATATGGAGAGCAAAGAAGTTGCCAGAAGGGTGGAAGAATGCAATTGTAGTACCAATACATAAGAAGGGGGACAAGAGAGATGCAAACAACTACAGAGGAATATCGCTACTAGAGGTCGGATACAAGGTGTTGTCAAAAATCTTGCTCAAGAGAGTAGAAGAACAGGTAGAAAGTATATTTGGCGACTACCAAGCGGGATTCAGGAAGGAAGAGGATGTGTAGAACAGATATTTATCCTGAAGCAACTGATCGAACATAGGGCCTTAAAAAACGAAAAGGCAGTAATAACCTTCGTGGACTTCACAAAGGCATATCACTCTATCAACAGATAGACCCTTGTTAGGATCCTGAAAAACAGAGGACTAGATGGAACTACACAAGAACTCATAAAAGAAATTCTGACGGACACAAAAGCAAGGGTGATATTCGGAGGAAAACTGTCGGAAGAATTTGAGATCAAGACTGGTGTTAAACAGAAAGACGGATTGTCACCATTGTTGTTCAGTATAGCACTGGACGTACTGATCAGGCAGTGGAGAGCAATAAACGAGGAAATGGGAATACCAAAGACCCATGTGGGGGACAATTTGACAATTGGAGCTCAATTGGACTGCCTAGCCTTTCCAGGCGACATAGCAATAGTTAAGTGAGACGGAAGAAGACGCAAAGACACATCTCGACAACTTAAGTAAGGTAGCCAGAAAGGTGGGACTGAATATCGCCTGTAAGACAAAGACTCAAACACCACTGCAGACTGGGAAACACCGGAAGACACTACGCAAATGGCGGACAAATTTAAATACCTGGGAGAATTTATAACAGAAAGGAACAGGAGCAACGAGGGAATAACAGAGAGGATACAGAAGATGAGGTCAGCCTTCTGTGTGACGAGACAGATATACAATAAAAATAATATATCCACAGAGGCAAAGATAAGCCACTGCAAGGCAACCGTGAGGAATGTAGTATTATATGCTGCTGGGGCGATGACACTAGGAAGAAATGGGGCAGAACAACTAGAGAAAAAAGAGAGAAAAATACTGTGAAAAATACTAGGTCCTAAAATAGGCGGGGAGAGATGGAAGCGAAGACCAACGGAAGAACTGTACCGGTACATGAGAACAATATCCGGGGAAATGAGACTCACAAGGGCAAGGTTTGCTGGACATGTAGTATGGACAGAATGTCGAAGAGAGTGTGGGAAGCAACAAGGAGGACAAGGGGAAAGACAGGAACCTAGTGGGTTGTTGAACTTCGGAAGGACTAGTTGGAATTGGAGACCAAGGTCGAAGAAAGGAAAATTGGAGGAACAAATATACACCGACCAATATTCCGGAGATCAACGGCAGAGAAGAATACAGGAAAAGATGAGCGACACAAGTGGAGCGGAAAGGAGAAAAGGACACTCAAGATCTTGGAAGAGGAGCGGGAAAGAAGAAGAGAAAGAATGAAGAGGTTCTGGGGGAAGAAGAGGAAAATGCAGTCCACGAAGGGACAACCCGTGGTCCTACAGAGGCCGTAACGCAAGAAGAAGAAGAAGAAGAAGAAGAAGAAATCCTCCCTTCAGTATACGACAGTGATCATGTTTACCGACCCAGATCGAGCAACGATATGGAGGAAACATCAGAGAAACTCGGGCTGTATACTACGCAGTGATCCCTATACTACGTGGATGCCGAAGTATGGTCATGAAACATGAAGTTTCTACGCGCCAGCGTATTACTACCGACTGTATCGTTCCCCATCTAGCAGTTGACAAAAAGTTTCTATCGATCAGTACGTAACTGAGTATTTTCCAAATGGTGTTTTGTTATCCTGCAATCACTGTACGAATAGGCGAAATAATGAAAGTGATTAACATTTCACAGTTAATAAGACTATGTATGAAAAGAATCTTGCGCAAATTCTACGTGACTTCGAGTATCTGCCAATTCACTGTTGTGTTTGAGTAGGTTCCCTTCACAGAGCAAAGAGATTTTAAAGAAATGGATAATTGCTGTGAAACGCAGCAGATTTATATTTAAAGTTCAGTCTTGATCACGTTATGTCAAGACTGAACTTTAATCTAAATATAACAATTAATTGATCACTGAATTCCAAAAATGTTTACCAAAATTGTGCAGCAGATTTAACCTTACTTCAAGCAGTTTGCTTTGTGGAAACCATTTCAGACAAGAAGATTAATTATTAAGACCCGGAACTTCAATGAATACCTCGAACCAGAAACGATGCCAATACTTCCTGAATTTATAGCATATTTTACGTCGACAAATAAAAATCACGGCGAAATGTTGTTAGGATTTTAACTTAGTACTGCTGCGTTGCATGTTATTTTCTTGCATTCCAGTGTGTGTGTGTGTGTGTGTGTGTGTGTGTGTGTGTGGCTTGTATAATGTTGAAATTTAACTGGGCTTGTATTCAGATACTCTTCACTTCTGATGAATATTGTTTTCAATTTCACAGTATAAGAGCAATTCCTAATTTCTGTTAACTGTTGTTTTAGTATTTCCTAGAATGAACCTAATATTTTTGTCTTGTCTTTTGTGTACGACGGCGTGCAATAGAGTAAGGTATACGATTTTCGGGTGTGAAAACCCTTGAAGCTGTATAAATAAACCAACCGTTATTAATATTGAACATCTCTTTCCTTCATATTGAAGTATTTGCAGCCCTCTGCCGCTAGAGGACTCCGAACTGTAATGTGAAACATGGTGTTGTGTAACATAACTATGTCGATGGTGAAAAAACACCCAGCTGTAATCCCTTTTCTAATTCGAAGAGTTGCTCGACATATCGAGCACCTTGTTATTCACCACAACAATGTCAGACCACACACGAAAGCTGCGACATCTGCAACAATCCGACGCCTTGGATTCACTGTAAACGATTAGCCTGAATACAGTACCAACATGGTCCCATCCGATTTTCATCTGTTTCAAAAAACAAGCGTCTTCGTGGGCTTCACTTTGATAGTGACGAAGCGGGGCAAGTAGAGGTGAGGTTTTGGCTCGTCAACCAAGTTTCTAAAGTGACCTTACCAACAGATTGGTCTTTGAGAGAAATGTGTTCGTTGACAGTATAACTATGATGACAAATAAAAGGGCAGACGTGAAGAACAAAAATGTAGGATATTAATAACATTTGTTTTATTTAGAAAGCCTTAATAGTTTTCATATAAAAAATTCGGGGGCATTAATTTTTCAACACGCTCTCATATTATCATTGATTAATGAATAACAGTATGAAAAAAATATCGGGCCTCTGTGAAATGTACAAATAAATCACTCAGCCAGTACAACTCAGATTTACCAAACACTTGGTACAATAACAGATGTGTTACTGCTCTTGACTGATTTAGGACAGTGTATTAAAAGTATTAAGAACTACTTTATTATGTTCAATATAAATAAGAATATGTAATACTAGCGTCCATATAAACAGATAATTTGCAGTAGTGACTTATAATGTACTTGAATTTAAAAGTTAGAAACGGACAAGTATTACTTTTACAGGTAAGTTTACTTTTATTAGGTGTTCGTTTTGTGCTCTGGTTCTGGGTTGAGTATGAAATATGTGTCAGCAAACACAGCTCTACTGCTAAACGTAAACACTGCTGTTTGTTTGGAAACCTGTTTCACCATAACTGTTGTTAATATTAACGATTATTAATGTTACCCATTAATGATATAACAGATTGGGAAAACCACCAAAAACATTGAAAGAATGTTTTCATGGTTCCCTTCGTTATCAATGGCACTGCTCTCTTACAAAAAAATTGTGCGGAATTGATTTTAATCACCCCAGAAGAGTGTCCTGCAACGTGACTGAAATTTGTATTCAGATGAGGAGATTGAGTGCAATATCTGTAACTGCTTATCTATTTCCGATTATAAATCCCTCATTGACTGAATGATAATGTGAAGCAGTGAACTATCGAACTAGTACAAGATAGGAGTACTTCTTTGACTGACCTCCACAAATCGAGAATGATTTCTCTTCCTCATAATATAAGAACTTTATAATCTGTCTTTGCTCCTGTAAATGGTAACAGGATATCAACTAACTTAGTAATTATGAATGTGCAATTATTTAGTATATAGGGTATCATTTTAACTGAAAATATTAAAACACTTCGAAAACTACACATGCGATCAAAAAAAGTTATAATTCCAGTTTGTTTGTCTCGGTGGGGGACGTCCAACGATACCACATTCGTTCCGCCAATGCACACCGTGCGCGGGTGGGGGCGAAAACTTTGAAATCTTCCGTGGGAATCCCTGTTCTTTATTGCACATCACGGTTCTACAGAAAAATCTACTTGTGTTTTATCTGAAGCATTTTCTTAGTTTCGCTACAGATGGCGCTGGATTCGGAGGAATGGAAATGGGTACACAATGTAATTTACGACGTGCTTCTCAATGGCTCTTGAACATCCAGTGGCACATGGGACCTCACCTCCATGCTACGAGGGTAGGAAAGGCCAGTATTTCATAACTTCTAATAGGAAACCTTATTAGCAACGTTGTATTACTCCAACATGTCGAACAGGAGACTACTCGAAGTCCCGCCGTGGCGGCTTAGCGAACTACGACGTATCATAAGAGGTAGTACACTGTGACTGGAGGTGACGCATCGTGCGGACGTGGAACAGCTACCGGCTCTAAACATTACAATACTTGCACAGTGTTTATTGCCTGTACACCTACCTGTCATTTGGAGAACATACGTTCAAGTGGACGATGAATGTTGCAACCACAGAATGAAAAATTGAAATGAACCTTATTTATGGAATGATCGTGAACGCCTTTATGTCTGATGGCAGCATAAAGTCAAGCAAAAGGAAACAAAACAAACGTCTTTCAGTAAAAGCAAATGAAATAGCTGTACTGGCGGCAGTGCACCACAACCCACGGGTAAGCGTCCGGAAATTACACCGTGATTCCGGTATTTCCGTAAGTTGCCTTGTCACAATACTGCATCGTCATAAGTATCATCTATACCACGTGTCACTGCATCAAAAAATTCATGGCGGCGATTACCATAACCGGGTAGTGTTTTGTGAATGGGGACGTCGACAAATGCAGACGATCCCCACGTTCATTGACGATGTAGTATTTTCCCATGAGTCTACATTCACAAACCAACGTAGCGTTAACCGGTTTAACATGCATTACTGGAGTGTAGACAATCCTCACTGGTTACGGCAAGTTGACCGTCAACGTCTTGATTGGTTAATGTATGCTGTGACATCATTGAGAAGAAACTCATTGGGCCATAGTTTTTCGACGGCGCATTAAATTAACGCAAATATTGAACGTTTTCAGAGCAGGAACTGCCGATAGTACTCCAGGATGTATCCCTGGACGTTATATATATATGGTTTCAGCATGACGGTAGCCCAGAGCATTTCGTTATTGAAACACGGAAAGTATTAGTATGCTAGATCGCCGGATTTGACATCACCTGATTTCTTTCGGTGAGGACATTAAAAAGCTAAGGTATATCATCAAGTTCCAAGAGGCCGTGAAGACATGGTCGACCGCATCAGAAACGCTTTTGCTCACATTCTCGCAGATATGCTTCTGTCCTGTGAACGGTCATTTGAAATGTGAATCAGGAAGTATACTGAAGTTGCCAGTTCTACGTTTGAACCCTTACTCCAATTGGAAAAGTAGTGTAGCGTTCGCTTCGAACCACGACCATAGTGGCGCGTTGCGTAGTACCCTGTCCAGTATGTCGGAGGAATACAGCGTTGCGAATGGGGTTTCGTATTAGAAGTTATGAAATACCGGCCTGTCCTACCCTCTCAGCTTGGAGGTGGGTTCCCACGTGCCACTGGATATTCAAGGTTCATTGAGTAGCATGTCGTAAATTACGATTGTGTAGCCATTTCTGTTCCTCTAATTCCAGCGCAATCTGTGGCGAAACGAAGAAAATGCTTCAGAAAAAAAGTATTCAGATTTTGCCGTCGAATCGTAATCTGAAACACAAAACGGGAGTTCCAGTTGAAGGTTTCAGAGTTCCCCCCCCCCCCTTCCCCCCCGCCACCCACGCACGGGGTGGGGTGGCGGATCGAGTGCGGTGTCTTTGAATGTTCCCTCCAAGACAAACAAACTGGAGTTATAACCTTTTTTGATTCGAAGTGTAGCTTTCGAGATATTCCAATGTCTTTACTTGAAACAAACAACCTGTATACAGCATGAAATTGACAATGACTTGCAACGCTCCTTATTCCGAGAATCTACTATATCATTATATCATTTTGTATATACTCAAAATACAACAAACCACAATTATTACGCAGAATTGAAGGTTTTCGTAATAAAACCATGACATTAAATGATCTGTTCATAGAGATACATACTCGAATTTGCAGTACATGTTGCACGTTGAAACACGTATGTAACATAGCAGCGATGGCGAGGCATTGTAGCATCTGTGACCAGAGAGTATGCGCTTGACCGCGCGAGTGTTGCGAGCGGTTCTCAGTCTGTCAGTCAGTCGTTGCGAGTCTGTAGCTCTGTCTAGTTGAGGGCAGTACTCTGTCAGTAGTCGTTGCGAGCAGTAGCTCTGTTCAGTTGCGTCCAGCAATGCGCTAGTAGTCGTCATGTAGAGGAGTTCGCTAGTTGTCGCTATGCAGAGCAGTACTCTGTCAGTAGTCGTCGCGAGCAGTAGCTCTGTTCAGTGGCGTGCAGTACGCTAGTAGTCGTCATGCAGAGCAGTCGGTCAGTGGTAGCAGTCCAGTGGGATTGCGTGATGTGGTCTGGCGACAACACTGGTCAAGATGCTGAATAAGGTATACTGTTAATTAAGATAATCAACGGATAATGTAAAGTTTAATTATTGTAACTAATTTTCAACAAGTGCCCCCAATAATAACTTTGATTTCAAAAGCAATTTTACATAAAATTTTCATTTAATTGAAGTAACTATTTCGTTCCACTTCCCCTAAACAAAAGTTTCAGTTTCAATTAGATTACAAAAAAAAAAAAAAGGAATATTATTATTTGCAATACAGTTCCTCCAAGCGGTGCGCAACAACAAGAGCAGAAATTTGACCAGGTGTTGCAATGAGGTAAGAATTTAATTTTGTTTTTTTGCACAGGGCCAAAGACCGATATTTCGGTTTAATTGAATAATCATTATCACTGAATGGACCTTAATTTTTTTATGAAGAACTTATACTTGAGTCAGATCGCGATTATCACTTTTATTGTCATTAAATTTAATTGCAGGGAGGTTACGTTTGGCTCCTATTCATTTATTATTTCTGTCTTTAAAATTTCAGTGGAGAGGTTACACTTAGCGCAATGTCCATTGGCATTCCTAAATAATATTTATGTCGTGTAAAATTTTTGTGGGGAGGTTACACTTGGCGACACCCAGTCCAGGATCGTATTTCGTTGAGAGTCTTTTGAGCAACAGTCAGATATCTGCTCTTATTTGCTTAGATATAATTAGGATTTGGCGCAACGCTTTTATTAACTTGTGACTTTCTTTCTACAGGTCAACGGCAATTCGTTGCTCTATTGTATTTGTGTGTTGCTTTTGCATTTGTGCTTATTTGTTTTTGAATAATTGTGACTATTGTAAAAATGCCGCGAAAGACTGTGAATAGTGTATCGCGAGGTATTATGAACGAAATTACCGACTTAAACAACGTGACCAATAGTAATTGTGACACGCAGTGTAATGATTACAATCCTGCGTTCACTGACAATCAATGCATTCCAACCATTAGTGATGACTTTTACCCTGATAATGAACAAACAAACTCAATTGTCTCGTCTGTTAATTTGACGACAATTGATGACGCAGAACGCTCTATTGTAATGAGCGCTGCCCAGCTTAACACACCCGATTCGGAAAACTCAAGTAATGTACAGACAAATTTGTCTAATGAAAATGAACAGATCACACAAAGTAGGACAGATTTATTTAATTCCGAAACAATGACTGATAGTATACATTTGACTGACAAACCTTTTTGTAAATTTCAAAATGACCAAATGGTTACAGAAAGTGAAACAATTCCAGATCCACTATTGAACAGTACAGAGAATAGAAATGCTGACCTTGAGTCGAATCCAATTATGGCTTTGTTGCGACAAATGAGCAAACAACTTAGTGAACAGGACAAAAAATTTAATAAAATTAATGAAAAACTTGACAATAATGACGTAAATATCAAACAACAGAGTGAGAAAACAGACAACAATTTCAGACGACAGAGTGAAGATTTTAAACAACTTAGGGAACAGAACAGACAGCTTAGTGAACAAATTAGAGACGTTGCCGCGCAGTGCCATGACACTAAGGAACAGTTGCGCGTGGAAATTGAGGCTTGTTCTCAAAAAAATAGCGAAGAAATTAAGTCTGTTGCGCAAGAATTAAGGGAAATGCAGACAGCCGCAACAGAAACACTCAGAGACGAAATTAGCGGAGTCGCTAAACAATGCTCTGAAAAAGCTACACAATTACGGGATGAGTTTAAAGCAATGACGGTAGAACTTTCGCGCACAATGAACGCAAAGATAGACGCGAAATTCGAACAGCAGAACACTCAGATTAACGAGCGCTTTAATCAGCACATACAAAACAGTGATACGCGTTTCCGCAAATTTATTCAAGATCAAAACAAAGTAAAACGACAAGTCATGGAAACAATCACTGCACAAAGACAGGAAGACAAACGTAAAATGTTTGCGAAAGCAAAAACGTATGTAGACAATAATATTACTACAGTGTCCGACAAAATTAATACCATAGAACAGTTGAACGCGGAATTACGGGATGAAATTTCTGATCTTAAATTAAAAACAGATACACACACAGTGAATATTCAAACAGTGACAGACAGATTCGAACAATTAGATCTAACACAGGATTGCGATGTCATCAAAGCTGATGTTAAAAAACTGAGCGAAACTACGCGTAAGTTGCAAAAACAGATTAATGCGTCTGATTCTAAAACCGATGATCAGGTTAAAATACTGACTGAAAAATGTGATGAATTGGCCAGTCGTATTGATGTTATCGGAAATACTAATGACAATAAATCAGACGATACTGCACCGGTTTCATTTAACCAAACACCTGAATTTCAAAATTTACAGGAGACTATTAATGAGATCGATTCATCTAACAACACGTTACGTAGGAAGTTGTCAAATTTACAACAAGAAGTAACAGAGATGAAAAACATTTCAGTTAATAACATGCTACAACAGACGCCACTTCATGAACATGTGTCAGACTCACGCAGTGCGTATAATTTGGGTAATCTACAGAGAGTACGGGACTTAGACTCCGATCAACCACAGTTCAATAGATTCTCTTACGATCCTGAACCTGTTCCATCACACAGAGATGATAATTTCGACTACAAACATTTTCTGTCAGTGAGAAAGTTTAAGGTTTTCAAAAACGATAGAACGCAGATTCACCCACTGGATTGGATTCAACAATTTAGCTTTGCTCTTCCACCGACTTGGCCTGTAACACATAAACTTGAATTTATTTGCAGTTTTTTGGAAGGCGAACCGGCAACTCGTATGAGACCGATCGCGAGGCAATGCTATTCAGTAGAAGAGTTTCAGAATGCTTTTCTGTCAGCGTACTGGTCGAAGACGACACAGCGCGGAATTAAAGATCAGTTAATTAGTTTGCCGAATTACGAGAACTCAAATTTTTCCAGTGTGACGCAATTTTTTGAGCACATGGTACAACAAAACCAGTACCTAAGTGAACCGTACAGTGAATCCGCACTTATACAATTATGCATTTCCAAATTACCACGGTCATTACGAGTGTCACTTCTAACAGGTCAACAAAAAGAAAATATTTCAGCGTTCAGAGATCTATTACAGCTCTTGGAAGTACAGCAATCTGATTATTCTTTTGTAAACAAAAACTTTTCTTATAATAACCAAGGTCAACAAAAGTACAGCAATTATGATCAGACACGTAATTTCAATAGGAGAGATAACAGACGCATTAGGAAAGACAACTACCAGAACTTAAATCACAGACAAAATTCAGGTTATCAATATCGTCAAAATTTTCAGCAACAGGAAGCACATTTTGGTAACAATAGACGTTTTCCACCACAACAGCATGAAAGTCAACCGGTTAGCATACGTAACCAACAATGCAATGCACAAGGTCAACCAGGCTTTAATGTTTCGCCGCGTGCGCATATAGTCCCTGATACAACAAATGGTAACGTACGGCAGCAAGGAAACAACTACATACAAAGAAGGCAGTATTTCAATTCCTATCGTAATGCACCGTATAGGAATGACTATTACGACAGACGTAAAAATAATGAGGACAATTTTCAGCGAACATCTAACAACAGTCGGTCATACCAACAGCGAGATCATACGCAAGAACATATTCTCATGAATGAACCCGACAGTAGGTACCATCCAGAGCGTAACACGTCTGGAAGAAGTAATAGGACAGCTGAAATAGTCGAAATGCCACAGAATCCTCCTAATAATAATAATACGTCAGATAGAATATGACTAAATACTGCACAGGACGCATCTTCTAATAACACAAGCACTACCTTTGACACGCAAAATGTTATTCACGAAAATGTAATTACTTTTGACGATATCAGAGACACTCTCTTGCAGGAAAGACCAGTTATTCAGAAAACCATTTCACATCCTGTTATCGAAATTAAGATTGGTTCATCGAAATTCTCAGCAGTAATTGATTCCGGCTCACCTATATCAGTAATAAATGAGGAGACTTTTAACGAGTGTAACAAAGAGAATACTTATCCGACATTACCTTTAGGCAAAACCAAAGTGAAGGGAGCAGTATCGAGTAAAGGTGTAGACGTTAAATTACAGACGCATTTATCATTTTGTATTGGAGGTCATACTTTCCACTCAAATTTTTGGATTGTTCCTTTATTGACAACAGACGTAATTTTAGGTACTAATTTTCTCGTACAACACGATGCAGTGGTTGATTTTCACAATTCTTATTTAATGTTAAAGGATGAAAATGTGAAATTGGCTTTAGAGTTTCAGCATTCATTGTCTGCGGAAGAGCAAACAATTAACCGCACAGAGGTCATTTCCGCAACACGTGACATAGCCTGTAATCCCACATTGTTCACAGATACGTACGTACACAACAATAATACTCCAGACGAAGTTGACTACGACGTAATACAGATGATTTCTGATAAGGTTAAAGAGAGCAGTGCAACTACAGACGACGAACGAACGCAATTACACGAAATTCTCTTACAGCAAGCTCCAGTTTTTGACAATGTTCCTGGTACTATGTCCGGCTTTATGTATGAATTTCAAGTGAAACAGCACGACACATTTAAAGCAAAGCATTATCCCATTCCATATATCCACAGAGAACAGGTTAAAAAAGAGCTGCAAGATATGCTTGATCAAGGAATTATTGAACCAGCAGTTAGTCCGTACATAAACCCGCTACATATTGTTAAGAAAAAGGATGGCTCACTTCGCCTTGTACTTGATTCACGTCACATTAATGACATTATTATTAATGAAACAGATCGACCACAGACACTAGAGGAACTTTTACAGAAATTTCACGGTACAGCTATTTATTCTACACTAGATTTGAAATCGGGATTTTGGCAAATTCAACTTCATCCGAATTGTAGAAAATATACAGCTTTTCTCTGTTTTGGCGACTGTTATCAATTTTGCAAATTACCGTTCGGCTTAACTATTTCTTCAGCAGCTTTTATTCGCGGTTTGAACACAGTACTTCCGACAGAACTTAAGGACAGAATTACGACGTATGTAGACGATATTCTTATCGCAGAAGCTAACTGGTCTGAACACAATCTGATTCTTGAACAACTGTTACAAACTTTCCATGCACAAGGACTTACAGTTAATCTTAGTAAATCGCACTTTGGCAAAACTTCCATAAAATTTCTTGGACACGTGATTTCAGCAGAAGGCATTGCACCAGAGCCGGAAAAAATTCAAGCTCTACGTGACATTACTGTTCCTTCAACAAAAAAGCAATTACGCAGTTTTTTGGGCTTAATTAACTTTTTTTCGTAAATTTATTCATCGTTCTGCTTTAGACACACCCAGATTATGTCAATTAACAGGTAAAAACAGTATTTGGTCTTGGGATAAGCAAGCACACTCTGAGTTCATGAACCTGAAACATGCTTTGTTGAATGCTCCACTTTTATCGCACCCAGATCTTACTAGAAATTTTTCCATTGCCACCGACAGTTCTAACACCGCTTTAGGCGTACATATTTTCCAGGAAATTGAAGAAGATGGTTCTATAGTAATTAAAAACATCGCATTTGCAAGCCGCATTCTGTCACCTGCTGAACGAAATTATTCCGTCACAGAACTTGAAACATTATGTGTTGTATGGGCTTTTACGAGATTTAGGCACTATCTTTATGGCAGACACACCACCGTCTACACAGACCACAGAGCAATACAATTTTTACTTTCGGCTAAATTCACTCACGACAGGTTAAGCAGATGGAAACTTTATTTGCAAGAATTTAATTTTACGATTGTTCACATTCCCGGCACACAAAATGTTATAGCAGACGCACTATCGCGTTCTCTCGGCAACAATCAGCAAGACGTAGCAACCAACTTCTGCAAAACAAATTTCAGTGTCATGTACATTCAGCAAGTTGCATTTGAAAATTTTATTTCATCGTCATTACAGGACATAGCAAAGGAGCAAAATAAAGACAATGTGTGGAAAGAAATTAAACACCTTTGGCAAGATAGGAAAAATGTTACGATTAGGAACCACTACACTGTACGCAATGACATTCTGTTTCGCCGCTCTCATCCTGACAGCAACAATTGGTTATTATGCATTCCTGACGAACTGGTTAACAAATTAATTTGGTACACTCATTTAAGTTACGCACATTACGGAGCACGAAAATGTTTTCTTATACTGAGACAGAACTCTTATTTTACTAACATGGAGAAACGTATACGACGAGTTTTAGCGTCTTGTAAAATTTGCCAGAAAGCTAAATCAGACACCACTTCACATATTCCTCCATTATATCCCATTATACCTGTTAAATTAAGACACATGGCCGCAGTAGATATTTTTGGTCCGATTCCGAGAACTAACAGAGGTTTTTGCTACATCTTTGTCGCTGTCGAACTCACTTCGAAATTTGTTACTTTCACTCCATTACGCAAAGCTACTGCTAAAACTGTTTCGAAAGCATTTGTAAAACATTTTCTATTTCATGTAGGGCATGTGATGAAAGTAATTTCTGACAATGGATCTCAATTTTGTAGTAGCGTATGGACACGCATGTTACGAGCCAGAAACATTTCTCCGATTTATATATCCAAGTACCACGCTTCTTCGAACCCCTGTGAAAGATTAATGAAAGAAATTGGTAAGCTGTGCCGAATATACTGCCACAAAAGACATATTGATTGGGATACACACATACTCTCATTCCAAGATGTAATTAATTCCATTCCAAATGAATCCACTATGCTATCTCCGTCTGTTATATTGAAAAACGTTGAACCACCAAACAAAATTAAAGAATTAGTAAACTTCCCTAAATGTCGTCGACTAAGACACCATGAAATAATTGACATTGCGCTGAACAACGTCAAACGTGCCGCAGAGCGCCGGAGAAGACAGCAAAAACAGGTTTGTACACGCCGCGACTTTCACGTTGGACAGAAGATATTAATACGTACACACTATTTATCCAGCAAATTAAAAGGTAAGTGCAGTAAATTTGAACTTCTATACGCAGGTCCATATCGGATTCGCAGCATCCCTCACCCCAATGTTGTACACGTCGAAACTTTGAGAACCAGAAAATCGAAAGGCAACCACCATATCTCAAACATTAAACCGTTTATTGAGTGAAGACACTTTATGATTCAACACACTATGATGCCATTTACTAATGCAATTATATTCACCTGACTAATTACTGATGATTATCGTATTTTTCTTGGCAAGTGCCCGGCAAGGTAAGGTTAGCAGGTCGCTTTTCTTGTCGTTACACATCAGACCGTGCACATTTTCCACTTTTTATGTATATGATTGTACTCTAGTTTTGTTTGTATGCACTGTGAAATAGTTAAGACATAACACACCTGTTGACTTTGACATTTTTTGCCTTATGACATCTCAACATCGTGACTGTTTCACATTTTTTGCTGCTGCATTGTGATATTATCTGTACATTTTGCCTCTGAACACTGTCAATGCCTTTGACATATTACGTTTTCTGTCATGTTATGCTGTATGGTTAATTATGTTACCATAAACCAGTCATTATTTAGTGAGTATATGATTTAAATGCAAGACATTAATCTCTGTTCATCAATTTCAGTAAGAAATGGTGCGTGTAAGAAATAAATTCAACAGAAATGGGAATTTCACCCACGGAATAAACGAAAGGAGATGCGATAACTTTATGAGGGAGAGTAAATGGATCAGGATTAACAAGCATTAACAAGAATATACTATACTCATCGTAGAATAGCAGTCTTAACTAATTTTTTCTTTCAGAATACAAGGTGATTGATGCAGGCTGTCAGACAGAACTACACATCTTAGTTTTAGTGATGAAATATGCTAGAGATAAGGAATAGTTGTGTAATGAATAATGAAGTGATATTTTTGCAGATGATAATGAATGCTGACGAATAATGATGAAGGATATGGTATTATGAATAATGAAGTTTCTCTTTACAGGTGATGATAATAATGAAGTTATGATAATATGGATAATGAAGTGAGGGAGAATGAAGTTTTTTCTTTACAGATGAGGATAATGTTAAAGTTATGTATTTATGCTATGTAGTTATTTAAGTATTTGTTGCAGTTTGTTTTGACAGCAGGTGTTATATTGCATAGTAGGATGACGGAAAGTCTTGGAAAGGACAGCTATGGAACACATTTTATACACATTTCACTACTTGTTAACTCGAAGTTCACTACTTTTCAGCATAGTGTGCGTTTCTTCTTTCAGGTCAATAATCCATTTTGTATTTTTTCCAGGAGATGCTTGTCATGATACTTACTAAAACTGTTACTTATTATACCTGTTCTAGTACTTGCATTTTTATTTTTTTTTTACCCATTTGTGTTTACCATTTATAAATGTAATCACATATATTGCCTTATTACATAAACTTGCTACAGCTGACTCATGATGAATGACATTACCTATCCTCATTTGCAGCAATAGGTCAAAAGCAAATAGTGTTATGCCTCAGCAATTAATTATCGATCCCAACGCAATGCATTGCTAACAAAAAAAAAAAAATGTATTACCAGTCCCAAATAGTGATACCAGTTTGAGAAAGTTCTGAGTAATGCTGATTAGCTCTGAATAGTATGTCACTTGAGTAATGACTTCTTAATGATACAAAAAATATATATATATATAAAATAATGCTTTGTAACTGGCTAATAACTGCCACTGTTTATTGTAATGAGACTACGTATAATGCCTGTGATTATTAATGCTTTGATTGCAATTAACTGATTTCTAATAATGACTTCATAATGATCTGAATAATACTGAATGATGAACTATGTTTTATTCTATTCAATACTTGCTGGCCACTGAGTGCCAATAATTAATGTCAGTCAATGAATTATGTTATTAATTATGCCATTAATTAGCTCTTGTTTTCCATGTTGAGTTTTCATGTTTTGGTTAATGGCCAATGAGTGCCAATAATTTGTATCACTCAATGTATTATGTTAAGGCTAGGCCAATAATTGACTCTCCTTTTCAATTAAGACTTCTGATGAACATTATTCTGTCATACTAAATATACTTTGTAACTGGCCAAGGACTGCCACTGTTTATTGTAATACGATTACCCATGATGCCAGCTAATGATTATTACTATTGGAATGACAAATAATTAATTAACTATGCCATACTTTGTAACTGGAAAAGAATGAGTGTTTCATAATGTTTTGTAATTAGGAAAAAGCTAATGATTATTACTATTGAAATGACAAATGATTAATTAACTGACACATAATTAATTAACTATGCTATACTTTGTAACTGGAAAAGAATATGATTCTTGCTATATTGAAATGACAAATGATGCTATGCTTTGTAATTAGAAGGCTAATGAATCTTAATTACTGTTTAATAATGCTTTGTAATTAGGAGAAGGCTAATGATTCTTACTATATTGGAATGACAAATGATTAATTAACTGTAATTAGAAGAAGGCTAATGATTCTTAATTATACTTTGTAACTGGAAAGGAATGTGACAGTTTCATAATGCTTTGTAATTAGGAAAAAGTTAATGATTATTACTATTGAAATGACAAATGATTAATTAACTATGCCATACTTTGTAACTGGAAAAGAATGCGATTGTTTCATGATGCTTTGTAATTAGGAGAAGGTTAATGATTAATACTATATTGGAATGATAAATAATTAATTAACTATGCTATACTTTGTAACTGGAAAAGAATGCGATTATTTAATAATGCTTTGTAACTAGGAAAAGAAGATTACTGATTCTATGTAAAATAATTAATGAACATTTTTCTGTAATACTACATACATGGTACAGAAATGTTCAATAACTGGGCTATGAATGCCGCAAACTACTACTGTAATTGGCAATATTATGTGACTTAATGTCCTTCACCTTATGAGCTAACTACCCTGAATTACTGCAATGTCCATTTGTCCTGTTTATCCTAGTGATCATGGAGCACTATCTTTGGTTTTGCACTAATTCTACGTTGGCGTGCCTTGTAAGAGCGTGGTGTTGACACGACATGCTGTCCATCACCGTGAGCGATGAAGACGTTATGATGGTCCCACTGTTTGGTGTACCTAATATACTGCCAAAATGAAAAAAATGGAATATTACTACGACAGTTCAGTGTCTTGGCTACGCTGATAAATTCTGAGGGGAAAAGAACTTCAAGTTGTGTCACTTGGTGTTGTACTTCTGTGGAAAGATATGGACTTTCAGAACAGCTGTGTGCAATCTAAAGTGCTACAACTATGATGCAATCCTTCCCTTTCCTATCCTAATTCTTGTCACATAGTGAAAATCATTTTTTGCTAACATTATTTATGTTCATGGCTATACATTTTTTTCAATTCGCTGAACTCCAGTGCGAGTACACTTATGTCACTGGTCGACATGATTTTTTGCTATTATGTTTATTTATTGCCAAAATGCTAAAGACATTTTTTTGATTTGTTCTGAAGTACACTATATGTGCACTTTTGTCTTTTATATTGTATATACATTTTTTATTTTCTGAACTACAGTGCATGTGCACTTCTGTTAGGTGTTAATATGTTTTCTACTGAACTTCGGTGCCTGTACACTTTTCGCATTTTTCAATATGATTTCTACTATTATGTATATTCAATACTTTAATGCGAATGCACTTATGTCATTTGTTACTAATTGTACATACATTTCATCAATTACTGATATGTTCTCAACTGCAGTGCATGGGCACTCATGTCACTTGTCAACATAATATTTTGCCAGTCTGTTTATTTGTTCTGAATATGCTAAAGAATTTTTTTTCAGTGCCTGTGCACTTTGTTATCTGTCAAATAATTTGTATATACATTTTTCTGATTTGCTACTATGTTTTGTACTCACATTTTGTCTTTGTCTGATATATTTTGTACTTAGTGCGTGTGCACAACATTTAAATATTCTGTAAGTTGTAGAATTTTGTTAATTAAAGAAAAATTTTGCCGCGCTTGGCAAGTCCAAATGACTCACCATCGCTGCCAAATTTTTGCCCCCCCAGTGGAGGGTTATGAAACACGTATGTAACATAGCAGCGACGGCGAGGCATTGTAGCATCTGTGACCAGAGAGTATGCGCTTGACCGCGCGAGTGTTGCGAGCGGTTCTCAGTCTGTCAGTCAGTCGTTGCGAGTCTGTAGCTCTGTCTAGTTGAGGGCAGTACTCTGTCAGTAGTCGTTGCGAGCAGTAGCTCTGTTCAGTTGCGTCCAGCAATGCGCTAGTAGTCGTCATGTAGAGGAGTTCGCTAGTTGTCGCTATGCAGAGCAGTACTCTGTCAGTAGTCGTCGCGAGCAGTAGCTCTGTTCAGTGGCGTGCAGTACGCTAGTAGTCGTCATGCAGAGCGGTCGGTCAGTGGTAGCAGTCCAGTGGGATTGCGTGATGTGGTCTGGCGACAACACTGGTCAAGATGCTGAATGAGGTATACTGTTAATTAAGATAATCAACGGATAATGTAAAGTTTAATTATTGTAACTAATTTTCAACAAGTGCCCCCAATAATAACTTTGATTTCAAAAGCAATTTTACATAAAATTTTCATTTAATTGAAGTAACTATTTCGTTCCACTTCCCCTAAACAAAAGTTTCAGTTTCAATTAGATTACAAAAAAAAAAAAAAAAAAAAAAAAAAAAAAAAGGAATATTATTATTTGCAATGCAGTTCCTCCAAGCGGTGCGCAACAACAAGAGCAGAAATTTGACCAGGTGTTGCAATGAGGTAAGAATTTAATTTTGTTTTTTTGCACAGGGCCAAAGACCGATATTTCGGTTTAATTGAATAATCATTATCACTGAATGGACCTTAATTTTTTTATGAAGAACTTATACTTGAGTCAGATCGCGATTATCACTTTTCTTGTCATTAAATTTAATTGCAGGGAGGTTACGTTTGGCTCCTATTCATTTATTATTTCTGTCTTTAAAATTTCAGTGGAGAGGTTGCACTTAGCGCAATGTCCATTGGCATTCCTAAATAATATTTATGTCGTGTAAAATTTTTGTGGGGAGGTTACAACGTATATTGTGAGTGTAATTAATGAGGATAGGCGAATGCATCACTAAGAAATTATATAAAAAGGTACATTTTAGGCTGAGAAATAGGTGCTCATTCCTATTTCGATTTATTCGTAAAGAGCCCTTAAATATTACATTCCTGACTTTTTTCGTAGTGGTACGCCTAAGCAAACGATGTACAATAGGCATCTGCAGTTTCTGTCACACTTGACTTTACAAATTACACTTACTTAAAAGTTTGGCTAATATAATAAATTTTATATCGTTATTTTGAACAACAGTGGAATGAAAAAGTAAAACATTGAGAAAATAAGTCCGGAGCAATTTTCTGAGCAACTTGTCAAACTCACAAATAATACTCGCTATATGTATCCCACACTGTTTTTACTCTATAGTTCGTAGTGTTCCTCTGCAGATGTCTGGACTATACAGTGTCACAATCTGAAAAGGGCACCAGATAGAAAAGTACTTTCTTATGCATTATGACACTTCCTTTCTTGCGAAATTTCAATATGGCGGCCTCGCAGCAAGACGATCTTCATCCAGCACGCTCAAACAACTACAGTTCCACATCCAGGCAGTACATAGATCATTGATACTACGGCCGCAGCTTGCGCCACTGGATGACGCCGCCGCAGTTGTGGGTATGTCACGTAGGAGAGTGAACTGACGCGAGAGTGCCTATAAATATCGTGGCTCCGCTCTTTTACGATGGTTGTCTCTATTCTTCAAAGCCTTCGAAGGAAGGAAGATTAGAGTTTAAAATCCCATCGACAATGAGCTCATTAGAGATGGAGCGCTAGCACCGATTAGGAAAGGACGGGAAAGGAGATCAGCCCTATCCATTCAAAGGGCCAACCCACCATTTGTCCCATGCAATTTAAGGAAATCTTGAAAAACCTAAATTAGGTGGCCAGATGAGGATTTGAACTGTCGTCCTCCCGAATGCGAGTCTAGTGTGCTGGCCACTGCACTACCTCACTTGGTCTGAGACTTCGATACGCACCATTCGTAGTAGAGCGACTGACCTTGGCTGCGTCTATGTTTTTTGGTTAGCATTGCTCCATTAACTGTGAGCGCACGCTTAAGACGACTTTTTCTGTGCTTTGGATTGTGCTTCTGGCTAGGCGTTCACTTCGTGAAATCATACAGTTTTCTATCTACGCAGAGCACGATAGATATGCAGTGATGAGGACTTTCTCCCAGTGCAGGTATTCAATGTGAAGCATGAATTCTGCGTTTCTAAAGCTGTTCGAGCAGCAGTAGCAGCAACTATGGCGACAGAAAGAACAGAGTGGGAATGCCAATAGCAGCAGCAGAAATTACTTTTACAACTACAGGGTGGGGGCCCACCAAGACCTCCTCTCCTGTGCCAATCTTTTCATGTCAAAGTAGCAATTTCAACCTACGTCCTCAATTATTTGTTGGATGTATCCCAATCTCTGTCTTCCTCTACAGTTTTATACTATATAAAATGTTTCAAATGGCTCTGAGCACTATGGGACTTAACAGCTGTGGTCATCAGTCCCCTAGAACTTAGAACTAATTAAACCTAACTAACCTAAGGACATCACACACATCCATACCCGAAGCAGGATTCGAACCTGCGACCGTAGCAGTCGCGCGGTTCCGGACTGCGCGCCTAGAACCGCGAGACCACCGCGATTGGCTTTATACTATATAGCGCCCTCTAGTACCACAAGTAAGTTATTCAGTGATATCATAACGGACGTCCTACCATCCTGTACCTTCATCTTGTCATTGTTTTCCATATCTTTCTTTCCTCGTCGATTCTGCGCAGAACCTCTTCATTCCTTCCCTTATTAATCCACCTAATTTTCAACATCCTTCTGTAACACCACCTCCCACATGCTTCGATTCTCTCTTCTTCCAGTTTTCCCACAGTCCATATCCCACTGCAACACAATGCTACGCCCAAAAGGTACACTCCCAGAAATTTCTTCCTCAAATTATGACTTGCGTTTGATATTGATGGACTTCTCTTGTCCAGGGTTTCTCATTTTGCCGTTGTTAGTCTGCTTTTAATATCCTCGTTGCTTGTCCTTCATGGATTATTTTGCTGTCAAGGTATCAGAATTTCTTAACTTCATCTACTTGGTGATCCCCAATTCTGATGTTCTGTTTCTCGCTGTTCCCATTTCTGCTTCTTCTCATTACTTTCGTCTTTCTTCGATTTACTCTCAGTTCATATGCTGTACTCATTACACTGTTCATTCCATTACACATATCCTGTAATTCTTCAGCACTTTCATTGAGGATAGCAATACCATCAGCGAATCTCAACACTAATATGCTAATATCTGTCAAAACTTACGAAGTAACGGCGTCAGAGTAAGTTATGTTTCACGATACTTCCGTGTCGACTTTCTTAGTAGTACTAGAACCGTCGTGTTCTAGGATCAACTGATGACAGCCAATTTATCGAGCATCTGATTGTCCAATTGTCTTGCAAAGCGGAATTCCGTAGTTACAACAGTAGTTAGCGATCAGCTGCCCCCCCCCCCCCCCCCATCACAGGTAGGCATGCACGAAAAGAAGCACTGTGTTCGCCGTTAGCGTGTTCCAAAGCGATCGGAAGCTCATACAAAATTTTACTCCCTGTCGTTGTCAAATAGTCCGAGAAAAGTTAGTGAAAGCAAATCATATGAAGATTTCAGTCCGATGTCACTGTCCGTTCCCGTTCCGTGCCGTTACTCTTTTGCTGCCGGAAATTGGGGCATCTCACAAGAGTGCCTTGGCGGCGGGAGAAAACGACGAGCGCCGACGGGCACACCGCACGCTAATTTGCCGGTGCCAGTAGCAGCAGCAGCAGACGGGATGCAGAAACTCATGTTCCAGCTGGAAATTAATGGAGCGACGGCAGAATTCCATTTGGACACAGAGGCGTCCTTGTCTCTTATTAATGTTGACACGGACCGGCTGGAGCGTCGGCTCCCCAGAGCTGCCGTATCCTCAGTGCAGCGTGGTGACGGACAAGAGACAGTCGACCCCGTTGCGGGGTCAGCTCGTAGTCAAGCTAAATATAATAACATAGATCACCAACCAGTCCTGCTGGTAGTAAATCCTTAGACAACTACCAACATTTTTAGCTTAAACACTTTTGCACTTTTTGGCTTCCAAATTCAAGACAAAATAAATCTAGTTTCAACTGCGACTCCGTTCAAGGGACTTAATACGTTATACACGCAGTGCAGCATATGCTAGAACCTGCTTTGGGTTGTGCAACAAGGTTCCAAGCCCACGTATCCTCAGAGCAATCAGTAACCTCTAAGTTCTGTAGAGTACATCTAGTGCCTTTCGTCATGAAAGGTCAAATTAAAGAGGAGCTAGACAGTTTGCAAGGTATGGGACTGATGTCCCCTATATCTTCTAGCCATTGGGTCTCATGGTAGTAGTTAAGAAGCCAAGTGGATCACTTTACAGTAATTTTGAGTCTAACATCAATGCTCAAGTTTACGTATTAACATATCAGCATCATCTTGTCCGGACGCGGTAGCTGAGTGGCCGCCGGCACGGTAGCTCTGCGTGTTCGGTCAGAGGGCTGCGAGCTCTCTGTAATAAGAAAAACTGAGTCAATGCATCATCGATCAACTTGAACGAATGTCTTGTGACGTCCGCCTAGAACAAACGCAACGAACTATATCGAACAAAACAGCGCGACAAAAAGGGCTAGGGTTCGATTCCCGGCTGAGTCGGAGATTTTCTCCGCTCAGGGACTGGGTGTTGTGTTGTCCTAATCATCATCATTTAATCCCCACTGTCGCGCAAGTTGCCGAAGTGGTGCCAAACCGAATGACATTTGAACTAAATTTGCAACCAAGACTGCTTTTAACCAATACTAAAATGATCCCCATCTTTTTTGAGTCTTTCCTCTTCTTTCATTTGGGCTGTAGTCCAGGATCTTTCGGCGAATTCCGTGACCTGGCATTTTCATGCGGCATCTCTAATTTTCACGATATTGTTGAATTTTTCGTTTATCTTGAAAATATTTATTTTTGTTCTAAAATCTTCATTTCTAGTCAAGTCTCGTCTTCAGTAATACTGCCTCCTCCACATACACTCCATCTCTGCTGCTTGACTATTTTTTCCCCTAATGACACCACATACAGCTTGGACTTTGCGCATTTCATTTTCAATATCAGACTCAAAATCAAAAATTTGTAGCACAGCATAAGTAAGAGATTTAGAGATTTGTTCTAAACCTGAAATGTCCAAAAGTTTTTTTTCCTCGAAATGTCATAATTTGGCTTTTATTAGTAGATACTTGTAATTAATATTTCTTGCATATTTCGATCAGATGTTGTACCGATCTTCGGAGATCACCTTCATTCTTTAGAAAAAGAATCTGCAAGCAAAAACACATTCAGGTATTTTTCATTCTGTACCTTAATTCCTTTGTAGACGGGCGTGCTGAAAAACAATGCCTCCGAATTTTGTATTTGAAATCTCTTAAAGCTTTTCAAATAAAACAAATCGTATTAACATCCAACATCCTTATAATTCATGTGTACCTAGAGTGTTGCGAAGTACAGCGTGTAACATGGCGGTGTGTAGCGTAACGAAGAGGGCGCAAGAGAAACTGCTTGTTGTAATCGAGTTTCGAATTGGGAAACTTTGTCCACAAATGGGGTACCATTTCCTTCAGCATGACAATACCAGATCAACCACGGGCGCAGCGACTGTGAAACAATCCGACGCGTGGGGTTCACTGTCATCGATTATCTTCCATACTTTATCGACGTGGCTACATCCGATTTTCAACTGTTTCCAGGCTTTCGAGGAGTTCACCTGGATAGTGATGAAGCGGTGCAAGCACAGGTGTGGTCGCAGATCCACCGACAAAAATATTCTTCGGTGACGGAATCAACAAACTGGTCTCTCGTTCGGAGAAATGTTTTCGCCATCGCGGCGACTATGTTGAGAAATAAATTTGTGTACATGAAGGACGTAAACATGTAGATTGTTAACAGTTTTATTTTGTTTAAAAAGCTTTATCAGTTTTCACACAAAAAATTCGGAGGAATTACTTTTCAGCACGCCCTCGAGGATGTGTATCCAATTCCTAGGCACAGGAATTGTTCGCAAAAATGGCTTGGGGCCATTATTTTTCCAAGACAGAGCTCGCAGAGTCCTATTTTAAATTACATGTAGATTATCAGACATAACTGTTTTTAGTGACTAACAGCCCATTCTTGACGTATCATTAGACTGTCATTTTGAGTAGGCAGTGCTCCCACAGTATTTAAGTCATATGAGGTGCGTGAAAAAAGTCATGAGACTGATCTTCTAGCCATAAAATTTTTAATTTTTTTCAAACAACAATTTTGTCCCCTTCAAAGTAGTTCCCTTCGGCAGCTACAAACAGGCGGTGTCGTTGTTCCCAGTCTTCTCGCAGTGCTGGTAGGGCTTTTAACGCGTCGATCACTTTCTCCGGAGTCGTAAAGGTCACAAGGACTCCGATCACTTGAAAAGGGCGGCTGTGGAACAGTAGGAGTGCCTTTTGAGTTGAAAAATTTCCGTTGTCATGATGCAGCATCCACTTGTGTGCTACGTCCGGTCTCAGTGAATTCAAGCTTTTCCCGCGCCATTCAAGGACATCTTCGTAAAACACTTGGTTGACAGTTGGTCCTGTATGAATAAATTCATTATGAACGATGGCCCTACAGTCAAAGAAGCAAATCAGCTTTGTTTTGATATTTGACTTACACATTCGAGCTTTTTTCTGTCGAGATGTCTCACTTTGCCGTTTTGTCTCGTAATGGCACCTAGAAATCCAGTATTCATCACCTGCCTTCACACGACTGAACCATTCATGGTCATTGGCAATCCTCTCAAGAAAATCGACCCACACGTTTTTTCGATTGTCCTTTTGCTCAGTTGTAAGGTTTTCTGGCACAATTTTGGCACAAATCTTCTGCGTGTGCAGAACTTCTGTGAAAATTTGATATACGGTGAAACTGTTTAACAGGTCGCCCATTATTATTATTGTTAAACGTCCGTCTGATCTCACAAGAACACGCTCACGTTCGACATTTTCGCCGGTCTTGAAAGGAGAGATCTGCCTGAGGGAGGTTCATGTTCAATGTATTCTCGGCCTTCCAAAACCTCTGCTCTTGATAAGGAATGTTCCCCATACACCAGTTTCAATTTTTCGAAGGTCAGAGTTAGTGATCCCCAAGTCTGACACAGAAACTGTTATACCGGAGCCTAGGTAGCTCCTGAGGGCTGGCAATCCATATTACACCACAGAGGACGAGGTTGTCTATGCCCGAGGCGTACCGAAAGCACCATGGTAAACAATGGCTATTTACATACATGATAATGGAAACAGACATTCTGAGCACTACCTCCTGCAGGGGGAGCTCGAGCCACGGTCTGCAGGAAGTATCACTACACCAAAAGCTGACTGGCTGGAGAGATCTATTTAGGGGCTAGAACAGCCCTGAAGTTCAGTTCACGCCGGATGCCGATCTGGTGTACTGCAACCATTGAAGATTACGTCTTCGTCTCTGAATCGGACTGTTACTAGGGTGTGTGGGTGTTACCACGAGCCTTCGTGGAAAATTAGGCGTGAGCTTTAGTTTGCCTGCATTAAGAGACTTGTACTGGCATCGTTATTGCTATCTTTCGTTTGTTGTTCTGTGATCAACCTTGTGAACTTACGTCAATAAAAGTTGTCGGAATGAGATTTTCACTCTGCAACGGAGTGTGCGCTGATATGAAACTTCCTGGCAAATTAAAACTGTGTGCCGGACCGAGACTCGAAATTAATAAAAGTGGTGTTTGTGAAAAATTGCGAATTGTCAGTGACAGCACAAACTTGATGGCATAACGATCCTGTAAATTTTGCTGTTTCATTTTCGTAATACACAACAAAAACACAACTTCACTGACGGTGCTCTCAAAAATCACGCGATGCCCGTACGGAGCTCAAACTCGGACTGATCATCTAGAAGGGATGAACGCACAAGTAGAACAACACACTTTTGCCAGATTACTCGTAGTGTTGTAAGTCTCATTACTTTTCTCACACACCTCGTACCATGAACAACTCTTCCCAGCTATCTCCAGTTGGGTACATTATTTGGATGAGTTGATAATTACAATGGTTACCTTTGAGCTCCGTTCTCGCCTCGACAAATGTTCTTTTGAGTCAAGTGCAAAGTATCGAGGATATATATTAGTTAATGAAGGGCTTACGCCACATACATGGACGCAGTAACTAACTTACTACCTTATAAGAACGGGGACCTTGATAACAGAATTAATGCTATGAAAAAGAGATGCTCTGGATCACAAAGCCAGACACGCCTCCTGCCTGTATAGCCTCGCTGCCAAACAGTGTTAAGGAAGGAGTTGTGTGCACTCACCTGCTACTGTGGCGAGGGCAGCGGCCAGCAGGAAGAGCAGCGCCCACATCACGGCTCGCGGCCCCGCGGAGTGGCCACCAGAGGCGCGCCGGTCATGCTATGAACACACCAGACAAACGAACCAGTCAGCGCACCTGCTCACTCCGTGAGAGACCGTCATGAGCATCGACATCATCTCGTCTGGTTACGACAGGACATAACAACACAGCAAATCACATAAAAAGAGTGTATAAAAAGCGTCCAATATTTCTGTTACAGATAAAAAAAACCACTCCGTTTTCAGGCCACAAGTGACCCATCGGGACCATCCGACCGCCGTGTCATCCTCACTGAGGATGCGGATAGCAGGGGCGTGTGGTCAGCACACCGCTCTCCCTGTCGTTATGATGGTTTTCTTTTTGACCGGAGCCGCTACTATTCGGTCGAGTAGTTCCCCAATTGGCATCACGAGCCTGAGTGCGCTCCGAGAAATGACAACAGCGCATGATGGCCCAGATGGTCGCCCATCCAAGTGCCGGCCACGCCCGGCAGCACTTAATTTCGGTGATGTGACGGGAACCGGTGTATCCCCTGCGACAAGGCCGTTGTCTCTGTTACAGATAGAGCTCAAAATTAGGGAAACGTTTTACTTACATTCCAATTTTAGAATGTGTTGTTGGAGCTTATGTTTAAGGGAAAAAGAAACGAACAACACTTACGGAGCCAAAAAGTAAGTTAATAGAAATAAAAACGGACGAGTGTGAGTAGGACGCACCTCTGACGGTTTCATGCAAACTAAATTATGTATATAGATAATAATAATAATAATTTCGTGTGGATCAATGGCCTGGTGCAGGTTTTTATATCGAACACCACTTCGACGACTTGCGTGTCCCTGACCTACAACAGTTAAACAACTGTGGAAACGGGACCTAGAGTGTAACGTGAAATGAGAGCCATGAGTTGTTTCTGGCGACACCTCACGTAGTTGAGATGTAAGTGCTAGGTTAGAAAGAAAGCTAATAAATCTGTTGTCCGGCGAACATTCGATCCCGTGACTTCTCAGTTGCCAGGCACGTACCTCATTGCTTTTCTAAATTGCTTCTTTAATTGTTGTTACTTGGCATAGTTGTATAAATTAAACTATGTAATGTATAAAATGAACAACTCACTCAGTATCTTTGGGTGTTAAGCACCCAAGTACATTTTTTTCTAAATTAATATGCTGATTAACACAGCTACATAATTTGATGATCATACAACTGTCATTGACAGACTTCTTTGGTTTCTTCTCGAAAATCTCAGTACATAAGGCAAGTTCAGTCACACAGAAAAGTAGCTGTCACGTTAAGTAATAGGAAACACTATACACTAGACATAAGATGCTGCTGATGGCCAGCATGTGTCCAATACTAGTCTAGCAGCAAATAAATAAAAATAATCTCAATTGGACAGTTAATGCCAATAAAAGCACATTTTTGAAACTCCATATGTAGGCTTTCAGGGTATACTGAAAATAATGTCAGCTTTCAACAACATGCCTTAAAACATCCTGACAGATTAACACTGGACTCAGACTAGGGACCTCTTCCTGTTCAAGTGCTCTACCTCTTTTTTTTTTAAGTCAACTTTTCTGTTTCCCGAAGTATGCTTTGCCACTTGTTTTTAGCTAAGGCTCTATTTCTGTCGATGTTTTGTTTTGTTTTTATGTTATGTTACATTGCAGAAAGAACAGACACAGTCAGCTTCAGTCTGGGTTAAAGATAAGGTAGGCAGGAGTTGCATCCGGTGCCTGGTGACGATCCCTCCTTCCCTCCCGTTGGTTCATCACGTGGTATTGGCATGGTTTTTCTATTTCTTCTATTTCTTTTCTTTATTTTTATTATTTTCGCTAGGAAGAACACAATGAGAGAAGGCTCCAGAGCAAGGGGGAAAACTGTCCAGTACCTTGATGATTGAAGACAAGGTGCAACATATTTGCAAATAAAGCACGATAACGTGGAAGTCCCTGCCACCAATGCGCTTTGACCACATCTTGGCGAAAACCACGGGGGTCAGGATCGTTGCCACACCCGACTTTATAGTGGGCGTGGTGTCTGAGAAGCCATACGATTGAATAAATCTTCATCCGAGGGAAAACGAAAAAGCCCAAATAGAGAAGAAAGTCTATCGAAAAAAAAGCTTCAGCTGATCGGGTAAGGAAAGCCATCTGTCGGCGAGTCCGGTGCCAGTGTTAACGTGCGCAAGAGACTATTCTGTGTGGTACTGTATCTCGTTGATGACATGTGTCGCAAAGACCACTAAGACTAATCAATGTGATGGAGGCGTTTGGTGGTCGGGATCGGATTGTGAATGACCAACCATATACCACGATGAGGTGAGTTCCATCGGAAGGATAGGAAGACTAACGTAAAACCACACTATTTTCCATACTTGACTACCAGGTGCAACTTCTATCTAGTTAGCTCATCTATAGGCTGTCCGCCCGCGGTAGCTGAGTGGTCAGCGCGACAGAAAGTTAATCCTAAGGGACCGGGATTGATCCCCGGTCGGGTCGGAGATTTTCTCCGCTCAGGGACTGGGTGTTGTGTTATCCTAATCATCATCATTTCATCCCCATCGACGCGCAAGTCGCCAAAGTGGCGTCAAATTTAAAGACTTGCACCCGGCAAACGGTCTGCCGAACGGGAGGCCCTCGTCACACGATATCTATAGGCTTTTCTGAGCGAGTTTGCAAGTATCAAAACATATAATGTATATGCCCGAATCTTTGATTGCATTGATTTAGACGCGTATCTACGCCATCAGGGAACCATAAACATTAGTACTTGACATGAATTTCAACTTGATACCTCTACACAGGTCTCAAGTAGATGGACAACAAAATGCAAAAATTATAAGTTCTGTTTGATGTGATTATAAACTAACAGTTTTCTGATTTATTTCCTTTACTTGTACTGTAAAACCATGCTTCTTCCGAATTTTATGATTTTAGGTCAACGGTATATACACTATTGGTTTTGATGAGTGAGTTAGTGATGACCGAAATATGTGACATTAACAGCCGTACTTTGTGACTATATTGACTTAGAAGCTTAAACGTTTTATACTGCACAGGGATCGTGCACTTTAGGACTTGCCATAAATTCTAAATTGATTCCTCTCCCCGTTCCTGAAGACGGACGGCTGACGAAGTGATCCCACAGGGGTTCTATTTTTAGCAATTGAGGGACAGATCGCAAAATGGTTCAAATGGCTCTGAGCACTATGGGACTCAACTGCTGAGGTCATTAGTCCCCTAGAACTTAGAACTAGTTAAACCTAACTAAGGACATCACAAACATCCATGCCCGAGTCAGGATTCGAACCTGCGACCGTAGCGGTCTTGCGGTTCCAGACTGCAGCGCCTTTAACCGCACGGCCACTTCGGCCGGCAGATCGCAAAAATTACATTACTGTGCAGTGTTATTCATAATTAATTCCGGAGTTTCTTAAAATGGTTGTGCGGAAACCACAAGGCGTAGAGAAAAATGGCACTTATTAATGAAATTTCCAATCGTAATACGTGCTCTTGTGTATTTACAGAGTGGACCTCCAGCGGACAGGTGAATCAGAACATAACTGAAGAAAACTTCACAAGCCAAGAATGCTAAAAAAACATGTCACTGGATGACCGATTTCGACACAGCTATGCTATCATCCGATTTTATGCTTTAAAATTTTTGCAACATGTTGTTCATTAGCGATGAAAATCGAGCACTGCTTAACACCTGCTATCCATTACTTTTCCTATAAATTATCTGAAAGTCGGTGCACTATCCTGCCAAATCCTAATAAACCGTCAGTAAAATTCCAGTATATACAGCAGATTACATGTGTGTGACAAAAGTCATGGGATAGTGATATGCACTTATACAGATAGGCTTGCACAACGTGCACAAGGCATAAAACGGTAGTGCATAGGCGGAGCTGTCATTTGTGCTCAGGTTATTCACATGGAAAGCTTCACATGGATTATGGGCGAAGGCGGAAGTTAAGATTTTGAAAGCGGAATGGTAGTTTGAGCTAGATGCATGGGACATTCGATTTAGGAAATCGTTACGGAATTGAGTATTTCGAGATCCGCAGTGTAAAGACTGTGCCGAGAATACCAAATATCAGGAATTACCTCTCACCACAGACAAAGCAGTGGCCGCCGACCTTCAACGAGTGCAGCGGTGTTTGCTTAGAATATTCAGTGCCAACAAACAACACTGCGTGAAATAACCGCAGAAATCGATGTGCAAGCTATGGCCAACATATGCGTAAGGACAGTGCGCCGAAATTTGGCGTTAATAGTCTATGGCATCAGACGACCTACGCGACATCGCCTGCAGTGGCCTCCTGGGCTCGTGACCATATCGGTGTGGACACCAGACTTGAAAAATTGTGGCCTCGTCAGATGAATGCCGGTTTCGGTTGGTAAGAGCTCATGGTAGGGTTCAAGTGTGGCACAGACACCACGAACCCATGGACTCAAGCTGTCAACAAGACACTGCACAAGCTATTGGTAGCTCCGTTATGATATGAACTGTGTTTATGGGGAATGGACTGGTCCAACTGAACTGATCATTGACTGAAAATGATAATGTTCGGCTCCCTGGAGGTCATTTGCAGTCATTCAAGTGTGTCATTCATTGACGACTATGCGCCACCTCACGGGGCTACTATTGTTCACGATTGTTCTGAAGAATGTTCTGGACAGTTCGAGCGAATGATTTGGCCATCCAGATCAGATGACTGCCGGGGTCGGTTGGTAAGAGCTCATGGTAGGGTTCAAGCGTGGCGCAGACACCACGAAGCCATGGACTCAAGCTGTCAACAAGGCACTGCACAAGCTATTGGTAGCTCCGTTATGATGTGAACTGTGTTTATGGGGAATGGACTGGTCCAACTGAACTGATCATTGACTGAAAATGATAATGTTCGGCTCCCTGGAGGTTATTTGCAGTCATTCAAGTGTGTCATTCATTGACGACTATGCGCTACCTCATGGGGCTACTATTGTTCACGATTGTTCTGAAGAATGTTCTGGACAGTTCGAGCGAATGATTTGGCCATCCAGATCACCCGACATGAATCCAAAACGATCTTTTATGGCACATAATCGATAGGCCAGTTCGTGCACAAAATCCTGCACTGCATCACTTTCGCAATTATGGCAGCATGGCTCAGTATATCTGTAGGGGACTTCCAACGACTTGTTGAATTTACGTCACGTCGAGTTTCTGTACTACGCCAGGCAAAAGAGTGTTCGACAAGATATTGAGAAGTATCCCATGACTCTTGTCATTTAGGTCTGTAGTATAATACTAGAAGCAAATTTTACTTCAATCTGTCACAAACACATGGTGCGGAGTTAAACCAGAATTCCTTCTGATCCTCTGCAAGTCGGAACTTCGCTGTGGACTCCTATTATTTGGGAGTGTTTCGAAAAATATTCTACAGAAATTGGACAAGCTACAGTGTAAGTTATTGATCAGTGAGAACTGTATTGGGCTCAATGTCACCATCGCCAACTGATATGACCCTTGTAGAAGAAAATGACATGCTGCTTCCACATTCGAGGTGGGTAGACCTTACTTTGGAACTATACCAGATAAACTATGAAAAGATGCAGAGGCGAGATGTATGCCTATAGATGAAGGACGTACTGCATCGAAAGATTGCATCCACTAGAGGATGTCCAGAGGATATGCTGATAATGATAGCTGTTGGCATGGAGTTTCTCACTACCATACATCAGGACACAGATAATCGCCACTTGATTACCAGGAGAATCCAGCAGTTTTATGAACTATTCCAGCGCAAAATAAGTTGCACGCATGCATAACAGCTCAAAACACTTCTTAGCTCTAGCTCTTCTAGAAAACGGTGTACAAGAATAAAATTATCCCTGTGGGCTAGCTTGTAAACAATGTCTCTCATACACCCTTAATGGCGAACACTGAATAGGACAATCAGACAGTTATGGGTGTGATAGAACTCGACTGGGCATATTATGTTCAAATATACGCAGACTATTCCATGTTTCCTGAAGAAACGGGTTATGATTTCTATTCCCCCCTGATGAACGTTAAAGGAAGATACATTGTGTGTATGCGAGGGTCAGATGCAGCAGCTGAATACACTGGAGTCCAAAAGTAAAGCAACAAAGTACTATATCATCCTGTCCTGTGTCTAATTCACGATATAATCATGCAAACTGTCAACAAATGTCCGTACGATCGTGGCCTGCACTGAAGATGGCATTCTGGTCAGCAGGCAACCACACCAACGATGACGTCAGGATACCTGCCAATCGGGGTAGTGTTTGCCGGATAGTCGCACATCTACAGTCGCTGTGTACACTTTCACAGACGGTGCAGTATGGCACAGAGAAGACGCCAACCAGGCTCTCTGCGGTAGAGGGCCATGGGAAGAATGGAAGGTCAGTCGCAAACTCATGAGACACGATGGCTTAATGTGAATCGTTCTGTTGTTTTTCGGATGTGGCGACAGTTTGTAGAGATCGAAACCGAATCCCGAAGACCAGACGGGGCCGACCACGTGTAACATCAGAACGAGAGAACGATTGTTTGGCTGTAATGGCATGACGGTACCGCCTTAGTATTGCACGGCAGCTTGCATCTGACGTCACAGCATTCACCGGACGCGTTGCAGCAAAGCAAATGGTATACAGGAGGCTTTGGCAGAGTGGCCTTTATTGTCGGAGAGCTGCTGTATACGTAGCTCTGACGCGTCTTCACGTAAGGGAACGTCTACAGTGGAGCTGTCAACGTGGCCACCTGGACAGTCGAGCGGTGGTCCAATGATCTTTTCACAGATGAGTCCCGATTCGGTCTACACAGTTGTTCTACGGATTTGCATCTGGAGGGAACGTGGTACATGACTTCGGGGCCCAACCACTGTGGTAAGATACAGATATCGAGGATGATACCTAATGGTGTGGGCAGGGATTATGTTGAGCACTCGAACACCTCTTCATGAAATTGTACGGGTGGATCGGCAATGTTTAAGATTTGTCAGTTATCGTGACGAGATCTTGGAACCTAATGTGCGGTTGTTGCGAGATGCTGTGGGCCGAGATTTCGTATTGCTGGACGATAATGCTCAACCTCATAGAGCACGCGTAGTTGATGTTTTCTTTGAAAAGGAAGATATTGCACTCATGGCATGGCCTGCTCGCTCTTCCGATTTCAATCCCATATAGCACACCTGGGATGGACTAGCGACACGGGTTGCATTACGTTAGCATCCACCAACCACTCTCCAAGACTAGGAAGCAACGCTGCAGGAAGAATGGGCGTTATTGCCGCAACATGAGATTGATGACATCATTCATAGCACGCCCCGTCGTTTGTCAGGTCTCCATTGCTGCCAGAGGTGATCACACCCCATGCTGAGCGTATTAACCAGTAGCCGGAATGTGTGTGTAAATCCGTTAAGTTCAAAAAAACGAAGAACATTTTTGTCTACACTTATGCCTGTTGCAGTTGTTTACTTTTTGTATTCTTTATCTTGTTTCTACTATCACCTGATTACACTGTATCGTAGCAAAATAAACGCAACCCTGCAAAACTTCGGTTTGTTGCTTTGATTTTGGACATCAGTGTATTACCAATACTATTTGCTATTCCTTTTGGCAATAAGCTGTTCCTTTTGGCATTAAAAAGCTTTTCACTGAAAACTTTTATTAAGAGACTCTAACATATGCCGTATAGTGGATATAAACACTATAACAGGAAATGGAAACTATTAATTAGGCATAAGATACTCTGTACATACTGCAAGAAACGTCAGCATTGAAGTAAAACATGTACATTAAAAGGCATGTGAACGTCATGAGCCAATAAACAGCAAATACTTCTGTAGAAGTACAATTATACTGCCATGTGAGCAATTACTGGAAGCGTGCAAAAAAGATCTAGGCCACATCCGATAAAAGTGGAAGATGCGTATATGCTTGTGTACAGAATACCTTTACAGGTAAGCGTGATTTCGTGGACAAAATAAGTCAAAGGTACCAAAGTTTCAGGATTCAAACGAGTGTAGGAAATAAAGAAGAAGATGTTTTAAACCACTTAATACTAGCATGCACTAAATGACAGAAATAGCAACAAAATTCATACCTGAAATTAAAAGCTTTATTACAAAAATTCATTACAACTCACTTATGGGCAAATTATATCAGCATCTTTGAGATCGTAGCAAACTACTTAAAATCTTGGCATAGAATGATGATCGCAAGCTGTGGAATTTATTTTGATTGTGTATTTAATTATTGACAATGAAGAAAAGAACATTAATCGTTCACAAAATTCGTCGTTTTACTATCGCAGATATATTACATAGTTATCTTCAGAGCTAAAAATTACAAAATAGGAAAATCAGGAACAAATATAACATATCCTAGAACTTATTGTAGGTTCAAACATATGCACCATACAGTTGCATGCCATATAACAGGTGACATTAGACCAAAGTTTCACCCAATACACAATATTGGTTGGTGTAGGGCATACAGGAGTCCAACATGAACTGAAGCCATGTCCTACATGGCTGAACGGGAAGAAAATGTGACATCAGAGTCGTGCGGTTCTCTCTGTCGAAGTGTCGGTGAATATTTAAAGAATAGTAAAGCTATGCAATTTTTTAATTTTTTATAAAAATTGTACTGAACAAAAAACTATATGCAATGGTTAAACTATGGTAAGCAAATCACGTCGTGAAGCCATAAATGTAGCCTTCTCAATGACAGTAAGCACATGATAGTATGTCGTGTATTCTTGCAGGGACAAAGATACATTAACAATTTTATTACTTTACTATCATCATCATTTTGTAAACATATCCGAATTTTTGGATTTATAATTAAATTTATATTACGTAATATGCAAAGAAGTTGTTGTTATGCTTAGATCTGTACACAAATTTTAATTGTAAAACAGTTGTTCTCACTAAAAGCAAATAAAACATTACTCAGAACCAAAGTGACTCTGTGAATAATGTCCTGCTTATATATCACAGGGCTGTTGATTACCGCCACTGCCTAAAGCATGAGAAAATACCGTGTCTGTCCACATCCTGCGTCGAATAGCAGGACTCCATCTCAATGTTTACATCGTCCACATTGCACGAAATCAATAATCGATATCTATACGATTGGTATAGCTGATGTAGGAGGCATCTGTAACTGCTATGGCTAACATTAGCACCACAGCCAGTGCAACGAAGACAGGCACAAACACATAAGGTTAAGAAACGATCAAATAACTTAAACGGAAGAATGTTTCCAACTATGAGGTCTGAACTTACCCCGCCCAAGTGGAATGACGTGTAACTCTGATGCTATTGCTAAATATATATTATTGTTGAATGAGCCATCTCTGTTTGATATGGCACTGTCCCACTTCACGAAAATTTCTCCTTCATATGAATGAACATACATCCCAGGAATGTGACCTATTCAATGACAAAGGATTCTGCAGGGTAAATACGGAACATTATCCCGCAGTCTTTGCACGAACAAAAGAGTTTTATTAGATTACTCAGGTGCCACATAGAATCAGGTACCAGGTACGCCTAATGTTAATCCTGAAGAAACATACGAAATGTAGGAGCTCTAAACTCATTATAGGAGCCCTACACGAGCTCTCAGAAGAATTCATCAGCACCGAATTTTAAAAACACATCCAGGCGCTTTAAGCACCGTACGAAGGTCCATATTTTTACAGAATGTTTGCATGTTTTGTTTTCAGAGGGTCCCTCTACATTCCGGGGCCTACGAAGTTTTATGTATCAGGTTTCAAATGTTAATCCTGAAGAAATGAACGAAATATAGGAGCACTAAACACATTATGGGAACACTACCCGAGCTCTCAGAAGAATTCATCAGCACCGAATTTTAAAAACACATCCAGGGGCTTTAAGCACCATACGAAAGTCCATATTTTTACAGAATGTTCGCATGTTTTGTTTTCAGAGGGTCCCTCTACATCCCGGGGCCTACGAAGTTTTATGTATCAGGTTTCATATTTTTCTAGAATTTGCTGTCGTAGCACAGTGCAACAGCACAACATTATGATTCGATACTGTTTTTACGTTTTAGTTAGAGGAGTACAGTCGGCTGCTGCTCTCAGTGTTGTATAGAATGTGAGTCTGGCAGTATACATCTGACTTTCGAAAGAAACATCATTCATACAATTCCGAATAAACAAGAGCCAACAAGTGCGAGAATTATCGCACAATCAGCTTAACAGCTCATACAAGTTGCTGACGAGAATAATATGCAGCAGAATGGTAAAGAAATTTGAGGACGTGTTAATTTGGCCTTTGGAAAGGTAAAGAACCCAGAGAGGCATTTCTGAGGTTGCGATTGATAATGGAAGTAGGAGTAAAGAAAAATCAAAACACGTTCATAGGACTTGTCGACCTGCAAAAAGCGTTCGATAGTGTCAAATTGTGCAAGATGTACGAAATTCAGAGAAACAGGGAAAGACGAGTAATGTGCAATATCTAGAAGAGCCAAGAGGGGAGAATAAGAGTAGAAGACCAAGAACGACGTTCTCTGATTAAAAAGGGTGTAAAATAGAGATGCAGGCTTTCACGCCTACTGTTCAATCTATACATCGAAGAAGCAACGGCAGAAATAAAAGAAATGTTCAAGAGAGGAAATAAAATTCAAGGTGAAAGGATGTCAATGTTAAGATCTGCTGACGACATTTCTATTCACAGTGAAAGTGAACGAGGATTAGAGGATCTGTTGGATGGGATGAACAATCTAATGCGTACAGGATGTGGACTGAGTGTAACTAAAAAAAAAAAAAAATGAAAATAAAGAGAAGTGGCAGAAATGAGAACAACGACAAAATTAACATTAGAATTGGTGATCAGGATGAAGATGAAGTTAAGAAATTCTGCTACCTAGGCTACCGAGCGGAGAGCGGTTGACGTAAAAAACAGAGTAGCACTTACAAAAACGGCATTCCTGGTCAAGAGAAGTCTACTGGTATCTAACATAGGCGACAATTTCAGAAAGAAATTTTTGAGAACGTACGTTTGCAGCACATCGTTCTATGGTAGGGAAACGTAGACTGTAGAAAAACCGGAACGGAAGAGAATCGCAGCATTTGAGATGTGGTGCTACAGAAGAATGTTGAAAAGTAGGTGGATTGGTGAGGTAAAAATGAGGAGGTTATCCGGGGAATCGGTGAGATAAGGAATACACGGAAAACACTGATAAGAATAAGGGACAGGATGGTGAGACATCTGTTAAAACATCAGGGACTGACTTCCATGGTACAAGAGGGAGCTGTAGAAGCCAAAAAATGCAGAGGAAGAGAGAGGTTGCCATACAGCCAGCAAATAATTGAGGACGTAGGATGCGAGGGCCACTCTGAGAAGAAAAGGTTCGCACGAGAGAATAATTCGTGGCGGGCTGCATCAAACCAGTCACAAGTTCAAAGCAAAAAAAAAAAAAAAAAAAAAAACGCTTAAAAAGTCCGGTTTCTTCTTCGTGTAAAATGAAGAAGCCTCTATCAACAAGTACCGGAAGTAAGAGGTGGCGGAATGACGGTCTTTATACGATGCACTGTAACCCATGACTACATGCGAATATTGAAATCTCAGTCCGTTGGGCATTTCCCGTGAAAAGCTAACGTCTCAGTCTCAGGCCGGCACAGAGTTTTAATCTTTCAAGAAGAGCAAATCAACATGAAAACCTAGACAGAGTGAAAATTCGTTTTGAATACAATTCCTCCGTAGTAATCTGTATTTCGGATATGATAATGCTGCAATGAGTGTAGGAGAACTTGTGTGAAATTTGGAATGTGCGAGAAGATGTACGAGGGTCGTTCAATAACTAATGCCCCATATTTTTTTCTCAGAAAATATTTATTGTTAAGAGTCAGAATTTGGTGACATTATACATCAACTTGTCTTGTCCATGTCCTAATTTTTACGTAGTCTCCATCATCTTCTATGGCCGTACGCCAACGTTGTGGAAGAGCATGTATTCCCTGCTGGTAAAAGCTCTTGTCCTGTAGGTGTAGCCATGTTTTCATTGCATGACTGACACTCTCGTCATCTTCAAAGTGTGTTCCCCATAGAGAAGCGGCCCAATGGGATGGATGTCAGAGGGTGCCAGGTCTGGACTGTAGGGTGTATGAGGCAATGATGGCCAACCCAATATGGCGATCGCGATGTTTTCCCGAGTTCTCAGACTTGTGTGTGGGCGTGAATATCCGAGATTGTCGATCATTGCAGACGCACGTCCAATGCTGACCGACAACTGTAGAGCCATTTGTCGAGTTGTGATGCGCCGGTCGGCACGAATAATTGTATCTGTGCGATTCAGCATGTCTGGAGCAGTGGCTGTGACAGGACTTCCCGACCCTGGCTGATCATGGAGATATATTTCTGTATTTCCTGAGGCTGTAATTTTTTTAATCACCGCCCAGTTGTATTCCTATCAACAGCAGCATCGGCATACACTACACATAAACGTTTATGGATCTTCACCACGGTTTCTTTTTCTGCATACAAGAGTTGAATAATAGCACGCAGCTTATAATGTGAGTCGTTTCTAGGCGCCATTTTGACGCTTTACTACGACTCTGCCATCCGTCAGAACGGTTCGAAACTTCACCGGCCCACAGAATAAACATCAAATGTGAAGCACAAACAAGGACATTCTTCTATGTATATTAATGGCTTTTTTTTTAATGTGGGGCTTTACTTACTGGCCGCACGGGGTAGCCGTGCAGTCTAGGGTGTCTTGACACGGTTCGCTCGGCTTCCACCGCCAGAGGTTCGAGTCTTCCCTCGGTCTTGGGTGTGTGTGTGTGTGGGTGGGGGGGGGGGGGGCTGTTGTCCTTAGCGCAAATTAGTAGTAGTTAAATAGTGTGTAAGCCTAGGGACCGATGCCCTCAGCAGTTTGGTTCCATAGGAACTTACGACAAATTTCCAGATTACTTATTGAACGACCCTCGTATCTGTGGAAGTAAACCTGTGAGAGGTGAGATCGGGGAGGAGGGTCATAAGAAGTGCTTGGATAATTAAATCACTTAAGAGGTTTTGAGCGTGAAAGCCATTGGTCCCGGGATCGAATTCCTGTCTGGTACATAGTTTTGACATCTGCCAATAGCTTACAAAACAGAATACATTATGCTGCAGAGTTAAAATTTGTTCTGGTATTCATTTATAGTCCACGTAAGTCAGTCCTTAACATTGGCTATGTAGAATGAGCGTGAAGAACTTATGAAAATGCCACAGCAGCTTCTGCGTGAGGAGAAATACGCGAGGGTACACGGGTTTGTATTGCTCGTAAACAAATGAATGGAGACTGTTACATAATACTCTTGCCCAGTCAACTTCAGACTCCCATATAAAAGTTACAATGAAAAATGTTAATGCTAATAGCGTAGTTCAATCCTTCACGGAACTGATATATTCTACTTATATCGCTTTACAGCAGCTTCGTTGGCTCCAAGTTATTGTTGGCGACGTGAGAATAGATTTATCACAACTTACCTGATTACCAAAATATGTCTTGCTTTATAAAAACTTGGCCTAGTGGGCTGACAAAATTTTATAGTTATAAGTAGTTAACAAAAAATAGTAATTCTAGATTTACAAGGTATAGTGCTTCAATATATAAATCTCTCATTCTACAATTCCTTCCGATGCTCGTAAGCAGTTCTGTATGCTCGCTCATGCTCTGCTTGACAGAACAATTTTACAATACGCATGGTATATGAGAAATAACAATTTGACAGTGTCTTATGTACCTTGCTGAATTGTCATAAATTTTGAGAAGTAATGGTTTCGGGTGTTACTTTATATTAAGTGCTGACATCGAAGTTGTGTTCGGTAAACTGTTTCAGCCTGTAATAAGTCAACTATCTTCTGACTTGCCTAGAGATGGGTGTACCAATGTAAAGCCACTGTGTTTAGTCTGTGGATCTTTCATGTCGATGTACGTTTCTAGGGCTGCTTACGTTAATGTTTATGACATTTCGATTCTCACTTAGTTACTTCGTACTGTTATTTCAACGTATGACATTTTCTGAAAATAGTGAACGCACTGAAAAGCGTAAATTGATGATGAACAAAATAACTGTGGCATAAAGATCTGTCTGAATTCCACCAAATACGTAAATAATAAGCAAGCTGTAAACCGTGGAAGTTCAGCTCTCCGTCTTAGAATCCACTGGCAAAATTGCAACCTTGTTTGTCGTTTTATGGCCTCAGAGCTTCCGCTCGCTGTAAGGTAATGCAGCAATGACCACCCAAGAGCGTGGTTTGTGCCTTTAGCGGGTCCTGTTCGCCGCACCGTTGTGTCAGGATCATCAATTTGTTGCACCCCTCGCTCCTCCGACGTAAGAACTCTGCCAGGACCGTGCGAGGCGGCACAGTGGTTAACACACTGGACTAGCATTCGGGAGGACGACGGTTCAATCCCGCGTCCGGCCACCCTGATTTAGGTTTAACGTGATTTCCCTAACTCGCTCCAGGCAAATACCGGGATGGTTCCTTTGAAAGGGTACGGCCGTCTTTCTTCCCCGTTCTTCCCTAATCCGATGAGACCAATGACCTCGCTGTCTCTTCCCCTCCCTCAAAACAACCCAGCCCAACTCTGCCAAGCCTACGACTATTCATTGTCGGTGTTGTGTACGCAATGGCTAATATAGGACACAGCTGTACCATATATGACAAGAGCATCATTGTGAGAGGACTAAGTACAGAGACAAAAAAAGCCAACAAGAAATGAGCAAAGAACGTCTGCACACAGTTACATCACACAGTAAACTGCGGCCGCTTAAGAGGAAATCAGAAGTAAGAGTGAAACATGATGTTCTTGTTACATCGAAAGCAAAATTATTTTATGCTGTTTTGTATTTAGACGCTAACAATTGCACTATATGTTCTCATATAATTTTACTAAAATTACTGTTACATGTAACCCAGAACTGTGTGAACTTACACTTTCTGATATCTACGTACTCTAAATTAATATTTGTATGTTAAAGATCTGTCACCAGTCTTTCCATCAGCTCGAAGATTTGTAACTTTTATTCGTTATTTAAGTATATATATTCTAACGACAGTGTGACCTCTGTGTGGTTGCTTTTTAATCTAACGAACTTAGCTTTGTTTCTATGTAATAGGATAAACTTCATGTTTCACTATTTCTGAAACATCTTTATTTATATTTTCCTGTAATAGATCTGATGACTGCGGTAAAGCTCAAAGAGATTTTTTGTTTAAGTAGAATAAAATTTTAGCAACAATGTGAATCCTACGATTTAGAAATGGGACCAGATATTTGGTACTGGACATATGTTTGAAGGACTTAGTTTCTACTTCTGATCGGTACTGCCTGCTGTAAGAATACGGGACTTTTAGGCATACCGTATCGCAAATATATAAATATACCAGATAAGATAAATTTCAAGGGATGTGTTTCTGCTTGCAAATATAATACTTGAACACATAATTTAATCCATTTAATTTTTCTCTTATTGTCGAAGTAGGTTTCCATTCTTCTAAAGTCCTCCTCATTCATCAGAATCATTTTAGTTCGAAAGAACAGGACGAGAAATAACAATCCTACGTCGATCTCTTGTAGAATTTTAGAACATGTTTTTTGCTCGCGTATCATGTCATTTCTGGAAACCCAGAATCTACTATGTAGGAATCAACATGGATTCCGGAAACAGCGATCGTGTGAGACCCAACTCGCCTTATTTGTTCATGAGACCCAGAAAATATTAGATACAGGCTCCCAGGTAGATGCTATTTTTCTTGACTTCCGGAAGGCGTTCGATACAGTTCCGCACTGTCGCCTGATAAACAAAGTAAGAGCCTACGGAATATCAGACCAGCTGTGTGGCTGGATTGAAGAGTTTTTAGCAAACAGAACACAGCATGTTGTTATCAATGGAGAGACGTCTACAACCGCTAAAGTAACCTCTGGCGTGCCACAGGGGAGTGTTATGGGACCATTGCTTTTCACAATATATATAAATGACTTAGTAGATAGTGTCGGAAGTTCCATGCGGCTTTTCGCGGATGATGCTGTAGTATACAGAGAAGTTGCAGCATTAGAAAATTGTAGCGAAATGCAGGAAGATCTGCAGCGGATAGGCACTTGGTGCAGGGAGTGGCAACTGACCCTTAACATAGACAAATGTAATGTATTGCGAATACATAGAAAGAAGGATCCTTTATTGTATGATTATATGATAGCGGAACAAACACTGGTAGCAGTTACTTCTGTAAAATATCTGGGAGTATGCGTGCGGAACGATTTGAAGTGGAATGATCATATAAAATTAATTGTTGGTAAGGCGGGTACCAGGTTGAGATTCATTGGGAGAGTGCTTAGAAAATGTAGTCCATCAACAAAGGAGGTGGCTTACAAAACACTCGTTCGACCTATACTTGAGTATTGCTCATCAGTGTGGGATCCGTATCAGATCGGTCTGACGGAGGAGATAGAGAAGATCCAAAGAAGAGCGGCGCGTTTCGTCACAGGGTTATTTGGTAACCGTGATAGCGTTACGGAGATGTTTAACAAACTCAAGTGGCAGACTCTGCAAGAGAGGCGCTCTGCATCGCGGTGTAGCTTGCTCGCCAGGTTTCGAGAGGGTGCGTTTCTGGATGAGGTATCGAATATATTGCTTCCCCCTATTTATACCTCCCGAGGAGATCACGAATGTAAAATTAGAGAGATTAGAGCGCGCACGGAGGCTTTCAGACAGTCGTTCTTCCCGCGAACCATACGCGACTGGAACAGGAAAGGGAGGTAATGACAGTGGCACGTAAAGTGCCCTCCGCCACACGCCGTTGGGTGGCTTGCGGAGTATCAATGTAGATGTAGATGTAGATGTAGATTTCTTCAGAGTCTCTTTTGCGAGTTACTTTGGTTCAGTTAGTTAATAACAATTACGCTGCATTACTGCTGTGATTCTGTTCAATTTAAGATCGAAACAAGATAGATTTACGAATTTCTCACTAAAAAGCGAAGTTTGCAGCTCCATAGAGGAATTTGGTGCTCCAGCTAGACTTAGAAGCTTTACATACCACAGTGACTAGGACGGTGAAAGCATTTCATTATGATACTGTTAGTTTGCGCGTTATCGGACTTTAAAAGTGTATAAGAGGTTCCTCAGCCAAATATATGTAACAGTATACAGAATCACAATACGCACACTTGGCAAAATCAATATCCGAAGAGTGCTGAGAGTCACATTCTTGAGCTTCAAAATCAAACGGCACTTGAATTACATTCTTGAATTCAGTAGTATGTGCGGGAGTTTTGTAGCCAGCTGTCTGCCTGAAATAATGAAGCATAGGCTGATGCACTGGAGCAGATAGCTGGTTGTGAACAATAGAACGTATTTTCATTTTGAAAATTGTGTTTTCTAATTTGATGTCGAAGTCACTGCAGAGCGTTCTCATGGAGTCTGGTATACTTCTTGCACATATTTTATATTGTCGGAAGGAATATAGTCATTGCTTCAGCTTCTATCCTTATCGAGTTGAGACTCATATTTCTCCAAGAAAATGTAATTCCATACAGCTTTTTGTTAGTGGCCACTCATTGGAAGTCCAACACTTATTCTGTAAGTTATATTGTGTGCAGACTGGACAAAGGCAAATGTTAATTTTTCTGCTTTTTATGTAATGTCACGCCAGAGGTTAGTTCATAATTAAATTCATTCTGATCATTGTTTCAAATGCAGTACGGCTGTACCTGGAATCGTGCGGTTTTCTGGTTTACTTCTTCTACATAACAGGCACCAGATTGGCGAATATTTTTGTCTTCCCGTCCATGTCTGCCAGTCACAAACGTAGTGATGGGTCTACGGCACAATTTTATTCGTTCTTTACATGCACTGTGAAAGCTGTATAACATGTAAACTTTGTGTGCCTAATTTCTCTTGCTTTTTGAATTGCCCAAAATTTTAGGTGCCAGTAATAAACATATTTTCCTGCATTCCTTGCTATGTGAAATTGGGATAGAATGTTGCTTTGCCTCTAGTTCTTTGACTGCCTATTTTCCTCGTAATGTATGTTTATTACATCTATTTTTCTCCACATAATAAAATATGACTTTGATGTTAGGTGTGCTTTTTATAGATTATTTCTCAATAATAAAGAGCTGTAGGCTGCATCTTTACATGGACGTGTACCATAATCATCATAAACAAGTTCAAGACGTTCTTCCGAAAATGATGTTAAAATTCTAACTGTATTACATTTTTTTTCTGGTGGAAGATCATAGTCACTATTCCCGCCATTGCCACTAGCATTTCAATCTTAGACATTATTACTCACGTTATCGTCTAGAAAGTCGTTTTCTCCATTCACTATGCTATCTAATCTAACTTTAGTTGAGCAAATCCACCAAAAACATTGTGAAAGTATCGTTATCCTTTCCCACACCGTCTTACGTTGGGAAAGGGAGGAATAATATGGTTGAAGGTCCTGTCGACATCGAGGTCATTAGAGGCGGAGCATAAGCTCGGATTGTGGGGAGGGAAAACGGCTGTGCCAAGGAACTATCCCGAAATTAGTCGAGATCGATTTAGGTGAATGACGGAAATCCTAAATCTGGATGCGCAGACGTGGGTTTGAACCGTCATCCTCCCTAATACGATTCCAGTGTGCTAACAACTGCGCCACCTCGCTCAGTGTCTTATGGTGGTTAACGCTTTCTTAGCTTGGATTCGATAATATTTGAAACGTTCCAAACATCACTGGTTTCGTTCATTTTTGCTGTATGACAATACTGACGCACGTATACTAAACACGTCAACTATTCGCTGAGGTGACTGGCTTGTTGAGGTGCTCCCCTCCAAGACTGCAAGCGCTGTTGTGGACATACCAAGAGAAATACAGTCACACGCCGTCGTAGCAGTGGTTAGAAATGTGAGATGGCTCTGTGTACGAATGTTTGGATACAAATTCCTATTCTAGACGAGAGACGTCCCTTGTAGGTAGTTTTATGACATGAATACGGTTTACTAACAACCAGGCAGAGCAATACACAACCCTGTTGTGTATCGCTTCCAAACACATCAGGTATCACTCTTCCTCGTGATACTGCTGCCCCTTCTTTATGTAGAGGGAATGTTGGATGAGGATGGGCTGTCAGGATGCGCCGTATTAAAACTATTCCGAGTTTAGCAAGTGCTTTATTATTTCCAGCTACAGTACCCCTATTCTTCTCGGTCTGTGTCACCGGGTCCCACAATGCTGAGGACACACCACTTCACCGTCTGCAAAATGGCTTGGCGCAGAATGGCTACCTCAGCGACCTGTGTAACCCACAGCTGTGTGTTGGAATTGTATGGCCTCAGAGTTGTGACGATGTCAGGATGCGTCTGTAGTCGACTCAGCGGTCTTCACCCCTGTTGCCTCAACGCCGCCCATGGCGTGCTTCCTCACCGGCATAGCTAAGATTGCGGCGACATCGAGCACTCGCGATCCGGCGTCCAAATCTGCGGCCCTCGCCTCTGGATGCCTATGGCGTTAGTTGGGAGCCAACAAGATTGCCCGCAGTAGCGAGCCTTGGCATGGCTAGCTGCTGGCTGGCTGCGGACCCTGCATTGGCCTCAGAGTGTCGAACCTGCGATCTGCCGTGGACTGAAATGCTAGCGCCACATTTCCTGCTGCGTGTAGCTGGTGGTGTGACACACCCCACCATCCAGGAGAGCTGCCACACTTGAAAGCTTTGTTAGTGAAGCAGCGCCTATTTATACGCAGCTGTGCTCCTCTGTTTTGCTAACACGCCACTCTGAGCCATGTACTTATAACACCTAGGTAGGCCAGCTGGCCGCTTCTGCCTGTAACTTGCGCCATGCAAACCACTGTGTTTACTTTTTTCAGTGGGTCTATGGCCCTGTGGCCTCTATTCTACTTCGCAACCGCTAGTGGCGTAACTCACTGCCAACAGGCCCACGACTGGCTGTAACTTGTGTGCTCAGAAATATTGCACCATAACTGACTTTTCCTATCCCAAACGGTAATGCCGCTAGATTTATAAGTTTAAGTGTACGTATCCCGCCATGTGCGAGGCCAGTATAATGATGATGAATTCAGTCTGCAACGATCGTCGTCCGCGGTGCCTCTTCCCAGGAAAATGCCCACTGTGCTTCAGTAAGCAGACCCATGAATCGTCTGGAAAGAGAACGTGGTGTTACCCCTGAAGGCAGTGCTGTCCACGGGCGCAGCCTGTGACGTGTCTCTATCTGCTGCTGGGTTAAAGGATGTGTCGTCTAAGATGGTGAAACGTCCCTTTAGAAAAATTAATGAATGACTGTGCTGATTAACCTCTTACATTATTTGCTTTTCAAACAGCTGAGCAAAACTGAACGTACTCAGACATTACTCTCTTTACTTATTCTGATCAACACTAAACTGACACACAATATATTTAGCGCTACGCAATCTGACTCTCAAAAATCCCTACAAAAGAATGGCCCTGACTAACATTAACCTATACGTTTCACAAATCACTTACCTCACAAAAATCTTCGTTACTCGAACTACTGCAATACAGCGAGCGCCACTACTGCCAGCTAAATAAAAGATTCTAACTACTGAAGGCACTAACTACTGATAGGCATAGTTAGAAAATGAAAGATTTTGATCGAGAACAAACAATGTATTTACCTTAATAGTGTTCGAAAGTCGTAATATATATAGCAGTTCATAACATCCAGTCTTACAAATGTACTGTCTCTGATGGACACATGTCCAGATCATCCACTCTCAAAATTCCGCCATCTCTCTCCCCACATGCACCACTGCTGGCGGCTCACCTCCAACTGCCCAACACTACAATAGCCAACAACAATGCAAACCAACCACAGACTACACGGAGCACAGCCAGTGATTTTCATACAGAGCGCTACGTGGAGGTGGCGTTACCGATATAAGAACCTAAACAGCCTACTTACAATGGCTGTGTCTACCGATGTGATGCTCCAGAGCATGTTGCACTACCCACTAGGGTGCTGGTTTTGTTGTAAACAAGGCAGTTTCCATATAGCTGACGTGGCTGTACGATCTCATTCGATATTGACCAACGTGAGCAGCAGTATGGCGAAATTGTATACCGCATTTCTGCCGATCCGCCATCCGCCACTGTCGGAATTTCTACGTCGACATTTCTTTTATTGCAAGAGGCTTATCACAATCTTCTCACAAACAATCGACGTCCAAAATTCGAATCAGGAAATAACTGTGTAACGTATCTAGAGGCGTTATTCTCCCACCTCCTTTGTATGGTTGTGCTGAATAATGATTTGCACTTCATGTTAATTTCCAGTTTTTAGGTTCTGTCTTCGTGGTAGTGCAGTTTAATGGCCAACCTTCTATTGTTTGTAAGTTTACCCTTTACTGGGTTGCTATCAAGAATGGTAGAAGGCGGGCAGCCGCCCTCCCCCCACCCCCCTTCGCCCCCTCCAACCTCCCCCCCCCCCCCCACTCGCAATAGGAGTGTGACACAGTATGCCAACTTCCTTCAAGACCTGGACAGAAGAGAAATAGAGAAATTTGCTTGTAACAACTTCAAGTCATGCGAAATCTTGTGTATATGGCACTCGTGCGCAATTATCCAACGCTACAGTGGATCTCCAGTCACAAGTCGATATGGATATGATACGTACCGTGACAGCTGTCAGTAAACAGCCAATTGGACAATGGCCGATTTTTCCGATATTGTTTGTGTGGCCCGTTTAATGTATGACAGCGATCCTGCCAATTTGTCAGTATAAAATAAGATGGTTAGCACTACAAAAGGTATATTTATGCCATTTTTCACCGGTATAATTCCGTGTACCGGCTTAAAACTGAATCGTCCGCTACAAAACTTACTCAATGTGGCTTACCTTTTGTAAATGGCCCTCTAGCTAGCTTAATGGTGTAGTTTGAGAGTCCAAATTAGGGATGGGAAAAAGCAGCCGGTTAAAACTGATACCGGTATTTCAGTTCTGAATAACTGGTATTTTTCGGTACTTATTTTGTTTTAATAATAACCGAGTAAAACAATCAAAATACCAATTAGCCAATGCGGTAGAGTTAAATTTTTGCTTTTAAACAATTTTTTTTACAAAAGGAGTAATTTTTATTCCTCAAATTCGTATTGTTTCGAAATACTGCGTTATTATAGAAAACGACAAAAGCGATCGCTGCTTTTTCAGTAACTATTCCGACAGAAAAGAGAAACAAACACATGGCATAAGAACTAGTGCAGCAGTGTTGAGACAATGTCCTCGTTGCTGTGTGTCGTGGCTTAAGGTAACCCTGCACGTGCAATGTGCAAGGGTTGCCGCTCCTGGTGTATACGGTAGTTACTCGCCGTCGTCGCCGGACAACCGTTGTACAGCACAATGGTACCAACCCTAGTGTGGAAACATTTTTAAGAAGTAACTTAGCAATGAAGTTCAGCGCTTCATTTGCTTTAAAAGATTAAAGATTTGTCCGCCATTCGTATGAAATAATGGTAACAGTAATAAATTAAAAAATTGACAACAATGTTTTCATAGTATGCAATAAAAATAGAAAGTACCTGATCTGCTGCCTGTGTCTACGTAATATGCCTCTATCTGCCTGTAGCCCTCGAAAACGCACAAATTAACACGAAAAACAGAGTCTTCAACTTCAGTTTTCACCCTTTAGCAGTAACTATTCGTAATGCCAAAATAAAGTTACGGTCTCCGATTGCAACATGATTTTTGAGCAGAATCTCAAAAAATGAGAATTGATAGCAGAATACTTGTGATTTTGGACACTATTGAACCATTTATCACTTTTCGACAAAAGCAGAGAACGGTGGACGGGCAAAGTACTAATTTAGTTGCTTATTTAATTTAAAATTTTGATTCTGTGTTTCTTGAATCTGTCAGAATGAAAATCGAAACTTTTCATTTCTTACATTAAAATGTAACTTGTCAGAGGCCAATTTTCATAGATTTGGCTTTAAAAAAGTTTTGAAATTAATGAAATATTTTCATAAAAATTTTCATATCCTATGTCACCCCATCCGGAGTTGAATTTCTAAAAACACTGAAACACATGTAATTTGTTTCTAAGCGACAAGCCAAATACAAATTTTCTTCAATTTAGGTTTGAAAAACCTTTTATAATCAAATGATTCCAAAAAAATCTTTCATCCCCTGTTTCACCTCCTTAGGGGCTGAATTTACAAAACCACAGGAGGACATATTTTTTAAAATTTGTAATCGAGAAACCAAATACAAATTTTCATATATGTAATTGTAAAAATGCTTTGATATTAAAATATTTTCATAAAACTTTTCATTCCCTTTTGCATTTCCACAAACACTGAAACAAGTATTTGTCACTTTTAACTCAGACGTCGAATACCATTTTTCATAGATACAGCTTTCAAAATGCTTTAGTAGTTTTATAAAACAATGAATTAGTTTAAAAAAAAAGAGGAACTTTTAGTTACTGTTTCATCCCCATTCAGATTCCAAAAAATGCTGAAACACTCTTTTTATATGTGACCAGAAACTAAAAATAATTTTTGATACTTTTAGCTTCAAAATTGCGTCAATAATGACATATTTTCAAAAAATCTGTCATCCCCTGTTTCACCCCCATACAGTATAAGATCAACACCGTCTCCAAATTTCAAGTTTCTATCTTCAGCGGTTTGGGCTGGCGAAGAAGAGTCAATAAATCAGTCAGGACATTTACGTTTGTATATACGGGTAGAGACTACATCACCCGTTAAAAGTCTATGGTTCCTGTCAATATTGTGTAACAAGTCATTTGCATACAACAAGGGCCGCAACCAACGTTTCGACGCACGCTTGAAGTTACTTCCATGTCATTTGACTCCTCATCTAAAACAACATATTACGTCCTCACCTACAAGAAATCCTCAAACCATTCACAAATTTTATTTGGTACTATGTAGTCGTACCTTCGCTAATTAAAGCTGATGTGGTACATAACAAGTATACATTTTCTCATAACCGTCATAGTGATGAGAACAACTTTGTGGAAATTTGTGTTTGTTTCTCTAATACTGTACGTTTGCTTTCCGAGTCTAGCGGATGGTAGACATATGAGTAAACAGTTCATCTGGGTACGTCTAAACCTCCTTTATAGATTTATGAAAATGTTAAAGCAAAGACCAGGAACTGTTATTGGAAGTAGCAGCAAAGTCCGTAAATGGAATGCCACGGTCATGAGTTGAGAGTTGAAGCTTTCAGACAGTACGTGAAAGGCAAGGTTCCGGGTCTTAATCCCAGTGCTGGAACTCTTTCAACTTTTCAAAAGAGTTCATCGCAGCAAATATTTCGCTGAGGAGGAATAAATATCGTCCAAGCTATTCAGTTTCAGTACATTTCCAAATACAATTCGTCATCAGCACTTACTCAAAATATTCGTAATATTGTATAAGCTTTTTATCTTTCTCCCTAAAAACATTAATACCCACATGAAATATGCTGCATGTAGTGCCCTTTGCTGAAGTATCTGAACAAAATTCCAGTAGCATTTGATATAATATTCGGTAGTATGAACGAGTTCGTATTAATTACACAATTGTTACGTTGCTAATTAAGCGGCTTTAGCTAGTTAATGTAAAATGTTTATTATATAGACTATACGACATGCATCTAATGTGGCATACACATACAGATTTAACTTCACAATTGTTGAGAAGTTGGAATCTCTTCTGTAAAGAGATATATTGAGCATTTAAACGATAAGAACTTCCTTTGATCTTATGACGCATATAATAAAATATGTGACAGGGGTCAAAGCATGTTTAAAGTGTAATCAGAAGTCATTTCCTTTGGAGAACTTGATCTAATGAAATGTCTAGAAACCTAGTGCATGAATGGATAGTGTGCGAAAGTGTACACAAAGTGATCATATTATGCATATCCTGTAACAGTTGGAAATTTGTGGAAGTTCGCCGGTCTGAGTGGCCGTGCGGTTCTAGGCGCTACAGTCTGGAGCCGAGCGACCGCTACGGTCGCAGGTTCGAATCCTGCCTCGGGCATGGATGTGTGTGATGTTAGTTAGGTTTAATTAGTTCTAAGTTCTAGGCGACTGATGACCTCAGAAGTTAACTCGCATGGTGCTCAGAGCCATTTGAACCATTTTTTTGTGGAAGTTCCTATGCGACCAAACTGCTGCGGTAATCGGTCCCCGGGCTTACACATTACTTAATCTAACTTAAACTAACTTAGCTAAGGACAACACACACACACACATGCCCGTGAAGGGAGTCGAACCTCCGACGGGGGGAGCCGCGACCGTGGCGAGACGCTTCACATCATGCGGCTCCTGTACCAGTGACCCGCTTTATACCATATCGGTAAAACTCATTCAAATGAAATAATGAACTGGTAACTAACTTTTTAACCAACGTGATACCTGCAGTGTATTCAGCTGTACTGGTGGACGTCTTGGGCCGTGTTTGCAAATCAATACAGTAGTGACACAACGTGCCATGGATTCGGCAAACCTCTAGTAATTTTCCGGAGATAAACGGGCACCAGGTGTCAACGGACAGGTCACGCAATTCCTGCAAATTTCGGGCTGGTGTTTAGTGGATGCGGAACTGATACCGATAGCAGTCCATAAGTGTTCCATTGGGTTCATATAGAGCGAATCCGGTGGCCAAGATGTCACCGTGAGTTTACTATCACGTTCCTCAAACCACTTCTGGCCTTATAACACGGACAGACTGGAAGATGCCACTGTCGTCGAGAACGACATTAAGCACGAAGGTAGACAGATGGTTTGCAACAACGTTCACGTAGACGATGACTGTCATAATGGCTATAATTAATACTAAAGGTCTCTTGGAAACCACAGAGCATAATACTGCCCCAAATGGCCAGATTCTGTGGCATCGTGCGTGTTTCGAGCTGCCATTCGGATTGATGACAACGCATCTACAGACGATCACCCAGTTGTAACAAGAAACGTTTTTCATCCAACAAAGTGAAACATTTTCATTGATCCACGGTATAACATCGATATTCCGTGTCCACGACAATGGTAATTGACGATGTCGTTGGGTCAACAATGGAAGACGGAGATGTTATCTCCCGTGGAGCCTCTTGATCAATAACGTGCGTTGAACGATATTCCGTAACAATTGTGGCTACATCATCAGTGTTCTCTTTCGTCAGACCTACCACAGATCGCCGCCTGTCCAGCTTTTCAGAGTGGACAGTCCTCAGAACTCCACGTGGATGTCCAACATCTTGTCACCTACCAGCGATTTCACGGCTTCCGAACCACTCGTTTTCAGTAACCGGGTCATAACACTCTGCCCTACGTCAGAGCAGTTTACGTCAGTGGAACTCCCTGTTCGCTGTTTGTATCGTTCCTAGAACGATTTCCATTCGTCTCTGTTCTTCTTATATTCTTTCTTCACAGCACCATGTTCCCACAACGGCACCAGGAGACATTCGTCTCATGGTGGGCAATGGTCGTAACGTTTCGGCACATCAGTGCATATATACCGACCTCGGCTTGAATGTTACGTACGTAAGTACGTTGCTGTACAGTCAGGTGACAAAAGTCACGAGACAGCGATATGTTCATGTACAGATGGCAGTAGCATTGAACACACAAGGTATAAAAGGGCAATGCAATGGAGGAGTTGACATCTGTACTCAGGTCATTCAAGTGGATAGCTTTCCGACACGACTATGGCTGCGCGACTGGAGTTAACAGACTTCGAAAGCGGAATGGTAGTTGCAGCTAAACGCATGGGTTGTTACATTTCCGAAATCGTTAAGGAAATCTATATTCCGATATCCACAGTCCACACGGCCAAGAGTAAGCCGAGAATACCAAATTTCAGGCATTACCTCTCACGGCGGACAACGCAGTAGGCGACGGCATTCTCTTAACGGCCGAGTGCAGCTGCGTTTGCGTAGAGGTGTCGGTGCTAGCAGACTGGCAACACAATGAAATAATCAGAGAAATTAGTACTTGGGATCTTGGTTCACTACGGACAACAACATAAATATGGACATCAAGGAAAGAATAGCAGTGGGAACGAAATGCATGCATTCCCTCAGAGAGACGCTTGGCTCTAAATCGATCTCAGTGAACACTCAGATGAAAATCTACAACACAGTGATATAACCAGCAGTAATGTACGGTTCAGAAACATGGAGGATGACTAAGTGAGAAAGGGCAAACCTATTAATATTTGAAAGAAGAGTAATGAGGAAGACATGGGGACCAGTTTTAGATAACAGAGAATGGAGGAGGAGGAAACACGAGGAAATCTACCTTCGGATGCGACAACCAACTATCCTACAGAAGATATAGAGCAAAAGAATACAATGGGTGCCCCATGTAGCCCGTATGCCAGATGGAAGACAGGCGAAGATGGCACTAGCGGCGAAACCAAACACCAAACGCCATATTGGACGACCAAGGCTGCGCTGGATGGACGACCTGGCGAAGGACCTACCAGCCCTGAGAATCGAAGACACCTGGAGGAGTTGGGCACAAAACAGGAAGGAATGGAGGCAGTTTGTGGAAGCAGAGCGTGGTCTGCAGGACCTATGATAGTTGAATATCTATCATTAATGTAGGACGCACGACGATCTTATCCGTTAGCACAGTGCGGCAAAATTTGGCGCTAATGGGCTACAGCAGCAGACGAACGACACGAGTCCCTTTGTTAACGGCACAGCACATCCTGTAGCCCCTCTCCTGGGCTCCTGACCATATCGACGGGATACTAGACGACTGGAAAGCCGTGAACTTATCAGACGAGTCGCGATTCCATTTGGGAAGAGCTAATGGTAGTGTTCGAGAGTGGCGCAGAACCTGCTAAGCCAGGGACCCAAGCTGTCAATAATATATGAAGATAAAGGCATTTCTGCACCGTTAAATATCTTACACATGTACCACTTGACAATGAGCCATGCTTGAAATTGATAACGAAAAATTAACTTGCCAGTTTTGTGGACCTTTCATGATATCATTCACACAATTAATTAAAGGTGCGGATAAAGATAAATAAACTTTCATGGTATTAAGTCCACTAGATTGTTTGATAGCTTCCAATCACACTCATGTCAACCATCGGCAGTCTCGACAGTGCGAGACACAACGCCATTCCATTATTTAGGCCTTTCCTTTACTGAATGTTTCACTTTTCTCTGCAGCTCTGCGCTGTTTAAAAAGGACGTTTCCCGAAACAGTTTATTCTGCGCACTAGCCGACTTGTTTCGGAACATCTTGAAATAGGGAGGGGCTGTTCATCTGAGGGAAGAGTAAATAAAATAACAGCTGACGCGAATGCGTGGGGGCGACCGCCGTGTTTACACTCAGTCGGCTTAATGTAAATCACGGCTCTTCGCTGCCTCTGACGCCAGGGACGCCCACTCCTGCGGAATCGAACCAGCTTCCTGCAGTGCACTTTGGGGAAGGTGCAGGAATCCTCTGCGCACACCCGAATGGACAAAAGTAAGGTAATTTTTAATCCATGGCGGTTTCATGCATAATGTCAGTACTTAACCGAGGATAACTGAAAAAAGTGCTGTAATGGTTAAAGCGTTGGGTTTTCTGTGTGCATTCATTGGAAAACAGCGATTTACTTAAATAATCCGAGCTTCCGCTCTGTCTCTGATTACGTAGCAGTCGGCGAGACATCTGTACATGGCGGGCGAATTGGACATGGCGGCAAATATGAAGCAGCCCTTGCCTCTTTTCTAAACCCCTGAACGATGCTTCACTCTAATGGTTGGTTGTACGTTTCCTTCGGCAGGATGGAGCCACCCATTGCCCTTGAGTTAGTGCAGGGAAATGATGCTTCTTGTGCAGACTTCTGTAGTAATATTTCTATTGTGGATATTATTACTATATGCATGTACACCATGTGATCAAAAGTATCCATACACCCTCCACCCCCCCTCCCGAAAAAAAAACAAACATTTTTCATATTAGGTACATTGTGCTGCCGCCTACTGCCAGGTACTCGATATCAGCGATCTCAGTAGCCATTAGACATCGTGAGAGAGCATAATGGGGCGCTCCGCAGAACTCACGGACTTAGAAATGATTGGGTGTTGGACTTCGAACTTGGTCAGCTAATTGGGTGTCACTTGTGTCATACGTCTGTAAGTGTCCAAGGAATAGAAAAGCAACTGGAATCACTCAACAGAGGAAAGTCCACTGGACCTGACGGGATACCAATTCGATTCTACACAGAGTACGCGAAACAACTTGCCCCACTTCTAACAGCCGTGTACCGCAAGTCTCTAGAGGAACGGAAGGTTCCAAATGATTGGAAAAGAGCACAGGTAGTCCCAGTCTTCAAGAAGGGTCGTCGAGCAGATGCGCAAAACTATAGACCTATATCTCTGACGTCGATCTGTTGTAGAATTTTAGAACATGTTTTTTGCTCGAATATCATGTCGTTTTTGGAAACCCAAAATCTGCTATGTAGGAATCAACATGGATCCCGGAAACAGCGGTCGTGTGAGACCCAACTCGCTTTATTTGTTCATGAGACCCAGAAAATATTAGATACAGGCTCCCAGGTAGATGCTATTTTTCTTGACTTCCGGAAGGCGTTCGATACAGTTCCGCACTGTCGCCTGATAACAAAGTAAGAGCCTACGGAATATCAGACAAGCTGTGTGGCTGGATTGAAGAATTTTAGCAAACAGAACACAGCATTTTGTTATCAATGGCGTGCCACAGGGGAGTGTTATGGGACCATTGCTTTTCACAATGTATATAAATGACCTAGTAGATAGTGTCGAAAGTTCCATGCGGCTTTTCGCGGATGATGCTGTAGTATACAGAGAAGTTGCAGCATTAGAAAATTGTAGCGAAATGCAGGAAGATCTGCAGCGGATAGGCACTTGGTGCAGGGAGTGGCAACTGACCCTTTACATAGACAAATGTAATGTATTGCGAATACATAGAAAGAAGGATCCCTTATTGTATGATTATATGGTAGCGGAACAAACACTGGTAGCAGTTACTTCTGTAAAATATCTGGGAGTATGCGTGCGGAACGATTTGAAGTGAAATGATCATATAAAATTAATTGTTGGTAAGGCGGGTACCAGGTTGAGGTTCATTGGGAGAGTCCTTAGAAAATGTAGTCCATCAACAAAGGAGGTGGCTTACAAAACACTCGTTCGACCTATACTTGAGTATTGCTCATCAGTGTGGGATCCGTACCAGATCGGGTTGACGGAGGAGATAGAGAAGATCCAAAGAAGAGCGGCGCGTTTCGTCACAGGGTTATTTGGTAACCGTGATAGCGTTACGGAGATGTTTAACAAATTCAAGTGGCAGACCCTGCAAGAGAGGCGCTCTGCATCGCGGTGTTGCTTGCTCGCCAGGTTTCGAGAGGGTGCGTTTCTGGATGAGGTATCGAATATATTACTTCCCCCTACTTATACCTTCCGAGGAGATCACGAATGTAAAATTAGAGAGATTAGAGCGCGCACGGAGGCTTTCAGACAGTCGTTCTTCCCGCGAACCATACGCGGCTGGAACAGGAAAGGGAGGTAATGACAGTGGCACGTAAAGTGCCCTCCGCCACACACCGTTGGGTCGCTTGCGGAGTATAAATGTAGATGTACAGCACCAAAGCGTACAGGGCAACCTCGTCTGTTGACTGACTGACAGGTGAAGAGGGTCGTATTGTGTAATAGCCAGACATCTGTCCAGACAATGACACAGGAATTCCGTACTGCCTCAGGATCCACTGCAGGTACTATGACAGTTAGGCGGGAGGTGAGAGAACTTGGATTTCATGGCCGAGCGGCTGCTCATAAACCACACATCACGCAGGTAAATGCCAAACGACGCCTCGCTTGGTGTAAGGAGCGTAATCATTGGACAATTGAACAGTGGAAAAACGTGTGGAGTGACGAATAACGCAATGTGGCTATCCGATGGCAAGGTGTGGATATTGCGTATGGCCGGTGAACGTCATCTGCCGCCATGTGTAGTGCCAACAGTAAAATTCGGAGGCGGTGGAGTTATCATGTGGTCGTGTTTTTTATGGAGGGGCTTGCACCCCTTGTTGTTTTGCGTGGCACTATGACAGCAGAGAGCTAGATTGCTGTTTTAAGCATCTTCTTGCTTCCCCCTGTTGAAGAGCAATTCGGGGATGGCGACTGCATCTTTCAACACGATCGAGCACCTCTTCATAACGCAAGCCTGTCGCGGAGTGGTTACACGACAATAACATCCCTGTAATGGACTCGCCTGCACAGAGTCCTGACCTGAATTCTACAGAACACGTTTTGGGTGCTTTGGAACGCCGACTTCGTGCCAGGCCTGACGGACCGACATGGATATCTCTTCTCGGTGCAGCACTCCATGAAGACTGGGCTGCCATTCACTAAGAAACCTTCCAGCATATGATCGAATCTATGCCTGCGAGAGTGGAAGCTGTACTCAAGGCTACGGGTGGGCCAACACCATATTGAATTCCAACATTACCGATGGAGGGCGCCACGAACTTGTAAATAATTTTAGCCAGGCGTCCGTATACTTCTGATCACACAGTGTATAACAGGAATTATCTTGACATATTGGGTTGTCGGGTGTTCTGCCGGATATCAGCGTCGTACTAGCACGATATTGCGGTCACGTAGCTCGTAACCTTCGTCAGGTGCGACCTGAGACTGCTCCTCGAGTGGACCTGGTCCAGTATTTATGGCTATGGCCTGCCCCCGACGACGCTGATATCCGGCAGAACACCCGACAACCCAAGATGTCATTAGATCGCCGGGAAAACCTGAAGAGTTACAGGAATTATCTTGATATATGGTTTGTTCAAGTGGTCAGAAACAGTCTGAGAAGCTTGTAAGGGTGTTGCCCGGCAGGGTGTGCTGAGAAATAATTGTCAAGAAAAGAATCGTTTCATTGCGCCGTTTTCGAATCAGTTAGCACCTAAATTAGCGAGTCAAGCCGTTGCGCCCGCAAATTTAAGCGGCCCGACAGAGACGGTGTTGCCAAACCTGTATTTCGTTTCGTTTCCTAAAATCGGACAAGAAAGCGGTACCAACAGTGGACATGGGGCGGTGTTAAGCATCGAACCCGAGCCAAAGGCTGAGCAGCCTATGAGAACAGTTGACACTAATTATATCTGGCAGGCAGCTTGAATTTGCGGTCGTAACGGCCTGATAGGCTAACCTCGATTCTAATTAACTCGGAAACTTAGCAAATTCTTCTCCTAACAATTACTTCTCAGCACAACCTACATTGCAACACCCTTACAAGTTTTTCAGACAGTTTCTGACCGCTCTGTATATGGTGAACGAAAGTTGGTGCGCCATACAATCACACAATATTATTAAGTTTTTCAGGGCAGCCCCTAGTCGCACTCAGCACGTTTTATTGACAGATTTCGATCCCGGAATCTCTGAAATTTACACTGTGAAATATACACCGAAGTGTGACAGTACCGAATCTATTATTAACATTAATGGACATATTCTATTTACAATACGGGAACATACGTGTAGAGTACATTACTTGGCTGATTACATTGCCGCT